>NW_026294391.1:30764361-32088894 GCF_007827085.1 Peromyscus californicus insignis | reverse complement strand
TCCTATGCTATCCTATGCTATCCTATCCTATCCTATGCTATCCTATCCTATCCTATGCTATCCTATCCTATCCTATCCTATCCTATCCTATCCTATCCTATCCTATCCTATCCTATCCTATCCTATCTTATCCTATCCTATCCTATGCTATCCTATGCTATCCTATCCTATCCTATCCTATCCTATCCTATCCTATCCTATCCTATCTTATGCTATGCTATCCTATCCTATGCTATGCTATCCTATGCTATCCTATCCTATCCTATCCTATCCTACCCTACCCTATCCTATCCATTCCTATCCTATCTTATCCTATCCTATTGTCTTAATGTTTTATTGCTGTGAAGAGACACCATGATCATGGCAACTCTTATAAAGGAAAGATTCTAACTGGGGCTTGCTTACAGTTCATAAGTTTAGTCCTTTGTCATCATGGCGAGAAGCCTAGGTTTGGTTTCTGTTTTTTGAGAAAGCGTCTCACTCTGTAAACCAGGTTGTCCTAGCCTCAAACTCATGATCTTTCTGCCTCTACCTCTTCTCTATTAATATCACTTCGGAGTTATAATTTCATAAATGTTTTATAATTTCCATGGAGGAGTGTTTTTTTTCCTTTTCTTGTAAGTAGTTTCTTTTTCTCACATAATATATCCTGATTACAGTTTCCCCTTGCTCTACTCTTCCCTGGTCCTCCCTACTTCCCCTTCCATCTGAAACTGCTCCTTTTCTATCTCATTGAAAACAAACAAGTTTCTAAGGGACAGTAATAAAACAAAATATAATAGTATAAAACAAAAACTAACACCACACAATTGGACAAAACAAATGGATAGAAGGAAAGAGCCAAAGAGAAGACACAAGAATCAGAGACCCACTCATTTGTACACTCAGGAATCCCATAAAACACTAAACTGGAAGCTGTAATATACACAAAGAACCTGGTGCAGACCCATGTAGATCCTGTGCATGCTGCCTTAGTTCATATGGGCTTTGCTGAATTAATTCAGAGGGCTTTGACTCCTGGTGTTCTCCTTCCCCTCTGGTCTTACACTCTTTCAGCCTCCTCTTCCTTGGGTTCTCTGAGCTCTTAGGGGAAGGATTTGATAGAGCTATCCCATTTAGGGCTGCATGTTCCAAGATTTCTCACTCTTTGCATAATGTTTGCTTGTAGGTCTCTGTGTTGGTTCCCATCTGATGAAGGAGGAAGGTTCACTGATGATGGTTGAGTAAAGCACTGATCTAGACGAATGCCATTAGGAGTCATTTTCTTGCTACTTACTTTTTAAAAACAGAAGTGTTTGGTTTTATCTGAGGTCCCTAGACTATCTAGTCTCAGGTTCTTAGTCACCCAAGGAGTGTTGGGTTTGGTTTCTATCTCATGGAATAGGCTTTAAATCTAATCAGATATTGTTTGGTTACTTCCACAAGCTTTGTGCCACCATTGCACTAGCATTTATCAAAGACAGGACACAATTGTAGATCAAAGGGTTTGTGGCTGGCTTGCCACCAGCAATGGTTGAGTGTTCTCCTTACTCCTTAGTAGAGAGATAGTTTGCCTGGGTGATTTAATTCTTAAGTATTTTATTTTTAAATTATAATTTAAATCTGATTGTTAAATTTTATATTGCTCAGTTGCAAATGTATAGAAATGCAAGTGAGCTTTTGTGTTGATTTTATATCCTGTACATTTACGGAATCTGCATGGTAGGTAGGTCCTAGGTGTTTTAGATGCAAAATAATAGTTTCTCTTTGAATCTGCAAAACACTCTCTACCTGTTTTTAATGCTTCCTTCACTAGGACCTAAAATCATGAGAGAAAACTAGATGGCCAGATTCAAGCTGCTAAAATGCATAAGAATCAGCTGTAGTTAGGCCTTTGGGAAACATGAGAAGGTATATACTGGGGATAAGGCAGAGCCTGCTTTATTTGGTGGCATGAAACTAGCTGTGAGTTTTAGTTGCCATTTGGGTCAAAGACACCAGAAATGACACCAAGCAACCTGTTTGTTTAGCAAAAAACTTATTAGACATATTTTTGGATCATCTTAAAGTAGTTATACATTGACCCCTTCCCCCTTTTGTAATGACACCATGATTCCCCTAGATTAGGACACATTTTTAAATTTTAATTTCATATCAGCTTTTCTAGTGTAGTTGATGTAAAATTCTTTTTTTCTAAGTTAAGCAGAACCATTTAAATTTAAGTTCAGATAAGACCTTTGTGTGAGAAAGGTGCTATCTTTTGTCAAAAAGAAAACAAACAAGCAACCAGACCATAATATATTGGTCAGCATTCCCTAGAGAAACAAGACATAGAATTAATCTCTCTCTCTCTCTCTCTCTCTC
Source organism: Peromyscus californicus insignis (assembly GCF_007827085.1). NCBI lineage: Eukaryota > Metazoa > Chordata > Mammalia > Rodentia > Cricetidae > Peromyscus > Peromyscus californicus. The sequence continues at coordinate 32,086,551 of NW_026294391.1, read as the reverse complement.
TCTCTCTCTCTCTCTCTCTCTCTCTCTCTCTCTCTCCATATATATATGATTTATTATAATGATTTACAGGCTATGGCCCAGCTAATCCAACAATAGCTGGCCATAAATGAAAAGTCCAAGAACTCAATAGTTGCTCAGTTCATGAGGCTAGATGTTTCAGCTGGTCTTCAATATACTCTAGAATCCCAAAGAAATAGGCTCTAATGCCAGTGAAGGGGTAGATTTGTTAGCAAGGCAAGTGCAAGCAGGCAAAGAAAGGGCAGGCTTCTTTCTTCCATATCCTTTATACAGGCTACCAGAAGAAGGTGTGGCCCAGATTAAAGGTGGATCTTCCCACCTCAAATATCCAGACTAAAAGTGTGTCTTCCCACCTCAAAAATCTGGATTAGGAGTGGTTCTTTCCAGTTCAAATGATTTCATTAAGAAAAAATAAGCCAGGTGGTGGTGGCACACGCTTTTAATCCCAGTACTTGGGAGGCAGAGCCAGGCGGATCTCTGTGAGTTCGAGGCCAGCCTGGGCTACCAAGTAAGTTCCAGGAAAGGCGCAAAGCTACACAGAGAAACCCTGTCTCAAAAAACAAAACAAAACAAACAAACAAACAAAAAGTAATCCTCACAGGTGTGCCCAGTCATTTGGGTTTTAGTTAATTCCAGATGTAGTCAAGTTCACAACCAAGAAAAGCTATCACATAGACCAAATTTCATGCTTGTCTGATCAAAATTGTTTGTGCCATGATTTAGTAATTTAATTTATGTGAATGGAAGTTAATGAAACAACTTGAATTATAGAAAAGCAAAATACTCGTGTACAATCATTACAACATTATCTATAATAATGAAAAACCTAGAGTATACTATGTAACACTAGGATGTTCTAATTAGTCATTAAAATTATATACATAAGAAGATTGTGAAGGAATTAAAAATTTTTATATCATAGTAAGTGGAAAATCACTAAAAGTCAATACATACAGTCTAATACAATTGCTTAAATAAAATATCCTAAAATCTGTACATAGGAAACATTTTACAAAAAATATAATTCAGCAGTATTTTCTAAATTTTCATGTATAAAAACACTTAATATCAGAAACTGATTATAGACTTTTAGTCAGTACTGAAAAATCTCAGTACTCCTAGGTTGTCTCCTATATCTAAAAAGCTCTATGCATACATAGTGTTACTTAATAGTACATAACAGGTAATGTAACATAGCATAACGTTAGTAAAAAGGTAACATAAGGTCACGTTTGGGATACAGCTAAATCAGTGCTCAGAAATATACACTTACATAAGAAAAGAGGGAATGTTTCATATCAATAACCTAACTTTTTATCTCAAGGAACTATAAAAATAGAATAAAATAAAACCAAAGTATGTACAAGTAAGCAATACTTACAGGTGAATTAATGAATGAAATTGAAAATAAGGCAGAAAATTAACAAAATAAAAAACTGGGGCCAGTGAGATGGCTCAGCAGGTAAAGGCACTTGCTGCACAAGCCAGATCACTGAAGTTCAATCCCTGGAATCCACATAAAAGTGAAAGTAGAGAACCAACTCTACAAGTTATCCTCTGTCCTCCATATATGCACAATAACATGTGCACCTGTAAACACACTTCTTGAACATACACACATGCACAAAACATATACAAACATTATAATAATAATAAATTTAAATTTTTACAGAACTATTTCTTAGAAAAACATTAATAAAATTCTAGGCTCATAATGAATAAAAGAAGAAAAACAAAACTCACCAACATAAGAATGAAGGAGATATTATTATATATCCAGGAGAGAATACTATTAAAAATTTTATAATCATAAAAGAATTCTAAAACTTAGGGGGAAATGGACCAATTCCTCAAAAACTACAAATTATCAAGATCAAGTAAGATAAAGTCAATAATTTGATTCATTCAATAAACATGGAAGAAAGTGGATTAATTATTAAAAATCTTCTAAAAAAGAAATCTCCAAGCCAGATGGTTTCACTAGAGAATTCTAGCAAATATTTAAAGAAGAATTAATGCCAATTTATATAGTCTCTTCAAAAGAATAGAACATTTTACAACTCACGTTTTGAGCCTCATATTACCGTGGCATCAAAACCAGTCACAGTGTAAAAAAGTGAGAAAAAACTATAGACAAATAATTCTTATGAACATCGATGTAACATCCTTAATAATACATCAATAAATTGAATTCAGATATGTATAAAAAGGGATTTATTTCATATGTTGATATTTCTTTGTGTCTTTCAACATTCAGAATTTAGTCAATGGAATCCACTATGTTAACAGAGTAAAGAGGATCATGTTAATTGTTGCAGAAAAATATTCAACAAACTCTAGTATCCATTCATACTTAACCTACAACAACTAGAACAGTGGTTTTCAATCTGTGGGTTGCAATCCCCACATATTGGATGTCCTGCATATCATATATTTACATTATGATTCATAACAGTAGTGAAATTACAGTTATGAAGTAGTAATGAAATAATTTTATGATTAGGGGTCACCACAACATGAGGAACTGTATTAATGGGTTGCAGCATTAGGAAAGTTAAGAATCGTTAAACAAGAAAGAGAGGAGAACTTCCTTGATAAAGAAGATCTGTAAGTCTACCACTCTGTAGATTAAACACGAGGCAAGGATACTCTCACATTCACAACTAATGCTGGAGCTTCTCTAACAATTGTACTTTATAGTTTTTGTGTTCCATATACCTAACCTTGGGGACTTGCTGACTCTGGGAGCACTAACAGGGTTAGCCAATATGGAGAGGTAGTGAAGGATTTCTTTCACATGCTAGCTAACTACAGTCCCAGCCACACTCTCACCAGTCAAGAATATCCTACCTTAATCATCCTTAGTACAAGCATCAGAGGACCAGGACTAATATTTATGCATCTGAGCCAATCCAAATTATTCAATCAATCAATCCTAAACTTGTCTACCATACCTTGTATGTTTCTTTCTGTGTAAACCACAATAAAGGCATTTGACCCATGCCCTTTTTTCACCTCCTGAGGGACTACAGCACATCTCCATGTGCCTTCCCCTCCATGTGCTCTGCACCCTCCTAGTGGATCTGTTACTAGAAACTGTCTTTTGAATGGCTATCATCTTCTGATCTGTTGGCTTCATCACAGCTGAATAAGAATGTCAGAGCTGGAGCTTAAGAGTTTCCATAACTGGCTGGGCATTGGTAGCACATACCTTTAATCCCAGCACTCGGGAGGCAGAGTCAGGCAGATCTCTGAGTACAAGGCTAGCCTGGTCTACGAATTGAGTTCCAGGACAGCCAGAGTTGTTACACAGAGAAACCCTAGAGAGAGAGAGAGAGAGAGAGGAGAGAGAGAGAGAGAGAGAGAGAGAGAGAGAGAGAGAGAGAGAGAGAGAGAGAGAGAGAGAGAGAGAGAAGAACAAACAAAAACAATGTCAGAGCCAGAAGATAGGAACAACTAAGGAATGCTAGCTTTTGACGTGATAAAGCCTTTCCAATCAGGAGCTCAGTACCTTTGCTTGCCTGCATTGAGCCTGCACAAGAATAGATCTTTCAACAGCCAACCATGGGTAGGAAAGGGCTCAAGGAGTCCTACCTCCACTGAACTAGTGACCACTAATAGATGCTGGGAATTGGGGAGTCACTACTATCAGCTGAATGATTTCTGTTGAGCCCATCAAGTTTCAATGGAGCATTTCAAACCTACATTCACACAGACAGTCCTGTTAAACCCATTGACTTTCAAAACAAAATAAAAACACATGCAAGTTGAAAGGGGTTTACTAGGGAGGAAAAGGGGTTTATAAGGGTGTGAGGGAGACAGGGAAGGTAGGAAAATGGAAGTGGACATAATCAGAATGCACTGTATGCATGTATGAAACTGTCAAACAACAAATTTAATTTTTTAAAAAAAGAGAAAAAAATGAAAGCTTACATTTTATTTATCTACTTAACCATGTTGTAAGCAGCTACACATTTAGCTTACTTCTTAACATATATATATGTTGTTTTTTAAAATTAAACACTACATCATTTTTCCATTTCCTTCTTCCAATTCCTCCCATATACCTTCCTTGTTCCCTCTTGAAATCATGGATTTTACATACACACACACTACACCACACACACACACCACACCACACACACACATACACACACACATACCCCACACACACATGCACACATACCTAAATATATAAATACAGCCTGCAAAGTCTGTTTAGTGTTCCGTGTTATTTGTATGCATATGATTTCAGGGCTGACCACTTGGTGTTAGATAATCAATTCAGGAGTGGGGAGTCATCCCTGGAGAAGACCATTTATCCACACTCAACATTCCTTAGATGCCTACAGTTCTTTGTCTACTAATGGGGTCCCTTGAGATTTCCTTCTTCCATGTTAGCATGTCCATTGGTGTCATCTTTGTTCAAGTCTTGTTAAGACAGTCATGTTGTAGAGGTATCAGGGGTATAGTTTCCTGATTTCTACGAGACACATTTAGAATGCAGTTAGAAATTATATTGAAAATCCTGAAAACTACCATATTAAAAACAGTTCTAGGTTTTGAAATTAAGGAAGAATATTATAAGAAATATAATCTGATTGTTCACTTACAAAGTTTAACCTGGAGCCAGGTTAAATCCATCTACAGATGAGTAGAATACACCAGACCCCTGCCTGTTAGTCCAGGTGCCCCCCCCATAAATTCTGCTAAGCTATCCCCCCAAAACTAAAAGTTTACAGTAGAAATTCACTAACAGCCAAGATTGCCTGAAGCATCACATGCCTGAAAAGCCTTAAAACAAACACAATGTAAAATATAGAGATGAAGCTACACATGTGTTTTTGTTGGTAAAAAGACATGTGTAAGTTACAGGGGGAAAGATAAGTCCTAGATGGCACATAAGGTTACTCAGAAAGAGGAAAATGAGGAAGGGTAATGCACTGGGGTTTAAATACTGTTTTCTGACAGACTCAGTCTGGGCACCTGCCCTTATAGGTGGATTGATGCCCATTGTCTTCCCTTCCATCCTCTGAGTCTCTACTGCTGTTAATAGGAAGTGAGGATCATTGTTTTTCATAAACTTGAAGTAAAATGTACAGAAAGAAATCCAGCTATCCTTATCCATAGATGATATAACTATTTAAGACATACCTGATAATCTATAAAAATCATATACACAAAACCAAAATTGAAGCCTTGTATAGAACTAATCAGTAAATTTAGAAAGGTTGTAGGACAAAAGATCAACACAAAAAACCCCGAAATTTAAAATACCAAATGGCATTTATAACTATTTCATGAATAGAAAATATTTAGTTATAAATCTACCAAAACCAAGAGCAACTGTAGCCTTAAAATTATAAAATGTTAATGAAATAAATCAAATAGGACCTTGAGAATGAGAGGGGAAAACCATACCTTGTTCATGAACTGAAAGACTCAATATAGGGAGAATGTCAGTTCTCCTTGAACAGATGCTCGAGTTTAATGGAATTTCTACTAGAATCCCAGCAAGTGTTTTTTCTTACAGAAACAGACAAGGCTATTGTAAAATTTACATGGGAAAGTATTAGATCTCAATTAAATAAATTTTTTTAAAAAGAAAGTGTGAAGAGTAATTCTCCCTAATGTTAAAGCTTATTACAATAATCAAACATTGTAGTGTTAGTAGAATAATAGACACATACTTGCCACTTATTAATTTTATAATCAAGCATTTATTATCCTACATAATCTCAGATCTGACATAATTTCAAGTAATATGCTAGTAAATAAAAATAACTCAGTTAAGCAAAAAATCACAAATATGTATATCAATCAAACTGAGCTGTAATCTGGTTTTATTAACAGGGAGTCTCTGTCTTCTGTAATGTTAAGGGTAGATAGTAACAGAAAGCAGAGATAAAACATATGGAACAAAGTAGATAAACAACAAACACTTATGAATATAGCCTATCGAAGTTTGACAGAAATCAGAGGTTTATGAACAGTTTAGTGGAGGTAGAAAGATCACCTTTGCAGCCAAATTGTGCTTGGAAAATTGGGCATCAATGCACAAAGCAAAACAAAGCGCCTTAGCCAGGAAAGGTTTGTTTTGATGAGAGCCAGTTTATCAGTTTTCCTTTTCTCTGTTAGGCTTTTGTTACAAAGTGTTTTACTTCTGTCTGTCAGTATTCCAAAGCTGTGCTGTTGCTGTGTATTTGTTTTAGTAATCGCAGGTGTCAGACACAGACTTGCATGATCCTTAAAGATAACAGTGAGGGATCCAGATGAAAAGCAAAGTAAAAAAGAAAACAAATCCATTTAGAAAGCATTTAATTCCAAAGCCAAACATGGAAGTAAAATCAAACAAAACCCCTGAAGATGAAGGCAAGGGTAAGGCTGTGTGGTGGATATGTTGGAGACCAAACAATGTACTTAATGGTTCTATAAATTTTGCTCTATTTTTCTGCAACGATTTTTCAAAGAACTCTTTTATTTCTTTAAAAATGGTTCCAGCATTTGTTTTGCTGACTGGGAAGTTCATTTACTACCTATGTAACATAACTAGCACAAGATACCTTCCTCACAAGTGGACCACCATACCACAAATTTCTTCTTTTAAAGGGCGTTCATTTAAGGCTCTGGAGTTTCTTCTTGTCTTCCATAGTTTCTTACTGAAACACAACATTTTAAGTCCATTCTCTGCAGTTAGTGGGCTATAAATTATAAACAACAAAAAAGAGAAATATAGGTGAATATCTTTGCGAGTTTAAAAATCTTAGCCCTTTAAGTTTGCTTTTTTAAATTATAAACAACAAAAAAGAGAAATATAGGTGAATATCTTTGCGAGTTTAAAATCTTAGCCCTTTAAGTTTGCTTTGCTGAAATTAGGCCCTCCCATCAAGTGTAGCTCTGTACAAGAGAGCTGGGATGGTCCATGGCAGCCATTGCTTCTTTGTGGCATTAGCAGTTCTTGATGCTGTTGCTCCTCATGGCTCTTCTTCCCATCTGGTAGCAGTTAAGGTAAATGAGCTCATCACAGCAAGTGGAAACGTTTACTGCTCTTAATAGATTTCTCTGGCAAGAAAGGAAAGTTCTAGGTTTCTTTAACAAAGGAAAGCACCCCTCCCCAACACACACTGCTTTCTGTTACTATCTATATTTACCGTCAGGAGAGGTAGATTGTCAAGTAAAACCTGAAGGGACAAACAATGTTAAAATCCATTTTCTTTTGACATGCACGTGTATACTGATATTTTAAAACTATTTTAATATTTATTTATATCTATATGTATTAAGCATTTTGCCTATGTTTATTGTGTATACCACATATGAGCCTGGTGCCTAAGGAGGTTAGAAGAGGGGTTGGAACCCAGGAAATTGGAGTTATGGATGGTTGTGAGCCACCATGTGGGTGCTGGGAACTGAACATTTGCCCTTTACACGAACAAGTGCTTTTAATTGCTGGGCCATCTCTCCAGCATATACCAATACTTTTGTTTAATTGAGTTGACTTTTTTGCTATTTATTCATTTTTTATTCATTTAGTTATTTCCCAGTATGTGTGTGTGTGTGTGTGTGTGTGTGTGTGTGTGTGTGTGTACACATGCGACACCGGCAGAGATAGAGGTCAACTTGCTTCCATCACTTTCATTGTGCGAATCCCAGGGATTTCTGCTTGGCAGAAAGCACCCTTACCTGCAGCACCATCACACTGACCCGTGAATTGGCTTTTTATGTTACTTTAAGTTATTTAAAATAATAAATACTGATTGCAATATTGGTCAGTATTGATTAGAAAGAAATTTTTTAGAAATGAAAAAATTTTTAAATATTGTTCCCAATTCTACCATCCAGAGAAAACTGCTTTAATTGAATATTATAGGAAGATAGACTAAAGTTAATGTGAAGGAATTAAACATGCAATTTTTTCCTTAATAGCAATAATAAAAATGTGAAGAATGTGAAAAATTGGATTATTAGATTGAAAAAAACCTCGTGTACTTTTATGACTGCAAGTTCAACCGTCATTTAAAACTAACAACGAAGTAACAGAAATCATTAGGATACAAACCAAACCAGTCATTAGTAACTTTTAAAGAATTTTTTCATAAAGCCTTCAATTTTCTTGTTTTTGTATTTGTTTGTTTTTTGAGACAGGGTCTCACTATGTAGTCCTGGCTGTCCTGGAACTCACTATGCAGAGTAGGCTGGCCTCGAACTCACAAAGATGCACCTGTCTCTGCGTCAGAAGTGCAGATATCTTAAGATATCTTCTTAAGAGGTCATCTTATGTAATAACTGATTTATAGGCAAAATGTGTCATAAAACAACTAAATTTTAGACTTTGGAGCATAAATAAAGAGCATCATCAATAATTGACTAGTGCTATAATTCAGTGTAAAACTAGAGATTGTGCGAAACTTAGAGGATCGGTTGGCTTTCTCATCTTGCCTGAATTATCTGATCATTAAAGATGTGGTGTGTTGATCCTTATTTATATGACCATTTTTTCCCCAATAACACAACATAGTAATCTACCTCATTTTAAAATTTTAAATTCCTTGTAAAATTTTGTTTTTTCACATATCCTGTTACTGTTCTATCTTCTTAATTAGAGGAGTCAGATCTTCTCATCTAATTAACATTGAGCCATAGGCATATTTCCATGCTCCTAATCATATCATTAATTATCATAATTTGGGAGTTGTATTAACATTTCTCCTGAAGAAGTTTATTTCCTACCAGATTCTTCATCCCACTGGAATGCTAATGGTAGAGTACATAGTGCTATCCCAATTACAGCTATTGATGCTCTCCTTCTCCCTCTTCTCTGCCTAGGCTATATCAGAGATCAGGCTTGGGAGGTATGAGGTTCAACTGTGAAACCTTAGGCAGGCCATTTCACCTCGGCCATTCTGTTTTTGCCAAACATGAAATTAGAGCATAGAATGAGAATGGTGTGTTTCATGCTTTTCCATTACTACTATTACTGTTACTCATGCAATGCACATTTTTAGCAAATAGAATTATATACGAAATACAACACATAAAATATCACACGGGAAAACAGATTTGTTAAAATGGAACCAATTGTCAGTAAATGCTGAAAATCCCAAACAGTGCCATTTCGATTTCCTCTTTTGCAATATATTATTTGTATACTCATTTTAACACATTTTCTTCCATACATTACCTTTGAACTCTTCTCTGAGTGCTGCAGGTACATTGTGGAACAAAACAGACCCAGGCACAAGGAAATTCCTGTCCTAATGGAACATCCATTCTGATGAAGAAAATCAGAAAACAGTGAAGAAAAAAATAATATATGAAGTTGCTAGGTAGTTAAAATTAATGGATAAAAAATAACTTAAAGAAGGAAAAATGAAGTGAACATGTGTGTTTGTCTATGTGTGTGTGTGGGGGGGTATGGATTACAGATTTAGGAAACTGTCAGAAAAGATCTCAATATGAGCTAAGCAGTTGTGGTGCATGCCTTTAATCCCAGTACTTCGGAGGCAGAAGCAAGCAGATCTCTATGAGTTCGAGGCCAGCCTGGTCTACAGAATGAGTTCTGGGACAGCCAGGGTTGCACAGTGAAACCCTGTCTCAAAAAAAGATCTCAATAAGAAGGTGATATTTTAACGGTGACTGATGGGCCTGGGGGATACCTTGGGAGAGAGTACGGATTGTTTGTGCATCGTGTGTGTCAATTGTAAACACTGAGGCATAAGCATGCTTGACATTGTTAAGAAAGAGCCAGAAGGCTGATGTGATTGAAGTCAAATATTCAAGTAAAATAGTAGGAGGGGGTGGAGTCAAAGAGGATACATGGAATCAAATCCTGGAGGATCTTGGAGGCATCATAAGGATTTTGGCTTTGAATCTCGAATAGATTGGAAGCAACTGTAGAATTTTAGGATGATGATGATGATGATGATGATGATGATGATGATGATGACTTGAAAACAGTTGCAATGTGCCTCTCAAGCATTCCTAAGGTAGAAGCTTGGTCCCCAGTTTGACAATGTTGTGAGGTGATAGATGCCTTAAGTGGTTAGGCTTAGTGAGTGATCACAAGGCAGGCTCCTTGCTCTTGTTCTGGCTTCTTGTCTCACCATATGATCCCTCCCTCTCATGTGTACACCTGCTATCATAGTACCTTCCACCATGAGATACAGCTAAGGGAGCCCTCACCAGAATTTGTATTTTCCTGTTTGAATTTTAGTTTCCCCAAATATGAGCTACATAAACCCATCTTTTTAAACAAGTTCCTAGCCGTGTGTATAAAAAGATTTTGACTAGAACAGTGATGATTTACCTCTCATTTTAACAAAATCACTCATATTATCATGTGGCGTATACACAGTTGGGGAAAGGACAGAAGTGGAGAGACCATTTCAGATACTATATGTCAAATGTGCATGGAAGTTTGTATGACTCCATATAGAGTGGTATCTATGGGAGATAGCACTGGTTTATGGATATGAGTATATTTGGAAGAAGTCAGATTCAGCAGGTTTTGTCGAGGAACTAGGTGGAATATATATGCATTAGTGTGTTATAAACATTTACCAGATCGGAGATAACGAGTGTAGGTATTTGTAATGTGTACAGTTAATGGATTTCCATGATGTACACACTCCTATCATAGCTAACTTCAATCTACCATTGAAATATCACTGAGCACACAGTTGGGAAAGATGTATACCATTAACTTTTATGTGTCGGTTTGAGCTAGCTCCAGGAAGCCAGAAAAAGAGAAGTAAACTATGGTGCCAAGGCGTCCCTGCTTAGCACCTGGAGAGACGGTGCAGTCATCAAATAAACTGGGGAATACTGTGAGTAGATTGAATTTAGATGGGATTTAATAACATAATCTCAGTATGGGACATATTCAGTATAAGATGTACTCCTAGCCATCCACTGGAGATGTCAGCTAGGTAGCAGGGTATGTGCCTCTGAAGTTCAGACAAGACATCTTGAATAGAACCATGAATGTGAAAGTCCAAAGCCTATCAACTATTTAAATCTGTGACACGAGAGAATGTGAGAGGGGTAGAGCTAACAGCAAGGTCCGAGGGCCGGGTAGCACAAGGGTTAGAAGTCTAAGTTGAAAAGCAGCGAATATGGGAGTCAGAGAAAGACCAGCCAGAACTTAAGAGCAAAACTCGGTGAGTTTAGTGATCTGAGATCAAAGGAAAGGAAAGGAAAGGTTTTATGTAGAAATATTGATAAATTGTTTCAAACATTACTGCTGTATCAGGAGAGATGATTGAAGATCAGTTGTCATGAAAACCCAGAGATGAGAGGTTAGGACAGTTTTAAAACTACTTCACTGATTGCTAATGACTCTCTTCTAATCTGAATGTCTTTATGGAGTCTACTTTTGTGGGGATTATTGAAACAATTTTAATCTGTGGTATGTTCAATACTATCATTAAGCCTGGACATTTGAGGCCCTGCTGTAGGATTTCATGCCCAGAGACCTCGTGCTTTTGAATTCTCTCCCTCTCCCTCTCCCTCCCCTTCCCCCTCTCTCATCTCCCTCCTTGTCTCTGTGTGTGTGTGTGTGTGTGTGTGTGTGTGTGTGTGTGTTTGTGTGTGTGTGTGTGTGTTCCTGCTTGCATGGCATGCACTTTACTAACTTTACTATCCCCAATCTTGTAAATTTTCCCAAAGGCCTCCTGGTAGCTGGACCTTACTAGGACCAGTAGCCTTTTCTGAGGTAGATCAAGAGCCAGATATTCTTTCTACTCTCCTTATTCTGCTGCAGCATTCTTTGTAGCAATTACAGAATAAAGGATCCAAGGAAAGACATGTTTGGAATATGAATTGTTGTACATCTATTAATATCTGACATTGGAGTTTATTATATCCAGAAAATGACTTGTCATTCATATTTAACCACATACTCTGGAAGAATTTGCAAGTGTGGACATCATTGGTGAACCTTGCTAACAACCTTTGAGGGAGCCACTGGAAGCTGATTTTCAATGACTGCACTATGAAGTGGCAGGATCATGAGTAAATACTGTAACTGCCATTAGATAAAAGGTCTTATTAAGGAAGCTATAGTTAATAAGATCAATCTTATTTTAATAAAATGATTATGAGAAAATAATGTTCACTAAATTTTTCTTGTCAGAGGTATGAAATTAACCAGGAATGGCACATTTGACTGTAAAGAACATGAAAAGATGGCTCTCATATTTAACTTGAAATAGTTGGCACCAAGATACTACAAAAACAAATCTTACTATGTTTTGTTTAGACAACAAATTGTAATTTCTAGACATCAATATCTAGTGATGTTCTTCAGGAGCTGCCCACCTTCTTTTTTGAGACAAGGTCTCACTGGCCTGGAGCTGGCCAATGAAGCCAGTTTAGGTAGCCAACAAGCCATGGGGATCCATCTATCTCTGGCTCCTTGACATGAGGCCAAGTTTTTAGGGAGTTCTGCAGATTTCACTAAAGTCTTCATGCTTGTGTTGGTAGTGTTTTACCAGTTGATCTATCTTCCCAGCCCCTTGTCATACATATCTAACCAAGCTATTTACATATTTAGATTATATAAATAATCTATCTAGAACCCTGGGAAATACATCCTCAGAGGCCCCCTATATGCTAGGGGGACTCTAACTCTGTTTGTGACCCAAGATTTGTCCTTTCCACTCCTTCCCATAAGACCATACTGGATTTTCAGTCTTTATATCTGCCAATGCCAAACAAGCTTAGAACACTGGCTTTGTCTTAAATTGGAAAATGCTATGACTCATAGCATTACTTTTACAGGTTGGGATGTAGTTAGTTCTCTTGCATATTGTAAGCTAGGAGCATCTACCTCGTCTATCTTCTTTCTCATCTTTATATCACTTATTATTAAGGCAGCCCTAGTTATTTGAAAAGCATCTTTTCCCCATTAAGGTCTATTTATATGAGAACTTTCAAAATCAAAGCACCTTTACAAGATGCTATGTGTATTAACACAAATTCTTATTTGGAAACAAGCTGGTGGAAAACAATATATAGTAATTTCTGTAAGTTCTATAAAATAAAACCATTGATGACTGTCTAACAGTACAAACAAGCTAAATGTAACCATAGGTTAAATGTTAAACTTATTATATTCACTTGATAGACTATTATGCAACTTTTTTTAAAGTGGGAGAAGTTGTGCTATGTGACTTCTGAAGATAGATCATAACATGCTATATAGATCCCACTCACTTACTTGTAGGGGACATCTATATTTGGAAATTTAGCTATCACATTTTAGGGAAGTCCAGGCCATAGGAAAAAGTCACATGTGATGTTTCTGCTAACAGCCTAAACTGGTCTCAGCCAGCAAGCAGCATGGATCAGGAGCCATAGGAGTGAGCAAGCCATCAGATGATTCCAGCCTCCAGCCATTGAAATGCCCCAGTTAGTGCTGAGAGGAACAGAGTCCAGCTGTCCCTGACAAGTCCTGCCAAAACTGCAGATTGTTAAACAAAATTAATCTTCTTGTTTTAAGTCACTAAATTTTGGGGTGACATGTTATAAAGCATTAGATTCACGGAAGAAGACTATATAAAAATGAGGAAAATAGAGCCTAGGCTATGAAAAGTGTAAAACTAGGAATTGATATGTAATAATGCCTATCTAAATGATTTTATATATAATTCTCAGACAAGAAGGAAGTATCTAAATGCTTATAAAGTTTCTGTAAATATGACAATATCTTCAGATACTTTTTCTCATCATTTCCCCAAAGTTTTACAAACATGTATAGAAATAAAGCAGTTGTTATCTTTTACTGTGTTCCTTTTTTACTTACTGCTAATGTTTAAGAAATTATTAAGACAGTGAACCTTCTTGCTTCTGACTCAGTCTCTCATTATGTACCAAAACATTCCCAGAAGCTCTTGTTGATCAACCAAGCAGACATTGAATGCAAGGCAGACATGATTGAAATGTATTCATTTATCATAAATTAAAGATCTTAATTGGAAACAGACAACCAATGCAGACATCTCCCATCTGCTGTTGGTAATGTTAACATTAAAAATGTCAGTACGGTAAACTCATTAATTGCATATTCTCAGGACTGCTAAGCCATTAACTTACATCTGAAAGGGCTCAGTCAGCTCATATTCTGACTATATACAAGATGAGAGGGGGCTAACTACACTGACAGATGACACTGAAAATTTTCTAAGAAGGAAATAATATGCAAGCAGGATATATTTTCACATACACATTTACCTTTTCTCATGAACAAATCATTAGGTGTCCTCTTTCAAGACTGTAAATCTGGAACAAGGGACAAATTCAGAAATCTCTTGAATAAGACTTCAAAGCTCTTTACTACAAAGCTCACAAACCTCCATGGCCTGGCTATAAAAACAAAGCTAACCAGCAATAATTAAGTCTGGATATTGACCTTTGCTTTGGAATCCTAGAACTTTAAGTATGGCTGACTCAAATCACAGTCCTTGACATCAGTGTGGTCTATTGCATAACCTGGTTAGAAATACAGAATTTCAGTTCCATACTCACCGAATCAGGATTCTTTTTTTTTTTTTTTTTTTTTTGAGGGTGAAAGAGTTTATTTGGCTTGCACTTCTGTATCACGTTTCATCATAGAAGAAGTCAGGACAAGAACTCAAACTCTGCTGGAACATGAAGGCAGGAGTTGCTTACTAGCTTGCCCCCATAGCTTGCTCAGCCTGCTTTCTTATAGAACCAAGGACCACCAACCCAAGAATGGCACCACCCACAATGGGCTAGGTCCTCATCTATCAATCACTCATTTAGAAAATGCCCTACAGCATGAATCAGGATTCTTACAGTGAGGCCAAGGTATCTTCTCATTCACTAGTTCTGTGGGTGATTCCAATGTCCACCGATATTTGGGAGATACTGGTATAGCATAGCTTACCTCCATCCCCACCCCTAAAGCAAAGGAAAAAAATTAGACCTGAAGATGCCATCAAGAGATATACCTCCATGTTTTGACACCTTTACCTGTCTTCACTTGTCCATACAAGGTAGAGTGATATCCTTGGGTATAGCCAAACAGTGATGATAAACAGAGCATAGTTTTTTATAAGGCGAAATTCTGTAACGGGTTGAATGTACTTTTGCTTTCCTCTCCCCCTTTCTGCTCATTCCCTCATACCCATCTTGCTTCTATTTTGTTTTCCAGATTCATTCTTTCTAGTACCAATTATCTCTTAATTCCCAGGCCTTCTCTAGGTCCCTCTTATGCAAGGAAGCACTCAGTCTAAATCCTGACAAAATATAACTTTTCAATTCTTTCTGTTACAGTGTCCTGCTTACTGCATAACAGTAATTGATTGTTAAATAAAACTGTGGTTGAACATTTAGAAAAGTTTTATTTTAAATACAATTTATTGGGAATTAATTTTCATACAATCAAGTGTGCCAACTCCAATACTGAGTTCAATAAAAATGGATATATGTTAACTCATGTAACAAATATCACAATTAACATATCATATCAGCATTTTCTCTCATCCCTTTTTACAATTAATCATTCCCTGACTCTAGGCAATCACCGATGTGTTTCTATTATAGATTAGTTCCTCCTATTCTAGAATTTTGTGTAACTAGGACAGGCAATATACAGTCTTTTGTATCTGAATTCTTTCACTAAAACAATAGTTTTGGCATTCATTCATGATGTACCATTTTGTTGTGTGGTAGTTCATTGCTTGTGCAGACCTTGATTTATGTAGTCATTTGGTGATAGATATTTGGATTTGGGTCACTGAAAGTTTTTTTTTTTTTTTTTTGCTATCATGAGAACATTCTCACATTCATAACATCTGGTGTTTTCTGGTATGAATTAAAGTATACTGAGGCTGACATCCAAATAATACTCTATATTTTCTAGTGGTGAATGTTACAAAATCAATGATGGGGGAGGGTGGGCCATTCAAATTCAAAGAAAGGAATAGAAGGGATGAATTTGGGAGCGTGCAGAGATCGCTGTTTTTCACAACAAAGGATCTCATTTATCTGCTGTAACTGAAGAAGGGCATATATATATATATATTCCAGCATTCCTGATTTACTGAAACAGAGCCAAAGACAGTTCTACTTTATCTTCCCAGTGCATCGCATCTACATTTGTCTAATGTGATATTCAAATATTAATGCAGCCCCAGTGGCAAACATATATAAGTCTAAATGAAATGCCAAAGGTTACTAATGACTGTTAACAAACCTTGTTTAAGTGGGCCTGTTCATTGGTTAAAAAAAAAAAAAAAACTACCTCCTCCTTCCTGGGCTATTTAATTGTGAACGTACATACTTGGCCTGTGGAGCATCCTTTTTATTTGTCAAAACTGAGTCATAAAGCTGTTGCTTGGTGAAGGCTTTGAGAACTTTAGTTCAAAATTACTCACTTTTAAAAGTGTGTGCTTAAATTTTTAAAAACCGAGATTGTATACTCCCAGACAGGAGAGCTCTCAAGTACTGAGAGCTTTGAGAAGAAAGGAAGAAAGTCTATAATATTTTTATTGCTTTTATTTTTATTTTTGGATGAGAGACAGCAGAGCTTAAGGGAAATGAAGGTCCTAGGAAAACTTTATCAAGCAAGCACTTGGGAATCTATGGAGTGATCAATCTGAATTCATTGTTAGATTTATTTCTTTATTGATTTACCTTTGGGAGGTTGTCTCAGTTTGTAATCCTTCCAGAAAAGACTCTCTATCAATTGTTCAAGGTCAGATAGTTTGAGAGAAGACCCAGAAGCCATAGTAGGAGAATGGGAATTGAAACAGAGATGGGAGAGAAGTGGATACAGAGTACTTTATCAAACAAGTTTTCACTAGAGAACTATGGGGATCACATCCCCCAAGGAGCTCTTAGAGACAACATACAACAATCCTCAGAGCTGTCTATTCTCAATTCCACCTCCATAGGGCAAGGAAGCTAGGACATTTTCCAGCTCTTGATTGTCACTGGCCAGGTCTTGACACTCACAGAAATGGACGTGCTAAAGGTCTGTAATCTGAACACCAATTGCATCTGTCACAGAGCTCCTTTTCTGTTGTATAAGTTCTTTTCCGCTTCCAAATGAGCCATGTAAAAAGAGTCACCCTATAAATGTTATCACACATATTCCCAATTGTCATCTACCACTCATGCTGTACTGATCTTGTTAAATAGGTATATAATCATTGTTCTGCTTTGAGAGTTACATAATTCAAAATGATTCCCTTTAAGATCATAATACAAAAACAAAGATTGCAAATGTAACTGAACATTTCTTTTATTTCTACTGTGGAGAAACAATATATATTCTAAATTACTTCCTACGTGACTAATCAGCTCTATTGAGTTCTGTTTGTAAACAAAGGAATAAATCACTATTCTTTAGAACAAAGATTCTGCTTAAGATCTAGAATCTACACTAGAAAAACATCTTTAAAATATGCAATCTTGTGAAACTGAGTGGAAGTGGCATAAACATGTTGGGATAATAATTATTACATAACTGCATTAGGTTTAACAGAAAGCTTCCAAGAGCAAGTCAGCATACAGAGACAACTTTCATCTTCCACCTGTTCTATTTTTACCACTGATTGTTTGAACTATTTAAGGAAAGGATTTTATGAAAGAAGTAATTGTGAGAGTGAAGGAGGCAGTGCGATCAGGAAATCTCAATATATTAAAATTCTCAGCCTACTCCATATTTAGGAAATTTAGATATCTGGGTGAAAACAAAATTGGCAAAAAGTCCCCTGACATTTGATTTTGTCTTTTCATCACTCTTGATGCAAGATGTCACAAAGTCAGGAATGACTTTTGGAATTTCCAACAAGGACCTTTTGTTCTAGTTATTTTACTATAGTCCATGATCTCTATTTTGAAAAAAAAAAAAAAAACACTTTTAGGTTTGTATGCAAAATTTTTCCTCTTGATGTTTTTCACTTTTGATTTCTCACTGTTGACAAACACATGACTGTTTATTATATCTTTAAGACAGTAAAATTATTTATTGCTCTGTTAATGGTTTCCAACAGGTCTGGAAATCCTTATTCTCAACATAATCAAAGAATATGATCATTCAAGTACCTGTAGAGACATGTCACTAAATTTAAAATACAAAGAACAAAACAACAGTAAAATGTCACAATCTAGATTTCTTTTTAATTTTAAATACTTTATTATTTTATGTGTATGGATGTTTTGCCTGCATGTTTGTGTATCACTTGCATACAGTTCTTGGGAAAGCTAGGAAAAGGCATCAGATTCTCCTGGGATTGGAGTTACAGACTGTTGTGAGCCATGATGTGGGTTCTAGGAATTGAACTCTGGTCCTCTGGAAGAGTAGTCACTGTTCTTCAGCCCCCACAATATAGATTTAAATTGTATAATTGTTTTGTTATAAGATAATTGCAAGAACTGATAGATAGAATTGCATGAAATTGCAAAGCTTCTGTACAGCAAAGGAAATAATCAGTAAAATGAGGCAGGATTGGAGAAAATTTTACCAGCTCTTCATTTGATATGAGATTAATGTCTAGACTATATAGCAATATAAAAAATCTAAATGCTAAAAAGAATCTAACCAATAAATAGGGAAATAACCATATAGTTGTTGAAGGTTAAAATACAAATGTCCAATAAAGATATGAAAAATGGTTCAACATCGTTGGCAGTCAGTGACATGCAATTCAAGTATACACTGAGATTCCATCCCAATCCATCAGAAAAGCTGTTATGAGGAAGACAGGAAGTGCTGGCAAGGCTAAGGAGGGACCTTTATGCACTGTTGGTGGAAATATAAATTTACCCAGCAACTAGGAAAATCAGATCAGCATGGAGCTTCCTCAGAAAACTAACACTAGGGCTGGAGAATGGCTCAGCATGTATGAGAGCTTATTGCTCTCCCAGAGGACCAGAGTTCTAAGTATCCCTGTAACTCTAGGGGATCTGATGTCTCTGGCCTCCACAGGCATTGCACTCACATGCACATATTCATACACAGATGCACACACATACACATAATTCAAAATTTAAAAAAAATTTAAAAACCCAGAACTAGATCTTCTAAACAGCCACCTAAGCAGAGGACATACAAATATGTGTTCAATTTTGGATGAACTAGTGTCATACTATCTGTGACATTTAATAACATGGTTGTTTCAACTACTTCATGTTATAAGGATTTTCTTTGTTCATAAACCCAAATCTACAAAACCGTCATATAGTGCTTTCTTATGTAAAGCATAACTACACTATAAATAAGCTATATTCATTCCTTTAGATCCCTATAACTTCCTATATGTTTTACTCCCAAATGGTTTGAACTTGTGTCATTTAGAGGGGCATCCATTGGGCTAGTGGAATTACTTCACCAATATAAGGGAGAGCTAGAATGCGCAGGGTTTTGCATGCTCTTAGATGTCCTCCTAGGTGAGGATTGATTAATAAAAAGAAAGAGCTGAAAACCCAGCCACATTTGCCCCAAGGTGGGGCAAATTCTGAAATGTAAAGGTCCCATGTGACCAGGCTGAGACTGAGCCGTCGATTGAATCATTCCCCTGCCTCCAGTTCCTATCCTTCTCTTCCAAGTCTTTTATTGTTTTTTTTTCCTAGAAAGACTTCTTCAATAAATCATTTGCATACACATCTTTGCCCCAAGCTTTAGTTCTCAAGTAGTGCAAGCCAAAAACATAAGCCATAAATATGATTTAAAATCTATCAGTCACAACAAGAGATAGAAGAAAGGCTACAGTGATGGCTCAGTGGGTAAAGGGCTTGTTGTGCAAGTGTGAAGAGCCAAGCTCAGATCCTTAGCACCCATGTAAAAAACAGGGCCGGCAGCCCATGCCTGTAATCCCAGTATTAGGAGGCAAAACCAGACTGACTAGGCAGTCTAGCCAAATCATCAGGCTCCAAGTTCAGTGAGAAAATCTGTCTCAAAACGTAAATGGAGAGTGATAGAGGGAGATATACGGTATCAAGTACAAGCACACGCACCTGAATGAACACACACACACACACACACACAAACACACACGAAAAGTTAAAAAAAATTAATTTTAATAATATATTTAATTTAACCTTGTATATAAAATTCCATTCAATATAAGATCAAATAAAAATATCAATGCAATGTTTTACATTTTCTTCAGATTATATCTTCAAAATCAGGTATGTATAGCCATGTCAGGATGGAGGAAACAGGAGGTAGAGATACATTTCACCGTTTACTAGATATATGTGGTAAGTGCCCACTATTTTCTACATCATAGATTTGGGGGATCCAAATTAGACATGTTACTGCATTTAATTTGACTGGTGTCTTATTAATGACCTGATGAATATTTGTGGGCCTATTTTGTTTGTAAGATTATTTTTTTATGATGAAACCCTCAAGATTATTTTCATACATTAAACTGTCATTTAGGGCAGTTGTCATTTTCTCTTTACCCTTGGCAACACTGAGTGTCTTGGTTACTGTTCTATTGCTGTGATAAGACACCATTACCAAGGCAATTTATAAAAGGAAGCATTTAATTGGAAGCTTGCTAACAGCTTTAGAGGGTGAGTCTGTGACCATCACTGTGGGAGGCATAACAGCAGGCAGGCTGGCATGCATGGTGTTGGGGCAGTGACTGAGAGCTTACATCCTGATCTGGAGGCAGGAGGCAGAGAGAGAGAGAGAGACAGACAGACACAGACAGACAGAGAGAGACAAAGACAGACAGACAGAGACAGACACAGACAGACACAGACAGAGACACAGAGACAGAGACAGTCAGACAGACAGACAGACAGACAGAGACACAGAGACAGACTGGGCAGAGCATGGGCTTTTGAAACTTCCAAGCCTACCTGCAGTGCTGTACTTCCAACAAGACCACTCCTAGCCCTTGCTATATTAGCCTTTGGGGGCCATTCTCAGTCTTATTCAAACCACCACACTGAGTCTTGTTAGTTTTCTTCCTTTTTGTAAATCTGATACTGAATGTTTAAACTTTCAATATCACTTCACCTTTAGCAAACACGGAAACAGGCTGCTCTATCTTTTGTCCTTCTCATTAACCTTGAAGGCAATAGATTGATAGGAATTTCCTATTGCTGCTCTTATCCGAGGTATGAAAGACTCCTCACATACATGAATATTTAATATTACAGCACATAAAATATAATTCTACACTTTACCCTCATCCTCTATTAAATTACATTAGGGAATAATCTAAAAATAGTCGGCAGGACATTTTCATTGATTCCTACAACCCAGCATACCTGTAGAGTCTGATTTTCAAAGAGAAGATTAAGGAAACTAGAGGCAGTTACAGTTTAACAAAAATTTAAGTCACGGTAAAAAGAAAATCTTTTGTGTAATGCATTACAAACACCCCAGTTTCATAGGCTATTTGCTAATATTACCTGTTTGGGAAAGGAATTTATCTCAAGGTCCATATGGATATTGATTTTTTAAATAAGGAAGATAGCTAAATGAGCTTAAAGTAGCTTACAAAACCATCTCCTGGACTCTAGCTAGGTTACTTATGAATCATTTTGCAGTAAAAGTGAAATCATTTCTCAGGACTCAGAATTGATAGTTTCTGAGTTCCAATGATGGGTAGAAATGCCCTATTCCTGATATAAAGGATACCATTTTATCATATACTCAAGGAAACCTGCTTTGGGTATGTCTAAATATTTAACTCTTTAATTGGAAAAAAATCTATCCACTGGATCTTGTTCTTTGGGGAACATTTTGTAACTATATTATCTAGGATCACACAGATATAATTTTTCCTGTTTGTTTTATCTTGGTTTGGTTTAGCTTTGTAGCCTAAATTGGCCTAGAACTCTCTAGGAATAAACTAGATTGATCTCAACCTCCCAGAGAACCTCTTGGATTATGGGCATGAGCCACCACACCTAGCCATGAATATACTTCTCAAAAGTAGATATTACTCTGATTCAGGCTGAAAAGCCATTTACTCTGCTTTCCTATATTTAAAAAGCATGTAGGTTAAAGAGACTTCTTTAATGTGATAGGATGGCAAAACGTGAGGATTCAAATCAAGATGTTCGCTCATGCTACAATAGTACATTTTCCCTATTCTTATATATCTCTTACAGCTCATGTCTGAAATATAGGGGCCAGGATTTTTTCCTGTTAAAATAGGAATAAAGAATAGACCTTAAGTCCTCTTTTAAAAAACCCTCCTAATGCTTTCATTTTTCGCCTAAAAATTTGGCTTTTCAATTTCCAAAGAAAATGAAAGACCAAGCATTTATGAATTGTCTTAATTCAGTATAAACTAAAAGTTCATTTTAAATATGTAACACAAAAATATACTCACATCTAATCTATGGCATCATGTATATGTCTGAACTTTGTCATTTCAACTAGCAACAGATTTTACTTTAAGTTATGACTGTGTCATGAATAACTCAGATCAGGGCTCACTCAGTTTTCACTCCTAGGAAGGAGTATTGTGTTTAACCTTGGGGTTTCATTTTGAGGATTTACTTCATGGGGCTGCTTCCACGTGAAGACCCATATCAGACAGTCTTATGAAAAAAAAATACAAACAATACTAGACATTTCAAATAAGAAGAATTCAATTTGGGGAGTTTTCCCACAGAATGGCTCAACCTGTAAGGAAGCAAACAAGAAAAAGTGAGTGAACTCAGAGACTGTTTGCTGAATAATGCTAGAGTTAGTGGAGGATAGGAGAGGTGGTACTGCCAAAGGTCAGGAGTCATAGAAATCCAGCAGAAACTGTAAACATGGTCATCTATGATCAGGACATCAGGGACCAGGGAGGAAGAAACTTCCTGGAAGGACCTGGAACCACAGGAAAAAATTAGTTGCTGCCAAAGGAAATGAGCAAACTAGAAAAAGAAGGGGAACCTCTCCCTCTTTTTTTTTTTTGGTGTAACCATTTTAATATATGAGAAAGTAGACTTCAAACCAAAACCAATCAGAAGAGATAGGGAAGGTCCCTATATGTTCATCAAAGGAAAACTACATCAAGAGGACATTTCATTCTTAACATCTGTACACCAAACACAAAGGCACCCAAATTCATAAAAGAATCACTGATACAGCTTAAATCACAAACTGAATCTCCTGCACTGATAGTGGGAGATTTTTTTTCCTCTTTTTTTTTTTTTATTTTGCAATACAATTCAGTTCTACATATCAGCCACGGATTCCCTTGTTCTCCCCCCT
This sequence comes from Peromyscus californicus insignis, assembly GCF_007827085.1. Lineage (NCBI taxonomy): Eukaryota > Metazoa > Chordata > Mammalia > Rodentia > Cricetidae > Peromyscus > Peromyscus californicus. The sequence continues at coordinate 32,063,327 of NW_026294391.1, read as the reverse complement.
CCTGCCCCCCCTCACCTTCCCCCCAGCCCACCCCCCCATTCCCACCTCCTCCAGGGCAAAGCCTCCCCCAGGACTGAGATCAACCTGGTAGGTCAATCCAGGTAGGTCCAGTCCCCTCCTCCCAGGCCGAGCCAAGTGATCCTGCATAGGCCCCAGGTTTCAAACAGCCAACTCATGCAATGAGCACAGGACCCGGTCCCACTGCCTGGATGCCTCCCAAACAGATCAAGCCAATCAACTGTCTCACCCATTCAGAAGGCCTGATCTAGTTGGTGACCCCTCAGCCACTGGTTCATAGTTCATGTGTTTCCGTTCGTTTGGCTATTTGTCCCTGTGCTTTATCCAACCTTGGTCTCAACAATTCTCGCTCATATAAACCCTCCTCATTCTCGCTAATTGGACTCCCAGAGATCCACCCGGGGCCTAGCCATGGATCTCTGCATCCAGATCCCTCAGTAGTTGGATGGGGTTTCTAGCATGACAATTAGGGTGTTTGGCCATCCCATCACCAGATTAGGTCATTTAAGGAATTGCTCAACATCCCTAATCATCAGGGAAATGAAAATCAAAACAACTCTGAGATACCACCTTATGCCTGTCAGAATGGCTAAGATCAAAAACACTGAAGACACCTTATGCTGGAAAGGATGTGGAGCTGGGGGAACTCTCCTCCACTGCTGGTGGGATTGCAAGCTTGTACAACCACTTTGGAAATCAATATGGCGCTTTCTTAGAAAATTGGGAATCCATCTCCCCAAGATCCAGCTATACCACTCTTGGGCATATACCCAAGGAATGCTCAATCACACCACAAGAGCACTTGTTCAGCTATGTTCATATCAGCATTGTTTGTAATTGCCAGAACCTGGAAACAACCTAGATGCCCTTCAACTGAAGAATGGATAAATAAAATGTGGTACATATACACAATGGAATACTACTCAACAGAGAAAAACAATGACATCATGAGGTTTGCATGCAAATGGTTGGATCTAGAAAAAATCATCCTGAGTGAGGTAACCCAGACTCAGAAAGACAAACATGGTATGTACTCACTCATAGGAGGATACTACATGTGGAACAAGGATGACTGGACTGCTACTCACATCACCAGGGAGGCTACCTGGAAAACAGGACGCCAGAAAGACACGGGGATCGCCCAATGACGGAGAAATGGAAGAGATCTACATGGACAGCCTGGACATGAGTGGGGGTAATGAAGGGTGAGGGTCAAGGGAAAGAGAGCTTGGGGGAGCAGGAGATCCCAGCTGGATCAACAACGGAGAGGGAGAACAAGGAATAGGAGACCATGGTAAATGAAGACCACATGAGAATAGGAAGAAGCAAAGTGCTAGAGAGGCCCACAGAAATCCACAAAGATACCCCCACAACAGACTGCTGGCAATGGTCAAGAGACAGCCCGAACTGACCTACTCTCCTTCTTTTTAACCTTCAAGCCTTTACCAGTACCTCCAGCTAGCCAGCTTCTCATGTTGGAAAGCAATTAGCAAGAAAGACTGGAACATGTCTAGAGAGAAATGTGGAGCCAATGGTGAACAGGCAAACATATGTGGCAGCCTCTGGCTTCTTAACAATTTTGCAAACCCCGCTGTCATTTTCTGTAGTAATTTCCGTGCGATTATTTGGTAGGTAGCATATAGGAAACTCAACTACAAACACAATTTGGTAATAAATACTGAGTGTGGCTACTGCATTAAAGACTAACCCACCCTTATTATGTTTCATTTTTAAATGGAATTATAATCTAGAAAGATAAAATGAACTGCATTGAAAAGGAGAAAATAAACTTTAATTTCTAGAATTTCCCTTAATTTTGTGTATAAAATGTGATTAGACTTTCGCAGTCATTTCTCTACATATGGTAGCCATACAATTATACCATGTAGCACCCAGAAGTGCAAAAGTACAAAGGTATTTCCTACAGTTCTTGCAGGTGAGAGCTTCCTATTTTCCTGATAATCTTCACCAAGATCTTTGTTTCCTGGCAGATTGGTTTCTTCAAAACTTTGCAAAGACCTGTTGCAATTTGGCTTGACCTTTTCATTCCTCAAACTGGGTTATTACACAGTGAACAACTGTTGAATTGCCCCTATTGGGCTTGGGAGTTTGCCTTAACTTCCTTCATGCACATTATCACTTAACATTTAACTGGAATACCCAAAAATGAAAACATAGCGGATTTTCTTTTTTGAAAAAGATGCTAACACGAGGAGGCACCTGGCTGGGATAATATGAAGACCAGGTCTGCTCTTCCCTGTACCTGAACTTCATCACAGCACAGAATCCTTGGGATTGCTTGATTTTTTTTTAACATCACAGTTCAAGATTCAAAGTGCAAATGTGAAAATGTACTAGTGAAGAAGGAGGCAGTAGTTCTGATTTTATGACAGTCTTGGAAATAACAGAATGTCACTTTTGATATATTCTAATAGCCAAAACAGTCAGAAGTCTGTATCTACCTCGTGATGGAGGAAGTCACAAGATTACATTGCAGAAAACCATGTAAGATAGAAGGTGTTGTTGCCATTATCTTTGGAAATTAAAAATTTGCCAAGACTTCATTTTCACAGAGCTTAGAATTACTGGGTCATTCATGTATTATAGCAGTCATATAGATGAATGAATTCAGTTGATAAAGGAAAACAATGTGTTTAAAAAGTACAAGAAAACAATCTGGCTTGAGGCTTTAGCCCAGAATTAGAGCAGACTTTCAAAGAAGAATTAGCATCAATACTCCTCAAAAAAATTTCACAAAATAGAAACAGAAGGAACATTGCCAAAGTCATTGTTTGAGGCCACAGTCACCCTGATATCCAAACCACACAAAGACTCAACATAGAAGGAGAACTGCAGACCAATTTCCCTCATGAACATATATGTAAAATACTCAATAAAATACTTGCAAATTGAACCCAGGACCACATCAAAAAGATTATGTGCCATGATCAAATGGGCTTCATCACAGAGATGCGGGGATGGTTCAGTATATGAAAATCAGTAAATGTAATTGGTCAAATAAATAAACTGAAAGAAAAAATTCACGATAATCTCATTAGATGTAGAAAAGGCCTTTGATAAAATCAAACACCCCTTCATGATAAAAGTCCTGGAGTGATTAGGGATACAAGGAACATACCTAAACAGGAAAAAGGCAATTTACCAAAAGCTATAGCCAACATCAAATTAAGTGGAGAGAAATGCAAAGAAATTCCACTAAAGTCAGGAACAAGACCAGGTTGTCCACTCTCTCCATACTTATTCAATAGAGTACTTGAAGTCTTAGCTAGAGCAGTAAGACAACTGAAGGAAATCAAGAGGATACAAACTAGAAAGGAAAAAGTCAAGGTATTGTTATTTGTAGATGGTATCATAATATACAAAAGTAATTCAAAAATTCCACCAGGGAACTCCTATAGGTGATAAACACTTTCAGCAAAGTAGCTGTATGCAAGGGTAACTTAAAAAATCAGTAGCCCTCCTATACGTAAATGACAAACAGAATGAGAAAGAAATCAGGAAAACATCTTTCACAGTAGCCTCAAGTAATATAAAATATCTTATTTTTTCTTTTTGGGTTTTTGAGACAGAGTTTCTCTGTGTAGCTTTGAAATCTCTCCTGGAACTTGCTCTGTAGACCAGGCTGGCCTCAAACTCACAGAGATCCTCCTGAGTGCTGAGATTAAAGGCATGTGCCGCCACCACCTGGCAATATAAAATATCTTGAGATAACCCCAACTAAGCAAGTGAAAGACTTGTATGATAAAAATGTCAAATCTTTGAAGAAAGAAATTGAGGAGGATATCTGGAAAGATCATCCATGTTCATGGATTGATGGGATTAACATAGTAAAAATGGCCATCCTATCAAAAACAATCTATGGATTCAATGCAGTTTCCATCAAAACTACAACACAGTTCTTCAAATTTTCCTTGAAAGGAAAATTTTCAACTTCATATGGAAAAACAAAAAACCCATGATAGCTAAAACAGTACTGAACAATAAAAGAACTATTGAAGGTATCATCATGCCTGATTTCAACTTGTATTACAGAGCTATAGTAATAAAAACCATATGATATTGGCATAAAAACAGATATGTTGATCAACGGAATTGAATGGAAGACCCAGACATAAATCCACACACTTATGGACACCTGGTTTTTTATAAAGAAGCCAGAAAAACATACTGAAAAAAAGACAGCATCTTCAACAAATGGTGCTGGCCAAACTGGATGTCTGCATGTAAAAGAATTCAAATAGATCCATATTTATCACCCTGAACATAACTCAAGTACAAGTAGATCAAAGACCTCAACACAAAACCATATACAATGAACCTGATAGAAGAGAAAGTGGGGAATAGCCTTGAACTCATTGGCACAGGAGACAACTTCCTGAACAGAACATCAATAGTGCAGGCACTAAGACTGACAATTAATACATGGGACCTCATGAAACTGAAAAACTTCTGCAAGACAAAGAACACCATCAATAGGACAAAACAGCAGCCTACAGAATGGGAAAAGATTTTTTTATCAACTCCACACCCAATAGAGGACTAATATCCAAAATATATAAAGAACTCAAGAAACTAGACATCAAAATGCCAAATAATCCAATTGAAAAATGGGGTACAGATCTAAACACAATTCTCAATAGAGGAAACTTAAATTGCTGAGAAATACTTAAAGAAATGTTTAACATCTTTAGCCATCAGGGAAATGCAAATTTGAGATTCCATTTTACACCTGTCAGAATGACTAAGATTTACAGCTCATACTGGCAAGAATGTAGAGCAAGGGGAATAATCCTCTATTACTGGTAGGAGTGAAAACTTGTGCAGCTACTATGGAAATCAATATGGTGGTTCTTCAGAAAGTTGGGAATCAATCTACCTCAGGATCCAGCTATACCACTCTTGGGCATTTGCTCCACCATGTTCATTTTGGCTTTATTCATAATAGCCAGAAACTAGAAACAACATAGATGTCCCTCAACAGAAGAATGGATAAAGAATATGTGGTACATTTACATAATGGAGTATTACTTGGCTATTAAAAATGACATCCCGAAAGAGAAACGTGGACAACAATCCAGCCACAAAACCTTTTATCTTCCTTTCAAAATATGCTAGGGCAATAGTGGCACAGAACTTGTGGGTAGTAGACAACCAATATCTGATTTGACTTAAGGTTCAATCCATGAGAAGCAACCCATACCTGACACTGGATAACCAAGAACCAGAGATATAGATTGCCCAGAGACCTAGGTTAAAACCAAACACTACAAAAAGGTATCAATAAAATGACTGCTAATGATATTCTGCTGTAGTCATAGATCAGTGCCTTGTCTAGTCAACATCAGAGAGGCTTCCTTCTGCAGCAGATGGGAACAGAGATGCAGAGAACCACAGCCAGACATTATATGGAGAGTCTAAATGTGATGTCTACATCAAATCCTTCCCATTATGGCTTAGAATCCCTTGGAAGAGAAGATGGAAAGATTATAAGAGCCAGGGGGATGGAGGACTCTGAATCAGTTAAGCAAGGTGCATATGAACTCACAGAGACTGATGCAGCAAACACAGGACCTACATGGGTCTACTTCAGGTCATCTGTGTATATACTATAGATACCAGCTTACTATTTTTATGGAATTCCTGACTGAGAACAAGTTGGTCTCTGACTCTTGTGCCTGCTCTTAAGACTCTTTTCCTTATGTTGAATTGCCATGTCCATCTTTGACAAGATAATTTTTTTCTTTATCTTATTGTATTTTATTTTGTCATGTTTGCTTCTTTTCTAATGAGTGACATAAAGGGACTGGATCCAGAGGGAGGGGGGTGTGGGGGGAACTGAGAGGAGTAGAGGGAAGGTAAATTATAATCAGGATATATTGTATGAGAAAAGAATCTGCTTTCAATAAAAGGGAAAAAATTTTAAAAAAGAGTGTTATATGATGAGACAAACACTAGAAGAAGGAGGAGAAGGAGTAGGAGGAGGAAGAAGAAGAAGAAGAAGGAGGAGGAGGAGGAGGAGGAGAAGGAGGAGGAGGAGAAGAAAGAAGAAGAAGAAGAAGAAGAAGAAGAAGAAGAAGAAGAAGAAGAAGAAGAAGAAGAAGAAGAAGAAGAAGAAGAAGAAGAAGAAGAAGAAGGTGGCCTAGAATAAGAATTGCTTAGTTTCTGGAAAGTAACAACTCTTGAACAACTAGCTGAGAGATAATCAGGAACTAACCAAGGAAGTTTTTGTTAGACAGAAAGTGTGTTTCAAGTGAATTTGGCAACACATCCAAGTCATGTCATGGTCAAACATGGTAACTAAAGTACTAAGGAGAGTGCCTAAGATGGCATGGAATTAGAGGAGGAATTAGGAAATGACCAAACACATAGGGCATTGAAGGCCATGCAAAGTAGTTTATTTTTTATCCCAAGGACAATAGTCTGAAATATATTTCTGAAAAGTTTTTAATAAATAAGGAAGTCAGATTTAGCTTTACAGAATAGAAATCTGTTTTAAGTATGGAGAATGGATCAAAAGAGTTCAAGAAATAGAGATCTTAGAAAATTTGTATCATAATCCAGGCAAGAGATGACTACAGCCTGGACTATGTTGGCCACAAGATAGACGGAGAGAAGCAAAATAATTGAGGGGATATTAGAAGGTCAAATTTACAGAATATGAGAATGAGGACAAATTTAAATCGGGAACTAAATGTCTAGGACAATATCTGTTTCTGAGGATTTCTGAAGGTATACTGTGACATTCACTAGAATAAGAAACATAGTAAGAGGCTATTTGATTACAGGAGATTCAAGATTTGATCTTTGGCATGTTGAGTTTTAGAGGCTTATGAGCATGTTGATTTAGGTAGCTGGATGCTCACAGGAGATATCTGATTTTAAAATACATATGTTGTCTTCTCATAGACAGTGATAGCATGGATATGGCATATACTGTATCCATCATGTAGTTGAAACATTTTGGGTGGAATTTTTGACTGCTTGAGATGTGGAGGAATCTTTCTTGATTGTGTTTTCCTCCTTTGTTCCAAGTGACTCTTGAAAGATATCTAGAAACACATAGGTCACCTGGAGCTCACTTTGAAAATCTGATCAAACTCAGTCTTCTCAATTCCTATATGAAGCTAATAAAGAGCTATAGTGATAGTACTAGCTGAGATTAAACTTGAGCCTTCAACCGTTCACTTCTCAACACACCCAGGAAGTTACTGAAAGCCTATTTTTTGTTATCCTATACTAGAAAGAAAAACTTAGTTGCTTTGTCTATCTGAAGCTCCATAGAAAGAAACAGACCTTTTTTCCCCCAAGAAATGTTGAAATTATATTTACAAGATGGACCTAGAAAGGTAAACCTTTATAGTATGTTGATTCAGAACAACGATTGAACAATTTTCTCTTTAATTTTCAGAGATATTCACCTTTTTTTTTTTAAAAAAAAAGCTTTAAAAAGCCTACTTTCTTGGTATTAATAAGAACTTACCTTCCCACAATTTCTTCATATCTAAGTCAGGCATGAGTATACTTCTTTCTGAATGTTTTCATTTCAATTATACCTTAACAAAAAGTACTGATCTGAGGCATGTTTGGCTCCAAAGATTGTCTGATTTGACCTACTAAGTTTTCATGTTCCAACTTCATCCATATTGACTAGAATTTATTGCAGAATGTATATTTTACCAAACAGCTTTGTATCTTCATAAAACAATCACAGACAGTCCAATTCATGATCAAATTTTCATCAGCCTTAGGATGTGTTCTCTGAATACATCAAAGAGTGTAATATCTTGTTGGTTCTCAATGATTGGTACCATGATTATTGATAATTAAAATATCTTTATAGTCCTATATAGAAATGTTTTATAACTTAGCAAGGGTCATATTTTCCTTTTCTTAGAAAATCACCAGACTCCTTCATGGAAAAATCCTGTGACAGCTACTATTCCTACCCATACACATACACATAGAGGCCATGATATTTGACTACTAATGAATCCAATCTTAGGGAAGCCAGGATAACTTTTCCAGAATAGTAGTAATTTATACTATTTTCCTAGTTTATTTTACTTTGAGCTTCAGATGAACCCAGGAATTTACACATATGTGGAGACCCACAGAGGTTTCCTAGTGATATTTGAGCTTGCTTTACCCAGCAGGGCTGCATTAGGGGATGATGTGACCACATGCATGGTTACCAGGTGTTTGGAAGGGTCTGCACTTGGCTGTGCTAGGGGGAGGTCTTTTGTGCCGCCTTTTGGCATCCTATAAAAAGCCCTTTCGAAGAGACAGAAGGAGCTGGTGGATATTGATCCAGATCCTCCCGAAGCTATCCTGTGTTTCTGTCTGTCTTCTCCACACTATCTTTCTATCTATCTAAATATTTCTTATCCCTCTCTCTTCAAGAGTACCTAGGACAAAGTGGGAGCTGGCCGCCTACACAACTATTAGACAAGTGCACTGCCACTGAGCCCCATCCCTAGCCCTGCCCTAGTTTAATTATTAATAGTTCCCCTCTTAGTGTCATATATCTTAGCCTGCATTAGATGATATCTAACTATGTATCACCAACTTACTGTCTGCTCAAAAATTGAATATAGTAGATTTTTCACTCTCCCCATTTGAGTGGAAAATAAAATTAGGCTTCTATGATTAACAGAGAACCTTGAGACTGAAAAATTCATGAAGGAGAGAGAAGTGGGAGGGTCATGATAGGCCATGGATGAATCAACCTTATGAGTAATTCAAATTTATGAATAACTTGAATTTCCAAATCCGAGTCAAGATCTACAGATGAGGTGATGAGGAATTACCATAATTTTGAGGAACTAAAAGAAGCTCATGAAGAAAACCAACATGCTTTGTGTAATGGAAATTCATAGCGAATGCTTATGAGATCTTGACACCAAACTCACTTACTATGAAACCAAGTCTCATTCCAGTGCACATGTTTTTGGATTCTGATGATATCATTTCTATCTTACTTATTATCCTATATGAATTCACCCCCACCCCCCGGAACACACCTAAGGACACAGATTTGCATGAAAGTGAATTATTTGGGAGATGATGCCAGCACAGACTGGAAAAGTAGTGGAGAAATAAGAGGAGGAAGATAAGTAATGTTTTAGTGTTAGTGAGCATATTCCTGATATAGGCAACAGAGCTCATTCATAGTGGGAACCCCTGGGATATAGGGTAAAGGACAGCTCAGAGTCATCTACTCAAGGAGAAAGGAAGCTGAGATATTTAGTCACCACTTCTAATTATCATTGGTGAAGAGTAGGAATGTTAACTATTTGGCACTCCCGGCCTTCCCCATGCAAGAGATAGGCACACTCTTGTGACTTGGAGAAAACCCTCTAGCAGAAGATCCTGTGTGCTTGCTGTAAGACATTATTGATGTGAATACTGAATACAAAAGGATATGAATAGGCACTAATGGAATTTACTATGCAGATCACATTTCACATGTTCTGGAGGTGTCTATTTGAGATAAAGGAAATAAGTGGGACAGATCACTTTGACACAGACATTTGGTTTCACAATAGTGATTTCTGAATTTGTAGATGGTGAGAAATAATGTACTGATGTGAACCATACTGGTGTTGAAATTTCCTTAAGATGTACCTCTGTATGCTATGTTAATGAGTCATTTTCAGATATCCTGCATACCATAGAATCATGAAGTTGAAAAGTGTCCTTGGAAATTACCTTTATATAGTTTTAGATAGTCTCTCCCTACTGTAAGTTTGTTGAAAATCAATAAATGAACATTAAGTTTGGGGTTTAAGTAACTAAAAATATTTCAGTGGAGTATTCTTTGCTTAACAGGACAAGCTGGCTTGCTTTGGTTAGGGATGCAATTTGTGTAATTCTTCGTCAAGATATTAAAATACATTAGTATGCACAGACAATTTTGATCACTCTGCCCCAACACAGTTTATTAAATCTCCTAATTCAGAAAATGGCACAAATGTGTACATAGAGAAGACATAAGTTAGAAAAGTAGCCATGCATCTTGTTTTCTTAACTAGAATGGTCCAGTCCTTGTTAAGACAATCACCATTTAGGTACAGTTGACCATTTCAATTCAAATCTCTCGTTAGAAATAATTTTGCTACACGATGAGCTGGAGACACAGCCATTTAACGCTGTAGCTAAAATCAATGGTTAAGAGCACTTGTTGCTCCAGTAGGGGACATGAATTTGAGTCCCAGCAACCACACAGTGGCTCACAACCATTACTAGTTCAAGTTCCAGGGGATCTTATACCCTCTTCTGATTTCCTTGGGCACCAGGCATGCATATGGTTTATATACATACATGCAGGCAAACACTCAAACACACAAAATAAAATAAAATAAATTAACCTTTTAAAAAGATGCAAAGTTATTTTACAAACATAGTATAATGTAATATTCTGGAAGTAAATACTTATAAGCTAAAGAAATTCTAGTGGGTGATTAAAATGACTAAATTTTGACCAGATATGGCTTTCTATAATGGTTTCTGTATGCTGCAAAGAGAAGCTTCAAGGAAGAAGCCTCCTAATTGGTTATTCAATACCAGTGGTAAGCCCTGAAATCACAAGCAGCACTACACACTCAGCAGATTGATGCTGTATCTATATGTTTGTGTGTATGTGTGAGCATGTGTATGCATGTGTGTATTCAATAATAATAATTGAAGAAAAAGAGGCATGAATTTGAGAGGGAGTCGGGGAAGAGGACTATGGGAAGGAGAGAGAGGAAGGAAAAGGTATAATTATATTTCCATTTTTTTTAAAACTGCCATAAATCTAAGCTACTGGGGTCTTCTTCCCACAGGCATTCTCTAAAATTACTTCTTTTTCTAAGTTCTGGAGCTAGAACCCAGTACCTTGCACATGTTAGTCAAGTGATCTGCCCTTGAGCTACATCCCCAGTTCCCCGCTTCTTCTAATCATGGTAGAAATGTACATCAGTTTTACTACTTTCACCATTTAAAGGTACAGTTCAGCAGTGTTTAAGTAGCATCACATCATTGTGAAACTATTATCCACCCACAGAACTTTTTTTTTTTAATCTTCCGAAATTTAAATCCTGAACCTGTTAAAGAGTCACTTCTTATTTTATCGTCCCACCCCAGTGCCTAATAACCACCATTCTAATTCCTTCTCTAGAAAACCCAAACTCTCTACTCCAGGTACCTCAGAGAAGTATAATCATACAGTATTTGTCCTGTTGTGCCTGGCTCGTTTTGAAATTGAGCATCTTAACTGTGTTTTCCAAAGTCAGTGAAATTAATATGGGATATGAGTACACTGCTTTTGACTGAGTTCAAGCTCTAGTGAAAATACACATATACCCAGTGCTCAATTCACTGATGGTTAGAGAACAAGACCACGCATCTCACACCCTGTGGCCAAAACACGTCATTTCATTGTCCTTGTGAGAAGATTCACAGAAGGCCCATCCAGGTGCTTTATATAAAAATAACAGTTCCCTCCAGCTACCTAACCTAGATTTTAGGTTATATAAAATGATTTGCTTGGAAGGAAAATGTTGAATAAACACATTGTAGGATTGGGGTGATATAGTTATCTTGAATTCTTTAGGGCTACATTCATCCTTCAGAGGATTCAGGAGCAGATTCTAAATGGTATCTGAAAATCTCAAATATCTCATTTCCTTTCCAGTGTCTGGTTTGGAGAGAAATGTGAGCATCAGCTCTGGCCAGTAACTAAGGAAAGGTTGGCCAGATGGCTTCTGAGGAAGGGTGTCTGGCTCTTAAAAAAGATCCACATGAGAAGTGTAAGTATTTTTTTTTCCTTCTGCAGGATATTTTCACTCCAACATGTGATGCTATCTTGTGACTATGAAAAGTACCAAATCAGCCACAAAGCCACCATGCTGAGGATGGCAGATCAGAAAGAGAAAAAACCCTGGAATCTGAGGCTAAACTAGTCCTAAAAGTATCCTAAGTTAGTATTTTATGGAATGTGAGATTACAATAAGCCCTTGACTAAACTGTTGAGATTCATGCAGTTTGTCTATAACTTGCAGACAATTAACTGACAAAATAGACTATGTGAGATCACAGAGATTTTTATGGGAGGCAGATACTAGGAAATAGTTTGGTTCATAAGAGATTTCTTAAGAAGTGTCTTATAGAAGACAGAGCAAAGAAGCAGATCCAGGTAGAAGTGAAACTAACTAAGCAATGTGAGAGCCATAGGTCAAAAGATGGACCAGGATAACCAGGCTTTTATGCCTTCATCTTTTTTAGTCATTAGAATGTATCTCTTCGGGAAAACATGACCTTAAGAAGCTTAGACAAACCCTGAGGGGCCAACTGACAGCTGTCTACACTGACAGCACTCTCAGCAACTGAGAGAAGAAACTCTTCTTTAGAGAGAAACTGGATGGTACATCCCAGAGTCTATTACACATGGTTACTGGAACCACTCAAAGGCCTGACCTAGATCCATAAAAAGTACAGCTTGGAGACTGATAACTTCTGGTAGACAGCAGCTTATATTAATGATTCCACTTGTATTTTTGCTGTTTGCTTCTATTTAACTTCCCTTTGCTGATTGCTGAAGGCTAATAACTGAATTGTCTAAAAATATACATGCATTATTATTAAGCTGTTATCTGTCTGTATTTAATGTTATTGAGCTGGTTTAGTGTTTACTAAATGATCAGCTGAACTTCCAAGACTTTCTGACTCTTGAAACTCCTCCATTTCAATCTCACTCACCTCTGATTCTTGTCTCAGTCCCCCTTCCTGTCATTTTGCTCCTCTTAGTCTTTAGTCACAGGTATTCTCTGGGTTGGTGTCAAGGATGCTGCCTTGGGTTTGTGTACTTAGCATGCCCTGCCGTGTTTTTACTTTCTTTCAAGCTTACCAGATTCTCAGACTACTTCCAGTACCAGCATTTAAACCAGACATCAGTTCTTTATCTTCCAGGACATCCTAGATGTTTTTGGAGGACCTAACCACTTCCAACTTATGACCATCTAGAAACAGTTCTTTATCACTCTTTATGAAGTAAACTTACTTCCAACTTCCTAGTCATATTTTTATTCTATTATCCTTCAGTTACCCTCATTCAAAATCTTGGACTCACATTTGGTTGCCAGCTGTGAAATACAGGACACAGTTATTGATTTGTCTAATTTTACTGGTTAATCATTTTTAAAACTACTTTGATGATGCTTAATAACATTTTCAGAACTTGATGATACTTGTAGACATTAGACTTTTCATCAACTACAAATATTTACTAAAGGCTTCCTACATAGTACTGTATCAAATTCTGAGGAACCAAGAAACACCAGTTTATTTGTCTATAAGAACTCTAATATAGAGATAAATGTATGTGTTGTTACTTCATGTGAAGAGCAAATATATTAAGTCTATACTATCTGTCAAGTGAATTATTTAGGAGTAGAGTCAGGCACTAAAGATATTTTGACTACTTTGGGATGGCTAATAAATAATTTTTAGGAATTACTTACAAAGCTTGAGCTACCAGAGCTATCTCAAGTATCTTATCTCAACTATCTTATAGTTACTGTGACTATTCCAAATAGATCAGAATAGGCTATTTGGTACTAGGAAGTTTCACAAAGTAAGTAGGGTTTGGTTTCCTCTAGACCTCAGATTTTCCAAGGAATGAGTCTCCTCTCCCCACATTTGTCTTAGTAAAGCTACCATTGACTAAATTTCTCAACTACAGCCATGCACATTAATTTTGATTGTCTCTCACCTCTTACCCCATGCATACAGCAAATACATGATGTAGTCCCATGATTTTCATCTGCGAATGTTTCCTAAATATTCCTAGTTGTCTATGTGCCCCACCACCTATTTAGACTGGTTGGTCTTTAAAATATTTGTAAACTCCCATTTTTGTTTTTCAGTTGCTTTATTTGTTCTTTTTTTTTCTTGGTACTTATCCTTATTTTGATAGTGTTCTATTACATTTATGTATGTATGTATGTATGTATGTATGTATGTATGTATGTATGTGTATGGCAGTATGTATGTGTATGTATGTATGTGCCCATGCCACAATGTGTGTGTGTGTGTGTGTGTGTAAGCCAGAGGACAATGTAGGGGCTTAGTTCTCTCCTTTCACCATGTGGGTACAGGGTTCAAACTCAGGTCACCAGGTTTGGCAAGAAGTACCTTACTCACTGAGCTATCTCACTGGCCCATTTGGTATTATTTTAAATACATCTGTGCAATAATACACAGGTTAAAATACTACATTCTAAACAGGAACTGCATCATTCTTGTAGACTTGTAGTGCTTAGAACCATAAAGTGTGTGCTCAATAAGTAATTTGAAACCCATGGATAATAATTGATCCTATTCTAAGATGATTTTGGCTTATTTGTAGTGGCCCTCTCTGTAAGTGCTGGGAGTGTCTGACATCATAACTCCTCCATCTCTTCTATCCCTTTCTCATATCGTCTGTAGCAAGGAAGGGATCATGCTACCGCCACCACACTACATTTCAGGTGTTCCAAGCTCCTCCTAGCCTTTCTGCCTCTGCCTGGGAGTTTTTTCTGAAGCTTTCAGAAATAGCTCATCTGAAGGGGGTTTACAGCTTCAGTGTGTGAGAGTGTTAAGTCTGAGGTAGGTAAAACCTTTTTCCTCTACCTTTTTATGTTTTGCACACAAGGCCCTGCAATTTCAGCAGACAAAAGACAGATTAACAGAAGAAAAGGCACGTTTTATTTGATGTTAATATTTTTACATGGCATAGAGATCTCTTAGAAAAGGAAGTGAAAACCACAAAGAGGCAGTCAAACACACGGGCTTAAATACAATTTTAACAAAAGGCAATGAGTTTGAGGAGCAGTGAGAAGACAAAGGAAAAGGACTTGAGTATCGAGGCATGGTAAATTGTAAGAAGACAAATACAGAGGCTTACTGAAAGAGAAAGGTTATTTAGTAAGGTTTGTTTTGCATGTTGTTTTTGAGCTGATAAGAGCCATGAGTTGTCTTGGTGATTAACAATGCTGTGATTAAGAGTCCTTCCTTCCCACTGGGAGAGAAAGGGGAGGGAAGCATCTTCCAATGGGGGATTTATACCCCCACGATTTTAGCCTGACAAAGAAGAGGGGAGAAACCTTTTCTCTGTATGGGCTGTTTTTTAAATTATATTAAACTCCCAAATCGGAATGGCATATTATAATACCCCTTATTCCCCTCTCCAGGGGCAACTCTTAATGAAGCTGTAGGCTAAATGGTCCTTCCCTCCCCTCTAGGAGGTATGGTGCAGGGGTGTCAGTGAAACTAGCGTCTCTCATTTTCTTCCTTCCCCACCAAACTTATTGACCTCATATCCTACACAAATTACTGCTTGTCCAAACACCCATCCCTTCCTCCTTTCCTACTTCCCTCCCTCCCTCCCTACTTCCTTTCTTCCTTCCTTCTTTCCTTCCTCCTTCCTTTCTTTAATTCTTCTCAAGACAGGGTCTCATATGATCCCAGATAGCCTCGAACTCCTTATTTAGTCAAAGCTAGTCTTGAACTGCTGATCCTCCTTCATCTACTTCACAACTCTTGGGATTATAGGAATGTGCCACCATAGAGATAGATAACTGCCTTAAAGGCAGTAATTTCATAGATTCTGTTTTCTAGGACATCCCACATTAAAATGGTCTTCTTGCTTTTGTTTCTTTACAGTCCCACATAGTTACAATAAAGACTAGTAAATTATCTTAAGCCTTTGCTTTCACATACCTTTTTCTATACTTCTCAGAAATCCCTTCACCCCTTCCTATGGTTTTTGTTTTTTTGTTTTTTGTTTGGTTTGGTTTGGTTTTTTGAGACAGGGTTTCTCTGTTGTAGCTTTGCAGCCTGTACTGAAACTCACTCAGTAGACCAGGCTAGCCTCAAACTCACAGAGATCTACCTGCCTCTGCCTCCTGAGTGCTGGAATTAAAGGCGAGCGCCACCACCTGGCTCCTTCCGCTGGTCTTAATTTATTCCCCACTACCCCAAATCCACATGTTAAACTCAGTCACTGGTGTGATAGTATTAAGTAGATCCTTGAGAAAATCAATAAATCATGGGTTCAGAGCTATCATAAATGGCATTTAAAAAAGTGTAAGGGGTTTGTTTACTCCTTCTGCCATGTGAGAACACACTAAGAAACATCTTGAAAATCACAGGCACTCTTGACACTTTGGTCTTGGCCATCTCAGACTCCACAATTATGAATAATGTTTATTACTGCTTATAAGTTACTCCATTTACATTTTGTTGTAACAACACAAATGAAGCCAAAATCTTCTCCCATTGTTGGGGTTCTAAGATTTAATTAATAAAAATAGACAATACCCACTGGAATATAAACTCCAAATACTTTGCCAGCATAAAAACATGTCTCCTGTAGTATTTGGAATATGTTTATACTATCTTTTATGTACATGGAATTTGAATTTTACTGGGCATCCGATCATATTCAGCAACCCTGCCAACTGCTCCTTTATCTTTAAAAATGCATCAAAACTCACATCTCATCATTTCCAATGATTCTCACAATATAACTTCTTCCAATGGAAGCTCTTTCTTTCAACTAGAATTTGGAAACAAGAGGGACTTAATAATCATCACTATTATCATCACAATTACCACAACTGCTTTAGTCTTCTGATGTACTTCTAGTTTTCAAAGCACTTGCCTATGTGTTATCTTACTGGTTTCAGCATTCCTATGATATAGCTTGTATGAGAACTTTAATTATAATTTGTAAAATCTGAGACTCTTAAGAGGCATTGTTTTGCCTGAGTCAGTGTATAGTTCTTGGAGAAGGGTGCTTAAACCTGGGTTATCAATCTATAGATCAAGTGCTCTTTCACAATATTATGGACCTGGCTTTCATATGAGTGAAGCTATGAGGAGTCAAGTCCTAATTCCTCAGTATTTGCATAATATCCAGCAAGTCGTCTACTCTGAGTGGGACTTCATTTCCTTATCCATAAGGTGAAACTCTCAAAGTACAGACTCTCTATTTCCTTTTTAGTTTTTTTATGCTATATAGTTTTCCAAGGCTTTTGATGATAAGCCAAAGCTGAGGATGAAGTACAGCCCACTGAGAACTTGTCAAACACAGGGTCAGTTCTGTCCATTTTCAAATAGTCTTTCTACTCTATCTGATACTTGCCTAGCCTTCATAGAGTTAAAATATTCTTTTTTCTTATAAATAAGATGTTCTCTGAACTTAAATTAGAAACTGGACAAATTGAGTGTTTTGTACTAAAATGGAAACTATATTAAATTAATTTACTGTTGGTTCTTGGTAATTTTGCTTTCCTTGCCTCTTTGCTAAGGGGGAATATTGATTCTTTAGCTAAGATTAAGCAAAGAATAATTATCTGAAAGTCAAATATTCATTATAGGTTATGATTATTAAGTATTGACTTTATTTTATTTTTCAATAAATTAATACTTCTTGTAGGCCAATGGATAACACATATTTTCCTTTTCTGATGCTAAATAAGCAAATGCTTTAGAACAATTTTCCTATTCTGTAGTAGCAAAGCAAAGAAAACATTATACTTTTATTGCCACCATGAATTTGAGCTTCACTACAAATTTTCCTGTCTTCCTTCCTTGATATTTGAAGGCTGATAATAAAATAATAGAGGTTCTGAAATATGGATTGAGGCATTTATGGATTCAATTGCAATCCCGAGCTGGTCACTATGAGCAAGTTACTCTATCTCCAGAAACTTGAAGTTTTTCTTCCCTCATGAGACTTGTTTTGAGAATCAGATGAAATGTCATAAGCAGTGAGTGTAAGGAGACAGCCCATGTTCACTATGTACAATATTCTATACTAAAGTGCAGTCATTGGCATTGGTGACTATTTTTTTTCTCAGTCATTTAGTTAACCTGTTATTGAAGAGACAAGTGGCAGAACTTTCCCTTTTTCTTACTATTTACTTGGCACCAAGGATCCCCTACCCCTGTGTATGGGAAAGCACAACAGCACACCTACTGCTCTATTGTTACAAACAGGTTTTACATGTCTTAAAAAATATGCCATACAAAAGTGTCATTCAAAGAAAGGAGTGTCACTGCTTTCATAGTCTGTCAGTTCCCTGCCATGTGCTGTTCTCAGAGCATCTTTGGAAGCAGGCAACACTGCTAAGCTGCCTCTTTGAGGTATTCCTATGACAGTCCTGACAAACACAGAGGTTGATGCCTTTCTTCAGTGACCGTTCGTTTCCTCCCGGGTGCATCACATTTTCCCTCCCTCTTTCCCTAGAGAGAATATTGAGCTAACCACTCCACAAAATCACCATGAACAAACATCACACAAATCATATTTCTGTCTCTTCAGAATGTATTTTCCGTTTCACTTAAGATCGAGAATCTCACACCACATATAATCCTGTAGACCCCTCCCTTTGGTAACGTTCTACTCTCAATAAAGATCCAATTCCTAAATATACTCATCAGAGTCACTCCTGTAGGAAACCACTACCAGGAGCTCAATGTCTCATCCTCTCTCTGGATGATATACTGGGTGGTAGCCAAACCTTAGGTTTTCTAATACACAATGCCCAAATCAACAGGACTCTAACTTTCTAAAGCTGTGATTTCATACTCTATGCTGCAATCTGTTTTATAATGGCATTGCCATGAAATCATTCATTTTCTGAGAATCTCTGATTCCCCCTCTTGTTATCCATAAAAGACATTTGATTAATATCATGATTGTTATTTAGTACATGTATTAAACAAGCAGATTTCCCAAAGGCAACTTGCTCTTGCACCAAGCCACTTGACAATTGTGAGGAAAGAAAAAAATATCTTTTATCTGCTCATCCTAGATCCATGACAGACATCTCTAGAACAAAAGACAAATCAGCAATAGAAAACCTAAAAATTTATGAATATGAGCTTGTGTGACTCTGGAAACTTTATAAAGAAACAGTTAAATTATAGTGGCTTTTCTAGTGGGTTTGATGTGTGGATGTGTATACGAGGGTAAGAGCAGTATGATAGATAGATGGGAAAAATTAAGAAGACCCCTTTATTCAGATTCTTTCACCATTACCATCCATCAATAAGGACACCATTCTTTCCATTTAAACTGTTCAATATGCTGAGAGGAAACACTTTATAGTGACATGCTTTGAATCCTATCACAATATTAATTGTTCCAGGACATTCATCGAAAATACTGGAGGTCCTATTATCCAGAGTTCTCTTTGCATGTGGCAAGGAGGGGGACACATTTGAATCTTACAGAATGCCACCAGAAAAAATAAATCTTTTGAGGAATATCTTCACTTGTTTTAAAGAACACCGTAGGGGGGAAAAAACACAAATTGAAACTGATCTCTGTTCAGGTTTCGAATAGAAAAAAGCAGCTATGAATACTCTAGGTTCTTAGTAAATGAGAAAAGAGTGAATAATCCTCTCTTTGAAAGTCAGTCCTGTTACCTTTGATTGAGAAAATGATCTTTTTTAGAAGGAAATGAAAGAATATATTTTGTTCAGCCAAGGGCCATCACACATCAAATGATCATCTTGTCTAAATGTAATTTACTTTTTGAGAGGAAGCAAGTAGCAGTATGATCCAGATAACTTTTTTTTCCTTTTTGTGATGATTCAGTCTCGCATGCCTCTGAATAACCAACTTCTACCAGAACATTTCTGAATCTATAGCTGAGACAACATAATGATGTAAAATGATTTACTTTTTATTAACCATTCTTCAGTTGCATGGTCGATTCCCATATGTAAATGTCAGATAAAAGGGCATAAAAGTTCTATGGCTGTTAGAATGGTATCACAGAATCTCAGGACATAAAATAACTAAAGAAATGCCATCAGGACTTAAAACTGGCAGGTGAGCAGGACAAACAAGAAACAGATAGGGGTACTGCCCATTCTCTATACATGTTCCTTCTTGCCTCCCCCTTCTCAAGATAATGATCAGCTCCAGGAGACATTTAGGATTCCTTTGGAACATAATTTGAAAATTCATGACATAGTGTAAAACAGATGGACTGAAGCAATTGATGAAGTCTTGTGCTAATCCTGGCTCCAAAATATTGGCTGTGTGAGTAAGTGCAAATTACTGGGGACTCTCAGAGCCCTTTCGGCATTTGACTTGAGAAAGTGTTAGAGTTGAAGTAAGTGAGATAATGTCTAGAATGAGTCATGTAGACATGCCTGGCATAAAAGAGTTGTGCAGTAAATGACAATCATTGTTACTATTGAGAGAAACACATGGGGTTTCAAGTGTTTCTGTGAAATTTCTATGTGCTGGGAGTTTTTAAAGCATCACACTGTTGGAATCTATGGCTTATTTTGGATGTGGTAATGTCCACAAAGAAAAACTTTATGTCCCTTATGAATTCCTCATGTGCTTTCAAGATCCTTGTTTGTTTGTTTGTTTGTTTGTTTATGCTGGGGGGTCAAACTCAAGGCCTCATATATGTTAAGCAAGCACCCAACCTAGCTGCATCCCTAGACACAGGATCCAAATTTTAACAAACTAAAGATAACCTTTTCCTTTTTTAACTCTGAAAGCTACGTAAACATGGAGGGAAAGACAAAAAACAGGACTGCAATTTGAGAGAAAGTGTGGTTGAAAGTAACAAGACACTTTTACTACCAGGAGATACCTTTCATCCCTGCTAAGTGCCTAGGTCCACTTTCCTTTGAGCTAAAAGCATTATCATCCTCTAGAATGAGCGAGGCAAACAACTTCACCACTAGGCAGGAACTTAGAGATCTGTTAGTTCAAACCTTCCAGTTTTACTGCACAGCAAACAGTGGGAGCAGAAAGGGGGTGGGGGAAGGGAGACATAGAGCTGGCTTTTGAGATATAGATACTTCTGGTAAGGCTGGCTTACTAACTCATTCATCCTTTATCTTGTAAACTCTACTAGTGTTTCATTGTACAGTGAGAAAGGACTGCCTGTTACAGGGCAAAGCACTGTGGCATTCAGATAACCAAGCCCAGTCTTGGTCCTTCAGGTCAAAGGAGTCAAAAATGAAAAGGGCTCTTGGAGAAGAAAAAACAACCCTGTAAAGTGATCATGATTATTGTTGTTCCCTGCTGATTAAGATGAATATGCTGAGGAAATCATCAAACTTGAAGGAGCATCCTGCCTTCATAGACTGCTTCGTCCTAAATCTTTCAAATCAGCCACACTAGGGCATTAGGGACAGAAAAGGGAAAGGCTTGAGCTCATCAAAGCTATATCTCTATAGAGTGGAAGGATTTGGGAGTTGGTGATAAAAACATAGGATCCACAAGGTGAAAGTTAAGCAAAATTCTGAAAGTTTAGGATATTGCTATCAAAATGAAAAATTGTGGGATTTTCTCCTTCATGCTTTTCCTGCACATTGACTCCCCAAACAGAGCAAAAGTGATATAGGAGCATGAGACAAATAGACTAATTTTTTTTGTAAGGATGTGGCTGTACAGTTCAAGAACTGAGCAAACTGTTAGCGGGGAAAGCATTTATTTGTCCTTGAAATACCCATGTGTATTTCAAACAAGACTCAAGAAAGGATCTTCATAGTTGAGAAGACTCTAACAAAATTGGAAGCTCAATGGAAAGGAAAAGCAGTCTTTTGAGTCTGGATGTTGAGCTATAGTAATAGAAAGCTTGTCCAGCAAATACCAGGTTTTGAGTTTGATTCCAGCATCAAAAACCAACAAAACAAAATACTTTTCGGTGATATATATATATATATATATATATATATATATATATATATATATAACCTGTCTGAGATGATGGAAACTTTCTATCTAAGTATTCTTTACTGTCTAATACAATAGTCACATGTGGCTATTGAAAACTTGAATTATAAAAAGCAGGACTGAAGAAATGAATTTAACTTGATTTTCAGGTAACTTAAAATTTAAGGTATACGTATGTAGATATCAACTACTGTGCTTTCTTATCTTGTCTCGTCAATGGGTCACTACCCACCCAAAGCTTTGCTGTTTCACTGATGTCATTTTTTTGCCCTGTTGAAAAATTATTTCCAGGAAGTTTAAATTGCCCACAAGAACTTTGTTTATGTTACAAGTAGGTGCTATTGTACATATCATATAAATGTCATGATCAAAATTAGTAGGAGTTTATGTGCAAGATATTAACCTCATTAGACCCTGGATTCCTCTGTAGTTTATACTAAGTGAACCCAGGATCCTTTACCAGCTCTGAAAGGATGTGATTTGAAATGGCTACTATGATGCTATAAAGATTATAAAGTGAATGTTTGCAAAAACAAAATTGTGAGGGCTGGGGAGATGACTCAGTAGCTAAAGAGTTTGCCATGTAAGTAGAAAGACCTGAGCTCAGATTCCAGCATCCACTGAAAAAAAACCTCAATGTGGCCACCTGCATCTAGACCTTCAATGTGGAGAAGCAAAGGCAGGAGAGGACTCTAGAACCTGCTGCTTGACCACCCCAGCTGCTACAGTAAGGTCTAAGGTCAGCAAAGAGACCATCTCAAAAACTAAGGTGGGAAGAAACTGAGGAAGACACCTGTCATTAATCTATGGCATCCATAAACATACAGCTGTGAGCAGCAGCACACAATGCACACATACAAACATATATACAGGTGTATGACATACAATAATAAAAAAATGAAAAAACTTAGTAACATGCATGAATTTGATAGAATTATCAAATTGTAATATGTTCTTGTATATAATAATAACTCATAAGGTATAACCATAAAACATAATAGTAAATTCTGAAAAAAGTACTACCTTATTTTGTTTACATGTCCCACAATGAATTTTTTTTTGATTCCCATTCTAAAACAAGAATTGATAGTAAGAGAAGTTATTTCCAGAGAAAGTCACTTTCAGAAAAAAAATTGCTTTGAACTGTGCTCTGGGGAATAGACACACTGCTATTCTGTTATAAAAGTATAACTATTGGGTCAGGACGATGGCTCAATGTGTAAAAGCCCTAGCCATAAAGGCCTGAAGACCCAAGTTCAGTTCTGAGAACCTACACCAAAACCCTGATGCAGTGGTGCGGATCTGTAATCCCAGCATTCCTACGAGAAGACAGGAAGTGAAGGCAGAAAAACTGCCCAGAAACTTGTGGGCCCATTAGCTGGAGAACAGAGAGCAGCAGAAACAAGAGAGCCCCTATCTCAACAGTGTGGAAGGCAGGAAGACTCTTGAAAGCTGTCCTCTTATGTCCACACATGCTGAGGCCGAAAGAAAGAAAAAATGTGATGGAAATTACTTAGGGATCATATAGAGCTTTCTTTCCTTTGCCTGAAAAAAAAAAAGCAATTGGGAGAATGTTTGGTGATACCTATCACAATCTACAGGGACTCCACAGCAGACAGATCAAGAAAACAGAATTCCTTAAATGTTCTAGACTGGAAAGCTCCTCCCACGGGGCTTTCACACGTCAGTGACCCTGGCTGATGTCTAAGAATAGATTGGTGTGTTCACGTTCTGACTTCTCCCTTTTCAATTGCTAGTTCCTTCAGACTAATCTTAGACAATGTCATGAAACAGAACCCTTCCAGCAATGACCTGCATCTTTTCTCCCAGCAGGCCCTCTCCTAGAAGACATAACTTTAAATTCACAAATCGGTTTTTACTGTTAGCCTTGCTTGGAAGCAATTTTATCTACAATTAAAAATGCATTTTTTAGATTATATGAAAGTTATTTTCAGAATTGACAACTAAGATTTCTAGTCTGGCAAATCAGAATTTGAATTTACTGCCATATAACTTTTACAAGTTACTTAACATTTGTGTATTAATATTCCCTATTTTCACTGAAGATGGATAGCAAAATCAGCCTCATATATGGTGGCACCCATGAAAACATAAATGTTCAGTAATTTAGCTTTTAAACCTAGTCACTATTGCAAATATAATTATAAAAATTCCACTGAAATAAATCATATTAAAATTAAAATAATAAACATTCAACACTTATCATTTTTTAATTATTCTACTATTATCTGTGCTTTGGAATGATTTATGTCTATGGTAACTGGTAGAATGAAAGAACTACAGAGTAGCAGGTTGTTACACATCCCTTCCTAGTTAGTAGCTAGACTTCAACTAAGGCCAAAATATTTACACCATGTAGATTAGAAAACACAACAAATTAGGGCATTTTGCCTCCTAAAATAGTTGTTTATAAGACATTTACCAGCACATCACTGCTTGTGTCTATGGTATACAAATCAATTGAGATATTGTGTAAGATGTGTTAAATGTGTGTTTCATAATATGTACTAAATGAATAGTAATTGTTATTGGTGGTATTTTTATCATCTGATCAAATAAGGAATGAATTCATTATTGTCTACTTCAGTGCACTTAAAATATTTCTTAGAGCGTATGAAAATTCAGTAATATTATGTATTTCTATGTTTTTAATTTGAATTATAGTTTAATTCACCCATTTGTCTCAGAAGGAAAAGAGAGTTTTAGCTATTGGCATAAGTAGTAAAACTAATAATAAAGTATGTCAACTATGTAATGGATAAAGTTTCCTGGCACCTTTCATATATGATTCAATTTAGAAGGATTTCACTTTCTTTTAAAACTGGGCATTGCTTTTTATTAGCATATGTTACTTGTATGAATTAAAGAGTTTCATTATACCGTGCTACTAATGTACTTTGATTGTGTTGACTCCCTCAATTTCTTTTTCTAATCACCCTCCCTTCCCCACCTCTTGCCATTCCACATGCCACAATTCTACCTTTAACTAAGTAAAAAAAAAGTCAAATATTGGCAATATCATATGTTTTGATCTACTATCATATTTAACCTATCAAATATGATAATCAAACTGATATGATCTTTACTTTTAATTTCACATTCTTCATTTATTTGCTTTGGTTCATATTAGAATTTTTTATTTTCTTTAATTCTATTTTTCTTTTATTTAAAGTAGAATTTTTTCATCATCTTTACTTTTCTTCAACATTCTTGTAGTGCAAACATAATTTAATTAAGATAAATTCAATTGTATGCCGCTTAAATGAAGGTGTGTAAAATTATTTGGCCACAATAGTTTTATGCTTTCTATGCTAAAGAATAATATGATGTTACCACTATACTTAAAAAAAATTACAAGACAAATGAATTGTCTCCAGACTTTGAGATAAAGAAGGACAGAATAAGTAGTTGATATGTTTGTGTAGAATTTGTGTCATTTTCTGGTTCAGATTTAAGACCAAAGAATGGCTAAATTATATGTATTACCCTAAGGTTTAAAAACACTCACTACATAAGCATTAGCTTAGAAAACCCTAAATTGCTTTTAAAAATGGTCAAACCAAAATAGAAGAGAAAACATGGTTTTGTGCCCAATGTACAATTACACAATTACAGAATTTATGTGCTTGCAGTTGGATTTACAAAAACTTCTTAATGTACCAAAGTATGGTCTAATTGCTCACTAGTAAAAGGGGGAAACACTCTCTAATTAGATAAATACCTTTTATAGTGATCTTAGTAAACACACTCTATTTGCCAAGGGGTAGTAAAGAGTTGTGAATGTGTGATCAATGTCTTTTTTTTTTTAACCCCGTTGTTGTTCCTGGTGGGGCAGGGTCAGCTTGGAATGCAGGATTCTTGCCCAGAGCTGCTCAGCATTCCAGACTAAGAACTCTAATCAGCTTCTCCTTTAGTCAACAGCATTCAAGAGATGAAAGGAGGCAATGGTTTCAATTTTTCCCCAGCTAATTGAAGTCAAAATAGTAATTGACTCTTATTTGCTTTTCCAACACATCCTCTGGGAATAACCTCAGGGTCAAAGTAGTTCTTGGCGTCCCTAAATCTTTCTCTAAAACAGGACCTGCTTTCATGAGTTGAAGTTGAATATCTTGTGAGGCTTCTTATTCTAAAACACTTAAGAAAGCAGCTGTCTTCCTTTAGCAAACTGAGTTGCAGACGCAAGGAGCCGTTGCTATGGTATCAATAACGCCCGAGTTTTATTTCTGAGTGTCTGACTAATTCCTTACAAAACCTTAAGTGTATCACGGACGTTCCAAGTAGCTTCATGTTCCCACCTGTAAATTAAGATGTTGGATTAAAAGTGTTCTCTTAACTTCTCATAGTTCTGTATTAGCTATACAATCGGTAAATCATGCCAGAGGAGGTATCCTGTTGCTAGCTCTACAGAGAAGCCTTTCTGATGCCCCAGAAGAACGTTGAACTCCACTGTTTTCTCATCTTGGGTATATCCTTGGTTATATATTGAATGGCTTTCTAATTATGAACCTTTAGATCAAGGACTGTAATTTACCCATATCAGTTTGTTAGGTAAAAACAACAAAAACTGTATTTCTGTTCATAGAAGAAGGAATGGGGCTGATATACTCCAAATTCAAATGAGGCAAGTATGACAAGGCATGAGACAAAAAGGTATAAGCAATTGGGCTGAGAGATGGTTCAGTGTGTAAAGCCAGATTACCAGAACCATGTAAAGCTAAGTGTGATGGTGCTCATCACTTATCCTGGTGCTCCTAGGGCAAGATGGGAGGCAGAATCCCAGAAGCTTGTAGGCCCTGGCCTGGTGGATAGAGCAGTGAACAAGAGACCCTGTCACAAACAAGGTGACAGAAAAGAAGGAACACTTGAGGTTGCTCCCTGACTTCACCGCATTCATTGTCACCCATGTTCCCTTACTCACACACAAGAACATGCAAGAAGAGAGAAAGAGAGGAAAAGGGAAGAGAAGGGAAGGGGGGGACAGGAGGGAATAGACTACACATAAAACTATACTGGATTTATGACTCAGGACCGACTATAAGTCCATAACTCCAGCTCCAGGGCATTTGACATCCTCTTCTGGACTCCATGGAAAACCACAAGCACATGTCCATGCACACATGCTGACTCACTCAACACTCTCTGGGTTTAAGAAAAAAAAAAAAAAACTAGGTTGGGTCCACTGGGTCATGCTTAACGCAGAAATGAAGTACATGGTAGGAAAGAGAGGTGAGTCACTGTAAATCAAGGGAATGTAAAAGTCAAGGACTAACAAGCCAATGACAAAAAATAAAGGGTTATTATGAGAAACCAAAATGGTTAAAGTTGGAGCGAGTCTTGTGTTTCTGCTATCATCGCTTCTAGAGTGAAGTAATGGAAGTATACATAGAGGGTGAGGCTTCCTAATGAACTAGTTTCTGGGGTTTGGATCCTTCTCTTCTGCATATTTTCTGTATTGTCTGTGATATCTGTGTGTCTTGGTAGAGGCCTCAATAGATTCATCATATCTACAGCTTAGTTTCAACTCTTGGATAAAACTCAGTTCATATTTGTTTGAATCTGATTTACTGAAATTAAGTGAGCTTATCCTACTTCTTATTTCATATGAGAAAGGTAATGTTTTTTTCAAACAACAATAATGACAAACCTAAACAAAAAGCAGATAAAAACAAAAGCTACAATTATTCTTAAAAAAATCATGCATGCTAACTTTAGAAAATTTAAACAATAAAATGAGAAGATAACAATAGTTAACCACCATTTCTTTCCTGTGCCTTTACTGAAACATTTTTGAACAATAAAGATTATATTGAATTTGAAGGAAATTTTGTATGTTAAGTTTTTACTGAAATGGCATAATCTAAGTAGTTTTATATGTGCACTATAGTTTACTTAACAATTATTTAAACTTTCTACTTCTAGGTTTCTTATATTGTGAATATTTCCATGGTGAATATTACTATGTAATAAATTGTTTTTCATATTTTTGGTTAAATTTTTGAGAAACCTTTTCTCAAAAAGATATTGCTAGGAATAAAAATATAAAGATTGAAGTAATAAAATTTAAATACATATGAACATACATTCCTAAATCAGTTTATATGAAAATAATATCAATTTAGAGTGATAGCACTATAAGGCATTTCAAAATAAAGCCATTTGAGATTGAAATGACCAGCCACCACAGTTAACTGTGTTATCTCGGCTCCTATTGTAGAAGGCTTTTTGTGAGTCACTGCTTAAGAATAACTAAATGACTATTAGAGATGCAGTTTGTCCATAATCATCTTTCTACAAGTTAGGGCCTCAACTGACTCCAGGTACTTTTCTAACTACTCAGACAGGATCCCTGTCTTTAAAAATTTTATAATCCAGTGGGGGCATAAGGAACTAAATGGGTAATTTTAATATGGTGGTACATTGTAATATCTAGGGACATTTTCAGGGTATTGTTGAATCTCAAGGAAGGGGTCCTTAAGTGAAATAAGAAGAGAAAAAAGATTAATGAGAGGAGAAATGGCATTATTAAAGGTATATAGTTAAAGGCATAGATTGCATGCTTTGTATGTATATTTTCCCAAGCTATTTAGTTTTTTAAAGAACAAAGTATGAAGTAGGAAATGATGAAAGGTTTTATGACAGGCAACGTTTGGATTGTACAGAATTTTATACACCATACTCACAGGTTCAAACTTTATTCTCCATGCACAGGAGTGAATAGTCGAGATTTTAGTCAGATGTTATGATAGATAACGCTTTTGAGTGTGGTGGAAGGCTGAGTACATTTTTAACATAGCAATATTGGAAGTTAGACAACAGTATAAGACTTAGAATCTCCATCTGAGAAACAATAAAAGCTCAAACCAGGGAAGTAGCAATATAGATGTGTGGGGAGCAAAAGAAAAAAGATGCTGGTGCCAATGCAGTAGTAGTAGTTGATAACTGGATGGAGGGGCTAGTGTTGGAAGAATAATTTTATCGTCATAAAGATAGTACAAATTTTAAGGAGTCTGTGTTGATCAGGATAACTGCAGAAGAGAGATACTGAGAGACATCTGAGAGGAATGAGGAGGAATGAGTTGAAAGTGACAAGGTATAAACAACGAGTGCTCCAAAGGTCAGCAAGAACTAATAGAGTTGTCACATAGGGAATTGAATGTCAACAGAAGTTTAAATGTGAAGGAACTCAAGCTTTAATAAGTTCAGTGAAGCTTTTCTACATCTGGAAAGACTCTTCTATTTGGAGGCCCTAAGTCTACTTTTTAAGCATAGAAGAAAAAAGGAGAAATTGGAGGAGAAACTGAAGTTATAGAACAGGAAAGAAAATGAATGGAAGGAAATACTTCAAGAGTAGATGTGATGATACCCTTGAATCTGAGTGGAAAGATTCCATGGGAAGAATCCATAGATGATCTAGTGCCAACTGCAAGTTTAAAGGTTTCCCAAAATCATCCTGGAGTTTCAAATATTCACTAGAAACACTAGCAAAACTCACTGATACCTATTATTTTCAACTATGGTTCATTATCTAGAAAGAGTTTAAATTAAGATAAACCAAAGTTGGTTTTTTTGTTTGTTTGTGTGTGTGTGTGTGTGTGTGTGTGTGTGTGTGTGTGTGTGTGTGTGTGTGTGTGTGTCAGAGTCAGGGACAGGCAATTTCTAATTATAAAGCTTCAGCTGCTTTAGGGTATGTTACCTTTACAGTATTTATATGTAAACATATTCAGAGTATTGCCCACCTGGGAAGCTAACCAAATTGTGTTGTTCAGAGTTTGTATTAGTACTTCCTTATAGAGGCATGATTGGTTGATTGGTTGCCCACGTGGTTGAAATCATTTTCCAGTTTCCCCCTCCCTAGAAGTACTTTCCAGGGACCTATCTTTCACAGCAAAGACATTCACTCCAGAAACTCCTGTCACTCCAGAAATTCCAGTGGTTTAGAGCTTACCTCCCAGAAGGCAGGGACAAAGGCCAGACATCACTATTAAAAGGCCAAATACCAAGCAGTAGGATTGAGATACCATTTTGTTTTGTATTTATTTATCTTCTTTGAATGATTTAGGCTTTGGCATGTTTGCAGATAAATGGCAATGGAAAGCTTCAAGTTCAGAGAAAGAAGACAGGGTTAAGACAGCGAGATTCTTGAGGTCAGAAAGGATGGATCCAGACAATAGGGAGACCAAACTGATAGCCTCCTTCCGTACATCTGGGAAAAGGATGAAGAATGAATTGAAGACAAGACATATGTAGAAGTTTTGATCAATGGTCTATTATTTCTTTGTAAAATTGAAAGCAAAATTATTTGCTGAGAATAATGGTCCAGTATAAAGTCAGGAGTATGAAAAAATTAACATTCATGGAAAAAATTACCATGGACCAGGAAGACTCAGCAAAGTGGTAGAGTTAAGCTAAGAATCTATTATACACACACAGTGTGTGTGGAGGGGGGAAGGGATGCCATGTAGTGCATATGGAGGTCAGAAGACAACTTTGTGGAGTAAGTTCTTTCTATCTAACTTTATGTGGGTCTAGGGATCAAACTCAGATTGCCAAGCCTGCACAGCAAGCATCTTGAGCCACTGAGTCATCGTACCAACCCTCTATTTGATATTTGAACATTGATCACCAGGAGTTCATAGTAACACTGGTCTGCATGGCTTTATGAGGACCAGGAGAGGGGGAGGAGAAAATCATGTTTAAGGGGAACACAGATGAGAATGGGGTTCTACAGAGGCTGGCATTTAGAAGTCAACATGGGCAAGATAGTAGCCATGCTACACTTCACACAGCTTAGCATTGAAATGGAATTCTGGGCCAGGCATGATGGTTCATGACGCTGACCAAAGCACTCAGGAGGCTGAGGTCAGAGAATTGTGAGTTCC
Source organism: Peromyscus californicus insignis (assembly GCF_007827085.1). NCBI lineage: Eukaryota > Metazoa > Chordata > Mammalia > Rodentia > Cricetidae > Peromyscus > Peromyscus californicus. The sequence continues at coordinate 32,032,652 of NW_026294391.1, read as the reverse complement.
AGACCAGCCTGGGCTACATGAGGACACCTGTTTCAAAAACAAACCAATAGAGAAAGGACATGAAACTCTTGGGTATTCATCAGAACTGTACCTTGGAGTGCTCTTTGTGGATTTATAGATGTCAATCTTCAGGTTTAGTTCATCTGTGTCAAGCTTATGGCCCTGGGACTGGGGTAGTAGGACAGAAGCAAAACTAAGTTCAACAAATTTGCATTAGTCACTATTTTAAGTTGTGAAAGGAGACTATCTCTCTGAGCAGAAATCACACAAGAAATGCAAGAATGGGCATCAAGCTTAGTGTGACCCAGTGTGTATGAGGAACTGGGTAACCAAACACAAATTAATATTTGGTGAGAATTTTTGCAACAGATTCTGTCCATGGACCAATCTCACTCTTCAGGCTTTGTGAATTAATGTGCTCTGGACAACCTCAACCTGATAGTTTCGTCCACAGAGCCCTTCTATTTCCTGACAGTGTGTTACAATGACTCGGGAACTGTTAACCCCGAGAGTAGCCTTGATCAATGACTCACAGAGGTGGGTGTATACTCTCATCCTGGACTGTGATTGTTTATAAGAGTTCCCAGAGCTTCCCAAAGTCATTAAACTTGCATCACTCCAGCAGTAGTCTTAATAGTCTCACACTGTATTGGCTACTTTGTCTTTTCTTACTTCCTCAATTTCCTCTCTATATTTCCTGTACTCCCTCAATAAACACGGTTCTGCTTTTGAGGAACCCCCAAGCACAGTAGCCCATTGTTTTGCCTACACCATTTAATTTAACCTCAATAGCTGTGAATAATGGGTATCATTATTCTCATCTTTTAAAATTAAAAGAATTAAATGCTTAGATAAAAGCCCACATCATAGTTTGAAAAGACAGATATGGTATTTGAACCGAGACTTGATCATATTTAATGCACTGGACCACAGAGACGGGAGGTAGCTGTTTAACACGAGAAGATTTCAGCACAGTGAAATAATTCATTGCTTTTATTTCCTATAATTTTGGAAGTAGAGTGTTTAGTTAGATTCCTTTGAATGGGAGGCACTTTGTACTGTTTTGTTTCCCTGATGTTAGTAAAATTCCCTTTGAAAGTATTAGGTTGTTTTTTCCATGCTCAAGTGGAAGTAGAAACTGTTTCCATTTTCTTCCAATCACAGGGAGAATTGAATAGTTAATCATTAGGATAGCTGTCTCAGTCAGCTTGGCCGCTGTTATTCTAGAATTCATTATTGTTCAGACCTTGTAAGGTTTAGTTTTACTAAGGATTCCCATTCATTATCGAGGACATGCAGCAAAAATAGATTCTGGGGAGTTAAATATAGAAAGTCCAGGCCATCATCTAGATGTCAGAGTCATAAAAAAAGACAATGATTCATAAAGTGTCAGAACAAAAAGAAATCTTAAGTACCACCCTGTTCACTTCATTTTACTGATGAGAGACCTCAGTCCCAGAGAAGTTAAGAAATGTGCTAAAAGTCATACTAAGGTAGTGATGAATAGGGGCATAGCTAGATTACCTGATTAAAGTCATTTTTCTGTCTGTGACATCACAGTGACCCAGACTGTCAAATTCCTACTTCCTTAACTCCAAAGTTCGTTTCATGTTTCATATAGTCAAGTGAACCCCAAAGTTATGGTCTTGGCTTTGCTTTGTTCCTATATTAGAAATTGAGAAACTCCAAAGAAGATAGATGTGAGATTGGTAATTGTGGTGATTTGAATGAGAATGGCCCCCATAGGCTAATATGTTTGAATACTTGGTTCCCAGTTGGTGGAAGTGTTGCAGAAAGGTTAGGAGGTGTGGCCTTGTTGGAGGAGATGTGTCACTGGGGATGGGCTTTGAGGTTTCAAAAGACTCATACTATTCGCAATGTTCCTCTCTCTGCCGCCTACTTGCAGGTCAAAATGTGAGCTCCCAATCTTTGCTTCACCATCATGGAATCTAACTCTCTGAAACGCTAAAACCCAAAGAACCCCTTCTTTTTATATGTTGCCTTGGCCATAGTGTTTTTTTGTCACACCAATAGAAAAGTAACTAAGACAGTAATGTTTCTTCAAACCTCTTATACCGTTCTCATACTCTTATTTTTTCATTACCGTTACAAACATATGTTCCATAGCTGGGAGAAAGGTTTAGACCAGAAGGGTATCTGTGTTAGTTAAACATTGTAGCAGTTCGAGAACATAGTCTTCAAGGAGAGTCTATATTCTCTGCCCTTAAACACAGTGAATGTTGAATTGATATGGTGCAATGACGGTGACTTCCTATTTTCTGTTTTTAAGATGTTCCTTCTTGGAAGTCAGGCAGCATATGTGAGGAAATTAGCAACCTAAGAAGAGGTCCCTATAGAAAGAGCCTAGTGAGCTCCAGCTGGTAGCCAGATGCAAATTGCCAGTCAAATGTGTGAGCTGTCTTGGAATTGGAACTTCCAGCATGCAGAGGAGAGATGTGGTTTTCCTATTGAGCTTCTTCATATTGTCGGACTGTGGGAAACAAATGCTTGTTGCAAGTCATAAAATGTCATTTTGTCTTTTTTTTCCAATGGTGGTAGTTGCTGCTTTAGTTTCTTTTCCTGCTACTGTGATAAAATACTCTGATAAAGGCAACTTAAGGGAGAAAGGGTGTGTTTTAGCTCACAGTTCAAAGTACAGTCCACTGTGGTGAGGAAGTCAAAGCATCAGGAGACTGAAGTACCTGGTTGGGTCTCCTCTACAACCAGGAAACAGAGAGGGAGGAATGCATGCAGCTGCTTAGGTCTCTTTTATGCAGTCCAGGATGCCAGCCAGGAAATGGTGCAGCCCTCAATGGGGGGGGGGGGTCTTCCTACCTCAATCAATGTAATCAAGATGGTCTCCACAGGCATGCCCAAAGGCTCATCTCCCAGGTGATTCCAGATTCTGTCAAGTTGACTACTAGCACAACCATCTTTATTCCAGGGCAAAATGCAATTAAAATAGGTACTTTCACAGAAATGTTAATGTGACAAACTGAAAATTCATTGGCTTTAACTTCTCTGAACACATCTTCGGATGAGTTCATTTGAAACAGTTCTATCCCATGTTCAATTACACTAGGGCAAGGGGTCACACTACCCTGAAGTAGCTCTTTTCATAGGATGACAGTGTGTCAGTGGGCAAATAAAAGACACAAGGTCCTTTCAGGACTGGACTCAGAACTAGCTACTGTTGTTTCTGTTGATATGTCAGAATAGACCTGAGCAACTTGAAATCGATGACAAATAGCTCCATTTAAAAGCATTTGCAGATTCTCTGAGAACTAGAATTAGTAGAATATTTTATAGTTTTTAGAATATTTAAGATTATATAAATGTAAATTCAGAAAATAATGCATGTATAACATTTCTTTTTAACTTTGATCATTGAGACTAAGTTCTGAATTTAGAAGAACAGCTACTTAGAGAAACGTGTCCTTTTTTCTCCTGCGTGAACTGAACTCTGTGACAGAATCTTGAAGCGAATATTTGTGCTTTGTGAAATAGATTCTTCCAGAGGAAGTGTTTTATCATATTCCAAGAAAATTCATGGGTTTCCTATGAGACTAAAAATACTATCTTTAGGGAGAAGTAGAAATAGATAGTATTCACCCTTCTGTTCTTGTAGATACTAAAGATTATTTGGGAGGCTAATTTACAGTCTGTGAATGTTTCCTTTTAGAACACCCGATTTTGAGTGATAGCTAAAGAAAGCTAACATCATCCAATAGTAGATGGGTGTCAACTTAGCTAAGCTGGACCTGTGCTTCCTAGGACTCACCCCTCTATGTACTCTTTTGTTAACTTGAATTACTAGAGATATTTTGGCTAAGATGTGGCAGTGGAAGCGTTAAAGGACAGCACAGGGGCATATACTCCTTTGTCAGTTAGGCCCAGGGTTCCTCAGGCTTTATAGAGATTCTCTAAAGCTTCCCTGACTCTTAGACAATCGTGGGTAGCTTCTGGAACAGCTGTAATTGTGTCTCCCCATTCGTTCTAAGTTGAGCTTTGAGATGAAGGGCCCCAAGCTCTCCTCCATGTCACTGTATCACTGAACTGGAATTCTTTGGAAGGAGTGGAAATGTGCCTCAGTGACTGAGCACTTGCCTAGCAAACTCCAGGCCCTAGTTTCAACCTTCAATATCACAAAGAAAAATCAAGCTGAGGGCTTTGGAGCTGTTGTGATGCATATGAGATCTCCAGTGTGTCCTTTTGAATTACAGTTTGTCTCCGTTCTCCCCCACTCCTCTCCTATATTTCCTTCCCAACTGCCTTTTCCAATGACTTCAGACCTATTACCAGCCATAAATAGCCATACCAAAACTGCTTAACAAGCTTCCCAGATTGTGTGAGGTGAAATTTCTGTAATAAATTCATTATTTTACATAATTGCTTATGATTTTGCTTCTTTGATTGAATATAACATTCTTTTCAAATATTCTAATCTTTTAGTGTCAAGTGAATGTTTACCAGATGCCAATCACTGCGGCAGGCACTGAAGAAAACAAGATAAATAAGACAGATGGTTCCTGCCCTGGGAAGCTCAGTCTGGGCCTCAGTATACATGCTGAGCTACCAATATTCACTGTTGCATACAAAAGATGGCATCATCCAGCTCCTAGAATAAATATATGTTCTCTAACTGGGATTTTCCTATGATCTGTGATGTGTTTCTGGTATAACACAGATGCAAGATGACACACATGTATGGCACTGGGGAACAGGATAGCATGGCAATTATTGGCTGTTACAACCTAGTGAAATGCCACAGTCTTAGTGACCTAGAAATGATAAAACAAATTTGTATCATTCCCAGAGCATAGTGCTAGAACTATATAAAGGTAGTATTGCTAATAAAATAATCTAGGTTAAGAGGTTAGAAATGCAGCCTTCTCACCAGAGAAAATAAAATGGATCCCAGGCACTAAGAGTTTGGTGGCAGAGAAGTGAGGAATGTGCAGGCTTCAGGCTATGGGGAGGTCAACACCAAATTTAGGGCCCCTGGGACATGACACAGATATCATATTAGTTACCTGAGCAGGGTAAGAGGAAACCACAGTGATGTTTCTCCTTGCAGCAATGACTTATGTGCAAATTTCTAAAACTTATAGATATCCTTTCTCATAGCTGGTTAAACATAGTGTGAACATAGTATGGCACCTTCATGCCATGAAATACTGTGAAGGTATAAAAAAGCAATGAAGTACATCTGAATGATTAACATTGAAAAAGTTCTGAGACACATAAATTAATCAAGTACAGGGTCCAGCTATGTATAATAAGCTGCCATTGAAGTTTATGAAGGAGTAAAAAATAACCTATATACATACTTGCTTGTATAAGTGTGTGGTATGTTTAGGAGCATTTATAAGAAACTAGGGGCATTGGTAACTTCTAGAGGGAAGCATACATAGGCTAGAAGATAAGAATAAAAGGTAGACTTTACACCAAATATTCTTACAACTTTTCCATGCCGTTAACAAGTGAATTTCGTGCCTATCTAAAAATTGAAAAAATTAAAATGGTGAAAGTTAGGAAAAGGTGGTCAGGAGCATGTAAAGGGACTTGGAAGGCAACCCACTAGTCCCAAGAGGCCTGTAGAAAAAAATGGTGCTGGGGAGGGTGAGGATGTGCTTATTGGCTTTGCTATTTATTTTACAGTTCTCTAACTGCCAGATTTTTTAAATGCAGGGATACTGAGCTTTGAAAAAGAAGTACTTTGCTAACAGTGAATGTCAATCCAGTCTGGGGCAAAGAGGTCAAGGGTAACCAACCATTTGACTGACAAATGACCAGAGCCACCCACTTGTTAAAGTCTTCTGTTGACAAGCTTCCCAACATAAAGAGGAAACCAGAAGCTTTGGGGGTCCCTTTCAAAGAGCATCCCCACTTACCACATGCACTATCAAAGCAAAAGAAAACACAGACCCAAATCCAAATAACTCAGAGAGAAGCTAAGAAGCTGGTCAATGCTTAAACAAAAGAGAACTCTGGCCCGCTAAGGAACCCAGCTATTCCTTAGCCACCTCAACAGAACATTCAGTCAGCAGAATATCATCTCGTATGGCAGAGCCTCGGGCCTTCAAACAAGCTGTTGAAGGAGGGAATGCCAATAGAACCCTCTGAGACTAGTTCAAACACTCACATACCGCATTCCTCAGGGACTGCAATTGCTATCTCTTTTAGGAGACATACTCTCGCATTTGCTTTCTCAATCACGTTTTTTTTATCCTGTCAAACCAGCAACACAGAAATTCCAAAGGCAGCCAGCCACTGCCTTTTCATGTGGAAGAGAGAAAAACAGCAAACTTCTCAGTCTCTCCCTCACAAACCCCCGCAGGCCCCAGAGTTGAAAAATCATGGGTTTTGAGCAGAAAATACTCAAAGCAGCCCTGTCAGGATTGTAGTGTTGGTGTTTGTCACTATGCAGGTTTTGAAGCCTTCAGAGGGAAAGGAAAGAAGAAAGGGCTTAGGAGCCTCAGGCACAGGAAGTCATGCCACCTCTATTAGCTTTTCCTTCATTCTGTCACTAGGTTTAAGGGGGAATGAAAAGAAACTGCAGCTGCGGGATGCCCCTTTGGCCGTCCGCTCCTAGTCCAACCTACTTTCATCTCTTGCCCTAAAAAATAAATAGGACAGTGTGAAGACAGAGGGAGAAAAGAAAGGAGTCACAAACCTCACTTTCTACTTTGCCTCTTTCTCTCCTGTTTTAAGGCCATCTTTACCAGAACCTTCCTCCACTGCATTCATGATTTTTCTTTTGAGAAAGTCTGAGTTGATTTTACTAAGTCAGGAGAAAGTACTCAAAGCAGAAAAAAAAATGCTATTTTCTATAATGGAAAATACAGCAATCTTCTTTTCAGAGCCAAGCTTTATACAATTATCACATGTCTGAGCCAGAGAAGAACTTACACATCATCTTTTTCAAATCTCACATTTGCAGACAACTGAAACCCAGAAAAGTTAATTGACCTGTCCATGCTAGCTGCTGAGCCAGTGCCCAGAGGGAGGTTGCCTGAATCCTGTCCAGGATATTTATCAATAGACTTCAAGGTGAGAATTACATTTTTTAATAAGACAAGCCTTATACTGAATCTTGAGCATATCATAATAATGCTAACTTCCAAGTTCAATAGTGCTTAATCTTAATAGTGGGGACTACAATCAATTGAGATGTGAATAGCTGAAAATGGCAATTGCTGCTTTTATTAAGCTATAGTGTCAGAAGTTATGCTCAGCTCTTCAAGTCCATTATCTGTAATCCACAACAATCCTACAGAAAGAGACGATAATATTTCCATTATATGGTTTAATATGATGATAAGTAAACTGCTTACAGTGACCATGCTGTTAGGAGAAGAAAATTGAGATGGAAAATCAATTCCATCCAAAGCCAAATCTCATGGTTTTTTTCACAGCATTGTTTCCTCTGCTGTGAAAAAGGATAATTGTGCCTACCTTAGGCTGTTATTATGTACTAGACAGCCTTACAATGCGTAATTATTAGTCTATAGTCAGTGCATAAAAATGATGGCTCTCATGTTGTTATGGACATTGATGTAGACATGAACTGCCTAATGTCACCTAGCACAGGGGTGATATATCTTAGATTTGCATTCAGGTTATCCAGTCCTATTTCAATATTTTACTTCATGTTATTGGGTCCACTGAAGCCCCGGGAGTGACATCTCTACCAGCCAGCATTTAACAAGTAGCCCAAGACGTAAGCAGGAGGCACAGATGCAAAAGTCCTTATTCATGATACTTTGTAGTGTTTCCTGACTTTAGCATCTCTCTTGAGTCACAAGAAGAATTTAGAAACCCAGATGCTCAAGCCATGCTCTGCCAAGGTATGCAAACTTTTGACATTATAATACGATGTTGTCATCGGGAAATGAGAAAAGCAGCTGTGAGGTAAAAAGACTTGATTAAATCCCCTCCCAAGAACCATTCATAGCTGAATTCATAACTACCCTTGGATGCATGCGGAGTGTGGGCTGCAAATTGCACATGCCTAGACAAATGACATAAGAGTAGCTTATAGAGGGGATTAGGCACCAGTATTCTTAGACCCCACACTAAGCAACTACAATTGAGAACTATTGGTTTAGAGAAAACCATGCTAGCAGAGTTGCTCACCATGATATGCTCTATTCTCCATGTCTTTGCCACCCATGGGCAGCCTCACATTTTAAAGCTTTCCCTTCAAATGATGCTTGGATGTTGACAAAGAACATTCTTATTCTTCTCTGGTCCATAAGAACACAGAACTTTTGGTAAGATGGTAACTGTCTCCCATTTTTCAGATGAGAAAACTCACACTGACTAACTTTGGATTATACAAGGTTGTGACTAGTTAGTCACACAACTAAACCTGAAAACTTGAACCTGGGATAAAATTTGTGCTCAGACCGTGTTTTAGCTTATTTCTCTTCCTTTCATTGTCAAAGAGGAAGGGGAGTGTTACCTTGTTCTCATATTTTTTTAATTAATCATTAAAAATATCTACAGGCTAGAAAGATGTTTCTGCAGTTAAGAACACTTACTGTTTGCAGAGGACCAGATACCTGCCTGTAACTCCAGTTCCAGAAGATCCAGTGTCCTCCTCTAGCCTCTCTGTGAACACTTGCACAAGCAAGGTGCGCTCTCTCTTCCACCCCCTCTCCCTCCCTCCCTCCCTCTCTCTCTCCCTCCCTCCCTCTCTCTCCCTCCCTCCCTCTCTCCCTCCCTCCCTCCCTGTCTGCCTTCCTCCCTGTCTGCCTTCCTCCCTCCCTTCATCTCATTCTCCCTCCCTCCATCTGGCCCTCTCTGTCTTGCTCTTTCTATCAATATAAAATTAAATTCTAAAAAAATCTATCATATCAACTGAAACTTCCTTTAATTTGAAGTTTTAAAAATGACTTATAGTCCCAAGAAAATTCAAAGCCAGTCCCTGCTGATCTTGATGATAATAGCATGGACATGGACGAATGTTAGGAATATTACTCTAGCAATGTGATTAGCAGACTCATTTTATTTCTGACTCAAATTTGATCTTTAAACTGGAAACAAAACCTTCTAAATTCAATAAAAATAGGACAGAAATAGGAGGGCATTTGATCAATTTCTTATTACCTCACTAAGGTCTGACTCGATACACAACATAGGCAGGACTTACTCATTGTTCAGAATTTCAACCGAGTCATGGCATCGTGTATATCATATTTATGGCTGAAAAGGTTATAAGTGCTATAAGCCACTGCTTTTAATTATTAAAATACAGACAAAGACAAGTTCTGGTTTGTTAAGGAAAAATCCTACAGGCCCAATGAGGCTCCCTTATTTTAGACCTAAATCAAATGAAGTCAGAAGTTTGTTTTCCAATGAAGGGTGAAAATAAATGGGCCTAGGGGGACCATTAAGAGAAAGTCAGTATGTATTTATCATAAACTTGGAAAGGCTACCAGCTTGATGGCTAATTCTAAACATAATCTAGTTTTCATTTGTCCAGTATTTAGACTGTGTGTCTTCTGAAATTAACAGCCATCTATTTTTGCAAGGTGCTGTATTCATGAAATTAAATAACACACACAACCTTGCCTAGCCAGTAGTGTACAAAATGTAGGTATACTTTGAGCTAGGATAATACATTGCACGTGTTATAAAGATAAGCATCGCTATGCTATTATCAGTTACTAATTATAAGAGCATTAGAGATGTTGTTGCCTGGATATTTCCAATCCATTATCATTTGAGTATGTCCTCCTCCCTCTAGTTCTTTGAGTAGATGTTGAAGCCTTTTCCTATCAGATTGGATGCTGTTAAAACTATTGTACTTTGTTAAATACTGTCAAATCATTTTGCAGTTATTCAGGAGTCATGCTTCTCACTTAATTATTAACTATACTGAACTATCAGGTGCACAATTTGCAGTGGAACTGTAACAATAGGCCATCTTCCCTAATGGGATTTCAACAGGGATGGAACTAGAGGGCTGGCTCTGCAAGTCATTAAGAAAATAGGGCATTCTAGTACCAAAGGGGTTTGTAACAAGGAGAATTATGTTGGAAAAGAAGTTAAAAAATCAAATATTCAGTTAGTATAACTATTTACCCCTGAGAAATGTATGTTACAGTTTTTTTTTAAAAGGAATAATACATAGTTTATTCTGGAGCCATTTTGAGTAACCATGGCCCAGGAATTGTTACTCCAAATTCCATGTTCCAATGTGGAAACACTTTCATGAAGTGTTATAGTTTTATAGAATAAAGATAATCATAAATCACCAAGTGGCCGTGGCACACGCCTTTAATCCCAGCACTCAGGAAGCAGAGCCAGGCGGATCTCTGTGAGTTCCAGGCCATCCTGGACTACAGAGCAAGATCCAGGACAGGCACCAAAACTACACAGAGAAACCCTGTCTTGAAAAACAAAACAACAACAACAAAAAAAACCAAGTCATAAGTCAAGGCAAGTTTAAGATACATTGATGTGTACATCAGAGAGGTAATTACAGCAAGATGGCCTAAGATGCTATTTGATGACATCCTTAGCTTTTAGGTTGGTGGAAGCCACGGGGTTTGCTAAGTTAATAGATTCCAAAGGTTTTTATCTATTAGTCACAGGATGTTAGTTCTGACACACATTGCCAAGGAATGGCCATTCTGCAGGACTAGAACTAACCCAACATAAGGTAATTAGCCTCTGGACTTGCAACATTCCAACCTCTCCACAGTGCTGCAGTTCTAATTAGTCATTCAGTCTCTGCAGGCACACAGTCTTTCCAGGAGTTGCCATTCACTGCTTTTCCGGTAGGACAAGCATCACATTCTGTGCATGGGGGTGGGGTATATTATTTATAAAATATGGTAAGTTCTCTCATAGTTAGGAAGGCTCATTTTATAGGATCTGATGTAGTTAATGCTGAGTAGTGGTCAGGACAGTAGTCTTCAGGAAAGAGGAATACTATTTTAAAAATGAAATTCCTGGATCATATAAAAACTACTAGCCATCATGACCTAGGTCTGACTTTTTTTATCCCCATGTATCTGACATGACATTTATGTATGACACATAGTAGGACTACCATACCTAAAATTAAGAAATCAAGAACACAGTGTGGCCTAATGGAGTGAAGACAACAGATGAAATAAAGATGTATTTAAAATAACCAAAATTTTCATAGTTTAACTAGATTGACTATGTGTTTTCTCCTAGCATTTACAGTTATTTGTACTCTATAAACTACCTTACTTATATTTAAATGTTAGAAATGGGACTTAAGGATGAATCATGTTAGTATTGCCCCACCCTTTTTCTATTAGTAAAATACAAATATTGTTTAATTAATTACTAATCCCTGCGAGTTGCACTATAGGACATTTTAGATACTAATTAATCAATAAACATCAGTAGTTAAGGTACAAAACATCATGACTGTTGTTTTAAATATTGATATGTTTTGTATAATTTGGATAAAATATTAACCCAAATCTTTGGTTATTTAAAAACTAGAGTTTTTTTTGTTTTATCCAAATTAAATTGAATAATCAGAATATATATATATGTGTGTGTATGCATGTACATATGGATCTATGTGTATATATACATATATACACATAGACTCACACATACACTATGAAAACCCTTAAATCTTTTAAACACTAGTTTTGAACAAGGTAGAGGTTTAGGATAAGCAAAAATTCATAACAAAAGGGCATGATCAAACAGAACAATATCCTCATTTATAACTTCATTAAAATGGAAATTAGTATTATTTTATCACTTAGAAGTATACCAGGTAGAATATTAAATACCATAAATAAATTTTTAAATCTAATTACAAATAATGTTTAAGAAACATAAACATTGAGGTTACTTGTCATCCGTGGCATTGAAGATGAATATCATCCAGCATTTTCCAAGTCCATACACATGTGCTGTCAGATAATGTGAGGAAGTGAGAAAGTTCACTGCCTCAACTTTCATAGTGTAGGAGTGAGTTAGGAATGCCTGGATACAATCCTGATCTTTTCATCAGAATGGATTCTTTGATTCTTTGATGTGATGTCTTTTTTTAAATTGACAAAATCATCTGTTTCTTTATCCTTTGAGGAAGTCTTTGCAACTAATTTTGAATTATACTTATCAAAATTAAAAGTCTTTTAATATATTATTTGGGAGACCAAATTTTGTAACATATTTAAATAGTTGTCCATTAAAGCAAGTTTTACAATTTAGTAGAAATATTCTAAATAAGCATAGCTTTCTAAACAGATTTTTTTTATGGGTAAAGTAACAACTGATTATCCAAAAAAGCAGAAGCTTTGTCCAATGGGAAAATATGTAAAACTAAAATTTAATCACCAGTTTTAAATGTCCATTCACTAAAAGGATAAAACAAAACTCTTGTTGTTTTAAGTTATTTTTTTGGTAAATGTTACTAAGAACAAATCAGTACTTAAGAAAATATTGTTGTAGAAAATCAAGCATTAATTTTATCCAAGGGTATTGAATTAGATTTCATATTATGTTATAGATTTTAGTGAAGAATATATATTTGTTTTTAAATCAGTAAGTTATGGTTTTACTTGTATTTTTCACTTTGACAAAATTCAAAATAGGTTTGGCTCGATTGTTGAGAAAACTCATCCAGGCTATCTCTTGAAAATAAACCTAAAACTGTCTCGAACTTAAACTTTGTAAAGTTCTGCCTTTTTCTTTCAAACTTATTGGTGACAGAGATAACTTTGTGTGTATGGAAGGGGGATGTCACAGTTACTAGAAGAGAGATGGAATCATAGGGTAGAATAAGAAACAAACTGAACCCTGAACACTTGGCTGCACTTATAAATCATGTTTGGCCTAAGGCAGCTGACAATTTGCAAAGCTAACCTATAATTCTTTTCATTCTTGGAATCTTTTCAAATCCTAAACTAGTTTTATATAATCATCCAAAACCAGTGATATATATATAATTTTTTTCAATTTTGCTCTGGTGGTATGTTTCTATATTTCTATTCATTAACAATGACCACAAAGAAAATAAACAAGGAAATGAGATAGGAAATGTTTAATGCATTCATTTTTTACAGTACACATATTTCCTAAGTCACCACTTTAAGGAAACTGCCTTAAGATGAGTATAGGTAATCCCACGAATCTTTACTCTGTTAGTACAATTTAGAAAGTTGTGGCTATATCCATTAAGGAACACCATTTTTTATGCAAAGCAATTCTCTCCCTTTTTATTTTCTCCATTTCCCACTACTTACAAGGAAATTTTCACAGGAGAACAGTTTGTAGTAAAAATGTATGAATCTGTACCACAATCCATGAAAACAAAGGGTTAGCCTCATGAGTTATAGACCTATTTTATGCCATTGGATGGAGAAATTGCATTCTTTCAGCTTTATTTCTTTAATTTTTAGGGTATCTCATTGAGTGAAAAATGCATTTCAGGGCTCCAGTTGAGATCTCAGCTATCAAGAAACATGTGGAAGTAAGAAAGGCTTGAAGTTGTTCTTACTCATTTATTGGGAACAAGAACCCTACAGAGTCAGGATTGTTTTCTTTTACATCATTGATTATATAAACTGCTACTTGAAAAATAATTTCTTCATTGAGAATTATGATGTTTTGACAAGTTGCTGTATTTGGATCTTGAATTGTCCCCAAAAGACAAGTGCTAACTCCTTGGGCCCCAGGTTGACCTATTAAGAAGAGGCAGGACCTTTAAGAGAGTGGCTGGTCAAAAGTCTGAAGGTCATTAAAGTCATGACCTAGAAGGGGATTATTGGATCCTACTACTTTTTGTACTGGATCTTACTATTTTGTATTGAATCCTACTACTTTGTATTAAATCCTACTGCTTTGTATTGGGCTTTGTGTTGAACTCTACTTCTTTGTATTATTATTATTTGTATTACTTTCTGTTGCTCTGATAAAACACTATGACCAAATTCAACCTATGGAAGAATAATTTATTATGGCTTATGGCTCCAGAGGGATAAGAGTCCATCCTGGCAGGAAAGCATGGTGCCATGTGGCAGACACCCAAACAATGGTATCATGGAATGAACCCTCCAAAACTGAATCAAAATAAACCATTTTTATTCATAATTACTTCAAACATGTATTATAGGAATGGAAAGCTAATACACAAGCATCATAGCTTTTGTTTTGGGTCAACTTAGCTAAACCGGAACCATATTTCCTTAGAATGTCCTTCCCTGTGTAGATTTGGACCACAAGACATGTGTTACAGGTAGGGACAATGTAGATGAAGTAGTCATCTTCCTCTTGAATTATCCATATAGGGCATAAGGCATTACTGAAGTTTTACATCCATCTGTTTGCCTCATCTTGGTGATAGGAAGTATGGCAGATTCAACTCCTACAACAAGTAAGCATTTATCCCTAAGAAAAAAAATACTAGCTTTTTCAGGAATCCCCCTCCCATCAATATTGGAGGTGTAAAGTTGTTAGAGAAAGCTCTGTATGGTTGCAGGCTGCTGTGGGATGGTCTGTATGTCAAATTATTCTGATTGGTCAATAAATAAAACACTGATTGGCCAGTAGCTAGGCAGGAAGTATAGGCGGGACTAACAGAGAAGAGAAAAGAAAGAACAGGAAGGCAGAAGGAGTCATTGCCAGCCGCCGCCATGACAAGCAGCATGTGAAGATGCCAGTAAGCCATGAGCCATGTGGCAAAGTATAGATTTATGGAAACGGATTAATTTAAGCTATAAGAACAGTTAGCAAGAAGCCTGCCACGGCCATACAGTTTGTAAGCAATATAAGTCTTTGTGTTTATTGGTTGGGTCTGAGCAGCTGTGGGACTGGCGGGTGACAAAGATTTGTCCTGACTGTGGGCAAGGCAGGAAAACTCTAGTTACAGCAGCCCATCTTTTTTTTTTTTAATTTATTTTAATTTATTTTGCAATACAATTCAGTTCTACATATCAGCCACGGATTCCCTTGTTCTCCCCCATCCCATCCCCCTCACCTTCCCCCCAACCCCCCACCCCCATTCCCATCTCCTCCAGGGCAAAGCCTTCCCCACAGACTGAGGTCAACCTGGTAGACTCAGTCCAGGTAGGTCTAGTCCCCTCCTCCCAAGCCGAGCCAAACAATCCTGCATAGGCCCCAGGTTTCAAACAGCCAACTCATGCAATGAGCACAAGATCTGGTCCCACTGCCTGGATGCCTCCCAAACAGATCAAGTCAATCAACTGTCTCACCCATTCGGAGGGCCTGATCCAGTGTGGACCCCTCAGCCATTGGTTCATAGTTCATGTGTTTCCATTCATTTGGCTATTTGTCCCTGTGCTTTATCCAACCTTGGTCTCAACAATTCTCGCTCATATAAACCCTCCTCATTCTCGCTAATTGGACTCCCAGAGATCCACCCGGGGCCTAGTCATGGATCTCTGCATCCAGATCCCTCAGTAGTTGGATGAGGTTTCTAGCACAACAATTAGGGTGTTTGGCCATCCCATCACCAGAGTAGGTCAGATCGGGCTGTCTCTCGACCATTGCCAGCAGTCTGTTGTGTGGGTATCTTTGTGGATTTCTGTGGGCCTCTCTAGCACTTTGCTTCTTCCTATTCTCATGTGGTCTTCATTTACCATGGTCTCCTAGTCCTTGTTCTCCCTCTCTGTTGTTGATCCAGCTGGGATCTCCCACTCCCCCAAGCTCTCTTTCCCTCAACCCTCACCTTTCATTACCCCCACTCATGTCCAGGCTGTTCATGTAAATCTCATTCCATTTCTCTGTCATTCTTTGAGAAAATCAACAAGATAGACAAGCCCTTATCCAAACTAACCAAAAGACAGAGAGAGAGCATCCAAATCAACAAAATCAGAAATGAAAAGGGGGACATAACAACAGACATTGAGGAAATCCAGAGAATCCTCAGGTCATACTTCAAAAACCTCTATTCGACAAAACTGGAAAACCTAAAAGAAATGGATAACTTTCTGGATAGGTACCACATACCTAAGTTAAATCAAGACCAGATAAACTATTTAAATAGTCCAATAACCCCTAACGAAATAGAAACAGTCATTAAAAGTCTCCCAACCAAAAAAAGCCCAGGACCAGATGGTTTCAGCGCAGAATTCTACCAGATCTTCAAAGAAGAGTTAATACCAATACTCTCTAAATTGTTCCACACAATAGAAACAGAAGGAACATTACCAAACTCCTTCTACGAGGCTACAATTACCCTAATTCCTAAACCAAACAAGGATACAACAAAGAAAGAGAACTACAGACCGATCTCCCTCATGAACATTGATGCAAAAATACTCAATAAAATACTGGCAAACAGACTCCAAGAACACATCAAAACAATTATCCACCATGATCAAGTAGGATTCATTCCAGGGATGCAAGGGTGGTTCAACATACGAAAGTCCGTCAATGTAATACACCATATAAACAAACTCAAAGAAAAAAACCATATGATCATCTCACTGGATGCAGAAAAGGCATTTGACAAAATCCAACACCCCTTCATGATAAAGGTATTGGAGCGATCAGGAATACAGGGAACATACCTAAACATAATAAAGGCAATTTACAGCAAGCCAACAGCAAACATCAAATTAAATGGAGAGAAACTCACAGCCCATCTTTTTGATTCCAGTTCAGTCTTGCAGTTTCTAATTTATGTTCCTTTTCATGGTTTTCTTTGCTTGCTGACCTCCAGTCTCTAGAGTTCAAATTCCAGTACCGGACTCAGACGCAGCAGTCACATATGTACTATTTAATACATTTCCACAAATTATATGTCAAATACCTGTAATTCCTCAGTATAATTATTTGCTGTTATAAATGCACTGATGTAGCTAGAGATAGAATCATAGGCAAAAAAAAGAGTGGTAAATATAGATGGAATAAATATCACCTAATGAGTCTTCTTTCCTGATGAAATACTGCCAGATTCTAGAAGCTTGGATCACTCAAAAAATTGGAAGTTCTCCTAAAGAGGAAGTGGTTGAACTGATGGTAACTAAGGAAAATATCTCGGACATCAGTTAATTTCAGTTCCCTTTCTATTGACTTTTTCCTGGCTCCAGGACTGACTTCTTCCCTTTCTTCAAGCTACAGACTATCTTATTTATTGACACTGCTATGATCCCCATCCATTGATTGCTTCAAATAGGCTGGCATGCCTTAAGACAGTTCTGGTGAGCTCTGATGAGGTTCTGAAAACAGACCTTACCTGCTTTCTGAATCCATAGATTAGTTGTTGTGAAACAATATTATTGTTACCCAAATTCTAAGTCTTTAGATGTGAAAGGACATTGCCTTGTCTGAACAACACTCTAAAACAGAATTGGGACATGTGTTTGTAATCATTTGTGACTTTCAAATTTCCAAGATGAAGCTCAAACAAAAGGCCATTTGTGAAATTTTTCATTAAAAATAAGTCTGCAAAAGAAAACAATTTCATTTGCAATATTATAAAAGTGAATAAAATATGAAAATGTTTAACAAAAATCTAAAATAGAGCCAGGCACGATGGTCTTTAATCCCAGCACTCAGGAGGCAGAGGCAGGTAGATCTCTGTAAGTTTGAGGGTACCCATGTCTACATAGTGAGTTCTAGGTCAGCTAGGGCTGCATAGTGAGATGTTTTCTAAAACAAATTCAAAAAGGTGGTCTAAAACTTATACTCTATAAAATTTATACTTTAAAATATTGTTTAAAGAAATTAAAGAAAGGCAAAAGTAAATACAATGATATTTCATGATAATAGATGATATTATTAAGACAGCAACACATCCAAAATTCATCTACAGAATCAATGCAATTCATATCAGAATCCCAGCTGATTTTTTGTGAGAATTTAATGAGCTTATCTTAAAACTTATGTGGCAAAACAAAGGTCCAAGAATAACCAAAACAAGCTTGAAAAATAATATAATTGGATGACTCAGTTCCTGATTCCAAAATTTTTATTACAGAGCAATAATAATAAGTAAAATGTGGTCCTAGACAAAGGATAAACAAATAGATCAATAGGATAGAATTGAATGTCTAGAAACAATTTTGCACATGTATTATCATCTGATTTCCCATAAGAATGTCAATATGGTTCAAAAGGAAAAGTAGACTTTAAAAAAATGATTCAGACACACAGAGAGTTACACTGAATAATCCACACACAGAAGAATAAAGGTGGGACTCCAACACACTCTCTGCCCATGAGAGAGAGAGAGGGGGGGGGAGGGAGAGAGAGAAAGAGAGAGAGAGAGAGAGAGAGAGAGAGAGAGAGAGAGAGAGAGAGAGAGAGAGAGAGATACATATACAGAATATATGATTTAGAGCTATAAAATTATTGGAAGAAAACTTTGACATGAATAATTTTATATTAGGCATAGTATGGCATCAAAACCAGAAGCAGCAAGAGGAAAATATACATCAAACAAATACCATAAAAATTAGAAACATTCATGCTCCAAAGGATACTATGAAAAAAGTGAGACTATAATCCACAAGATAGAAGAGTGCCTTATACATTATATATCTCATAGTCAACTTTCATCTGCAATACCTAAAGAGCACTTAAAACCCAGTAGCAAAAGATAAATAACCTTATTAAAATTTTAGTAGCTATTTGTGTAAAAATATGTAGATACCCAACAAAAAATGTGAAAACAGTAATCATCAGTGAAATATGAATTATACCGATATCAAGATTTCACATTATACTCACCAGGTTGTCTATATTATGAAAAAGTTTAATAACCAATGTTGGCAATGGGTCACTCATGTACTAGAGGTAGGAATGTAAAATGATGCAACCACTTTAGAATACAGTCTGGTAGCTTCTTAAATGTGTAAACACACTTATATGAGTCAGCATTTCTGCCCATAGGTATATACTTTAAAATACTAAAGAAAGAAAACAAAGACACAACTAGAATATGGAAAGATTCTCATTTTTTGTGGACTTCAGAATTAATATTGTGAAAATGGCTATATTACCTAAAGAAATGTACAGATTCAATACAATTACAATCAAAATTCATAGAAATATACAAAAAAAACAGAATACAAATTTTAATATTCACATGGAAGCACAAAAGTTCCCCAAATAGCCAAAGCAATCTAGATCAGAAAGAACAGTGATGTAGGCATGGCAATACCTAGTTTGAATTATACTACAGGGCTATAGGAACCAAAAAGCATTGTAGTCAGACAAAGACAGACATGGAACCATCAGTAGAGCAGAATAGAAGACTGAGAAATAGTACCACACAGTTAGTTACAGCCAAGTGATTCTGGACAAAGGTTCCTAAAAATATACAGTGAAGGAAAGACAGCCTCTTTAACAAATAATGCTGGGGAGACTGGACTGTCTGTCCCATGTGGAAGTGAGAAACTAAATTGTTATCTCTCACCCCATACAATAGTCAGCTCAGAATGGATGAAAACCTTAATGTAAGACCTGAAACTCTGAAATTACTAGAATACATATAGGAAACACTTGAAGATGTTGTAGCAGGAAAGTCCTAGATAGGACTTGAAAACATAGGAAGAAAACAAAGGATTGACAAATGGGATTATATAAAATTCAGAGACTTCTAAGCAGCAAAGGAAATGATCATCATAGTGAAAAGATAATCTATAGAATGGCAGGATATTTTATCAGGTATTCATATGACAAAGTATTAATATTCAGAATATATAAAGAATTCAAAAGCTGACAAAATAACAAGCAATCCAATCAATAATGGGTAACACATCCAAACAAACACAAATTTATGAAAAAAATGTACAGCAGTCATAAGCATGAGAGAAATGCAAACCAAAGCTGTGTCAAAAGTCTGTGTCACAACAGTCAGAATGGTTATTATAAAAACAAATAAACAAGAATGCTGGCAAGAATGCAGAGAAAAAGAAACCTTCTACAATGTTGGCATGGATACAAAGTACACCAACAACTTTGGGAAACAGTATGGAGATTTCTCAAAAAAACTAAAATAGAGCTATTGTACAATCTAGCTATCTCATGTGTGAATATACAACCAAAGGAAAAGTAAGCATACAGCAGAGGCACCTGCACATCCATGTTTATTGCCACACTCCTTCACAATAGCCAAATATGAATATCCTAGGTATCTATCTAGGTACAGAGGAATTGACAGAAGAAATGAGGTATATATACACAAGAGAGTGTTATTCATCTATAAAGAATATGATCATGTAATTTGCAGAAGAAATAAATGAAAATAACTAAGTGAAATAAGCCAGAATCACAAAGACAAGTGTTGTATCAATTTTTAATGTGTTGAAGCTGCAAAAATATGACTTGAAAGCAAAAGAAGGACAATTAGGGAAGCGGGTAAAAGGAGAAGGCAAGGAAAGTAGTATGGAGGATGGATATGAACAAATCATTATATGTATATGGAACTTTCAGTGAAGTACATAATAGGGTTAATCTGATAGTAATTTATCTATCTATCTATCTATCTATCTATCTATCTATCTATCTAAAATGAAGCATTGGAACGTGTAGTAACATCGATATACCTTGAAAATCTTTGCTAAATAAAAGAAACTAGTCACCAAAAATCACTTGTTTTGTAATTCCATGTATATGAAATGACCAGAATAGGTAAATCCACAAAGGTATAAGGAAATTCCTGATGGCTAGCACTGTAAGGGATTGAGGAACTTGGAGTGATCAAATGCATAAACACTGCTCGTTGTCATGGACACATAAATATGGTAATAATAGTAAAAGCCATTTATTGTGCATGTTATGAACTATGTAAATTTACAATTATGTCTCAATAAAGCAGTTTTGTAAACAGAATTGCTGTGGAATAATGCTGGGACACAGGAAAATTTCTAACTACACAGAATAATAAAGAAAACTTGCTTAGAGAAAAAATTTCTCTACTATTGATATATCTGAGCCATTTGATAAGAAGCCACAAGCCAGCACAGAGTGTGAGGGATCCTCTGGGTGAATCTCATGTTTGTATGAACAGAAAACTAGCACATTTGGCAGATTGTTTTTCTTTAGGTGTGAAACCAACAGCTGGAATGAGCTCAAGTCATAAATGTCATCGCTATCTAATTAAGATAGAAGAAACTTGTTCTAATTAGTAATATGATGGGTATCTATTTTCAGAGTGGACATAACTGTAACATAGTGCCCACAATAATTTTTCTAAGCTATAAACAACAGTTGAAAGTGTTCTCTCTGAACTGATACTTATTAACTGAATGAAAAATAAATCCTTCAATACATATTGACTGCTTTATAACCTTTGACCTTTTGTTCAAACTTCTAGCTAATTCCACTGCATTTTCTTCCCTGTAAGCATTATTTTTAAAATTAAAACACATGGGCTGGAGAGATGTCTCAGAGGTAAAGAGCCCTGGAAGCTTTTCCAGAGGACCCAAGTTCTGTTCCCAGAACCTATGTCAAGAAGCTGACATTCCTTTCCAACTCCAGCTCCAGGGCACTCTACGCCTCTGACTTCTACAACCACCTGCAGTCACACATGCATACCTAAACACACACACACACACACACACACACACACACACACACACACACACACACACCTGAACACAATTAAAACCAATACATTAAAAAATACTCATAAGCTAATACCGTAAAGACTCAAAACGTATCCCCTTATTGATTAATTCTACAGGTGATATTGATATAAGGTGATATATGCTCCAGATGAGCAAATAATTTATAGTCCTTCAGGGTGGTATGTGAATAGAAAGGAATATCTGATTAAAAACCTAACTAGTGACTTTGGACTTTGGTATTGAACTAGAAAATAATTCTGACATAATCAAGAACTCACTAGTGGCAGGCCTGCTAAAGAGCTGATGATGCCCCCTTAACAGTGCCATCCTGAAGGACTATAAATTATTTGCTCATCTGGAGCATATATCACCTTATATCAACATCACCTGTGGAATTAATCAATAAAGCACTTCCCAGACCTCCTTCGAAACTCTGAACTGGGATTTTCAGAGTGGGTACAATAGGATGGCAACAGGCCCTTTATTTTCTCAAAGTTCGTGAGTAAGTCTGACATAGACGTTGGAAAACATTTTGCTATGCTATACATCTGTGCCCCTCCATTCTGTCTTCACATGCAGCAATGAACAATTTATAGCTGAATTAGAATGTATAGCTGCATAAACTTTCACAAGGCATCACAGGTATTTCAAACTGTCAGCAAACAATAAGAACCATTATGACCACTTGTGTTTCATCTTTCTGTTTCTCTTTAATTGCCTTCCTCTACCCAAGCCACATCTACATAACATGAGGAGTTACACTGGGAAGAACTCAGTAGTAATAACAATCTGTGTTTACTATAACACCCTGCATTTGAACAGTCCTTTAAAGATGTCCACAAGGTGTCATACTCATTATCTCCCTTCATTCTCTTAACAGCCATATGAAGCACCCTAAGATGTTATTATTATCTGCATTCTACTGACTTAATGCAATTGAGTGTTAGAGAGGTGTTAAGTGACTTGCCCAAGGCAAAAAGCCATAAAAGCAAACAAAGAAACAAAAGCAATTGAGCACCCAAATACACACTGTTTTTTCTAAAACATTGTTTCTCTGTCTTATTACTGACTCATTTTGAGAGAGTACTAGATGACAGTGGAGGAACTTAGTCAAATTAATCTCTAAATTGTATCTCTATGGAGTCAAAGTACAACTGTGGGTAACTAGACAGGAAATAACTAGTGAATAAACTAAAACTGCCAAATACTTTTAGTCCTCCTAGGCAAAGAGGAGTTCAAGGAGTGTCTGGTGGAGCTATGCTTAAAACCACTTCCAGCTTTAGCATGTCACCATTTTATAACTCAGAACACAGAGTTGGTTGTTTCACTAGGAAATTCCTCCTCAAGGTACAGCAAGGCCAATTAGCTAACAGGACTGAATGAAAACTCAACCACTTATGGGCTAATTTAATGTTAACTCGGAGAAGAGGGAGCCTCAGTTGAGGTGGTGCCTCCATGAGATCCAGCTGTAGGGCATTTCTCAATTAGTGATCAATGGGAGAGGGCCCAAACCATTGTAGGTGCTGCCATCCCTGGACTGGTGGTCCTGGGTTCTATAAGAAAGCAGGCTGAGCAAGCCATGAGGAGTGGGCAAGGAAGCAGCACCCCTCCATGGCCTCTGCAACAGCTCCTGCCTCCAGGTTCCTGCCCTGTTTGAGTTCCTGTCCTGACTTCCTTTGGTGATGAACTACAAGCTGTAAACTGAAAAAAAACCTTTTCTCCTCAAGTTGCTTTGGTCATGGTGTTTTATCCCAGCAATAGTAATCCTAACTAGGACAGATAGTTATTTGAGTTATTTGAAGTATAAGTATGTTAGGATAGCTTAACTACTAAACCAATTGCAAAATAGCAGTGACTTGACTCAGTAACAGGCCTAGAGCAAACTTGTCAGATTTTATTTCATAGAGTTATTAATGCTTACAAATTCAGGATTCTTCTATCCTATGAAACTCTCATCAAAAAAAGGATGAGAGAGGGACTGGAAAGATAGTTCAGAGGTTAAGAACACTGGCTGCTCTTGCAGTGTACTGACTTAATCACCATTTGTAACTCCAGTTCCAGGGGATCTATTGCCCTCTTCTAGCTTTCTTGGGTACCAGGCACAAACAAGACATATTTGCTTGCAAAACACTCATAGACATAAAATAATTTTTAAAAGAAAAAGGTAGAACATGGGGAGTTATGAGAAGATTTAGGAACTAGGATAGCTGAAGCATACATCCCTTCTATTTGTATTCCATTGACTATAATTCAATTGCTAGAATCCTTCAGAAATATCCAGTCACATGTCAAGGAGGAAGAGTATTACTTTAAAACCCACTAAAGTCTTTTATTATGTATAATATTTTGTTTTGCTTATAATATCTAGCATCTTGTTCAGAAATGGTCACCTGAAAACTATATAGTTTTCATGTCTGATCATGGTCATGCTTAAGCATAAGAAATGTGAAACGTCATCATTTACTTTGGATTACATTTCATTTATATAAATTTTGTATAAAAGCTGCTTGAAATGGTGTTGTAGAGGCCCTGTTTTTAACTCTGTTACCCAACCTTTGTATTCTTTTCTGCATGGTTACTTTGGAACTCGCTTATCCTTGTGTTCTTCCCCAGTATTGTAGCTTTATGCTGTAAAAGACACTCATCTAATATTTCAGATTATGAGAATCTTCCTTTGTGCCTGAAAAGACTTGCTTTTAATGAAGTGAGGAGGCCCTAATTCCTTTGGATTTCTCAGGTCTACAGGTCAAACTAATCATTTTATCTTTGATATTAATTACAACATATAGCATAATTTCATTGTGTCTTATGTTCTAACAAGTTTTATGAAATATTTAACTAATAAAAAAGTTATGAAACACACACAAGGATATTTATAACAGTGTTTATAAATAGTGAAGAATTAAAAACAATAAAATGCCTGAATACCTACAATAGTAAGTTGTTCTAAGACTTTTGTGGTACATATGTACAAAACACACACTCCATGAATTCATCAAAAATGATGACTCAAGTCCATACTTACCTAAATAAAAAACATTCAAAATATAGAAATTAAAGTGCTTATTAAAATGGTAATTGTAGTATGATTGTAGTTCCAAAACAATGTTTTCATTCTTACAAGGATCACACCAAAATATTAAGTGATTATTTTGAAACTATGGAATTTCATATTGTTATAATAATACTTTACTCACTTCTCTTATAAAAATCTTCCTCACATTTAGTGCTTGCATAACAGTAAAGTGGAAAACTGAAACATAATTTTAAAAGGTAGCCTGCTTTGCAGAGTAATGACATTTACCTGAAATGTTTTCTGAAAGCAGTCACTTTGCAGTATATCCCATTCACTCACCTATCTCTTCCACTTCAGAAATTATTAAAGGCAAATTCACATTTGATAATTTTACTTAAAGTGGAATTTAACAAAATAACGAATATAACATACAGATATATTAACTAACACACTTTTCCAAAGGCATGCAATTAAAAGTCTAAAATAGTGATTGATTTGTATTTTGTCAAATTGGTGCCTCTGATTTTTATATAATCTGAATAAAACAAAACATGCAAATATTTCCCCCTTACCTAAATTTAAAGAAAAATACACCATACTTTGAAAAGGAAGATTGGTATTTTTTGTAACTCAAGAGGAAATGTTAACAGCAACAACAACAACAAAAACATTCATTGGTTTCAAAAACAATAAGCTAATGAAATGACATGGTGGCTGTCTTGGATAGTATTTTGCCAACTTGTCACAAGTCTAGAGTTAACCTGGGAAGAGGAACATCAATACTGGAAAACTTCCTAGGCGTTATTACTTACATTCAGATTCTAAAGGTTAAGGGGTTCAAATAGAAGAAAGTAAGTCCCTACAGAAAGACAGAAGAGTTCATGAGGATGCCTGGAAATGTTGAACAGCATAGGGTACTCAGGTACAAGAGGACCCATCTACAGCAACTAAAGATGATGGACCCATGCAGAGGTATATCTTTAGAGGTTAAGTTGGCCTCCGTGTGACACAGTCTGGATTTCTTTCCTATGAAGTAGAAAGCCATTCATAAAGGCATTAGAACTGGAAAAAAAGCATCAACAAGGATGTCTCCTAGAAATAATTCCTAGCAATATCATGGAATATAAGCAAGGTATTGGAAAGATAGAAGAAAGAAAGGGACCACATTAAGGAAAACCTTAAATGTAGACCCAGCAATTAAGAGAGCCATACAAACCAAAATAGAAAATGAAATAAGTGAACATTTTTAAAAGGAAGATAAGTTTGTTCTTTTATTTATACTTAATTTCACAAAAGTAGTAAAGTGGCTTGCAGGAAAATGGCAAAGTAACAAAAAAACTCTAGAGAATTCAAATTATATTAGAAAATAGGCAGCAGTTTAAAATAAGACAGAATATGGACCAACTTTTGTAATTTGAAGCCAAAGTGAAAAAAATGGTTGTGTATATAATTTATCAACTATGTTATAGGTAGTTTTCTCATGAGTACTCTCAAGGCAATGTTGTCTCTGGGTACCTGTGGTATATTTAACTAGAAATGTCAATAACATCTCGATGGCTGCCTGGTATTCCAGAGCTAGATCTATGCTGGAGAAATGTGTGAGTGAGAGACCTCATCATTGATATGGCCATCAGACAATGGACTGAGCTCAACAAGCAAAATTGTTAAGTAAATTCTTAGCAAAGCAAATTGTTAAAATGGAGCAAGATGATGTCTAATGACACTTACCTCTAATATTTCAGTCTTGCCTTTCCTAAGTAGTATTCTAGATCTTCCAAGGAAAGTAGTATGTAGGATCTTCTGAGGAAAGTAGTATGTAGGATCTTCTAAGGAAAGTAGTATGCTGGATCTTCCAAGGAAAGGGAAATAGAATATATAGTTATGGAGAGATGGGTGGGGAGAAAGGAGTGGAAGGGATGAGGATGGAAGAGAGTGGTAAGGGAAGGAATACAAAGAGGGACAGCTAAAACTAAGGGCCATTTGAAGAGGCATATGGAAACTTCATATAGTAGAAACTTCCTTAAAACACACACACCACACACACACACACACACACACACACACACACACACACACACACACACACACACACACACACACGAGAAACCTAATGGAATCACCAAATAATGAGAGACAAAGTCCCAACTAGACATCTCTTACCATCAAATGAAACCTCCAGTGCCAGAAATGGTTTTCATCTAATTGAGTTGTTGGCCCAAGAGAACCTGTGGAAATTCCAAACAACCCAAGCTGTTGCAAAGAGTATAGGTTGCTTTCCAAAAACTGATGTTAAGATTCTGTTGCTGAAGAAAACACCTACATAACTCATTGAACACGGAAAAGAGTAGCTGATGTCTACCTAGACCCTTTACCCCCACTGACTATTGTACTCTTTGTGTTACCAGAGGAGAAAGATAAACACCAACCCATCTACAAACCCTTTGATCTACAGTTGTGACCTGCCTGCATCATATGGTGCAATAGTGGCACGAAACTTGTTGTTGTTGAAGTAACCAGCCACTATCTGATTGGATTTAAGGCCCACACCATGAGATGGAATCTATGCTTGACACTACTCGAATGGCCAAGAACCTGAGACTAGATAGCCCAGGGACCTAGGGGAAAACCAAATGCTACTGTTCTGCTTTAAAAAAAAAAAGGTAGCAATAAAACGACTTCTAACGACATTCTGCTATACTCACAGATTAGTGTCTCATTCAGCCATCATCAGAAAAGCTTCCTCTTGCAATAGATGGAGACTCACACAGAGACTCATAACAATATGCATAAAGTGAGAGATTTTGGAACATAGTCCTAAATGAGATGTCTTCATCAACCCTTATGCTGAGAAAAGGCCAGAAAGATTTCAGGAGCCAAAGTGGATGGATAACACCAAGGGAATAGAGCCTTCAAGACACAAAAGGACTGATGCACATTTGAATTCACAGAGACTATGGCAACATGCATGGGACCTGCACAGGGTCAAGCAGATGTGGTGCAAGCACTGAGAGGGGAAACTGAATAGAGACTCCCACCCCTAACCAAGAATCTATCAACGCTTGACACTTGCTTGCAAAGGAATAATCAGTTTTCTCCGTGGAGTCTCATTGGGTATATTAACCACACTTCAGGGTAGCCCCATGCCCAGCAGTAGATGGCCAACACAAATGAACTCAATGGTATTTTTGTAGACTTTTGGTATCATATTGCTTTGTTTGGCATTTTTTTTTTGTCTTTTGCTTGTATATTATGGTTTCTGCTTTGTGGGGTGTGTGCATATGTGTGTGTTTCATGTGTGTTTTTTTCTTGATTGTCTGTTTTCTAAAGAGAAGATAGAAGAAAGGGAGAGGAGTTGTACATATGAAAAGGCATGATAAGAATGTATTTTATGAAAAATATTTTTCAGTACAAGAAAAGGAAAAAATACAAGGAAAAACAAATAAAATGCATGGATTTGTGCTTTTCAAATTCTGAACAGAAATTCCAGTCACAGTGTGCTGTATTCCTAAAACATAGCAACAGAAATAAATGTGTTCTACCCTCTCCTACAAAAGAAAATACCAGAAGCCTTAACAAAGTACAAAACTGGCTTTGGAGATTCTGCTTTGAGAAAGAATCAATTGTTTAACCTTTAACTGCATCATTCAATCAGTTTGCCTTTTTGTAAAGCGTACCTTTTGTACAAGTGGTCCTCAAATTCACATTCATGTACTGTCTTATTTAGGGTTCCTATTGCTGTGATGAGACAATATGACCACGGCAACTCTTATAAAGGAAAACATGTAACTGAGGTGGTAGCTTACAGTTCAGAGTTTTAGTCCATTATCATCAAGGCAGGGAGCACAGTGGTGTGCAGGCAGACATGGTGCTGAAAAAGGAGCTGAGAGTTTTACATCTTGATATGCAGACAACAGGAAGTGAACTGAGACACTGGGTGGTATTTTGAGCATATGTGAGGCCTCAAAGCCTGCCTCCATAGTGACGTGCTTCTTTCAACAAGATCACACCTACTTCAACAAAGCCATACCTCCTAATAGTGCCACTCTCTTTGGAGGCCATTTTCTTTCAAACCACCACATGTACCTAACAAGTTAAGTAATGTATAAAAATACTACAAACAAACAAATGACAAATAACAAAATCCTTTCCTCCTCTGGAATCATTTAAAATCCCTTTCCTGGGCATGGAACTCCTGAAGTTATGACAACAGTTGTTTGTTAAAACTATCTGACAAAACACTGCATGCTTTCCCCAGAACAACAAAAATAAATCTAGCAATAAGAAAGACAGTGTGATTTTCCTTTATTTTGTGGAACAATTATTTTCATCACAAATATTCTGTACATTATCTATCTATCTATCTATCTATCTATCTATCTATCTATATATATGCTTTGTCTATTTATAAGAAGATTAATTTATTTATTGAGTAAACATAATCCAAGTATCACTCAGTTACTGTCTCCAGTCATCATTTTAAGGCTCATCATAGCTTAAAAGAAGCACTGAGGAGAAAGCTTATTCTCCCATAAAAGATATTCTATGGCTTTCCAAAGGCCTCACTAGTACCGTATAAAATAGTACTCAGTACACATTACTGCTCAACAAATTTTATGGAGCAATCTAAGCATCTCTTTTAAGAAATTTGGTCAATAAAAGTAAGAAAAAATATGAAAAAATGACAGAAAACATTAAAAAAAAGATAATGTAGTTATACCAATAGCAGACAAAGCAGATTTTCCGAGACAAAGTAGACTTTAAGTTTTCACCAGAGATAAAAAAGGCATTTTATTGTAAGACGGAAAAAGCCTATGTAATTACAGCTTCCATTTTCCAGTATCTGGGATTGAACCCAGGACTGTGTTAGGCAAGTACTCTACCACTAAGCTACATTTTCCAGCTTTCTTTTTAAAAAATATAATAATTGTATGTGTGTGTGTGTGTGTGTGTGTGTGTGTGTGTGTGTGTACACATGCACATGCATGTGTGTTTGCATGTATATAGGTACATGTGCATACATGTGTGTGGAGGCCTAAGGTTGATGTTGTATAGCTACTTTGATTGTTCTCCATATTATATACTGAGGCAGGGTTTCTTTCTCAACCTGGAAATCATAGTTTTAGTTTGTCTAACTAGCCATCTTGGTCCATGAATTCCTTTCCCTGCCTTGTGTGAGCTAGGATTATATGCTTTTATGTAGGTTTTTAAGAACCTGAACTCTAGTCTTCCTACTTGCAGAACAAGGGCTTTACCAGTTTAACCATTTCTGCAGTCCCATTCCAGCTTTCTATGTATATAGAAAACATAATCTAAAGCATATAGCCATCTAATATAGAGCCTATAAGAGGAAAAAACAAAACTTACAAACTAAAGGGAAGAATATCAAAATACATAATCAGAATTTAAAATTTAACATGATTATTTAAAACAACTAGGCTAGAAAAGATAAAATGCAGAAAGTCTGAAAAATACTCAGTGAAGACATCTGAATATGCTGAAGAATCTTTGTCTATTTTTGCTACTATAAGCAAATGCCTTAAACTGTGTAACATGCACATATACACACATGCAATTTCATTGCAATTCTGGAGGGTTAGATATCCCAATATCAGCAAATGCAGTATATGGTGAGAGTCTAATGCTTCACAGATGATCACATTTTTCTGTGTGTTTGTGTGGCAGAAGGGGCAAAGAAACCACCAAGATCTTTCAAGTATCTTTTTATGGTAGTATTACAGCATCCATAAAAGTTGAGTTTTCATGATTTCATCACCTCCCAAAAGCCTCACTTTTGAATCATTTTGGTGATGAGGGTTTCAATATGTAAACTTAACATACTACAGCACTTAGTCTAACACTACACCTACAAACAAAAAAATCTGGAAATTATATATAGGTAACAGTAGATAAATTATATTAGTAATAAACAATGCCTACTGGCTTGGTGAGATGGCTGGTAAAAGGGCCTGGGTGTAAGCAAAAGGACTTGTACACAAACTAGACACCCTAAGGTCAATCACTGGAACCTACAGTGGTTGAAAAAAAACCAACTACTGGATGTTGTCCTTATACCACATGTACACTGTGACATGTGTGCATGCCCCCCTACTTCATACATGCACAATAATAAAAATAATGAATAAAACATTTTAAAATGCCTACTTACTTCTTCAAATCAAGATGGCTTGATGAGTGAATTCTGCCAAATATTTAAAAGAAAATACATAGCAACCCTTTAAATTTCTTTCAATGATGATAACAATTCTTTATTCATTCTGTGAAACTACTATTACACTTATACCAAAACAGGGGAAGCATATCATAAGGAACTACAGAACAATATCACAATTTCATTTATAAATTCAGCACAAAATTCTCAAAAAAATCAGCAAATTTTGTCCAACAACACATGAAAATAATTGTACACTGAGCTCACCTGGAATTTGTCTCAATAATGAAAGCTTTGTTTTAACAGCTGAAAAATCAATTAATATATAGTACCATATCATTAGAATAAAAACAAAAAATCACCTAATCATCTTGGTAGATGCTGAAAAAATTGATAAGATTTAATATCTCTTATTTATTTTAACATTAAAATGGGAATAAAAGGAAACTTCCTCCACTTGATAACAAGTATCTACAAAATTCCATAACTAACATTGGATATAATCATGAGGGTGAATATTTCCCACATAACATGTGGAATCAGTTAAGGACAGTTTCTCTTGGCCCTTTATAGTCAGTGTTGTGCTGGAGGTTCTAGGTAGGGAATTTGACAAGAACATCCAATAAAGACAGCCAGATTGTAGACGAAGAAATAATAGTATACATACAGATGACATAATTTAGTATTTATAAAATCATAAGGAATCACTAAAAATTGCTAGAACTAGTAAATGGGTTGAGCAAGTTGACAAGCTACATATCAATATACAAAAATAAATTGCTTTTCTAAACATTTGCAATGAAATATAATTAAGACAGTAATTTCTTTATAATAATGGCAAAGTAATAAAATACTTAGGATAAAAAGATGAGCAATATATGTACTCTGAAAAGTAAAAAAAAAATATTGAAAGAAATTAAAGATCAAAACAAAATTTAAAAATGCCACATTTGTAGATCATAAAACTTAAAGCATGAATTTGGTAATGCTCCTCAAATTACTGGGTTTTTAAAATATAATCCCTATAAAGCCCTAGCAATTACTGAGGGTCACCCCCAACTCTATAGCAACCCACCTGCTGTGGCCACCCCCTCGTCCCTCCTGTCTGCCACAATCTCCAGTGGATCACACAATTCTTCTCCAAGCTTCCTCCCCACGCATCCTGTTGTCTCAGCCCCCAACTCTAGTAGACATTCCCTGGGAACCCTCTAGGCAAGCCTATCAGAAAAGCAACTAGGCAAATAAAGCAAGTAGGCAAGCTTCAGATCTTCGTTCTGCCTCCTCACCTCCAAATACATTCCCCAGCCTCATCACCAACTCTGTGTCAGCCACCAAGACCTAGAAAGGCATTTTACCTGGAACCCCCAGTGGCCACACCTATCATGAGTCCAGAAGAACTCCTTATCAGGCAACACACACCTACCACACCCTCCTAAGAACCAGGGAGAGCAACAGAAACCAAGGAAGAACACACCCATCCAACAAAGACAAGAACCAGATATCAGCACCTAGAATTATAGTCTTCCCAAACCCAGATGCCTAGACACCAGCATAAAAACACAATAACAACCAGGATAATGTCTCCACTAAAGCCCAGCTATCCTATCACAGTAGTCCCTGAGAATTGACACATAGCTGAAGAACAAGAAAAAGACCTTAAAACAGCCTTTATGAATAAGATAGAGATCCTTAAAGATGAAATGAATAAATACCTCAAAGAAAGCTATGAAATAGAAACAAAAAGTGTAAGTAAATGAATAAAACTGTTCTAGGAAAGAAATTGGAAAGAGAATCAATAAAGAAAATTCAAACTGAGGGAAATCTGGAAGTGAAAAATTTAGGAATTTGAACAGAAACCTCAGAGGCAAACCTTCTCAACAGTATACAAGAGATGGAAAAGAGAATCTTGGACATTTTAGACACAACAGAAGAAATGGATACCTCAGTCAAAGAAAATGTAAAATAAAAAAAAAAAAACCTCTTGGCGCAAAATATACAGACTATCTGGGACACTATAAAAGACCAAATGTAAGAATAATAGAAACAGAGGAAGGAGAAGAAACCCAGGTCAAAAGCACAGAAAATACTTTCAACAAAATCAGAAAAGAAGACTTCCCCAACCTAAAGAAGGAGATGCCTATCAAGGTACAAGAAGCAGATAGAACACCAAATAGACAGGACCAGAAAAGAACGCTCGTGACATAATAATCAAAACACTAAGTGTACAGAATAAAGAAATGCTATGAAAAGCTACAAGGTAAAAAACCCAAATAACATATAAAGTCAGATATATAGAATTATACCTGACTTCTCAATGGAGAGTCTAAAAGCCAGAAGGGTCCAGACAAATGTACTGTAGACTTTAAGAGACCCAGATGCCAGGCAGTCAGTAAACATTGCTTGTTGACATCTCTCAACATCAATGGTCTGAAGGGTCTCAATTTCTCAATAAGAAGACACAGACTAACAGAATGGATGTGAAAACAGGATCCATCCTTCTGCTGCATCCAAGAAACACATTTTAACACTCAAAATAGACATAACGTCAGGGTAAAAGGTTGGAAAAAGATATTCCAAGCAAATGGACCTAAGAAGAAAGTTGGTGTAGCCATTTTAATGTCTGACAAAATAGACTTTAAACCAAAACTAGTCTGAAGAGTTAGAGGACAACACTATGCACTCATCAAAGGAAAAATCCACTAAGAGGATATCGTAATTCTTAACATCAGTGCCCCAAATACAAGGACATCCAAGTTTGTAAAAGAAACACTACTACCAGTTAAATCACATATTAACCTTTACACACTGATAGTGGGAGACTTTAGTACCCCGCTCTTGTCAATAGACAGGTCATCCAGACAAAAAAATAATTATTTATTTTGCATCCTGATCACAGTTCCCCCCCCACACTTCCCAGTTCTCTCCTGACCCACTCTCTGCCCCCTCCCAATCCACTCCTCCTCTGTTTCTGTTCCAAAAAAGGCAGGCCTCCCATGTACATCAACAAAACACATAGAAGAATGCAAATAGAGCCATACCTATCACCCTGCACATATCTCAACTCCAGATGTATCAAATACCTCAACATAAAACCAGATACACTGAACTGATTAGAAGAGAAAGTGGGGAACAGCCTTGAATGCATTGGCACAGGAGAAGACTTCCTGAACAGAACACCAATAGTGCAAGTACTAAGATCGACAATGAATAAATGGGACTGCACAAAACTGAGAAGCTTCTGCACAGCAAAGGACACCACCATCCAGACAAGCAGCAGCCTACAGAGTGGGAAAGAATTTTACCAACATCCAATAAGTGTCTAATATCCAAACTATATAAAGAAGTAAAAAATAGAAGATAAAAACTGGGCATCAAGAAAGCAAATAATTAAATGTAGATCTAAATAGACATTTCTCAAAACAGGAAAATCAAATGGCTGAGAAACAAAGAAATGTTCAACATCCTTAGGTCATCAGGTAATTGTAAATCGAAACTACTTTCAGATTTCATCTTATACCCATCAGAATGGTTAAGATCAATAAAACAAAGACAACTCATGCTGGTGAGAATGTAGAGTAAGGGGAACATTCATCTATTGTTGGTGGGAGGGAAAACTTGTACAGCCACTGTGGAAATCAGTGTGGTGGTTCCTCAGGAAGATGGGAATCTGTCTACCTCAAGATCCAGCTATACCACTCTTGGGCATATCCCCAAAGAACTCTACATCTTTCCACAGGAATGAATACCCAACCATGTTCTCTCCTGCTCTATTCATAGTAGCCAGAAACTGGAATCAACCTAGATGTTCCTTAACAGATTAATGGATAAAGAAAACATGGTAAATTTATGCAATGGGGTATTACTCAGCCATAAATGAAACCATGAAATTTGTAGGTAAATAGATGGAACTAGGAAAAAAAAACATCCTGAGCAAGGTAACCCAGACCAAGAAAGACAAACATTTTATGTACTCATTTCTATCTGGATGCTAGCCGTTGAGTCAATGATAACCAAGCTACAATCCATAGAACCAGAGAGATTACATGTTGAGTAAGGGACTGGAGATGGACTGGCAGATAGATCTCCCTTGGAAAGGGAAAGAAAATAGCTAATTATGGGAGGGGGTGGAACATGAGGATCGACTGGGGAGGGTGAGGGAAGAGAGGTACAGGGGAGAGACTATGGGGAGAGGCAGCTGAAATTAAGAGCTATTTGAGAGGCATTTTGGAAATGTAATATAGAAGAATCTTCCATATATATATATGTATACGTCCTTATTGGAACCCCTAAACACCCCAGGCTGTTGCCGAGACTATATGCTGCTCTTCACATACTGGTGGCAAGGCCCCATTGCTGAAGACAACCACTACATGAATCATTGAACATGGAGAAGTTGAACTGGTGCCTACGTAGACCCTCCACTCTATGTAGGTCTTGGTGCAGGAAGGTACTCTGCATTCCCCAAAGGGGAAATGTAAGCACCAACCCAGCTACAAATTCTTTGATCTACAATGTTGTTTTGTCTACAACCTATGCTAGCACAATGGTGGCACAAATCTTATGGAAGTCACAACCAATATCTGATTTGACTTAAGGCCCCCTCCACTACATGGAACCCATAACCCTCACTGCTTGGGTGACCAAGACCCCGAGACTGGATATCCCAGGGACCTAAGGTAAAACCAAATACCACTGTTCTTTAAAAATAATAATAATGCAGCAATAAAGTCACTCCTCATAACATTCTTCTATACTCATAAATCAGTACCTTGCTCAGCTGTCATCAGAGAAGTTTCCTCCTTAGAGAGAAACAAACAGAAGCCCACATCCAGACATTATGCTGAGACTGAGAGGCCTGGAACACTCAGCCCTAAAGAGGATGTTCCCATCAACCCCCTCCTCTCAAAGAACTCTGTGGAAGAGGAGGAAAGAGTATAAAAGCAGGAGGGGATGGAGGACACCAAGTAAACAAGACCCTCTAAATCAATAGGATTAATGCACATATAAACTCCCAGAGTCGGAGGCAGCATGCACAGGTCCCACACTATTTTGCACCTGATGGGGTCCTAGAGCTGAAAGGAGAAGTGGACACATTCCTAACCAAGAAACTATCTCCATTGATACCTACTTGCAAATGAATATTTAGTTTTTTCCAAGGGAGTCTCACTGGGGAAACAAATGACTCTTAAGGGTAGGCTGGTTTCCAGCAGTAGATGACCAACAGGAAATGAACTCAATGGCACCTTTGGAGGTTCTTTATCTCATAATGTCATATCAGGGCTTTTTAAAAAATAAACATTCTTGAGAGCTTGTTTGGAGGGTCTTGACCAAAGACTAACCTTCCTCTTTTCGGGGAAGGTTGTCCTCTTCCACTGAGCTCACAGCTTCAGGAGGGACGTACATGGAGTGGTGAGGGAGGAAGGGGACACCCACCTAGCCAGCCAGATCAGCCGAATTAACCCTGGTGATCAAGGGGGTGACAGATGTCTCAGACAGATCATCCTCACAGAGGAGGGAATAGGGGGTGGGTTGGGGGTGGAAGGCTGGGGGAAGAGCAATAGGAGGAAAGAGGGGGATCTGTGGTTGGTGTGTAAAATGAATAAAAAAATTCTCAATAAAGACCAAAACAGAAAAAAATTAAACATTCTTATCTTTTATTTTTTATTTTATTTATGTATGTATTTTTTCCTCTCTTTTTACCCTACAGGTCTTTTGCATATATATTATGTTTTTCAGTTTAGTGTTTTTCTGAAATTCCTGACTGCAAATAAGAGAGTCTCTGCATCTCTATCTGTTTTGTGTGCCTTTTGGGGGGCTCTTTTCTTTCTGTTTTGTTTTGCTTTGTTTTTTCCTATTCTGATATATTAGTTATAAGCTTTTGTTTTATCTTATTATATTTTATTTTACTGTTATTCCTTAGAAGCCTGTTTGTTTTCTAATGGAAGAGGTAAAGGGGGTGGATCTGGATGGGAGGGGAGAAACTGGGAGTAGAGGGAGGTAAAACCATAATCAGAATATAGTATATCAGGAAAAAATGCTATTTTTGAACCTTATGTCTACAGGACAAGCTACCTTTTGATTTTTTAAGATACTAAACCTTTCTCACATCTTAAAGACATAGAGATATTTACCTTTTTGTAAAAATGGAAGCACTTAGATTCACGTAATTTTGCTATGCCTGCCTACAATTGTTTTCATATGGTGCTTGTGTCAAAATTTTTTAACAAGTTAAAGATACTTCAATTCTTATTAAATTCATTATGTGCTAAAATATTACTTTTATTTTGCATGCCCAATTAGGCATGCATGCAAATTTATAAATTTGGCAATTGTGATTATGTATTTGGGTTATATAATATGTATTATGTATTATGTAAAGACCTGATAAATACAAGAAAATAAAGACTCCAAATTGCTAGTACAATCTTGAAGGAAAGAAAAGAACAAAATTGGATGCCTCTTGTTTTCTAATTTTATAAGTTACTACAAAGTGACCACAATCATGAAAATGTAGTGCCAGAATAAGGATTAACAGACATCAATAGAATAGGATAAAGAGTTCAGAAACAAACCCAAATATTCATGGACAATTGATTCCCAGACCATTGATTAGCAAAGAACGATCCTCTCAAAAACTGGTGCTGGCATAACTGAATACCTATATGCAAAAAACAAATTTGGACTCTCACTTTTTATTAGATGTGAAAGTTAACTTGGTAGAGCTCACAGAATAGAAAAGGAAAATTCTCATCACCTGTGTTTGGGCAATGATTACGTCTTTTTAGGTACAAAAATACAAACAAAAAATAGATAAATTATATTTTCATCAATATTGCAAAATTGTCATATTATAAAGGACCCTATCAAGAATGGAAAATGATATCCTAAAGAAAGAGAACAGTATAATGATATGTATAGCAAGAGAGGGGCCTTGGCGGGTTTGGAGCCAAGGTGCCCCATAGGGCGTAAGAGACAGAGATGTCATGCAGACAGTGCTCAGTGAAGAGTTATATTTGGTGGGGAAAAGAGATGGAGGGACGGAAAGAGAGAGGGGGCACACCTTGTAGGAATAGAGAGAAAGGAGGGGGGAGGAGTTTTATCTTAAAGTAGGCTTTACATCAGGACACACTGGGTGGGTCCCCAAGGGGTGGGCCAGAATGCCAACAGAAAGTATTTGCAAATAAATGTTGGAAAAGTGTCTGTATCAAGACTTTGTCAAGAATGATGACAGCTTAAAAACAAAAGACAAATAATTGAACTTAAAAATAGGCAAAGGAGTAAAGTAAGCATTGTCTGTGGCATAAAAGAATTATTGGTACATTTAAACATTGTGATAAAATAGAGTTCTGTTTCATATCTAATCATAATGGAATTAGGCATCAGGAATAACAAGATAAATTGGAAAACTCCAAATATTTGAGAAATAATTTCCAGATTTAAAGAATTCATATAAATTTAGGAAATGTATTGTAACGAAAATAATTAATATATAACATCAACATTCGAGGAGCATAGGCAAAGCAGTACTTAGAGAAAATTCATAGCTTTAAATGTTTGTGCTGTAGAAGATTTAAAATCATTGACCAATGTTTTGTGAATGAAAACTACTAAAAAGAAGCTGTGATTGCAGAATTTCAGTACAGCAGACAGATTGGAATGTTGTGGGTCCAGAGGCTAATTCCCTTATATTGAGCTAGTTCTAGTCCTCTGGAACAGCCATTCCTTGCCCACCTGTGTTGAAACTAACATCTCATGACTGTAAGCAAGGGTGCAGTGAAATCACTGAACTGGAAAACACCATGGGTAGAAAGAAAGGTTTACTGGGGTCAAGCTGCCAAGGCTACCTTTCATTGGGCAGAGAGAAGCAGAAGAAGAGAGAAGAGAAGCAAGTGGATTTTATATAACAGTTAGCAGGGTGGAGGTCTTTGAGCTGATACAGGCTGTTCAGATTGATTGGGAACTAGATACTCTTGCCTAGGTAGTTGACCTTTGGGAGCAGATTAAAGGAGGTTCTGAAAACAGAAACCCACCTTACAAAAATTCCTGAGGCATGCTGAATTTAGACTTCTGTTTACCCAGTAACAATCCTTCTGTTTACCAGGTCACAGTCCTTCCATTTAGAGCATTGTTACTAACACTGCCATTTTGGGGCACTCACTCTGGACTTCACAGTGACTAATAGAAACCTTTTGGAGTCTATTTACTTAGCAGACTACCAGCTGCCACCAACCCAAAAGCTAAGACTGGCATCAGATAGCACCTGAAGCTAAAGCTTCCCACATTTGCTGTCCCCACCTTTCTAATGTCCCTACCAATGGATTTTAAACTTGCCTTGGTTTATGACCTTTTTTTTGTCCTGTAAAACTTTAAAACTTCATGAAAGTGCTTTTACATTGGCTCAAAATGGCTCCAGAATAAACTATACCCTATTCCTTTAAAATGAGAACTGGGTTTTTGTGTTAACAGTTTGTACCTTAAAAAACTATAAAAAAAAGCATACTAACCACCCCCAAAACAAAACAGTAGACATTTTAAAGAAGGGAATCTTTGAAATAAAAAAGGAGTGGTAAAAATGAATAGGAGCAATATTTGGAAAAATTAATAAAATTGGCAAACCTTATCAAAATCACTTGAGAAAAAGGTGAAGAAACAAAAAGAGAACATAATCATAATAATCCCATACATATTAAAACAGTTATAAGGGTATGAGTAATTTTTAGTGCAATGAAAATATTTTATATCTTAAGTGGTGTGGCTAAGTGTGCACGCACGTACATGCCTGTGTGTGCTAAAACTGGTTAAAATGTACACTTAGGATATATAAATTTCACTTTCTGTATATTTAACTTCAAATTTTAAAGTAAAATTGTGAGAGAGACAAATAGAAACCACAGAATAAAATGGAAGGAATGAAATCAGTAGTGTTTGACAAGAAGTGGTTCCAGCATGTTCAGTGGAAGAAAGACCTATGTAGTGTATAATTAATGCAAAAAATATACAAGTATACTTTCAATAACACTGGAAAGAGTCCTTCTATACCTTTCAGGTCAATCCTTTCTCAACTCACACCATTATCCCAACAGTTTATGCAAGAGAAGCTGCAAATAAAAT
The DNA here is from genome assembly GCF_007827085.1 of Peromyscus californicus insignis. Taxonomy (NCBI): domain Eukaryota; kingdom Metazoa; phylum Chordata; class Mammalia; order Rodentia; family Cricetidae; genus Peromyscus; species Peromyscus californicus. Next base: position 31,992,808 of record NW_026294391.1, on the reverse strand, counting down.
CTTTACTATTTTCACTTTGGCAACGATCAAATAGAATAAAGTTTTAAGAGGACAATGAAAGCAGTGGAGTAGATCTTGAAATTCCAGTAGATCTTGAAACAAATGTCACAAAACCTTTAAAACATCTGACACTGCTGATTAGACTTGATGGTAAAAAGAAAAAATAATCAAATATCTGGAACATTCTTAATATGTTTGGAGAATAAATGCTCTTTGAATATATTCTTTCGGGAGGCTAGAGAGATAGTTATGTGATTAAAAGCACTCTTGCACAGAACCAAAGTTCAGTTACCAGCACCCACATGGTGGCTCACAACTGGCTCTAACTCCAGTTTTGGGGGATGCAATGCCTTCTTTTGGCTTCTGCAGCTACCAGGTTGCACATGGTGCACCTTCGTGCATGTAGGCAAAATACTCATATACATAAAATAAAAATAAATAAATCTTTATTTTAAAAAGACAAATGTTTCTTTTAAAACAATCTGAAATGATTGATAAACAACATTATAGCATTAATGCATCTAGATATGAAGGTCAGAGCTACTTTAGTCTTTGATTTTCTCAGTCACTGAAGTGGTATATTTTAGAGTTTTATATTCTAAACCCTGATGTGTCTGTTTTCCTAAGTGTGGTAGAAAGCTACTGACAGTTTCTAATCAAGCCTATAACAAAAACATCAATGAAAGTAGCAAGCCACATCTATTGTAGGCAGGGCAGAGCTTCTCTGCTTTAATTCCTCGGTTGTCCACATAGAAGTCAGTCCCTTTTGTATTACAGATCATTGCCAACCTCTCTGTGCGCCTCTCTTCTGGCCACTCCATAGTAGCCCTTTCATGGACTTTGGACAGTATTTTCTAATGGACTGCACCACGGAGAATAGGGCAGTTACTTCATCTGTTTTACCAAGCGTTAGATGCTTAAAGGCTATGCACATATTAGAATTCCCTGTATGACTGAGAATTACAGTGGAGATGGAAAGGGAAACAATCTCAAAAACAAAACAAAACAAAATAAAACAAGCAAGCAAACAAACAAACAAAAACCATAGCAAAATATGTTTCTCCCCAAATGGAAAGGACCCAGTATGTATGTGGGAAGGCATGTTCAAATTACATACTAATGCTTATGAAAATCTTTACCCACCTTTCAGGGTATGTTCCACGTAGGTCTTGTTTCAGCCTAGGGTATATCTCTCTGCTTTCTCGTTTATTTCTAACTCTGAATCGTGGCTTAGGGTACAAAAGACATGATATTTGTCCTGTGGAAGCATCCTAGTTTACAATGGAACTGCTCTTATACTTTAATCTGAGCTTCTACTTCTGGTATGAGTTGTGGTTAAGTCTCTTCTGATTGCCCAGTGGTTAACTATCCTAACACATACCTGTGTGTGAACACATTCAGTCACTCACAATCTTCAGAGGACAAAGTGGATTTGACAGAGACAATACAAATGATCCTAGTATGGAGAAAAAGGCAAATGATTCCCCAATGTTCTATAATTTACAAGGTCACTCTTCTTACAATGGAGTTAATACATCATATGATTATGCAAAGCAGTGTTACTTCCTTGTTTTTGTCCCCTTTCTCTCAAATTGTACCTCTTTGAGCCTGCCAAGAATAAGAAATGGCCCATTACTAAGCCATATACCTCTTAATGACCACTCTGTTAGCTACACAAAGACCTAGTTAAAGCTTGAAATTACCTCTTAAAATTTTCCAATTAGCTATCAGACAAAGGGCATCCTTCTCCCCAGTCTCGGTCTAAGAAGAGACTTCAGTGCTTACAACTAAAAGTAAGTGTGGTCAGATTCAGCTATTAGAATATCCCTAGTATTATAATATCTGAATATCCTTAGAACTAATTAGAAAGTGGGTGGGGAAGACTGCCGAAGAAACAGGAAAGATGGATGTGCACACTGTTTTAATTCTAAAGCAAAATAATTTATAAGAAATTGAAATTGCATTGAGAATATGTATCTTAGAAGATATACAGGCTCCATGAATATGGTAGGCACCACCTTATAGAAGAAAAAGTATTAAGATCAAATGACCCTTCCCAGAAAGTCACCAAAGAGTGGCAAGATACAAAAATCAAGAAAATGAATACACTTTTTTTTCTCATAACTTTCCAAAGGTAGCTACTATGGAAAAAGGAATTCCCCAGATTTTGTCTGTGATCCATGACCATTTCAAACGCATTTAGATCGAACTGATAGATACACCTGTGTGGCTTTGGTTCTCAAATTAAATCTAACAAATGACAGTTTTGAATACATAGCCCCACACCCTAGATACTATTCCTAACTAATGAGACTTCAACTTTCCTGACACTAAATTTGGGCAGAAGTGTCAAATCATTATAATAACTACAAGCTGGCCCCAGCTAAAATAGCATCTCAGCAGCCTGCCACTGGCAGATAATCAACTGCACACCCACTGCTGGAATTGATACACAGTTGCAGCACCAGAAAATGATTAGACTATACCTCTTGGTGCCAAACATTGCAGTACAACAAATTAACCTTTGGCCAGAATGATTATTTTTCCACTTTCTGGACGTCTAAGTCAGTTAAGCATTTTCTGATCAATGCAACCATATGTCCACCTGTAACACTTGAGAAATTATTCTTCATTTGCTAAATAACCCTTCTGTCATACAAAAAGCATGCTATGTCTTCTAGCTCAGAAGAGTGGGTGACCTGGTATTTCAAAGTCCACAACACACTGATAGTCCAGAAGTGTTGGTCTATTTACATCATGTTAAGATACCACTTTTAAACATTTGACACAGTTGATTGAAACCTATAGTCCTTTACAAAGTCAGTTCAATTTCCTCAGGACTGTCACTATCAATAAAATTTTCTGTATCGTATATCTTTGTGGTAGTAATTGGCTCTGTAGAATTGCTGTTAGAGAAAAGTAGGTTTCCATGGAGCAGAATAAAAATCGATGAGTTCTTATGTATGGGGAAGCAATTTTGGGAGGAAAGTGGCACAGAGTGGGCAGCTACTCCAAATAGTCTAGACTTATTCCTTTACTTAAGTCTCAGTTTTTCTTATATTGTATTTCTAGATTTTTAAGGTGAAGTGCAAAGATACTAATATTAAATTGCTCATTAGAGTAATATTATGTAGAAACTTAATTTTTATCTAAGGTGACAATGTTCAGCCTTACAACTTCTCCAGTTTATTGACAGATTATTTCTTCTATAAAATCTCTGTGGAAATCTTATTTCTGAGCATCTCCTCACAAATGTACCATATTTTCCATCAACTAAATGTAATAATGCAAAAGTGCTCCTCTTAAAGGAGATATAGAGGATAAAACCAAGTCACAAGCAAAAATGAAAGTCTTGCTGGGCATGGTGACTCATGTCTATAAAAGCAGTTAGGTAGGAAGTCAATGTAGGAAGAATATAAGCTCAAGGCCCACCTGGGCCACACAGTGCATTAACCTTGCCTTAGCAAATGCATCAAGTCTTTGTCTCAAAAAGAATTAAAGCAAAATACAAATAAATGAGGCCAAGAATGGTGCTTAGTGGTAGAGTACTTGCCTAGTGCTTACTATAAATGTTTATTATTCAAGCCCCACTGCTCCTATTTTTATTATAACACTTTATTATATTAAATACAGTCTAATGTTAATTCTAGATTAAGATATAATGGTTGATAATTTATCTTTCTAAATTTTAACTAATACACAGAAACATAAAAGTTTTACACACATTAACAGAATACTATGCAATGTTCAGTGAACACACATGATTGATGTATGTGTATATTTAAAACTCATCTCATTAAACATATTTATCTCCTCAAGAATATAAGCTTTATTTGTGATGAACACTTTCCAGAACACTTTCTTCCAGCTTTATGGTGTATAGTACATAATTATTCACTGTAAGTGTAATGGTTAGTCTCCAGTCCATCCATGTTGTCTCATATGGCTGAATAAAATTCTATTATATATGTATACCACAATTTATTTATTTTATTATTCATATGCCAATTGATGCACACAAGTTTCTGCATTTTGGCTGTTATAATTAGAGCTTCAATGAATGTGGAAGGCAAATGTCTTGTCAAGACACTGGCTTCATTCATTTATTTATACTGATCAGTAGAATTGCTAGATTATATCCATTTAAAAAATTTTGAATACCCACCATGCAGTTTTCCATAATGAATGTACTAATTTAGAATGGTTTCTACTCAGGGGCTTTGTTCCATAAATTCTTAACTCATGTGGAAAGATCATTAGACTATAATCTCCTGAAAAACATTCAAGGTATTTATTAAAAAAAATCTTGTTGACTTAAGGTCAATCTTTTTGGTACCCTGCAAGACTGTTTTTGCTAATATGATGAATAAAAATTGTAAAATTTTCCCATTAAGGAAGATAGTTCAAATTATTTTCATTTTAGCACTTTTCCTACATTAGTCTGTTTTTGTTTTTCCCTCTTCTAACTGATCTTTTTGTATTTTCTATACCAGCACTAAACTAAAGAGCTTCAGAAAATGTCTTACAGTCCCCACAGACTTCATAGGGGCCAGCAATAGTAGCCAAAGAGCCAGATAGAACGTGTGTGGACACTGAGGACATTAAATTGTACCTGAGGCAAGGGTATGCAGGCAGAAGAAAGGCTCTTGAAAGCAAGGGCCTGAGCTGTCCATGGTTCTGAACAGTCCACTGACCGTCTTCAGAGACTCACAGAACCAGAGATGGTTGAAGCTAGCTTCCTCAACTGCAATGATAGGCAGTGGATTTAGAGGTCAAAATGTACAAATGGGCACTGTTGTTCATTATACTTTTGACTTTTCACAGACTTTGTGACAGTGTAGGAAAGGAGTAAACTAAAATATTTCTCTGCAAACTTATCTTCCGTTCTGCTTTGCAGCATGTGTATTTGAGGGGAATTTTAATATTCATGCCTTGGATTTGTGTCTCTGATTGCACACAATTCATCAAGATCTTGCTCTTCACAGGCTATTTAATGCTCAGGAAGTCATTTAAATCATTTTAGAATCTTCCCAAAATCTAGCAGGGAGTTATGTTTATAAATGACATACAAACCTGGAATACTTGCATATTTCATTTAGATCTAAATGAAGAAAACATAAGAATTTTGAAATGTGAAAGAAACTCACTGTATCTTCTCTCTGTAACAATGAAGGGTCTAAGCAATATCATGGAAGAATGTCCCTAATAGTCTCATCTGAGCATGGTGTGTGTGTGCGTGTGTGTGTGTGTGTGTGTGTGTGTGTGTGTGTGTGTGTGTGTGTGTACAAGTATGGGTATACATGTTTTGTGTGCATATGGTGGTCAGAGCTTTTTTCTGATAAAAAGCATTTATCAGAAGCTTTCTACATTGTTTCTTGAGATAAAGTCTCTCGTTGCAACCTGGGGCTCAACAATTAAGCTAGGCTGGCTAGCTAGCAAGCCCTGGAGATGTGGCTGTGTCTATCTCCCCAGTATACGGATTACCAGATTGCTACAAAAGCCTTACTTTTTATGTAGGTATTGGGACAAGCATTTTACCAACTGAGAAATCTCCATATCTTATCTTAAGATTCAACATGCTGTTCATTGTTTATGACCCTGTTTTCATTTCTCTGTTGTCTCCCACATTAATGGAAAAATTGGATATAAGAGGAATAAAATTAGACATAAGCTCCAATGACCAAGGTTTGAGTGCTGGTTTCCTCATCTATGTGATCTTGGAAAAGTCATTGTACAACGCATATAACACATACCTCACAAATTTAAAATAAATCCAAAGTGACAATGAGCCTGAACATGTTTTATAATCCCCTAATTGATAGCCCCAGGTAATTGTCATTTTCTAATAAATCTATAGTTGGTGTTCATTTATAGAGTTACAGCTTCAACAAGGATTTTATATTTATTGCATTAACAATGTATGTTAGGTACACATCCAGAAACATGAAGAAAATTGGAGGTGGGTGGAAGTTTTACTCAAAACAGACATTTATTTCTTTTGATACCAAGATGGAATGTCAGTACCATAATTTTGTCTGTTAAATAACCTATCGTGGTCAGTTCTTATTAAAAGAAGGGGGACACCTACAAAGTCCTTGGAAACTCATTTCTAAAATGCTTCAATGTCATAATTTTAGTATATTTTATGTCAAATTGGTCCAAACTATTGTAATTTTCAAAGAATGTACTACTTATTTTTCTTTCAAGTATATCTCACTGGTACTATGCAGTATGGTATATACATATGGTATACAAGATACACTTTGAAGTAGGCTCTTTACTTTTACATTATATTTTGTCTAAAATACTAGATTTCAAATGTGGTGGTTTGAATAAGAATGATTCCCATAAGACCATATATTTAAATATTTGATTCCCAGTTAGAAGACTTTTTATCAAGGAATAGGAGGTATGGCCTTCTTGGAGGATGTATGTCACTCTGGGGATGGGTTTTGAGGTTTCAAAAGCCTCCTGCCTGTGGATAACGATGTGAGCTCTCAGCTACTGCTCTAGAACCATCCCTGCCTGCCTGCTGCCATGCTTCCCACCATGATGATCATGGACTCACCCTCTGAAACCATAAGCAAGTCCTCAATTAAATGCTCTTATGAGCTGCCTTGGTCATGGTGTTTCTTCACAACAATAGAACAGTAACTAAGACATCAATATATCTAAAAAATAATTGTCCTTTGCATTTTCCCACATGTCAAATAAAAGGAAATATGTGTGTTTATCAACATATATGAAGGTGCATTTTATTCTGGATGTCAAATTTAAGTGGAGGAATAGCGCTGTGCACACATAAGAACACCATCTTGGTAGCTGATCTTTTTCCCTCTAGTATGGGATAAAACTTCAATTCAAGACTATTCTAAAGCAACACATAGAGTAAACTTGTTCATTTTTCAGTCCCAATATTAAACTGACAGTAGTTCAAGTCAGAAGTTTATCTCTGGAAAGTTGAGAGCAAAATAATTTCAAATTGGCAGAAAGTATAAAACAGCTTCTTTGATATTTACACCAAAATATTCAGGAAATGGAGAGGCGTTCAGGGAGAAATTGCACACCTAATTCACTATAATTCTCTACTCAATTTACTGTGATTTTCTCTCTCTATATGTGAAAGAATCAAAGGATCCATGAAAATGGGATCATTTATGTGATATAGTTCCTGTTATCAAGTACAGATAAGTGGAATAGTGCTATGATTGGAATGTGATGCATACAGACATGGGAGTAGAAAAACAGGTAGGTAGAAATTTCTTGGATGATCTAGAGGGCGAAACAATTCTCTAGAAAAAAATGTGAAGAATAATATGTGAAAAAAATTAAGTTCAAAGGGGAGATATCTGATGACAAAGTGTATCCGAAATAATTGAGTCCATTCAGCCAAAGCCATTGAGTGACCTGAAGCTTATAATAAGGAACTGAAAAGATAATAATGAAAGGACCAAGGCAGGTTGCACTTATGCACAAATGGGAGTACAGGTGAAATGCAAGCCTGGCTGGACAAAGGGCATAAATTTGCTGGAATTTAGGACTAGAATTTACTTTAGAAAGTGTAATAAACTTTTTTTTTCCACTGGAGGAAAGTAATAGCTTTTACCTGCGGCACATATAAAACTCAAGAACATTGTGCTGTGTAAAAAAAGGTCTTAAACTAAGGAAGACATACAATGCTTCATTTCACTTATATGATGTTCTACATGAGACAAAAATAATTGAACATACATTAGTGACTGTCTCTTAGAAGTATTGACTTGGAAGGGGCAAGTTGTAAGACTTTCCCTTGAGGCATATAACCCAGAAAGGGCACCCATGATAAACAAAAGAAATTATTTTATCCCAGGCTAGTCTGATGAACCAATGTGTTTATTGGGGTTACTTACAGGTGCATGGGTGGTTCAAAAACAGACACTTCACTTAAGGGCCATCCCTGGCATGGCAAACGGCACATGAGTGGTGTATTACAACAGCTCCTTGCCCAGTTTGGAGACATCTCTCCTGGAAAGTCTCCATCCAGCAATTGTTTACTACATATATGATTCTGGAGAAGGACCTTGGGAACCCTTTAACTTTCTGATCCTCTGGATCTTGGTAGATTTTATGAACTTCCTGAGTTTTATGAGCATCCCTCTCCACTACAGGAGGCAATGCTTCAATTTGAAGGTCACAGCTATACAACCAGGTGTGATTTCCTAAAGTGAGGACTATATTCTCTGTACTTTATCTTAAGTCTTGAGGCCATACATTTGCATCTATATACAAAAGGTTACCAGGTTTATGAATTCCATTGTATACAAATTTTACATAAAAAGGTTTATAGATAAATTTATTTAGTACTTCACTACTGAGGAATTTAGAGAAGTACATTGATATCTCCACCTTACCTTAGTAATAGATCAAAATATTAAAGAATTTTGTAGATTAAAAATAAAGAGATGGAGATGCATGTTTTAAAATAAGTTTTAAAAAGATTAATTGTAGAATCAACATTTTGGGTTGTCATTCTGGTCATGTCATAATTGTTCAAGTTTTCTGTATATTTAAAACTTGTTATAGTAAAATATTGGGGGGAAACATGAGAAGTGGGAGAAAGGAAATACATTCAGCTTTGTAACCCTTATGTTTCACCATTTTATCCTGCCTTCCAGTGGGTTTAGAGTTATTTGATTTTTTAAACACTGTGGTAGTTTAAATATAATTGGCCCCCATAAGCTCATAGGGAGTGGCACTATTAGGAGGTGTGGCTTTATTGCAACAGGTATGGCCTTTTGGAGGAAGTATGTCACTGTGGAGACAGGCTTTGAGATCTCCTATGCTCTAAGATATGCCCAGTGTCTCACTTCACTTCCTATTGGCTGCAGAATCAAGATGTAGCTCCTTCTCCAGCACTATGTCTGCCTGCATGCTGCCATGTCGTTTCGTGATGATAATGGACTAAACCTCTGAAAGGCAAGTCACCCCCAGTTAAATACTTTCCTTTATAAGAGTTGCTGTGATCATGGTGTCTCTTCACAGTGATAGAAACCTTAACTAAGACAAACACTAACCTGCCTTGTCTCTGATTCATGTCTTTATTACCTTGTACCTGCCTTACCTGTCTTTTCCTTCTTCAAAGAGATACTTCTCACCACTGTTTTGTAATTAGTTGACATTATAAAGTCTATGTTTTTAAAACATATTTATGTGTGTGTGTGTGTGTGTGTGTGTGTGTGTGTGTGTGTGTGTGTGTGTGTGTGTGTGTATGCACATGTGGGTGCCCACAGAGGTCAGAAGAGGATGTCATATGCTCAGAAGTTAGAATTACATGTGGTTGTATCCTGATATGGGTGCTGGTGCTGGGAACAACTGAACTGTAAGAGCAGCATACTCTTAACTGCTGAACCATCTCTACATCCCCTTTCATTTTTTTAATGAGAATATCTAAATTGCTATAAACTGCTGTATATTTAGAGGTAGGGAATACATGATAAATAATTTATCTAAAACCTCCAACGCTGTTATTAATTATGTTACACTAACTCAAATATTCATGAAATATTACCCAAGCATATTGTTACAAATGAGGACTTTAGCCTACATTTTGAAAAGAAATTCAAGATGTTAAGAAGTCATCTTGAAGCAACTAATAAGAAACTGTTGTGTTATGAGGTTTTACTTTAAGAAACCAAGGCAAACTTCCAATATGGTGTATTCTCCATTCACTCTCTAGAATGTCCACGTGTTGTAAATTTTCATCACAATGGTCAGTGATCAGTGATGTGGAAACAGATGTCATGCCTTTCAACTGGCTTTTGTCAGACACAAAATGAATCTAGGTCATCTCTCTTGGAGATAGGGCTATATCTCTTAGGATTAGAGAAAAAAGCTCAACAGTGTGACAAAACTTTCAACTGTCAAAGTTAAACTAAATATCTTTTTACATATTACAGTTTCATAAGTTCCCAATGACAAAAGAAAGGAATAGCTCTCTACCATGGTTCACTCATCTGGGGGTAATTGTTTCTTCCTAAGCACAACTGAATAACTAGGATATGATTGACTCTCCAATTATATGTTTAGAAGCAGGAAAATATTTAATTAAAATGTATAAAAAGAAAAGAAAAAATGTATTAATGGTCCTATGATCTTGGAGTAAAGAAAAAAATTCTAAAACGTAAAGTAATAAAAAAATGGAATGGAAATTTCAATAGATATATCTACATAATATTGTAAAATGTGTTTATCAAAATTAGAACTCAAGCAGGGCTATTACATGCAAGAAATATAAATGACAATGATTAAAATCCTTAATCTATAAAGTGCTCATGAAAATTAAAATGCTATGATAAATGAAGGAAATAACATGATTAGAAAATTCCTCCGATATGAAAATGAAAAGCAATACTAAACACTTAAATTGATCAACTTTTAAGGGTGATGAATTTTTAAAACAAAATAATTTGTTTCAAAATGCCCTCAACGTTAGTTAACTCCAGTATTCCCACCTTTCCCTTGCCCTTCCATCTCCATCCCTTTATACCATTGTTCTCTCTTCTCTTTAAAATCTCCTACCTCCATGGCCCCTTATTAAATCCTTGACCTCTATAGGTAATCCAAATGGAAAATATGTAACTGATGATTCAAAGCTAACATGCAGAAATGAGAAAAAAAATATGACATTTGTCTTTCTGTGTCTGGGTTACTTCACTCAGAATGATTTTTTCATACTATTCATTTACTTCCGCATTCCATAATTAGATTTTTAACAGCTAAATAATATTCCATTGTGCAAATATACCACATCTTCATTATCTATTCATCAGCTGGTGGACAACCAACTATTTCCTATTCTTGATAATTGTGAATAAGGCAGCAGTGGACATGGATGACAAGTATCTCTACAGTAGGATTTAGATTCCATTAGGTAAATACCCAAGAGTGGTATGGCTGGATCATGTAGTAGGTCTATTTCTAGTTTTTTGAGGAACCTCAGTTACGATTTCTACAGTGGTTGTACCAATTTGCACTCCCACCAGCAATAAATAAGTGTTCCCCTTGTTCCTTTAATCTTGGCCATTCTTCTTTGGGTAAGATAAAATCTCAAAGTAGTTTTAATTTTCATTGCTCTGATGGCTATAGATTTTGAACATTTTCAAAAAAATGTTTTTCAGCCATTCATTTTTTTGAGAATTCTTTGTTTAGAATCATATGTCATTTTTTGTTTGTTTGTTTGTTTGTTTGTTTTTTTGAGACAGGGTTTCTCTGTGTAACAGATCTGGCTGTCCTGGAACTTGCTTTGTAGACCAGGCTGGCCTTGAATTCACAGAGATCCGCCTGCCTCTACCTCCTGAGTACTGCGATTAAAGGTGTGTACCATCATTGCCCAGTCCAGGCCTCATTTTTAATTAGGTTGTTTGTTTTCTTGATGTTTAAGTTTTTGTTTGTTTTGCTTTGCTGATTATTCTACATACTAACTTTCATTCTGATGTATAATTGGTAAACATTTTTTTTTTTATTCAGTGGGCTACTTATTTACTCAAATAATGATGTCCTTTGCTATACAGAAGCTTTTTAGTTTCATGGGGTCCCATTTGTCAATCATTGGTATTAATGCCTGAGTTATGAGTATCATCTTTAGAAAGTACCTGTGCTCATAAGTTGAAGTGACTCTCCTACCTTCTCTATCAGATTCAGGATCCTTGATTCATTTAGGGTTGAGTTTGTACAAGATAAGAAATAAGGAAAAGGCCTTTTGAAAAAGTCATAAGGAAACTTATTACTATAGAAGCTTCCTAAAATTATATACATATGCATATACACATATAAAAACAAGTTTACTGAAGTTGCCCTATAATGGAGGTCATTGCCCTAACTAGATACCTCATGCTAAATAAAACCCCAGTACTAGGAATAGGTTACCTCTTTTTGAGCTGTTGGACAATGGAGTCCCATAGATTGGCCCCACATCAAAACATTACATATTTTGCCAATACTTTTGGATAATCTCCAGAACTTGATGATAGGACCCTCTTATTGAAGATACATGCTCAAGTAACAAAACATGGAGAAATCAAACTGATACTCACGTAGAAGCATTATACCTACTGGCTAGCTTTCCTGGTGCTAGAAGAGGCTATGTACAATATTGGAAGGGAAAAATGATAATCCATCTCACCCCGCTGTGTATGCTGTAAACTACAACAATGACTTGCCTAACAAAGTATGCCTACTGGTGCAATAGGACCACGAATGTTTTGGGGGTAACAAACCACTTTCTGATTGGGTTCTAATGCTTAGTCCATAAAATGGAACCTATACCTGGCACTGTTATAGAGGCCAAAGAACCTGTGATTAGATTGGTCATATACCCTGGAGTAGAACACAGTACTATTATTCTGATAAGTGGACATAGTATTTACACAACTCCCAATAACTTATTAGTATACTCATAGATCAGAGCATCACAACCCATACCAGAGAAGTTTCTCCTTGCAACTAACACAGAGACATTCAACTACTCAGCATGCAGAGAGTAAGAGACTTTGGAATGTTCATCCACAAACAGGACATACATATCACACTCCAGAGGGGGTAGAAAAATTCCAAGAGCCAGAGGTGATGGATAACATCAAGAAAATGGTATTTTCCTGGATACAACAGGGCAGTTGCATTGATCAACTCACAATGATTGTGACAGAATGCACAAGACCTAGGCAAGCTCAGGCCGGATAAATCCTAGCATAGTGGAGACAAAGTAGGCCCCAAAACTAGTTGAGCAACACAACTGAACTCAATAGAGAAGAAAGAAGAGGATGAAGAGTGTGGTTATGAGAAGTACTGGGAAAAGGTAGATGAATACATTCAAAATACAATGAATGAGATGCTCAAAGAATTAATAAAAAATATTATTCAAAATTCATTTCACATCTTTCAAAATAATATGAATTTTTATTTGTTTATTTATTAGAAACAGGGTTTCTGGATATATTCATATTTCTAAAACAAATCTTAATAAATAAAATGCCTAGAAATATGAACACATTCATATTTATGTCCCCAAATGGTCAATATAGTAAAGATCAATAGATTAATTTAAGTAAATGGGAACTTAAATTATTCATGATTCTATTGAAATAAAATCTAAAGTTAAGAATATGTACATATCCTTGTGGGTTCCTGGGAATTTCCCTAGCGCCAGGTTTCTCCCTAACCCCATAATGGCTCCCTCTATCAAGATATCTCTTTCATTGCTTTCCCTCTCTGACCCTCCACCAACTCAACTATCCTGTTCCCTCATGTTCTCTTGCCACCTCCCCATATCTCCCCCCTTCCCCTGACACTCCCAATTTTCTCAAGAGATCTCATCTATTTTTCCCTTCTTAGAGGGATGCATGCATGTCTCCTAGAGGCAGCTAAGACTCCAAGCAATAGTGGAGAGGGTCCCTGAACTGGTCTTCCCCTGTAATTAGATTGATGAGTACCCTAATTGTCATCATAGAAGCATCATCCAGTAACTGAAGGAAGCAGAGGCAGAGATCCACAGCTAAGCACTGGGTGGAACTCCTAGAGACCAGTTGAAGAGAGGGAGGAGGGATTATATGAGCAAAGGGGTCAAGATCATGATGGGGAAACCCACAGAGACAGCTGACCTGAGATAGTTGGAGCTCACTGACTCTGGACTGACAGCTGGGGAACCTGCATGGGACCCTCTGAATGTGGGCGACAGTTGTGTGGCATGGGCAGCATGTGGGGCCATTGGCAGTGTGGGACCAGGATTTATTCCTAGTATATGAACTGGATTTTAGGAGCCCATTCCCTGTGGAGGGATACTTTGCTCAGCCTTGATACAGGGGGAGGGGCTTGGTCCTGCCTCAACTTGATATTCTAGACTTTGTTGACTTCCCATTGGAAGCCCCTCTCTGAGGAGTGGATGGTGGGGTGAGTTGGAGAAAAAGTGGAGGGTGAGCAGGAGGACAGGGATGAGGGGGAACTATGTTTGGTATGTAAAATGGAAAAAAATCTTTTAAATATAAGAAAAAAGGAATATGTATGTATTTATAATAGAATATTATATAATAATTAAAATGACTATTAAAAATCAATGGAGAATAAAATATAGCATAGGACACATTGTAAAAGGATATGGGGGAATAGCTCAGTTGGTAAAGTCCTCATTGCACAAGTGTGAGGACCTGACTTTGAGCCCTAGTAACCATGTAAAAAGCTAGCATGAGGTTGTGTACCTGTGACCTCTGAACTTGCAACAGGGGATTTGGATCTGAAGGATTCACTAGCCAACAGTCTAAGTGAAACTATTACCTCTAGATTCAGTGAGATACCTTGTTTCAAAAATAATAAACTAGGGAATGTTAGAGGAAGGCACCCAATGTCAGCCTTTGTTCTCCACATGTACAAGTGAACATGGACACACACACACACACACACACACACACACACACACACACACACACACACACACACATACACACACAGATTAAAAAGACAAGTAAAATTGTAGAAATTAATAAATGAAAGAAATATGCTAAAATGTTAACCATATCCCAGAAACAAGATTAAAACTGACAATTTTGTTGTTTAGACTTTTCTAGGCATTTGATAATTTTCTTAATCAAACAGAACTGCTAAAAAGTGCTGAAGAAACTTCTATTACCCCAGTCTAAATCTTCCTCATATCACAGTTTCTTTCATTTTTTAGTAGCTACTGAAATAAGAAAAAAACTTTTCAAAATCCTATTAATTGCATAACACTGTAGTGTGAATCAAAACAATTTATATCTTCTTAATTCCTATTTCTTTAATATGAATTTTCATTCTAGGAAGTCAAATTGGATAGTTGGAAGATAGGGAAAAACTTCATAATATATTCAATGATAAATTGTTCTAGGAATACTTAAAATCATGCAACCACAAGTGAAATATTAATAACAAATTATTCCAGGAGGCGAATGACATTTTGCTTTACAAATTTGAATTTGGGAAGCCGTGAGAGCTCTTGATTTCCACTAAAGTACATGGTTTATAATTATAATATGGTAGTGTGTTGGCAAATTGGTTAGTTTTTGCTTTCAACAAACCACTCCAAAACCAAATGGCTTGGATCAGTAACCATTTAATTAGTTAATAATTAACAATTTGGACTGGTCTCAGCTGAGTAATGCTTCTGGTCTCATACTTAAGTATCTGTGATCTTCTACCAGGAAGCCAGAGGAAAGCTGGTCTAAGATGGCCTGAGCTGGCATGTCTTGTCTCTGTTTTGTGTGGCCTCTCATTCCTCAGCACAATAGCTCTGGCTTATTCTCAAGGCATGGTGCTGAAGTTCATCTGGGAGAAATGTGATCATTTGTGAATTAAGCTCAGAAGCAACAACCTTTTCGTTTCTGCTTCTTCCTAGTTACTAGAGGAAGTCCCAAAGTCAGGTCATATTTAAAAAGATGGGGATTAGAAAATGCAGACAATTTGAGCACAGATAAGGCCACCAAACACTCATAGGTTATTGGTTATGACAGAAACTAGGAACTTAAAAGAACTTGTGCCATTAGTTATCAGAGGTTTCTAGCTTATCTATCCCTTGCTAGAGGTATTCAGTTCAGCTTACAGCCCTCCATTATGATCTCACATTGCCTAAACAATTACTTCAACTTTCCCTTCAACTCCTGGTCTAGTCTTGTGCTAAGACTGTTTTAGCTTTCAGAATGAAAACATATTTTGGATAATTATAGCAGAAAGGGAATTTAGTTAAAGATTATTAGAACTTTCAGAAAATCATGTCTGGAGTTAAGAATAATACTCAAAATGATATTTCAGATTTTCTTTGTGAAGATGGATGCCTATTGCTCTTACAAGACTCAGAAACAGCAGACTGCACACCCAACACCAACAGTGCTGGATGCTTCGTTACTGATAGTGGCTATGATCACAGCCATTCCTGAAAAACAGAATGCTGTTGTCTGCACATTAATGAATTCCATGTAATCTTTTTCTATATTGATTTCAAAGTCTAGAGAGAACTGATTGGAAAGCACATAGCTATATTTTAGGAACACAAGAGGTTGAAAAAGTTAATATTCAGTATATTTTAGTTTTGACAGTGATAGGGAGACAATGATAGGCAACTCGATGGTAGGTCTTGTGTGTAGGGAATTTCTCATATATGGAAAGGAATTTATAGCCCCATCTGAAAAAATAAGATAATGCACAGTTATTGATACTCTTCTCCTCACTGCCTGAGTATTCCTCCATACAAGAGTCTGTGCAATTATTTTCTTAAAACCTCATGGCATGAATAGGCACTCTTTTCTTCATTTATTCAAAATTCATTTTTATACCTATTTTATTTTTCCACCACTTCTTTTGTTTCCATATTAAGCTATGATTACAACACCCTTATAGTTCTTCACTGCCCTTATTTATATATAATCTATGATTACAGCACAATCTCAAGTACAACACTTACAGAAAGAGAGACTTTGTTTCAATGCATTGACTTGCTGATAGATTCTCTAGTCACAAGTAGTCAGCCTGAATTACATGTACACATGAGCAAAACTAGACTCAGTAGGTTATGTGTAAATAATAATAATAATAAATAATAATTAAAAAGTGGACATGAATTTGAGAGGGAGTGGGTGGCATGAGAGAAACTGGAGGGGGAAGGAGTAGAAATTATATAAATACAGTACTCATGTACAAAATTCTCAAAAAATTTAAAGAAAAAAGAAGCATTGATTTCATGATCAACAATATTTGGACTCTTATCAAGACTTCAGTTTAGTCTTTAATGACAATGTTTGTTTGTCACTATTTGTCCTGATCCTGCACCCATCCTATGTCCAGTTTCTTTACCATGTGATTTTGCCATATCTCCCACTAAAGGAACAGGAATGGTCTCCTTTCCAACTTAAATTTGGACATATAGATGTGACTTGATTTGACCAATAAGTAGGGCAAATGAATCAGAGTTGAGCTTGGGCCTCTTATATAGAGAGATAATATATCTTGACCTCCTGAGTTTCTACCATCACTGTAAGAACTACATTACCACAATTAGCCCACTGGTCTAGAGAGAGTAGAAGAGAGAATTAGATAAAAATCATTTCAGCGAAATGCGGATCTCTGAGTTTGGAGTGGTTTGCTATATACAACTTTCGTGGCTCAAGACAATTGATAAATTTTGTTAATGATAAGCTAATAGAAAACCTTAAAATGAGGGTACCAGTATTTTTATACCCTTGTACAAGTACAAAATAATGCTTATTGTTTAAGGTAAATGGTCTTTTGGATGCCTTTTGGTAGATAACTTGGGCCCTAAATCTTGTTCTTCTAATTTTGAATATAAACTTAAGAAAAATATGCCAAGATATGAGGACCAGACAAAGACTATTACAAAAAACTATGACCAGTCAAATTGGAGTGTAGCTTGAGTTTTCCTGCCTGGCCCACAGTCAGGGCAAATCTCTCTCACCTGCCAGTCCCACAGCTGCTCAGACCTGATCAAGTAAACACAGAGACTTATATTGGTTACAAACTGTATGGCCATGGCAGGCTTCTTGCTAACTGTTCTTACAGCTTAAATTAATCCATTTCTATAAATCTATACCTTGCCACATGGCTCGTGGCTTACCGGCATCTTCACATGCTGTTTGTCATTGTGGCGGCTGGCAGTGTCTCTCTGACTCAGTCTTCCACTTCCCAGCTTTATTCTCCTCCTTGTCCCGCCTATACTTCCTGCCTAGCCAATGGCCAAACAGTGTTTTATTTATTGACCAATCAGCAACACATTTGCCATACAGACCATCCCACAGCACTGGAGAGTTGTGGTGCCCATTGCTAATGGATACATCTACAAAGTACCTCCCATATCTAAGGCTCAGAGAACAATACAGAAGAGAGAGTAAGGGGGAGATTTAAGAGCCAGAGGACCAGAGTTTTCTGTGAGATTGTGTCTCCTAGTAATTTCAGAAGCTACACCCATAAAGTCTCACCAACATGGCTGTCCAAACAGGAACTGAACAAAGACAACAACAATAGACATGTTAAAGTGGATGGAGGAAAAATCATGAGGCTTACTCCTATACAAAGAACCACAGGCAACTAAGGAATGTTGAGAGTGGAAGAAGAAGTCTTCCCCAGGGGAGAGCACACCAGTTGGTTATATGATGCTAAATGGTCAGTCTTGAAAATATACATGCATGTAACCTTATATGAACTGAAGTAGTCGTATTTAATATATATGTATATATATATATGTGTGTGTGTGTATATATATATATATTCATACATAGATATGCATATAACAACAATTAATGGAAAACAATGCCATGAATTTGAAAGAGAGCAAGAGAGGTATATAGAAGAGTTTGGAGGGGGGAAAGAGAAAAAAAATTGATTTAATTATATCATAACCTCAAAAACAAAAAAATAAGTGAAATACACAAAATGTCTCTAAATTGCAACAGATCACTATCATGATAATCATTTTTATATCCTTTACTAGTCAAGTACCTTCTATGTTCCCAGAATAACATGTTTTAGTTTTTAGCAGAAGCTGCCTGTGTAGCCTATGCTGACCTCAAGCTTCTGCTTCTCCAGCTTTGACCTCCTAAAGCCTTGGGAATACAGTTGTTGGACACCATACCTAACAGAGAGTAGTATCCCCATAGGCAAAGCAATATTAAATACATTTCCAAAAGATCACAGGCTAATACACAAAAGAAATAAGATTTTGCCCAGGATTGTAAGATTCTATTGGTCTATAGAACATCCCATTCAGGGACAAATGCTTATCTGTAATCAAACACTTCATGCTAATAATTATGAAATATTTGTACACACATTGTTTCCAAAAGTTCACACAATATTTTTTTTACAAGAACATGAATCCACTTTTATTTATTTGCTTTTCATTGGGGTAAATCCAGGAGTTCTATAGCATTACACATATTCTGTGTCCAATGGCCTTAGCAGGAAAGCTGCTTCAGAATTTGGAATTTAGCATGACTTATAGCACTGTTTCTATGGGCCCGGGTTACCTTTCTCTAGATTACTCTGGCTTTGATCAGTTTGCCTCTGGGAGTTACTATGTTGTTTTTTGCTTTACTCACATAAGCACGTCTCTTGCCTGATTAAAATCCAGTTTCATCTTGGGCACAAACACGTTCAATTTTAAGAAGAGCTGTGTACTCCCTTTAGTTCTGGAGACCTCACTTACAGCCAGCAAAAATGGCCTTGCATCACAGTCTTCCAGACATATTTGCCTTTTAGAAGTCCTGTTCCCAGGAAACCATGGAAATCTATCCCCACAGTTCAACAGCAGAAATTTACCTGACCTTCATAGGTGCCAAGATGGCAGAAGGAACCACACAATATCTTTATAAAATGGTAATTATTATTATATGGCTATTTAAAACACAAATTCCAAAGTTTCAATTGTATGATTTTATTCATATAAAATCACTAATAAGCCCTGGTACTAAAAAAAAGGAAACATTTACCCCAGTGCCATATCGAAATATTTAACAGAGCCTTAGCACTTTAATTAAGGACATTGTTCAAATGAGTGAATATCCATGAATAGTCGGTAAATATCTGAATTAGTATATAGTCTAATAGAAACAATCAAGTGAAACAACTGAGTCATTCATTCCTACTGAAGAATTTAATTCATTTTCCCTATTCAACCAATGTGCAAAATAAATAATTCTATACACATTCTGTTGATACTCCTGGGATACATCCTAAATTAGTTATTTCTTCTCATGTTTGATTTCTAATTATTTAGCTCTGCCTCAATTTCAATTTTATTTAATAAAGGTACTTTCTTCCTCTTCTATTACTCTATACATCACTGTAGGCCATCACTGTAAATTTCAGTTTGCCTTTGTTGCCTTCTCTCCCAATATTGTTGTACGATACTATTTATAAAGACAAGCTTTTAATGTCAGGGTACAACAATAACAAGTGTGTTTCTCTTTCTGAACATTACAATGCAAGTGTTCTGTTTTTAAAAAGATGAATTCCTATTTGCATTTGTGTCTTTCAACTTTTCTGAAATGGAAATAAAATTGTCAATCAAAACAACAATCTTGCAGGTGAATTCTAGGCAAATCATTTGTGAATTCAGAAACATTAACAGAAGAAGACAAAGATAAAACACCATTGTTACACTTTTCAAAAGAATAAGCCACTAATGACATACCTATTACTTAAAATTTGGGCATAATTATACTGCTTATTTCATAAACTTGTCCCCATATAAAACTATCTAAATATAAAATTCTATCTTTTTCCCCAGGAATATAACAGTGGAGAGATATCCAACCCCAAACCCTAAAAGAAGAATGTGGATTCAAGGTTGAACTATTAATGAGCTATTGAGTGGTCTTTTCAATTTGTCCATGCAGCAGATTCTCAAATGTTTGACATGGGAACACATATTTTATTGTAGTCTCAATTTTCAAAATCCTTCAAACATAATGGTAGTCTTTGTTAAAATTTGGAGTCCTAAGAAACTGACTCCAAGACAAAATTTCAAGGTGTAGGAGGCAAACTTGGGACATGATCAAAAGAATATTGGGAGCATAACACACAAGTGAGACAGAGGAAACAAAATATATTATGGGCTTTATTATCAATTATCAGTGTAGGAAATTATATTTTAATCTTTCTTGGGGTCTCTGGTAATAGTATAAAAATGTGTTACAAGGTTATGTTAGCTAAGATACAGTTCCAAGTCTGTTCTCAGGTCAAAGCATGCTTCTGAGGCCACAAGCTCTATAGCACACCTAGTTTGCTGCTAGACTGGTCAGCTGCTACCACAGTCATTCAGTCTTTGAGCAGAGTTATAGTTTTTGCCAAAAACTGCCTTTAGTGGTATGTGAAACTGCAAGCTGAGGGGATAAGGGAAAGTCACCATAAAACACGTTATATCTTACAATAAAGACTTATTTTAATAGTAGACTATCAGTAGTCTATTTTTTGAAGTTTTTTTTGTATTATCCAAGACCTTACTTATGCCTCTATATTTGAACAATTCCATGTCACACTTCTTTGGAGACAAAGCAGAGCCTAGTCTCTACTCTGTCATTGAAAAGAAGGTTTATTCATTGTCCAAGCCACACTTGAAATTAGGGTTCCCCCAGTCAGATGCTACCACTTTTGTTCATTCTAGACAAGAGACTGAAAGAAGGCAGAGTAAGAAAACTAAATCTTGAGCTACTCCACTGCCAACACCCAGGTCCAAAGCAGGTCTGGCAATGGGAGTTAGTTACTTGTGCTGCCTTGTGTTTAAGGAAGCAGGCTCCTGAGAACAGTGTCCAACAGTGACTGTAGCAGTGTCCTTACCAGAGACTTAGTAAGCCTCTCCCAGCAAAATGGTCATTTTTGTGTCTTACTCCATCTTCCTGGAGATAATCTACTACTTTGACTTACCAATACATTTGGTATTTGCATATATCAGTCAAGGTCAATTTTTATTGCTTGTAAGAGAAAATATTAACTATAGTTAATAAATCTGTGGTATAGCCCTGACACTATTATTTTTTAACAGCTCCTCACACTAAAGTAAATTTGAAGCACCACTGCTCTAGTTCTATTTTTTCAAAGGGAAAATAAGTATAATAACATATGAGTAGTGTGCCTGTGATGCTCAAATAAACTAATTACCTGCAAGAGCTTCAAAAGCATGAATAAGATGATTTCACAATTGAAGGCAGCAACTAAATGATAATTTTGGAGTAATTTTCCACTCAAAATGAATGGATTTCATTAAGTATTTCAACTACCTTGCAAAGAAATCTATTTAAATACCAATATCTTAAAGCAAACTACCTGGTTATTCTGAGGCCAAACTTATATTGATTACAAAAATAGCCTCACTTCTTCACTCTCTCCTGTATTCCAACCTTTTATAATGTGACTTTATAGCTCCGACAATCATGAGTTAGAATCTAGGTGGTTTTTTTTTTATCTTTTGCTATGAGCTACACAAAAATAGAATGTGATGGAAATAGCAATGTGACCAGTTTTGAGTTTAATCTTTAAGAGATTTTTAAATCACTCCTTTGTTTATTTCTCTTTAATTGAAAAGATTTTTATACAATATATTCTGAGCATGTTGTTCTCTTCATCCAACCTCTAAATCCTTTCCACCTCCCCACTCATACAACTCCATGCCCCTTCTTTGTCTCTCTTTAAAAAACAAACAAAAACAAGCAACAGACACAAATCAGAAACCATAATGTATAAACAAAGATCAATAAGACAAAAAAGTCCAAATCAAATAATTTGAGACAAAAAGTCTACAAGATTGCCATTGAGTTTGTTTTGTGCTGGCCAACTACTCCTGGGAATGGGGCCGATCCTTAAGTGTGGTTAATATACCCAGTGAGACTTCATTGAAGAAAATTACTTTTTCCTTTGCACGCTGATATCAATTGCCCATGGGATCTTGTTTATGAACTGGGGCCTATCCACTTCCCCTCTCAGTGCTGAGATCCAGTCTGGCTTGAACCTGTGCAGGCCCTATAAGTTTTTGTATCTTTTCTTACTTGTTCTTAGAACTCTACTAGCTAACCAGTGAACAAACACAAGCTAGACTACAGGATCATGAGAACTGAGATGTCCCAACTAATAGCCAACCAACCATTAAAAGAATAAATCCTCCACATGTAAATCCACACACCTTTGGACACCTGATTTTCAATAAAGAAGCCAGGGACACACAGTAGAAGAAAAAGAAATCATCTTCAACAAATTGTGCTGATCTAACTGGATGTTGATATGTAGAAGAATGCAAATAGATCCATATCTACCACCCTGAACAAAACTCAAGTCCAAGTAGATCAAAGACCTCAACATAAATCCAGATACATTGAACCTGATAGAAGAGAAAGCAGGGAATAGTCTTGAATGCATTGGTACAGGAGACAACTTCCTGAACAGAATACTGATATCACAGATACTAAGATCAATAATTAATAAATGGGACTTCATGAAACTGAAAAGCTTCTGTAAGGCAAAGGACACTGTCAATAGGATAAAATGGCAGCCTACAGAATGGGAAAAGTTTTTCACCAACCTCACATCTGAAAGAGGGCTAATATCCAAAAATACATAAAGAACTCAAGAAGCTAGACATCAACAAACTAAATGATCCAATTAAAAATGGGGTACAGATCTAAATAGAGAATTCTCAACAGAGGAATCCAAAATGAAAAACATTTAAAGAAATGTTGAACATCCTTAACCATCAGGGAAATGCAAATCAAAATGACTCTGAGATTCCATCTTACACTTGTCAGAATGACTAAGATTAAAACCACAAATGACAGCTCACGCTGGCAAGGATGAGAAGCAAGGGGAACACTCCTCCACTGCTGGTGGGAGTGCAAACCTGTGCAGGCACGTTGGAAATCAGTATGGCTGGTTCTCAGAAAGTTAGGACTCAATCTACCTCAAGACCCAGTTATACCACTCCTGAGCATATGGATGGAACTTGAAAGAAATTATCCTGAGTGAGGTAACCCAGACCCAGAAAGACAAACATGGTATGTATCCATTTATAAGTGAATATTAGCTATAAATTTAAAGATAATCATGCTCTGGTTCAACTTAGACCCAGAGAGGCTAAGAAAAAAGGAGGTGTTAAGGGAGAAGACAAGGATATCCCTGGGAAGGAGAAATAGAATAGATTTCCAGGTGAACAGGGGGCATGTGGGGTTAGGAACAGGAGGGATGGAGTTGGGGGCTGAGAAAATGCTGGGAGAAATTACTAGAATTGGGGGGCATTTCAGGGTCAAGATGGAAGCCTAGTGCAATGGAAACTCCATGGGATCTACAAGAATAACCCTAGCAAAGACTCCTAGTAATGGGGGACATGGAGCCTGAACCGGCCATCTTCTGTAACCAGGCAAAGCCTCAAGTGGAGGGATTGAGGCACCAACTTAGCCACAAAACTTTCAACCTACAGTGTCTTGCCTGCATAGTGTTCTGGGACCAGAGCCTAGCAGAATCTTCATCAGAGACACTTCATCTGGCAACTGATGATAGCGGATGCAGAGTCCCACAGTGAAACATTAGGTGAAGCTCCAGGAGTCCTGTGGAGCAAGAGGATAAAGGATTGGAGAAACCAGAGTAGTTAGGCATACCATGAGAACAAGGCCCAAAGAATCAACCAAAGAGAACTCATGGGGGCTTGCAGGGATCAGGGAGCCTGTAGAGGTCTGACCTAGGTACTCTGCATATATGTTATGGCTGAGTAGCTTGGTGTTATTGTGGAAGTTGGGGCTTTCTGACTCTTTTGCCTGCTTGTGGGACCCTTTTCCTCCTATTGGATTGCCTCATCCAGCCTTGATGTGATGGCATGTGCCTGGTCTTATTGTAGCATATTATGTTGTTTGGTTGATGTCCCTGGGAGGCCTGCTCTTTTCTTAGGAAAGATAGAGGAGGGGTGGATCTGGGATAGAGGGGAGCAGGGGAGAGACTGAAGGGAGGGGAGGGAGTGGAAACTGTGGTCAGGATGTAATGTATGAGAGAAGAATTAGAAAAAGAATAGATCCTTAGCTGATTCAGATTAAATTGTTTACCCACTGAATTTTGAATTACCAGTTAAATGATTGTTGTTTCTGGCTACTTCATTTGTATACCATTTATTATGTAACAACAGATAATATACAGTCTCTCATATACTTCCTGGTTTCTATTCAAATTTTGAAACCACCCAAGCCTGTAAGAGAATTCATTAAGCAAATTCTTGGCATGACATGGTTCAGGTAGTCAAGTGTCATGCAATAAATTCATAGAATAGCCTTACTCTGGTTCATATGTTCATTTTCAGTAAATGGGTTCTGGACTTAGGACTCTTACTGACTAAACAAGAGCTCTACCACATACCTCATCATGTCTTTATCAACAGGCATTTGTTAGGTGTACCCAGTGTTATTCAATGTTCTTTCACTATATCTAAATACTTGAGACAATTGACTTAAACAATTATAGCTTTATTTTTGGATCATAGCTTCAGAAGTTTTGTCCATGGTTGTTTGAGCTCATCTCTTTGGGCCTGAGATCAAACCAAACTTTATGACAGAGATGATGTGGTAGTACAAAACTTATTACCTCATGATAGCTTGGAAAGGAAAAGGGGAGGGTAGAGAAAGAATGTACCCATTTGATATGATATGATAAAGTCCACAAAAGTATGACTCTCATATTACCTTCAAACAGGTCCTGCCTTCCAAATTTCCATCACTATCCAAATTCCATCAAATTATGAACCCATAAATGGATAATCAATTGATGCACTCAGAGCCCTCACTTCACATAATGCCCACATTTAAAGATTGCTGCATTGGGAACCAAGCCCCAACAGACGAATTCCCAGAAGTTACTTTGTATCCAAAACACTACATGCTTCAAATACATATCTTTCAAAATGTCAAATGGCCAATTTTTAAAATCAGCATCCACTTAAAGCTGAATAATGCCATCATAGTATTGCCTGTGGGGGTATGTTAATGATTATAATCATATATTTATAATTTATCATTAAAATTTAGCAGTTAGATTTTAAATGTTTAATATAGTACAATGATAATGATCACATAATCTTTAATAATACAGACTGTTCTTGAATTATAACAATTTCAGAAATGATTTTGACTTATAATAATGTTAGGTACACATTCAGAAAAAAATTGTACTTGCAGTATTTCGCACTGATATGTTTCCAGACCAGCCATATTACAAATAAAATAACAATAATATCAATATTTAGATGATATCATAGTTCAAGAACCATAGTTTGTGTAATAGTGATTTATTCTTATGATACTAAGTAGTCTCAACTAAATTTGGCAGTGGAAGAAAAATATTTTTGTTTCACTTCACCATCACTAAGATACTGATGGTGATGTTGCCATCAAGTGATTATGCTTCCTTCCTCTAATAGTAAAGGACTCAGGGAAAGACTGTCTACTAATATCATTTTAACATTTTTTTACAATTTAATTTTATGTTTATGGGTGTTTTGCCTCTATGTATATGCACCACATGTGTGCCTGGGGCCCACAGAGGCCAGAAGAGCTTGTTGGATCCCCTGGTCCTGTAGCTACAGATAATTGTGAGCCACGATATGGATGCTGAGGATTGAACCTCAGTCCTCTGCAAGAGCAGCAGGTGCTCTTAACCACTGAGCCTTCTATCCAGCCCCTTTATCTCCTTTTAAATCCTAGTCTTGATGACTGAATGATGATGATAATACAAATACATTATTCTAATCATGCAAATGAAAATGTTGTGTGCTAACTGAAGAAGCCTTTTGATATTTTCAAAAGGAGCTTTAGTTGATTTCCCTATTGAGGTGTTTATTTCTAATAGTTTTCATTCACATGCTACTTGAAACAATAACTTGAGATAAATTATTTCCAAACCCTGTGTGTGGAACAGAGAAAAATAACAGGCTTTGGAACAAAGTAATTGGCATTCAAGATAAGAATCATCCTTGAATTTTCATCAGCATTTCAGCTTTCATTGTCTGCATACCACTCTCAGCATATTGGCTGGAGAGGAATGATGGACAGATCTTCCTCTTGGCTACTGTAACGAAACACTCCTTAAGCCATAATGTTACTTCTGCAACTTTTAAAAGCAACTTTCACTTCTCTACAAGCAACCATAAGTTGTTATCAAGTACTGCAGCATTACTATTTTTAAAGTACTGTATTCAGACTACTTTCTTAAACATACAGTAGCAATTTTTTCCTCCAGGCTTGGACAATGTAGAGAACACATGGAAAGACAGTTCCCAAATAGCTTGTATTTCCATGTAACACATCCTTCTAAGATCTTTCGCCTGACGTGAAGCCTATGCCTTGCTAAAAAATGATAAATATATGTTTCTTTCATCTGTCCTGCAATATCTTTTGGAACATACAAATGAATAGACAAAAATTTTATAATTGTGTGCCCAAATTATATAAAACATTCATAATTCACGTTGGAGTCTCAAAGACAATGATATGATAATTTTATTCACTGGTTTTCCAACCTGTAAGAAGCTTCTCAATCAAATGTGTTATGCTAACTGTTGAGTAAAACCTAGAAATCACTTGACAAACAAGTAAATCAGAAGCACAGTTGAATTCATTACTGATCCACCAAGTCATTAAATCTCAAGGAGACTTCACTGATTTCTGCATAACCAATGATCATAAATACAAGGAACTGAGGCTATATTTCCAATACCACCAGACTTTGGGGGCATAGCAGAGTATAATTCAGAAGTTTAATCATGTATTTCCTAGATAAATGTTTCACTATCTAAAATTTTAAAGGGTCAAAATTCAGAGAATTCAGAGATCCTTTCTATTCAGTTCCTAAAATAGTCAACACCATGATATTATTTAAATAATTTTATTTCAAACTTTCAGGCTGTATAGACTTAAAATTACAAGAAGTTATCTTATCAAGTTTGTGCTTTGGACCAGCGAGATGGGTAAGTGGATAAAGGCACATTTGATGCCTAGCCTGATGAAATAATTTGATTCTTTTGCCTCCACATGTGTACCATGGCACAATAAATCAGCAAATGTAATTTCAAAATTAGTATATATATATATGTATATGTATATGTATATATGTATATGTATATATGTATATGCATATATATGACATCATATAATATATGCAATATTTTATTCCTAAGCATATATGCTCATGGTAAAGTTTAATTTATATATTAGACATAGCAGATGGTTAATGACAATGATGGTTAATGACAACAGTTAAACAATGCACTCCATAAAATGTATGAGGTGTGAACACCATCTCTTTTAGAAGAGTCAAGACAATTAACCATGATCTTTGTACTTTGGCTTACTTTAATTAATTGAAGTCATGGAAAGTGAAGTCACAGATGGTAAAGAAGTACAGCAACTTGAAGATAGGGAATAATATATTTTAAAAAACTAACGATTCCATGTTCTTAAGAAAATGCATAACCTATATTTCCCAACAAAGCAGCCTTGGTCATCACACTTCAGAGATAAACATTCTGAGATACAGGAAAGTGATTGAACATTTTTGTTTTTTGTTTGTTCGTTTTGTTTCCCCTTTTATTAATCAGATTCTCTTTTCTCATACAATGTAATCTGAATACAGTTTCCCCTCCCTCTACTCCTCCCAATAGGCCCTCCCTACCTTGTCTGTCAGCTGGATCCACTCACTTCCTTTCTGCCTCTCATTAGAAAAGAACAGGCTTCTAAGAGATAACAACAAAATATAACAAAATAAAATATAAGATAAAGTTAAAGCCACCATATCAAAGTTGGACAAGACAAGTCAACAGAAAAATAAAAGAGCCCTAAGAGAAAGCACAAGAATCAGAGACTCACTAGTTCACACATTCAGGAGTCATATAAAAGTACTAACTGAAAGCTATAGCATATTTGGAGAGGACCTGGTGCAGAGCTTGGTTCAGTTCTTTTAGAGGGCCTTGTTCTCCTGGTATCCTTCATCTCCTCTATCTCCCCCACTCCTGCTGCCTCCTCTTCTGTGGGATTCCCTGAGCTCTGAGGGAAAGGATTTCATGGAGACATCCTATTTAGGCTGAGTGTTCCAAGGTTTCTGCATAATGTCTAGCTGTGTGTCTTTGTATTTGTTCCTATCTGCTGTAGGAGAAAGTTTCTCTGATGATAGCTGGCTAAGGTGCTGATTATGAGTATTGTAGAATATCATAAGGAGTCATTTTATTGTTTTTTTAGACAAGTATCATTTGGTTTAACCACAGGTCTCTGGGCTATCAAGACTCTGGTTCTTAGTCTCCAAAGCAGTGTCAGGCACGGGCTCCATCTCATGGAGTGGGCCTCAAGTCAAATCACACATTGTTTGGTTACTCCCACAAGGTTTGTGCCATCATTGCACTAGCATATTTTGCAGGCAGGACAGTTTGTAACTCAAAAGTTTTGTGGTTGTGTTGGTGTTTACTTTTTTCTTTCGGCAGCCTGCAAAGCACCTTCCTGTACCAAAGACACTAGCAGGTAGGGGAGAAGGCTCTATGTAGGCACCAGCTTGACCTCTCCATGTTCAATGAGATGTGCAAGTGTTGAGCAACCTATTGCCTTGGCAATAGCATGGGTTTTTTGGGGATTTCCATGAGAACTTTTTGGCCAACAACTCAAATGGATGCAACCCATTCCCAATACTGAAAGCTTGGTTTGGTGAAAAGAGATGGCCAGTAGGGGTTCTGTCTCCCTCCTTATTTGGGAACTTTATTAGGATCACCTTCATATGGGAAGTTTCCACTCCACTATGTTTTCATGCCACCCCTCAAATGCCCTTTAACTCTACCTATCTTTCCCCTCATTCCCATCTCCTCTCCCCCTTCCCTTCCTATCCTCCCATTTTCTTCCTCCCCGACTCAACCCCACCTCCCACTCTAGTCCATCCATAAAATCTATGTATGTCTCCCTAGTCCCTTCCTCTATACCTAATCTCTCTAAGTCTACAGATTGTAACTTGGTTATTATTTATTTAGTGGATAATAGCCATATATAAGTGAATACACACCATATTTATCTTTCTGGGTCTTTGTTACTTTACACAGGATGATCTTTTCTAGTTCCATGCATTTGCCTGAAAATTTCATGATATCATTTTTTAACAGCTGAGTAATACTCCATTGTGTAAATGTACCACATTTTTAATCCATTCTTTTGTTGTGGGACATCTAGGTTATTTCCAGGTTATGACATTATGAATAGAGCAGCAATGAATATGGTTGAGCAAGTGCCCCATGTGGTAGGATGAAGCATCCTCTGGGTATACACCCAAAGAATGGTATAGCTGGATCTTGAGATAGAGTGATTTCCATTCTTCTGAGTAACTACCATATTGACATCCATGGTGGCTGTACAAGTTTGTACTTCTACCAGCAATAGAGGAGTGTTCCCCTTGCTCCACACCCCCTCCCACATCATAAGTTGTTACTTGTGTTATTGATCTTCTCCATTCTGACAGGTGTAAGATGGGATCTCAAAGTAGTTTTGATTTGCATTTCTCTGATGGTTAAAGATGCTGAAGATTTCTTTAAGTGTTTCTCAGTCATTTGTGTTTCTTCTATTGACTATATATATATATATATATATATATATATATATATATATATATATATTCAATAGAATCTTATTTTGAAGTTTAGTTGTGAGAATGAATTAGGTTTAAGCTTGGACTACTATATTTTCTCCAATTGTTTTTTTTCTTTTTTAACCCTTTATATACTTTATTTAAGATTAAAAACAATTTAGTAAGTTTACTTTTATTATTTCATGTTTTTCTGTGCATGATAATTTGAGGAGGCAAAACCAGCATTCACTTATCATCATCTTCCAAAATATGATGAAATATTGATATGACTTTGTTGTCTAATATTAGTTTAAGGTATGTTACATTTGTTCATGCTGTAGAATATTTGTTAAATGATGCAAAGATGTGCTGCATTCTTCTGTGTTGCATTTGTTTAACTCTGTAAAGCTATGTTACTTTGCCTGCCTGAAATACCTGATTGGTCTTAAAAAGAGCTGAAGGGCCAATAGCTAGGCAAGAGAGAAAAATAGGTGGGGCTAGTGAGCATAGAGAATAAACAGGAGGAGAAATCTAGGGAAGAGAATGAGGAGTGAGAAAAGGAGAAGGAGAGGAGGATGACAGCCACCCAGCCACACAGCCAGCCATGGAGTAAAAATGAAAGAAAGATATATAGAATAAAGAAAGATAAAAAGTCCAGAGACAAAATGTAGTTAAAGAGAAACAGGATCATTAATTTAGAAAAGCTGGCTAGAAACAAGCCAAGTTAAGGCCAGGCATTCATAAGTAAGAATAAGTCTCTACGTATTTAATTGAGAGCTGGGTGTGGACCCTCAAAGAATAAAAAAGAAAAACCACAACCACATGACTTTTTTCTTGAAATACTCTACCTGGAAGTAAGCAGTTACATTTCAAAGATTTTAATGCTATTTTATTAAATTTTGCAATTATTCTTATGTGTAACAATTCTACAAAAATAATAATTATTATGTAATCTAATCTCCATTATTTAGTCTCTATTCTTACTAAAATTTTATAAGTAACTAATGCCCAAACAGAAAATTGTCCTTCATGCCAGGTGGTGGTGGCTTATGTTTTTATTCCTAGCACTCAGGAGGCAGAGGCAGGTGGATCTCTGATTTCGAGGCCAGGCTGGTCTACAGAGTGAGTTCCAGGAGAAACCGGACTACACAGAGAAACCCTGTCTTGAAAAGAAAATAGTAAAAAATGGCCCTTCATAAATTGCACTTTCATAATATTTATAATATGTGTCCATCCTTTTCCTCATTCCTTTAACTGACTGAAAATTCTTAATTACTGTTTTGTTGCATAAAATTGATGCCTTCTACAAGAATTGTTAATTGTTAAATCACTTTACTTCTAAGATAGGCCAAGTGTATGTTTTTTATCACAATTGAATATTAAAATTCCAATAAATAAGGCACACATGGAGATTTGTACTCTTTTGCAAGTAGAGTATTTGAAAAGCACCATCAAGAAATGAACAATGCCAATAATAAATCTTACTGTCATCCTGCTACTGTTTGCATAACTATTGTCATTACACTATGCAGATATAATGGCAGTAGAAGCAAAGGCAAAATCTAATGATGTTAAAGTAAGCAAGAGTTTATCTGCCTTTCCAGAGGCTATAGTCAAAGCACAAGTAAAAAGCAAGTTTTTGTTTGATTCCCAGGTCAAAGTCAAAGCTTCATGTCTCTCTAATTTGTGTATTTAAAACTCCCATCTCAGAGAATAACTTCAACAAGATCTTAAGAGTTCCATATGGATATTTATATGCATGTAATTCACCCCTTTCTACCTGGAAACATCACATTAGTTGATAGGTTCACTAGCTTTAGAAGGTTGAACTTAAAATTAGAAAATATCAAGTCTGTCCTATGTTGGTTGGTTACATAAGAATGACTACATGGTTGAAAATATGCTTTTAAGCAGTTCTTTTCCATCCTACAGACATAGGCTGTTGCCATTCCTACTAAGAGTAGAGCTTATTTCCCTTTGTCTTAAGTATAGACTGGCTAGTTACTTCCCAGTTCTAGGTTTACCCCTTCTAAAGCACTTTTTATCTTTGTTGTCTTGGAATCTAACTTTTATCCTATGAGAAAGTTCAGGCTATCTTACTGGAAAAAAGAAAAGATGAGGGCCCATTAATAATTAGGAAAAAGAGCTGTCATACAAAGAAAAATTTATTGATCAATACTGAGACTCTAGAAATTCATGTATGCTCCAGCCCATGCAAACACATACATATCACAGGTAGCATTCATCGAGTGTGAGAATTACTACTGAATTAATATAATCATAAAAAATAGTAAATACCTGTTGTTTTAATCCATTAGATTTTGGAATAGCTTGTTACTTAGCAATAAATAACAGGGACAAACACTGGAACTTAATCTGTAGTCCTGTCATTCACCTCCAACTGCAAATACGTGACATTTAGTTTGAGATGAATAGAGGGTCCAGTGTGGAAGAGAAATGAGGAAAGAAAGTTACTGGAGACTATGAAAGTAGAATGATTTATGTATTGATAGGATATTTGACAAGATTTATGCCTGTAGTAGCTTGGTAGACAGGAAGGAAACCAGTGTACTGTGGTGATGTATTGTGTCCCACCAATATACTGTGTCTCCCAGTAAAATTTACCTGAGGATCAGAGGGAAAAGCCAGCCACTATATTAACATAGAAGTCAGGCGAAAGTAACACATGCCTTTAATCATATCATTTGGGAGGCAGGGATCTGTCTGGATCTCTGTGAGTTCAAGGCCACATTGGGAACAGAGCTAGGCATGGTGATACATGCCTTTAATCCCAGCACGAACCATTGAGGTCTGAAGGTCTGTACAGACAGACAGGAAGTGACAGAGCTGGGCAGAAAGAGGAAGTGATGTAGCTGAGCTGAGAGAGCAAATGAGATAACAGAACAGAAAGGCATATAGGTATGGGTAGACAGGAAGTAGGTCATTTTTGGAAGCTGGGGAGTTGGTGAGGTGAGATTAGCTATGGCTTTTCCTATTCCTCTGATCTCTCTCAGGCTTTAACCCCAGTTTCTGGCTCCAAGTTTTTTTTATTAATAAGACTGTTTAGCAATTCATCTACAGTGTACTTGTGTATCTGGCTAAATTTCAACAGAGACTGTTGAAAGTGTCAATTTACTATTCTTAGCCCTGTATAATGTATTTCAACAGAAAGATAAACTAAAGAACATGTTAAAGTTTTTAATAAGATGAAAGGAAATGTGGAAAATCTGCTACAGTCTCCTCAACAGATAAAAGCTTCACAACTCAAAAAGTACTTGGGAAGAAACATTAAATTCAGAATGTTACAGGTGAACTGTGACTTCGTAGTCAATATCATATCAGAAGTGATGCTGAAAATTTTAATGCAATACCTCAAAAATCCTATCTCAATTAGATAAAGGCTTTTAAAATTATATAGATAAAGGCTTTTAAAATTATATAATGTCACTGCTTTGCAATACTTGGATACTAAAGTTTGTGTAGAGGAAACCTGTTAAGAAGATTGTCAATGGGCTCTAGAGGTTTCTGTTATGGTTTTCCCCTCCCTGTCTCATGTTTGTCTGCTGAAGAATAGATAATACACATTTTTAATTCAGTTTTTTGTTTCTTTGAGAGAAACTTCACCTAAGCAGCTGCAACAAAGAAGGGGAGCCCCAAGATCTTCATCCACATCTGAGCTGTATTTTATTTCAGTGATCAGATCCCATTTTTGTTGTTCTTTTTAAAGTTTTTTATTTAATTTTTTTTTCATTTTACATACTTACCACAGTTCCCCTCCCATCCTTCCTCCACTCCCCCTGCCTCCCCTTTGACCCACCACCCCCCATTCACTCCTCCAAAAGGGTAAGGGGAGTCAACAAAGCCTGGTACATTCAGTTGAGGCAGGATATAGCCCCTCCCCCTGCAGCAATGCAAAGCAAGGTGTCCCACCATAGGGAATGGGCTTCAAAAAGCCAGCTCATACACCTCCGATAGATCCTGATCACACTGCCAGGGGCCCCTCAAACAGACCAAGCTACACAACTGTCTCCCACATTCAGAGGGCCTAGTTCAATCCCATGAAGGCTCTACAGCTGTAAGTCTAGAGTTCGTGAGTTTCCACAATCTTGGTTCAGTCATCTCTGTAGATTTTCCCCATCATGATCTTCATCCACCTTGCTCATATAATCCCTCCTCCCTCACTTTCACTGAACTCCTGGAGCTCGGCCTGGTGCTTGGCTGTGGATCTCTACATCTGCTTCCATCAGTTACTGGATGAAAGCTCTATGAAGACAATTAGGGTATTCACCAATCTGATTATAGGGGAAGGCCAGTTCAGGCACCTTCTCCACTATTGCTAGTAGTCTTAGCTGGGGTCATCCTTGTAGATTCTTAGGAATTTCTCTAGCACCATGTTTCTCCCTAACCCCATAATGGCTCTCTCTATCAAGATATCTCTTTCATTGCTCTCCCCATCTGTCCCTCTCCCAGTTCAACCACCCCTTTTCCTCATGCTCTCATCCCCCATTCCCCCCCTCTACTGACCTTCCAAGACAAAATGACAGCCTACAGAATGGGAAAAGATCTTCACCAACCCCACATCTGACAGAGGACTGATCTCCAAAATATATAAAGAACTCAAAAAGCTAGACATCAAAATACCAAATAATCCAATTAAAAAATGAGGTGCATATCTAAACAGAGAATTCTCAACAAAAGAATTTCAAATGTCCAAAAGACAATTAAGGATTTGCTCAACATCCTTAGTCATCAGGGAAATGTAAATCAAAATGACTCTGAGATACCATCTTACACCTGTCAGGATAGCTGGAATCAAAAACACTGAGGACAGCTTATGTTGGAGAGTATGTGGAGCAAGGGGAACACTCCTCCACTGTTGGTGGGAATGAAAACTTGTACAGCCACTTTGGAAATCAGTATGATGACATCTTAGAAAATTGGAAATCAATCTACCTCAAGACACAAAGATACCACTCTTGGGCATTGTGGGAGCCCGTTCTCGGGTTCCTCGTGCCTTTACCCAGCATGTCCGCATAGAGGATGATTAGGGCCACGGGCCTGAGTGCAGGTCTGAGATGGTCTGCACTTGGCTGTGCTGGGGGAGGAGGTCTTTTGCTCCACCCCTTGGCGTCTCTATAAAAACCCTGGGGCAGAGACAGTCGGGGCCCGTTGGAATAGGTTCCAGGCCCTCTCGAGGCTATCCTTTATTTTCTATCTGTTTATCTCCGTGATATTCTCCACAATAAATCCTTCTATCTAATATTTCCTGCTGCTCGCACTCAAGAAAACTCTGGGGAACTGTGGGGGTGGTTGGGTAAACGCCCCACAGGGCATATACCCAATGGATGCTCAGTCATACCACAAGGATGCTTGCTTGATAATGTTCATACCAGCATTATTCATAGCAGAACCTGGAAACAACCTAGATGCCCCTCAACCAAAGATTGGATAAAGACAATGTGGTACATATACACAATGGAGTACTACTCAGCTGTAAAGAAAAAAAAAACAATGACATCATGAAATTTGCAGGCAAATGAATAGAACTAGAAAATATCATCCTGAGTGAGGTAACCCAGACTCAGAAGGACAAGCATAATATGAACTCACCCATAAGTGGATACTTGATGTAAATCAAAGAATAACCAGACTACAATCTACAGCTCCAGAGAAGCTAGGTAACAAGGAGGACCCTAAGAGGTACACATGGAGTGCTCCAGGAAGGGAAAATAGATCAGATCCCAATTTTGAGCTAATGATACAATAATATTACATTAAGAATGGGATTTTTACTATATTTTGCATACATGTGAATTTTAACAATTGAATAAATAGTGGCAGATGGCATCCAAATATGTCTATAAAAATTACTTCTTTACTTCTACTTGTATGTTTCTCTCATAAAACATAGAATCCACCTTCCCCTCTCTTGGATTAGGCTAGTCTGTGACTTTCTTTAACCCAAAGAATTTAACAGAGGTCCTCACTGTACTGGTTTGTGGCTTAGGCATTCAATGGAATTTTATACTTTTGTTCCATTGTAACTCAGTTGCTATGCAGTGACTAAGTTCCAGCTATTGTGCTGGAGACAGAAGACATATAGCAAGGCCCTAGAGAATGGGCCACTATATATACAGAGAGAAGTGAGGTACTTCAAGTACCAATTAGTCTTTATTCTGCTGGGAGGCAAGATAGTGAAATAAGACTTCAGTGCTCATTCCACAGCAGAAGCTGAAGTTTGAACAGCTATCTATTCATGAACATACCTTCACAACAGCTGAAGGAATCAGGTAAGAGATCATAGTACTAGGTAACAACATAATAATAAGAAAAGATACCCAGTACAACTCAAAGAACTATGAAAAGACCAAACTAATTCCAACATTTAAAATAGAAGGAAATACAGATTGATGGTTATGATAAACGGCACTGGTGGCAGTGCTGGTTACAGACTGAAAAGTCACATGCCACGGCCATGACTACCAGAGTTACAAAGAGCTTTATTAGAAAGAAGGAGGGGATAGGAGGGAAGAGGTCCAGGCCTGGAGAAAAAAAGATGGTGGGAGCAGAGCGGGAACATAGAGAGGGTGGGGGTCCGCATCCGGCTTTTTTAAGGCACAGATTGCATGACTACGTAGTCACCAGTGCCTGCTGATGAAATAAGACACAACATTTCAGACTTTTTGCTTATTATAAAAAAGCAAATGAATAGGAATAGGGGCATTTTCTCCCAGAAAAACTGCTTCCAGCTGACTTGGTGGGCATTGGTTGGTTCTTGGGGGTGGGGGTAGGAAAGGGGTTTTTTTGAAGTTGACAGGCGTCCTGGGATGGTGGGCTGTCTTGCTGCCCTGGAGCCATCTATCCCTCTTGGCTTGGCATTCTGGCCACTTTTGTTTCTGACAGGATACTGGTGAGACAGAAAAAGCCTGAAGTAGATCCGACCTGTCCAGATGGATTTAAGCTGGTTTCTGGGCCTTGGGAGAAATATTGAACATGTTAAGAAGTAGCCATGAGAAAATTAGTGATCATGGTAGTGTTTAGTACTCTGCTTATGTTGGTTAGTGTTAATGAGAGAGACAGAGAGATTGGAACATGTTTTTAAGATTTATCAGAGACAGATTATTTAAGGCACCTGTTTCCTTTACTAGTTTAGCATCCAGGAGACACAGGTGAACAATTGTTGAGAGCATTTAACAGTAATAGATGGTTATATTAAAGTCTGGTTTGTAGAACCCAGACACTTTTGGGTCTGGGGGTTTAAATACCTTTTAGCTGTTACAGTTTTTTACTTGACCGACCTCTGGACTCCAGTTCTGTGGTGATCCTGTAACCATTAGCTGAACAGTTGATTAGAAGAGGAAACTGAAAAGAGAAAAGTTTGTGGGGTGAGAACTCATTTTTTGGAATTAGGGACAAGGCAGAGATCAAGGCCCTGTCTGTGTGTATGAGGAGGAGAAGCACTGCTAACAGGTCTGGAGTGAGGCACATGGATGATGGAGCAATGAAATGAAAGCTCCTACCTTAGCTGGAAAAACTTTTCCCATTAAGTAACTCTGAAAGTACAATTAAATCTGGGGTGGGGTGGGTAAGGCTGACCTCCCTACCCTGACAATAGGGAAATGAGGAGAGGTGAGACCCCAAAACTCCCAGGACTGGGTTAGTGGCTCTGGTGTCCAGAAAGAAAGAAACAGATCTGCATTCTGGGTTCCTGCAAATGAGCCTGTGGCCAAGCCTAGGTCTGCTGGAGATACTAGCTTGATGTTCCCACGCCATCTTGGTGCCTGGGTGCAGTCAGCCTGGCCTGGCAGGAAACACACTAGGCCGTGTGGCCTTCTCCCCACCCCCCCCCCCCCCGCCCCCCGCACTTAAAACAGGGACCCAACAGCTTTCGGGAGCCAGCATGTGCCAGCACTTGGCTATTCTGTTCTCGAGCTTTTTTTTGATCTCTCCCTGGTACACCTCAAATGCCACAGCTGAAACTTCCACCTGTGGGGTCAGGAGCCTTGTTCTCCAGATGCTTAAGTTTTAGCTCTAGGAGACAAGAGACGGATTTTACTCCGTGTCTTGAATTTTTTATGTCTGCTGGCTTGAGGACAGCTTTAGGAAGACCTGCCAGGAGGCAGGCTATAAACTAATCTCTGGATATAGAGTCATCCTTATTACAGGGCAGTTTGAGAATGAGTGGGAGGAGTTAAGGTGAGTTAAAGCCCACCCACTGCCAGTGAACAGAAAGAGGAAGTCAGATAGACAAAAATGGTTGCATGTGGCAGAGGAAGAATCAGAAGTGGAGAAGGGAGTGGGGGTGAGGTTCAGAGCTTCGGTAGAAAGCTTGGGGATAAGGTAACTCTTTTCTTTTTTTTTGTCTAAGGTAACTCTTTTCATTGGCCCATTTGCTGGCAGAAGTTCCCATGAAGCCATTATGTGGCCAAATTTACTGGTATCTGCCCCTGTGTCCCATGGCTGCAGCTGAGAGAAAAAAAATTAAAATAACAAACGGGATCCCAGGCTCCTATTTCAAGCGTCCTTGAGGATAGACAGTCTGCAAATTGGCATTAACAGCACTGGTTACCCCAACCATCGCCACGATAAGGGTAAGGGCTAAGGTGTACACACTGGAGACACCCCACCCCCAGGGGGCCGGACAGCATCCCATACTTCGTCAAGATAGAATGTGTCATGGTATGCAGCCAATGGCCCCCCAGGGGTCCGGCGCGAGTAATTTAGCTCAGGCTGCATAGCCGCAGGACTCACAAGTGATGGGGGAAGACACGGAGGCAGGAGACACAGCGGCAGTGGCAAGACACGGCAGCAACAGTGAGCATGCAGTACCGCAGTGGTGGCAGTGGTTGCAGTCACAGGTCCTTGGTTAGGTTTCCAACAATGTTCAGCCTATCTGAGTCCATAGCACCAAATGATGGTTATAATAAACGGTGCTGGTGGCACAACAACCAGAGTTACAAAGAGCTTTATTAGAAGGAAGGATGGGATAGGAGGGAAGAGATCCAGGCCTGGAGAGAAAGATGGCCGGAGCAGAGCCGAGCAGAGCAGGGTACAGAGAGAGGGTGGGGGGGTCTGCATCTGGCTTTTTTAAGGCACAGATTGAGTGACCACATAGCAGCGCCTGCTGCTGATGTAAGATGCAAGACCCTGAGCTGCGCATGTACAGGATCCTAAAACAGATCACAGCAGAAAAATGAAATCAGAAATAGAATACGGAAATATTAATTAAAGCATTAGTTGATTTTTGTAAAGATGGGCAAAATTCACAAACATTTAGCCAAATTAAGAAAAACTCTTAATTATCTCGGAAAAAAAATACCAGGACTAAATCATGAAGAACTAGAAAAATCTGAATAGGCAAGTAATAAATAATGAATCGAATTCAGCAATGTACATTTTAGTTATAAAAGCTACACAATAACAGAATCAATAACAAAACTTTTACCCTTTTATTAGGTGTAGATTCTTTTCTCATACAATGTAATACGAAAATATTTTTTTCCTCCCTCTGCTACTCCCAGGTCTTCCCCACCTCCTCTTACTGCTGGATCCACTCACTCCTTTTCTGTCTCACATTAAAAAAAAACAGGCTTTTTATGAGATAACAATAAAATATAATAAGATAAAGTAAAAACATCATATCAAAGTTGTACAAGACAAGTTAAAATGAAAATAAAAGAGCCCCAGGAAGAGGCACAAGAATCAGAGACTCACTAGTTCACGCACTCAGGAATTCCCATAAAAATGCTAAACTTAAAGCTTTAAGATATACACAGAAGACATGATACAGATCCATATCATCCCTGTTCTTGCTGTTTCAGTCTCTGTGAGTTCATGTGAATTTTGTTCAGTTGATTTAGAAGGACTTGGTGTCAGCTGTCCCCACTGGCTCTTACATTCTTTCTGCCTCCTCTTCCTAGGCATTCCCTAAAGCTCTCTAATTCTTTCATCTGCTCGTGGGGCTCTTTTCCTCCAGTCTTGATATGAGGGTTTATGCCTAGTTGCATCTTGTTATGCCACATTTGGTGGATATACTTGGGAGGCCTTTTTTCTGAGGGAAATGGGGGAGCAGTTGCATTTGGGGGAGAAAGGAGGTGTGGAGGGGCTGAGAAGGAGGGAAGAGAGGGGAGGCTGTGGTCAGGGTGTATTGTGTAAGAGAAGAATAAAGAAAAATAAAATAAAATAAAATGGAAAAGCCTAGAGAGAAGAGAAAATACCAACAAAATCCTTTTAGTCATGTGGGTCTTTAATTTAAGAACTATATCAAAGCAGCCCATTTCCAAACACAATCAAAACCTACAGAGCTCTGAAGGTTCAGTCAGCAAAAATGAAACCCCAACTACTTTATTTGCTAACTAGTTTTGCTCAGTTTCCCATATTTATACTAACTGCCTAAGAGAAGAAGCTGTGCCTGTTTATACATGTAAATATTATTAGTACAAGTCTATACTGCTAACATAATACTTAGCAGTCAATCAAAAATAATAAAACACACAAAAGGTGATCCAACATCAAAAGTAAAAGCAATTAATAGAGTCAAATTATGGAGCCATTGTTGGAGACTGACTCAGGACTGTTTGACCCAGGACTGTTATGTCTTGAGTTTTCTGCTTCGTGGAGTCTTGCAAAAACAGGGCGTCCTTGGCCTAACTGCAAAATGTACGTTTAGATAAACCACTTGGCATAAACTGTAATCAGCCAGCTACAGAAGCCTGGGACCAAAGAAACACCCACCCTGACCACCCTAACTTCTTCTCAAAATTTTTCCACTCTCCTTTCCCTGCTCCCCCTCCCTGCCTGAAATCCTGCTTATAAGCTGCAACATACTGCCAATAAACGAGACCTTGACACGACTCAGACTAACTCTGTCTTTCCTTATGTGCCTGGTCTCCTTCTTCTCTCGCCCCCATTGGCTTTCAGGTGGTTCCCTCCTCGAGACCCTCGAATAACCTGACCTGCTAGACCGGTCAAGCCATCATAAAAGGTTTCTTAAATAACTCCAAATTAAATAACTCGAGATTACAGAACCATTGAAAATAATTGAACAAAGCAATTGAAAAGAATTATTGTGAATTTCAGTAAAGAAGAGAAGTATGAAGTCAAATGGAAATGTCTAAAATGAGGAATTCCCTCAATAGGCTTATTAAAAGATCAATGTATTTGAAGACAGACTGGGGGAACTAGAAGACTGATTAATATAAATGATCTAAACTGAAATACAAAAAGGGAAATGTCTGGGACAGAGTTTCCAAGAGCTGTTTGTTAGTATGTATCACATGGTATAACCTATTGTCCTAGGAAAAGAAACAAAAGGAAAGGGTGTGGGGAGGAGCTGAAAAGAAGAGAAAAGGCAAAACCAATATTTAAAGAGACAATGCCTGAGAAATTTTAAGATATAATGAAACATCAAAGCTATCCAAGATTCTCAGAGATCCCTAAACATGAGGCGTTTTAATTAAATCACTTATAGATACCTCATAGTCACACTAAGAACAAAGATAAAAAGAGTATCTTGGAAGATGCCAAGGGAAAATTATATATTACATACAGAGTAACAGATAAAGGGATTAAAGGTTATTTCTCAACTGACACCATGAAAGTCAGAAAATAATGGAGTGACTTCAAAATAATAAAAGAAAAAAATCATGTCAATCTAGAATTACATGAAAGCATCTCAATGTAAGTATCTTAAATAAAAGCCAAGAGAATTAGTTGACAACAAATACTCTGTAAAAATATTCAAATTAATTTCTTCTGAGAATGACAACAATAATTGAAGTCTATACAAAGAAATAAAAGTACTACAAATTGCAAAATTATATAAAATTCAAGCTTTAGGGTTTCTTATTCTTGATCAAGGATCTCGAACATTTGTGGTATTTTACTTTATTTAGGGAATCCTATCATAGAGAAAAAGCACAAACTGGAGAAAATATCCACAAACCTCATGATAGCATTATTTACAGTAAGGAATATTTAAATAGTAACTGTTGATAATGAGTACTTTGAGTAGTGGAAGAAAACATTCATAACTTAATATTCATGAAAAATAGACAGGTACATCATTTCATATAACATATGGCTGTGTTATTGCTTTCTTGTGTGATGTAAACACTTAAATTCCTGATATAAACAATGGTTTTGTTTTGGCTCCCAGTTTCAGAGTGTTTAGTCAGTTCTTGGCCCTCTGCACAGCATAGCATTGACAGGAGAATGTAGTGGAGGATTTTCTTCCCCTTCACAGTAGACAGGAAGCTGGAAACAAGACAGAGGCTTGAGATTAGTATAATCTTAAAAAACATCTTTTATGTGTAGGATATTCATAGAGG
Source organism: Peromyscus californicus insignis (assembly GCF_007827085.1). Lineage (NCBI taxonomy): Eukaryota > Metazoa > Chordata > Mammalia > Rodentia > Cricetidae > Peromyscus > Peromyscus californicus. The sequence goes on along the minus strand of NW_026294391.1, from coordinate 31,950,356 downwards.
GAGGTACAATATAAATATTAAGACTTGCTTATTACTTATTTTTGTTCTAATTATAATTTTGTGGCACTCGTGGTTTTATAATGTATTTCTTTTGCTTTCATACAAAACACTGGATCAATAGATTACTTTGCTCCTGCATATATTAACCAGCGTTTCATAATATTAAAATAATTTCATTTTCATACATGTAACTTGTTTGCCAATTGGAAATCTTTCAGGTATATCAATTTGTATACTCTAAACTAGCCCAACTTAAATAAGTCACTGTGATGCTACAATATTGCCAATGACATAGACATCATTAGTGAGTGTTACTGCTGGGGAGAATCTTTTTTCCTGGAATTACAGAAGCTGAAATGATATTCCTTTTTTTTTTTTTTTTTGGTTTTTAGAGACAGGGTTTCTCTGTGTAGTTTTGGTGCCTGTCCTGGATCTCGCTCTGTAGATCAGGCTGGCCTTGAACTCACAGAGATCCACCTGTCTCTGCCTCCTGAGTGCTGGGATTAAAGGCGTGCACCACCACTGCCCAGCTTGATATTCTTTTTTTAAAATTTTTTAATTCATTTTACATACCAACCACAGATCCCCCTCTCCTCCCTTATTCCAAACCCCTCATGCCTCCCCACCCCTCATCCCCTCCTCCAACAGGGTAACTTCTCCCATGGGGAAACAGCTAAACCTGGTACACTCAGTTGAGGCAGGACCAAGCCCCTCCCTACTTTATCAGGGGTGAGCAAGGTGTCTGACCATAGGTAATGTGATCCAGAAAGCCACTCATGCATTGGGGATAGATGCTGATCACACTGCCCAGGGCCCTCAAACAGATCCTGCTACACATCTCTCTCCTGTATGCAGAGGGTCTAGACTGGTCCCATGCAGGCTCCACAGCTGTCCATCTAAAGTTCCTGAGTTCCTATGAGCTTGGTTCAGTTATCTCTGTAGATTCTCCCGTCATGATCTTGAGCTCTCTTGCTCATGTAATCCCTCTTTAGTTCATTCTTAACATCAATCAAATCAAAACCCAAGAAAAAATGTTAAAAGTCTACAGAATATAATGTTCAAATGAAACAATGAAACATCCTCTTTTAAGTCTAATTTACCTCTAATATAGTAATAAAAAAATGAGACAGGGTCTTATCATGTAGATCAAGCTGACCTCAAACTAATGATCCTCCTGCCACAGCCTCCTGAGTACTGGGATTACAAGTGTGTGACACAATACCCAAATCTTGTTATCTTTCTTTATGTGCCTTTCTTAAAGTTATAAACTTTCTGTTTCTATCAGTGAGACTATCTACATCATTTCTAAATGTTCATTTGCTGTTGTATATTCAGTATGCTCTAAGAGAGTAACCCATGCTGGGTGCTTTATAAACAACAGAAATTTACTTTTCCTAGTTCTGTGCACAAAGCATCCACTCTTTGATGAAAACCTCCTTTCTCTGTTCAAATATGACCATTTTCTTTGTCTTCACACAGCAGAAGGGGTTTCAGAAAGACTTTCCTAAGTCTTCCTTAAGGGACACTAATAGCATTCATGGGAAGCCTGACTTCCGTCTCCAGAAGGTTCCACATTGAAACCCCACAACTTGGTGATCAGGATTTTAGCATGTAAACTTTAGGAATCAGCAAACACTTAGTCTACATGAACATAAGTTTGACATTCCAGAACAGTTCAAAGGCTGAGGAAACATTTATTTGAGTTGCTCTCTGACTTGAAGATTTGCTTGAAGGACTCACAGAACACAAGGTGGAGTCAACATTCATGGCTGATATTTGTTTCAAGGGAATGACAAATTGAACAATCAATAGTAGGCAAAGCTGGCTGAAGTAGTCCAGGAAGACCTCGGGCACAAGCTTCTAAGAGTTCTCCTTCAGTGGAATCACACGGGGAACACTTAATTCCCTAAGCAAAGAGCTGTGACAACAGGTGCAAAATATCTACCATGAAGCTCCTTAGAGACTCAGGATCCACACTTTCTATTGGATACTGGTCATGTAGAAAACATGTTAAGTTTCTAGCTAAATGCTAGAGTCTGAGAAGAAACACAGAGCAGGAGCTCTAGATAAACCATATTGTTTGCATGAACAGTTTAGACATATTAATACTCTATTGTGAAGTAGGTGGTTGAAGCACTCTCAAACTCCAAATTCCCAGATGCCAGTCATAGACTGACCTAACAAACAGTCCATTTAAAGTATAATTAATAAGACAATTCTTCTATACACTGCAGTAGACTGGGCATTTAATTAAATTTGAGGGAAAGGAGAAACTATTTCTGCTAAAGAAGATATTGTTTGATGTTTCCAAATAACATTTTCTTCACATATTATGTCTGATTTTGATGTTATAAGGGCATATGTCTACAGTGGACTTCAACATAAAGAAACATATGGATTACATATCTTGGGAATATTGTGAGTCCAAGGCATCTCCAACAGTATGAAAAAACCACAAAGCTTTATTTATGAATGTACACTAATAGCTATTAATTTTTAGTCAAAGTAATAAATAAAATTGAGATATCAAATATAAAAAATCAATTGAAATCATTAAGTGCAGTAGCAGTGGAAAAAAATTGAATGTGAGGAAAAGTGTTCTGGGTCTTTTATCAACTCTGGAAAAAGCACCAACTAGCCAAATTCAGTGTGGCTTTCTCCAAACTATCAAACTAGTTTGAGAATCGATCCTACTCCTTCAAATGGAGAGGCGTTCAGGATAGGAATGCTGCTATTTGGGGATAACAAAGTTGTGGAAATCCAAAAGAGCATCAACAGCTCTAAAGATAGCCTTAGTTTAAGGACACATCTGCTGATGGCCATTGACACAGTATTCACTCAATGGCCTACTTCCAAACATAGTCAAATATAGAAGGAAAGGAGCTCTGACATTAGTGGACAAGTGAAAAATGCATTAAGTCTTAGCAGGAGACCAACCTAGATTCAAATATATGTGTTGCCAAAAAACTATATTATTCTTGGCAGGTCTTTAACATTTTTTCTGAAGCTTAATTTTGCCCTGTATTCACAAAATAGCAACAAACTCAAAGGTTTGTTATGGAAATTACACTAGAGGTAATATTCCCATTAGAATGACTACTAGGGAGGGAGTGCTGGAAAGGTGGTGGCTTCATCTTGGGACATTGCACCATAGTTCTTTATTTGAAATGTTGCAGGAGCCGTTCTTTAAAGGTGAGGAAAGCAGAGAGAAGACAGCCCTGTGATATAAGTAGAAACAAAATCTCTCTTAATTTGTTATCCTGGGCATCTGCTCATATAAAAATACATTAAGACTGGAAGGTTTCTATTTTACAGAAGAGTGTGTAGTGCACTGCAATTTTTTCTTAATAGGAAAGGCCAAGAAACTGCAGATTCTGTTTTTCATGTTCAGTAGAGAAGCTTCAAGTAAGAGATTTTTCAAGAAAAATCTAATAAACAAGCAAGGTAGAGGACTCCAATCTCTCTGCTCATTTACATCCCCCAATTTCTGATTGAATCCTTCGCCAAGAGTGCCATAAATCTCTTACAATGGGAGCTTCCTGTAGGGCACACCATGTGACAAAATTAGAGGGAATGATTGCACATCAACATTAAAACAACATGAAGTATAGATTTTCAGCACAACCAGGGAAAAGGGAGTTTGGAGAAAGTGGTTTTCTTGAAGCACTGAGCCTATGTCGGTGGATATTAAGATGATTTCACAGCAGCTGTTAAAACTCTCATTCCTACGTAGTGGGACTAGCAAATTACAAAAATGAAAGGATTTCCCCTACCACCCAAGATGAGGATAAAAAGAGAAACTTCATGTGAAAAACCATTCCCTATGAAATATAAATAACAATAATGAGACTGGGATGCTACAAAAATAGGACAAAACTCATATAAAACACAAGAAAGGAGAGGTATTCATTCTCACATTTTCTATTTGGTGTGGTGGGTAGTTTGATTTGGTTTTGCACATAGTAAATGGTCCTGGGTGGTACAAAATGCTTCTTAGTTTTTCTGCATGCCCTACACCTGTGAGACATAGTGGAAAGGATAAGAGATGTAGAGAAAAGTGTTATAACTTTAATTCACTCACAAAAGTCATTTTATCCCAGGAGACTTGGATAAAAGAAGCTATTATTCTTGTGTGTGGAAAGGTCACAGCATAAATATATACTCATGCAACCACTGTGTAGACATGCTATTCAAAGGGAATAGATGGGAGGCCCCACGTTAGTTTTGGGGCAATTGATAATACCCTTCTGTCTCCCTTTTCTGACAAGAAAGTGGACTTTCTTAGAGTTTCTCTAAGCTTTCAGAAAGAACTTTATGCTTATTTCTGACATTTGTATTCATAATGATATTGTTTCCTTTCAAATTGTTCTTGCTGACTTGTGACAACTTCAATTAACACTTAGCTATTAATATGAAGGTCAGCAAATCCCCTTGAAATTCAGAATCCCGTGGAAGGAAAGCATTGGACCAGAGAGAAGCCTAAACTTTGAAGTGAGAAAGAAATTCATTTGAATCCCTGTTTTACCCCCCAACAAGCTGCAGGAATTTATTGCACCACTGAAGCTCTGGAAATACAATCATTCACCTCCAGAATGAAGTGCCAAGTTACCAGAAGTGTAGAGAGGCTTATTTGAGAACAATATTTTCAATATATTTAGTAGGGTGCTAAGTACATGGTAGGAACTCAAGTAGTTGTGATTATACTCAGTTGTGAGTAATTTTCCTCAAAGGTGAAGGCTGTGAGAAGTTATGCTAAGAAAGGTCCTGTGTACTGGCTGGTTGTGTGTGTCAATTTGGCACAAGCTAAAGTTGTGGTGGTATTTTACTTGTACTGAAATGTGATTTTAATTGTACGTTAATAAATAAAGTTGTCTGGGGGTCAGAGCTATTAGAGCCATACCAAGTGCATGGCGGTGGTGGCACATGCCTTTAAGGACCTGGAGGGTGGTACATTCAGGCAGTGACGAGGCAGTCACATGTTTGGGTTTACAACCAATGAGAAGGCAGAACAGCTAGACTATATAAAGACACACACAGGAAGTAGGTCCCCCTTTCCGGAGAGCTCTCTTGGCTGAAGAGAATCACTGAATCAGGAAGGGTGAGGCTCTTAGCTCTGACCTCTTGGCTTTCTTCTCTGAATCGGCTCTGTGTTTCTTATTTAATTAGACCGTTGGTTACATCTACAAATGGCGTCCAACGTGGTGGCAAGAGTTTCCACCTAAAAACTGAGAAAAAAGATTCTAAAACGGAGCTAAAAACAGCTTCCTAAATGTCTCTCTCAAATGAGCGGCAGCTGCCGGTTTGAGCTACTGGCGGGTTCCTGGCATGCATGCTCGACCTGCAGTATGGCGGGAATGAGGCCTCTGCAAATGGCACATTAAGCTGTGTGGTGGATTTAGCCTTTGCTAGTACAAAAAAAAAAAGAGGTTTCTGGGCTACATGCTGCTTTGATAGAAGCATAGATCCACTATTTCTGAGAGTTGATGGCTCCCAGAGCTGGCGGAAAACGTATCACCACCATGTTGGGAAGCTGAAGTGGGCGGAGCCAGCAGTGCCAGCGCCGTTTCAGGCTTAGAAGGCTGCAGTTCAAAGCAATAGGCTCAAGCTAATATAAAAAAATAAGCCACGTAAAGATGGCTACCACACAGAGAATCTGGATTATGTTCTCTTTGATATTCGTAACTGAAGAAAAACATTTGATTACAAAAGCTGTTGAGTTATGCCAAAATGTATATTTTAAAGGTACCTTGACTTCAAAATTTGGATGTAAGGATATGTTGCTTTGGAAAGGAGGCTCTGTTTTTGTTTCCACAGAAAGCCAGAGGCTATGGATTTGTTCCAGATTAAGATCCATCAGGTTTGACCAGCCAAGACCCCCTGAAAGGTCTCTGATGACACCATGGCCCAGATGATCCAACATCCAGAACCGTTTCAAGGCAACTGGCTCAGACGATACACCCTCATGGACTACTCCATAATCCTAAAATATTCTTTGTGTCCCCATAAGATACAGCACCCCCCTCCAGCAGGAAGTAGTAAGAGAAGCTACGCCCAAATTCCCAAATATACCAAGCTGACTTTGGAGATGTGTAAAGGCTTAAACCTTCCTTTTTAAGAAAAGAAAAGGGGAAGTGCTGTGGGATGGTCTGTATGTCAAATGTGTTGCTGATTGGTCAATAAATCACTGATTGGCCCGTGGCCAGGCAGGAAGTATAGGCGGGACAAGGAGGAGAATAGAGCTGGGAAGTGGAAGGCTGAGGTGGAGAGACACCGCCAGCTGCCATGATGAGAAACAGCATGTAAAGATGCCAGTAAGCCATGAGCCATGTGGCAAGGTACAGATTTATAGAAATGGATTAATTTAAGCTGTAAGAACACTTAGCAAGAAGTCTGCCACGGCCATACAGTTTGTAACCAATATAAGTCTCTGTGTTTACTTGGTCGGGTCTGAGTGGCTGTGGGACTGGCGGGTGAGAGAGATTTGTCCTGACTGTGGGCCAGGCAGGAAAACTCTAGCTACATAAGGTCATCAGAGGAAGGGCCCTCAGTTGAGGAAATGCCTCCATGAGACCCAACTGTAAAGCATTTTCTCAATTAGTGATCAATGGAGGAGGGTCCAGTCCATTGTGGGTGGTGACATCTCTGGGCTGGTGGTCCTGGGTTCTATAAAAATGCAGGCTAAGAAAGCCAGGGGAAGCAAGCCAGTAAGCAGCACCCCTCCATGGTTTCAGCATCAGCTCCTGCCTCCAGGATCCTGCCCTGTTTGAATTCCTGTGCTGACTTCCTTCAATGATGAACAATAATGTGGGAGTGTAAGGGAAATAAACCCTTTCCTCTCCAACTTGCTTTTTGGTCATGGTGTTTTGTTGCACCAATAGAAACCCTAGTTAGGACAGCCTGTAAGAAGCTGGAATTTAACATCACAGGACAGTTTTTATGTGCAGTTTGTCAATCATTCAATCAAAACATTTATTTCCTCTAAAGTTATATTTGCTTCTGACCCTCTACCCAAATGAAGACTCTAATGAAAGACTTGTGGTTTACTAATTTCTATTTATAATTTCTATAAAAATGCTCTCTGGTGACCAATGCAATTAAGCTTAAGAATTGAAAGTTGTTCATCAAATCTCATCCCTCTTCTTCTTGAGCATCAAACTAGAATGAACTCTTCCTAGCCTCCCATGGAACCACGTGAGCTTTAAGCAATGGAGTGTGAACAGAATTGAAGTACCATAGTAGACTGATTTGTGAATGAGAAATAATTGGTATGATATTATAGCTCGAATGTTCTTTTGTTACAGCAACTAGCTTTCTCCCAGTTATTGCAAATGACAAAGAGAAACCCTTTCTCCCCATTTTGCACATTATCTTATTCTTCCACACCATCTCATTGAGTCTCCCCTATGTCCAGTCGCCTCTTCAGAGACACTTAGCAATATCTACACTTTTGGGGGGTTCACAACGAGAAAGTGTTATTGACATTCTGTGGGTGGAGATCATAAATGCAAACAAATGTCCTACAATATACAGGACAACCCTCTCCCCTACAGCAAGGAATTACTGAGTCTGAAGCCTCAGCCAGTTAGCCCTGCTCTACACTTTGATGAGGCCATAACACTCTTCTCAACACTACGGTTCTACAAGTGATTTGTCCTTCTTCTTTTCTCTCTAAGCTGTCCTGCTTTTATAAATAACGAACAAATAGGTTTTTATTTTTGGCTTCCTATAACAAAGTGAAAATATGTACAGAGATATGGCTTCTTTCCCAGCCTCTATGCAACCCCCTTCAGTCACAGCGGTCACAGCGAACTCCATAGAAAAGTAGGAGCTTTGTTTTCTTGTGTGTCACTATATCTTTAGACCATAGAACAATGCCTGGTACACATGAAGAATTGGCTCAATACTTGTTGAGTGAATAATTGCATTTTAGAAACCACAGGGAGGAGCAGGAGCTGAGATATTTGGGGAGTACCTGCCCCACTTCAATTGGCCAGAAACTCCTGAAATCTTTTAACTATTGCCTGGGGAAGGAAACCTGGGTTAGTTGGTTCTATGTGTAGTCTCCAAATTTTCAAATTGTGTTTGATAACTTAAAAAAAACTGTGCAGTGAGTTAAAAAAAAAAAAAACTTGCTGCTTGTCCAGTAGACCTGTGTTTGGTTCCCAGAACACACATGATAGCTCATAGCCATCCCAAACTCCCATTCCAGGCAATACAGCACCCTCTTCTGGCCCCCATAGGCACCAGGCACACATGGGGTACACCCAGGCACACATGGGGTAAACACACACACACACACACACACACACACACACACACACACACACACACACACACACACACTACATACATGCAGGCAAAACATTCAAACGCAAAAATCAAAAACAAATAAATCTTTCTGAGGAGAAAAAAAACCCCACAACACTGTATAGTCTTTTTAAAGCAGACAATATACATCTATCAGTCTCATTTGGCTCCCAATCTCATACACTAAGTTAATATTATTGATACTAGCGCTGCCATCACTGGACTTTCCCTCTATGTCAAACATTATGTAAGTAAGTTTTCATGGCATTCTAATAGCTTAAAACAATAAGTTAAACTTTATCTCATAATTAGGATTGGCAGCAGAAGCTTGGCTTACATGAGAATTTCTAGTCTTGGTTGGCTACGGTCAACTTTCAGTCTGCTATGTGGTTAGTCTCTAGTAAGTTGTTTGGCTAGCCTCTAGATGTGTGGGGCTAGTGAGGCATAAGGTTGCCTTCTTCCAGGAGGCTGGGTTGAGCTAGTTTTAGTGACAGCCACAGTCTCCAAGGGAGGCCCAAACTGAAGTATAGGTCTTCTTGAGACCTGAATGCAAAATACTTCAACTGCCCCCTAACTGTCCAAAGAAAATACTAAACTCAGCAGACTAAGGGTCCTGCTACCTGCCTAGAGGTTGAACCAATGGTAACTGCTGTCCTGCCTGGATCTCAGAAGGTTGCTGGTGCTGGATTCCTCTTTGCTGTACCTCATATGTCTGCTAGCTCCCCTTTCCTCCATGGCCATCATATCTGGCAGGAAATACCACCTTCTGCCTCTTTGCCACCTTACAGCTACATGGTTTACCTGTCAGAGAACTTGTTTCTGGCATCTGTACCACTAGACAGTAGGCAGATCTAGATCTAATGTTCTGTCTCAAACCCTCATCATACATCACCCTTCATAGCTAAGCAGGAATTACTCAACTCTATTAAAAATAAAGCCAAACTGAGCTCCCTTCAGAAAGTTTGGGGGCAAAATGACTATAAAATATTTCTAAATGGGGCCACAATCTACTGTCTAGAGATATGGAAATCTAAAATTTTCATTTATAAGTACTATGGGAGCCCTATCCTATGAACTCCAGAAGCTGAAAATCTCAAATGTCCTCAAAGGCTGCAAGCATATTTGCTGAACGCCTAGGGAACTAGTTTCATGAGTCCCAGATTGCTGAATGCTAGCCCTGCATATGTTGGAAAAGCATGACTGGTTTGCAAACTGTTGCGGACAAATGCCTTGTTTTTCTTCTGGCTTGGTTTTGAATAGAGAGTAGGATGCTAGGCGGGACGGAGTGGGTGTAGAGCTAGAACAGGCATTGTTGTGCAGGGCTCTGGATGCCCCTGCACGAAGTCTGAAACAAAAAGCAGAGATTCATTTGGCAAACAGCTTTTAGGATGAGTCATGTGAGGGAAGTGGGGCTGGGTGTCCACTCTTTGTGCTTCCTGGGGATCATGGCAAATATTTAAATTGTTGGGAAAATAGAGTGGGTGGGAAGCAAGAAGAAAAGGCTAAGGAGAGAGAGACTTTAGAGGCTTCACTAACTTTAAAGCAAGAAATAAAAGAGCCCTTTATTTAACAGCATCAATTCTAACAAGAGAAATGGCCTTCTCCGATTTTAGAATGCTCTTAAAATTCTGAGGTTTTGGAAGGTTTAAGAAGCTTTAATTGAGCTGTGCATGTTTTTATGTGACTATAACCTCAGGTCTCAGGAGGATGAGGCAGGAGAATCATAAGTTCAAGATCAGCCTGGTCTATATAAAGACCCTATCTCAATTTTTAAAGACAGGAAAACAAAGAAAAGGGAACAGAAGAAGCTTAAATTGCACACTCCAGTTCAGGGTTTCTTAGACTTTTCTCTGAGATGCAATGACTTGAGAAGGAAGAACCTACATGATTATGATGCTTTCTGGGCCAGGTACATCCAAATTTGGTGGTGGAGTAATCTCAGACATGGGTATTTACTAAAATATTACAAGTGGTTTTGATGTGCAAACGGGGAAAACACTATTCTAAGTAAATTGACAATTGGTTGCATGTTTGGAGATCCACATTTAGTATGAAAACCACAAAGTAGTTATACAGTCAGAATTTCATGAGAAAGTGAAATACTACAGAATGCAACCCATTCCCTTTCTAACAAAGTATCCAATTCATTTAAGCTTAATATGTAAGGCCACTTTCAAATTTAAATTGCTGAGATTTTAAATTCACTTATGCCGAGCACATATAATAGAGATCCAGTACTAGACCTGATGTTTCAGATTATGTTTTTGAGACTTAATACCTTCAGACAAAAAAAGAAGAGAAAACAAAAGTTCCGAGGTAGTTTCTTGTTTTGTTGAGGTCGTCTCTTAAAGTATACCAGTTTGGGCAGGTTCTGTGTTTATTTATTTATTTTTTTTATTGATTTTTCGAGACAGGGTTTCTCTGTGTAGCTTTGGAGCCTTATCCTGGAACTCACTCTGTAGCCCAGGCTGGCCTCGAACTCACAGAGATCCACCTGCTTCTGCCTCCTGAGTGCTGGGATTAAAGGCGTGTGCCACCACCGCCCGGCTAGGTTCTGTATTTAAAATGAACAGATTAAAACACAATCTTCTAATTCTTCCTTTATAAGCACCGTGAAAGCCCTATCCCACAATTTGTCTATTCCAGAAGCTGAAAACCTCAAATGCCCTCTTGGTATGATTGCCTTCATCATAACAAAATTTAACTTAGAACTCAAATAAATGAATTGATGAGTTATACTGAAAATTACTCCATCATTCAGTGGGACTTTGTGTACAATAATATTGTCAGGTCCCAAAGAAACTCGGAACAAATGGCTAACTGTGATGCCTATTAGCATACCAAAGTATCTGCTTGGTTTCTAGACTCATTCAGTACCTGTGGCTCCTCTCTAGTCTTCTCACCCTGCCCCCTACCCTAAACCTCTCTAGCCTATGGGATTTGCTTCTCTTGCCCCAGCTTCTCTTTCCTATTTAACCCTGCCATTTGGGCCATGCAAGCTCTTGGTTCTCAATCTCTTGGCTCCTCTCTTCCTTGGCTCCTCTCTTGGTTCTCTTTGCCCTCGTTGTCTTCTTTTATCTTGCTCTCTTGCTTTCCTCTCATGAGTGGGCTCAGTCTGCTGGCCATGTTTGTGTACTTCTCTCCCTGCTCTGGACTCTTGTAGATGCCTCTGTCTGTTCTGTCACTCATATCTACAATAAAAACCTTCTCCGCAACCACACCAAGGAGTGGCTATGTCCTCATTTTCATTCTAATATCAAATAACAAAACAACATACTTGTTATTATTTCAAGAGGATGGTGAACATGTGTTTTATCTGTTACTTACCATATTTTCAAATGTAATTCAGTCTCAAACATGTCTAAGATGAGCCTGTGGATTAATTTGGTAGAATTTTTACTGTTATTAATATACTACACCATACACTGAAAAGTATTCTGTTTTTCCTTTGGCAAATATTGGGACAAACGTTACAACTAGTTGTTATTATTATTGTTACCAGAAATCATGGTAATGAGCCACTCAGCCCACCTTCATCACAAATGAAAAAGGAAATTTAGAAACCTATAGCTAGTAAGAAATTTGAGTATGATTCAAATATTCAATCTTGTATTAGAACCTTTGACTTTGTAACAGCAGTGTCTTAGTTGTAGCTGTACCTATTTTATATATTTCATTGATATATATATATATATATATATATATATATATATATATATATGTATTCACATTTTTCTTGTGTTTTCATTTTGTTTTTTTAGGGGGGGTATTTATTTATTTACTTATTTACTTACTTATTTATTTATTATGTATACAGCATTCTGCCTGCATGCCAGAAGTAGGCACCAGATCTCATTTCAGATGGTTGTGAACCACCATGTGGTTGCTGAGAATTGGACTCAGAACCTTTGGGAGAACAGCCAGTGCTCTTAACCTCTGAGCCATCTCTCCAGGCCCTCATTTGGTTTTTAAATATATCATTTGAGGTTTCATACATGAATATAATTTGCTTTGATCAAATCTACCCCAACTCTTTCCCCATCCCCTATATTTCCCTCCCAACTTCATGTCCTCTCTTCTTAAATGTAGAGTTCTCTTAGTACTGCCTATATGTGCATGGGTATAGGACCGTCCATTGGCGTATAGGCAATTTATCAAGGCTTGCATCCTTAAAGATACTGGCTCCTCCTCCCCCAGCAGCCATCAATTACTAATATCCCCTCATCTAATGGTTGGACTTCATGAGCCCCTCCCTGTTGTATAGTGGCTTCCTCCAAATTAACACATTCCTTTCAGGAGAGAGGGGAGGCTCATGAGATTCAGAAGGCAAACAAAATATTAGGTCTGGGAAATCAGAAACATAGAAATTCCCCCAAGGCTCCTCCCCAGCTTTATAGGAGCCAAGAACTTCTGGGGAAGGAGAGTGGCTAGCTGAGCTTCAGACAGGAGATCTGCAGGGCCTGGTAAGCTCCCTGCAAGCAATGCAGAGGCTTCAGGGTTGTGACTTTCATGAGGGATCATCCAATTTGGGATGGGCTTTCTGCTGATGCAGCTGCTTTGAGGTCAGCCCTGCTCCTGGAAGTAAACCCTTCAATCACACTCCTGTTGTTAGTAACTTCAATAAAAACTTATTGTTTCACCAAGTTGGAGTTTGGTCTGTCATGAGTTCCCTTTCTGGGGTAAATAGAAATTTTCTTGTGTGTCACATCTCCCCAGGAAAAGTCATTCACATAACACTCCCACATTCATGCTGGCTGGCTTGATCTTATGTAGGTCTTCTGCATGAAGTCACAGTTGCTTTTAGTTCTTGTGTGCCACTTCCATGTTGGACCTGGAAAACTCTGTTTCCTTGTAGTTATTCACCACCTTTGGCTCTTACAATTTTTCTGACTCCTCTTCCATGATGATCCCTGACTTTGAGGAGAGGAAATGTGATATAGATGTGCTAGCACTGCACATTCTTTCATTCCTTGCACTTTGACCAGAAGTGAGTCTGTATTAATTGCCATCTACTACAAATAAGAAGCTTCTCCAATGAAGGTTGAGAATTGTACTAATCTATTGGTATAAAGATAAGTATTTAAGGTGATTTAATTGAGTAATGATAATATGTTATCCCCTAGGGCTAATGACCTAGCAAGCCAGGGGGACTTGGCCCAATTAATACTACAAACATGAGTTCTGTCTTAAAGAGTGGACCTTAAATCCAATCAGAAAGTGGTTGGTTACTCTTATTCTTGCTGTTATTGTACCAATGGTCATATCTTGCCAGGTTGATCATTATTTAATTCCCAGAATTCACAGCTAGGCAAAACTCTTGATTACTTTCTTCCCCTGGGTGTGTACAACATCTTCTAGCAATATGAAAGTTAGCCAGGAGGGATAAAGCTCCCAGGTGAGTGCCACCTTGAGATTGCTCCATGTTCTATGACTCACATATGTGATATCTTTGGCAATGGGGTCTCATCATCAAGTTCTGAAAGGTGACAAATAACAATGTCAATAACCCTGTATTGTTTGGAAAAGATCTATGCAAACTCACGGACCAACAACAACTGGAAGGGAGGTAATCCACATCTGGAACTGAACTTTTTGTTTGATAGCCTATGACATCTGGGAAAGATTTATCCACTTGTACAAGTTAACTCCATTTAAACTCTTTTTATATGTAAATGTTTTTGGAAGCTTCTACAACAATCAGCTTCTGTGTGACTTTTGCAAATCTCTTTCATGTTAGTTATCCTTCCCTGTTCCCCTTCCTCTACCCTGCCCTCCCACTCCACTTAACCCTGTCTGTCCCATTATCCTCCCTTCTCCCTTCATAGTACCTGTATTGTACTGTACTCCATCTGCTTGAAATCTCTCTGCTCCATGTCATAAATTTAGTTTTCCTCTTCTATTAGCTTATAAGTTATACATTTTTATCTCAGTACCTTAATGTTTAAACATCTACCAGTGACAAAAACTCAATTTAATATTTTTCTGCAGCATGAACATTTTAATTCCATTTGGTGGTTTTCTTTTTTCTTTTCCATGTGTGTGGATGTGTGGGTGTGGTATTAAAGATTGAACCCAGGTCCTCATGAGGGCTAAACACATGCTTTACTACTGAGCTCTCACTGCCCCTCTTTCTGCATGTTATTTTACATTGCATTTTAGTTTTATATTGTTTTAATTTCCAAATTAGAGACGTCTAACTGGCTGTGTACTATTGCATTTTAATGTTATTAATACTGTAGATGTAGATGGCTTACAGAGCCAACAAACTCTCTGACACGTCTTGAGGAAAAAAAAATAGCTGTATGTTGCCCCATGCCTCTCTATCAGATATTTTTCTGAATACCAGATAGAATAACTCTCTATGATGCTTGATTGTTCTCTTGGCTTTACTGTCATAATTCTAAACAGTATTCTTATACCAATGCTTCTTGATTTCTGGGTTTAGAAAATGTATGTTGCCTTTCTAGTATGGAGGGTCGATTGTTACATCAACTGCCACCATTGTGGTTTCATGGCTAGACATTTCTAGCTCATCTAAACCAGAGAGTATACCATGGTTACATGACCTTTCCTAGAATCCTGAAGTTAATTTTCTGTTTTGCCTTTGGCTTAGTTTTCTATATTCTTATCAAGAACACAACTTCAGGATTTTTTGTTGTTAAGCAAATCTCCTCTGAATATGTTTAAATGCATTCTAAGATAATCAAGCTGAGTTATTTCCTTGAAGAATCCCATGAACAATTTTTGTCTTTTCTCAAGATGGGTCATATTACCCAGAGAAGAAACTTCTGGTGAATTCTCTCAGAGGACAATAAAGCTGTTTAACATTGTGAGTACAGGGCATAAAAAGAAAGCAGAAAGCCTTAGTATTTTATATGGAAACTTGAGCTCAATCCTACTTTTTTATACAGCACCTTGTTTTTAGTCCAGAACTTGTCTATTATACTCTTTCCAAAACAAGAAAGATTCATCTATTTTTACTATCTTTCTAAAATAAGAAAGACACAAGTCTGGCTTGGAAAGAAAGTAGTCTTCCATGATAGTAGGGGAAGTAAGATCCAATTATTTTTTAAACAGGCCTTCAAAAGGCAGAGGACCAAGAAGTTTGCTGTGAGATTGTGTCTTCTAGATATGACAGGGAAGCAACACCCCTGGAATCATGACAATATGGCTGCCTAAATAAGACCCAACCAGTGCCAATGACTGTTGACACCCCAATATGGATAAAGGAAATGTCAAAGAGTCCCATTCCTGGATGAAGAGCTATACTCAATTAAGTACTATTGAGAGAGGGAGAATTAGTATTCCCTAGGATGACCCCTTCACGAGCTTATCTCACATCAAGTGATCAGCCCTAAAAACATACATACAAGCAACACTAAACTGACTCAGCAGGTTATATTTTATATATTTTCTCAAATTTATAATTTTTCTTTAACTATATATTTATATACTATAATATAATATTTTACAATATAATTATAAATATATATAATTAAAGAAAAAGAAGACATGAATTTGAAAGGGAGCAGGGGCTTGGGGGATATGGGAGGGATTGAATGGACGAGAGGGAGGATGGGAAATGATGTAATATTTTAATTAAAAAGTGTGTGTGTGTGTGTGTGTGTGTGTGTGTGTGTGTGTGTGTGTGTATGAAATTATCTTACTTTGAATTACATTTTCCTCATTCCCTTTCAAGGTAACATTTGCCTCTAATTCAGGGTTCTCTGATAAAATTCCAAGTTACTTTAGATCCCAAACTCAGTTCACTCAGGCTTGATAAATCATTTAATATTTACTCTTTAGTTTTCTATCTTCTATAATTGCTATCTTTCTTCCTACATTTTTGTGTTATCCTTTTGAATTTGTACCCCCCCCAATCTCGTTATATTTACTCCAGTGGGTTTTCTGGAAGTGGTAGAAATGAGTTCAATTTAGGCAAGGTGGGCTTGGCTTAAGTTAGAGTTATTGTTATTTAACCATTATTTTTTTTTTATTTCAATTCCCATTAAGTCTTTCCGTTTCTTTGCCAACTATTCTTTTTTTTAATTAACATTCAGTCCTTCCTTTAAGGTGGTTTTTCTCCTTTTAAAATTGAAATTTATCTATAATTACTAGTGTATGCATGTATGTGTGTGTATTCACCTGAATGCCATGGTTCACATCTGGAAGTCACAGGACAACTTTTGGAAGTCTGCATCCGTTTTTCCCCTCTACCATGGGACCTGGGAGCAAATTCAAGTTATCAGGTTTGCACAGCAAACACTCTTACCTGCTAGTCCATTTTAGTAACTCTGACAAGGCCACACCTATTCCAGCAAGGCCACACCTCCTAATAATGCCACTCCTTATGGGCTAAGCATTCAAATATATGAGTCTATGGGGGCCATACCTATTCAACAACCCAGCAAGGTATATTCAATGGTGCAATAGTGGCACTAATATCTTGGAGGTAAGCAACACCTTCTTAATTGAACGTAAAGCTTGCTCAATAGCAGGGAACTCATACCTGGTACTGTAAGCTTAGGCAAGAACCATGACTGCAACAGTGCTAGAGCCTGAAGGAAAACCTACTACTGTAATTTTCCTAATTCAATACAGCTTCCAACTGTATCTTCCAACTGTATTCTAAATACTTACCTTTATACCCACAGATAAGTATAACTCTCACCTCTCAGCAAAGAAGTTTCTTTTTGCAGCAGACAGAAATCCACAGTTGGTCAAAATGCAGAGAATAAGTGACTTTGGGGTGCCAGCCCCAATAGGTACATCTATAATACAGTTTCTATATCTAAGGTTCAGGGAACATCACAGAATGGGAGCAGGTAACTTGTAAGAGCCAGAGGAACAGAATGCCTGCTGCGAGGTAGTATTTTCTGGACATAAAAGTGGACTGCATCCATGAAATCTCAACAATATGGCTGCCTAAACAAGACCTGCATGATGACCACACCAGTTGACATGCTAGCACAGAAAGGGGAAAACCCATGATGGGATTTTTAGAATCAGGAAATATTTCAGAACAGAGAGAGTCTTCATGTGCCTGCAAACAAATGTTACAGTCATTTGTGAATTGTATAGACCAGTGGTTCTCAACCTGTGGGTTGTGACAGGTATATCAGATATCCTGCATATCAGATGTTTATATTGTGATTCAGAACAGTAGCAAAATTGCAGTTATGAAGTAGCAACAAAAAGAATTTTATGGTCAGGGGTCACCACAACATGAGGAACTGTATTAAAGGGTCGAAACATTAAGAAGTTTGAGAAATACTGACCTAAACTAAGTGGTGTAATTATTTACTGACTCACTTGTCAAAGAAATCATCTCTCTTTAAAAAATAGCTTCTGATTTTGCCATGCGAAATTATCTGTGGAATATATATGCACTTGGAAGAGCAAGATCCAGCATTTCTCCTTTTGAAAGCACAGACAAGAACTGTACATTTTTACCTGGACTAGTTTGTGGTTACTGTGCAAATTTTATAATTATTTTCTATTAGTAAACAATGCTCTCTTGTAAGATTTGAGGTTTTCAAATTTTAGGCATAGTATCCAAATCAAACTTTATGTTGAATTATGATAAAATTATGAAATGCATCACTTAGCTTGATGATATCATACACAAGCTACTTTATTAAACAGTTAGGGGAGAAATGATGATACATCATTATTTAGTACTTTAATTGAGATGCGGAAGTCACTAGCACGCTCTGCTGCTTTAGAAGAAAAAATGACAACTTAGATTTAAAGAGTAAACTCTCCCAAGTAATTTAAGTCAAGAATGTAAAGCAATAAATAATGATCACATATGCACTATATGTTAATTACATATCTGTAAAATCATTTTACAAAATGTATACATTAAAAATTAGTTGACTCTTAGGTGTTGGCAAAATTTTTCTATAAGCATCATATAGTATTTTCATTTTTGCAATCTGTGAAGTGTTCACTGCAGCTAGTTAAGTCTGCTGTTACAGCACAACATGAAATCAGCTAAGGATAATATTTAAATGAGTGGGCATAGCCATGTGCCAATACATTTTATTTATAAAATCAGACTGTAGGCTGGATTTGGCCTGTGAGTTGTAACTTGTCCCTGTTTTAACTTTCGTGTTGGAATTAGGTTTCTCTTAAGGGAGTGTTCAATACTTAAAAAGGGCAAAAGTATTCAGTTCGGAGAAAATTGTATTAGTTCCTCATGTTCCGCACCTGCTGTGTCAAAGAAACGATCAGAGACGTTAACTGTCAAAACTCAAGTAATAAATTCAGTCTACTTCTGTCCATTGAGAAAACCAAAATAAAGTTCCAAGCAAGGGAAAATCAGAAATCTAGTTTCCCCAAACAAACCAGCGCAGTGGTACACACCTATAATCCCATCATTCAAGTGGCTGAAACAGGAAGCTCAGAAGCCCAAGGCTAGCCTATGCTACAAAGTGAGTTACAGGACAACCTGTACTGCATAAAGAAATCCTGTCTTAAAAGTAAAAGCAGAAAATAATCCTCTCATTGTGCTGTATCTTTTAGCTGCTCCAGGCTTCCATGTTGTTCCTTTACATGCTATGACGTAGGTGGTTAAAGAAATCAGGCCTAGGACATGGGCAGTGCACTTATGAAGAAGTTTTGGCTGCCTGCCTAAGAGCAAACCAATTGACATTCCAGAATAGAGGAGGAAACGACTCATAAGGTCCGGTCCCTAGCAGAGGAGTTATTGGCATTTGATGGCTGCTGGTGAAGGAAGAGTAAATGGTCTTCAGGAGTGTAGCCCCTGGTAGGTTGTCCCTGCTCCAAAGGATGGCCCTATAGTCATGTGCATATGGGCAGCATGAACTGAATTCAGTGCATTATATATTTTTAATACTCTTTTTTGAAGTAGGGAGAGGGAAATGGTGGAAAGGAGATTCAGGAAGAGTTGAACAGGGAAGTGTAAGTGGGTGGCTATGGTAAAAATACATTATACACATGTACTAAATTATCAATGAATAAATTTAAATTAAATGAAGAAAATTAGTCTTTAGTTCAGGACCTTAGTGCATCTACCAAGAAGGTTAAGATAGTAGTATCTCAACTTCAAGGCCTACATAGTTCAAGGCCAGCCTGGGTAACTCAGGGAGACTCCATCTTGAAGTTCAAGTACGGAATAAGGTCTGGAGGTGCTGCTAAGCGGTAGAATATGTGCCTAGTATGTGTGAGGTCCTGAGTTCCATATCAGGCACTTCAAATTAAGACAAGAAAAAAAAATTCAGCTCTTATACCTCGAGTTAATTTTTGATTGAAGAATTTATTACTGAATTGATCAATTTGTATCTTAGGTAGGCAGAGTGTCTAATTCCAAATATCATATTCACAGACTGTGAACTTGCTATCTAATATTTTTATTTCTCCTTGAATAAAAGTACTTTTAACCAAATTCCATACAAGCGTCTTCACTTGGCTAATACATTTAGAATGACCAGAAAGTCCAACACACTTTGTAAAGGAAAACAGCCATGTTAATATTGTCCCCATATCATATTTTAATGTGCAACATCCCAGTAATGCTTGGTAATTTCAGTTAATAAAATATTAAACACCCCTTCAGAACTTAATCTAAAACATTAACTTCAACATATTTATTGTGACAGTTGAGCCATTGGAATTTGTTGATTTCCTTATATTAAGGGCATTTTCCAGTTTAAAACAGAGTAGTCTTCTAACCTTGGATCACTTTTCCAGTACCTTTCTTGTCAATATCCCTGTTGATCTAATAGCAATATGCTTCTATGTGTCAACATAAAATGTATTTTGAGTTATTCTTTGGATGTCCAATACATTTAAACAATGTATTTTGATCATTTATATCCACCATTACCTCCCTTCAACTCCCCCCTGATCTGCCCTTCTACCCACCACAACCTCATGTCCTCTTCTTTTATTAACTGTTTCTTTATTAACAGTGTATACACACATTTCATTTAGAAAACTAAGCTCTACTGGACCAAGGATGATATCTTATTCACTGTTGAATAATGCACCTAGAGCAACTACAGATACTTAATAGCACAGCATAAATCTTTATAGAACGCATAAATGAGTGAACAAAAAAGCAAGACACTTATTAAAGATTTTACTATAGAGATGAGGAAATAAAATTTCAGAGCTATCTAATGATTTGTTTAATGCTAAAATAGCTGGTAAGGAGAATAGAACTGAAGTCCAGATGAAGTGAAATAATGTGATCAATGTGTTTTGCACAGCACTTGGGTTGCACTAAGTCTGCAATAAGTATACCTTTTATTATTTTATTGCAAACTAAAATACTTAGTGTTCTTTCTGCCATATAAAAGATATATGATAGTCACAGAAATTAATTCACTATTTCAAGTGTCTTAAGTCTTATCTATTACATAGTATCTACTGAAGGGTAAATACATTTAGCATATAGTATACCTCTTCGCATTTTCACCCATTTCCAGTGACTCCATTCAAAACATACAGAAAATTACATTGGATTTATGCAAGAATGTAAAAATTCAGTCTGTCAGTTCTTGTATGCCAATTTCCCATGTCAAAGAGGAAAAATTCCATTTAGCCCCCTGAAATTTATGCAGGCTGTTGCTTCCCTTGGCAAATTTCTGAGCCATTTACTCTGTAAATTACTGTGAATTGCAAACAAAAGTTCAGAAATAGGTCTGTGCAGATTCACACCAGTCAGGCAGTTCTGTAAATAGCCTTGCCTGAGTTCTGTTTCAAATACTTTCATTATTAACGATGTCATGTTATCTTTAAAGCTGATTACCAGGCAGCAGCACCCAGTGATAGTGCAAATATTTCAAAACCAGAACTACCAGAGTTGTGGGCTTTATAGAAAACATTTAGCCATATTGCTGCTAAACCAAGCAATCTATTGACATGAAGGAATCATTTACTTTCATATGCTAGCCATTTGGAAAGTGTCACATTTTAGTAAGGGCAGAGGACTGTCGGTTTTTAAACTAAAGCTAATATTTATTTTTTTAAACACAGATAAATTTTTCTTTTTTGATTTTCCTTGAGGATTTTTTAAAGAAATCTTTAGAGGAGTGGTTTGTATATTATTACCAAATGCTTGTTTTCTTGAAAGACGTAAAAGGGATTCACTGTTCACAGAGTGAGTTTTCGACATTTTCCTTATTCTAAAATATTTCTCCAGCATCTTATTCCTCAAACTTTAATAGGTATAATTACTGCAAACAATTAGTGTACAGAATTTGGTAAGTTTTGATGTATATTCACCATTACTATCCAATGTATTGTGGGGTTTTGTTTTATTTTGTTGTTGTTGTTGTTTTGTTTTGTTTGTGAGACAGAGTCTCATGTATCCCAGTGTGGGCTCGAGCTTGCCATGGAGCCAAGGATGTTCTTAAACTCCCGGTCCTTGTGCCTTCACCTCTCAAGTGCTGGTTTATGTAATGCTGAACATCAAACCCAGGGCTTCATGGAGGTTTTCCTTGGTTATAATAATTATGCTTTGCTGGAATTCTTTCCCCTCTTCCATACTGTGCTTCAAAATTTGTTAAGCCAGAAACCTGGGCTTCTGTGAATCTGGTCTGTTTTTGCATCCTTAGTGGCACATGGCACATGCTTATTAATTTATTTAAAGGCTTTTAGTTAAGTACATGCTGTATTCCAGCTTTGTTCTGATCAGTGAATATACCTTTGTGAAAAAGTCCAAAGGACATGCTGTTCTCATGAAGCTTTAATCCCAGAGAAGATGTATATGCAAGGAATGAAGTGAGGAATAATGGAATAAATAAATGCTTATCTAATACTTGTAAGAATGAATTTTTTCCAGGGACAAGACAGAGAGATCACTTTGTTTTTATTTCATGTGCTAAATAAAGTTCCTTTAAGGAAATTTATTCTATCTAATATACATTTTTCTATTTCTTAATGCCAAATAATGCCTCTACAGGGTCAATCTCACACAGTAAATAACCACTTACCTAATCTGAGTATAGAAAACCCAGAAAGTTTTTCCTAATAAAAGTTTGAAATTCTGTCCTTCCATATGTTACTTGATACTAAAATATCTCTCAAATGCAAACATATCTTCCATTCTCCACAGAAATGGAACTTCAAACATGATACTGCAATGGATTCATAACTATAGGTGAATGAAGAGTAAATAAGAAGAGTATTGAACCAGGTAATTCTCCTTAGGATTGCTGCTTGTGTAGAATGCATTACGGTAAATTTCTGAAGTCATAGAATCTAAGGTAGAATTATCCACAAGGAAAGAGAAAACTCACAAGGTCAAGGTCAGACTCCAGTGAAGATCAGGGTTTCCTAATCTGTCCATTATTCACTGGGGAGCACATTCTAGACCACCTGCCCTCGGTCTGATTGCAGTAATGAAAAGAACCCTTCACACATTGCTTGTTTCTTTTTGAGCAAGTGGGAGATGGCAACTTCTCCATTGAACTATTTGAAGACAGGAGCCTGGGCTTAGGAATTAGGTATCTGGAGCTTTAGAACCTCGAGATGCTATAGTTCTCTGTATCTTTGTAGAGTTGTGGAAGGTTTGGACAGGAAGCCCCCAGTGCCATCCAAGCTTACTTTCGACACTGTCCCTCTGGTTGGGAAAAGATGACATCTCTCAGACACTGTGTAAACACCAACCTAGTGTGACCCCTGTGCCATATTCGTATGAGTCTGCTTTTTGTATTGCTAACACTTTTTCTTTATTCTTTTGAAGGACGGGTTGAGGGGAGAAGGGAAAAATTAGATAAAAAAAAACCCTAATCATATAATTTGCAGGATGAGAAAATGTCTCATAAGGAAGAAAATGAGAATCAGAGGATACTGACAACAGCCTTCATGATTTTCCATTCTAGTTAGCAGACGCCTGCCAAACACTAATGAGAAAGAGGAACTGCAGGAGGGAATGTATAGCAACAATGAATTCTACATAATACCTGGGGAATTAATGTAAACAGTAAAGTATTCCCAAAATGCTACCTGTCCCTGTTTCTTATAATGCTCCCAAGGCACAATATGAGCAACTTCAAGCATCATTTTTTCATTGCTTTCATCTATAGAAATGTATTTTGTCTTCATCTACCATGTTTCTGGATCATCACTTATTCACACTTGAGAATCACAGTGTGTTGAAAACACTCCTTTGGAAATTTACCTTAAAGCAGTTCTGATTTACAGTCCCACAGACTAACTCTCAATCCCTTCCTAAAAGTTAAATCGATAGAGATATTATGTATCTATTAGTTACTAAAAACAAAGTTTCTCAATTAAAACTATTAAACAAGGAAAGGCAACATTAATTAATTTAAAAACACTGTAGTAAACATTGTGAGTCCCTGGAACATCAGAAGCTAAACATATATAAGTTCTATCTCAATTTCAGACAAAGAAAAGATAATTCTTATGTAATCAGGCCTGTCTTCCTCTAGGTGTTAGCATTCTGTATTCTCTCTCTTCAGTTTTCCCCAGTTTACACAGAAGAACATTTTAGATGACTATAATCTTCAGCTCTTGATTGTCCTGTAGATCAATCTTGGCATTTGCATTTAACATTAACATTTCTTGCTTCCACCAACTATGGCTTTATTTTTCAGAGCTGACTTCTTAGGCCATGTGAAGAGATCTTTTGACTAGCATATAATGTTGTAAGTATTTTAAACAACAATTTGCGTGATTGAAAATATGTCTTGACAAACAGCTGCTTTCAATATAAATTTGTGCCTGTTAGCATCTTCTTACACAAAGACACGGCTGTTCTTAATTCTAGTGTTTGGGCTTATAGAATCTGTTTATTGATGTATTCTCTCAAAGAAGAGATACTAGAAACAAGATGTAGCTTTGCTCTTTCCTATAATCATCAGTTTAAGACAGGAAATAATTTTCATTTTCTTGACCCTAAATACTGTACAGGAAAAGTAAGCACCATCTTAGGATTGTCAAGGGACAACATTAATTGATTTGGGAACAAAATGCTCTTAGTTCTTCATGATGAATATTGCACAAATCTGGAAATACAGAATTAATGCAGTTCTGAAAAGCACCTTCATTAGACAGAAAATAACACTTGATAATCAATATAAAACCAGTCCACTGAGACCCAGATGCAACCCTAACCAGAAAGCACACACACACATTAGGCCCTCTGAGGAGATGAATTACAGGTCTGACTTCACCAATGCAATCTAATGCTCCTTATTTGCCTTCAAAGAAATGTGGTCAAAATGTTTTTCCTCTCTAGGCCCCATGCCAGGCACATGCTGTGCAGGCACTATCAAACGTGCATGTCATTGCAGCTAAACTCATTTCCTGCCTAAGTCACTCTTGTATCCCCATTTCTCTCTTCCTAATATTTATTCTTCTCACTATTACCTTGGAGTAACCTGATTATTCATCTCCCATAGAAGAGAAACAATTGTATTTATCAATTATTAATAAATAGTAACCAATACTGCTGGCCTTTGCTTACCTCTCTATTACCAGCCATTTGTTACTCTGGTGACATGAGGACATCTCATTTGCATTGAGTCATATATATAAACATTCAGAAGATGAAGAACCACATACAGCATCCTGAAGAAATTAGGGCAGAAAGATTCAAGATAAAGTAAACTTTTATGGAGCTAAATTCAACATTTATGTAACTGGATTGATGGCTGACTTATCCATTTACCTTTTGTCTGCAAGTTGCCTCCCATTTCGAAGTTAATGTCTACTGAACCTAAGTAATGGGTAGCTACTGTTGATAACTTAAAACTTAAGAAAAGGAAATGCCAATGGGACCTTCTAATTTAGATAAATAAGCTCCTAGAATATACCAAAAGATATTCATAGTGCATCATGAACTGCTAATATGGCAGAGATTATTGACATACTTTGGGGAAATACTTGGAATATCTGTGGTAATAAACATATTATTGTTTAACCAGTCAATTGGTAAGAATTTATTGAGTGTCTATGGGTCCCACATGTCCCAGTGTTCAGGAGGTGGGAGATAAAGAACACTAGTAGGTTCACAGGCTACATGGAAATCCAAAATTTCTTTTGAAGGATATTTCAAGTGGAGTACTAAGCCAAAGAAAAATAATTGTTTTATTTAAACTATACCCAATACAAGTAATAATGAAAACTATTGACAAAATTAAGGAACATGGAAATGAAATGAGACGCTCAAAACCATGGAGTGAGCATAACTTAGACTGTAAACACATTTTAGGCATTTAAAAAGCTGAGAGCATTTGCTTTATCCAAAATTTGGATTAAAGGTTCTTAGGAAATTCAATTTGCTACCTGGGTTTCCTCATACATGAAACAAAGACTTCAATACACTAACAAATGAATAGCACTTAGTGGCATAAATAGCACATGGTAAGCCTGTGGAATTGGTGGTCTCCTCTGCAGGAGAACAGTTTGCTGCAGGCATAACACAGCTCTTGGAGTCTTTGTAACAGAGAATGATCACACATTGTGGACTAATATGAGAAAAGCTTTCACACACACACACACACACACACACACACACACACACAAAAAAAAAACCCACTAAGTTGTGGAATTGTCTCAATGATCTCTCTAAGTTAGTGGTTCTCAGTTAGGGGCAATGTTGCCCTCCAGGAACATTTGAGACCATTTTGGATTGTTTAAAGTTGGAGATGATGAAACTGCTCAGTGCAGTCCTACAGTGCTCAGGAAAGTCCCCTACAGCAAAGTGCTTTTCTAGCCTAAAATTTAAACTGAGATCTGAGGTAAGATGTGCATAAATTAGAATGCTAATTTTGTTCATGTTGCAATAGAACC
Organism: Peromyscus californicus insignis; assembly: GCF_007827085.1. Lineage (NCBI taxonomy): Eukaryota > Metazoa > Chordata > Mammalia > Rodentia > Cricetidae > Peromyscus > Peromyscus californicus. The sequence continues at coordinate 31,924,256 of NW_026294391.1, read as the reverse complement.
ACTGACAGTTTCAGACACAGATGGAGATTTTCTTTAACATAGATTTGCTTGACAGAAAAATTAAAAGAAATTGGGTACCTGTCTCATGCTTCTCTCATACAATGTTTCCGTAAAAATGTTAGGGGGAACATCAAAAACCAGAAATGATTTCAGAGCAGAGTTTTATAGAGAGAAGATGAAAGATTTTAACAAAAACCAAAACATTAAACATTTTTTGAGAGCTGAACTTGGGCAATGGGGTCATGCTAACACTAGGCTCTTCTAAGGGGACTGAATTCGATGAGTATTTCCACAAAACTACCTCTTGTTCTTTTAAAATTCAAAAAAATAAATGTATTTGAATAAAGTGATATTTTATTAATTAAATTTAATTTATTAATTAAAATCAGAAGACAGTGGCATTTTTGTCTCAAGAAAACATATACAGATACACATATACAAAGAACAAATTTGGAAAGAGCAGGATAATGTGACCCAAGTAGTAAATAAATTCTGTGACTTTGTGGTTTTCAATATGGCATTTAGGGACATCAGATTTGTGGACAAATGTAGATTATTTTTATCTTTACCATTCTGAACTACAAAAAAAGATGAAAAGTAAAAACAAGATAATTGTGATGTGTTTCTAGTAGCAGTTTTGAAATTTACAAAGTACTTTGACATTATTTCCCTTATTTCTAGGATAATGTGGGAAATCTTTTACTCATAATTGCTGTTTACTCTCAGGTGTTCAAGGACTTGTCTTCTGATACTAGAGCTCCACCAAACTGTTGAGTGAAGTGTGTGTATTCTAAGAGCCCAAGTAGCAATAATTACAGTCAAAAAATAGCTAACTTATTAATGACACAGAGAAGTAGATGGAAGATACAACCTACATGTGAAGACAGCCTATCATACCACCAAGCTAATGTACTGGGAAATCCTAAGTGGATAACTCTAGCTGCTGAAATTCACGGGGAGCCATGGAAACTCAATAAATCACTTGTACAGGCTGTAAACTTGCCAGCAAATCAATTACAATATCTTTACAATTCTTTTCGGTTTGTAACTAAAATAAGAACACTAGGGATCTCAAAAATAAGCTATCATTGATTGCTTAAAAATCAGTTCTTGAGGTAATGAAAGACACCCCAGTCACCAATCATTAGCAAGGCCTTCATTATATCATTTACAGTATACATTTGCTGAATGGGAAAATGGATTATCTACATATAAGCATGATAACACAAACCCATTATCACTAACTCATGCATTTCAGCTGTTTTTCTAGTATTTAAAATGAATTTGCTGGCTCAGTGGTAGAGTGCTTGTCTAGCATGTACTAGTCCTTGGGATCAATCCCTAGCACTTAAAAATAATAAAAAAAATTACATTGTAATAGCCACATATTCTTCCCTAACTTTAAGACAATAACTAGATTAAGAATGCACTGAATCTATGGTATAGCTTATGTCATTATACATAATTAGTAGCAGAAGGTAAGTAATTATCTGGTTTTTATTCAAGTACTGGTAGAACCCTGCATTTGCTTTTAGCAACTGTGATATGGTTAGAACCAACAGAGAAGGATTAACATTGTTAAATAATTGTTTCTTTGGATCATAGAATTGTACTGCATGACAAAGCCTTAAAAGTTTTTTATAACAGCTTATGTTTTATAGGAGAAAAAGCTTAGACTCAGAGAGGTTATAAGAATTATCCAAATACATACAGCCAAAGTGGTGGCTCACCTAGATCAATAATTGAGGATTCTGAACTTTCAGTTGACCAATCTTTTCATCACAACACATAATACATTGGCCTGATGTCAAGCTTAGTGTTACTGCTCTCTGACCTGCATTAAAAACAAAAATGCAACAAAACAAAAAAATTCAGGCCAATTTATCAGGATAGTTAGTGCTGCTAACTTGTTTGAATCAGCTTGAAATAGACAATGTTAATATTTCCAGTTCATGTCAACTGTGTACATCCTCTAATAAATACCACTTCTTTTATCACTACCCAACGAAAACGTGTATATCACCTTTCAAATTAATCCCATCTTTTAAATTTGTGTATTTCCTCATGTTCCCTGAGCATGTTCACATTCTCAAAGCTGACTCAAAGACATAGACTTGTACACTTATCATTTATTAATCGAACAGAACTAACTGATTTTTAAAACTCAAAATAGATTATCCACCACTGATTCTCTAATAATATTTCCATAAATATTCTCTAGTCCAGAAGCAACTTCGCATGTCTTGACTATGCCTGAAATCAAAGTATTTTGAGATTTCATCGTACAGAAGTCAGAATGACTAGAAACAATAAAACAAGTGACAGCTCCTGCTGAAGAGGGTGTGGAATAAGGGGAACACTCATTCACTGCTTGTGGGAGTGCAAACTTGTACAGCCACTATTAAAATCAGTGTGGCAGTTCCTCAGAAAGATGGGAATTAATCTACCTCAAGATTCAGCTATACCCACGCTGGGCAGTGGTGGCACATGCCTTTAATCCCAGCACTTGGGAGGCAGAGGCAGGCGGATCTCTGTGAGTTTGAGGCCAGCCTGGGCTACAGAGTGAGTTACAGGAAAGGCACAAAGCTACACAGAGAAACCTGTCTCAAAAAAAACAAAGATTCAGCTGTACCCAAAGGATGATTCATCATACCACAAAGAAACTTGTTCAAACATGTTGACTGCTGCTCTATTAATAATAGCCAGAAATTGGAAACAACCTAGATGTTTCTCAACAGAAGAATGGATAAAGAAAATGTGGTACATTTACACAATGGAGTATTACTCAACTGTTAAAAATATGATATCATGAAATTTGCAGGTAAATGTATGGAACTAGAAAAAAAAATTATCCTGAGTGATGTAATCCACATCCAGAGAGACAATAGCTGTTAGGTCAATCAGAACTAAGCATCAATCTGTGGAACCACAGAGGTTAGGTACAGAGTGAGGGAGTGGGGTGGGGTTGGGGGGCCAGATATATTTACATAGAAAGGGGAAATAGAAAAGTTATAGATGGATGGAGGAGATTATTGGAACAAGAGAATCAAGTGGATAGGGGAAAAGGAGAAGGGGAACTAGGGAAAGAATATGGGGAGAAACAGCCAAAATTAAGGGCCATTTGAGTGGTTGTATGATAATATAGGAGAAGCTTCCTAAATATATATACATACAGGAAGGTGATCTAAATGAAATCACCAAATAATGGGGGAGACAGAGTCCCAACTGACCATCTCTTGTCACCAAATGAAGCTTCCAGTACTGTATCTGGGTTACATCTAATTGACTTGTTGGCCAAAAGGGTCTCATGGGAATCTCCAAACAATGCAGTCTATTGCCAAGACAATAGGTTGATCTCTACAAACTGATAGCAAGGCTTCATTACTGAAGACAACACCTACACAACTCATTGAACATGGAGAAGTCAAGCTAGCGTGTACATAGAACCTTCAAACTTACCTGCTAGTATTTTTAGTACAGGAAGGTATTCTGCATACTATCAAAAGAGAAATGTAAACAGCAACCCAGCCACAAACTCTTTGATACACAATGCTCTCCTGCCTACAAGATATGCTAATGAAATGGTGGCACAAAGTTTGTGGGAATAACCAATCAATACCTAATTTGACTTAAGACTTACTTCATGAGAAGGAACCCATATCTGACACTGCTTGAGTGACTGAGAACCTAAGACTATATAGCCCAGGGACCTAGGGTAAAACCAAATACTACTGTTCTAAAAATAGAAAAAAAAATGCAGCAATAAAAATCATTCCTAATGAAATTCTGCTATACTCATAGATCAGTGCCTTGCTCAACCAGCATCAAAGAAGCTTCTTACACAGCAGATGGGAAGAAATATAGAGATCTACAACTGGACAATATGCAGAGAAGGGAGATCTGAAACACTCAGTCTTAAACAGGATTGTTCCCATCAAACCCTTTCTCTCATGGAACCCTGCAGAAGAGGAGGAGGAAAAAGTATAAAAGCAAGAGGGAATGGAGGACACTAAGAAATCAAGACCCTCTAAATCAATATGATAAAATCCCTCATGCACTCACAGAGACTGAAACAGCATGCACAGGGCCTGCAGGGGTCTGTACCAGGTATATGTTATGGCTTCCAGTTTACTGTAATTTTATGGGATTCCTGAGTGTGTGAATGAATGGGTCTCTGATTCTCATGCCTTCCCTTGGGCTCTTTTCCTTTGTTTGCTTTATGTGACTTCAATATGATGGTTTTTGCTTCATCTTTTTTTTTTTTTTTTTTTTTGGTTTTTCGAGACAGGGTTTCTCTATGTAGCTTTGCGCTTTTCCTGGAACTCACTTGGGTAGTCCAGGCTGGCCTCGAGCTCACAGAGATCCACCTGGCTCTGCCTCCTGAGTGCTGGAATTAAAGGCCTGCGCCACCACCGCCCGGCTTGCTTCATCTTAATATATTTTATTTTTTCACATTTGGTTGTTACCTCTTAGAAGCCTGTTCTTTTCTAGTAAGAGACAGTAAAGGAGTGGATCCAGATGGAAGTGAATGTGGGGGAGGAATTGGGAAGAGTAGAGGGAGGGGAACTGCTGTGAGATATCATTCTGTATGCTGTGAATGTGTTGCTCTGATTGGTTGATAAATAAAGCTGTTTCACCAATGGTGAGGCAGAATAAGGGTAGGTGGTACATTTGAACTGGAGAGAGAGGAGAAGAAAGGAGAATGGGGCAGACGCTGAGAGCCGCCGCCAGGAGAGCTAGATGTATAAGTACTGGTAAACCACAAAGTCACATGGCAATGCATAGATTAATAGAAATGAGCTGAGTTAAGTTGTAAGAGCTAGCTAGTGAGAAGCCTGACCCATAGGCCATATAGTTTGTAAATAATATAAGCCTCTATGTGTTTACTTGGGATCAAGCAGCTCTTACCGCAGGGCCAAGCAGGACCAGAGAAACTTCCAGCAACAGGAAACCATAATAAGGATATATTATGTGAGAAAAATCTATTTCCAACAAAAGGGGAAACTTAAAAAAAGACTAATTCTGGGGGTTAAGTAATGCAACTCAGTTGTAAAGGATTTCCCTAGTGTGGGCAAGGCTCTAAGTTCAAACCCCAGGACAATATTAAAAGAAGAAGAAAGGGAGAGATGGAGAGAGAAATGAGAATATGCCTATATTAGATCTTAGCATTCCAATTACATTGGACAATAATGTGAATATTATTGTGAGGTCACCAGGCTAAATTTAAGTGAAAATTAAAAGGAAAGTTACTCATTGAAAGCCATGTTTCATAATGTCCAAAGATATGCCAATCTGAAGATGGTTCAGGCCAACATATACATAAGACCTATGATAACAGCAAAAATGGAGCTAGGGGAAGCTGTTGAGAAGTACACAAGTCTGTTTCCATGAGCAAAAGTTTCCTCTTCTTCCTTACTCAGACCTTTTGCCAAATAACTGCAATCCTTTCTCACATGAGTAGAATGTGATTCCTTGCTCTTGAACTTAGCCATGTTAAATTCTTAGGACAATAAAATCTAGTGAATGGGACACAGAATCTTAAAACAAAAACAAAGCAAACAACAATAGAAAGTATTTGTACAATTCGGCTCACATCTTTCTCTCCTTTAGACCTTCTCTACAAGAAGCACATGTCTAACATAGCACCTTCTACCCATTACAAGAAGGAATGAGAGATGTGGAGAACACACCAATCTACCTTAGCAAAAGCACTCCAAACTACCCAGCCTAGAATAAAGCTCAGCCAAGACAAATAAACATGAAGTAATAAGTAATGATTGATATCAGAGCTACTTGGTTTTAGGGTTATTTTATGACACATCAGTAGCTACCTAGTATGGAATTGTTCCTTATGAGTTGTAGTTATTTAAGCAGTCACAGAAGAAAAGTGAATGGTGATCTTGAAAAGAAAGATTAACCCTCAGCACAGGAAAATCCATAGCCCCTATGTAGGATTTTGCTAGGTTTATTGATGGGGAGTACAGAAGTGTGTCACAGGAGTGGCATTAATGTAATTGGATAGTTTTTTTTGGGGGGGTAGTAAGGTTGGAATACAGAGTTTCTGTCTTGATATCACAAGGATTGACACAGACAGTGGATTGAGCAGCGCTAGGAAGGCTTTGTACATAGAAGATGCTTAATGTTTTTGTGTGAATAAATGAATGGATGATCCAACACAAGAAAACAAAATTCTAAAGCAATATCAGAGTAACAGTTGGTCAAGACAGAGAATTGGAGCAAGAAGCTGCAGAAGATAAGATGTGAAGCAGTGGTGTGGAAGCTCCTAACCAATGGGCACAAGCAGCTTTAGGTGTGTTCAGGAGGATAGAGTTAGTTTTTTGTAAGAAAACTATTGTTCCAAGTTATGGTTGCACATGTTTATAATCTCAGCACTTGGGAGACTGAAACAAGAGGGGCATGAGTTTCAGTCTAGCCTGGACTACATTGCAAGATCCTTTCTTTTTTAAAAAAAGAAGAAAGAAAACAAAATGAAAAAGAAATAAAGGATAAGGTTTGTGTGACAGAGTGACATGTTAGACTCTTCAAGACTTTGTTCTGTCTTGAGATTATAAACACAAAAGAACATGATTTTTCAAACAAAGACATAATATCCAAGACCAAATTCAACAGAGACTTACTCCTTTGTTCATATAGTCCATGCCCATAAAGTAAAAGAACAAGACTGCTGAGAGGGAGGAGAGTTACTTTCTTAAGGACATGTTTTGGGTCAATTTGGAAATGGACATATATTGGTGAAATTATTAAGGCCACTCCATGTAGTTAAAAGGAAGGTTTATTTTGTGGGGTAACTTACAAGTGAAGGGATAGGTAGGTTGCAGGGTCTGGGAAAGACATAGTGCAGTCTGGCGGTGTTCTCTGGAGAACTCTGCTCAGTCTACCTCCAGCGTCCAGGGTCCAGGAACCAAGAGAGATGGCGCATCCCATCCGGGTCTTGGGTCTTCAGGGTCCTCACTTGGCCCCGTCTTGTAGGCGTGACAGTTAACAAAGCCTCAATGGGGGTTGGAATTTCCAGATTAAGATTGGAATGGCTACCCACTACAGACATATCATTGTAAGCCTTTTCCTATACCAGGGGTTCAATATTCTTATATTCCTCCTGTCTTCTTAAATGGGGATTAACCCTTCACCTCTCCTTCCTGAGTAAAGAAGATAGTGCCCTGTACTGATTACTTCAGCGATATTGAGAATAGTCACTATTTGGACAGGTACAAAGGTGTAAGATGCCTTTGTCATTATGCATATTGCTCCACTTGGGGAGAGTTGGGAGATAGAAGAGCCAATATCACTCACAACAGTGTCTGACTCAAGTTCTCAGTTTTCACAGGAGGATATAGAAACCTGGATCCCACAGAGAGCCAGGGGTGCAAAATTGTTAGCATTCTACTCACTCTGACAGAGGATCTCAGTAAGAAGTGGATATGAACACAGTGGGAGGCTCCCACTAAGTCAACTAGGAGATTGCTGAGTCTCTCAGAAAAACCACAAGGAGGTGATTTCTTCATCAGTGGAGCTATTGAAGTTAATGCCTGCTCACAATGAGATCATGATGACTGCTCAGTAAAATCCTAAGCAGTGGGCTCACCCAACTTGCCATTGCTGATAATATAAGGAGCTAGCCTACCCTCTCCACGTTCCTGATCACAACACTTGAGGACAGATGATTTGATGAAAAAATGGAAGTGGAGTCAAAATGTACTTAGGGCACATTTCTTGTTCCTATTGTCCTCTTAATCCCCCTCCCACTTTGCTAAATCTTTTCTCCTTCCCAACAAACCCCACTCCTATTTTCATATCTTTTGTGTGTTCATTCTGCTGAACTATGATTGCTTGTATGAGAATGGGCTGAGAGCTATATAATTGAGCAAGGGAAAGTTATCAATGGCTATAACACAAAAGAATACAATTTCTCCTCTCCCATCAATCATTAGCTATTTATAGCTTTTCAGGAGGAGACTGCACCTCATGAGCCCCTCCCCAATCCATGATATATCAGTAGGCCCAATATTCTGCAGGTCTTGTGCATGTTACCATATTTGCTATGGAGTTCATGGCTGTTGTGGGAGACCACAGAGGTTTCCTAGTGAAATCTGAGCTTGCTTTACCCAGCAAGACTGCATAAGAGGATGATTGGACCATGAGCCTGGCTACCAGGTGTTTGGAAGGGTCTACACTTGGTTGTAGCTACCAGGGAGAGGTCCCTACACCTTGGCATTGTTATAAAAAGCCCTTTTGAATAAAGTTCTGGGCCATTGGGTATTGACCCATGTCCTCCTGAAGCTATCCTGTGTTTCTGTCTTCTTTCTTCTTCTTGGCTAGGCCTATCACTCTACATAATATTTCTTATTACTCTCTCCTCCTCATAGGAACCCTGTAAAAGGTGGGGGCTGGTCCCCCACAGTTGGCACCAGAACTAGGGACTTGGGTGTGGAGGAAGTTAAGTGAGAGTAGGAAAGTACAAGTTGGGTATATCTGGTTTTATATTAAGGTTAAAGTAGTGGTATTGTATTCTTTGGGAGTAAAATTTTAAATATAAAGTAGAGTTCAAGTTAAACTAAATAAGAAAGTAGTTAAAGTTAGGCTGTAATAAGTATCTCTAAATTTCTCTTTCTCTCTATCTCAATCTCTACCTACTAAATTAGGTTTGAAGATGGTAGTATAAGTAAGTCATAGAAATGTAGGCTTAGGTATATTAGGGTAGAATATAGGCTTTAGGTCTTGGGAAATGGTGAAGGTTTAATAGAGGGTTTAATTTAAAGTAGAATAGTTCCCTCCCACCCAGTACAAGCAGAACCTGGGATGCAGAAAACAGCATCCATAGCAGATTGTGAGCTTGGCAGTCTGAACAGCTTCAGAAGCTCCAGAAGCTGCTAACAACAGTGAGTGCTATAGCCAGTACAAGCAGCAGCAACCAGGCATAGGCAGCTGACACCTGTGAGGCATCAGCACAGCACAGGTGGCAGACACCTGAGAGACAGTTTGAGCAGTGGGGTTCTGCAAACTTTCTGCTGAGAGGAAGCTGAAGTGAGGAGCAGAGACACTGTTCCATGGGAAAAGGTGAATGACGAGCAGCAATGAGCAGCGGAGACTGCTGCCCTGGGCAGAGAAGCAATGTCAGTGGCCAAACAGCTGAGATGCGCTGGAGCCCAGGGAACTGTAGAAATGAGACCTGTGCTTCAGGCAGAACAGAAGCAATGTTAGAACCTAGGCCAGCTCAAGCCGCCAGGGTTAGGGTATGGGTGGAACCATAGAGTTGCCCTGTGGGCAGCATTCAGCCATGCAAGCAGGGCAGCATACTTGGAGGAGGACTCCTGGAGGAACAGGTAATTCAGCCAGGGTGCAGCATCCATGACTGGCCATGGCTGGGTTTCCTCCTGGACCCCAGGTGCTGAGAGCAGCAGCTCATAGCAGGAGCAGCCTCTTGAGCCCGTGTGGCATGAGGCAATTGAAAACACTCAGGCCTCTAGACACAGGGGTCCTGGGAATGGCCCAGTTATGGGAGGCAGAGACAGACCAGGACTGGGAAAGCTATGAAATCCAGGAGCCAAAAGCCTTGCAGTTTCTGTTTGCTGGCTGCACAGAGAGCTATTCCAAAGAGCTTGTAGCAGCTCAGTTATTATGACAGTTACTTCACCCTGAGGCAAGGTTCTTAGGGAAAGACTGACATAAAATGCTGCTGTAACTACAAGTGCCTCTATTGCTGAGAGCAAAAGTTTCAGAGATGCTTGTTTGAACTAGAATTGTTAACTGCAAAATGTTTTTGGTTACGTGTTTCTTCATATTTGGAAGACTGGTACCAGAATTACTTATTGAACTTTTTGGACTAAAGAAATGAGATGGACAGGAGAGATTCCATTGAAATGGGACAATTTTGAATTTACTTATGCATATAGACTCTAACAACTGTGGTGATTCATGAACTGTTTTGTGTTAAAAATGGAACTGTTTAAATGGAAAAGTTTGGTTTTTTTTTTCTCAAGCTCAAGATGCAGTTTAAAAAATTATAAAGAAAAGGGGAAGTTAATATTCCTCAGTCTATTTAATTTAATAATAAAAAAATATTTTCTTGTCCCTTGAGTGGACTGATGTTAACTTGTGTTAATGTACCCTATGTTTTGTATAGTTCTATTAAGAAATTGCTTTTGAACGTTTGCTAAAGTTTTTAAAGTGTTAATGGTTATATTGAGAGTATTGCTTTTGAATGTAGGTTTGTAAGATTATAATTGTGTATAGTAATATTTATGTTAGAGTTATTATGTTAACCTGTTGGTATTAATGCACTATGATTTGGAGAAGCTAAGGGAATATTTAAGTTTAATGTGAATGCATCAGAAGTTTATCCTATGTTTTGTTAGCAAGAAATGCAAATAGTTATATTAAGAGATTGCTTTAAAGTGTATTTTTGCTAAAGTTTTTAAAGTATTAATGGTTCTATTAAGAGTGTGCTTTTGGATGTAAGTTTGAGAAAATTGTAATTATGTAGAGTGATATTTATGTTAGAATTATGTTCCCCTGTTAATGTTTGGTGAAGCTAAGGGAGTCTTTAAGTTGATGCAGTTGCATTAGAAGTGTATTGATTTATTTGTTGCAGTTGCATCAGGAGTTTGTTAATTTATTTGGTGTGGTTGCATCAGGAGTTTATTGATTTAAAAAAGGGCTTGGTGCAGCTAAGACTGTTGTAGTCATTTTAGACCCATTCCAAAAAGGATATTCCATCTTTATCATCATCTACTCATTACTGGGAGATGTGGCAGCCCTAGTGAGCAGGAGTAGTGCTGTGGTGATTCCAGCTACTTGCAAGCTCTTAGTGGAAACCTGAGTCAGAGTTGCCTAGAGTTAAGCTTTGTACCCTTACTTGTGATTTAAACTATTAATCAGGGGGACCTTTGGGAGCCCACAGAAGTTTCCTAGTGATATCTGAGCTTGCTTTACCCAGAAGGACTGCATAAGAGGTTGATTGGAATATGGGCCTGGGTACCAGGTATTTGGAAGGGTCTACACTTGGTTGTATCTAGCAAAGGGGAGGTCTTTTGCCCCTCCCCTGGGCATTGTTATAAAAAGCCCTTTTGAATAAAGTTCTGGGCCATTGGGTATTGACCCAGGTCCTCCCAAAGCTATCCTGTGTTTCTGTCTTCTTTCTTCTTCTTGGCTAGGCCTGTCATTCTATCTACAAGTTTCTTATCCCTCTCTCCTCCTCATAAGAACCCTGTAAAAGGTGGGGACTGGTCCCCCACAGGATGCAACAGCCACATCATATCCAGAAGATAGCATTTATCAGTACTCCTTCCAGTCCTTTCATTATTTCCACCCCATCTTCTGTGATGTTACTTGAGCCACAGAAGAGGGTGATAGAAATGTTCTATGCAAAGCACTTAGTGATCTCTTTTTCTCAGCACTTTGACCAGTTATGTTTCTCTGCATTAATTATTGACCACTTCAAGTAGAAGTTGATCTGACTCAAGCTAAGAGCAGTCCTAATTTATGTGTATAAACATAAATATGTAGAAGAAAATTTGACATCAAGCCCATTTCACAAAATAAGCAGTAAGTTCCCCCACAGGGTCTACGAATTATACAACCATGGGATATTGACCAGATATGAATTGTTTTCCTGTGGATTAGTCCTCAAATCCAATCAGAATGCCATTAGTTACCCCCATAACAGCCATGTCATCAGTGGACACATCTTGCCAGGCAGGTGTTATTTAAAGCTCATAAAATTCACAGCTGGGTAAGACCACAGATGTTTTTATTCCTCCAGCAGCCTGCAGAGCACCTTTCAGCACTATGAAAGCTAGGAAGAAGGAAGGAAGCTTCTAAAACTCTTCTCATCTTGCAAAACCAAAATCTTATATACATTAAGCAACACCTCATTTTCCCCCTCTAGTGGTCCCTGGCACCTCCAGTATATTTCTGTCTTTGTTGACTAATTTAGATGCATTATATACATGTAACACACAGAATTTGTCCTTTAGTACATGACTTATTTTATTTAGCATAATGTCCTCAAGATTCACCTATATTATAGTACATTTCAGAATTTCCTTTCTTTTAAAAGTTAGAGATTCTGCTGGTGCTTTTAGGTTCTCCTCCAAGATCCACAACACTTGGGGTGCTGACTAGGTTTCCAGTAGCAGGCATGATTTCCTTCTTGTTGAGTCTTAAGTCCCAATCAGAGAGCTTTTGGTCACCACCAAGGTATGCATTCCACTATTACACCTATAGGGTTATCATGCCATGTTGGTCATTGTTGTGGCTCAAAGATGTCATAGTGGTGTAGTAGTGCTGGCTGTTTCCCCTTTTTGAAAGCTTGCATGATACCTGCTGGTATCATTAAAGCTATTCCTCAAGGAGTAAGCATTCAAATCAATTCTAGCACAGGGGCCTCTGGGCCCTGTGTTTGAAGTGCATGGTATCTTCAGCAATAGGGACTTGCATTCCACCTCAGAAAGGCAGCAAAGGTTTTGGGAGTCTCTTTGGGAACCCTGACCAACAACTAACTCAAAAGAGGGCTTCTCATGCTTTCTCATGGTGTTTTTGTTACATGGTCTTTTGCTCTTGAAGGAAGTGTTGTCAGACCAGATGGGAGAGTTGGAGAAATAGTCTTTCAGAGGTAAGAGCACAAAAATTAGTTATACAATATAGCTGAAGTTTTCCTGTGTCCTTCCCAGTCCTTGGTTAGGACAAATCTCTCTCACCCACCAGTCCTGCAGCTGCCCAGACCCATGTAAACACACAGAGACTTATATTATTTATGAACTGTATGACCATTATCTCAAGCTTATTACTGACTAGCACTTATACTTAAATTAACCCATAATTCTTATAGTTTTCTAAGCTGCTTCCTGCTGATAGGGGGTGCTGGTAGTCTTATGGAGATCCTGAGAAAATTCAAGATAATGACCAAGTCCTTTGTTGATAGGTTCCATCTGTTAAGGTTCAGGAGGTCTGACTTGATCAAATCTGATTCATCTTAACCTGAAACTAATCAATAGCCTCTCACTTCCTGTGGAAACAACAGCAGAACCTATTTTCCAAAGCAACATATCCTTAGACATAAATTTTGAAGTCAAGATAATATATATATATACATATACATATATATGTGTATATATATATATATATATATGTATATATATATCTCAGTAGCCTTTACAATCAAATGTCTTTCTGCAGTTAAAAATCCCAAAGACAACATAATCTAGATTCTCGGTGTAATATCCATCTTTACATGGCTTATTTTAAATTACCTTTACTTTATCTTTAAAGACTTTATTTTTTAAAACTTTCTATTTCTTTATATAACTGTCTATATTCCTTTTCCTCTCTCTTCCAAGCCTACGTATATTTTTAGACACATCGTAAACCGTTTAGAGGTTTATTTTATCTGGATCTGTTTTATTGTGAATCTATTGCTTTAAACTGCATCATTATTAGGACTAAAATAGAAGCTTTGGCTGCTGGCTCCACCCACCTCAGCTTTCCAACATGGCAGAACTATGTTTACTGCCAGCTTTGGCTTTGGGAGCCATGTGTACCACAAAGTCTCAGAAGCAGTGGGTCTATGCCTCCATTAAAGCATTGTGTAGCTCAGAAATCTTTTTTTTTTTGTATTAGTAAAAGCTAAATCTGCCATGCAGTGCACTGTGTGGTTTGGAGATACTACTATGTACTGCGGCAGAAATCCACCATGCTGTACTCAAGCCCACAGCTGCTGCAAACCCACCATACTGTAGCTCAAGACTTGCCTGAGAGACACAACTAGGAAGCTGTTTTGGCTCTGTTTTAGAATCTTTTTTTTTTTTTAAGTTTTCTCAGGTTTTAGGTGGAAAGTCTTGCCCCACATTTTGGCACCATTTGTAGCTGAAGTTTTCCTGTGTCCTGCCCAGTCCTCAGTCAGGACAAATCTCTCTCTCCTGCCAGTCCTGCAGCCACTTGGACCCAAGTAAACGCACAGAGACATATTATTTACTAACTGTATGGCTGTTAGCTCAAGCTTATTACTGACTAGCTCTTACATTTAAATTAACCCATAATTCTTATCTATGTTTAGCCACGTGGCTTGGTACCTTTTCTCAGTTTTGCCTTCACATCTTTTCTGTGTCTGGCTGGTGAGTCCTGACTCAGCCTTCCTCTTCCCAGAATTCTCCTCATCTGCTCACCCCACCTATACTTCCTGTCTGGCTACTGGCCAACCAGCATTTTATTAAACCAGTCTATAAAAGCATTATCCCACAGCAATATCATATCAAGTAGCCAGCCTTGAAAACATGGATAGAAGTAACATTTTATGGACTGAACAGGTTGTATTTATATATTTAGGTATATATATGTATATGTAAAACAATTAATAAAAAAAGAGAGCATGAGTTTGAAAGATAGCAATGAGTAGTAAGTATGAAGGTTTGGAGGGAGGAAAGAGAATAGAATGATGTAATTATATCACAATCTCAAAAAATAAAAGAAAGAATGTATAACATGGCTCCTGCCTCTACAACATGTGGTGCTTGGTCAACAGGAGGAATTGTAAAACAAAAACTCCTGAATAGAAGCTGTGTCTGCAAAGACTGATTGATCAGAATTTCAATCCTGTGGAGAGATCTGAATTGTTGGAAGCCCAAAAGCTACTTGTCTTATCTTGGGCTAGTTCTAATTCTCCAGAACAGCCATTCCTTTTCCACCTCTACACCATAATTAATATCTTATGACTAATAGAATCCTTTTGGAATCTATTAACTTAGCAGACCACTAGCTTCCACCAACTCAAAAGCTAAGAATGTCATAAGATAACACCTTGGGCCTCTAGAAAAGCTTCCCCCTTCTTGCTGTAACCACCTTTGATGTACTTGCCTTGATTTATGACATTTTCTGTTCCCTGAAACTATAAAACTTCATAAAATTACTTCCACAATGGAATATAGAATTTGGAGTAACCAAAAACCTGTCTTGTTGGGCCATAGTCACTCAAAATGAATCCAGAAAAAACTATCTCTCATTCCTTTTAAAAATGTTTTGCAAAAATAAAGTTAAATAGTATTCTATTACATGGTATCATTATATCACATTTTAATTATTTATTTATCCATTGGGTCTTTGTGTTACTGCTACCTTCCATCCACTGTGAATTACACTTCTGTGAACATTGCTGTAAAAATACCTCTTTCACATCTTACTTTCAAACTGGGGAGCATATACTGAGAAAGAGAATATCTGGAATCATGATAATTCTACTTTTAATTTTTTTAAAGAAACATCCACATTGATTTTTTTTAGAAAAGTTTTATGGTGTCTCTTTTTCTATACTAAAATGAAATTCATAAGTAACATAATCTATCTTCAAGGATAACTTTTAAATTTTGTATAGTATCATGTGATGGGACACTAAAAGGTAATTATTCATAATATAAACTGTATTTCAAGTGCAAACATTTAAGCATGGCCACAAGAGTTAATTTATCATAATAAATAAATTTAAATTTTAAGGAATAAGAAACCTTAAATGCATGTTACATGATGAAAGACATTTATCTGGTGTGTGTGTGTGTGTGTGTGTGTGTGTGTGTGTGTGTGTGTGTGTTAAACCGGATTCTGATTTCAACTTCATAACATTCTCAAATAGTCAAAACCATGGAAACAGTAAACAGATCATTAGCTGCCAGAGTTTGAAAAGGGAAGGAATAAACACAAGAGATTTTTAATGTAGTGAAATATTCTGTATGGTAGTATAAGAGTGGATATATGTCATTATAAATTTTCCAAACTTGTAGAATATACAACACCATGAACCCCAATGTAAACTATAGTCTTCAGGGAATAATAATGAGCCAATGTTCATTCCTTATAATAAATGTACCAATCTGGTATAGGATTTTAAAGTTAGGAAAGACTAGGGCTGGGGTGGGGGTGTGTGGAATTTTTTTGTACTTTATGCTCCATTTTGCTGGGGAGCTAATGCTATTCAAAAACTAAATTATATATCATTAACAATTACTTAAGCAGTCAAGAGACGAATCTAGATACATTTCAATAGAAAAGAAAGAAAGCAGACTGGTAAGGCAGGTTAGTGGTAGAGCACCTGCTTATCAATAATGTACTTGAACTCTGGGTCTAATCTCTGGCATTGAAATAAATAAATCAGTGTGGTTGACTCTTACTGGAACCTAAATTTTAATATTTTGTAATGAAGGCTGGATAACCACATAAACACACACACACACACACACACACACACACACACACACACACACACACACACGGAGAGAGAGAGAGAGAGAGACAGAGACAGAGACAGAGACAGAGACAGAGACAGAGAGACCTACATACACATAAAGGACAGACAGATATATCTGCAACTCACTTCAGTATTGTTTTGACTACACAAATGATGTAACTGATGTTGCCAATAATCACATAATGCTTTAGATTGGTAAATAAGTCCTAGCAAACTTCCAAAGGAAGTGCATTGAAACTTTCTTCAGTGTGGGTAGATAGATGATAGATAGATAGATAGATAGATAGATAGATAGATAGATAGATAGATAGATAAAAGGATGAATATATCTATACATATGTACATACATACACAGATATATAGATCAAATGAAGTGATAAGCAGATAGATATTGAAATATTTTTCTGTATTATTTGAGGGTAAATTGCAGACTGTTTTTCCTGTTGTTCCCCAATACATTAAGATGTATTTTATATTAAGAATAATCTCTTACATAACTACATTATTAAAAGCAAAAATTTAAACACGATATAATGTTGTTATTCAATGTATATAACCATATTTTAATTTTCGTCAATTGGCTAATTTTCTTTACAGCAGTTCTTTTAAGATCCAGGATCCTGACTGGGGCCAAACACTACTTTGGAATGTAAAGTTGCTTTAATCTGAAAACGTCAGGCAGACATTCACTATCTCTTATGACACTTATATTTTTGAATAATTATTCAATAAACTTCCATTTGGTTTTATCTTATGTTTCATAGTGATTATCCAGATTATGTATTTTCATAAGGATAATCTACAAAAATAATGGTATACCCTCTCAATGTATCTTACTAACAAGTAAATTATTTTATTGTGTTCCATTATTAGAGATAGAGAATGTTTTCACCAGGAAAAAAATTATCTAAGAAAAGCAAGTTCACACAAAACTGATACAACATACTGCTTAATTATGTTGCTTTTTCATAACTCAGCAAAAGCATAAGTTGATTTCATCTAAAAACAGCATTTTCATCAAAAAGAAAAGTAGTCCCTAGTGAGCATAATTTAGTGAACAACAGCTTTATTGACAAGAATTGAGACTTTTGAAGTAAAATTACGTTACGCTGAAAATTAATGTGCCTGGTAAAGTATCCTATCAAAGGATGAGGTGGCACTTAGCTGGAACTTAGCTGGTGGCCAAAAGATACTGCTTTACAATCAGTGTACTTGGGAATTCCTGTATCAGAAGAAAAAGGGACCACCTCACAAGATGGTATATTGGGTCTTTGAGATAGGTTAGCTATAAACTGCTTTCCTACAGTTCAATGAAATGAAAAGAGTGAGATTCATTTTTCTCTCATTTTGCTTCCATCTGATTTTGTTCTGCTAGCAAAGTACTTGAAGTAAAGCATCTATTAATCTTGGAACAACCACTGAATTTAATTACCATGTCTAATGTTAGCTTGTACAAAGTGTTATAGGGATATGTTTTCTTCCATAAGAAGTACAGCACAATATGTTCTTCTATTTCAAATCCATTTTACTTAATTCTAGTGCTTTGACAAGAAAAAGCAATACTGCTGCCGACCTTCATATTCAGGCTGCTATCTCTTGCTGAACTGCACACCTGAGAAAAATCACATCCCACTTGCCTTCATCCCGACTGCCATGCAAAACTATTTCCATTTGCTACCCACCACCCTCCACCAAAAAATAGAATGAGGAGAGCATGAATAATTGTTGTGTTCCAAGGGACCGTGATGAATTTTATTAGTGTACAAAGCATATTGCATGAATTTGCCAGGGGTCTTTATTCTGAGCTCGCATATGTTCTGCAAAGCTGTCATTTTAAGCTGCACAGAGTGGTGCTAAGTGGCTCATTCCATTCCCTTGTATGGCTATTCACCTTTTCGGGTGAGTAGTGGGTGGGTATGAAACTCCACACACTATGATGACAATCTATACAAAGTTTCTATTCCCCCATACATTTTTGAGAGAAGCAGGTAGAAATTAAAATGGGATGTCATATTAATTCTCTGTGGGAATCTCCTGAATTAAGAGGCTTTAAAAACTATTTTCAAAAGAAAGGTTATTCAATGGGGTCATGGATGGAAGGTACAAGGCAACATACACAGAAAACAGTACTGAAGGAATGAGGGAAGAAATTTCACGAATACAAAGGTATTCAGGTTAAACACTTAAAAAACTACAGAAACATGTTAAAATTTGTCAAACAAGATCTTTTTTTTCTGCAGAATCTAGGAAAGGGAAATAATTCTGGTGATTGTGATCTTACTAGTGAAGGTGGACTAGAACACATTTCAAATTTTAGTATTTGGGATTTTAGTCTTATAAAGCAGAATCAGAAAGAGTTCTATTAACAAGTATAATAACCTTATCTTTACCATAAACCATAGTTTTCTAGATCTATTACATTTTATTTCTGGTATTACTGGAAGTGAATTTATATTATAATAAAATATAGCTTTCCTCAGTTTTCCTCCTAAAAGATATCATTTCACATTCTGAATGGAACCACATGCACATTAACTATTTCAAATTAAAACAACAAAAGATAAAAAATACTTATAAATTTCTTTATATTTGACCTATGATAATAACTAACAATGCATTTTTTTTTTGGTTTTTCAAGACAGGGTTTCTCTGTGTAGTTTTGGTGCCTGTCCTGGATCTCACTCTGTATGCATGGACTTTAATGTTTCTGCTTTTACCATTCAAATCCTCAGTCCTTCACTCATAGTTACTTCTTTTTTTTTATAAGAGTTGCTGTGGTCGTGGTGTCTCTTCACAGCAGTAGAAACCCTAAGTAAGACACAAGATGATACCAGAGACTGTGGTATTGTTGTGATGGGCCAGACCATGTATTTGTTTGGAGGAATGTGGGATTTGGTACTTTGGATTAGGAAAGCAGTGAAATGATTTAAGTACTGCTTAAGGGGCCATACTAGTAGGAGCATGGAAGACAGTGGTGCTAAGTGTCATTTGAACTGTTTAGGGATCACTCAAGAGGTTTCAGAGAAGAATTTTAATATGTTGCCTAAAGATGATTGTTCTTGTGATATTTTGGTGAAGAAAGTGGCTGCATTTTGTCCTTGTCCAAAGAGACTACCTGAGGCTAAAGTGAAGACTTTTGGATTAATTCCTTTGGCTGAAGAAATCTCAAAATAGCCTAGTATAGACTCTGTCATGTGGATATTAGTGGTAACTCTAATGAAGATATATAATGAAAGGAGCAAGCTGAGCAAGAAAAAAATATTTGAGGAGAAAAAGAGCACCAGAAAGCAGGATGGAGCGAAATTCTTTATTCAAGAAGATAAACAGATTAAGGAATGGAATAAAGGTAGTAGTGACCTCAGGGCAAGATCCCACCCAGCTAAGTTTCCAACTTGTGAAAAGGAAAAGAAAAGTTTAGAGCCAGTATGGTGGTGCATGCCTTTCATCCCAGCACCGAGAATGCAGAGACAAGCAGACCTCTGAGTTTGAGGCCATCCTTGTCTGAATATCAAGTTTAAGGACAGTCAAGCTTAAGCAGTAAAGAAAAACAGAAAGCTAGTGAAGATATAATTAAACAAGAGGACCATGTTCCAGCCACAATAAGCAGCAGAACTTGGTAGCTTTGGTCACGTGGGTTTGGCTTTAGAGTTAAGGACAGAAGTTTGGAGTTTGCCCAGCTGGTCTTCAGTCTTGTTTTGATCCAGTATTTCCTTTCTATGCTCCCTTCCCTGTGGTTTGAAATGGTAATGTATATCCAACATTATATGTTGGAAGTATGTGATCTGCTTTTTTATTTTAATTTTACAGGAGATTATAGTTAAGAGGTTGCAGGAGTCTCAGAAGAGACTTTGGACTTTGAGACAAGTTTGGGGCTGTTATAGACAATGGGGACTTTTGAAGTTTGACTGAATGCATTTTTGCATTATGATATGTCTACAAGCTTTTAGGGGCCAGTGAGTGCAATATGGTGGTTTTAAAGAAAATGACCCCCAAAAGGAGTGGCACTGTTAAGAGATGTGGCCTTGTTGGAGTAGGTGTGGCTTTGTTGGAGGAAGTGTCTCTGTGAGGGCAGGCTTTGAGGTCTCAAGTTTCACTCAGTATGATAGTCAACTTCCTGTTGCCTTTGAGGCAAGATGTAGCACTCTCAGCTCCAGCACTACCTCTGCCTGCACCACTACCATGTTCCCCTTCATGATCACAATGGACTGAACCTCTGAAACTGTAAGCAAGGCACCGTCAATTAAATATTTTTGTAAGAGTTATTGTGGTCATGGTGTCTCTTCACAGCAATAGCAAACCCCATCTAAGACAGTTACTGTTTGTCCTTCCTACTAATCACATCTCTGCTTGATTTCAAACCCCCTACTTTGCTATCTGAGTACCAAATCATGTACTTTTATTGTCCTGATTCTTCTGTCTTCTTGTCCTGCTCCCCTATTTCTTTTCCACACACTCACTTTTGGAGTTTTGAATACTTCATGTCCTCCTAGACTCAGTTCTTTTCAGGAGAGAGAAATGGAGACAATATCTCATATATCCCAGCTTGGCCTTGAATTTGCTATATAGCCAAATATATGCCAATATATATGGTCTTAATATATATGGCCTTGAACTCCTGATGCCCTTACCTCTATCTCCTGAATGCTGGAATTACAGGCATATTCTACCACATTTAGCTGGACTCGATATAAATGCATTCCCACCTGAATATATCATCCCCCTTATTTATTTTTCCATAAGCCTTTGATTATATCTTTTGTGCTGTGTTTTGTACCTTTTGTTCATGCATTTATGCAACAGTTATTTATTAAATGTCTCCGCACTGCTAGGTAGCATTTGTCAGAGACATAGCTATAAATAAGACCCTGTAGATCCAAGTTCTCAGGCAGCTCACATTTTCTCAGGAAATACAGACTGAGGAAACAATTAGAAAATGATGGCTTTTGTAAAAAAGAAAATACAAGATGATGTGTGCATGCCTGACAGACTGTGTCTCTAACCTAGTCTTAATGGGTCAGAAGTACCTGTCCTTGGTCAAGGGGATCAAATTATTTGACATCAGGATTAATTTACACTTTACTTGGCTTAAATTACGTATGATGGAAGATGAGATGAATGATGGATGTACAAGCCTAGATCAACCAACTCACATCGACATACAGCTTGGGATACAGAAGGCAATTGAAAACAATGCTGATAAGCACTGCATCCACAGTGTTTGAGAATCTCCCAGTGAAAGAAAGATTTGAAGCTGCCAACTCTGTAGTATAGACTTTCCCTAAGGCTTCTTTACAGGCCTGTCCTTATACCAGCTAACTAGTTACTAGGGTGACACTGCTAATGGCATGCCATGTTCCCTCCTTGAAGCAACTTATGGATGGAACAGGACAGACATGCAAACTAATAACTGGTTATCAATCCATGAACCCATCCTTGTGGCTTAGTGCTCTGCCTTTGTGCTCTCCTGCCAGGTTCTTTCTGTCGCAGCCCCTCTATAGGAACTTCACAAGCAATGAAGTTAGCCTTCATTTGGCAAGCAAGCTCTTATTTGACACTTGGAGACTTCACACCCAAATATTGACCTTTCCTGGACAGACTTTCTGTAATTTCTGTAATGGGGTACCAAACTGTGCCCACTAAGGCCCCAGCTACCTTAGACTACAACAAAGGAGAGGAATGGCAAGTTATCTATTTTGTTTGTCATACGATTCCTTTAGTTTCAGTCTCAAAGGCATATTTAGCTGAAAAGCTATCACAATACTGTTGTTTTGAAAGAATTTGTACAGTAGATGGATTTTATCTTTGGGAGTTCTTCAGTACATACTGAGAAAACAAAATCTTCAATAACTATAATAGCACATCTTAACCCTTTATGCTACCAGAATATAAGTAATACATTTTCTGAGTTCAGGAGTCACTTCTCCCTGTATCTACTGAATCTTTTAGAGCGGTGCATTGTTACTAACTGTGCCCTCACCTGGTACTGGTAGAGTAGTTGCACAAGTGGGTGAAGAATTGGAGAATGGAGAAACACAGGAATAAATAAGCAGTTAAAGGATCTAACACATAGCTTTCTAAGCTGACCCTAAGATTTAGTGCTGAAAGGCAGGCAGATATCTGTGATCTGGAAACCAGGCTGGTCTACATAAGTGAATTCCAGCCTAGTCACAGCTACACAGTGTGACCAGATCTACATAGTGACACACAGTGAGACCCTGTCTCAAAATAGAAAAAAAAGATGTTTAAAGTCAACTTAGAAAGTGGAAGGTGAAATAATAATTTCATCCCACTATTTATTTTATTTATTTTAATTTATTTACTTTTGGGGGTGGGGTTAAGACAGGGTTTCTCTGTGTAACAGCTCTGGCTGTCCTGGAACTTGCTCCGTAAATCAGGCTGGCCTCAAACTCACAGAGATACACCTGCCTCTGCCTCCCGAGTGTTGGGATTAAAGGTATGTGCCACCGCTGCACAGCCCATCCCACCATTTTAATTGCAATACTCTTATAATGAAAACCAGATTTACAATTTAAAATTAATGACCTTCCGCTACACATACATGAAAAGAGATCATGACCACCCACAAAAGATGTGCCCTGCTAGCACCAACGATTTCTAACCACTACAATTTCAGGCCATGTCTGAAATGTACAGTCGTAGAACCAAAATCAAGCAAGTGATTACTATTTCTTCAAACAGAGATTAAATATGTAAAATTTTATATTTTGTCTCAAATAAATTAAGAGTGAAGGGATTCAGGACAGGAAAGCAGCACAAAGAAAGTTTGGCTGTAGAGGAATCATTTCTTCCTCATTAACTTCTTTTTTCTATGTTCAAAGTTATGGTGCTAGTCTTCTTACCTTGAAGTGTTTCCCAGTTATTTAAAACATATGAACAATACTTTGCTCTTAAAAATCTCTATGATATTAAGAACAAGATGAATTAAAGCATTATAGAGAAGAAAACCAAAAGATACAACCTAAACTAAGTGATTAGCTTTAACAAAGTTTTATTATTATTATAATAAAATAAAGTTTTATTATTATTTTATTTTTATTACCAATAACGGGACAAGCTGACATCATAAGCTGCTTGAAATGAGACATTAGGATGGACAGCGCATTGCTTGCATACCATTTCTGCAAAAGAGCTAACCCCAACCTAATCATGAAAAAGCACTAGGAAAACACAAATTAAGGAACTTTCTACATCATAACTGACTAACACTCATCATAAATATCAAGGTCATAAAATTCAAGGAAAGAACGAGAAACTGCCACAGATTGAAGAGACTACGAGAGGCATAAAAATACAATGCTATATGCGATCCTGGCTACAATCCTAGATCAGAAAAAGAACTTCACTGGAAAAATTAATGGTCTTTGAATCTGAGAGCTATAGTTTAGTCAATAGTACTGTACCATAGTTAATTTCCTAGTTTGAGACTTGTACAATGGTTATATAAAATGTTTATTAGGGAAAGCTGCATGCTATAGGTGAAATGCATCCCCCAAATTTTGTGTGTTGAAAATTTACAACCTGATATAAGAGTTTTGAGAGATGGGATCTTTACAAGGTGTTTAGTCCTAAGGGTTATGTCCTCATGAATGAATTAATGTCACTATTGATGGAATTGGTTCATTATCAATGAGAAAGTTCATTATAAAAACAAGTTTGTCCATCTTCTTGCTCTTTTGTCAATTCCACAATGAGATGACACAGCAATGAAGGCCCTTACCTAATGCTGGTGGCTTAATCTTGGACTTCCCAGACTCCAGAACTGTAAGAAATATATGTGTTCTTTATAAATTATCTAGGGTCCAACACTACCTAAAAATGGGGTGCTAGAAGCACCCATGCTTATTACCCAGCACAAATGGAGTAAGAAACTAAGCAAGAAGTATATAGAAACACTCTATATCACTTTTGTAATGTTTTGGTGAGCCTCAAATTATTTCAAAATATGCTTTAGAGTAGGCTTCACATTAATGTTAATGATTATGTGTCACAGATGAGTAAGTAGGGATTGTCTTAGTTAAGATTTCTATTGCTGTAATAAAACAGCATGACCAAAGCAAGATGGGGAGGAAGGGTTTATTTGGCTTATTCTTCCACATCACAGTTCATTGCTGAAGGAAGTCAGGGGAGGAACTCAAGCAGGGCAGGAACCTGGAGGCAGGAGTTGATGCAGAGGCCATGGAGGGGTACTTTTACTTGCTTCCCCTGGTTTGCTCAGCCTCCTTTCTTATAGAACCCAGGATCACCAGCCCAGGGAGAGCACCACCCACAAGGGGCTGGGCCCTCCCTCATCAATCAAAAGTTAAGAAAATGTCCTCACAGGCTTGCCTACAGCCCCATCTTATGAAGGCATTTTCTCAGTTGAGGCTTCCTTCTATCAGATGACTTTAGCTAGTGTCAAGTTGATATAAAAACTAGCCAGGATAGGGATACATCACAAAATGTTCAAAATAGGATTAGGTAGGATGGTGTGATTTAATTGTTGAAATGATCAGTAATACCCAATTATCCAGTCTTCACTAGTGGGATCCATGGCTGGGATCACTCCCCAAATACATGCACAAGCCAGTCTGTGGTGCTATGGTACTCACTGTCACAGGCACCATCTAAGTTGTATATAACATTGTTATACAATAAAACATTGTAATTGTTATACTACAAGAGTTTGTAAAACCAAAGTTAAAGCTTAAAGAACACATTCCCACCTCCTCCTTAAAAAGGTGTCTTTCTTTTTTCCCCAGATTTTCAGTCCACCAAACCAAAAATATGCTTGCCATCATCATGTCATTATAACTTCAGTGGTTAAAAAAAAAGCTTACCACTTATCAATGAAAAAACACTCCAATATTTCTGGTATTTAGGTGGAAAAACTCTGTTGTTCTGAGTACAAATATAAATAAAAATAAAATGCTCCACCTAAAGCATCTAATGCACCCGGTTTGCCTTATCTCTAGTGTCTAGTGTCTGGGAATCGAATTTTGGAAATACTCCTCACCATAATGTGGAAAATACTTGTAGTTTCCAGTGTGTTAAGGGCTTATTCTGTCAGAACTGCCTGAGTTTTTACAAAGACAATGAAGACTTTACCAGCTTGAGGCTCACAGTGTTCAGATTCAATCAGATGCCAAAGCTGAAGTGAAATTCTATCAAAAAGTGAGGAGAAATTTTTATCTGGATTCTACTAACGAGTTAAATCATGAAATGTATATAAAAATTCAGAACTATTTTTAAAACAAGAAGTTGGCTGAAGTTGGAAGCTGCTAATATTTAGCAGTGTATGTAATATTTGTTCAATGTATCTTGAGCAAAGTCAATCTGTATTTTCTTGGTAGGGACTCACACAAACTTCAGATCTCAGCTATGGATATCTTCATTGTTTACTTTGATTCTCATTGAAGGAAAAATTTCCTTGAGCCCTAATCTAATCTAGAACTTTGCTCCAATTTACACATATAAGTGAAGCAACTCATACTACCATCCAAAAAATCTGCAATTTTCCTTAATCTTTCTATTGATACTAACTTTATTTTTCCTCTAAATATAGTCAGTCATCCAAAAACTGACTCTGACAATAGTGTTTCAGATTATACCTGAATGAGTTGTGCCTCCTCTTCCTCGGCCCCCTTCTCTGTCTGTCATTAAATGCATTCATTTGGATACTTGAAAGTTTTCTCAAAAGTCTATATTGAAATATTTACATATTCAGCAGTATTATAAAAGTTGTATTTACTTGAAATCATTTCTTGTTGAGTCACTTGTACAAAAATATATAAAGAACAATGGTCGAGGGCTGGTGAGATGGCGCAGCTGGTAAAGGTGCCTGCTGCCAAGTCTGAGAACCCAAGTTAAATCACATGGTGAAAGAAAACCAAGTGCTGACCTCTGACACTTATGTGTGTACCACAGTACACACACACACACACACACACACACACACACACACACACAAACACACACACACACACACAAACACACACACTAAACAAACAAATAAATATTTTTAAATTAAAAGCCAACAGGGAAAAACAAATAAGCCAATCTAAAAATCATCAAAGATGTACAAATGAATGAAATATGCATGAAAAGATGGTCAACGTTATACATTATTAGGAAATTATGAACAAAAACTACAATGACTTCACACCTAGCAGGTAGGCCTTTAATAAAAAAGACATAAAATGTGTGTTGGAATAAATGGAGAAATTGGAACCTAAAACACTAATAGTAGGAATATAAGATGGAACAGCTGCTTTGGAAAATTGTCCTGCAATTTCTCTAAGTGTGAGACAGAGTTACCATATGACCTAGTCATTTCATTTTCATGTCCAGTAAGGCATCAAAAACGTTGTTTCAGTTAATGACTGCATGCATCTAGATAAAAAAACTTGGGCATGAATACTCATTCCAGTATTATTAATAACAACTTGGGACTAGATAGAATCTCAAATGGCTGAGAGATACTTTAAGAAAATGATTCTGAGATACCATCTTATACCTGTCAGAATGGCTAAGATAAAAAACACTGAAGACAGCTTATGTTGGAGAGGATGTGGAGCAAGGGGAACACTCCTACACTGTTGGTGGGAGTGCAAACTTGTACAGCCACTTTGGAAATCAGTATGGTAGTTTTTGAGAAAAATGAGAATCAATCTACCTCAAGTCTCAGTGATACCACTCTTGAGCATATACCCAAGGAATGCTCAATCATACCACAAGGACACTTGCTCAGCTTTGTTCATAGCAGCATTATTGGTAATAGCCAGAACCTGGAAACAACCTAGATCCCCCTCAACTGAGGAATGGATAAAGAAAATGTGGTACATATACATAATGGAGTACTACTCATCATGAAACTTGCAGTTTCTTCTGTTAAGAATTATCTGTTTAGCTCTGTAGCCCATTTTTTAAATTGTATTGTTTGGTGATTTGCTATATAGTTTCTTGAGTGCTTCATATATTTTGGAGATCAGCCTTCTGTCAGCTATGGGGTTGGTAAAGATCTTTTCCCATTCTGTAGGCTGTCATTTTGTCTTATTTAATGTGTCCTTTGCCTTACAGAAGTTTCTCAGTTTTAGGAGGTCCCATTTATTAGTTGTTGCTCTCAGTGTCTGTGCTACTGGTGTTATATTTAGGAAGTGGTCTCCTGTGCCAATGCATTCAAGACTACTTCCTACTTTCTCTTCTATCAGGTTCAGTATAACTGGATTTATATTGAGGTCTTTGATCCATGTGAACTTGAGTTTTGTGCATGGCCATAGATATGGAACTATTTGCGATTTTCTACATGCTGCCATCCAGTTATGCCAGCACCATTTGTTGAAGATGCTTTCTTTTTTCCATTGTAAAGTTTTGGCTTCTTTGTTAAAAATCAGGTGTTCATAGGTGTGCAGATTAATGGCAGGGTCTTCAATTTGATTCCATTGGTCCATATGTCAGTTTTTATGCCAATACCAAGCTGTTTTTATTACTATAGCTCTATAGTAGAGCTTGAAGTCAGGAATCACTATGCCTCCAGAAGTTGCTTTATTATACAGGATTGTTTTAGCTATCCTGGGTTTTTTGTTTTTCCATTTGAAGTTGAGTATTGTTCTTTTGAGGTCTGTGAAGAATTGTGTTGGGATTATGATGGGGATTGCGTTGAATCTGTAGATTGCTTTTGGTAAGATTGCCATTTTTATTATGTTGATTCTACCTACCCATGAGCATGGGAGGTATTTCCATTTGCTGATATCTTCTTCAATTTCTTTTTTCAAAGACTTAAAGTTCTTGTCATACAAGTCTTTCACTTTCACTATTTGCAGACGATATGATAGTATACATAAGTGACCTCAAAAATTCTACCCGGGAACTCCTACAGCTGATAAACGCCTTCAGTAAGGTGGTAGGATACAAGATTAACTCAAAAAAGTCAGTAGCCCTCCTATATACAAATGATAAATAGGCTGAGAAAGAAATCAGAGAAACATCACCCTTTACAAAAGCCACAAATAATATAAAATACCTTGGGGTAACTCTAACTAAGCAAGTGAAATTTCTTTTTTTTAGGGTTCACTGTTTCAATGGTCAGATTGAAAGATGCAGGAATCTCTTGCTTAGGCTTTAATACTTTCTCTTTCACTCTGAACATATTATTTAGGATTTTCCTGAAATTCTACAATTTCTTTGTTGATCAATTTTACATACATTACATTTACTCTGAGGCATAATTACTGGCTTGTGCTGGCTAGTTTTATATCAACTTG
The DNA here is from genome assembly GCF_007827085.1 of Peromyscus californicus insignis. NCBI lineage: Eukaryota > Metazoa > Chordata > Mammalia > Rodentia > Cricetidae > Peromyscus > Peromyscus californicus. The sequence continues at coordinate 31,895,747 of NW_026294391.1, read as the reverse complement.
ATACAACCTAAAGTCATTTTGGATGAGGGAGCCTCAGTTAAGAATATTCTCTTACAAGACTGACCTATAGGCAAGCCTATTGTGCATTTTCTTGATTGACTATTGATGTGGCAGGGCTCAGATCACCATGGACTGTGCCACCCCTGTGGGGAGGGGTTCTGGATGCTATATGAAAGCAGCCTGGGCAAAGCCAGGGAAAGCAAGCCAGTAGGCAGCATTCCTCCATGGCCTTTGCTTTAGTTCCTGCCTCCAGGTTTCTCCTTTGTGGTTCTGCTCTGACTTCCATGAGTGATGGAAGTATGGCCTGAAAGCTATAAGATGAAATAAACCCTTTCTTCCCCAAGCTGCTTTTGGTCATGATGGTTTATCACAGAATTAGAAACTAAGACAGGTCTTTTTCTAGTAAAGGCTACAATAGTCCATTCCAATCTAGTTTGCAACTTTCTTATTGCAGTTTCATAGCTTCTGGTCATTGTTTTCAATTTAATTTCTACCAAATGTTAATACATTGTTTCAACCTTATTCTGTTCTATTCATCCAACAGTTATTAACAAAAAGGGAAGTGTACTCTTTCCAATAAATGACAAACAGGCCTTTTTGTGAATTTAGCAGCTGTGTTGAAGAGCAAGATTTCAAAATTGTGTTAATGGAGGATTTGTCACTTGACAATGAAAGTGGGGGTCAGATGAAGTTAATCAGGGAAGGAGATAAATAGATTAGAGGAAAATCCTTTTATTTTTCATTTTGTTTCTGTTCATGCTTTCTATATAAATTAAGCTTTACTGTACGTGTCTGTTCTCTGGTACACTCTTCTCAGTAAAATCAGCATCTTTGTTGATGGTTTTTCTGTTACTCTGGTCTCTATCACAGGGGCTTCCTATATCACAATAGTCTATCTCGATTTGAATTGTAATCACTCACTAGAAATTTGAAATTGTCATTTCTCAGACTCTCAAATTCCTTCCTCTGATTCTATAATTCTCTTCCCTGCATCTTCACACACAATGGGCTTCAGTTTTCATTTTCTGGCTACTTGCAGACCTTTCACTCTTTCCCATTCTTGTACCTTTCACCCTAATTTTTAGTTAACAAACTTAATAGAGCATGTCTTAGGTATAAAACCCCAAGTATATAATGCCTTATCATTTGAATCTTCCCAGCTTTCCCACACTACTGACAATGTTACCAAAGGCTGGCTACTGTCAGGTGGCTCTACCGTAATTACCGCTATCTAATCCTGGATGACCAGTAACTGCTCATAAAAACCTTTCATTTTCCACTACAAAAAAAGCATTTCAACTTTAATTCTCTCCATTTCAAACCCTCTGTATTTCAATCTCTCTCTCTCTCCCTCCCTCCCCCCCTCCTTATTTTGTGGCAGAAAAAGCTCTTCTTGGTATTGCTACTATTGTCATCCTCCAGTTCATCATGAAAAAAAATCTGACTAAGAGATGCCAATCTTTTGCTCAAAATCTTCCAGTGGAGTAGGATTGCCCTAACCAGCCATCATAGCCCCCTATAAAATGGCCAAATTTACCACTCCACATTGCTTAGAATTATCTCCTGTGTATCATGCATTGTTTTCATCAACATGAACCATTTGTTCTTTTCCAAGGGAGCCGTGAATTCCATGCCTCAATGCTTGCTAAAGGCAAGATATGATCTTTTATTTCTATAATTGGAGTTCAAATACAACCCACATCATTTGACAGTTGGGTAGCTTTCGTTAAGGATACAGAATTAGTGGCCATTGGTTTATTCCCTAGTTGCTTGTGAGAATGCAATAAAATGATTGTTGCAGTACTGAAAAAAAAACCCTATATAGTGCTAAGATACAATGGGGAGGGTTGTTTTATTTTTTATTCCACAAATATTCATTTAGCACCCACTATTGACAGGCATTAGTACTGCGACTGTTCACTTTCCAAATGAACATTATATATGTACTTACAAAGTAGAACTAATCTGCATCCACTGAGCTACATAAATACAAACAACTGAGAAACTTCAAACTCATAAGCTGGAGAGTTAGAAATAAAATTACAACATTTGCTCATAGGTTGATGGCCAGTTTTGGCTTCAAACCACCCTCCAGTAGATCCTACATCATCATTATTGCATTTGTGGACATCACCATCAGTTCAGATCAATAACTTAAAGGGATTTTGAAAATTTATGAAAATCAGGCAAGAACCTTTTATTTCTCAGAACAAAACATTCTGTTTTAAAAACTGTAATGCTTTAAGTAAGCTCGTGTCTTGAATCTCTTCGATCCATGCCAGATGGGACGCTAAGGAGCAGATTGCACACACAAGCTTGCAAGAGAACATGGCTCTGTAAATATAGCTTTTCTTCATGATGGCTGTGACTGTACTTTGTATAGGAGAAGACCTCACAGAAAAGGGTGCTGTTGGTGTTTTCACTAATCACTGATACCAAAAGAACATGCTGGGAAGTACATTTTCTCCACTACTAACATTTGTTATTCTAGCACCCCAAAACTGAATTGTTGGATCCCAGGGAATTGGGGGGTGGGGAAAGTGGGTAGACAAAAGCTATCCAGTGAACAAGCTATTTCTCTCTCCCTACCCCTCTTCTTGAAAAAAAATCCAAAATAGAAATTTCAAAGCTTAAAAAACTTCGAGGCAATTTAATTTAAGTTGCTTCCCATGACTTTAAACACTGAATATTCACACCTACGTCAGTACTACATTGAGAACCTCCTACTCAGAAACTGTATTTAGGAAAGGAAGGATGCTGTGGTCTGAATTGAGGACTAGGTTTGCGGGATCTTAAGTTCTGAGACGAATTCTTCAGCAAGACTCCAGAGTTCAGCAAATTTTATCCTTACTCCTCCATGGGGAGTCAAGGCAACATTCTCATACCGCTTCTCCTTGGGAATAATTATAGGAGATAAAAAATATTTATTACAAGATAAACAGTAACTTCTTAGACACTCCTTCATGGATTACATATATTCTGATTCAAACAATAGGTTTGTTCCTAAGAATCTGGATGTACATTGAGTGAGCTTCAGCCCCAGGGATCTCCTGCTAGAACACCAAAGGACAGGCTTCGCTGTGTATTGCTGCTGACAACAACACAACACATTTCCTGTTCTTTAATAGTGTTTGTGGCATTATTAGATTTTAACATATAAGGCAGATTTACTGATCATCCCTCTTCTGGGAAAATACATTTTAGCTTTAGTGTTTAAGCCATAACATGGTCAAATTGCATACTACTTCACACCCCACCATTTTTGTGTTTTTTAGCTTAAGCCAAGCCAGGTGAGTAGGCGTCATCCAAGATAAAATCTTGCTGACTTTTTTTTTCCTTCAAAGAAAAGCTAGCGAACAGGAGGTAATAAATGCTATGCTTCCTACTCAGACTCTGTCACATAAGATGTCACTTCTTTATTTTAATTATATTCCTTGCCAGCTCAAAGAGGCAAGTAATTTTGCTGCATATTATCCTACCTTTGTTAGAGTTCTTCACAAGCAACAGTGGAAGGCCTTTCATTTGTTCTGCCAGAGCTGGCCTTAATATCCAGTTCCCAGCCACTCTCTTGTATCCTGAGAAAAGAACCAGTTTATGTACGAGAGAGAGAGAGAGAGAGAGAGAGAGAGAGAGAGAGAGAGAGAGAGAGAGAGAGAGAGAGAACCAATTACTGAAATGCAGCTATATTTGAAATACAAAATGCCTCTCTAAAGCAATGCAGCAATAAAGAGAGTTTAAAGTTTTATTTTAAAGAGCAAACCCCACACACTTCCTACAGTCAAGTAACGACATTGACCAAAGAGGTGAACAAAATCCAGATACCATCAAGAAGATGGGGTGGAAGGAAAACTAAGGGTTCCTCTTATTTGAATTTGGGAGGCCAGGTTTGGGAATGAGGATTCTGTTTGTATGCTTGAAAGGCACAAGGATCAGTGATAGAATAGTTCGGAAAGACTCTAGGGAAGGGAAGGCAGAATATTCAAGGAAAAGGTACACTGCAAATCCCACTACCACAGCAGCAACTGGAGCGAAATCCTGACAGAAAGCCCTAGGAAACAGTACAAAATATATGCTTCATGACTATTCCACTTTGATGTGGGATGATTTGTTAGGACCAGATACCCAACTTATGGCAGCCATTGGTTGAGGGATATTGCTGTGAAAGGAAAGGGTTTATTCCAGTGCTATTTGCCATCCGCTTTTCCAGTTTCAAAAAAATATTCTCATGTCCAGAGATTCAGATACTGACAGCTAGAAGGAGGCTAGAGTCTGGTGGGTGTTCAGGGCCAAAGAAGAGCAGCACACTACTTCCTCTTTGTACTGAAGCAGTGTATCCTGAAGGAGAATGTTGTATTGGTTCCTGGTTATGGAAGGTCTAGATACAGTTGGTGGATGTCACAAACAAAGACACGGGATAGAAACAAGGTCAATATCTAAAGGAGGAAACAATGATCTACTTGCCCTCTTCTCTCCCTGCTATTATCTGCCACTTGTCTTTGTTCAGATGAGGCACTTTTGCCTTACATGCTAAAAGTCAAGGTGCTGGACTTCTTTGGATTTATTTGCAGAGGGATGCAAAACATGGATTTGCTCCTTGAAACAAGTTTATCTAAGTTTTTCCCAAGATGTTCTGAAGGTTAGAAGTACTAGCAAATAATAACACATGCATATATTTATTGAGCATTTTGTTTTTCTTTATTTTTGAGAATTTAATACATCATATCTACACCTCATTTCTTTCTTCCAATTCCCCTTATTTCATCCTCAACATGCTTCCATCCCAACTTCGTATTTCTTTGATAACCTACTAAGTCCAGTTAGTGCTGCTCATATGAGCATGAGTGTGGGGCATCTACTGGAGCAAGGGAATCCTACCAATTGCCACATACTCAAAGAAAAGTGATACCTCCCAACAACTACTGACAATAGCTTCTACAGTAAATGGGACCCGGCAATTCTCTACTCCAACTATGCTGGGAGTTTGACTGGTTTGATCTTGGGTATATATTGTGCAAATAACCACAGCTATGGTGAGTTCATGAGTACAATATCCATTCCGTGTCCATAAGACAGCATTTCATACCATTCCTTCTCATCCTTCAGCTCATAGACTTTCTACTTCCTCTTCAATGTTCCCTGAACCTTGGTGATAATGACATTAACATAGATATTCCATTAAGACTGAAAACTCAGTCTCTTATTCTCAGCAATTTAACCAGTTATTCTCTGCATTGACTGCTGCCCACTGCACAAAGGCGCTTCTCTGATCAAGGCTGAGAGCATTCAGGGTCTATGTATCCAAATACATAAAAGGCTGCTTGACAGAACAACTTAGCAAAATGACAATAGCAAGTTATACCATAGGGCCATAACCTCCCCAGCCATGGACTTTTTACCAGGATTACAGTATCGGGCATGAAATATCCTCCTGTGGAGCAGACCTCAGATTCAGTCAGAAAGCCTTTCCTTACCTTATGACAGTCAAGACACTGTTGAGCCAGTAGGCATAACTTGCCTAGTGGGTCAGCACTGCAATATGCAGGGTCCAGTACTGAGTAAGATCACTGGCGTGATTACTCCATCATCAGCCTGGAGAGCACCTTACAGTACTATGAAAACTAGCCATGAGGAGGAAGTCCTCAATTGCTTATTATTTCTCCATGTTCTGTAGCCAAAGTTTGTGGTGTCCTCAGCAATAGGCTCTTACCATAACAAAGGGTAATACTAATACTTCTGGAGCCTCCCTGACCAATAATTCGTAGGGAGGTATCCGTTAACTGGCACTATGATTTTCATTCAATAAACTCTGTCTTCTAGGAGCAACATTGTCCACCCATGCAATTATTATTATATTATAGTATTAGTATTAGTATTATCTTAAGTGGATGGATGTTTTGCCTACATGTATGTCTGTGCACCACATTTGTGCACTGGATCCTCTGGAACTGGAGTTACAGACAGTTGTGAACTTCCCAACTCTTTTAAGTTGTATTTTGAAGTTATCTTACTAAATAGTGGGTTTCTGTAAAGTTTTTTTTATAGAATCTTAGTTTTGGTTAACCACCCCTCCCACTAGCCACTTTTTCTCTCTGCTCTCACCGCCACTTAATCCGTCAACCCTAGGAAATTTCTTCTCTTCTTCTATTTTGCATGTTGTCTGTCTCTTCATTTAGAGAAAAAGATTTATTTGATTTTTAATCCTATGTCTGTGTGTGTTTATGTGGGTTTGCACATGTGAGTACAGGTGCCTGCAGAGATCAGAGGCATTGAATTCTCCTGGTGCTGGAGTTTCAGATAAGTGGTATTCACCCAGTATGGATGATGGGAACTGAACTCTAGTCCTCTGCAAGAGCAATGTGTGCTTTTAAGTGCTGAGCTACCTCACCAGACACTATTTTTATTTTAAGTTGGGTTGTCAGAGAGCCAGGCTTCCATATGTTTTTTTCATATCCCCTTCCTTTGGGTTAGTCCTCCCTTTCACTTCCTTTCCCCCCTTACTCCCACATCTTTCCTTCTTAAGCCTTCTCATCCCCAGTATTCCAACTTATTAATATGTCTTTGCTTTGGGGTTAATTTACTCTTCCCCCTCCCTAATGTGTTTCTGCCCAAAAGGTTCCTTTCTAATTTTCTGGCTTCCACTTGTGCTATAAGTTAAACACATAAAAAACAAAAGATCAGGAGCTAGTGAGAGCAGGCAAAATAGTCTTCCCCAGGGAAGAGCAAACCAATCTGTTGTTCAATAACAAATGGTCAGCCCTAAAGCATACACATACAAGTAACATGGCATGTACCAAGCAGGTTGTTTTTATATATTTAGAAATACACATACATACATATATACACACACATCTATGTAACAACAATCAAAGAAAAAGAGTCCGTGAATTTGAAAGTGAGCAAGGAAAAGCAGGGGAAGGAATAAATTGTAGATGAATTTCTAAACAGTCTTATTAAATAAGAAACACAGAACCAAATACAGACGTAATAGCCAAAGAGATCAGAGAACTAGCAAAGAGCCACGACTACCTTATCTTACCACCTCACCACCATTGCTTCCCCAGAGAGTTTTTTCCTGCCTGACCTGTGCTTTTATTGCTTTCCTGTTCTGCCTTCTCATTGGCTGTAAGTCCAGCCACATGACTTCCTCGTCACTGCCTGTCTATACAGACTTCCAGGTCTCTAAGGTTGGTACTGGGATTAAAGGCTCATGTCACCACGCTTGGCTGTGTCCTTGACCACACAGAGACTCTGACTGCCATGTGATCGAATTAAGGCTGTGGCCTACCACCTCCTGACTTCTGTTCCTGGCTCACTATGACCTCTGATCTCCAGGCAAACTTTATTTATTAACATCTAAATAAAATATCACATTTCAGAGCAAATAAAATATCACCACAATAAATGATGCAATTATAATATAAAAATTATAATAATTTTTAAATTAAAAAGAAAAAGATTTGAAGTTTGAATTCATATATGAGAGAGAATATATGGAATTTGCCTTTCTGGGCCTGAGTTACCTCACTAATTATAATTTTTCCCAGTTCCATTCACTTACCTGCAAATTTCATGGTTTCATTTTCCTTTACAGTTGAGGCATTCTTTATACAAGACATTTTAAAAACAATTTTTTTTGTTTGTTTTTCGAGACAGGGTTTCTCTGTGTAGCTTTGGAGCCTGTCCTGGAACTCACACTGTAGCCCAGGCTGGCCTCGAACTCACAGAGATCTGCCTGCCTCTGCCTCCCGAGTGCTAGGATTAAAGGCATGTGCCACCACTGCCTGGCTTGAAAACAATTTTATTTCCCAGGCAGCAGTGGTGCATGTCTTTAATCCCAGCACTCAGGGCAGAGCCAGGCAGATCTCTGTGAGTTTGAGGCCAGCCTGGTCTACAGAACGAGCTCTAGGACAGGCACCAAACTACACTGAGAAACCCTGTCTCTAAAAATAAAAAAATTATTTTATTTTATGAGTGTTGGTGTTCTTCCTGCATTTATGTCTATGCACCACTTGTGTACCTGGTGGCTATGGAGGCCAGAAGAAGGTGTTAGATCCCCTGGAACAGTCATGTGGGTTCTAAGAATTGAACCCAGATCCTTTGGAAGAGTAGTTTGTGCTCTTAACTGGTCAGTCAACTCTCTAGCACCACAAGATATTGTTTTCATGTGATTTGTATGCATTATTCATGTAATCTTCACAACAACATTATAAAGTAGATGCTATCATTATCTCTCATACCTAAAAAAACAAAGACACAAAAAGATGAAGTAGCTTGCTGAAGATGGCCAAGCTAGAAACTATCCTCAGCAACCATGATGATGGTTAATGATGGAAAGGGGATAAGTGATAGGCAGCACAAAATGATCACAAAAGAAATGAAGGTAATAAATGTAATAAGGAAGATAGTAAAGTCTCTGGGCAGTGGATTGGACCTAAGGACTTAAACAAACTAAAAATAGGAAATAATTACTACCAATTATCTAATCCCTTTTCCTACCACAGGAAAAGACCAGTTTGAAAGAGAAGCCGCCAGGCCAACAGGATCTAAATAAGTGCTCAGATGAGCTAATGCATACTTAAACATTACTCTTGCTACTGCAAAATTGATAAGCCAAACTGAATAAAAACAGCACAATGAATATAAAGGAAAAATGTTGTTTTTAATTAAATTTGCCTTTTCTTTGGAATTAATTTCCAAATGTAAACAAAATGTTCATGATAATCATAAGCAAGATGAGATGAAAATGGAAAAAGATGTAGTTTTATAAGATAATAAAGTGGTAACTTGCCTTTGAACAGAAAATAATTCTGGATTGAAGCTGTTGAAAGTTCTATACCTTCCAAGTAGCCCTTCTGAATCCTTGAAATATTATTTCTCTTAGAAGCTAGACCTGCAATGGACTTGTAAGAGAGATTTGGATGGCTTTTGTTGTCCAGCCTTAGCCTATCTATAATACTGGGCAAATAGCAACAGATAAAACCAGAATGTGGGAAAAAGTCCCTACAATCTTTTCTGCAACCAGGGCATATTCACATGATTATAATCCCAGAACTTGTGAGTCAAAAGGACAGCCACAAGTTCAAGGCCTGCCTGCTATAGAGTCAGTTCGAGGCTAGCTGGGAAATCTTGTCTCAGAGGGAAAAAGATTAAAAATAATAGAAAATAAGGGAAGAATGGCAGGGCAGGGAAAAACAAAACCTTTTCTGGAACCAAAGTTGTTAAGGAAAGTTGTCTAAAGGCATAACTGACTATAGAAAGCAATGGCTTCCAACAGTCAGTAGAGACAAGTGCAAGGACACTCATAAACTCATGGCAAAGAAGCTACAGTCAGCTGAGAGTCTTCCTTTTCTTTTGATTATCCATCAGAATGATGAAAATGGAAACGCAAAATAAACATACCATTTTGGGGTGGAGGAGCCTTTTCTAGTTTTGTCCACTGGATGAGCCCAGAGACAATGATAGACAGTAGTAATGAGCACACCTAATGTCCTGATTTGGTTTTTACTATTTACGTCTGAGAAGAAATAAAGTTATGTAGAGAAATGACTGGTTTCAGCTCTTGGACAGGGAAAGTATGGTAATAATTTTGAAATATGTTAGCATGTCAGGGAGTAAGAAAAGCATTCAGAATATTAAGAGGACATGAGGGCCAGCTTGAGATCATTCCTACTGGGCAAATTTGAGACAATTTGAGCATCAAAAATAGTAATAGGCATAAATTAGTGTTGGCTGAATAAATAAAAACCCATGGGTCTAAATGATCCTTAGGAGAAAAGAGGAGAGGGAAGAATAACATAAATACTATTTTTTTTACATAAAGGATGCTGACTAATAAATGCATAAGTACTGGCAGACATTTAAAAAATAACCCTTTTGAAAACAGAATGCAATCACTGGCTGTCACAAGAATGATAAAGCCATTGAGTAAAGGGTTCTTGGGAACAACATGTTTTTAGATGGTATCAACATCAAGTCTTGCATATTTATTGATTGCAAAGCTTTCTTCTGTATTGTTAATATCTGGTGGGTTCAGTAAAGTGTCCACTTCTAAAATGTACCTTGTAATGAGTACTGTCATCAGAGAGTTGTTGTAAAGATTAAATAGTCCAATCTGTACAAAAGACACAGCACCAGAGCCCCCAGTAAGGGCTCCATATATTAACAGTGGTCCAGTAAAGAGAATTATAATTATATCTAAACTCTAAGCTTAGAATACAATCAGATAAAGTGGTTTTCTTATCCATGTTTTCCCAAAAGACCCTAAACTAATCACACTCTGTAGTAATTATATGAACCATATCAAAAAGCAACAGAGAGAGCATCTCAACAGTGAGAGACTGTGTGTGTAATCAGTCTTCTCCAGACCCTTCAGGGATGGACCTGCTCCATGGCTCACCAGAAAAGACAACATGCTACTCTCCCTTCTTTCCTCCCAACAGAAAGGAGACAGAAGTGAGTTGTTTATAAAGAGAAAAAGGTACACTTCTGCTGAGATACCTCAAAGAGGATTATTAAAGTTACGAGGGACATATTATTCCAATGCCAGCTGCTTTATTTCATCCCTGCTAAGACTTCACTCCTTTGAAAAGATGTCTGGATGAGAAATGTATCCCTTATAGTTACTTCAACTCAACATACATATTCATCTATTCATGTATTCATTGAGAAGGTAATGATGGAACCAGCGGGAGTTTGCTCTGGGTATCTCTTCATTTAAACCTAGATTATCAGGGCACCTTGGACCTTACATTTACAGTGTAACTTTGACTGCAATGAATCATAATCACTAGTGTCTGCTTTTATTTGACATAGAACTTTCTCTAATGACTTGGCCTGCTCTACCAATTCCCACAAAGCAGGTCATGAGAATTAAGATATTGAGGTCTTCAGAAACTTCAATCCACAAGAAACATATCTGTTCCTCAGATATGTGAGCCCTTTAGTAGGATAGCTTTAAGATGTGTATTCAGTACTGGGAGAAATGGTAATTCAAAAAAAATGTCATTTTGCTTGATCTAACACTTTACCATTTGCTCCCTGCCTCACATTATTATTTCTAAGACTATTGTGTCAGAATCCTCATCCTTCTGGGGAAACATAAATTAATATCCCTGGCTAAACAAATACTATTGTTTCTAGAGTCTTGAATAAACTATATAACCAAATCAGTCATGGAAGCTGCTATGAAAAGCTACATTGGAAATGTGTACCTATCACTAAGAGATGATGTAGATTCCTGGAAGAATTTTTGGTACAGAATTTCTGCTAAATTGACTTATATGAACAGCAAAGAGCAGTTTATAATTCATCTGGAGCCACAATAGTGTCCTTATGTGGCCCATTACTCAAAATATTTACCAACTGCCACAGTTAAAGGCCTGAAACAGGTGCCAAAAAGACGTCCTTGGTGCAGTGGGAAGGGGCTTGGACCTACCTAGGCTCAGTGTGCTGGGCTCTGCTGACTCCCCATGGGAGACCTCGATTTGGGGGATGTGGGGATGTGGGGTGGCTTGGGAAAGAGGGCTGGGGGTGGGAGGAGGAAGGATGGGGGATCTGTGGATAGTATGTGGAGTGAGTAGAAAATTTCTTAATAAAGAAAAAAAAGACGTCAAGAGTGATGGGACTACAGTGTCAAGGGAATCATAGCTGCTCTCTGAACTAAGGAAATTTACTAGTTGGAAGGTGAATTTCTCTCTGTTTTAACCATTAACACAACCTTATCAGTTTAGAGTGCTTGAACATCAGTGTTCTTCTTAAGTACTCAGGTTTTGGTGATATTTGGATAACGGAAGATTGTCAGCATTAATTATTTTGTTCTTATTCCTAGCAGGTCAAGAACAAGAACAAATGATGGTAAAGTACAAACTCAAACGTGCAGTGAGGTCTTGAGCATCCATCGCTTTGGTATCCTAGTCAAATCTTGAGCTATTAACTTTAAAAGAATTAACCAACAACAAAATAGATTGTATTAAAGCCACAATTTGTGGATTATTTTTTTCTTCAAAATCATCTCAGGGTCATTATAAAAAATATAAACTTTCATTGTTCTATTGGTGTTTGGTTAAGATGGTTAGAATAGATGACTTGATACTGTATCAGCTACTTTGTCTCAAGTAATTATGCTAAAATATCAACATAGCTTTGGAACATTTGAGTGCGTTTACCTCCCATAGAATAAGACCAGAAAACCAGAATTTTTGTTTTCACATCTGAAAAAATAAAAATTCCTAACTAGGCTATTGATAAATGTATAAATTTTCAGTAAGAGATATCCTCCCCTATGCATTTATAGAAAAATATTAAGAAGGGATTGTAATGGTGGGTGGTTCAGCATTTAAGAACACTTGCAGCTCACAACTGCCTTTAACTCAAGATCCAGAAGATTTGATGCTCTCTTACGGTCTCCACAGGCATCCATGCACATATGACACAAACATACATATAAATCTTGCAATTAAAGAAAGAACACTGATGTGGAAATGTCAGAATGTAGGATATTAGAAAAAAACTGTTCTACATAATATGAAGAACTGTTTAACAAATACTTGTCCTATATGAAAACCTTAAAAAGCTTTCCTATAGCTTAAAGTCATAACTGAGTCCTATATAAATCCTTTAAGTCAAATCAGGTCTCCGAAAAGTCAAAAAGTAAACATTAATTTCTTATACTTTCCTTTAAACAGCAAGTGATGGATTCTTGAGGAAAAGGTGCCAATGACTATCGTAAAGCTGTAATGTCATAATTATGTGTATATATTTATGCATAATTATGCATACAAATATTCTGGGGACAGCACAATTTTAAAAAAGTTAAAGAAATTAACAAAATTGCATCAAGATTTCTACCAAAAGCAGTTTGTGCTGCCATAAATGATGGCAAGATGAGTGTAAATGTTTAAGTGTATTTGTTTCCTCTATTTTATCATTTTGTTTTCTCTGTCCTTGACCGCTTTGAATTATTTTTTATTATTTTCCTTCTTCAGTTCATTTTTATCAGTGTGTATCATTGTAAAATAATGACGGGTTTAATTGTGATATTTTCATACCTGATCGTCATGTCCTTTGCTCTGTTGCTGTTCTTTAGTGTTTACTCTAGAAACTACAACAAATAGAAACTTACTGGACTAATGAAAAGTGACATTCCTCTTAAAAACTGAAAAGGTCATTTCTGTTTTTTTCTCCATTTACTTTTCACTTTTGTATTATTTTTATGTATCATAATTGTAATTATTTTAAACCATGTAAAATATTGTGCTATCATAGACTTTGGTTTTTAAAACCTTTGCTACTGTACCCGTAAGTATACATTCATTGCATTTTCCTGCTTTGGACTAACATGAATCCTTGAATCTGCAGCTTTATAGTGTCTATCTATTCTCAAATGCTTTATGTTTGAATATGACCTTTGCAACATTCTTTCACATTTCTCCTCTGTATTTAAAATAATACATATTGTATTTTTTTCATTTTGTTCCATGGACATCTGTGCTTCTGTCTGTATGCTCCATCCTTCAATTTTCCATGTTGTTTGGATATTTGTTCTTATCATCTTTCCAGTTTGCTATTGACTTTTACGCTATGTCTGACACATGATTTAGTCAACCTATTTGAGTTCTTAATTTCAAATAATGCAAATAATGAATTTCTATCTGATAACTCTGTATTTTACAGTTCCTTGTCGATCTACCTATTCATTTAAACTCTTGAAAATATTAACCACAAGTATTTTAAATTTTATTCCAGAAAACTACATTTTTCAACTTCTCCATGTTTCAGTCAGTTCATATTGCGACATGGTTGGTTATTTTTATTGAATGCTAGAGAATGTGTGTGGAGCTTTTAGAAATAATTTGATATTCTGGATGATGTTTTAGTCTTAGAGAGAGAATTTATTCTTGCTTCTGGCATTCATGTGGTCTAAGAAGACCACTTTAGTCTCATCAAAGATTCAGCTGATTTAAAATTGACACAAGTAGCCATCTTATTAAGTATAATTGCTGATAATAACATCTCTAAACCTTGGTCATTTTGACATCAAAGAAAATATAACAGTAGTATACTCACTTTTAGAGCCCAGACTCTTAAAACTGTATTGATCATTCATATTCAACCAGCTGGCTTTCATTTTAACAGTGTTTTAAGCATAGGCAAACAAAATGTAATAGTCCATTCTCAAAAGCTCAAAAGAGGTTTCAGATCAATATTTTCTATTCAGATTGCAATCATAGCACCTGTAATGTTCAGAAACAATTCATACTAGTAATTTGAAACATATCTTTAATGTATAACAATATGAAGCCATACAATAAGTGTATATTTAGAAGTCTTTACCAAACCCATGCTCAAGAGCTGAATTATTTAGAATTTATGTACCATCTTATATCATAATGTTTCTTTTTTTACAAATGGAAAAAGGAGAAAAGGAATTGTTATCATCATTATCTACTGCCACCCTCGACAGCCTGTAATAAGCTTCAAGACTATCTTCCTTTACTACAGAACAATGACTCACCTACAGTTACATAACACACAGTTCTCAGGAATCCAAATCTCTCATTTTCTTCTTAGTCTCAGAGGCACTTATTGTTTGAAGCTATAAATGGTTTTAAGGAAATATTCAAGCTGCATATGAAGGAGAAAATGCAAGAGTCTACCAAGTTGTGCTTACCATTATGATGACCTATCTTAATTGTCTAGTCACACTCTTTGAGTCTATCAAGTGTTGACACTGGAATTTATATGACCCTAAGAATAATATCTCCATAGGTGATGTATTAGTTACTTTGCATAGTTATAACCAGAATGCTTGTCAGAAACAACTAAAAGGAAGGAAGGATTTTGACTTATGGTTTCTGAGATATCAGTTCCTGGCCCTTGGCTCCATTGAAATTGGACCATTGGCAGGACAGAGCATCATGGCAGCAGGAGCATGTAGTGGAAGAGGCAGACAAGAAGCAGAGAGATGAGGAGGGACTGGAGACCTGTTACAACTATCAAAGGCATACCCTCAGAGAATTCCTCCAATTAAGCCCATCTAAAATTTCCAGAACCACCGTTAACCACCATTAACTTGGAACCAAGTGTTCACCTCATGAGCTTATGGGAGAAATTTCATATTCAAACCATAACAGTATCTTGTTTGCCTTACTCTGTCTTCTCAGAAAATATAATTTTATAGATAAGTAAAGGGAGATAACCCCACAGGGGAAATTATCAAGTACTTGAAGAAGAGGCTAAAATGCATCAGTGTGCTTTGTAACCCAAGAAAGCCTATTTAGAAGAAAGAGATAGAATCATCTTGTCAGTTAATATTCAAACAGACTTCATTACCGAGAACTGCCATCTAAGAAGATGCTAGGTTTGAATTTTATTTTATTCTATTAGGTCTATCTTAGTTTTATGTGTATGAATGTTTTGCCTGCATGAATGTCTATGTACATGCATACCCACAGAGGTCAGAAGTGTTGGGTCTCCTGGAACTAGAGTTACAGATGGTTGTGAACCACCATGCAGGTACTTGGAACAAAACCCAGGTTCTCTGAAAGATCAATAAGTGCTTTTAACCACTGAGTCATCTCTCCAGTCCCGAAACTTGAATTTTATAAATGCAATGTAAATTTAAATTTTAAGGAGACACTTTTAATACACAGTTTTGGAGAGGACATTTGGAAATGTTCTTTCAAATGTTAATGATGGGAGTGTACATTAGTATGATGTCTGGGTAGCAGTATCTATCAAGTTGCTTGGAACTAGCAATTCAATCTCTGTATACTATCCAACATATTTCTGAGTCCTGTATTTGAGAAAATGTATTAAAACACTGATAGCAAATAAGTGTTATGTAGGCTGGGTTAAATAAATCATTGTATTATTCTACATCATAAAGTCAGTTAAACATTATGTAGCTGCATAAAGAAATACGTGAACTTCCTAAGTACTATTATGGAATCAGTGATACTTGTACTAGCACTAATATCTTCAGTAGATTTGTGAAAGGGTGAAAGATTAGGTAGATGATAGCCTTGAAGAAAGGGAAAGAGTGGTTTATCACATGAAACTGAAATTGAATGGCATATTAAATAGTTACTTTCCATTTTTTATAATATAGAATACAATGTGTGCACATTAACTCGATCCAGTTTGCTTTAAAATTAATTATTCAGGGATTCTAAGATCTTAATGGTCTTAACAGAAATTTTAAGAAGTTATAGGTACAAATTGTGCAAACAGTATACTAAGTTAGTAATTAATGTTTGTGCTGATTGTTTGTTTTCATCAATTTGATACATGCTAGAGACATCTAGGAAGAGGGAACATCAATTGAGAAATTATCATCAACATATTAGCCTATAGACAAGTCTGTGGAGCATTTTCTTCATTGATAGTTGATGCAGAAGGGCCCAACTCACTCTGGGCGGTGCTGCCCTTTGGAAGTTGTTCCGGGGTAGCATAAAAAGGAAGCTGAATGATCCATGGAGAGAAAGCCAGTAAGTAGTGTTTCTCCATGGTCTCTGTTTCATTTTCTGCCTCTATGTTAATGCTCTGCTTGAGTTATTGATTTGGTTTCCCTCAATGATGGACTGTGATCAAGACTTGTAAGCCAAAAAAACTCTTTCCTCTCCAAGTTGCTTTTCGTTGAGTTCTTTATCATAGAATTAGAAAGCAAACTAGGATATTATTTGTCTAGATGATGAAGAAAGATTGTAGAATTAAAGACTAACAATCATAAATTTATAGTTAAATCTGTATAAATCTGTTCTCATAATGAAGACAAATTTCTAATTCTAATCACAAAAACTGGCAGAGATGTTCTCTATAATACCAGCAGATTTTTTAAAAACTAGCTCTAAAAACTGTCAACTTGTAACCTTGAGATTACAAATGTTTATTATCATAAACTACATTTGTTAAGATGTTTGCAGAGAAAGACTTTTTTCACTTAAAAATGTGAACTTCAGCTGATGAGCTGCTGTGAACTCTGGAGTCTGTATTTAACAACTGGAGGTTGAATTTACTCATCATCCTTGAGATAATTAACCTGCATATAATGACCAAAAGCGAGCTAGCTTTAATTGCTTAACTGCTGTAAAAGACCATGCAGACTCTCTGAAAACAAGAAACAAGTTTAAATACACCTTGTTGAAGTTGTTTTCCATGTAAAATAAATAAGCATACAGAGTAACTGAGAAAAGGGACTAATTTTTTTGTCTTTCATAATAAGGCAAAGGCATAAACACTAGGGTCATTTTTCTCAGAGAAGATGGAGACATGCTGTCCTGAAAGCAGCAGGAAGAAAAAGGTGTGTGTATGTGTGTGTGTGTGGGGGGGGGGGTGCCCTACCTGAGAGGGTTTTAGGTTAAACTAAGTCTTTGAGGAGATGGACGAAATATCCAAAAAGAGGTACATATCAATATAGCAAAATTGTAGCGACAAAAATGCAAGTCTTGAAGGCTCGGGGGAAACTTTTTGGGAAATGATTGAGACCTCATACTGTTGAAATCAGACTCTTTGGGAGTGGCAGATTCCAAGTAGATGAATCAGAGTGGGTGGTACCTAGGAACTATGGCAAGCTTATGATCTAACACAACTCTTTTTTTTAATTACTAAACTTTATTCCTCCTGGTGTGCCACATAGAGACGTGGAATCACATTTACCAGTGCATGAAGGAGAGTGGGATTAGATAAAATATAAAAAGGAGATAACAAGTTTTAGAAATTAAGAGTTGTAGATTTCTATATGTAGTTGAGTGGGGTTGGGGTAAATCACTCAGGTATAACTGAATAGCAGACAATTGCAAATATAGTTGAAAAGGGGAACATGGGGACAAAGAATTGAGACTATTGCATGAGATGAGCACTTCTCCTGTCACAGTTCATGGTGTAGCTGAAATGTTGGGCAAAAGGCTGTGTGTCGGCATGGATATATTTTTTTCCTCCTGCTCCCTACTCTACCCATTTTTATTTCTTTCTCCTTTCTTTAATTTCCTTTCTTCTCAACTTTATCTCATCCCCCTCTCTGCTGCTAGTTTCTGCACTTGGTGCTTGCCCTTACTCGTTAAACATGCTTACGTTTTCGTTTCATAAACAAATCTTCCCTAAGAGCGACTTCTTTTTCAAGATACCCCTCAGCCCACTATACACACGTTTTTCTTCCCAGTGACCTTTTCAAAAATAAGAGAGGCATTTGACAACCACACTTCACGTACCTCCCCCCACTCTCTAGCTTTCTGCAATCTGGCTTTCATAGCTTTTGCTGTAGTTGTTCTTTAATTCTCTCTGGCCACACCCTAATGGCTAAATCTAAATTAGCCTAGTGACCTCTTAGCAGCATGAAATTTTGATGAGAATACTCTTTACAAATGGTCTAACCTTGGGCAGCACTGCTCGCCTCTCTTCTCCCCAGTTCTTCCCCCTCTAAATTTCACTTGGTCCACTCTGCTGGTTTTACCTTCAAGTTAAGTTGTTCTGTTGTTTATGTCTCGTTGGCTACTGCCTCAGTCTGAAACTGGAAGAAGGGAGAATACCTGGAAGGCACATAACTTGGGGGCCATATTTAATCTTTGCCACCACCACCTGCTGCCACAGACATCAGGAGAAAATTAAATTAAATAAGGTTTTTATGTGGCGTTTCATCTGATATTCAAATGATTAATAAGATGTCACTAAAATAGAACAATCACAGAATTCTACCTAGCACTTAACATTCTGCCACTCTCAGCACCTGGCTCTTGAAACTGGTTAAATATGCCACTTGTGCTGTCCTCTATTTTTGACTTACATTAGATTCTTTCAAGCCCAAAGTATGTTTTGACATGGTGATGAGAATTGACACCAATTATTTAGTATCAGACCTGCATTCCTTTGTCCCTCTTCTCAAGTGTCATCAGTAGTAGGAAAGAGACAAAACTGATAGAAATTTTAGGATGAAAACCTGAAGGCATCTGGAGTTTTATGAGTGTGAGAAGGCCAAGTTTTAGATGTTTAGAAGCTTTACCAATTTTCATCGAACTCTCAAGCTCTGAGATCCCTGTGGTACTGCCTTTAGCCCTCCAGTTCTCTTCTGTTCTCTGTACTTCCTCAGGCAAATTCATCTTTATCTCTAGCTCTTGTTCCAGGTCTAGTCAGTCTCCTATGTTTCATATCCATCCCTCAAAGTGATGGTTGGAAAACTCCATATAGATATCCTGCAGGTATTCTGACTCTGTCTGTAATAACTTATTTTCTGTCCCCTTCAACAGCTTAACCTCATCCCCAAACAATAAAAACACAGAAGTTTTACATCAGGGGATGGAAAGCCATCCTCAACTCTTACTTGTGTCTCTTCAATTCCACATCTATTTCCATTGACGTTCACTCCATGATATTTCTCCCATCTGTCAACTCTTCACACCCACTTCTACTGCCCTAGTTCCATGCCTCACCACTTCTTGCCTGGACTTGCATAGCCTCCAGATACTCCCCTCTCCAATCTGTCTTTTACACTTTTCTCAGAAATATGTTTCTTAAAAACAAATATATCCAGTATCTGGTTTAAAAATCTCTATTGAAAGACAGTTGCAAAATAAATTCCAAATTCATTCACCTGTCTTGCTGGCCAGTCTGAGATTGCCATATGGCCCCCCAAAAAAAATTGCTTGGAGAATTTTTTAATTGGGATAGAATTTACATACAATAAAATGGACAGGTGTTATTTTGATTAGCTTTGATAAATGTATACACTCAGGTAATGGCCTAATAAAAACACAGACCATTTCCATCACATTAGAAAATTCCCTAATTCCCCCTTCCAATAAATTCCTACACTCCCATAGACAAACACTGTTCTACTTATCACCATTGATTAGGTTTGTCTGCTTTCATCATAAAGTATAGCCTCTCTATGTCACACAACATAATGTTTTTGAGAGCCTTCATTTTGTTTTGCATGCCAGTAGGTTACTGTTTTTGTTGTTGCTGCTGCTGTTGTATATTCCAGTGGAAGATGATACCACTTATTTTAATTATTTCCAGTTTGTGGCTATGATGCATAAAGCAGTCACAAATGTTCTTGTAGAAATGACTTGGTGGAGCCAAAGCATTCATTTCAGGTACATATATAGGGGTGGGATGTCTGAGTCACAGAAGCATTTAGTTAACTGCATTTGAAAAGGTTTTAGCACTTTGTATGTGTTTATAAGGCTTTAAATTATCTTATTTTCTTAAGTGTCTATTCCAGCATTCCAGGCTTTACATCATTTTTTGTTGGGCTCATCACTTTTATATCTGTTTCATATATGCATTGAAAGTAGTCATTGTATGCCCTTACTACAAGAAGTCAGAAACCTATATTAAAATCTTTTCTACCAGCCTATCTTTGCACTTGCATTTTTCTCAAGTTTAAAAAGCAGAAGTTATACATGTTGATAAAGTCTATTCATCTACTGTTTCTTCTTAGATAAGTTTTTATTGTTTAAAAATTTTATATGTTTATACAGTGTTTTTGTTTTTCCTTGAAACATAATCTCACTATGAAGCCAAGGCTAACCTGGAGCTCACTATGTAGACCAGGATGGCCTCAAATTCACAGAGATCTATCTACCCCTGCCTCTAGTGTATGGGGATTAAAGGCCTGTACCACCATAGCAGACATTATACAATATATTTTGATCATGTTCATCCAATACCACCCCCTTCCAATTTCTCCTAGTGTCTTCTTCTCAATCTCCCCCCAACTTCATGTCCTTGTTGTTAATAACTGCTTGAGTCCCATTAGTGTTGTCCATTATACACATGGATGTGAGGCCATCCAGTGAGGCATGGGCAACCTACCAGCAGCCATGTCCCCATAGGAGAGTGACTATATCCATCAATATTGATCAATTACTAATATCTCCTCCATGATGTAGCTCCTGGTACTGTCTTTATCTTATGTAGGCAATGTAGGTAACCATAGCTACTGTGACTTGACATGTGAAACAATCAGCATTTCATGGCTCTCTTCTCTGTCATTGTACTCTTCTTCCTCTATGTTTTCTGAATCTTTGATGAGGGGAGATTTATGTAGATGATTTATCCATGCCTGAGTACTCACAGTTATGAGTCTCAGCATTAACCACTGATTAACTGTAAAAAGTTGTGTCTTTGACCAAAGTTGAAAGCAACACAAATTTATGGGCATAGCATAGGTATTTAGAAAGCAGTTTGACATAATAACTGTGGTAGTTTGTATAGAAATGGCCCCATATATTTGAATGCCTAGTAACCAGGGAATGGCACTATTTTAGAAGAATTATAAGGTGTGGCTTTGTTGGAGGTAGTGTTTCACTGGGAGTGGGATTTGAGATTTCAAAAGCCCATACCAGGCTCAGTGTCCCCCCCCCCTCTGACTCCAGATCAGGATGTAGAATACTCAGTTACTTCTCCAGCACCACATCTGTGTGCCACCATGATCCCCATCATTGTGATAATGGACTAACCTCTGAGACTGTAAGCTAGCCCTAATTAAATGTGCTCTTTTATAAGAGTTACTTTGGTAGTGGTGTCTCTTCACAGCAATAGAACAGTGGCCAAGACATTGACCATTAGTCAAAAATGAAAAGACAGGAAGGAAGGAAGGAAGGAAGGAAGGAAGGAAGGAAGGAAGGAAGGAAAAAAGGACAGGAGGGAGGGAGGGAGAGAGGGAGGGAGGAGGGAAAGAACGAAGGAAGGAAGGAAGGAAGGAAGGAAGGAAGGAAGGAAGGAAGGAAGGAAGAGAGAAAAGAGTAGGTTCCCCTCTAGGGCCCATGATCTCCCCAATCAAGGGCTCATGACCATTTTTTAAAGCACCAGGCATAAAGTTCCTCCCGTGAAACAGATCTCATATACAATTATGAAGAGGTTGCTTATCTCCATAAACATTCATGCCACTAATTGTGCCAATGGCCACATCTTGCTAGGCAGGTTTGTATTGTAGCATATAGGATCCTGTAAAGGGTGACACTATATTGATGTATTTTTCCTCCCAGTACCCTGTGTAGTACAGTCTAGTACTAACACAGCCACTTAGAAAAAGTCTAGAGTTTTCTCAAACAACTAAAAATAGAATTACCATATGACTCATTTATACCAGTACTGGGCACATACACAAAGGACTTTATGCCCTACTATAGAGATACTTGCACATCCTTGTTCATTGGGACAGTATTCACAATAACTAGGAAATGGAATTAACCAAGATGTCCATCAATTGATGAATGGATAAAGAAAATGTAGTACATATGTACAATGGCCCATTACTCAACAGTAAAGAAAAAAATGAAATATACAGGTAAATGGATGGATTTGAAATTAATGTGACTAAGTGAAGTCACTCAGACCCTGAAACATAAATGCTGCATGGTCTCTTTCTTATGTGACCCTAGTTTAGAATCTTGTTTTGTATGTTTAAACTGGAGTACACCTGGAAGCCTTTGTGTTTGTTTCTGTACCCCATATAATTCCTTCTCCACAAACAGCAAAGTTCCTCCCTAGAAGCTTTTTTAATTTTAGCTATTAATATGTCTTTGACACAACTTGATTTGATATTTGTATATCGTTCATTATTTTGAATTGTTTTATGCCTATACTAAAAATCAGTGGGCTTCCAATATTTACAAAAAAGAGGAGGAGAGGCTGGAGAAATAGCTCAGTGGTTGGGACCAAGTGCTGCTTTCCCAGAAGAGCTGGATTTGTTTCCTAGTGTGCACATGGTGGTTCATAGCTAGCTGTGACTCCAGTTCCAGGGAATTCAATGTCCTCTTGTACCCTCACTACCAGACATGCAGTGCATATAGATACATGCAAGAAAAATATTCCAACACACAAAATAAATCTTTTTGCTTTATTTTGCTTTGTTTTTATGACAGGATTTCTCCACAAAAAAAGAAAAAATAAAGAACAAATCAGTGGTCTTATAAGTGCAGATCTCTTTCTGTATTCCTCATTGTCTTACAATACATCTAGCAATAATCTACTTTTTGTACACACTACCATTTTGATTAGTGTAGCTTGCTATGGTAAACCTTAAAGTTAGGTGATGCAAGTGGCCCAGTTTTATGTCCTTTTCTAGAATAATTAGGTTAATGTCAGCCTTTTGCATGTTCATACAAATTTTTAAATCAGGTTATCAAATTCATTTTTATAAGCATCTTAAAATTATTATTAGAGTTTTACTAGATTTATTGGTCAAACTGAGAAGAAATAATATCTTAATAATACTAAGTTTTACAATCCATTACCATAGTACATAACTCTATTCAGGCCTTCTAGCAGTATTTTGTTTTATTCTCATTAGTATTTGTAAAGTAAGCATTTATGATTTTTGATAATATTGCAAATGTAATTCTTAAATTTCATTATCCAATTACTTGATGCAATGATTTATAAATAAAATGGATTTTATATTAAATTTGAGTCCTATGCTCTCAATAGTCCTATTTCTTGCTTGCATGTTCTCAGTATAAAAACCATATTTCATTTCATTTGCTTCTTCTTTCCAATGTGATTGCTTTGTTCTTGTTTTCTTGTACTGTGAAAGACTTCTAATGCATTGTTAAGTGTAAATAGTGAAAGAGACTTGGTTGTTTCCAAACTTAGATTATTTTCAATAGTTTATCACTAAGTAAAATGTTATATGTAGATGTTTGTAGTTGACTACTCAGAATGAAAATTATTACTTTATATTCATATTTAGCTGAGAATTTTTATGATGAATAGATGTACAAATTTGTTCAAATTCTTTTCTTTATCTAGTGAAACAATCGAATTGTTCTTCTGTCTAATTCTGATAGTAGTTAATTAAATGGATTTAAAATATAAAACCTGATAAATCTCACCTAGAGCATATTGTCTTTTTAAATATATTGTTGTATTGAGTTTGTTGTTTTGCTAAGAAATCTTTTTTGAAAAATTGTAATTCTCAGTTTGCTGAATTTATATCAAAGTCCATAAACTTTTCTTTTAAGATGTTTACTTTTTATTATTTATATTGAAAAAAAATATTTTTGTACTATATATTTTGAGCCTTTCTTTTCTTCTACCCCAGTTCCTCCCAGAGCCTCCACACCTTCCTACCTACCCAATTTTGTTCCTTCTCTCTCTCTCTCTTTTAGGAAGAAAAAAACCACAGAGAAAAATGAAGATCAAAGCAAACAAGCCAAAGACCAATAAGGCAAAAAAATGCCAAAAACAAAGAAAAAAAACCAAAAGATCCTAAAAAATACCACCGAGTTATTTTCGTGTTGGCCAACTACTCCTGGAGCATGGAGCCTGCCCTGGAGTGTGGTTGATATTCCCAGTGATATACCATTGGAGGAAACCATTTTTTCTTTTGCCAGCTGGCCTCAATTAAATATAATATCTTGGTTATAGATGTGAACTCATGAGCACTTCTTCCTCCTAGTGCTGGGACATGTCTGGCTTGAACCTGTATAGGTCTTGCATGTGCTGCCCCAGTCTCTATGAGTTCATGTGTACCTTAGACATATTGTGTATGAAAGACACTGTTTCCTTGGAGTCATACATCACCTCTGGCACCTATAGTCTTTCTGCCTTCTCTTCTGCATAGATTCTTGAGCCTTGCTGTGTGTGAAGTATTTGATGGAGACATCCCATTTAGGATGGACTGTTTCAAGGTCTCTCACTCTGCATATTGTCCAGTTGTGGGTCTCTGTATTAGTTCCCATCTACTGAAAGAAGAAACTTCCATGATGCACATTGAATGAAACACTGATCTATGGGTATATCATTAGGAGTCATTTTATTGCTATGTTCCTTTAGCAGAATAATAGAATTTTGTTTTCCATGACCTACTATCTACTCTCAGATCCTTGACAACTTTGACATTGTCAGATAAGGGTTCTATCTCATGAAGTGGGTCTTAAATCCACTCAGAAAGTGGTTAGTTATTCCCATAACATGTGTGCCACGATTGCACCAGCATATCTTGCCATCATGTCATGGTTGTGGTTGCATGGTTTATAGTTGGGTGATACTGATGATTGCCTTTCTCCTCCAGTAGTATACAAAGTATCTTTAAAGTTTTGTCATTGTTTGTTGTGTTCTGTTTTTATCATTATCATCCTAGAAGTTTTTTTACTTTGCTTAGTTAAATATTCAAGCTTGGATTTTTTTCTATTTAACTACATTTTCCCCTTATCTTTTTCATTTTAGTTCTTCTATTTTCAACTTAGATTACTTTGCAGGTTTATCTTTTTAAACAGGAAATATTCATCACTTGTTTTGAATTTTCCTCATTTCAAATATAAGTGCTTAAAATACATTTTTCATTAACTTTTTTATTTCTTTTTTTAATTTAATTTTATTTTATTTTACAATACAATTCAGTTCTACATATCAGCCACGGATTCCTTTGTTCTCCCCCCTCCTGCCCCCTCCCCTTCCCCCCAGCCTACCCCCCATTCCCACCTCCTCCAGGGCAAAGCCTTTAACTGTTTTTAGATGCATCTTACAAATTTTCATAGGATGTATTTTGATTTTCAGTCACTTTTAAATATTCTATAATCTCCCAAGATTTTTTAATCAACATTTTCACAAATGTGTCATTTAACTTTTTAATACTAGAGATTTTTTCAGCTATCACATTGATTCCAATTTAATTCAGTTATGAAGAAACAGTATATAGTATCGAATTTTGGTCTTTTGAAACAAACTTAAGCCTCATTTTCCAGCTTAGTATGTGGTCTATCCTGGTGAATATATCACAGAATAGTCAAATAAGTATATTCTGTAGTTTCGGGGTACAATTGTCTATAAATTAATTAAATCAAGTTGTTTGATAATTTTTTTCAAATCTCAATGTCATCTGAGTTTTGTCTACTTTTATATTTGTTTCTGAGAAAAGAACATTAAAATATCAATCTATGATTATGGATTTGTCTGTCTTAACTTTTCCAACTTTAATCTCAGGCATTTAAGTGTTTTTTTTTATTGAAGACTGTATGTCATGTCCTATTGATAGGTTGACCTCATGATTCTGAAATGAACTTCATTATTTCACTGACCATCCATTTCTAAGGATACTCTGTCTGAAATTAGCCACACTAGCATTCTGATACTTATTCTTTGTACAATGTACCTTTTCTGTCTCTTTTCTAGCCTTGACAATCAAACATCCCACAGAATGCAAAATTAGCCCTTTGTTACAATATACTCACAATCATATCTAATGTGTTTACCTTTCAAAATAAACTCATAATAATTTTGCATGCTTAGCTTATCACAATGTAATTGTCAAGGACTGTATAAACTGCTGTGAGATGTCTTTCTGTATGCTGTGAATATGTGTTGCTCTGATTGTTTGATAAATAAAGCTGCATTAGCCTATGGTAGGGCAGTATAAGTTTACGTGGTACGTTGTCTCTAAAGACGAGATAGTGAAGTGTGGTGTTGTGGGAGACACCAGCTTGCTGCCCAAGGAGCAACAAGATGTCTGCAGACCGGTAACGCCATGGCTGCGTGGCAACATATAGATTAATAGAAATGGGTTGAGTTAAGCTGTAAGAGCTAGCTATCAAGAAGCCTAAGCCACAGGCCATACAGTTTGTAAGTAATATAAGCCTCTGTGTGTTTACTTGGAACCAAGCAGCTACAGGATACTGGTGGGAGAGATTCATCCCGACCCCGAGGCCCAGTAGGACCTGAGAAACTTCCTGCTACAGTAAACTTCTGCTGCTACCTTTCTTCACAGCTCCATTTTCTCTAGTATTCAGTCTCTAAAGCAGTAAGGAACTTCAATTTCTGCCTCTGTTTAAGCTCCACCTTCCAGTGTAAAGATAATATTCATAAGCAAAAAGCTTTACCTTGTATGCTTCCTTCTCTTAAGATCACAGCACTGAACTGTCTATTGCCTGAAAATAGTTGCTGCACATATTTTCTTCAATCACTTTTTATTAACAATACAGTAAGTCAAGAGTTAATTATGCTGTAGTGGCTTGAAGTGGAAGTTTCATACATTTACCATTTAATTAAAACTGAGAACATACTGTTTATCTTTTGATACAGAAACTATAGTCATCATATGATGTGTGAGTGTGTGTGTGTGTGTGTGTGTGTGTGTGTGTGTGTCTGTGTGTGTGTGTGTATGTGTGTGTATAGAATGATGTTAGCAAGATTGGTTTAATAAGTAAAACTGATTTTAAGCCTTCTTGCTCCAAATAAATGGCTATGTAGATTTTAATAGTCAAGACATATTATGTGACAGTAATCTCCTTATATGTTTCATGCCTTTCAGTTTCTTCCTGTAGTCATCATTTATGCCTTAAAATTGCCAATGAGATGCCCAGTGTGGTAGTATGTACCTGTAATCCTGGCATGTGGAAGGCCGAAAAACAGGATCACAAGTTTGAGGTCAGCCTGAGCTACAGAAAGTCTGTCATAAAGTCAAAACTTGGCAAGGGTTCTTTTAAGCCTTCTGAATGAATGTAAACATCAGATCATTGTGTATTGCCTTATGGGATGGCTGCTCTTGGCTGCAGTGAAGCCTTCTTTTATCCTGTTCCTGGCCTCTATTTTCCCCCGCCCACCTTCTCTGAACTTCTGTACATGAGTATATGCTCTTCTTTTTTGCATTGGCTGTGTTGTATTTGAACCCCTCCATCCTCCTAGAAAGGTCCATTTTCCAAACAATTCTATTCATTTCTAAGAATGTCTACTTATGACTTCTCCCACTAGCTGTAGGTTACAAAAAAAAAATTCTTAGACTCAAGTAATAGACACTTTTATTATATCCAATCCAATCCCCCTCTGAAATGTACTGGGACCTTGATTCTGTAAGGACATTCATTTCTACACTTTTAAATAAGTCCCCAAATTGCCTCCTCAATAGCTGCGCTGACCTGTCACAACATGTACTCTGGACCACTGCCCCTGGGAAATGATAGCAAGGTCTGTTAATTCCTTTAAAAAAAATCTCCCAAGTTCAAGTCACGCTTCTATTTTTGTATTATCTTCTTTTGAGGAAATTAAAGAGCATACAGCCTAGTGTTGGGGATGCTTTCAGCAATCACACTGCTCAGGAAGAAAACAGAGGTGACCCCAAACAGCAAATGCCTCAGCATTGTGAATAGAGCACGTTCAGGCATTCCCAAATGTCTCTGTAGGAACAGCAGCTTTGCTGTTACTGCCTCCTGGAGTTTTTTGATCTAATGCACTGCTGTGGGTAGAGAGACAGCTAGCAACTCCCCCTGTGACTTTAATGCTTAGGAAACTTCATGCAAATCAAAACCGTGTGTTCTGCTTCAAGAATTCCAGACTTCCCAAAAGGCACAGATATATACTGAGCTTGGAAATGATCCTAGCCAACATGTTTACATTTGTGCTTCAGTATTTTTGTATATGAATTGTGAAAATCACAGTCCCTTAACTAGGTTGCCTTCTCCTTGAGGGCAGCAATTGAATTTATTCTTTAACAACAGGTGCTTCCTTGTCCTTCCCATCAGCCTGCCAGGCCCCCAATGTAAACTTATATACCCGAGGCAGTGGAAGTTCACCAGTGCTGAATGGAATAGTTTCTGTACAATTACTGTAGGTTTATATCAGAAAAGCAACACATCATTCAGATTGGATTTCAAGTCCCCCAAATTGTTTTCAAAGTGAAAATATGGTCTACAGAACTCTATTCTTTAGTACAGCAAATTTTTCACTGCCATTCAATCATTGTTGCTATAGAAGGGAAGGTAAAGTTTCTTCACAAATACAGACCCAGAAGAAAATCATATGTGGGGTGATTATCTGACAGTAGAAACAAGCACTCATATACACATGCAGGCTTTCACTAGTCTCATCTATGTTTAAAATTCCAAATTTGTGTTTTATTAGCTAGGTTTTCCTAGGAGTGCAAACAATGTCTGCATCATCTCTGTTTTCCTGCCCTCAAGATGAAGTCTTGAATAACATAATGAACAATGTAGGCCTCAAATATAATCTTCAGTGGGATACAGTATGTCATTATCTGCAGTCAACCGATTATGCTATCATGTTAGAAACCATGAACTAGAGCCATCACATAATGCAAAAGTGTAGACAATGGGAAGCTTTTGAGATTATGTCTATGAGACTGTTTAATATACACAACTGTTTCTTGAACCTAAGGATTCTAGGATTGAGACAGAATTTTAATTTAAAAATCATTCATGGATCTGAACTTCTAAACTAGGAATGAAATTAATAGAATGGTTGGATGGATTTAAAAGGTAATTGTGGAGAAGTACTTCTTCAAGGTTTGTAAAGCTAAATTACGATTTTTAATCCGATTTCAAGGTTCAGAGCTTCTAGCTACCTTCTTTATCTATGAATGTTGGCAAGATAATAGAATGCAAGCAACAATCTCAATACATGATCATTGTAGAAACATTGTATGAATTCATTCACATTTCTGGGCTGAAACAACTGCAAAACACTGGAAAAATAAGATGTGTCTCTGAAACCTTGATAGAGAAAATAGTCCTTTTAAATGTGTTTATGACTACACATTTTATTTTCCCACTCATGTGTAGCTGCAGTAAGTCAATTAGCAACTGTGCTCAAAAGATGGAAAATTAACACACTGAGACTTCACTAAGAATCAGGGTTCTCTCATTTGAACTAAAACAATTAAAGATTATTTTAACTTCCATGTGTATTTCTGAGTTGAAAAGAATGTATAAAATTTGACAATTATTAAATCTTCTGTGCAAATTCTACCTTGACAGTTCATGGTTTTAGTGTATATATTTTGCAATTTTAGAATCTTTAATGGATACTTACAGCTTCTAGCTCTTGGCTGAAATAGCTCACCTACCTGTAACATTAATTGAACATATTAATATTAGTCCATGTTATTTTAAATCATGTGACTAATAACTCCTTATCTGGATATGTGATAGGTCTGTTTCCATATCCTGCCTTTCCCTTTTCATAAAATAAATTGCTATCTTTTGTCATGTTTGGTTACAGTTTTCTAATGGAAGACTGCACACTGTGTTTGAAAAATGATCAAGATAATTTGAGTCTTTCAACGGCTATTTTCTTCCAGCAATGCTCCATGTTTGCTGGCAGGGGAGGGCTGATTTGATGTGAGGCTTGACTTCAGTCTTTGTAAAAACTGCTCCATTACCAGTTCACCCTTTTACACCGCAAGAGTTATACCTGAAACTCCTCAGATTGACCAGAACTCTTATTTTTGAAGTCCAACCCATGAGATGCCTATTGTTTAATTTCTCAGCCTCCCAAAGACTGCCTTCAAATCAGTAAACACCTTACGAATTCTTGATAAATTTCTTAACCCACCCAAGCTACAGTTTCTCTATGTATGGTTTAGAAATGAAGATATTCTAAACCGACCTCTGTCTCTCAATCTGATTACCAGACTATTGAAGCAATGGACCCCAAAGAAATGGAAATTTCATGCTGGGAGAAGGAAAAGGCACCAGCCAGAGAGGGCCCTTGGGAAAAGATTTCACACAAATCTGACAACTGATCACACCACCTTCAGGGTGAGACTGAAACCCAGATAATGATGGGTCAATGGTTGGTGGGACCACAACTTGAATGGGACTGCTTAGATGTGCATATCTGTGGCCCTCTATTTAAACTTTGATCTCACTTCAGGACTTCAAAGACAGACGTTTGGGATTGCTGGACCTCCTTAACTCTCTTCCCAATGTGGCCACGTCACATCGAACACTTTCTTTTTTTTCTGCTTTCCACTTTTAAATTGGCTCTTTTTAATGGCTTATTGAGGATGGGTGGCCAGGCTTGACTTGAGGCATGGGCTATGATTCCCAAGGTCTATAACAGTAGAATGAGGTCAATCTGTAGATTTGAGAGGACTTTTGAACTTTCATAAAACAAGTGATAGAATGTTTAGTAGTTAATAGGACCTCCAAACACAACATTTTTCTCTCATCTTTTGCAAATTCATTTCTTCCTGTCAAAATGTTCAAAGCAAAATGACAATGACTGCCATATGGCAGTTGTTCTAGACAAGGTTTGAAGGAGAGGAAAGCATTATTCTAAGTGCCTTTTCACAGCATCTGAAGCACAAATACCTTATGCCTATCATGTATGTGGAATTCAGCAACACAGTTCATCTCTTTCCTCAAAATAACCCAGAAAAAAAAGCACAAGTTATTTAGAGGTAAAGTACCTAATTCAGAATGCAATATTTATGCACTAATTTGAATTTCATATGAGGGAACATCCAAGCATTTTGCTTACCCTTGAAAAATAAAATGTGAGGCATATGCATAAATATTATTAAAGAGCAAAGGACATGCATGGGCTCAGAGACATTTGTGATGGGTTCTTCTCTTCCAAGTGCTTAGCAAATACTGGGCACTAGTTGTCAGTACCATGGATTGGATTACTCTACAGAGAATACCTCTTTTGCTTTATTGTTTACTTCAAAAAGAGATATTTCATAAACAAACAAAAAACAATAAAACAACATGAAGTTGGGTGGGCATAGAGGTAAGGAGGATCTGGGAGGAGTTGGGGGGGAAAGAATATGATTAAAAATATATTGATTGTTTTCTAAAGAGATGCTTCTCCATTAGGTGTGGAAACATACCTGGAATCCCACCGCTGAACTCCAGCCTGGGATACCTAGGGAGTTCCACTCTATTCTGGGCTACAGAGTAAGATTGTCTTAAACCACACCTCAAACACACACACACACACACACACACACACACACACACACACACACACACACACACACACAGAGAGAGAGAGAGAGAGAGAGAGAGAGAGAGAGAGAGAGAGAGAGAGAGAGAGAGAGAACATTACACTTCTTTCCTCCTTCAGAAGCAAGGAAGTTCTTTTAGTAATATTTTAAAGGAAATGCCACAATGCAAAGTGTTTTCCTAACATCAGTAAAATTGACAATCTCAGTCCACATGAGAATGGTAGTGGCCTAGGCACAATTTTACCATTAACATGATTGGTATATATATATACAAATTCATTGCCAGATTCCTTAAGAGCCTTTTAAAAAACATCTTTATTGAGTTATGAATTACATACAATAAACTACACCCATCTAAAATATTCATTTCTCTTTCTTTTGTTTATATACATAAAACCACAAAAAATGAAGATACAGAACATTGCAGCACCCCCACCTAGAGATTTCTAGAGGATTCTTTGTGGTCACCTCCTTCCACCTCCAGTCCTTGGCACTCATTAGTTGGCTTTCTATCACTGTAGATCAATTAGCATTCCACACTTAGTTTGCATTTTCTAGAGTTTTGTGCAAGTGTAACTATAAAGCATGTCTGTTTTCATTTGTCTCATTTTTTTTTACTCACCATAATGTATTGGAGGCTTAAGCCATCATTATGTGTGTTAGTAACACATCCTCTTTTGTTGCTAAGTCAAATTCCATTTCATAGGAATTGTATATATTTATTTTATCTGCTGCTCACTTACCAGTGAATGTTGACACTTCTTCCTATAGCAAATAAACCTTTTATGACCAAGTGCATATAAGCCATTTTATTTTCATGTATCTTGGGTAAATACCTAGAAATGTAATGGCTGGGTCATATGTTAGCTGTATGTTTAGTTCCATTAGAAACAGATGAATAATTTAGTAAAGTGGTGTACTGTTTTATATTCTCACCAACAATGTGTGATACAATTTAGCTGTGCGGACACTTCTTCACATGTATTTTATTTCCTTATGGAAGCAACAATGAATAAACTAGTTTATAGTTAATACATGCGAATATTTTTTTTTTGTTTTTGAACAAATCAATTACTTTCTGAGTCTGTTCTTATGTCTGAAAAGTAGAAATAAGAACAATAAAAAGACACAGATAAATGTAGCTCTCATCCTCATCAAACAAGCTTCTTTTTATAGCAAATGGAGAAATGGAGACCATTACAGAAAACCACAATCCACCAAAATGCAGAGATTATGGGGTACCCAGTCCCAAGTAATCCATCTATAATACACCAGAGGAAAAGGAAGTCTGTTGCAAGATAGTGTCTTCTAGACGTAACAGGGACACTATGTGCATGTAACCTCAAAAATATGATAGCCTAAACAAGACCTATACAATGATCACATTAGTCAACATGCCAATGGAGATGGGGGAAATTTCACAAGGCCTCACCCCAGATAAAGAGCTATAGGCAATCAATGGTTGCTAAGAGTGTAAGAATTAGTTTTCTCTAGGGATGAGTCATCTCCCCCACCCTCTCTCTCTCTCTCTCTCTCTCTCTCTCTCTCTCTCTCTCTCTCTCTCTCTCTCTCTCTCTCTCTCTGTGTGTGTGTGTGTGTGTGTGTGTGTGTGTGTGTGTGTGTGTGTGTAAAGAGAGAGAGATGTAGCAGTAATATTACAGAAGAGGTTATGCATTTGAGAGGGAGTGGAGTGGAGATATGGGAGAAATTGGATATGGGAAAGGAAGGGGTAGGTGATGTAAATACATTGTACTTATATATGAAATTCTCAAAATTTTTAACTTAAAATGATACATGTGAAAGCATGTAGACATAATATAGAGCCAGACAGCCCTGGTTAAACTCAGTGGATCACAAAGCTAAACAAGAATTCATAATCATGGGAATAGGACCTATAGGGAAGAGAGGGGCTTGGTGGAAATGTGAAGGAGATAAGGGAGGGTGAGGGTAAGAGTAATCAGAATGCACTATATACATGCATGAGACTGCAAAAGAATAATTTTTGTTATATATTACTTAAATATATATTTATAAATTTTATAAAGAAGTAAATCTACTTCTGGGTATTTTATTTATTCATTCATTTATTTTGGGTGGAAGTAAAAGTTTGTGCTACCATGCCCAGCTCTCTTCTGTGTATACTAATGATCAAATGAGATACAAATATAAAGATAGTAACACGTAGTCAGTGCTTCTTAAATGCTGTCTACTATTTTCTAAGTTTTACCTTTGCCATCTTGTTCCAAACAACACTGAAGGTAAGTACTCATTTACATACTTTGAGGATGAAGATACTGAGTTAAAATTTACACAGAGAATGGATGATAGTTTGGGATTTGAGTCCAGGCAATATGGTTTCTAAGCACCAGAGTTTGCTATTCCTTTTGCTACTTGTACATTGTAACAGGCTTAAGTGTGAATATTAGTGACTGTTGCCATCAATCCAAGCAGCTTGTCATGCTACTGTTTCATTACTTGCCCTTTGCTAAGTCAATCAACTGACAAAGTACTGCTTCCTTTTTCTGTTCTAGTTGTTTAATCTCTATTTCACTTTGCAAATTATTAGCATCTAAATATAAATTGCAGTTTAAAATGACATATACCATTAATTCCAGCATTCTGGAGGCTGAGGCAGGCAGATCTCTCTGGGTTTGAGGTCAGCATAATCTATATAGTGAGTTCCAGGCCAGCCAAAGCTCATAGTGAGACCCTGTCTCAGAAACAAAACACAACAATAACAAAAATTACTTCAGACATCTAATACCTAACCTGTCCCCTCGATGCCATTTAAAAATGTCCCCAGCACATTATTAATCCATCCTAGTGTCTTTTCTACCTGAAATGCTACCCTTAAATATAAGCACCTCTCTAGTCTGAAATCTATCTGGCAATATCTACTAATATTGAGCCAGTATCTATTCCACAACTTAGCAGCTCCAACCTCAAAAACATTGCCTGGCAGAAATGTATATATTTATTAAATTAAATGTATTATAACATCCATGTCAGCAGTACTTGCAATTAAAAGAAATACCAAATGACCAGCAAATGAACAGCCATAAAATATATTTTAGTCACATAAAAAAACAATACATAGTCATGAAAATAAATCACAGCTATGTGCAAAAACACATAATAGATACATATGAAAATCAAATAAACATACTATTGAGTTAAAAAGCCAGACTCAGAAAAATCAATACAGTTTAATTCCATTTGTATGAAATTCAAAACCAGGAAGAATAATAGTTACCCTGATTAGAGTGAGGCACAGTGAGAGATTGAAAGAGTACATGAGCAGGGCCTCTAAGGCGCTGGTGATATTATATTTATATAGACGCTTGGTTACCTTGGTGTTCAATGTGTGAGAACTCATCAAGCTGCATAATTATTTATTCCTGTGCTTTCCTATTTTGTACTTCAAATAAAAATTCATGATAAATTAATCCCCCTTACTGTTTCTTCATCCAAATATCAAAGCTTCTTCAAATGCTCACTTCTTTCATTGACCCTTCTTTTAAGTATCCACTCAAAGACAACTTGTAAGAGAGTTGACCAAAACCATTTTTGCCAATAATAAGAAGTTATTGAATTCATTCTCCTACAATGAAGCATATATCTCCCTTCCTTCCTATTGCCCCATGTGCTGGCTAGTTTTTATGTCAACTTGACACTAGCTAGAATCATTGGAGAGAAGGGAACCTCAATTGAGAAAATGCCTCCATGAAATCCAGTTGTAAGGCATTTTCTTAATTAGTGGTTTATGGGGGAGGAATTAGCCCATTGTGGGTGGTGCCACTCCTGGGCTGTTAGTCCTAAGTCCTTTTAGAAGGCAGGCTGAGTGAGCTGGCTTTTTGGAGCCTATTACCTATGGTGGGACACCTCACACAGTCTTGAGGCAGGGGGAGGGGCTTGGACGTACCAGGCTCTGCTGATGCCCCATGGGAGACCTTGCTTTCTTGGAGGAGGGAATGAGAGTAGTTTGGGGGGAGGAAGATTGGAGGGGCGGGAGGAGTGAAGAGGGGGATCTGTGATCGGTATGTAAAATGAATAAAAAATTCTTAATAAAAAATAAATAGATAAATAAACAAATAAATAAGAAGGCAGGCTGAGCAAGCCTTGGGGGGCAAGCCAGTGAGCAGCACCTTTCCCATAACCTCTGCACCAGCTCCTGCATCCAGTTTCCTGCCCTGCTAGAATACCTATCTTAATCTCCTTCAGTGATGGAATAGGATGTGGCAGCATAAGCTGAATAAACCCTTTCCTCCACGAGTTACTTTGGTTATGGTGTTTCATTACAGCAATAGAAACCCTAACTAAGACACCCATGTTAAAAGAGAAAATCCAAAATCAAAACTAAAATATAAGACTTGCACACAGCAGCGACTTTAGGTGGAAATAATACTTCTGGCCAGTGAAGCCTAAGGGGGCAGTCTTAGAGAATGAGTAACTTGGAAAATCTGCAGGCACTCACAGCAAAGCAGCAAACAACGTGGGCATTTTAAAAGTTCCTTTAAAAAATGTAATCAGTTTACCAAGAAAAAAGTCATTGATCTTGGTCTGCTTCCACCAGTAGTAATACTTCTCATATTGAAACCAGCAATCACTACATTTGTCATAAGTGCCCGAAAACAGAAGTATGCTAAAGTCAGAAACCAGCTGGGCAAAATAGATTGAAATATGTTGATCTTTGAGTCATTCCTTCTTATTAATTATTTAAGCAACTTAAATCATGAGAGGGTAGCCAGCTGAAGTTCTTGTCTTCCGAAGCTTTAGGCAAGTATTATTCCTTTAACTTACCTGGCAAAGCAGTTTCATGTGGATTGGTATCCAGCCTATCATTGGTTATCAGTCATTTTGCTTTTTGATGAATTTTCTTGGGTACAGCGAGAACTGTAAACATCTTTGACACTTCCCTGCTTATGCTTATCAGAAGCATTTGTCATTGTTTCCTTGAAACATACAGAATTTCTGGATCCATGTTGAGTTATCTGATTGCCAAAGAGAGCGTAACTGGATAAT
The DNA here is from genome assembly GCF_007827085.1 of Peromyscus californicus insignis. Lineage (NCBI taxonomy): Eukaryota > Metazoa > Chordata > Mammalia > Rodentia > Cricetidae > Peromyscus > Peromyscus californicus. Next base: position 31,859,044 of record NW_026294391.1, on the reverse strand, counting down.
CGTGGAAGAAAGACTTAGTGACAAAGTGGGGTCTCTGGACCAATAGCACTGGCATTCTTTGGGAGTCTGTTAGAAATGCAGACTCTAGGCCACTGCTCACACCTATGGAATTATACTTAGCATCGTAATCAGGTCTTCATAGGCACCTTTGACTGTGCATGCTTAGGAAACACTGTTGTAAACAGGTATGGACTTCAAGAAAAAGCTGAGTCTCCAAAAGGGTCCAGAGTAGCTTGTGGTTGAAATATTGTGCACCCCAATAAACTTATCTGGGGTCAGAGAACAGAACAGCCACTAGATAGACATAGAGGCCAGAAAATGGCGCCACACACACCTTTAATCCTAGCCTTCTGGAGGCAGAGATCCATCCTGATCTCCATGAGTTCAAGGCCACACTGGAAACAGCCAGGCATGATGACACACACTTTTAATCCCAGGAAGTGATGGCAGGAAGCAGAAAGGTATATAAGGCATGAGGACCAGGAACTAGAGGCTTTTTAGGCCTTTTAAGCTTTTAGGCTTTTAGCGGCAATTCAGCTGAGAATCATTCAGATGAGGACTCAGGGGCTTTCAGTTTGAGGAAACAGGATCGACTGAGAAGTTGGTGAAGTGAGATTAGCTGTGGCTTGTTCTGCTTCTCTGATCTTTCAGAATTTACCCCCAATATCTAGCTCCTGAGTGTTTTAATAATAAGACCTTTTAAGATTTCTGTTACAGTAGCTACTGGGACTAAACTCATGGTGGAGTCTGCTAGCCATTTGCTGACAGAGTTGCATACATATTTTTGTTTCTGCAAGAACTACATATGGACATTTACAGCCCTTGCCTTGTTATGTACCTGTTTCAATTACCAAGATAAACAACCTCCAGAAAATCCCATTTTACCACCTAGAATTGACCAATGAACAAACTGTGACCTGCAATAAAATGGAAATATCAACCAGCCAGGACTAAGCACTTCTGTCCTACATGTTTGCATTCCTTATTTCCATGGTAGATGCAGGTGTGTATCTAGGAGAGAACTTTCTCAACACAAGATACTCCTCTATTCTTCCAATGACATCCAATTCCCTTTTGTATGAAAGGCTGCAACTTTTGGATGAAATAATGCTTCTTTTTTTGAGCTAAATTCTTTTCTAGTGAATTTTTGTTGACACAGAAACACTGTCTTTTTTCTCTGAGCAGTAGACAAAGAATTTTTCCCGTTTGTGTTAAACACATTATGTTCTTTCTTACAGCATACAAAATAAATACCACTTTAGAGACTGTGTCCTAACCCTCTTCAACCAGACAGAAAGCCCTGCACCTCACAAGGTTTTATGAAGAGGCATGCTATTCAAATTCTCCATGTAAGAGCTAGGGCTAGCACAGTGATTGCCTGGCATGCTCTAAGTTCTAGGCCCTAGCTCTAAGCTTCAATCTCCAGTACCATCCAAAAAAAAATCCTACATGATTGGAAGTTTTACCCATGTTTCTGTCAAAAGGACAAAATGAATTGCTTACAGGAAAACTGTTTTTTTACTGGGAGTCATGGAAAAGTGTAGATGTAACCGTCTTATTAAATAAGAAACACAGAGCCAATGCAAAGATGAAAGCCCAAGAGGCCAGAGCAATACCTAAAAGCTAAAAATCTTACCCTTCACTGCCGCTGTTGTCCTCTTCAGCAAGAGAGCTACTTCTTGTCTGTTTGTCTTTTTTATAGACTTTCTATTCTGCCTTCTCATTGGTTGTAAACCCAACCACATGTCCTCCTCATTACTGCCTGTCTGTACAGACCTCCAGGTCTTCTATGGTTGGTATTGAGATTAAAGGCGTGTGTCTCCATGCTGGCTGTATCCTTGAACACACAGAGATCCACCTAGCTCTGCCTCCCAAGAGCTGGGATTAAAGGCATACACCACCACCACCCAGTTTCTGCTATGGCTTGCTATTAGCTCTGACCCCCAGGCAACTTTATTTATTAACATAAAAATAAAATCACATTTCAGTGCAAATAAAATATCACCATAGAAAAGAATAGTCACAATATCTACCCACAAGTCCAAGGTAGACAACAAATAGATGTGAACATGATTTTGATCAAGGGTCTGTCTTCAGAATCCATCTACCTTGTAGGCAAGAAATGATTGTAGTGATGAAGGGACTGGTACTGTGGGAAAAACTATTTATTTTCCCAATTTACATATTCTGGCATCCATTCTCCCCTTCTTCTGTTTAATGATGTTTCATATATGGAGTTTTACCCAAGCATATACTTGTCTCATGAGAGACTGCATAATGGCCTGCAAATAACTGTGGTCATGACACTAAATTATCCAAATAGAATATTAGTAGAAGGATGTACATACTTCCTTACCCACTACTTCAAAGGAAGGTCTTTGCTCTATTTTCTTCCCTTGTACCTACCTACCTTTCCCAAAGTCAGAAATGAAGATATAGGACTGAAAAATACCTCAGATCAGATCTATTAGGACAATGACCATAACAGAAAGCTGAAACATAATCTACAAAGAGAAATACACAACAAACTCATTTGTTATGAATAAATCCAAACTAGAGGAGAAACCATAGGTGCACATTCCTCAGGATATAAGGTGATACCGGGAATTGGGTTGAAAATGTGTATGAGGAAACAGAAAAAAATGTAAGACCCAACACACACCAGATTCTGTCTGCAACCCACATTAGACAGTCACCATCATGATACTCCCCAAGAAGAGCTGAGAGGTTTATTGAAAGAGCATGTAAAGTCTGGCATAATCTAGGTTAGAGAAAAGAGGTGGGACTGAAATTTCAAAAGTTCCTACTCTTTCTTCTATTCTGGAACTCCAGCATACAGGTTTCTAGTCTCCACATCCCCAAACTTCCCCAAAAGAGAATGAGAAGGTTGTTTTCTGAGAAAATGATCTCAAGAGAGGGTTGTATAGATTCTCATATTTGAGAAATCTCCAACAAAATGACTGGCCTTCATCCAGTCACACCAACACCATCTTTACCTAGCTTTCTGTATTTATTCTTAAGTATGAATAAATAGCACAAGATTAAAAAAAACATTCTGGATTGCCTCCACCATGACAGTAAGAGTCTTTCTTGGTTGCCGTGGTAAAATACAATGATTATAAACAACCTGGGGGAGAGAAAGGATCTATTTGGCTTATACAACCTGAACAATTCTCTATTGAGAGAAGCCAAGGCAGGAACTGAAACTGGGCAGGAACCTGGAGGTGGGAGCTGATGCAGAGGCCATGGAAAAGAGCTACTTACTGGCTTGCTCTCCATATCCTGCTCAATCTGCTTCTTATAGCACTCAGGACCACCAGCCTAGGGGTGGAACAACCCACAGTGAACATGGGCCCTCTCACATCGATCACCAGCCAAGAAAACGCAGCACAGTCTTGCCCACAGGCCAATTAAGTTTCTCAATTAAGTTTCCTTCTTTCAAAATAACTCTAGATTGTGTCAAGTTGACATAAAACTAGCCAGTATTGAGTCCAATCAAACACACCAAAAAGAAATAAAAAACAAAAGAAAAATTTAAATTAAAGCAATAATAATAAGAAAAATGATGGGAGAGGGTAAGATAAAAGCCTGCATCCATGGATCAATACTAGGATGTTACAACAAAGAAATAATCAGAAAACACTTAAGAGCTTTTATAGATTGAATATGATAACTAAAACCATCTCAAAACTCAATAAATGGATTCAAATATAACTATGAGGAAAATATCTCAAAAAGGTAAACTGAAGGACCTAGAACATAGGAGGAGGGACATAAAGTTAGATAGTTATCTTGGTATATAAAACATCTGGCTCATAAGAATTTCTAAATCCAACCTTGGTAAGAAAATTATAAAGAGGTAATAACATGAAATTCCTCCAGAATTAAGAAATGAGTTTCCGGAAGGCGAGAGCTCATGGGATGCTGAGTACAATATAGAACACACACACTAAACATCAACAGGGTATATTATTTTCAGTGATACATTAACCAAGACAACTCTAAAAGCCCTAAAATCCTCCGAGAGAAAAATACTGTAAAGAACCTGGAAGTCACTTTACAATTCTAAGAAGTTACACTGGGAACTTGGCCAATGCCCACATTTTGATGGAAAATTATTTTGATCCTGGAATTTTTATACTAGCCAAATTAACACTCATGATTAAGAGGAGAAATTTTTCAAGCATGAAAGAAGTCTGAAATGTATTTCTAGGAAGGTACTCAAGGCATGCCCCACAAACACACATACAAAGTGAAAGATGTTAAGTAAGTACTAGTGAATGCCACACAGAGGAGGGAACAGAGTATTCCATCATTAACAGAGAAAATGTAATGGAATGGCTAGTTAGTAAATCCATACAACAAACAATGTAGATTGAATGTGTATAACTGGAGACTCTAGCCCCACAGACAGGGCATGGAACTGATTAGTTACTGATGTGTTTGGTAGACAGTAGTGAGAAGTATCTACAGATTTATGAGTAAATGTCAAAAGAAGTCATGACTGCTTCCCAGAAAGCTAAGTATATAAAAGAAAAGAGCAATCATTAGCCCAACAAATGACAATGAAAAGAAATGGAGCTATTACATTTTCTATAGTCTAGTTGGGAACAACATCACACAGTTATTACATTAGTGACCTTTATCATCCTTATAACAACATACTTGAAAGAAGCAACTTCTGGGAAGAATTCTGGTTCATGATTTTAGGACTCAGTCCACCATGACAGGGAAGGCAAAGTGGAGTGACACTGTCTGTGTCAATGGGAGCAGGTGACAATGGCCTTCACATGGTTGCAGGCTAGGAAGGGAAGGTACTGCCAGAACAAATGCAGACACAACTGAGAAAGGCCCATCCATGCCCATTGACCTACTTCTGATAGGCCCCATTTCGCAAAGACTCTCAAAACAGCAGCTTAAGCTGAGGATCAATTACTCAAAACATAACCCTGTATATCTCAACCTTCCTAATGCTGTGACCATTTAATACAATTCCTCATGTTGTGGTGATCCCCAACCATAACATTATTTTTGTTGCTATTCATAACTGTAATTTTGCTACTGTTAGGAATCATACTGTAAATCTCTGTGTTTTCCCATGATCTTAGGCGACCCCTGTGAAAGGGTTTGTTCGACCCCCAAGGAGGTCTCGACCTACAGGTTGAGAACCACTGATGCAGAGGATATTTCAGATTGAAATCAGCATTCCAACCTTGGCCCTCAAAGGCTTATGGCTACCTCATAATACAAAATGTACTAAGTCCAACTTTAAGACTCCTCATAGACTCAACACTGTTCAAAAACCCAGTCTTTACAGAGAATCAAGGAAAATTCTTTTTCTCTCCCTCTTTCCATCTTTCTCTTTCTATTATGATATGAATGAAAGTGTTTGTTTTAAATAAATTTCAGGCCTTGGAAAATGATCACTATAGTTGTGATGTGACAGTACCTCTGAAATCCAATCACAGTATTCCATGTATGTGAGGAACTGCCTAGCAAATTTTTACTATGTTCATCTGGTAGCATTATAACTGGAATTTCTAGACAGGGTCAGTATTCTTGAGCAAACTGATATGACAAGATGCTTAAGTGATGAAAATCAAATACAAGGACATTTTAACAGGAGTCGTGGTCTTGAAAGTAAAATGAGGATGAGAAGGCCTAGATAAAGAAGCATTAGATACAAACTTGGGCCTCAGCATCCTAATCATTCAGGAATCTCACATTCTGAGCCAAGAATCATCATCAGTTTCATCTGACACAAAAGGCAGTGTGCCTCCAGGCAGTGCCAGATAGATGAGGCAGAATGGCACAGATCCAGAGCAAAGCCACACAGGGCCAGCAGTTGCCTGGACAGTAGGGAAGCTAGGCTGAAAAGAGCCCTTCAGTTTTGATAACTCATTATCCTGACTTAGTGGCTCCTCAGCCATCGTTGTGACAGCCGGGAGCAGTGACCAGTGGAGCATTCAGTCAACAAATGTTAGCATCACTGCAATACTAATCATGCTATCATCCATCATAATAGTTTTTGTTCTGCGATGAGACTCAGAAGGCTAGGGGTTTCCATTTGAGAAAAAGCAAAGGGGTAACCGAGTTGTGAATGGTCCATGTATGTCAGAAGGAGGTGGGGAAGAAGAGAGCACACTAAATCAAGAGTGGATGAAAGAGAAGGAGAAGCAAGGAAAGCAGCACAGCCTACAGGAGAGAGAGAAATAAATTGGCTTCATAGTTCTTTCTGCTATAGTCACATTCTATGCAACGTGTTGATGACTTAGAAATGCCAGTGGCAAGATATCCATTTAGATAACAGATACTGCCAATGTCTACCCCCACCCCACTCTCTGATCCCCTTACCATGTTAGTCCACACTAGCCAAACTTCCAATGGCAAATACATATATCTTTGCCAGAGGCTTGGCCTAGAGCTACCAAACCAACGTTATACCCTGACACAGCAGTTTCGTTAACTCCAGGGGTCGTGGACCAATTGGACCAAGTGATACTTATTATGCTGGCTGGTACATATCAAACATAATTAGAATTGACAGATGTAACTGAATGTCTCTTTGTTATCACCTCCCCACTCACAGTCAATGTTTCTGTGCCTCTGCTGTGTAACAGTTTCCTCCAAGATTGAAACATCCCATCTTTTCTGTAGGGAAGTTCTTTAAAGAGGGAGGTAAACAACTCAAAAAAAAAAAAAAAAAGCTTCAGGAACTCCCTGAAACTGACCAGATTCTCTAGGTCCCTCCATCCCAGAGTAAGCAATGAAGCTGCTGAGAGTCACTCACAAACAAGTCAACCTGAAAAGAAGACTCTCAGACAAGACAAGCTGCAAAGAAGACTCTTGTCAGAGGCCAGCTCCGACCAGTCAAAGGGGTCTTGGGGAAGGAGTGAGGAATGATCGAAATATAGATGGAACCGATGAGAAAGACAGAGACACAGGATAGCTTCGAGAGGGCCCTGGGTCAATACCCAGTTGCCCCTAGTTTATTCAAGATGCACTTTTTATACATCGCAAGGGGAGGGGCAAAAGACCTCCCCCACTGAAGGTTGAAATATAAAGTACCAACAAGTCTAGACCCTTTAAAACATCTGGTAGCCATGTGTTTGGCCAAATCATCCCATTATGCAGTCCTGCTGGGCAAAGCAAGCTCAGACTTTCTGACCTTGATTAAGGCCTTCCTAGGGAGCCTCTGTGGGCCCCCACAGACTCTTAGAGGAGAAAAGCTGCAAAGAAGACTGATATAAAAACAGCTGCCTGGCAGAAGCAAAGACCAGCCCAGATGCCTGAAATTGGTTTAAGACTGGAGTCACTTGGAAAAGACACTCTCCAACCTGTTGAGCAGCCTGTAGGCTGTTCAGTGTTGTCTAGGTTCCCAACTTTCTTGAGCTGTCACCCATGCTGGAGTGGGCTGTGGGGTTTGCAGATGTCGTTGAGTCAAGTCTGTTCCTGCAAGTAACCCCCGTAATTAGCCCCAATAGAACTCATCAGTTCACCAAATTGAACTTTGGTGGTATGCATACTTTGGTCTATCATGGGCTCCCTATCTGAGGGTAGTAGACATGGGTGTAGCTTCTCCCCAGGGAAAGTTTTGTCATACAACAGCCTCCCATATTGATAGGCTAATCTCAAAATATTTGGAGAGGGGATCCCAACTAAGATAAACATATTGCTCTCACTCATTTCCAATATCAAAGCAAGAGCTGTTGTGTTCTCTCTGTTCAAGGTTCAAGGCAGTGTGGCTGACAAAGAATGACTAGTAACTAGTGCACCTTTTAAAGCTGAACTTTTTAATAAAACAATCCCCTTTTTCATTTAATTGCCAAACGAGCATATAGTAAGCAATTGAGAAAATTAATCCACAAAAGAGGATGTCTAGACATGATGATATATATATATATCCAGGGTAGAGTCTCAGACTGAAAGAAAAAAGAGAAGTCATTTTCAATATTCTACATTCACAGGTTGGAACAACATGCTGCATATACCTGTCTTAGTTACTTTTTGGTTGCTTTAATAAAATACCATGACCAAGAGCAAATTGGAGAAGAGTTTATTTTGCCTTACTGTTTCAGAATGACAAGAATCCACTCTGGTGGGGAGGCATGGCAGCAAGTGGCAGACAGTAATAGGAGCAGGCAGCTGAGAGCTCACATCTTCAAATACAACCATGAAACACAGCAAACTCAAAGTTTAGAGAAGCTATATAATCTCAAAACCCACTCCCATTGATGTACCACTGAACTACCCAAACCTCTCTAAATAGCACCACCAATTAGGAACCAAATGTTTAAATACCTGAGCCTACAGAATACATTTATCATTCAAACCATCACACCATCCATGATACGGTATTGTTTGTATTATATATGTGAGCAATCATAGTAAGAACACTGGCCCTGTGCGCTCTCTCTCTCTCTCTCTCTCTCTCTCTCTCTCTCTCTCTCTCTCTCTCTCTCTCTCTCTCTATCTATATATATATATATATATATCTCACATATGTTCACTGCCATCTATATAGTTGTGCCAGTTCCTATAGTATTAGTAGACAGAGCTGTTTTCTACTCTTTGTAGTAAGGCTTAAAGACCTTCAGATAAGGCAATGATTAAAAATAGAGCCTGGTGAACAGTTCTAAGGCTGGGTCAACGGAGGGATGAGTACAATCACACTATATAGCAAAAACTTTAGTCCCCCAAGCAATTCAATTAGTAGCTATTGAATATTTGCATATAATACCACAACACTCTACTACATACCAAAAACATACTGTTTGATGATGAAAAACACAAATTAGATGGCACTTATGATTCTCCATTCTCTGTTCCACTTTAGAAGATCCACACATATACCCATGAAACTGATATCCCTGCCATTTCCATTTAGGGTACAGAACACAGAGGTTAAGTGGCTTACCCAGGCCATACAACAAATTTACTCCCAATTAGTGGTACAGCTGGATTTTGATCTGCTATCTCATAGTCATAGGCCCTATTGCACTATTGTCTTGGAATTTACATTCTGGTAAGCAAAACAAACCTTACATAAGACATTAATCATATTTGCAACCATTTCACTTCAATTTTTATCTGGACCTTGTGGGAGGTGCTATGTACAGAATGCCCTGAGCATGTTCACCAGCTTATTCACTTCACAAGTACATATTGATTGCATACTCTTTGCCAGGTTCTGAGGGAGATATTAGAAATTTAATGAACAAAATATATACTACTGTGCTGTTTTCCAGGAGGAAAGGGGTGTCAGACATTATTTGAATAATGACACTCATTTACATGTGATCACAGAGGTGACAAATGCTTTGAAGGAAAGTACTGAGAGTTATAAGAGCACATAATAGAAGGGCTTGACATTTAAAATGAGATCAAATGAGCTCTGAACGATGAGTAACAGTTACCTTGGTGAAGAGAACAGGAAAACACATTTCAGGGAGGCAAGCGCCAAGGTTCTGAAAGAAAATGTAAGACAGCAAGTGAGAGCTGGTACTGCTGGAGCCCAGAGAGTGAGGAGGCATGCAAGGAATAGAGATGGTCAGCAGAAGTCACATGAACTACAGCTAACCAGGGCCCTTTCAAAGCAAAGGGGCTGAGGACAAGTCAAAACAAGAGACAGAAAGGTAATTAATTAGGTAAACTGAGACAGATGGTGACCCTAATTTTGGCCTGGTAAAGTTTTCAATCTCTAGTCTAAGAACAGTTAAGGAACCACTGAATGTTTTTAAATGCCAAGAAAGGGATTATGTTTTGTATCTTGTGATTGTCCTTAATAATGTTCTAGTAGTGTGAAGGATAGATAAGAAGGCAGCAATAGTTAATACAGGTAGATAAATATGGATTTATGTCAATAATCCAGGTGTGAGAGGAAATGCCTTAGATCTGGATGATATGAATAAATATTAAAAAGAAATCAGATAGAGTCTAGTGAGAATAAGGACTAACAAGGGTTTAGAAAACAAGAACTACAACTGCTTTGTAAAAGAAATTGATATTTGAAGCACAAGACATGACAAAATTAAGGAAATGTAGTTGAGTTTCCAACATTGTTACCAGTTAATGTTTAAGGAGGATTTTTGGTTTTATTTAATTTGGTCTTATTAATAAAAGCAGATGATAAGGAACGACCCCAAAGTAGTTTCCCTTCCAAATTAATCTTGCTACATTTTCCAAACTAGTGTCAGATGCCATTTGGTTCTGTCCCAGTGGAAACAATCACATGGGGAAAAAATCCTTCGAGGGAATTGTATGAAATGTACTGACTTTCCATGTGGATAAGTGAATCTGGTGTATAATGGTCTCTCAGCTTCCTCTCTCTGTCTCTGTCTCTTTGTCTCTCTGTGTCTCTGTCCCTGTCTCTCTCTGTCTCTCTCTCTTTCCATCCTTCCTTCTCTCCTTTCCTTTTTTCCCAACCCCTGTCCCTCCTGTGTGCCCCTCTCATTCTCAGTAGCCTCTTTTTTACTTTGATGTCATGTGTGACCTTCTCCCCTCCCCTCTCCCCTAGCCCCTTCTCAACACCTTCTGTTCTCACTTCTTTTCTCCTCTCTAGTTTCATCGTCTATAACCACTCCAATGACCCTTTATTTACATACATACAAATGTTCAAATCAAGGATCAGCATTAAAGACAACCTGTGATTTTTGTCTTTTTGGCATTTCCTTTGTTGTTGATGATTTATTTACTTCTAAGGCTGATGAAGCCGATTGTGTTTAAAACAACTCTCAAGCAAACTTGAATTCCTCTTGTATTACTGACATTTATCAAAATTGAAATAACATAGTGTGTCATCTTTTCCAAAATTGAAATCTTCATTCTCAATTGACATGAATATAAGAGTACACATTTGAGTAGCAATTCTAATTACTATTCACATTTTTATAATGTCCCTATTTTCATATCCATTTGCATTGGGTCAGGCTGATATTTCTCTCTTTCTACCAAAGCTCTGAAAGGGAAAAATAAATAGTACTCCTTCACAGTAATTTGTATTTACCAGGAAACAAGTGAATAATTCAAAGTACAAATTTTTTTCTGTTTTTTTCTTTCTTTCTTTTCTTTTTTTTTGTCTTGTTTTGTTTTTGTTTTTGGTCTTGGAATGAAATCTAAAGATTAACTAGTCTTATTACCTTAATTTGAATAGTTATAAACCAAAGCTCAGAAATGGCTTGCATTCTATCTCCCTTCTCAACCCTCTACTTCTCCCCCTTTCTAGTTTCATGATCTCTGCAAGTATACTCCAAATTACAAGCAAGTCAAAGCATTTTAAGTTAAGATTATATATGAGATGGAATATGCATTGTTGGTCTTTCTTGGCCTGGACTACTCCATTTATTTTCCTGTAAACTTCATTTTCTTTACAGCTCAATAAAATTCTATTATGTATATGGACCATGTTTTCATTATCCACCCACCAACTTATGGACACTAGTTTGTTTTCATTTCCAAACTATTGCAAACAAATCAGGAATAAAAATTGGTGAACAAGTATCTTTTAGGTAGTATATAGAGTCCTTTTGGTATAACAGGATCATTTGATAGATCTATTTCTAGCTTTCTGAGGAAACTCCATACTGATTTCCATAGTGATGGTACCAGTTTACACTTCCAAGAGTGTGTAAGGGATTCTTTTTCTGCACATTCTCACCTGCATTTTCATGATAATAGACGTTTGGAATAGGATGAAATGGAATCTGTAAGCAGTTTTAATCTGAATTTTGTGATGCCTAAGGATGATGAACACTTTTAAAGACACATATTAGCAATTTCTATGTCTTCTTTGGGCTATTTGTTTTAGATTGATGCTTAGTGTTTTGAGTTATTTGTATATTCTAAATACTAATCCTCTGTCATATGTATAGCTAATGAATATATTTCCCATTCTGTAGACTTCTTCACTCAATTAACAGGTTCCTTTTCTATACAGAATATTGTTTCATTAGGTCCCATCTGTGAATTATTGACCATTTCCTAAGCAACCAGATTCCTATTCATAAAGTCCTTAATTACACTTAATTTTGGAGTCTTTTTCCCCTAGAAACTTCAAAGTTTCAAGTCTTTTATTAAGGTTTTTATTCATTTAGAATTTATTTTTGTGCAGGGTGAAAGCTAGGAGTCTAGTTTTATTCTTTCACATGCGCATACTCGATTTTCCAAATACCATTTGTCAAAGAAGGCATCTTTTCTTGTAATTAGTGATTTTTATTTTGGATCATTTAGGTGGCTATACATGCATGGATTTCAGAATTTCAGGCCTAATACTAAGGTCTCTTATCTGCGTGGAGCTGATTTTTGTACATATGAAAGATAAGGATCTAGTGTCAATCTTCTACATGTTAATATCCAGTTTTCTCAGCATCATTTGATGGAAGTCTGTCTTTCCTCCACTGTGTTTTGGCTTTTTCCCCCTTTTGGCAAAAATTAGGTGGGTGTAGCTGTGTGGGCTAACATCTAGGTCTTCTATTCTATCCCATTGATCTACATGTCTGTTTTTGTGCTAATACCATGATCATTTTGTTATTATGGCTATGTAGTATATTTTGAAATTGGACATAGTGATACCTCCAGCATTATTTTTGTTCAGGGCTGGTTTAGATACCCATTATGTTTTTTGTATCAATATTAAATTTCAGATACTTCATCTATGTCTGTGTAGACTATTGATGAAATGTTGAATGACATTTTATTGAATCTCTAGATTGCTTTTGATAGGACAGCTATTTTTACAAGATTAACTATTCTAATCCTTCAGTGTTTTCAAATTTTCATTATAAAGCTCTTTAACATCTTGATTAGATTTACTCCAAGGTATTTTTGTTTCTTAGGCTATTGTAAATGAAATTGCTAGCCTTCTTTTTTTCTCAGTCTGTTTACCATCAGTACATAGGAAAACTACTGTTTTATATGCTAATTTTGTATTATGCCACTTTAATGAATGTGTTTATCAATTATAAGAGTTTTCTAGTATTTGGGTTCTCTTATCCAAGATCGTATAATCTGCAGATAAGGCCACTTCAACTTCTTTCCTATTTGTATCCCTTTTATATCTTTCTCTTGTCTTATTTCTTTAGCTAAGACTTCAAACACTATATTGAATAGGAGTGGAAAGAGTGGACACCTTTCTCTTGTTTATGACCTTAAGGGAAATGCTTTAAGCTTTTCTTTGTTTAACGTGGCATTGGCTATAGGTTTGTCAAATACAAATTTAATTATGTTACTATATCCCCCCTCTATCTGTGGCCTTTCCAGAGTTTTTTTTTAATTTTATTAAGAAAAAATTTAGTCATCAGGGAAATACAAATCAAAACAACTCTGAGATACCATCTTACACCTGTCAGAATGGCTAAGATCAAAAACACTGAAGACAGCTCATGTTGGAGAGGATGTGGAGCAAGGGGAACACTCCAGAGGTTTTATCATGAGGGGGTGTTAAGATTTTTTTCAAATGCCTTCTCTGCATTTTGGGAGATGATCATGTGGTTTTGGTTTTGAATCAATTAATGTGATTAATTATATTTATTGATTTGTATATGTTGTACCATTCCTGCATCTGGACTGAAGCCAACTTGACCATGATGAAGGATCTATTGGATGTTGTATTAGTTAATTTTCTATTGCTGTGATAAAATATCATACCAAAGACAATTACAAAAGAAATGATTTGAGGTTCATGATTCCAAAGTGTTAAGGTTCATTATGACGGAGACAGCATGTCAGAAGGAGGCAGACATGACAGCTGGAACTGGGGCCAAGGGCTCACATCTCAAACCATAAACAGGAAGCAAAGATGGCAAACTGGGATGTCATGTGGCTTTTGAAACCTCAAAATCTGCTCCCAGTGACATACTACCTCCATCAAGGCTATACCACCTAAACTTCCCAAACAGCACCATCAATTGGGGACAAAATATCCAAATGTCCAAGAATGTGTGAACATCTCATTCAACTACCACAGGTGGGTTTTATTGTTGTTATTGTTTGTTTGTTTGTTTTGGTATTTGGTTTGCAAGTATTTTGTTAACAATTTTCGCACCTATATTCATTCAGAGATATTTATAATTTTCTTTTCTTGTGGTTGTTGTCTAGTTTCATAGTGTTAGAAGATGCTGTGCAGGCTGCTGGGGGAGAAAAGTCACTAATGGTCTTACCTAACTGTGGACCTTGAATGCTACAATACCAACCTGACAAGAAGGTTGTGCCCATTAGTGCAATAGTGGCAAGATTGTTATGGGAGTAAGCAACCATTTTCCCATTATATTTGAGGTCTAATCTACACGCATAGTTTATACCTGGTACTGAAAATCTTCTCAATAGCCAATGGTTAGGGAGGTCATAGACCCTTCTTAGGGCAGGGCATCTACTACTGTTGCTTTGATAAATAATAGGCATATTATCAAAATGTACTTTAAATATTTATGTTTATGCCCACACCTAATTGGGACAACTTCTGTGGATATCACTCTATACAAATAAAGCACTGATTGGCCAGTGACCAGGCAGGAAGTATAGGCGGGACAAGGAGAGAGGAGAATTGAGGAAGGAGGAAGGAAAGGGAGACCGGCTGGAGCCACCGCCAAGACAAGAAAGATGTAAAGTACCGGTAAGCCACGAGCCATGTGGCAAAGTAAAGATTAATAGAAATGGATATAAGAGTGAGAGCTAGACAATGATAGGCCTGAGCTAATGGCAAGCAGTTTAAATAATGTAAGAGTCTGTGTGTTTATTTTATAAGTGGGCTCAGGGACTGGTGGGACTTGGCGGTGGGAGCTGGAGAAAAATTCTCCAGCTGCAAATGGCGCCCAATGGCTTAAGTTTCCACCTTAAACCTAACAATATTTAATAACCAATTCTAAACAGAGCCAAAAACAGGTTCCTGTTTCATGTCTCATATGGGCAGCTAGATGCTGCAAAACACAGGTTTGAGCTACTGGTGGGTTCCTGGCGTGTGCACTTGACCTGCAGTATGGCGGGAATGAGATGTGTGCCAGCGGCACATTATGCTGTGTGGTAGATTTAGTCTTTACTAGTATTTAAAGAGAGAGAGAGAGAGAGAGAGAGAGAGAGAGAGAGAGAGAGAGAGAGAGGGGGGTTTCTGGGGTACACGCTGCTTTGATAAAAGCATAGACCCACTATTTCTGAGACTTGATGGCTCCCAGAGCTGGCAGAACCGCCATGTTGGGAAGCTAAAGTGGGTGGGGCCAGCAGCCACAGCCCTGTTTCAGGCTTAGAAGGCCGCAGTTTAAAGCAATAGGTTCACAATAAGACTGATTCAGATGAAATAGTTTCCAATGTATGTAAAAATGTACGTAGGCTTCAAAAAGAGATAAAAAGGAATACATACAGTTATATAAACAAATAGTTTTTAAAAGTAAAGTCTTTAAAGAAACAATAAAGGTAATAAGCCACGTAAAGATAGCTATCACACAGAGAATCTAGATTATGTTGTCTTTGATATTCGTAATTGAAGAAAAACATTTGATTGTAAAACTGTTCAGTTATGCCAAAATGTAAATTTTAAAGGTACCTTGACTTTAAAATTTGGATATAAGGATATGTTACTTTGGAAAAGAGGTTCTGCTTTTGTTTCCACAGAAAGCCAGAGGCTATGGATTTGTTCCAGATTAAGATACATCAGGTTTGACCAGCCAAGACCCCCTGAAAGGTCTCCAATGACAACATGGCCCAGATGATCCAACATCCGGAATGGTTTCAGGCAACTGGCTCAGATGATACACCCTCATGGACTACTCCATAATCCTAAAATTTTCTTTGTGTCCCCATAAGATACAGCGCTCCCCTCCAGCAGGAAGTAGTAAGAAAAGCTACGCCCAAATTCTCAAATATACCAAGCTGGCTTTAGAGATGGAATTGGCACACTCCCCCTCTAAACCCAGACATATTGCTTAAAAAAAAAATGGTTAAGAGATTCTTGTGTCCCAAATCAGAAGAGCCCTCTGGTGTAGGACAGAGAAAAAACAATATAGTTTAGATATGATAGAATAAAAGGGTAGATTAATGAACCTACTTTTAAAGAGTAACAACTTGTTTAAAATGTTTTACATTGCTATAGATTTTAGTTTATTGATACAAATTTAAACTTAATTTTGTTATACTGTATATATATTTCTATTCTTGTGTGAGGTATTATGTTTATGTAACTCATTTAAAATTATAATGGATAATTAAAAAATAGATTAATAATTAGTCATCTATGATAATCATATTTGTAGCTATGTTAGTTAAATCTTCTCGGTATACATAGATATATTTCAGGTAGATAGGTAGTCTTCAAACACTTCAAAGACCTACAGAATATGGCATTTAAAATGTTTTAAAAATTTAGACTTTCTGGACAGTGAGACATGTCTGCTCCTGACAGCACCAATTTACTTCAGAGAAGAGTATGGGCATCAAAGACACTCCATATGGAGTTTATCTTCACCTTGACAAAAATAGCCATTTGGACAAGAAACTGTTCTTGCCTGGACTTCTTGATCAACTTGACATACAGGACCCATAGAAAGGTAACCACTAAACTTTGCTTGACAAAATGGTCCTTCAGGTTCCTGATTTGCAGAGAAAACTGCAAGACATTCTACAGGACACAGAAAAAAGTGAATGAGAGACTCTAGGCCTGCGGGCTGAAGACTGATGCCCCAACTTTACAAGAGAACTTTGAATGACTGTCCAGGCTGTCAGCTGTCTTTGTCTACTCTACAAGACTCCCGAAAGTTGCTTGCGTCCTTCTCCCATTTCTCAGGTAGTATTATATCCTTCTGAGGTCTTTGATGTGGTTAAAGACTAGATACTTACAATTTTCCTTAGTTATGATAAAAGATAAGTTAGATATAAAACCTTAAACTCACAAATATAAGATAGATATCTTCTTTTATATTGTAACTATAATTCTTACTCGATAATTATTTTGTTATGTTATATTACTATGTTGAAGTTAAAACCTTCCTTTTTAAAAAAGAAAAAAAGGGGAAGTGCTGTGGATATCACTCTATACAAATAAAGCACTGATTGGCCAGTGACCAGGCAGGAAGTATAGGTGGGACAAGGAGAGAGGAGAATTGAGGAAGGAGGAAGGAAAGGGAGACCGGCTGGAGCCACCGCCAAGACAAGAAAGATGTAAAGTACCGGTAAGCCACGAGCCATGTGGCAAAGTAAAGATTAATAGAAATGGGCTGAATATAAGAGTGAGAGCTAGACAATGATAGGCCTGAGCTAATGGCAAGCAGTTTAAATAATGTAAGAGTCTGTGTGTTTATTTTATAAGTGGGCTCAGGGACTGGCGGGACTTGGCGGTGGGAGCTGGAGAAAAATTCTCCAGCTACAGACAACAATATCACCACCATCACTCCTAAGACTCAGGGAAAATTGTGGAAGAAGGGGTGAAAAGAATGTAAGAATTAGAGGATGAGAAGGAGGATTATCAAATGCTATCTTCTGAACATGACATGGCTAATGAACACAGGAATTCACAGCAGCCTGCACAATACTTGTGTAAAACTGGGCCCATCAATATCCTATCATGGATGTGAAAGGGGCTCATAATGCCCTATCCTTCTCAGATAAACTATAGGTAGTTGATGATTCCTGGGGAAGGGAGGGTCATATTCCTTAGCAGAGTAGACACTGGTAAACTGCAAGCTGCTCTTGCTCAAGTAAATAACCCTTTACACATGCACATGCAAGAAACCATAATTAAATACATGGGCCACAGAAAATTACACAAAAGCACAAGAAGGACTTGTTGAGAAGAAGAAGAAGAGTGAGAGTACAAAGGGGTAGAGGATAAATGTTGAAAATAGGATCAACATTCTCTCTCGTTCTCTCTCTCTCCATATTATATATATATATATATACATATACATATACATATACACATATATGAAATTGTGAATATGTTTGTAAAAGAGAGAAAAAATTAATAACTTTGCCAAAATTATGTGATAAAGTCAGAAATAAAATTCAGCATCCTAATCCCCACTGCATTTCATAATCTTAAACAAGTTTTTTTTTTGCACATATATGTATATAACAACAAAGAAAAAAAGAGGCCATGAATTTGAAAAAGAGTGAGGAGCTTGGGTACATGGGAGCATTTCAAGGGAGGAAAAGGAAGGGAAAAATGATGTAATTATGTTATAATCTCAAAAAATAAAAAGTACTTTTAAAAGTTTTTAAAATCCAGCCTCATGAAATTTCTGAGACTCAAGGAGTCAGAGGAAATAATCGTTTATTTAATTAGCTCTCTCTGGAAGAAAAACATTCTTCTCTTTTCATACCAGTGTTAAAGGTTTCCTAGCATCAATATTCAATCAATGGTCATGTCTTTTTAGCACGAAGGCAGCCGTAACTTCTTTTGAGAATCATATTGTACTGAGACTTTTCCATGGCAAAATAGAGCTAATTTGATGAAAACTTCACTAATTCAATCTTATGTTACAGTCTCATTTAACCTTCACTCAAATTTAAATCAGAGAGATTAATTTTCCCTTGAGCAGTAGAAAATAATGAGCAGGATGTTTATTTGTTGTTTTCAGGTACAAATCTAACCAAAGAAATGGCAAGATTAATTTGCTCTGCATTTCTTTTAAAGCTTCTAAACTGGAATTTCAGACAGCATGTGTGTTCAGATGGAAACCTGTATTATCTCAGTTCTTCATTTCTGAACAATAGACACGATGATCTGTAACAATGAATGTATGGAAATATTTTAATTCAATTATGTACGATATATACAAGAACATATTATTTTAAACTGTTCTGATAGTTCTATTTTAGAAGAAATAAAATAAAGATTATTAGTGACAGATTATTTCTTGTTGAGAGATCTCACTCTCAATTAGTCCTCCATTTTCCCTGGCTATTAAATAAGTTAAAATTTTCAGTTATGAATACACTAACTCAGCTATCTTTAAGAAATCTTTCATCTATCTTACTACACACATAAACTACCATACTGCTTCATTTGTTTTAAGCATGAAACATCTCAGAAGAGTTACATTTCCTCCTTTTGGTTTCTTCTTTACAGTCAGTTTTAACCCTGGCCTCCACTGAAGCTGTATTCTTAAATGTCATTAATGAATGGCTGGCTTTCCCCTGCTACTAAACAAATTATTTGGCTCCTTTTCAATCCTCACACTAACTGATATTTATCTGCAACATTTAACATCGTCACTGTTAACAGCATTGCTTGCTGGTCACAATAGGGATCCATTGCAGCCCCTTATTTTTTGAAGAAGTGGAAAATATAAAAGAAATAAAATGAAATGATATAGCATATTTGGGTGGGCAGTGGATCTGGCGAGTCACTGAAGACAGACAAACTAGAAAAAAAAACAGAGTTAAAGTCCCAGTAGAAGCTAAAATAGTGTGTATGTGACAACCCAAATGAGATGCCCTTGTAGCTCCTTGCCTTTCAGTAAAGTCATCAGATTTGTATTTAAGTGCAGTGGTGTGCTAATGAGATGTAACCACCAGTAGTCTGAAAGGCATTTAGGAAAGTTTTGTGGCTCAACAAAGGATGAAATTAAGAGAGAGAGAAAGACAGAGAGACAGAGACAGACAGACAGAGACAGACAGACAGAGACAGAGACAAAGAGAACAAAATATGTACGAAGTACATAAGATACTTGGGCCATTCATCTGCTCTGCTGATTGGCATACACCTACCTTTAAGGAGTCTTGAACTGGAAAAAGAAAGACAGAGAACTTTCCCAGACTGGGATCAGAGCATCTGAGGTTAGTTTGCCCAGGATATGGGGAGGAAAAAAAGAAGGTAGTCATCCATCTTTCACCTCATTCTCACCCTCTATGAAACACTGAATAACAACTTCCCATCCTCTGTTAAATGCTGAAGGTGTTTACATTAGTAAGGCTGCTAACCAAACCAAAGTCTGTAATAGCCTAAAGGCAGTGTGTATATCCTACCAACATCTTAAGCTCAATGTTAAAATTTTTCATATATTCTAATCTTCATATCCCTCCCAATACAATGCCAATTGTGGCCTCTCTTTTGATTTACTTTTTCCTTTTTTTTGAAGGGGCAGGGGTAGAGACAGGGACTCAACCTGCAGCTTAAGCTTCCCTTGAGCTTGCTGTGTAGCTCAGGCTGGCCTCAAACTTGCAACAATCCCCCTGACTCAACCTCCTGAATATTGGGGTTGTAGATGTGAACCACCATGACCAGCTTCTGACTTGCCTATTTCAATTATAGGCAACTGACATTCACTTCAGCCTGAAAGTCTCCGTGTATTAGTTTCACTGCCCTTGCTTCAGACCCTCATTAACTTCCTATTAGATTAATGTTCTTTCTGGCTTCTAGCTTCTAGTTTCTCCTGCATCCAATTCATTCTTCCCAAGGCCACAAAAATATTTTTAAACAAATATATCCATCTTCTAGTGAAAACCATCATGGATTCCACAGAGTAGAAATTCAAAGCACCTATCAGCTTACCTTCTGGCATCTATACTTTGTTCTCCAGTGATATTAATGTGGCAGGTTAAATAATGGTACCCAACAATGCCTATGTCTGAATCTACAAAATCTGTGGCTACGTTACTTTAATGGTAAAAGAGACTTTGCAGATACAGCTAAAAAGCTTAAGATGAAGAATTTATAACAGGGTACAATGTAATTACAAGGTTCTTAGACTAGGAAGACCAGAGGTCAGAAACAAAAGGCAATGTGGTGACGTGGAGAGATTGCAGTGAAGCAGCCACAAATCAAGAAATGACAGGAGCCTCTAGGAAGTGGCATGGCAAAGATTCTTCCCTGGAGCCTCAAGGATAAAAGGAGCCCTGCCAACCTTTTGATTTTAGCCATAGAAGATTCATCTGGAACTTGTGGTCTTTAGAATGAAAAATTTTTAAAGTTTGCATTGTTTAAGCCAGTAAGTTTTGTAGTAATTTGTAATGGCAGCATAAGGAAGAGACAACAGTTCATTAGCTTTTGCTACATACATTACCATAAAACTTCAATCTCACACTAATAAAAACCTTTATTTCTGGCCCACACATGTGTTTCTGGGTTCTGCTGATCTTGGATGAGTTTCCCTGGGCTTGACTCTCTGCTTTTGGTTCACCTCTTCTTTATTCACCTCTTGTTCTTCTGGAAATATCAAGAAGGCCAGAAAATATCCTACTCATGGTAAGGGGAAGCCAAGGCACACGCCTTATTAGCGAAGCACATATGAAACATGTGCTCTCATCACATCTTCTGACATCCCATTAGTCATTAGTCAAAGCAACTCACCCAAGCAAACCCTTTGTGTCAAAGAATTAGCTCCCTGGAAAGAACTTCAAAGTCTCTGGGCAAAGGGAGATTGGAATAAAGAGGAATAATCATCCAATATATCCAGTTATGCACTCTTAAAAAGTTTTCAAAGAACAAACAAGGGTAAAGCAAATTAAAAAGAAACTGATTTGTATCCTTTACTGATTTTCCTAATACTTCCACTCTAGTTGGTTTTAAGCTGCCAACATGACACCAACAAACACAAATATGGGACTAAATATATGTAATGGGTTCTGGTGGCCAGTCCAGCATAGCATTGAATCTGCACATTAGTAACTGGTTTGCAGTTACTATATGTTCCTCCATAAACTGTACTACCAGTCACCTCTCATGCTAGTCTTTCAAATTAAAACCCATCTATCTTTCTATCCTTTCTACCTTTCATACAAAGTCTTTATTATTTTTTGAGAATTTCATATATGTATACAATACAATAGAATCATAGCTATTCCTCCGTTTTATCTCTCCAACTCCTCCATATCATCCCTGAATATCCCCTTCCAAATTCATGTCTTTTTTTTTATATAACCCACTAAGTACAGTTACTGCTGCCCACATGTGCATGGGTGTAGGACCATCCACTGTAGCATCAGAAACTTACCCTCAGTCACATCCTCAAAAAAGAATCCTCCATTTGCCAGCAACTGTTCACTGCCAATAGCTCCTCAGCAACGGGTGGGGCACGGAGACCGCCTACCTATCTATGCTGGGATTTTGCATGGCTTAATATTGTGATACTGTGCAGGTAACCACAGCTGCTGTGGGTTCATGGTTGGGATAAGCCATGTCACATCTGCACCTTTCCCCATTCTTCAGCTCTTACATTCTTCTCACCTTCTATTCCTTATGTTCCCTGGGGTTAATGTAGCTGTCCCATGTAGGGTTGAGCACACAGTCTCTTACTCTCAGCACACTGATCAGTTGTGACTCTCTGAATTAATTGTTGCCCACTGCAGAAAAAAGTTTCTCTGAGGCCGAGAATAGCCAAGGTCTATGTACATACATACAAATATTTAGAGGGCAATTTGACAGCATGACCATTCAGCAAAATAATGATAGTAGGTTCTACCATAAGGCCAATGATCTCTTCAGCCATGGGCATTTGACCAGGATTACAGTACCAGGTATGAAATTCCCACCTGTGGAGCAAGCCTCAAATCCAATCAGAAAACATTTAGTTATATCATAACCCTCATACTATGTCTTTCACAAGGCTTTCTTAAAGTAACTCTTCCATCCTGGCATTTTCATGGCACTTTTTTTTATCGGTAGTTTATTTTCATTCGTTTTTCTGTGCTATATATAAAGCACCCATCTTTCCTGCTCCCTGGACTTCAAAGTAGAGTGAGGTAAGGGGTATATGTAATATACCTTGAGATCTTGAAGTCCTTTGATAGAATATGTGTTAGCAACTACTTAGTGGATGGATGAATATATGAAGACACACAGAAAAAGCAGTAAGTTACTTAAACTTAGATAGCTAAGCATTACCAAGGAACCAGCTACCCAACCCCTGGAAAACATGGGAATTCTTGAACACGCATGATGAGAAATTTTCTTTTTTTCCTATTGTATTCAGAAAACCCCCACAAAAACTACTTCTGAAAAACAAAACAAAACATTCTCTTCTCCAACACTAGGAAACAGAAGCTCTGACACCCACAGAAAATTTGGAAGCCTTCAGTGACTACAGCAGTGGCAAATGAACTGCTTCATAATCCATTAGAGTTTTCCAGAAATCCTCCATTTGTATGGTTAAGAGGAAGCCACAGATATTACCACCTGGCCGCTGTCAAGACCTGGTCATCCTCATTAGTGGCAGCAGCAGGCTGGTTTTCTGTGGAAAGTGCCCTTCTTCTGTGTTATCATCAAAGCCATGTCTGTGAATGGGGCTGTCTTCCAACCTCAGTGCTCAGCACAGACAGCAAGTCTGTTTGGAAATGAGACCATTGCTGAGGAAATTTTGAGAGTTTGGGATTCAAGCATATTCCTGTTGTGATGTTTGGAAAATGAAAAACAGATATTCATTTCTATTGCTTTTCATCTTTTCTTAAAACCCTTGCAAGCTAGGAGAAATATAACAAAATACACCTTTTCCTCATGAACAAAGCATCTTTAGGATAGAAATAAAGCCCTGGAGCATAAAATATACACACATAAGTTCTGTTTTCCTTAACAGTCACAAACAGTTTTGTATATGTAGATAGAAAACTTATAGATATAGAAAGTACCCTTTCCCCTTTTTTAGTGAGGCAAGTCGTGGAAAAACATACACATCCCTTTCTTAGTCTGCCATGTCACTAATCTTGTTTCTAGTTCCATCCATTTGCCTGCAAATTTCATGATGTCATTGCTTTTTTTTAACCACTGAGTAATACTCCATTGTGTAGATATATCACATTTTCTTTATGCATTCTGTCAGGTGTAAGATGGTTTCTCAGAGTCGTTTTGATTTGCATTACCCTGATGGCTAAGCATGTTGAACAATTTTTTTTTTCAGAACTCCAAACTTTATGCCATGCTCTTTTTTTTTAATTTTAACTTTTTTTTAAAATTTTAACTTTTTTTTTTTTTTGGTTTTTTTGAGACAGGGTTTCTCTGTGTAGCTTTGCGCCTTTCCTGGAACTCACTTGGTAGCCCAGGCTGGCCTCGAACTCACAGAGATCCACCTGCCTCTGCCTCCCCAGTGCTGGGATTAAAGGCATGCGCCACCACCGCCCGTCCAACTATTTTTATTTTATAATTTAATTTAATTTTACATATCAGCCACGGATTCCCCTGTCCTCCCTCCTCCTGGCCCCCTCCCACCGCCTTTCTCCCAGCCCACCCCCCATTGCCATCTCCTCCAGGGCAAGGACTCCCCTCCTCCCTTCACCCAGGCTGAGCAAAGTGTCTCAGCATAGGCCCTAGATTCCAAAAAGCCAGCTCATGCACCAAGGACAGGTCCCAGTCCCACTGCCTGGGTGTCTCCCAAACAGTTCAAGCTAATCAACTGTCTCACTTATCCAGAGGGCCTGATCCAGTTGGGGGCTCCTCAACTATTGGTTCATAGTCCATGTGTTTCCACTAGTTTGGGTATTTGTCCCTGTGCTTTCTCCAATCATGGTCTCAACAATTCTCACTCATACAATCCCTCCTCGTTCTAGCCAATATGTCATGCTCTTTAAGCATATCTCGCCCATTTGAGATCCTTCCGTTGAGAATTCTCTGTTTAGATCTGTACCCCATTTTTAATTGGATTATTTGGTATTTTGATGTCTAGTTTCTTGAGTTCTTTATATATTTTGGAAATCAGCCCTCTGTCAGATGTGGGGTTGGTGAAGATCTTCTCCCATTCTGTAGACTGCTGCTTTGTCCTATTGATAGTGTCCTTTGCCTTACAGAAGCTTCTCAGTTTCATGAGGTCCCATTTATTAATTGTTGACCTTAGTGTCTGTGCTACTGGTATTATATTCAGGAAGTTGTCTCCTGTGCCAACGCAGTCAAGGATAGTTCCCACTTTCTCTTCTATCAAGTTCAGTGTAACTGAATTTATGTTGAGGTGTTTAATTCACTTGGACTTGGGTTTTGTGCAGGGCAATAGACTTGGGTTTTGTGCAGGGCAATAGACTTGGGTTTTGTGCAGGGCAATAGATATGGATCTATTTGCATTCTTCTACATGCTAACATCCAGTTATGCCAGCACCATTTGCTGAAGAAGCTTTCTTTTTCCATTGTATAATTTTGGTTTCTTTGTCAAAAATCAGGTGTTCATAGGTTTGTGGATTTATGTCAGGGTCTTGAATTTGATTCCATTAATCCACCTGTCTGTTTTTATGCCAATACCATGCTGCTTTTATTACTATAGCTCTATAGTAGAACTTGAAGTCAGAGATGGTGATACTTCTGGACGTTCCTTTATTCTACAGGATTGTCTTAGCTATACTGGGATTTTTTTTTTGTTCTTCCATATGAAGTTGAATATTGTTCTTTCAATGTCTGTGAAGAATTGTGTTGGGATTTTGATGAGGATTACATTGAACCTGTAGATTGCTTTTGGTAAGACTGCCATTTTTGCTGTGTTAATCCTACCTATCCATGAGCATGGGAGATCATTCCATTTTCTGATATCTTCTCCAATTTCTTTCTTCAAAGACTTAAAGTTCCTGTCATACAAGTCTTTCACTTGTTTGGTTAGAGTTATCCCAAGATATTTTATAGTATTTGTGGCTATTGTAAAGGGTGATGTTTCTCTGATTTCTTTCTCAGCCCGTTTATCATTTGTATATAGGAAGGCTACTGATTTCTTTTTAGTTAATCTTGTATCCAGTCACATCACTGAAAGTGTTTATCAGCTGTAGTGTAGGAGTTCCCAGGTAGAATTTTTGGGGTCACTTATGTACACATATCATCTGCAAATAATCAAAGTTTGACTTCTTACTTTCCAAATTAATCTCCTTTTGTTGTCTTATTGCTCTAACTAGAACTTTGAATGCTATATTAAATAGAAATGTAGAGAGTGGGCAGCCTTGTCTTGTTCCTGATTTTAATGGAATTACTTTGAATTTCTCTCCATTTAATTTGATGTTGGCTGTTGGCTTGCTGTATATTGTATATATGTTCCTTGTATCCCTGATCTATCCAAGATCTTTAACATGAAAGGGTGTTAGATTTTGTTGAAGGTTTTTTCAGCATCTTATGATGATATGGTTTTTTTTCTTTAAGTTTGTTTATATGGTGGATTATATTGACATATTTTTATATGTTGAATGATTCCTACATCTCTGGGATGAAGCCAACTTGATCATGGTGGATGATTTTTTTGATGTGTTCTTGGACTCACTTTGCCAGTATTTTATTGAGTATTTTTCATCAGTGTTCATGAAAGAGATGGTCTATAATTCTCTGTCTTTGTTGCATCTTTGTGTGGTTTGGGTATCAGGGTAACTATAGCATCATAACAAAAATGGCAATGTTCCTTCTGTTCGTGTTGTGTAGAAAAAATTAAGGAGTATTGGTATTAGCTCTTTGACATTCTGGTAGAATTCTGCATTGAAACTTTCTGACTCTGGCCTTTTTTCTTTCTTTCTTTTTTTTTTTTTTTGGTTGGGAGACTTTTAATGACTGTTTCTATTTCCTTAGGGATTATTGATCTATTTAAATTGTTTATCTGGTCTTGATTTAATTTTGATATGTGGTACCAATCAAGAAAATTGTCCATATCTTTTAGATTTTTCGATGTGTTTGGAGTACAGGTTTTTGAAGTATGACTTAATGATTCTCTAGATTTCCTCAGTGTCTATTGTTATGTCTCCCTTTTCATTTCTGATTTTGTTAATTTGGACATTCTCCCTCTGCCTTTTGGTTAGTTTGGATAAGGGTTTGTCTATCTTGTTGATTTTCTCAAAGAACCTACTCTATGTTTCACTGATTCTTTGCATTGTTCTCTTGGGTTGTATTTTATCAAATACGGCCCTGAGTTTGATTATTTCCTGCCATCTACTACTCCTGGGTGAGTTTGCTTCTTTTTGTTCTAGAGCTTTCAGGTGTGCTGTTAAGTTGCTAGTGTGAGATTTCTCCAATTCTTTATGTAGGCACTTAGTGCTATGAATGTTCCTCTTCACACTGTTTTCATAGTGTCCCATAAGTTTGGGTATGTTGTGAATTCATTTTTATTGAATTCTATGAAGTCTTCAGTTTATTTCTTCCTTGACCCAGTGGTAAGTCAGTTGAGAGTTGTCAGTTTCCATGAGTTTGTAGGTTTTATATAGTTTGTGTTGTTTTCAAACTCTTACCCATGGTGATCTGATAAGATATAGGGGGTTATTCCAATCTTTTTGTATTTGTTGAGATTTGCTTTGTGACTGAGTATGTGGTGCTAGAGGAAGGTATACTCTTTTGTGTCTGGGTGAAATGTTCTGCAGATGTCTGTTAAGTCCATTTAAGTCAAAACATCTGTTAGTTCCCTTATTTCTCTGTTAAGTTTCTGTTTGGCAAACCTGTCCATTGGTGAAAGAGGAGTATTGAAGTCTCCCACTATTAGTATATGGGGTTTGATGTCTGATTTAAGCTTTAATAATGTCTCTTTTACAAATGTGGGTGCCCTTGTATTTGGGCCATAAATTTTCAGAATTGAGACTTCATTTTGATGGATTTTTTTCTGTGATGAATGTGAATGTCCTTCTCCATCTCTTTTGATTTATTTTAGTTTGAAATCTATTTTGCTAGATATTAGGATAGCTACACCAACTTGCTTCTCAGATCCATTTGTTTGGAAAAGTTTTTCCAAATCCTTTACTCTGAGGTAATGTCTATCTTTGAAGTTGATATGAAGTTGTGTATTCATTCTGTTAGTCTGTGTCTTTTTATTGGCCAATTGAGTCCACTCATATTAAGAGATATTAATGACCAGTGATTGTTAATTCCTCTTATTTTTTTTTTGGTGGTGGCAGTGGTTTTGTGTGTGTGTGTGTGTGTGTGTGTGTGTGTGTGTGTGTGTGTGTGTTTCCCTTCTTTGGGTTTTACTGGTGTGTGAAATTATCTATTTCCTGTGTTTTCATGGGTGCAGCTAACTTCCTTGGGTTGGAGTTTTTCTTCTAGTACTTTCTGTAGGGCTGGATTTATGGATAGGTATCGTTTAAATCTGGTTTTGTCATGAAATGTCTTGTTTTCTCCATCTATAGTGATTGAAAGTTTTGCTGGGTATATATAGTAGTCCGGGCTGTCATCCATGGTTTTTTGGTGTCTGCAAAATGTCTGTCCAGGACTTTTCTGACTTTTATATGCTCCATTGAAAAGTTGGGTATCATTCTGATAGGTCTGCCTTTATATGTTACATGTCCTTTTTCCTTTGCAGTTATTAATATTCTTTCTTTATTCTGTATCTTTAGTGTTTTTGATTATCATTTGGTGAGAGGACTTTTTTTGGTCCAGTCTATTTGGTGTTCTGGAAGCTTCTTGTACTTTTATAGGCATGTCCTTCTTTAGGTTTCTTCTGCAATTTTGTTAAATATATTTTCTGTGCCTTTGAGCTGGAACTATTCTCCTTCTTCTATTCCTATTATTCTTAAGTTTGGTCTTTTCCTAGTGTCCCGGATTTCCTGGATGTTTTGTGTTGGGAATTTATTGGATTTAACATTTTCTTTGATCGATTAATCTATTTCCTCTATGATATCTTCAATGTCTGAGATTCTTTCATTTCCTGTACATCTGTAGTTACTGTTCAGAATCTGGAAAATGTAGATTTTCCATTTCCAGATTTCTCTTAGTTTGTGTTTTCTTTATTGCTTCTATTTCAATTATCAAGTCTTGAATCACTTCCTTCACCTGTTTTGTTATTTTTTTTTTTTTTGGCTTTAAGGGATTTATTGATTTCTTCCAATTTTTGTTTGTCTTTTCCCCAATTTCTTTAAGGGATTTTTTTTCATTTCCTCTTTAAGGGCCTCTATCATCTTCATAAATTATTTTTAAGGTCGTTTTCTTGTGCTTCAGCTGGGTTAGAATGTTCATGTCTTGCTGTTGTAGGATCACTAGGTTCTGGTGGTGCCATCTTGCCCTTTTTGTTGCTGAATGTATTCTTACACTGGCATTTACACATCTGGTTTTGGGATGATTACAGGTACAGGTGTTGATTCTTGTGTTGTCTTTGTTGGATGGGTGTTTTGTTCCTTTCTTATCTGTTTCCTTTCTTGTCTTCTGGCCTGAATGGCCAAGGGTTCTGGTGATTGGCTGCTTTTCAGGTCCAGTAAGGTTGTCTCGGTTGAGGTTTGAGGGGGTTTGGGTGCCTAGATCCAGTGTATCCCCCTGTTCTTCTGAATGATGTGTTGTACCTATGCCTATGGAGTCCATTCTTCTAACTAATGTGGGCTGTACCTGTGCCTATGGAGTCTGCTGGAGTTGCAGGGGAGGGCTGGCCATGAGTAGGAGGAGGAGATGGGTGGGGTTGGGCAGCAGAGTGGGTATTGGTGGAACAGAATCCATTGGGTTGCTGTGGTGGTTGTGGTGCAACCTGCAGACAGGTCTCTCACCTGCTGGCCAGCTGCTGGGGACTACACCAGAGCAGTGGAGTTCTGCTAGAGTTGGGGGCGGGGCCCAGCAGCCTTGTTGGGGTTGAGATGGGTGGGGTAGGAGTCTAGGATGTGTCCTGGGGTTTAGGGTCTAGAGGTTGGGGCAGTTCATCTGGGAGCCCAGTCACTCACCTGTTCTTCCAAGTGGAGTGGGTTGTGCCTGTGCCTAGGGAGTCTGCTGAAGTTGCCGGGAGGCCTGGCCACAGGGAGGATGATGAGATGGGTGGGGTTGGGTGGTGGAGTGGGTCTTGGTGGAACAGAATCCAGTGGGTGGTGCCGGCGCAGTCGGCCGGCAGACTGCTGGGAACTGCCATCTTTTCTGTCGTAATAAGACAATAAGCCTAGATTGATTCCAACTCCAAATAATGTGTGACCTCATTCATTCACATATGTAACAGCTATATACTATACACCTGGTATATTCATGATATTATTTGATGCAAAAGATGTCAAGCATAATTAAAAAGCAAAACAAAACTCAGTACTAAGAAGCTAAGAGTCAAAAAATAGACATAGTTGAAACTGAGGCTTCTCTATCTCATCAGACACATACGTAGAAAATCTTATTAAAAAGTGAAGTAACCGTTCAAAGGGAATCATATGAGCAATGTTATGGATTCTGCTGGATCTAGTTCCATATACTTACTGAAATTCTCAAGAGTCCTTTAAAGTATGTCTTAAATATCTCTAAAAATCTCCTGGGGTATCTCACATCATGAAGATATATACTCTGGCCAAAAACCCTGGAGTCCAGTGAGCTGGAGTTTTCATGAGAGCTCTTCAGCATTAAGCAGGATCCTGGATTTTCCAATATCTCACCCATATTTGGGGATTCCATTTTTAGTTGCTTAGTTGCTATTGAGACTTTCTGCTCCCTGTGAGACTTATAATAGTGCAAAGTACAAATCCAAATAACAAACACAATGCTGTTTTCAAAATCCTCAGGTACTTTTAATATGCATTCTATTACTTATTATTTGGAAAAATCTTTAATTGAATCTTCTTCCTTCTTCATTCAAGATTATCAAGAGGGTCTCCCCACCAGCTTCGAAGTCAACATCTCACAATGGGCAATATATGCAGAGACTCTGGCTACTCTTGTAATACTTAAACAGTTTTACTAAGATAGTACAATAGAAGACGCAGAGAAAGCTTCCTATAGGAAGTCATACCCAGACAGAGAGACAGCCAAACTGAAAACTAAAAGATGAAAGAAGGAGATTCTAACTAAAAATAAGAAATGATAATGATAGTCATGAGGCAAAGCAAAACATTTTGCTTTAACCACTTCATTCTATGAGCCACTGAAAATTGTGAAACAGAGGATATACAAGTATGCCATGTCCAGGTGGTATTATGTATTAATATATCACCAATCTAATTTGTGTAAATGCGTTATTTAATTTGTATATACCCATTCTGATGCTTTTTTGAAATTTTAGACAGTTCAAGTTATAGTAATACCTATATAAAGCATAATTGCTAATGAATTCAAAACAATTCTCTGAATTAAAATTAATTATTTTTCCAGTTTCAGAAGCAATAAGGATGAATATTTACATTCAAAATGAAGGCACACAACTGAAATCCCGTTGAGAGGAGATATAGAAGCTGACATAACAATTAGAATAGGAAAGATGCATATTAGAAGAAAATGTGCCACAGATTTCACAGTAAATGGCAAAAGCAATTTGCTACAGGAAAGCAAAATAAGCAGATTGAGTGTGAACAAAATTTGGAAGGACACTAAGTTGGATAATATTAAGAAATGCAGTCAAGCTGGGCATGGTGGTGCATGCCTGTAATCCCAGCACTCAGGAGGTTAAGGCAGGAAGATGTTGAGTCTGAGGCCTGCCCCAAGTTCACATCAAGAGAGAGAGAGAAAGAGGAGGGAGAAGAGGGATATTTCCAGCAAGTACATAGTACATTTACTATGTGGAAGGATTTAGAGGGAAACAAGAAAGGGGAGAAATGAGGAAATTATATTACAATTTCAAAAATGAAAGAAATAATTTAAATAAATACCATTATACATCAAAAAATGTCTTATTACCAATACTCAAAAAAGATTTGGTGAAACGGACCACCTGAAATTGGAAAAAAGTAGTTAAAAGTCTAGCATATTTTTTGTTTTAACAGTGAAAGGCAGGAAAAGGTTTAGTCAATGTAATCACATTGGGAAGAGGGACAAAGAGATCCAAATCCATCTTGGGTCATCCATTGGGATTAGAATTTCAAAAGAAGACCAAGGTTTACACATCTAAGCAGCCACAATCAAGGTATAGTCCTGCCCAGCATTGACCCACCAACATCTAAGCTTCAGCCTCATCCTGTAAGGAGGTCTAGCAAGCTGTTTAAGCTGTGAAATCTCCAAGACCCCTCTGCCTGGCACCTTTTCCTTCCCTCAGCATGAAATTTCTGGGGAAATCTTCATTTCTCTGGGGTCTGTTATTTTAATACTTTGATAACCAGATTGTCTCTTTAGAATGTCTTCATTTTACCAAGCCTATTATAATTCCTCATTTTCTGTTTTAAAATCTCAATTTTGAAGTGGAACATGTTTATGTCTAAAACAAATATAATAAAGAGAATGCAAATAGGAACCAAGGTTAGAACACATTTAAAAAATATGACTCATACCTTGATCCAGCTTACATTCTTGCATAAAAAGAAAACCATTTTAGATGGAGAAAAGGCAAAATACATATTATTTCAGTTGTGGGGAATGTTTTAGAAAATTAGAAGGAAAAGAATTAAAATAACATTTTGCAAAAAGATTTTCAGTTACGCCACCAAACAAATGCCCTTGGAATTCTAAGACCTTTGCGGCAATTTCAAAGATCAACTGATTCAAAAATTGAAAAACTACATGTACTTTCCTGTCACATCCGATGAGTCATGTAAGATAAGTGATACTGCCCAATTAATACTTTAGGTACATTTCATCTGCAATGACTTACTGATTTAACAATAACAACAACAAAAAAAACCAATGGTGTCAATTAGTGTTCTAACAATCCAATTTATGGCGTAGATACTTGGAATATTCCTCATTTCTCAAATGAAGATTTCAGCTAGAATGAGTAAAATTAGTTTCTATTATAACATGATGTTCTGCTACATAAATTTAAAAATATGTATTTATTGTTTTTTTTAACAAAAGACTAATGTTTCCCTTATTACTTTGTTCTGCTGTATAATACATATTGAAAATATTTGTGCTCAGGTTTCTGAAGGAAACGTAGGGAAAGCGTCATGGATACAGTTATTAAAATTGTTCTGTACACATGCAAATGCTATGAGTCATTGCCAGTTTATGAATCTGTTAACAGAAATAGAAGACAATGATCCTCTGTTCTCTGCTAGTGCTTATTGACTGAGCTGTGGAGGAGCTTTGCAAAGATTTATTGTACAATACTTTTAAATCCAATTCAAGATCTCCTCTAAGCAGAAGGGACACTTGCCAAATATCCAATAATCAAAGACAAAAGTTGTAGTGGCATTTACATTTTTCATTGGTATCACTCTGCACATGAATAAATTCAACTTTTTGCCCCAGCTTTATAGAGATATAATTCACACAACATACAATTAAGCCATTTAAAGGGCACTGTTCAATGGCTTTTTAACATAGTTATGCAATTAAGTAACAATCCACAATCAAATTTTCAAATATTTTCATCACCCCAAAACAAAACCTATGTGTATTAGTGATCATTCTCCATTTTCTCCCAGCTTCTCCTTCTTGACAGCTTCTGGCAATCACAATGTTGGTTTTGGTCTCTATGAATTTGCTCATTGTGAATATTTGGTACAAATGGAATCATACAATGTATAGACATCTGTTACAGACTTCTCTTGATGATCTTAATGTGTTTAAGGTTGAAATGTTAATAAACATTTCATTCCTTATTACTGACTAATAAATAATACTTTATTGTATGGATACACTATATTTTCTGTCTACTTTTATCAGTTGATGGTATTTCTGTAATTTCCACCTTGAGGCTTGCCCTAGTATCATTTCTATTGCTGTGATAAAACACCTTGACCAAAAGCAACTTTGGGGGAAAGGGATTTATTTTAACTCAATTCGTGGTTATAGTCTATCATAATAGGAAAGTCAAGGCAGGAATTCAAGGCAGCTAGTCACATTACATCCAAAGTCAAAAGCAGAGAGAAGTGAATGCATACATGTTTACTGCTCAGCTCACTTTCTCTATTCTTGTATAATTCAGGACCCAAACCCAGGGAATGGTGTCACCTACCTTCAGGGTAAGTCTTCCCACATCAATTAAGGTAATCAAGAAAATCACTTAAAGACATGCATACAGGCCAACCCTATCTAGACAATCCCTCAATGAGACTCTGTTATGGGGAGCCCACCAGAGATGACCACTCAGATACACTTTATAGCCAATTGAAAGTCTTTTGTCCAGATGACTGGGACTATACTCAGGTATTCAGGACCTAAGTATAGTGCAGAGTGTTCAGAGCATGGAGTTTTTGAAGGCAAAAAACACATGAAGGTAAAACCATGTCCTGGCATCTTGCTTTGCAGCTGTAGGGGGGGATTTTGCAGAAGCAAGCAGTTAAGCAGAAGCTAAGCTAACTAGAGCATCTTAACCTTGGGTTCCTAGAATAGAGTTTGGTAATTTTCCATAGGATTCTCCATGGAGGAGGTCAAATGATAGTAAAACCTGAAAAGGCCTCAGCAAGAATACAAGATGGAGGAAACTCTGCACTGTTTTGCCTGGTCACATTTCCAGGTGATTCTAGTTTGTGTCATTGATAATTAAGCTAACCATCACAGGGCTATTTTAAATAATACTGCTGTGAATATCTACATACAAATTTTCAGAGATACTTTTCTATTTTTCATGTATATTCTAGCATAATTACTGGGTAATTTGGTAATTCTATCTTTAATTTTCTGAATTGTGAAAGTCTCTAACAAAACAATTACACCATTTTACATCCTTACAACAGTATGTTAGAGCACCAATTATTCAATGTTCTTACTATAACTGATATCTTTAATATGACCATAACAATGGTTGTAAAATTGTATCTCATTGTAATTTTGATTTCCTTTTCCCTAGTGGATAATGATGTTGAATAATGAACTCAATTTGAAGCTACAAGGGGGAAAAACTATATTGCATGCTAGGCAGGTATAGAATTTGTTGTAATTAGCTCTCTGCTTCATGTTTTTGCCTGTAGATGTGATCTCCCAGCTTCCTGTTCTACCTGCCTGCTGCCATGTCTTCCTCACAATTATGGATTCTCCTCCTGGAATTATAAGACCAAATAAACTATTCTTTTTGTAAGTTGCTTCTAATCATGGTATTTTATCACAGCCACAGAGAACTATTATAGAATTTGGTACTAGAGAGTGGGCTGCTCTGTTAAAAAATGTTTTTTTTTTTAATTTGGTTTGCTTTTTGAAGAATGTGGAAGACTTTGGAACATTGGACTAGAAAAGCACTTCAATCTGTAAGCAGAGCTTACAGGGACCCTTGAAGACAGTAGTGCTGAGAGCAATGCAGACTGGGGAAGGCCCGCCCGATCAAGAGGTCTCAGAGGGGACTCAGATTTGAAAGGGAGCTAAAGGCCATTTCTGTGATATTTGCAGAGAATCTGGCTGCCTTCTGCTGATGTCCTAAGAACTTACCTAAGGGTAAACTAAAAATTAATGTTATACTTTCTTTAGCGGAAGAGAGTTCAAGACATCATGACATTAAATCTGTGCCATAGTTATTAGTAACAATATTTATGCAGATCTGTAATGAAAAAGAGCACTAGTAAGTCAGGAATACAAAATATACACTTTGCAGAGAAAAAGAGTACTAGGGAGCTTAATGTTGCAGCTAAAGCTTATGCTAAAAAAGAGGTTTTAATTAAGCACAGTTAAGGAAAGGGTTCCTGATCTGTACTGAAGCAATAGGAAGGGTGTATTTATGTCAAGTCTTTCAGCTAAGCTTTCAACTTGTGGAAAGTACAAAGCCTAAGGAGTTTTCTGCCACTAGAAAGCAACTGCATACAAAAGATGCTGCTGATGTGGTTCAAGGGGACCAGGAACTAAACTAAACTAGTCCTGGTTTAGTTCATCCTAAACTAGTAGTTGAACTTGGCAGTGTCAGCCACAAGCTACTGACTTTAAAGACATGAAAGATGCAAGAATAAAAGGGTCATCGATTCTTCTGTGGTTTCAGAGAGCCACCGCCTGTCACTGGGGCCAGATAGCATGTGGCATGGGAGTCCCGACATGAAGGCCCCCATAGGCCATTGTGTGAAACTATAAAAGTGAAACCTCAGTTGCAGTGAAGACCCTGAAATGTTGGAGACATCGGATCTGTGAGACACCTGCCACAAAGAGCTGCATATATGAAGTGAAGCAAACCTAAAGGGAGAGTTATGTTGCAGGCAGCAGAGCTGGAGGGGTTGAGCCATCTAAGTCATTTGAAATTAAAGTCCCATGCACTGTACATGGAGCTGGAGGATTGGTTTTCAGTCTTGGTTTGTTCCAATATTTCCTCACTATGCCTCTCTTCCCCACCTCTGGAGTGGGGATGCATATTCTGTGCCATATATGTTGGAAATATGTGTTTTGTTTTGTTTTATGGAGGGTCACATTTAAGACATTACCCTGAAACTCAAAAAAAAAATCTTTGAACTTTGAAACAGTGTTGAGAAAGTTAACAACTTTTAAACTTGGACTAAATGCATCTTACATTATGATATGGCCACAGTTTATAGGGGCCAGGGAGTGGAATGTAGTTCTTTGAATGAGAAATGTCCCACATAGGCTCAAGTATTTGTACACTGGGCCCCTAGTCTGTGGCACAGTTTGGGATGTAGTACAGCCTTGCTGGATGACGTATAACTTTCAGGGCAGGACTTGAGGGCTCATAACTTGCCCCAGTCTCCTTTCTGCTTCATGTTTGTGGTTGAAGATAAGCTCTCTCGGCTTCTTGCTCTGGCTGCTTGCTCCCATGCCTTCTTCGCCATTACAGACTCTCTCTCTGGAACCATGAGGCCAAATAACCTTTTCCTTTTGTTTAAAAAAAATCATTACAATTAAAATATTTTCAGATTGTGCATCACTAATAATGTTTTTAATCACTTTTCTAACATAAAGCAATATGCAGAATGGTTTCATTATAATTGAAATCATTATGTAAGTTGGCTGCAAAAAAATCTACTGGAAATTTTGGAAGAACTCATTTTTATTTTAATACGATTTGTTTTTCAATTTTGAACTGATTAATCATGCTGCGTTGACATAAGATTTTGTGAATTTACTTAACTTAGACAGATTTATTTTTTAAACTGATATGCCTTTTATTCAAAGTCAATTCAATTCTTTTAAAAGCAACAAGCCCACTTTGTCAATGTGCATGTAAATGCTAAAGAGAAATGACTTGTTATTTGATTACCTATCGGAGAACTTTTCAGTATGTTTAGAACAATTTGAGTAGAAGCAAAACTTTTCAAATGAAAATTATATGAAATCTAAATTCAGATAAAACATACCCAATGAAAACCCAGCCCACAAATTGAGAACTGCCATAAGTTAAAAGAATATCAGTTTTCAAAGATTCTGATGACATGGTAAAACATTTAGTCATATTGGGTCAAATAAGTTATGCTATTGAAATTAATTTGACCTGTTTCCTTTTCTCTTTGTCATGATTAAATTCAGTGTTTGTTCTATATAACTAAGATACAAGGGGCAAAGCTTTGTGTAGAAAGAACTATTATGAACAGGAAACAGGAAAGCAGGCTTATTAGGCACTCTGCAAAACTAGATCTTGTCTGCTGATTCACTGTTTACTTAGGTCTAGACTAGCACTAAACATAGAAATGCTCACAACCAGAAGAGGGTAGAATCTGGATCAATAGAAGATAATTAGAGACCAGTTTCAGTTGTTATGTTTGGGGATTTTGAAAATTCTCAGTCATGTCTTGAAGCTCTATGATATCTGATAATAGTCAATGCTGTGGGATGTTCTGTATGGCAAATGTGTTGCTGATTAGTCAATAAATAAAACACTGATTGGCCATTGGCTAGGCAGGAAGTGTAGGCGGGACAAGGAGGAGAATAAAGCTGGGAAGTGGAAGGCTGAGTCAGAGAGACACTGGCAGCCGCCACGATGAGAAGCAGCATGTGAAGATGCCGGTAAGCCACGAGCCATGTGGCAAGGTATAGATTTATAGAAATGGATTAATTTAAGCTGTAAGAACAGTTAGCAAGAAGCCTGCCACGGCCATACAGTTTGTAAACAATATAAGTCTCTGTGTTTACTTGGTTGGGTCTGAGTGGCTGTGGGACTGGCGGGTGATAGAGATTTGTCCTCACTGTGGGCCAGGCAGGAAAACTCTAGCTACAAGTCAACATATGCAAGTGATTATTGAAGCAAATCATTGTGAACAGCTGAGGAATACATATAACCAATGTGTGAGATCATTTGTACTTTGCAGCCAGCAAGATATAACTAGAGAACTGAATGGGATTAACACCTTCCACAAAGAGTAAATTAGAAATGTTGGCACAGAAGCAAACTTGCTAAATGGAAGATTATAAAACAGGTAACAAATAATTATACCCTTTGTATGATATACACTAGTTTTAAGCATGTATTTAAAAATGTAAGAGGATAGATAGATAGATAGATAGGTAGGTAGGTAGGTAGGTAGGTAGGTAGGTAGATAGATAGATAGATAGATAGATAGATAGATAGATAGATAGATAGATAGATAGATAGATAGACAGATAGACAGACAGATAGATACGGGTACATATACATAGAGGGTGGTATGTATTGTACATTAACAATATTAACAATGGTTATTATGGAAAGTGGAATTATGGGTAATTTTTGTTCTTTTCACATGACTATTTTGTAAATTATCTACAATGAACATATACTCCTTTTGTACCAAGAAAAACATCTTTCAAAAAGTAATCTTAAAACCTCCTACCAATGTAATTGAAAGCAGCAATCTTCCAAGCAGAGCATAACCAAGAATGGAAGAAATTACAGAGAATAAACAATCATCACCTCTCCTCTACACAGCACAGAAATGAAACGGCCTTCCAACAAATTAAGTCTCAGAGTCTCCAGCAGCCACTTTGGGCTCAGCAGAAAAGTGCACATTTTCTCTTTGTTGTTGAACTTAAAATGTGCAGTCCCAGACTCACTGCTGCATGGTGACACCAGACACTTCTAACTTCACTTAGGATGGGGCTATCTGTACAATGTAACACAGGGCAGTGTACCACCTAAGGTTAAGCTTTGTGGTATATTTGCTCCCCCCCACACACACACACATTGTTTCTGCTTAAGGGAACTCTGGAATACCCCATTAATGAGTCAGAATTTTGTGCTTCTTTTGTACATCACTCCCACTCTTGGATAACATAATGGTTTTATTTGCAGGAATACAATATACAGAAAATAGTTTCAAGTCAAAGGTGACATGTGAGCTTAAAGGGAAGTGGCTGAAAACTTTAGATTCCCATGGCCAACTACATAGTCAAGAGGCCTTCATGGTTAGAGAGCAGTTCTCTCCCTGCTCTGCAGTCATTCTATTACTCTGAGATGGCAATGGATAAGACTTGGCCCACTACATTCCTGCTGGGCCAGCTGCTTCCCACACTACTAGTGGACATAGATGAGAGACTGTGAGGACAGATGAGAAAAATGGCATCTTATCACCATTGGCTCACTTTTTCTTTCAGCATCACCTCATCAAAATATTTTTCCTTTTATGGGTAGCATTTGTTCCTACATGTATATCCCCACCTGCTGAGTATCATCCTCCTCTTCCCCATCCTCTCCAACCCTATCCCCCTCCTTCTCATCTCTATTAAACATCCCAGCTTCTTTCCTGGGCCCCATCCCCTGCCAACCCAGGGGCAGCAGTATATTCTCTCAGTTCCAACCTTTGCTTTGTCTTGTCTCTATTTTATTTTTCTGAATCTCCAATACCTTATTAGCAAGTCATCTTATTTAGTTTCCTCTATTGAAGCTGCTGATGTGTTTTGCGTATCCTGACTAGACAATTCAATCTCCAAAAGGTAAAGGGCACAACATTAATAGGATATATTAAGCAAATAGATTCCATTCTAACAGTTGGATTTATATTTGAGGAAATCAAACACACAGCCAAAACCAGATTTATTTACAATGCACACACACACATATGTACATATCACTGAGGGCTGCTATACAGACATTTTAAGAGTATCGTGTCTCTGTGGCAAGAGTCATGCAGTTAGTTAAAGAAACCTTCAAGAAAGAAAGGAATTTTTAGGGATGAGTGGCACAGTCTCTCAGAAGGAAGAAGGTCAGTTCTTTTGTGAGTAATGGCATTTGCATAGTCTCAAATAGGAGGACAAATGAGTCACATGTACAAGAAAACTAGAACAGCGCCTTCTTTATCACTCTCCTCCGCACGGTTCAGCACAGAGCCTGGAATGTTGGAGATGATCAAGAAATATTTGCTTAATGATTGAACTAAAAGACTAGGTGGGTTTCTTTTACTAGTATGGAGAGGTTGGGGGCGGGTACTTTTGACCTTGGAAATTTACTTGTAGGTAGCAATTCAGAATCATAGCAAGTCCACAACAATAGGGACCAGGATGATGAAGAGATATTTTCCTCTTTTTTACCTACTACAGAATGAACAGTAGGCAGGTGGGAAGTCTGGAGACATCTAGGAATAGTTGCTTTAGTGTAGAAACTACTCAGGACATTAGCACTGAGTATAAAAATAATAGGGAAATGAGAGAAA
Source organism: Peromyscus californicus insignis (assembly GCF_007827085.1). NCBI lineage: Eukaryota > Metazoa > Chordata > Mammalia > Rodentia > Cricetidae > Peromyscus > Peromyscus californicus. The sequence continues at coordinate 31,818,883 of NW_026294391.1, read as the reverse complement.
GGGAAACAGAAGGAAGAATGGACAATGTCTGGAGATCAGTGTAAACACAGAGGATAGGCAGCCTCTACAAAGAAGGAAACACTGCTTAGGATTTGGGGAAGTAGTGTGCTAATATAGGTTATCCAACTTCTTATTGGGGGCAGTTATTGTTCTTGGAGGTGGTGGTGGTAGTGATAATGAGTTTATTGTTTTTCTTCATCATTTTTGAGACAGGATTATGCTATACAGCCCCAACTGGTTGGCCTGCTACTCACTACGTAGCCCAGGCTAGTGTAAAACTCCTAGTAATGCTCCTGCCTTAGTTTCCTGAGCACACCACACCTGGTTCAAACTCAGTGTTTAGCTAGTGATAGTGGAATGTACAAATGGAGATTACCCATGAGCAGGTAGAGAAATGGTACTAAAAAGAAAGGGAAATTTGGGGTCTGGGAATGAAGGTGTACAATCACACAGTCTCATTGACTTTAATGGAGTAGACAGTTAACAGTGCAACAAGGAGGCCCCAAAGCGCAAAGAACCTACTCATCTTCATGGAGGACTGATTCAATTTACAGTGACCATTGATTTTGTTTGTAAACCAGGAAAAAAAAACAAGCAAAATAGGTTTGAAACTGAAGCTGGGCAATTTATATTAGATTCAATATTTGTTGATAATAAACAAGGTTGTAAAATCACCTTCTCTAGACTGCCTTAAAACCAAAACTGATTCTCAGATGACCAGGGTAGTATGACTGAGGAAATGAATAAAGTTATTGGGTTAATATGTATTGTTTGAGCTTTTTTCTAATCCTCTGACTTCCTAGAACAGTGGTGCTCAACCTGTGGCTCACAACCCCTTTGTTGGTTGAATGACCCTTTCACAGGGGTCACCTAAGACCATTGAAAAACACAGATATTTACTTTACAATTCATAAAAGTAGCAAAATTACAGTTATGAAGTAACAACAAAAATAATTGTATGGTTGGGAGTCACCATAACATGAGGAATTGTATTAAAGGGTCACAGCATTAGGAAGGTTGAGAACCACTGGTCTAGAATGACTTTTAGTGGTTAGTGAATTCACTCAATGTCATATACAATGGGAGCCAAGTAGAAATCAATTCACCAAGTCTGAAGTGGATTTTGTGTCATGTCTCCTTCAAGGTAATGATCAGTGAAAGGAATGCAGCCTCTCAGATGTCTGGTGCTTCCCACAGTCATGTCCTGTGCAAAGTTGCCCCTGGGCATCCTTTGCCTTATTTGTACTGACATGAAACAGCAGAAAGTATGGACCATTAAGACTGAGGAGAGCTTATTTTTCTCAAAATTATCAAAATTTTAGTATTTTATGGTATTTCCAGTCAACAGAATGCAAATTTTCAATTATAATAAGAGAGACATTGTCAAAGTATATGGCATTCTGTAGTATTCCCATAAGATCTGAGGTATACTGAAAATGCTAGGATGAACCCCATTGCTTTGTAGGCTAACCAAAAAAAAATGATTGTTTACAAACCTAGTTTTCCAAAAGTAAAATTTTAAAAGTAGATTTTGAGACATCATTTTATTGAATTCACAGTAGCCTAACGGTATGGAGTCTGTTATGGGTTAAGCCGAGTCACCCCCTCCAATTCATAAGTTGATGTCTTCACCCCAGTACCTCAAAATGTGACCTTATTTGGAGATATAGTTTTTAAGATGAGTCATACTGAAGCAAGATGGTCTCCTAATATAGTATGACTTTTGTCCTTATAAAAAAGAACACTCTGCAAGCCACAGGCAGGCAGAGTATCACGTAAATATTGAAGTTGTGATGCCACAAGCCAAGAAACTACCAGAACTTAGGAGGAATAGCTGGAACAGACCTATATGTAGCACCATTAGAGCACACATGGTTATGTCAACACTTGGTTTTTGGATTTTTGGCCTCCAGAAGCGTGAAACAGCAAGTTTCTGTTTCTTTAACTGCTCAGTTTGTTGTACTTTGTTACGGAAGCCCAGAGAAAGTAATACATTATATTATCCTTTGTTTGTAGATGAAAACAGTAAAGGAGCATTAGCTCATAAATTGGCTTAAGAAGCCAGACTTAAAAAGCTTGCATAACTATCCCCTTCCCCCAAAGTCATCTGTTCAATTAAACAGTGGGGGCAAGTAAGGGTTACAGTAAAAATACCATAATGATAGCAATAGTCCACTCAGTAAGTCCTTAAACATATGTTGTATCAATAAAGATGAGAAAGTATCTTGTACATACTTCAAGAACATAAATAAATACTTACAAACAACAGAGAGATCTAGACCTTAATTACTGTGCTCAGGATCACTTAATGAGAACTGTGATGTTTTGAACCCAAGATACAGACATAAATTTCAAATCTCAGCACCAATGCTAACCAAGAGCTTCTTGTCCATTGGAGTACTAGTTATCTCATGAATGAAAGGTGTGAAAAGCTTTTGAGAATTGTGAGGATTAAGAAAAATGTTAAAAATGCACACTGAATGCCGTATGGTACTGGGCAAACAAAACCATCCTGACTGAGCTTCAACTTAACCATAGATGATATAAGAAACTGAAAGCAACTATTCTGGCAAGGAAGAATGTAAATTTCTCAATGATGTAAACATTTTTCTGTTCATTTTTCTTAGCTCACATATCATAATGCTTACTTTCATTTGCAGTGAGGCACATTTATTGAAATTACAAAGTCATGAGAGCCCCACCAATATCATCTTCAACAGAAACACACAAAAAGTGAGCTTGTGGTTATTAGCTTATTGGAAATCACTGCTACAGTATTTCATAAGAAATTAACTCAGATTTGCAGCTAAGAAAACAAATGTTTTGTTGCAGATTATTTGGGAACCTGCATTTTGTTGATTCCCTTTCAATGTTTCCAGTGACTGGCTGGCCTAGTACCTCCCACTGCCTCACTTGGGTATGCTGTTTCTAATGCAGAGGAGAAGGTAAAGAAAATAAGCTTTTTGTTAATAAAAACAAAGGAAGCTTTCCATTTTTATTGAGGGGCAGCACTGAAACAAGGAAGACAAACGGGAACTACTACAGGACTTATCTTCCAAATGCACCTGTTTGAGGTTGGAGAACATCAGTGCTATTGGAATTAGAATTGAAACTGAATCCCCTTCGAGAATCGCTGAGGTGTTGCAGAAGAGTGGGGAAAAGAGAATCTAGGCTGACTTGCATTAACTTAATAAAGTACCTTGATGGTGTTATACTGAACCTATTGTGTGAATCAAAAGTAAATTTGGAGCAAAATGTGTGCAGATTACAATATTTTCTTCAAGTGTCATATTTCACAATCCCTTAGCCACATCCTTTTCCCAATCCCACAGCATCAGAATTATTAGCATAATTTGGAGATGCTTCTTCTATGAACTCTCTTTTTATTGTCCATTCATGAGTTCTTAGTAACCTAAATCATTTTGGAATCCAAACACACCCAATACATAAATATGAAGGATGCTGTGACAAAGTATCTCAACAAGAAGCGACTTGAAGGAAGGTTTGATTTTGGTTTGCAGTTGAAGGGTACGGAAATAATCCTGGGGAACTCCTGGATGCAGTAGCTTGAAGCAACTGGTTACATTGTATCTACCCCAGGAAGAAAAGCATGATGAATGCTGCTGCTGCTGCTCAGCTGACTTTCTCATGTTTCATGCTGTACAGGACGCAAGATCATGGAGTGGTACCCCCACAATCAGTGTGACCCGTTTCAATTGGCCCGATCTTGAACAAGATATACAGAGAGATTTGTCTCCAAGGTGATCCTAGATCTTGAGAAGTTATCAATCAATACCATCATGACAAGACAACCATTTATAAACTTGACACCTAAACAGATCAATTTTAAGCCATAACCTTCCACTCCTTCTCCCCAGAGGCTCATGGCCATCTCACAACACTGAATGCATGCAATTCAAAAACTCCATAGTATTTAATAATTCCAACACTGTAAGTCTGAAGTCCAATTCTCATCTGAGACTCAAGACAATTCCTTAACGGTGAGCTCCTATAAAATAAAATAAAAACCAAGTTACTTGGTTCTAATATACAATGGCACAGAATGAAAATTTCTATTCCAAGAGGAAAGAAAGGGGCCATGGCTAGTAATGATCAGACCAAAACAAGACTAAAACTCAGCCAGGCAAATGCAAATCCTATAGCTTCATGTTGGGCATCTGGGAATGAAGATAGAAATCATTCAGGTTCCAAAGATCTTGAGTCATTCCACTCTTCCAAGTCTGCTACCCACAGCACACATAGCCTCTATCTTAGGCTGGCTCTACTCTGTGCCTGCAGTGTTCCTAAACAGACCTTCTATAGTTCTGGCCTTTCCAATATCCTCAGGTGTCTGTTGCAATTTAAGCATCATCTTATCATCTTCATTAGGTAGCCTGTTAAGGTCACCTTACAGAGACTCTGACTCCAGTACACATTGACTAGACCAAGAGGTTCTCTGAAAGTATGGAACGAGACTCTAGGAGCCCCTCAATTCCATGACTGCAAAACAAGAACCATGTGGATGCTGCTGCCAAGTTGGCCCCTTTGGACCAATAGCTATAGCAGCTTCTGTATGTCTTGGTGACTGAATCTGGAAAATAACTGTCCTAGGCAGTTGTTTTTAATTAGGGAAACCTCTCAGTGGTGTTTTCAGTTTAAGTTTTCTCTTTTCAAATAAATTTGTATTTTTACAAGTTAGAACCTTTGGTAGGTGTGACCTTGCCTTCATAGTACCTTTATTATTGTCCTAGTGAATGCAAGGAGCTTTCTCTTTAAGAATTATAGCTGCTTTGTCATCTGTACTCTCCTTGTACACAGTTTTATACTTGCTCCCACATATTCTATCCCTGAACTTTACATTTTGAATAACCTTTTCTTTATCACTGTAGATCTGAATAAGAGCATTAAGCAGTAGCCATACCATAGACTGAATGCTATGCTGTCTTAAAATTTCATACATCAAAGAAATTAGCTCATTGTTTTTAGCTCAGCCTCATGAAAATTCTTAGGACATGGGTAGATGCAGCCAGATTCTTTGCCAGAATTCAGCAAAAAATGGCTTCTAGACTATTTTCTGTTCCCCTTTGAAACCTTATAAGCCAGTCCTTTGCCATCCATAGTTCTCTCTCAGCATTATAGTCTTATAAAGTTCTCCAGAATAGCTCATTAAGCTCTACTTCTAGCATACTAACACTTTTCTAAAATGAAACTCAAAACTCTCCCATATTCTTTATGCAAACCAATTCTAAAGGCCTAAGAACCACATGATCAGGTTGATCAGATGACCACACTTATGGTACCATAATATGTATTAGTTGTGGTTCTTTTGGTGAACATAATTGGTAGAATAAATATACTATAACACAAAGGGATTTATTAAATTGACTTACATTATATGGGCTGAGTAGTCCAACAATGGCTGTGTGCATGCTGGAGAGGCTGAGAATCTGAGTAGCGTGTAGACATGGCTAGATGTCTCGGCAATCCCAATCTGGTGCTGAAGGCCTAGAGGGTTCCTGGAAAGCCACTACTCTTTAGTCCACATGAAGGCCAAAGAAGTCAGGTTCTAATGTTAGCAAAAAATGGCAACAACGTTTGCAGCAACAGAGCTGATAGTATATGTACATCCTAGGAGGTGAGAGGGCAATCAGATGAAAGGCAGTCCTAACTTTTCCCTCAGACTGCTTTATATCTAGGCTACCACTGGAATGTACTGTCCATTCTGGAGGAGGGAATTTTCCCCTCAATTAATCTTTGCAGAAAATACCCTCACAGCCCCATCCAAAGACATGCCTCTTAACTGATCCCAGATACAATCAAGTTGACAAGATTAACCATTATAGCTGTGCTTGTTCACAAACATGCATTTTGGCTGGTATGCCTGCAGGTCATCTGGAGTCTGCACTGTGGTACACTAGGGTAAACACTGTAAAGGGGAAGTCATGATCCATATACCTCCATTCTACTTCCTGAGGCCAATGTCTTGGATATATACCTCTGTCAGTGATTAGCAGAAATGCAAGAGAGCTAGAAAAAACACAAATCCTTCCCGAGCTCAGAACTAGTGCACTGGCATGTCTTTACTCTGGCCAAAGTAAGCCATACTGATAAGCCGAGGTTCAAAGGGTGAAGAATAGACCCTGATGTTTTAATAGGAAGAACAGCAAAGATGCAGAGCAAAGCATGTGGATGTAGAAAGGATGAAGAATGGGGCTAGCAGCATAATCTATCAAGTTTCCCAATTCCAGCTGACTCTAACAGAGATGATCTCTAAGTAAACACTGATGATTATATTTCTGAAGAGAAGAAATTGACTTCTAATCACTCCCAATATGAAGTCACCACAGTCGACAAGCAAACAAAAAAAAACCAGCATTGACTGATGGGGAGTCGAAGCTGCCTGTGTATTGGCAGGCATTAGTCATCACTGCTAACATAAGTGATGTTGCTGGCTCAACTCTAATTAGAAAAGAACATTTAAAACAGGTTTCTCAGCTAGGGGTGAGGAGCTATTGGCAGTTGGTGGTTAGTGGAGGAGGGAGAGCCAGTTTTCATCAACAATGTGGCCTCTGGTGGACTGCAATGCTACAGTGAATGGCCCTACACCCATGCACTTATGGGCAGCCCTAATTGGACTCAGGGTGGAAGGAGGGAAGGAGGGAGGGAGGAGGAGGGAGAGAGGGAGAGAGAGAGAGACCTTGAAATTGGGTGTGGGGAACATGTTGGGGGGATCTGGGAGTGGTTGGAAAGGATATTGGAGGTGGATATGATCAAAATAAATTGTATATGTGCATGAAATTCTCAAAATATAGGTTTTAAAAAACTCTGAAACTCAGGCTTATTTTTAACTGCCTCCAACTTAAGGGAAATGCTTTCTCTTATGGGACCAAAGTTCCCCTAAAGGAGTGCCTGTACTAAGATTTATGTGAAACTGTAATAGTTAATTTTGCATCAATTAAATTTGGGCCACAAAGTGTCTAGACACTTCTTCAAATACAATTCTGGGAATGTCTGAGGAGAATTTCTGGATGAGATTACTGTCCCAGTCAGTAGGTATGCTAAACAATTTATTCTTCCAGTGTGGGTAGCAGCAGTCAATCAGTCGTGGACCTGAAGAGAACAGAAAGTTGGAGTAGCAGAGTGCCCCTCCTCCCTTACTATTGAGCTGGGACATGGGACTTTTCCGGCTACTGGGCCCAGACTGGGGAAAAAAAAAAGCTCTCCTTAGGTCTCCAGACCAGCATCTTTTGCACTGTACTTTATTCCATTGGCTGCTTAGATTTCTTTCTTTCTGACTATAGGTCTTGAGAGAACTCAGTTTCCATAATCACATGTGATAATTCCTTATAGGCAACCAATCAATCACCTATTGCTTCTGTCTCTCTGGAGACCCCTGACTAATATAAACAGCAAAGAAGCATGGTTCTTTTTTTTTTACAGTTTCAGGAGCCTCTGAAAGGCACTCAGAAAATCTAAACTATGCTGCAAAGTAAAGCTCCAGTTTGTTTTCCTCAGTCGTCTAGCTTCAAAACACCAGCGGCTACTAACATTGATCTGTCCAGACTGCATTTATAAAGATCTGTAAACCGATCAGAGGGGAAATTAAATTAGACTGTAATTCTGCAGTACTCGGGAGAACATTAGCTTGCAAGAACACTCAGGAGGGCCAATTAGAAGCATCATGTCCTAGCCGGCCATAGAATACAAACATGTTCTCTCTCCTTCCACAAGACATGAAGTGCTACTTGTGTAGTTCCTGTCTCATTTCAAGGGTTATCACAGCTTGTGTCTAGAAGTACTGATCACACATCAAGATTAGGAAATGACTAAAGTAATCCTGTTAGCAAGACTGGACCAGAGAATCAAGCCAGCTCAGTGATGCAGATAGGATTAATGTCAGAGAAGTGGTAATATGAGCCCCAGTGGGGAAAAAGATCTGAGCTCTGGCAATAGCCACCCAGAGAAGGAAAATAACAAGATAAAAGCAACAAAGCAATAACTCTTGTAAAAAAGGAGAGCCCCTCTTCACTCAGCTCAAGTTCAAAGCTAGTTTTTTAAACTCCAAGTAAGAGAAGAAAATGGCCATTGACATATCCTGTTTTATTTCATATTTGTAGCATCCCTTCTTGTTTTCACAAATAAGTAAAGTGAGACTTAGAGAGGTTAGGAAGCTGTCCAAAGTGAGACCCCTGGGATGCCAGTGCACAGTTGTCAGACTCCAAAACCCATGTTCTTTCTATTAAGGAAATGATGAGACAAAGACAAAGTACAGAAGGCTTAGAATGGGCAGGGGAGTCAGACCTCTTGTACTGCATCAGGGAAAAAAGACATCCTTAAGTAAAAGTGTGGGCAATTGTCACTAGATGCTGACAGAAAGTTTGTGGGGGAGAAAAGAAGCTTTTCTGTGAGGCATGGAAGCGCAGGAAGAGCTGGGAAGTGTTTGGCATGTTATATTCCAGTTTTGTTTGCCTGTCTTTGTGAAGTGCAAAGTTAGAGACAGGCAGATGAAGAAACATTGAACTTGGAGGGCTTCACCAAGGGTAGTAGCCTATGAAGTGAAAAGACAATTTGGAAATATAAAGTACATTGACAAACTCGGTGCTGATGGTCTGGCTGGTCTATAGAAAAATGTAATTCTTTCTTCACTGTCCCCAAAAACAAATTGAGCACAAATATGCTAACATCTAGAATCATAACTTGCTCCCAAGGACTGTCTGTTTCTAGAAAGTAAACACATTTCTTTTACCTCACGCTTTAGACAGGACTATTTGTTTATGAAAACCTTTGTCGCCGGGCGGTGGTGGCGCACGCCTTTAATCCCAGCACTTGGGAGGCAGAGCCAGGCGGATCTCTGTGAGTTCGAGGCCAGCCTGGTCTCCAAAGCGAGTTCCAGGAAAGGCGCAAAGCTACACAGAGAAACCCTGTCTCGAAAAACCAAAAAAAAAAAAAAAAAAAAAAGAAAACCTTTGTCTACCTTTCCCTCTATCACAAATCCCATTATCTGTTCTTCACTCCCAACTCCAGGTCTAACACTGAGTTAGAATACAACTCTGCTTCATTCTTAGGGTGAATTCTATGACGTGTTGTCAAGATCCTCCTTCAAGGAACTCTTCATCACCCCAATTGGCAAGTGTGTTGTCATACCATCTTTGGTTGACAATCTCTTTAAAGTCATACTTCACATAAAGGGAATGTCATGCAAACTCTTTGCCTGAGTTAACAATCCTTTCTGCAGTGATCAATAGCCACTAACTGATAAGTGCCGGAATACTAAGCCCTGGCCATATTTGTTCAAATTAGCACATCCTTAAAGGTCCTATATCCTCCGGGTTCTCCACATACAATTTTCCGTAGCTGAACTGATTAGCACTTGACCTCTCTTTTACCTACTTCTGCATCTTTTCCTTTCATCCCACACATGTTGATTTCAGTCACTCTTTAAAAATTTATTATTATTATTATTATTATTATTATTATTATTATTATTATTATGTTTGTGTGTATGAGGGAGCAAGAGAGAGAGACAGAGAAACAGAGAAAGACAGAGAGATGGGGGATTGTGAGTATATGCGATCAGGTACCAAGGCAAGCATACAGAAATCAGAGGACAACTTTCAGAAGTTGGTTCTCTCCTTCCACCATGGGATCTGGGGATCAAACTCAGGCTTTTTATCCACTGAGCAATCTTACTGGGCCCCCACAGTCACTTTTTAATAAACATCCTGCCCATCAGACTTTATCTCAAGGTTTGCTTCTTCAGGAACCCAATGGATGGCACTTCAAACTGAACAGGAGAGGACAAAATTGGGAAGGGGAGTACTCACACACACACAATTATAGAGTATTTCAATACCCTCGTACTCTATTAGAAATCAAATCAACTATAACAAAGAAAACTCCAGTGCCAGCCTATGTTTAGTGAGTAAAATGGAGGCATTTCATTCATTGAAAATATAAGAAGTTTAACATACTGAAGAGATGTCTTGGTGCAAACATGTAGACAGGAGTTTGGATCCAGAGAACCCATATAAAAGCTGGGAGGAATGGTTCTTGCCTGTAATCCCAGCATTTCAGTAGAGATGACTGAAATGGGTAAACTGTCTAGCTAGATTAGCCAGAATTGGCAAGTTCTAGGTTCATCAAAAGACCACCTGCCTCAATATCTCAATAAAAGTGGAATGCAATCAAGGAAGATGCCCAATATGAACTTAGTGCTTTCACACACATCAGCACACATTTGCACTCACATGCAAACATGCTTGTTGCCAACCCAAGTCTAGAACTTATCTCTCAAAAGGGTATAAGATAGAGTAATATAGCAGAATACCCAATATCCTTCTCTGGCCTTTGCAAATGCTTGCACCCACATATGTATACATACATGTACATACAACACACACATACTATTGTGCTTAGAAAGGACATGTGTGCCATTTTCCTCTCAGAATCCTTATGCACACTATATACACTTACACAATTAAGAAATTTAGCATCAAAATCAGAATTTATGTGACTATGGAAGAGTTAGAGAATGAGGATATGGAAGGGGCTATAGTCAAAAGATAGGTTTGTGAACTTCACTAGATGCACTGAGGTAGACAGAAAAGCGGGAGGCATGAGGGACCCAAGAAGCCATCATTCCGGGCACCAAAGGGGAAGCTCATAGAGAGAAACTTATTACATGTCACAAAGCTGCTATGTCCAAACACTATAATATCTCACAAATTAGAGAATTCACAGGACTGTATCTAAATGGCAAACTCTAGCCAGAAGAGAAGGAAAGAAAAATCTAGAAAATATAATTTCCAACTTTAGATAGGAGTAGTGATAGACTCAGCTGACTCAGACAATACAGAAAACTCTACAACCAAATATTTAGGCTCCTCTTCCCAAATCTATGAGTCATGATCTGCCTTTTTATCTCTCCCAATTTCAGTGGCTTCATTGCCCTTCTGTTCTTTGCATAGGTCAGTGCTTCTGAGCTGGGTCTTTAGGAGGAAAGGTTGTGTCTTTCCTCTCTATGTACAATAAATATGGTTTAACTCATTTTGGTCAATGTTAGTGGGAAACAGACAAAATAAAACAGTAAGTAGACCTAGAAATTGGGAGAATTTAAAAGAACTAGGAATGATATGTGGCAGATGATCTGCTTTCCTTCCTTCTATCTCAGTAGTTCAGAATAATAATGAACAACTATTAACCCAGGCAGAGCCTGAAAAGGTAATAACCCTGGTGTACAATTTATTCTCTTGTATCAGAGACAGAAAGAAAAGTAGCTCCAATGAAAATAGACCAAGGCCCCATCGATCCCCATGAGTCTTCAACACACAGCTCTTTCCCCATATTAAAGACGACGGACTCCAGGGCTTCTTTTGTATCTTTTCCATCTCTAAGGCTTTGCAGATGAGTAGCATGGGGACCACAAAACACAATTTGATAACTCTAATAACCCTTGTTTTGCCAATTCTGGCAGGGGCCGGAGTAGCAAATGGTTCACTGAGTGATCTTTAACTTCATATATTAATGGTTTTCTGTGGACATCCTTTCATGTAGTCCCTTTTCTGGGAAACAAGACTACAAGTTTCTCTGTGACATTGGATAAAGTTAATAGAAGAGATGATAGCAGCCTTATTAGGATTTTTTGCTTTCTAAACTCCAGCCCTCTAGCATGATGGCCAAGCAATTCATATTCCCTAGGAAGGGAAATTTACTACACCAAGTGAAGGAAGGATATTCCATATACCCAAGGGCTCTTTAACATATGTGTATATATGTGTCTGTATGTGGAGTATATATATGTACATGTACATGCACATGTGGAGGTCTGGAGGTCAGAGATCAGTGTCTGGTTTCCTCTTCAGTTGTGCTCCATCTTACTTTTTAGACAGTGTCTCTAAATATCCTGAAGCTCACCAATATGGTTAGTCTGGCTGGTCAGCAAGCTCCAAGGATCTGCCTGTCTCTACGTCTGTACCAGGATTGCAGATATATGTTACCTCCCACACCCAGGTTTTTTTTTTGGTGGGGGGTGTTAGAAATTCCAAACTCATGCTTGTACAGCAAGCACTTTGACAACAAAGTGCCTCTCGAGTCCCCTAAAAGAGATTATTTATGCCACATGATCTCTGGGTTCTAAGCCAAGGGTGCTAGTCTAGTGGAAAAGAGCTTAACTGTTTACGTTAAGACTTGGGACAAGTGAGGTGGTTCAGTGAGTAGGGAAGATTGCTGCTGAGCCTGGCAATCTAAGCTCAATTCCAGGGGCCACATGATAGAAAGAGAAAAGAAACTCCCACGGGTCAGCTCCCAAACATGCCCACACCCACAAGATAGATGGATGGATGGATAGATAGATAGATAGATAGATAGATAGATAGATAGATAGATAGATAGACAGACAGATAGATATATAGATAGACAGACAGATGTGCTAAAATTATTTTAAAATTTAAGTTTAATTATCCTGGGGACTTTCATGACTCCATGATTAGAAATAATGGGTCCTGGTTTCCGGAGAGAAATGTGGCAACTTTCTTGCCCTCCATTACTATATGCTATGGTTTGTAATTTGATACATTTATTGCATGTGCTCTCTGTACCAGATACTGGGCGATATGTAGAAATGTCACTATCAGGATAGATATGTTCTTTGTCTTCAAAAAGCCCATTTATATACAAACAGAGAAATAAATATTATACTATGATATTGTTATTAATAAGACAAAGACAAATCTATTTCACAAGAACATCAAAAATCTTCTTCCCAGTAAGGGTCAAAAAAAATGGCTTCCCAGGAAACTGAAATGGGAAACAATGGATAGATGCCATTTCAAAAATTCATACTTTCAGTAATTAACTCAAGTTTCTTGAGTACTACCTTTGGGCACTTTGGGAGCAAAATGAATGAGACACGATCCTGGAGATAACTCACTAGAAGAAGGAAGTCAGATTCATGAGGAATTAGCATAAAACAATGTAGTGAACACAACTGTCAAAATTTGTCCAGTGTCTTTTATAAACTCAGAGAACGGGGTAGTGCTCTAAGACTGTCAGAAAGAGGTAGTGATGCTTGAGTGACTCTCTCTGAGTTTTCCTGGCAAAGCCATAAAGGACAGGGTTTTGAAAAGGCCAACTGAGGTGAACTGTTCTGCAAGTCAAGCATGAGGCACAAGGTAAAGAGTAGGGAGAAATAAAGGTAGAGATTAGCCAAGGAAATCTGACACCGACCTCCCAGCCGACAGTGTTGACTGCTGAGTAGGAGAGGCAAGTAATGTGCCTTGGAATGACATTGGGCCTACATGATATCTTCTCAAGACTTAGGAAGTCTGGTGGGCTTTGATTGGCAGATGATATGAGAAGGACAGCTCCAGTAAGGGATTAGAAATTAAGAGATGATCCAGGGTTAATACTGTGAGCAGGTTTCTATTCCCTGATTAAAGAAAAGAGGCATTGAATAAGCTCCAGCAAACAAGAAATAAGGTGAAAGCAGCTGAAATAATATGAAGTGAGCAAGTGTCAAGAAGATCAGAAAATGATGTGTTAGAATAAAAGATTATTTTTTTCCAAGATTACTGCTAATTCACTTGCACTCTAAATGACCTTATCTAAAATGAAGGTTTGTACAGCTGCCAGATTGCCCTCCAACTAGCAGGCAACTAGACCTCATTTCCAATCCAGTCCTTAGCAGGGGGTTACTGAGCAATGTTCTGCAGGACATTTGCAAATTGATTTTTCTCCACCTATTACTCATCAGTGTTAATACCTTCCTGTAGCATATCGACGTCATGCTAAATTTGAAGTTTGACAGGCCCAAAGGAATCAGAGCAGCAATTCCCAAACTCCACTGTACAGCAGAATCACAAAAATTCTAAAAGAAAAGGAGGGAGGGATGGAGGGAGAGAGAAAGAGAAAGAAAAACAAAACTTGACCCTATCATCCAACTCCCAGAGATTCAGACTGGAGCTATAAACAGCAAGATATTTTATAACTTCTGGTTGATTCTACTGTGCTGCTATGGCCCTGGAAAAGAGGGTATTTACTGATGCTTTCTACCCCCACCAAAGTCCTACAGAACCTATGTGAAGGGTGATACCCACCCTTTTGCATTGGAAAGCAACAAAATGAATTCAATATTATGCAGTCACTTTCTTCTCGACTCTTTGTGTGACTTAGTTATAAATTAAAGAGACAACTGGGAAGTGAAATGGACACAGTTCCAATTACCAGAAGGGGGTCTGAGCACTCTTCTCACTGCACCTTGTGAGTCTTAATGAAGCGAGCTATGCCATCTTGACAGAGCTCTGCACTGACTTTAGCATTGAAAAAAATCATTGGTGTAAAGTGCAGTAATGACATGTAAGGAACTAAACCTTCATAAGGAAATATGTAAACACATTATGGCAGAGAACGTTGGAGCTACAGATAGCTTTGATGTCAGTGAGGATATTGAGAGATGGTGTGTGCGCTCACATGATACCAATGAAATGCTCTCCAAAGGATTAAATGAGAAAGCTCTGCCATGATGAAGACTCTAAGAATTCTAAGTCTAGACTGACTTTGAGCCAATATCAAATCAAAGTATAAGAGGTAAAAAATAGGAATATATATGCCAAACCCTGTGTAAAATATCTTATTCTCACAACAGACCTAGGAGGTAGTTATTACTAATCCACTGTTACAGATCAGTACCTAGAAATCCCATGTAAGTAAAGGAACCAAAACCTATGGCTTAAAAAATTACTGAGATACAATATACTTGGTGATCAAAAGTAGGCAACTGAGAACTCAAATGCCCAAGTTCATAGTGTAGATTCCCATCTGTTTGTTTACTCTTTCTCTACTTCTGTTCACTCATCTATGAAACAAACCCAGTAATAACTTCTCCCTCATTGAGTTCTGTGAGAATTTAATTAGTTAACATGTGTAAATCACTTTTAAGACTAAGATTGGTAAGACTTAGAAGAGTGAGCAGTTTAAGCATTAGGTGTAATTACTATGGCCTGTTGTCCAAAAGATAACCAGAAAAGAGATTTTTCTTCAGGAGGAAGGTATAGCTATAGATACAGATGAGAGAAGTAATGAAGAGTGACCCAGAAACTGAAGAAATGCTAGAGAATTGAAATAACCAAGAACTAGACAACTGGGGAAAACTGAGCAAGGGTATCATTGCCCAAACCTCAGTGGTGCAAACCCCAGTCATAGGAGCAGTCCTTTACAACAGAGTACTAGATGCATCCAAAAGGAATAAGCATGGGCCTGGAATAATAATCTAGCTGGTTAACAATGGTGCCATATTTGGAAGAACCAAAGATGAGGCCAGTGTCCTCTTAGTATGTAGGTAATACAGAGAGCAGACATCAGGAATGCTAGTGCCAAGACAACATGGAGAACTGAACTTTCAAGAAAGAACTCCTGTATTTCCTAGGCACTTGTTTGTGTTTAAAGGCCTAAGCGAAAAGTCAATGTCTTATTGCCCAAACATACATAGAGACCACAAAGCCAGCCAAAGCATTGCCCTCCAGAGGGAAGCAACTAAATCCTTTCAATGCTGAAGTCAATCCTCCTTCATTTGGCTAGTGTGAAAAAGGATTTCCTAAAGACAAGGCTACCTGGCCAAAGCCCTGCCGTACATGTGAAAATGGAATGCCAGCAGTGATTTTCAAAGAAAATAGCATTTACCTGAAACAGGCACCAGAAGCTACAGAGAATCTAAATAAAGAAATTGAGAAAGTTGTCAACTAAGCACCAGGCTTACTTGTTCTTACTGGGGAATAATAGGTACAAAGAACAGATAAATCCAATCCTAAATAAATATCCCACTGCATAGAAAAACATGGAAACTTCATATATTCTATTTATAAACTAAGCCAACATTGATATAAAAATCCAATAAAGATTACACAAAAAGGAAAACCAGACATGCTTTAGTATGAAAAATGCTAGATCAAGTAAGTGTATGGAATTGAGCAGGCCAAAGCTCTGTCACTCATTATTGTTTTATCATTAGGATATGGAAGAATCTATTAAAATAATCTACCATATTAACTAATGAAGTACTTTCTATGTGCTAGTTATTGGTACCTTACATATATCTACTGTTTGATACTTGATTAAACTGTGAGATAGACTATTGTTATCATAAGTTACAGAGAAGAAAACAAAGGAACAGAAAGCTTAAGTGATTTCCCCAAGATGGCACAGCAAGAGAGTAGCTGAGTTAAGATTTGAACATAGGCAAGGCTCAGAGCCTATGCATTTCTCCAAGATGTCATAATGACTCTTGCTCAAATAAAAAAAGAAAGAATGTCATAATATCATCTAAATAGATGCTGGAAGACATTTGATGAAATTATCCTCCATAAATAATATCATGGCTACTTTTATTATACATATATAATTAAAATATATAACAATATATAATAAATCATATAAAATTAAAATATATAGCAAAAATAAAATATATATGAAATTTAAAATTATATATGATAATAGTATATATAATGTTAAATTTACCATTTTTACCAATTCAAGAATATAAGTCAGTGGCATAAGGACATTCACACTGTTTCACAGTCATTACCATCATCCATCTCAGTTGCATGGATGAAAATGAAGATACCCTCTCACGTATTACTGTTGAAAATATGAACTGGTCTGTAGATGTAACCAACAGTCTTTTTAAATAAGAAACACAGAACCAATGCAAAGAAGAAAGCCAAGAGGTCAGAGCTAAGAGCTAAAACCTTACCCTTACTCCTGCGGTGGTCCTACCTTTCCAAACCAGAGCTACTTTCTGTGTTAAAGTCCTTATATAGAATTTCTGTTCTGCCTTCTCATTGGTTGTAAACCCAACCACATGACCGCCTCATCACGGCCTGTCTGTATAGACCTCCAGGTTTTCCATGATTGGTATTGAGATTAAAGGCATGTGTATCCAATATTGGCTGTATCCCTGAACACACAGAGACTTACCTAGCTCTGCCTACCAAGTGCTGGGATTACAAGCATACGCCACCACTGCCCTGCTTTCCTATGGCTTGCTAATAGCTCTGATCCCAGGCAACTTTATTTATTAACATACAAATAACATTTTAGTACAAATAAAATATCACCATACTGGTCAGCCTTCATAGAGGTACCCTGGCAATGTTTACCTAAATTACAAATTTGCATGTCTGCTGAACCAATAGCCTAACATTGGGAAATCTATCCTGGAGATATTTGTATTTATTTATTGTGGCGTGTGTGTGTGTGTGTGTGTGTGTGTGTGTGTGTGTGTACAAAAGATGATAAGGTAAACACTTAAAATGCTCAAAGAGGCATGGGCATTCATACAAAGTAATATTGCATAGTTGTGAAATAAATACAGCATCTTTTCAAGGTAATTATCTGCAAAGTTGTCAAGATATTATATTAAATACAAAAATGCTACCATTTAGTGAGTAAACAGTATAAAGGAAATAATATAGCAGATAGTACTGGCTAGTATGTGCGTATGGGTTAGTATATTTCTAAACTAATTCTGGGTAGATGTACATGACCAAAACAGCATTTAGCTCAGGGAGAAGAACCAAGTGACAGAAACAGTAATGAAAATGGTGAATTATTAGGGTGCAAGGACTACAAGGATGACAGAGAAAGGAACTGTGAGAAACATTGGACTGACTCTCTTAAAACTCTGAGAGCAAGTGATTAGAAATTCATAATTTATGCTTAACCATACTACAAGTGTAAGAATAAAATACATTTTTAGACATGCAAAAATGCAGATAATTTGCATATGTATGTATGAAATGCCTTACAAAACTTATTTTAGCACAAAGAGAATATTATATGAGAAAACTTTACAGAAGAAACAATGGTGGTTGAGCACAATCTGATAGAAGCACGGGCATTTGATCCTTATGAAATCTCTTGAGTTTCCATAAGAGGCCCCCTATAGTGAATATTGTTTATATAGATAGAATTCTATACAGGGTATTTTATTACTTTAGAATTATTCTGAAGGCAAAGCCAAAGACAATTGCAGCTACAACATAAAATCAAATACATCTACATTTTGTAATAGCAATAATATAACAAAATTGAATGATATCGTGTGCTATGAACAAGCCAAATTTCTCACCTTCAGAATGGAACATTAGCATAGTCTATATAAGACGAGTAAATCAAGGAATACAATTATATGCTTAGTCTTTAAAATAATGCTATCAAACATCAGAAAGACATTTTTTAAAGGAATCAGCTCAAAATATTTATCTCTGGGGAAAGGCTGGTAAGTGGAGCAAAGGGAAATAATTTTATTTTTCTTTGTAAAGTCATTTCATGTGCTTTAATTTTTATTGTGCACAGCCATTTTTATGTGTGTACATAATAAGTATGCATGACCATAGAGGTCAGAAATAACATCAGATCCCCTGAACCTAGAATTGTAGGCAATTGTAAGCTACCCAATGGGGGTACAGAAAAATGAAAGTTCTGTACCCTGAAAGAGCAGCAAGCACTCCACTACTAAACCATCCCTCCAGCCCCTAATTCTTAAAACAGCATGCAAAAGATGAAAATAGAATGTAGGGAGCAGGAATAACTTGCCCAACCTAGTGCACACAGAACCATATTCCAAACCAGATTCATCAAAGTACAAATTGCTGTTTTCACTTGTATGAATGCATCAGGATCCCTTATAGACTTGTTACAACACAGAGTTTTTCTTCCTCTACCCAGAAATTCTGACTCACTGCACTCAAGGTGAAGTCTGAGAACTTGCATATATATATAAAATATCAGTTCCTTCATGGTGGTGATGTTCCTGGTCCAGGAACCACACTGTCGAAACCACATGTGACACCATAACCCCCATTTTTGAAGTCAACAATTTGGAAACAATTGTTATTTTTTGATGTATCCTGAGTTTTGACCACAGTACATTAGCTATTGTCTTTTGTGGGGTGGCAAAAAGAATGTAGATTTGGTTTTTACATCTGTGCCCCTAAAGACACCAGAAAACACATCTTTTGAATCAGCCTGTGGTTTTTCCACTAGGAAAAATGGTTTATCTCCATATGCCCTCAGTTTCTCCATTGCCCTTTACAGGCTATGTAACTGCTAAGTCCTGGAGTGAGCCCTTACCCAGCAGGATCAAAGGTAAAAAGAAATAAATTATCTCAGGATTAATAAGTGTTGGTGGAAAGTGCTGCATCTGGCAAGAAGTGTCTCCCATGCTCTGGTAGAAATCTCTAGCAATCTTCACAGATCATTGAGTGGCTAGGAGAAGGCCTCTGTCCAAAGAATTGTTTTGATAATATAATTCAAATGATGTAAAACCTTGGTGTTACCGTGTTAGCCCTGCAAAAAGCAGACAATTGAATACATTTTGATCTTACAAATATATCTGCCTTAGCCTTTAGTCCTTCACTTATGTCCCTATAGTTCTCCTTTAATAATGAGCTGTTTATTCACTGGCTTTTTCATCATATATCTCCTCACCTTTCTGTGGAAAAGTATCACCCTTTATAACAGCTCACATCACAAAAGTAGATGCTTTCATCAGCAACAGAATATGCTGTGAATTACTAATTTAGAGGCCTTCCATCTAAAAGAGAAGCATGTAAAATGTTGCTGGTACTTTAGTTAAGATTAGTTCAGCACATTTATTCCGATTAGCACAAAGTACTTCACAAACATTCAGACATGGAATGCCAATAAATCAATTACTCTATAGGAGCAAATCACTTTAGAAGGTGCATTAGCTTCCTTGAACCACTAGGTTGCCAATTAGCAACAGACTGCCTCTTTGTACTTCCTAGTAGTCCATGGGAGATAATGCCATCCCTGAGGTGTTTAGTACATTTCCAGGGTAGGATCCAACAAATCATCATCATTGTTGTTTATTAAATTTATAAAGGTGTCCCTTTCCTAGCCTCCCCTATTAGGGAGCCAGTGCAAAACTGAAAGCATTTGCAAGTAAATAAATTGGAATGACAAAAAGTAATTGGTGTATTTTTTGTAGTCTATTAGTTAAAATTGATGCTAGCTGCTGATGAAATGATTAAGTAGAATTGCTCAAATGCTATAGAGATCCTTGGTCAGAAATTTACATTCTAAAAGAGCTGTCCCTAACCAGCAGGTGCTTGCCCTCTCTGGTGGTTTATTTTAATGTGTTAATTTAGCAAGACCATAATAGCCAGCTATTTGGTTAAACTGCAGTGTAGACTTTGCCACAGCAATTTTTTTAAATCAGTGGACTTTGGGTAAGGCAAGCTACTCTCCATAATGTGAATGTATCTTACTCAATTAACTGGGGGTGTTGAGAAAAAGAGACCGACATCCCAGGTAAAAGGCAGGGTTTTGTTGAAGACTGCCTTCAGATTTGAGCTGCAACTTCAGTTCTTCACTAGAGCTCCAGCCTGCGGACCTGCCTTTCAGGATTCAAACCTATCTCCCTATTTATCTATTTATCTATCTATCTATCTATCTATCTATCTATCTATCTATCTATCTATCTATCTATCTATTATAATTGTCTGATCTAGTTCCTTAAACACTCTCTCTGTCTCTCTCTTTCTCTCTGTCTCTCTCTCTGTCTCTCTCTCATATGAATTATACATTGCAAGTTTACCCACATACACACAAAGCCATATCCATCTTATCAGTTGTTGGAGAACATGAAAGACTCTTTCCCTTAGGCAGCTCTCCCACCTTAGGTAAATGACTTTTAAGGTTTCTGTGGTCATCACCTCCATTCCTGAAGGGAAAACAGCGCATGAAGGAACACACAGAGAAATTGTTCCCAGCCTACTTTTGTCCTGTTCCATTGGCTAGAAGTTATTCACATGACTCTTCCCACAGGCAAAGGGGTCCAAGAAATACAGTTTAATTGACTTCCTAGGAAAAGAAATGAAGACATGGAAATTGCAGAGGAACTACCTCTGCTTTGCTTGCTATCATCTTTTCATTTATTTGTGTATTTGTGTGTGTGTGTGTGTGTGTGTGTGTGTGTGTGTGTGTGTGTGTGTGTGTGTGTATAGCTCTGGCTGTCATGGAACTCACTCTGTAGACCAGGCTGGCTTCAAACTCACAGGAATCCACCTGCCTCTGCCTCCCTAGTGCTGGGATTAAAGCCGTGCACTTTCTCTCCCTGCTACTTGTGATAGTCTTTTTTTATTAAGAACTTCTTTATTCATTTTACATACCAATCACAGATCCCCCTCTTCTTCCTCCTGCCCCTCCAGCCTTCCACCCCCAACTTACCCCCCTATTCCCTCCTACAAGAAGGTAAGGCTTCCCATGGGGAGTCAGCAGAGCCTGGTACATTCAGTAGAGCTAGGTCCAAGCCCCTCCCGCTGCCTCAAGGCTGTGCGAGGTGTCCCACCATAGGTAGTGGGCTCCAAAAAGCCAGCTCATGCACCAGGGATGGATCCTGATCCTACTGCCAAGGGCCCCTTAAGCAGATCAAGCTACACAACTGTCTCCTTATGCAGAGGGCCTAGTCCAGTCCCAGGGAGGTGCCACAGATGTTGATCTAAATTTCATGAGTTCCCAGTAGTTTGGTTTTGTTGTCTCTGTAGATCCCCATCATGATCTTAATACCCCTTGCTCATAGAATCCCTCTCCTCTCTCTTCGATTGGACTCCTGGAGCTCGGCCTGGTGTTTGATCTTTTAAATGAGCTTTACCATCCCAACATCCTGAATTCCATTACCAAATGAACGTTAAAGACAAATTGCTCTAATTGACCCCCAAAGCCACCATTTTGGACCACAGAAGTTCATTCTATGAACTGGATATGCCCTCCAAAGTGTAGTCTGGATATAATTTCCCAGGTCATTCACCAATATGCCAGAAGTTGGAAGTTGTCATTCATCACACCCAATCTAGTCTCCAAAACCCAGAGAGTCTTCTTGAAAGAAAATAAGAATGTCCCCATCTTTGTCTCCTACAAGGGAAGATTCTCTCTTTTTCCTCATCATTATGTCTGCCATTTATCTATGCAATTAACTACAATATAAACACATAGAAATAATCCCATCCATGTTTTATAAATAATGGGTAGGTGAATGAATACAAATATTCCTTAAATTAGCTTTATACTTAGAACCCAGTAAAAATTCTAATAATTCTATAACAATTATTTCTTTTTATGGAGAATGAAATCAATCATTTTTTTCAAAAGGCATATTCACAAAGTCAGCAGAGTGTATAAAAGAATTAAAGTCTTATCTGATCTAGTGATGCAGGTCTGCAATCTCAGCTACTCTGGAGGTTGGGGTAGGAAGATCACAAGTTCAAGGCCTGGCTGGGCAACTTAGGGAGACTCTATCTCAAAATTTAAAAGTAAAAAGAGGGTCAAAGATAGAGCTCAATGCTTGAGGACTTAAATATCTTGCTCATGGCCCTCAGTTCAGTCCTCATTATTGAAAAGAGGAAAGGGAGGAAGGAAGGGAAAAGGAAGGAAGGAAATGACTCTTTCTGAATTCCCAGACCAATTACTATGGCACAGTGGTTCCAGACAGAAAATAAAAAATAAAAATAAACACAATTTATATCCCTATATTAACAACCATTACCTAATTATATGTTACATAATCATTTAAGTATTGATGATTTCTACTTATAACTTTCTTTAATTTTTCTTTAATTTTATATATATATATATATATATATATATATATATATATGAGTACATCTCAAAACAGCCTTATTTATATCTACATATCCGTAAAAATCCCATTTCTTTACATACACAACTTCTTCATCTGTGATCTGTTTCATAGCGTCTCTTTCTTTGCCACTGATTTCTTGTTCCCATTGTACCCTAATTCCATGTCCCTGCCTCCTACCGATTGATTCTCTCTCTAGGTATGCATATGACTTCCTACCTAGCACTGATAGGAGGCTAGGAAAGACAGAGAGTGAAAGAGAACCAGGGATGCCCTCTCAAATGCACATCATCAAGCAGAGGCCATGTGCTCACTTTCAGGCTATTCATCTCAATCACGTTTTTTGATTCCTCAATTCCTAGTGAAATATTTTGTTTTACTATTGAGTGGGGGGTGGATTAACAAAGAGAGCCTTTGTTCCTGATAAGGGTATGTGCAATAAAATTGTCAGGAGCTTGTGTTCACCTGCACTTGTACTGCCAAAGTGTAGTAATGGTAATAACAGCATTTTTGAGAGCTTTACTTTGACCCAGGTATTGCCAAACAGCACACTCTCTTGGGATTACCCAACAGTGGGTGTTTATTGAGTGGAAATGGAAGAACAGTTTCTAAGGAAGAAGATAGAATTGAAATCATGGCCTTGGCCTAATTGAAGTAATAAATGCTTCCTTGTAGATATCTCAAGGGTCCTCAGACTATGTGTAGAGGTGCCTAGAGTGCCCCATAAAATATATGAATATGTCATGAGACATTTTGAATTTTTTTTACAGAACACTGTCACAGCTGTCAGATACCACATAAACTACTATCTTGAAATAGTTCAGGTTCATCATTAGATTGTGCATTCCATTCAATGACATATTTGGTGAAGCTCAGTGTACAGTGGTTGCTATGACACATTCTTCCTCCCTTAAGTTGTTGCTTCATGGTCATCATGTTATAAAAGTGGTGAGCATACTTATAATACTGAAAAATTATGATCTAAGTTGGTAGTTAAGTCAGTTTTCAAGTTTAAATTCAATGTTTACTTATCTAACGGCAGATAAATTTATGACTCAATAAAACATTGTAAAATAAAAATGTTGAATGAAAATCAATGTGAAGTAAGAAATTAAGGTGGTAGTGTCCAATTTGATTCCAATGACAGAGAAAGTCTTCAATGTCCAATAGCCACTCATATTCATCTATTCTAAGCTATTACAATATAAACACAAGCTATTGGGATGTACCTACTTAATCCACTGAACGGTTAAGTATTTTCCTGGCTCTATGAACAAATCACTGAAAAACCAGAAGCAGTGTGAACAGAAAAATTTAGAAAGCTTTGTGGACAGCACTACTTCTAAGAGAAGCAAGAAATAAGAAAGCATGGGTGTTTTCTACAAGCACTCCCTCCCTGTGCTGCTCTGATGATCACCATATTCCAGAAGCATCAGCCTTGAGAATCCATCAGGCTCAGAAGCCAAGTCAGTGGCTTGGTTTATGCCTACTGATCCATTTATAACAGAAGAATTTACGAATGCTAGCTACACTGATGACTTCCTTCTGCAAATAAAGACAAGTAATCAAAATAACAAGAAGTCTCAAGTTTCATATCTCTGGTCAAAACCAACTCAATGCCTTCATACCACCTTCCCAGCTGTATTCAAGGAACATTGTACTCAGTAGCTTTTGTTAATTGGTCTTCATTCCTTTTCTGCCCTGTTGGTCTTCCAGAAGTCATACTCAGTGCCTAAGAGCACTAGCACTAGCCCTTTCAGATTCTTTGACATTCCATAGTTGTGTTCCTCTTTCTTCTAGGGATCCAGTTCTTTTGAAACAAGAGCAACAGTAGCATTTGTATTACAGAGAATTACAGATGTGGATTTCATATCCGGCACTTTTCCTGGGATTTCAGAAAACTAGAATTTAAAACAGCTCAAGCACAAGGACTTGACACTAATCCCCAGAACCCATGTCAAAAATAGTCAGACATGGTTGCATGCACACTGGCAAGGCAGAGACAGGCAGATCCCTGGGGCTTACTGGCCAGCCAGCCTAGCCTACTTGGTGAGTTCCGGCTCAGTGAGAGACTGTCTCAGACTGTCTCCCAAGAAAAGATGGATGGTACCTGAGGAAAAACACCTAAAACTGTGTTCTGGCCTCAACATGTACATACACACACACACACACACACACACACACACACACACACACACACACACACACAGTGTATATATATATATATATATATATATATATATATATATATGTACTTATGTATCATATATATAAGCACATACAAACAAAAAAGCAACTAAAACATTTTATTAATTCAAGACCTAATGCAGTGAATACCTAGGCATGTTTTAAAGAGGTAAAGTCCTAGTAATAATGACTCCATTAATTTTGTCAAAAGATGGAAAGAAAAGAGTAGGAGCAGAAAACATTGAAAAAGATGAGATTTCAAACAAGGGTTCATTTCCAACTTTCCATTCAGCAGGGGAAATGACTGACTTCAAGAAAGGGCAAAGAATGTGCTAACAAAGAAAAATACTGAATGTTAGAAACGGAAGGAATTATGTAGAGTTTCTGGGATGTTTCTCTTTCCAGATTAAGAAATTGACAGTGGAGGGACAATTGAAGAAGCATGATGATATAGAATAAAACAGGAGCTTTAGCATCAGAGAAATAGTAGAAGGGTATTTATACGTGTGAATAGAGTTTCTTTTTATTCTTTTTTAATGTTCTTGACCAAAAAGAAATTGCTTACTCTGTACACACACACACACATACACACACACACACACACACACACACACACACACACACACACACACACATACACACATACACACACACACACACACACACACACACACACACACACACACACACACGAGGTGGGGTACCCTTCTCATAACCTACAGCGTGATCACTGATTTCTTATTCTTTAGTTTTGCCGATTCAGTAAATAGCACACCCACCCACAAAGTTCTAACTCTTCTTTTTGGTTATTTATATATTTAGGGACCTGACTGTTGATTAACCACATCACAGCAATCACAGACTTTTATAATACCATTAAAGAACTATGGTCTCCAACTCAGATAGGCTACGGCAGCCATTCAATGATCTTTCCCTTACCTGTAATCAAAGTCCATGGTGACAGCTGCCTAAAGTGGCCCTAAGAACAAGCAGGTCCAACATTCATTTTTAAGTATTTGTGCTGCTGCACTGTTGTATGTCACCCCCCCATATGTGTGTGTGTGTAATAGAGTGAACAATTCCCTATGGTGGGTTTGTTTAAAAATAAGCTCCTTCTACCCTATGGCTCCCACTAGAAGAATATCTATTTACTGACTTCATTTTCTCTTGTTATTCACTCGTCAATGTATTGAAATTAATTTGAACCACCTCTCTCCACTTATAAGTTTTCTCATGCCATCAAGGTGTTTTCATTCCTAATCCAATGCACTCTTCTTTATTCTTGCTTTATTTCATTTTATCTTACACACACACACACACACACACACACACACACACAGTGTGTGTGTGTGTGTGTGTGTGTGT
The DNA here is from genome assembly GCF_007827085.1 of Peromyscus californicus insignis. Taxonomy (NCBI): domain Eukaryota; kingdom Metazoa; phylum Chordata; class Mammalia; order Rodentia; family Cricetidae; genus Peromyscus; species Peromyscus californicus. Next base: position 31,792,677 of record NW_026294391.1, on the reverse strand, counting down.
GTGTGTGTGTGTGTGTGTGTGTTCATATGTGTATGAGCACATGTGCATGTGTATGTACTTGCATATGCATGCACACACAAAGACCAGGTGTTGATGACAGATGTCTTCCTGGACACTCTCTTTGTAACATTGAGGCAGTGTCTCTTGCTGAACCTGGAGTTGGGTAGGCAATTAGTCTGCAGGGGTTTCCTATCTGTAATTACTATACACATGGATTATAGTCAGGCTGCCATACTTGGCTTTCTGTAGGAGTTCTGGAGAGCTGAACTTAGGTCTTCTTGCTTCTGTAGCAAATGTTTTATCCACAAAGGCATCACCCCAACCAAGAGTAGTTTTAAATTACAGAAGCATTCCATTTGTTCAAAAGCTCCCTCCTTTTGAAACCTTAATTTCTGTGCATAACATGCTATATTTTGATAGTTTTATTTGTCCTAGCCTTCTGATTACTCTTTGATAATCTCTGTTATAGACTTCTCTTCTCTAGGTCCTCTAATATTGCTATTCCCTGGGATTTTTAATGGCACAATGGTGCAAGGCTCTCTTTGTTCTTGGAAGAGATCTTTAAAAGTATAGATTTGGCTGCATTTTTTCTTGACTTTAAACCTTTCAATCTTTTACTAGGATGGATTCCAAATTCCTTAGTATGGAATTCAAGAGTATTTATCATCCAGTTTCTGTTTTTATCTCCAGCCTCATTTCTCATCACTCTGAATTTGGCAATTTCATGCTGTATTCACACAGAATTAATTAATTATAATTTTCAAATGTACCTTGCTCTCTCATTTAACTCATGGCTTATTCTGACCCTTGAATTCTTCTCTTTGTTACCAGCTCAGAAACTACCTGGCTCAAAGGACTCTCCTGTCCCCACCCTAAGCAGTGCTAGGTGTTGCACTCGAGTAAACCCAAGGAACACTATATTTATTGCTAAATAGCGCTTATTTAATGTATTATAATTCTAAATATACATACTTATCTGTCTCAAGAGAATGAATTATATACAAAAGGAATTGTATTTTACTAACCTATTCCCAGTACATAGCAAAGAACCTGGCTTATCCAGCATAAGATAAGTTACACTATAGTGTAAAATACTGCCCCTCAAAGCTCAGTCACCCCACAAAGCAAAACTTTATTTCTTCCTGTCACAAGAATCAGACACAGGTCAAAAACCTTTATATTGAAGTTCCTCCATGTGGTGACTCAGAAATCAAACTTTTGTTTGTTGACCTCGGCATTTCAACACATCTCCCTCTGGGCCTTAAGATGAGGGAAAGAGGGGATCTAGTGGTGAAAACACTGACTTCTAAATGCTTTAGCATGAAAATTGTAGGGATCACTTTACTAACATCTGGCTGACCTGCAATAATTGCAAAGGATGCCAGAAAATAAAGAGATCACATGGCCTGGGTGGTGAGCACTAAGGTTTTAACCAATGGGATAGTAAATCAGTAAGCCCTAATAAGAACAGTAGAGGTGCATACCTTGATTCACTTATCAGACAATAAAATTCTTGTTGGCACATTTTTAAAAGATGGGGAGTTTGTATTTGAACTACTCAGAAATGAAAACAAATATATGTATATAAATCTTGAAGTCCTTTCAGCATTTCTCCAGCCGCTAGTTTTCTGCTTCAGGATTTTTGTTGTTGTAGTTTTTCCCCCTTGGTTTCCATCTAAAACTGGAGGGGGAAAATAAATCTCACCCATCTGAAAAACATATCTCTATACTACTAGACTTCTGGGGTTTCAATAAGTGCAATTTATACCACTTTGTTATCATTATCAGCAGTCAGTGCTGCAGGTACAGACAGTAAACACTACAGAGACGCCTCTGCATAGGCACTTTCTCCAGCGCCATTGTGAGACCATCACTCCTCATCATGAGCTCAGCACAGACTCTTATCATTCACTCTTCATATCACAGCCAATCATTTTAAACAGTCAAAATCAAAGCCAGTCCTAAAGCAGAGGAACATAAAAATGATTACAAGAATTCCATAAAATAGTAGACCAAATAATAAATGTGCCAAACTGTTTCTATTCTGTTCTTTAACCCCTTCTCGCCCCTCTGGTCACCAGTCCACCTCTGCTTGGAATTTCCATTACCCTGCCATATCATTTAAATTTTCCTCCAGTGATATTTGCCTCCAATGATGAACCGCCAGAAAGAGTAACAGCAATGGTATTAGTAGGGACAAAAATGTAAGTATTACACAAAATAGAATCATCAGTCAAGTACCACAAAGCACAAAGGGGATGCTATATACCCATTAAAAATATCAAGGCTGGAGATATGGCTCAATGGGGAAACTGCTTGCTCTGTAAGTATGAGGACCTGAATTAGAATTCCCAGCTCCCAGGTGAAAAAAGCAAACAAATAAACAAGCATATCTGTAATCCCAGCACTGGGAGGTAGAGACAAGAAGATCTTAAGGCCTCTTTGGGAAGCCAATCTAGTCAATCAGTGTGTGACCCTGTCTCAAAAAATGAGGTAGGTTCATCTTTTGGGGCTGGGCTCACCATGATCCATGATCTCTGCATTATGACCAGTTGTTTTCTGTAATGTTATCCATTTGCTGTAAGAAGATCTTTTTTGATAAGGGGAGAGAGCTACACTTATCTGCTGCTATATTGATACATTTTTTTCATTTTACATACCAACCACAATTCCCCCTCCCTTCCCTCCCTCCACTCTCCCCCACTTCCTCCCTCTTCACCCCCCACCCACTCCTCAGAGAGGATAAGGCCTCCCATGGGGAATCAACAAAGTCTGGCATACCAAGTTGAGACAGGACCAAGACTCTTCCCCTTGCCTCAAGGCTAAGCAATGTATCCCACCATAGGGAATGGGCTCCAAAAAGCTAGCTCATGCACTAGGGATAAATCCTGGTCCCACTGCCAGTGGCCTCACAAACTGCCCAAGTAACACAACTGCCACCCACATTCAGAGGGCCTAGTTTGGTCCCATTCAGGCTCCCCAGCTGTCAGTCCAGAGTCTGTGAGCTCCTCCCACTAGCTAGGGTCATCTGTGTCTGTGGGTTTCCCCATCAAGATCTTGACCTCCCTAGCTCTTATAATCCCTCATCCCTCTCTTCAACTGGACTCCTGGAGAAAGAACATAGCAATAAAATGATTCCTAATGGTATACTGTGATATACATAGATCAATGCCTCACTCAATCCACATCAGAGAAATTTCTTCTTGCAATAGATAGGAACTAACATAGACATAACTGGACAATGTGCAGATAATGAGAGCCTTTGGAGTATTCAGTCCTAAATAAGATGTCTTCAACAAACCCTTCCCCTCAGGGCTCAGGGTTAAGAGCCAGAGATTATGGATGACTCCAAGAAAACAGTGTCTTCCAAACACAACAGGCCTGATACACATATGAACTCACAGTGGTAGCACCTACGTATGTTCAAGCCAGACAGGACCCCATCACTGAGAGGGGGAAGCAAAGCATCTCACCCCTAACCAAGAAGATATCTGCAATTGATACCCACTGGAAAAGGGAAAATCAGTTTTCTCCAAAGGAGAGTCACTAGGTATATCAACCACACTCCAGGGCAGGCCCCATACACAGGAGTAGCTACCCAACACAAAAGGAATTCAATGGTTGTGTGTGTGTGTGTGTGTGTGTGTGTGTGTGTGTGTGTACTTTTTGTTTCATTCTACCTTATTTTGGCTTTTGTCTTATTGGTCCTTTTGCTTTTTTGTTTTAATTTTGTTTCTCTGTGTGTTTGTTTTTGTTTTTGTAGGGAAAAACATAACATTGGGTGGGCAGGGAAGTAGGAAGGATCTGGGAAAGAGAGAAACTTGATCAAGATATATTATATGAAAATGTTTTAAATAAAAGTATGTATTAAAAAGGAAAACAATGGAATGGAATGATGCTGGTCTTGTAAAGTGGGAGTAGTAGGTTCCCCTATAAGATCTATGACCTCACTAGACACAGATATTTGAATAGAGATCTAGTACCAGCATGATACCCATAGTATCTAAATAATATGGCTCCCGAAACAAGATCTGAACAATGACAATATCAATAGACAAGCTTATGAGGAAGGAAGAAATCTTACAGGGTCCCAACCTGGCAAAGAACTACAGGCAGCTAAAGACTGCTGAGAGGGGGAGAATTAGCCTCTCCCAGGGAGGAACCTCTTAGCTGATTATCCTTTACAAGGTGGTTATCCCTGAAATCATATACACAAAAGCCACACTAAATGGACTCAGAGGGTTGTATTTATATAATTATACATTTAGAGTGTGTGTGTGTGTGCATGTGTGTTTGTGTGTGTGTAACAATACTAATCAAAGAAAAAGGGGCCATAAATTTGAGGGGGAGTAAGGGGAGAGACATAGGGAGAGCCAGGAGGGAAGAAATGGAAAGGGGGAAGTGATGTAATTATATTTTAATCTAAAAAATAATTAAAAATAAATCACAGAGCAATAGAAGACACTCAACATTGACCTCTGGCCTCCACATGCACATGCACATTCCCAGGTAAACTCTCCTGCACACGTGTCCATACTTGCATAAATCATATGCACATGCAAAAAGCATCAAGAATACTGACTCAACACCAACACAAATAGACTTCAATATAGGCCTTTGTAATACCTTTAACAATAACTCACAGAACTAAATCACTATTTCTACTCATATTTTTTAGTGGTGCTGGGGCTTGAACCCTGATTTCACACATGCTAAGTAAGCACACAACTTCTGAGCTATACCCCAGCCCTCTACTCAAAAATTTCAACAGTTCTCTCTAGAACATGTAAGTAAAGCAAATAAGAAATGAATATAATAAAATTCATAAACCACACACACATATACAAATTGCAATTGTACAAGGCTTCACCAGCTTGTATTTAGTCAAACCTGAAAGGAGTTATTGTAGAATAAACTTCTGCAACCCAAGAATCATTTCTTAACTCTTGTAAATAAAATGCAATTAGTATTCTATTTTACGTATAATCTAATCTAAGATGTTTAAAATAAGTCATATCTAATAGCAGATCTTTAACTCATTACTTTACTTTATTAACTTAGTGGCTCTCTCCTGTACTAACTATTCTGCATATCTGAGACATTAAATAAATGTGTATTGGTTTAGTAGAGATACTACAACAAACTACCACAGATTGTGTGTGTTAAACAGCAGAAATGTATTCTTGCATGGTGCTGGAAGCACAAATCTATTTAACTATTCATCCAACTGTTTGAAAAATCTTAATAACTGTTTTTGTACATAAAATTAATAGCTTTCACAATTATCAATTATTATCACAGCATTGATTTGTTTCAATAATAAGTATGCAATTACAATCCAGCCAACTGCTAGAACTTCAGTGTGTAAAGTATATAAGGATATTTTTCCCTCCAAATTAATGTCAATATTTTACCTTTATTTTATTTTAAGATTGTTATTATTTTTAATGATTTGCAGGTGTATGTGCCTGCACATGGGCTTGTGCATATGAGTGCTTTGTGTCTGTGGAGGCCAGAGACAATAGATCTCATGGAGCTACAGTTACAGACAGTTCTGAGTCTGCAGAGATGGGTACTGGAAACTGAACTCAGGTCATCTGGAAGAGCAGCAAGGCTCATAGCCACCAAGCTCCCTCCCTTTCCTGTATTTGAAAGAGATCACATAAAAAAAACTTTCTATTGATTCTTTGTGGATTTCACATCATGCATCCTGATCCCATTCTTCCCATCCCTTTGTATCTGTCCTCTGCCATTGCAACATACCCCCAATAAAATACAATTTAAAAGAAAAAAGTCTCAGTGTAGAAGATGTAGTGTTACATAGTGAGTCACACAGTATAGCCTCTAGTCCATACATCTTCACTTGCAAGTGTTCATTGCAGTGAGTCATTGGTCTGGTTCAAAGCCTCTGGCTTCTGCTATAATATTGATACTGGGCCCTCACTGGGACTCCTGTTGGATACCCTGTTGTCACTCTGTGTCTTGGAGATCCTGCAGCTTTGGATCTGCAGGACTAGCCCTTTCATAAACTCCAGCAGTCCATAGATGGGGTGGATGTTGGGGTGGGCCTACCCATAGCCCTGGTTTTGGAACTTGGTGGTAGGTGGGTTGGTCAGCCTGCTAGCTCTCCCTCAGTCTCACCACCTGGGCCAGCTCTCCAGCACTGCCCTGGCTAGCCCACCCAAAGTAGCTGGCAGTAAGGGCTGGGGTCAGTTCTCCTGGGCTGCTGCAGGAGAATTAGCTGGCTCACTTTCACGCACACTACCAGGGCCAGCTCTATTGTGCTGCCCAGGCAAGCTGCAGGGCCCACTCTCCCAAGTGCTGCAGCTGGTGAGAGGCAGCACCAGCTCTCCTGCTCCCATGCCCCTAAGGTCAGAAGAGAACACTTTTTTAAAAAATCCAAACGACACACTAAATTTATATTATAAATGCTATTATACACATTAGATGTGCTGATGAGGCATGTAATCAGAAACTGTTTATTTCAAAATTCAGAAATTACTGTTAGACAGCCATTCTACTACTTGGATTTCCCACAGGCTGAGGCCAGAGCAGAAATTGAATAATGATTTATAGAAGGAAGTGGACTTTGGTCCATGTGAAGAACATACCTAGTTTTATATGAAGTAAGCAGGAAACATATTCTTTGTCATCACAAGTGGAATAAAATTTGACCATGGTCTAGGGCAAGCAAAAGTCTTACATTCTGCTTTTTCTAAACATAACACTGAAAAATCAGCCATGAATAGCAAAGGATAGTTTAAAACATTCCATATATTTAGGGCTTTGAGAGAATATCAGTTGGCTCTCAAAAGAAAACAAATAGACAGGTGTGTGAGAGACAGATGTGTGGGGATGGAGAGGGATGGCAGTGGTGGTAGGAAAGTGGAGGATGAAATGATCGTGGCATTCATGTACAAAATAGTAAAAATAAATAAAATAAAATAAACCACTCTGTGAAAAAAAAACCCAAGCTAGGATTTATGAGACAAACATAAGAAAGGAAGGAGAGAGAAGGGAGAGGAGGGAGAGGAGGAGAAGAAATAAAGTGAAGAGAGAGAGTAAGCATAAACACCCTTGTCATTTGGATTCCACTTCGATTTTGCCAAAAGGAGGTACTCCTAGCAGATTGGAAAGCAGGAAATAGGTCCAAACCAAGGTCTTTGGAAATGCCTTCAATGGTTATGTTGGGACATACATATGTAGCCCACCTCTACCCTTCCAAATGCTGTTGTAGCATGTTTCTCTGTATAAACCCTTCTCTGGTGTGCCGGAGTAGTTTTCATTACTACTGATACCAAAGAAGAAGCCCCCAAAGCACTAGCATGTCATTGTTTCTCTTCTGTGGCCAATTTTGCTGGGAGGACTGTGAAGGTGATTCTATGGGGCAGAATTGAGAGAAGACTAACAATGACATCATTTTAACAATAAAATTTCCTTAAAATATCCACTTTGTGAGGCAGCTTTAGATTCAGCAGTAGCTGACTCCAGTGGCCATCATATGGCCTATCAAATAGCTTCATAGGCTTTCAAGTCAGAAGCTTCTGACTGCTTGAACAGCTACTGGAAGATTGGAACCTGATTCCAGAACGTCAGTTCATCAGTGGTTTTGCATACACTTGCATACTGCTATCGATCTACACTTATGTGGCTTAACATGTAGCATATTGTAATGTAAAACAATGTGTAACTATTTTCAGGTCACTTTTCATACAAAAATTTTGGTGCAAAGTTTAATTTCTCTCTGATTTTGCCTGGGCATTTTAGTCAATTTCTCATTCTTATGGCATCACCCTTAGTTAGAGAAGATGATACAATTTCTGTTTGTGAAACTTTTACAGAAGTACATTGTATCTGTATCGATCAGTTAATGTTTAAAAATGCCCCTTGGATGTTTAATAAATGGGAGACCATCTTAGAGATGGTATCTGTTATCACTAAAAGCTATAAAGTTAAATTTCTAAGAATTATTTGTTGTTATATTATTGAGCTACTTTGCTGTATACTGATTAAGAGTATCAGTTCTCCTGAAATTACCTTGATATTTACAGCAGTTTTTATTAGTTCTTTGAGAATTTAATACAATGTATTCTGATTATATTCATCCCTCTAGCTTCTCCAAGATCTATCCCCATCCCTACTCACCCAACTTTGTGCTCCCCCTTTTAAAACCTATCAAGTCTAATTTGTGCTGCCCAAACATTCATTGGTGTGTACCCATTTCCTGGAGTGCATTCCACCTACCAAGGGCCCCAACACATCCTTAACGAAAACTGACTCCCTCCCTCCCAGAAGCAATCAAGGACCAATAGCTCCTCAGCTAAGAGTGAGAACTCATGCTCACCACCCCTCTCTATGCTGGTCCTTGAGTAAGACTTGTACATGCTGTCACAACTGCTGTGAGTTTCTATGTGCAATAACCATGCTGTTTCCAGAAAATGTTGTTTCCTATAGTCATCCACCATCTGTGGCTCTTATAATATTTTGGTACAATGATCCCTGAGCCTTGGGAGAAAGAGGGGTGACATGTGACATAGATGTCCCATTTAGGGCTGAGCATACTATAGTCTCTCATTCTATGCATCTTGACCAGTTGTGGATCTGTATGTCAATAGCTATCTATTAAACAAATAATCTTCTCTGATGAGAGTCAAGAGCTTCACTAATATATGGCAATAACAATAAGGCAGTATATCTCAAGATAATGAAGGCAATATATAGAAGCCTACCACCAACATCTCGAAAAACAAAGAAAAATTCAACACATTTGCACTAAAATCAGAAACAAACAAGGATGTCCACTTTTCCCTTTCCTGCTCAATATAGAATTTGAAATTTTAGCTAGAGCAATAAACAAATGGAGGATATCAAAAGGATACAAATAGGATAGGTAGAAGTCAAACTATCCTAATTTTCAGATGATGTGATTCCATATTTAAAAGATCCTAAAGAATCATACTGAGAAAGAAATAAAGAAATCAGAGAAGTAATACCATCCACACTAGCCTCAAAAAAAATCTTGGAATAAAACAACCCAGAAAGTGAAAGACTTCAACAAAGGAAACTTTAAGACACTGAAAAATGAAACCAAAGGTGATTCTAAAAGTCAGAAAGACCCTGAATGCTCATGGGTTGGCAGAATTAATTTTGCAAACATGGCTACCTTACCAAAGGCAATCTACAGATTCAACACACCACCAATCAACATTTCAACACAATTCTTCACAGAAATTACAAAGACAGTTTACAGCTTCCTATAGAAACACACACACAAAAAAAAAACAGGATAGCTAAAACAATCCTGAATAATAAAAGAACCATACGCATCACCAGCCCCCAATTTCAAGTGATACTACAGAACTACAGTAATAAAAACAGCATAGTATTGGTATAAAACCAGACACACTGATCAATCGAATTGAATTGAAGACCCAGAAATAAATCCACACATCTGTGGACACTTGATTTTTTTTTATAAAGAAGTCAAAATTATACACTGGAAAAAAGACAGCATGTTCAACAAAACTAGGTTCTGTACAGCAAAAGACACCATTGTTTGCATTAAGAGGCAGCCTAAAGAATGAAGAAAAATCCTTACAAGACTAGCCAGAGCTACACAATGAGACCCTGCATCAAAACAAACAAATGAAAACAAACAAATAGATAGATAGATAGATAGATAGATAGATAGATAGATAGATAATAAGAACCCAAACCAAGAAAAATCAAAACCCTAAACATCAAGAAAACAAGCAAATCAATTTAAAACTGTGGCATGGAACTAAACAGAGTTCTAAAAAATGAAATACAAATGGCTCAGAAACATTTTTTTTAAATGTTCAATATACTTAGTCACCAGGGAGATACAAATTAAAACTACTTTGAGATTTCATCTTACACCAGTCAGAATGGCCAAGATCAATAAAACAAATGACAGTTCATGCTGTCAAGGATATGGAGTAAAAAGAACACTCATCCACTGTGTTAGGAGTGCAAACTGGTATAGCCACTATGGAAAATATTGTGGAGGTTTTTCAGAAAGATGGGAATCAATCTACCTCAAGATCCATCTGTACCACTCTTGGACATATAACCAAAGGACTCTACATCCTACTACAGAGGCACTTGCTCATCCATGTTCATTGCTACTCTACTCATAATAGCCCCAAATTGCAAACAATCTAGATATCCATTAACTGATGAATGAGTAACAAAAAATGTTGTATATTTACACAATGAATTATTATTCAGTTGTTAACAATGAGGTTGTGAATCATAGGTAAATGGATGGAACTTGAAACAATCATTCTGAGTGATGTAACTCAGATACAAAAGATAAACATCACATTTTCTCTCATTTGTAGATGTTAGCTTTGAATCTTTAGGTATGTTTGTTTCACTTGGAATACCCATAGAGGTCAGGAAATTAGTAACTGAGCATGGACAGGGCTTTTCAAAGGTGCACAGATAGAAACCAATGATATAAAGTGTTAAAGGGAAATAATAGAAGCAGAAAGTGTTCAATTGGATGAGAGATGAGAGGTTAGGGTAGAGAATGGAATACAAAGAGGGATAAATAACATTAAAGACCTTTGGGTAAAAGTCATATGGAATCCTGCTAGTATATAAACTTCATATATATATATATATATATATATATATATATATATATATATATATATATATATAGTTGAAATGGAGTTAACCAGTAACAGAGTGATAATATCCCTCTGAGACATCACAGGCTATTAAATAAATATGCTAGTCTCAGGAATGGGTTACCATTTTTTTTGTATTGTTAACAAGTGATATTCCTATAGATGCCCAACATTACAGTCTATTGCCACTCATTCTGGTTACCCTCTAAAAATTAACAGTAAGAACCTGTTGCTGAGGATACCAATTGGAGTCTTAGAACATAGAGAAATCAAGCTGGCTCCAACCCAAAAGCATTCAAACAGAGAAGATTAACCCTCAGTCTCACCTAGTTATGAACCCTACAAGCATTGTTTTCAAAAATATATGTTGATGCTATGTTACTTGGTGCACAAAGGTCTGTAACTATTGTAGCTAATTCATTGTGAATTACCACTTTAGCAATGGTAAGTCAGTCACTTAGTATTTCTCACTAAAAGTTTTACAGACTGTCTTCTGTTTGTAAAGAATTAATCAGTCAATCTCTCTTCCATTTATTAGTACTCTGGTTATTTTCCATAAAATTTAGGCCATGAAGCCTATGAAAATATGGTTATTGAGGAGCGGGTGAAAGAAGACATGTGAGTAAAACGCATTCATTTTGTGACTAGGACTTCAAGTAATTCAGGAACTGATTCTATAGGTTAGCTAGATGATCAAAGCAGTATCCATGTCCAAATGGTTCATTCAGACAAGTTGAAGTTCAGGATTTATACATAAATAATTTTACAAGTTGAATCATGTGAGAGAGGCACTACATGAAAGAATCCAGGCCATGAGCAATGATTAAAGCTGTAAATAAAGGACTAATACAGACAACAGGGGCAGAATGACTGGCTCACAGGAGCATAAACAAATGATGAATGAATGAATGAATGAATGAATGAACCTGTGCATAAATAACAGGATCCACCTGATGCTAAGACTGAAGACTTAAGGAAAGCAATAATGCTCTCTTGAGTTCAGAACATGGATCAAGAAAGGAATCTTTATATAGTGGTGGTGGGAATTTACTAATTCAGCCACTATGAATAAGTCAATATGGAGCTTCCTGAAAGTAAAACTACCGAAGGACTCAAAGTCAATGTATTACAAAAATACTTACTTCATCATTGTTGGCAATAGCTAAGTTATGGAACGAAACTAGGAACAATAAATGAATGTATAAAACAAAAGTGGTGTATACACAATGGAATGGTCTTTGGTCAGAAAAAATGATGAACTTATGTCCTTTTCAGGAAAAATATATGCACCTGGAGATAGTCATGTTAAGTAAATTAAGGCAGTCTCAGAAATATAGGTATATATTTTCTCTCATGTGTGGTTCCTAGATTTTGTAGAGATTCATAAAATCATGTATTTATATATGATATTACAGTATAAGCAAAGCTGTCTAAGAGAATAGAGGGGACTAGCATGCAGGGGAAGAGGAGAGGGAAGAGTAAAGAGGTTATGTGTATAATGTGCTCGATGTACAATTTATAATTGTGTGAAAGTGCCCTTATGTAGCAAAGTACCATGTACAATGATTATATACAATGAAAAAAATTAAAACAAAATGGTACTTAGCCCTAGAGCAGAGTACCTTAAACTTCCCTGGAGGAGATGGGAATGGGGGGTGGTCTGGGGAGAGGGTGGGGGGGCAGGGGGAGGGAGGACAGGGGAATCCGTGGCTGATATGCAAAATTAAATTAAATTATAAAATAAAAAATGAAAAAAAAAGAAAATAACCACAGTACAGATTCTTAGCCTATTTCAGAGCCTATGGTGGTTGTTAAGGCATCAACAATTTTAATATTATGGTAATTCAGGATGTCACAGACTTCATATTTGACAACAATTAACCTGAAAGCAGGACCAGACCTATAAATGGGATGGCAGGTTAAAACCAGAGGAGACATCACTGGTGTACACTTAAGACCAGTCTAACAGATGCACAGACTCAGCCCTCCAATGATGCTAAGGATTAGACAGATGAAGATGCCAACCAAGTGTCTTGGAGGAAAAATTTAAAAAAAAAAAGGAAACATAGCACAAAACGTCATTCTTTTACTCAAACGCTCATCAGCTTCTTCAAACTGTAAGATCAGTCATGCTATTATTTCATCAGCTCTGGGCTGGAAGCCAGGTAAAATGAATCTTCCTCCAAGCTCTAGTCTTTTAGCACTCTAGGATGCTACATAGGCCTCTTGCCAGGTTCTAGGGGAGAACTGTGTATGATGAGGAACTCACATTGTAATCACCAAATTCTTTTGAGACCATCAACATACCGGGAGTCCCAAAATCCAAAAGACCTGAGGCTTTCATTTGTTTGTAAGGTGTGCACTTTTATTAAACTGATCTCAAGTCAGGGGACAGGCAAGCCCTAGCTGCCTTAACATCTCAACCCACTCTCAGGGAGACCAACAGCCTTCATGCATCAGGTTGGGGACAAAAAAGGAGGACCATGATGGCTGACAACTCAAAAACAAAAACAAAAATAAAAATCTATTAAGGTGGAAGATTTTTTTTAATCTACAGTATATAATGTACACAATACCACCTCATCTGAGTGGACAAAGGGCATAAATTGTGTCATCCTCCTTTCTTGAGTCAAGGGAGGCTTTTGGGAGGGTGAGGGACTTCCTGTAGCCATATATCTTATGGATATTTAGAATGGCTATTAAAATAAACAAAACCAAAAACTGTGCACTCAATGTCCTCAACCACACTGTAGAATTTTGGGAGATGTTTGCTCCAACTGACTGCTGTTGCCTTCAATGGTCCAGTGCTGTGGCATGTTCTGTGTGCTGTGAATATTTTGCTCTGATTGGTTGATAAATAAAACACTGGTTGGCCAGTAGCCAGGCAGGAAGTATAGGTGGGATAGACAGACAAGGAGAATTCTGGGAAGTGGAAGGCTGCGTAAAGAGATGCTACCAGCCACCGCCATGAGAAACAAGATGTAAGGTACCAGTAAGCCATGAGCCACGTGGCAACTTATAGATTAATAGAAATGGGTTAATTTAAGATATAAGAACTAGATAGCAAGAAGCCTACTATGGCTATAGTTTATAAGTAATTAAGTCTCTGTGTGTTTACTTGGGTCTGAGCAGCTGTGGGCCCAAGTGGGATTGGAGAAAACTCCAGCTACAAATGGTGTCCAATGGCTCGAGTTTCCACCTGAAACCTGGGAATACTTAATAAGGAATTTAAGCGTAGCCAAAAACAGGTTCCTTCTTCATGTCTCATGTGGGTGGTGAGACGCCACAACATGCAGGCTTGAGCTACTCTATGGCAGGTTCATAGCATGCGGGCTTGATCTAAGCCATGTTACACAGAGGTGTTTCCAAGCTGTGCAGTATGCTGCATGGTGGATTTAGCCTTTGCTAATACAAAAAAAAGAAAAGGAAGGAAGGAAGGAAGGAAGGAAGGAAGGAAGGAAGGAAGGAAGGAAGGAAGGAAGGAAAGGTTTTTGGGCTACACACTGCTGAATGGAAGCATAGATTGACTGCCCCCCAGAGTCAGAGGACCGCATGGCTCCCAGAGCTGGCAGTGAATTATCCCCACCATGTTGAAAAGTTGAGATGGGCGGAGTCATTCAGTACTAACTGCTGCAATTTAAAGCAATAGATTCACAATAAGAAAGATTGAGATGGGATAAACCTCTAAATGGTTTACATTGTGTATAAAAATGGATGTAGGCTTGGAAGAGAGAAAAAAGTAATATATGCAGTTGTATAAAGAAGTAGTTTTAAAAAAAAAATAAAGCCTTTAAAGAAAAAGTAAAAGTAATATAAAAAATAACCCACATAAAGATGGATATCACACAGAGAATCTGGATTGTGTTGTCTTTGGGATTTTTAACTCCAAAGAGACATTTGATTGTAAAGGCTGCTGAGTTAAACCAATATGTATATTTTAAAGGTACCTTGACTTCAAAATTTGGATATAAGGATATGTTGCTTTGGAAAGGAGGCTCTGTTTGTGTTTCCACAGGAAACAAGAGGTTATAGATTTGTTCCACATTAAGATACATTAGGTTTGACCAGCCAAGACCACCTGAAAGGTCTCCAATGACACCATGGCCCAGATGATTCAACATCCAGAATAGTTTCAAGGCAAATGGCTCAGATAATACAGCCTCATGAACTACTCCATAATCCTAAAATTTTCTTTGTGTCCCCATAATAATACAGCACCCTCATCCAGCAGGAACTAGTATGAGAAGCTATACCCAAATTCCCAAAATATTGTTTATTAATGTTTATTTTTATTTAAACCAGGTTGATTATAAATGCAATCTCTTTCTAAAGAAGAAAAGGGGATAGTATAGATAATGATGGATGAAAGGGTAGATTAATGAACCTACTTTTAAAGAGCAACAACTTGTTTAGAAATGTTTTATGTTTATGTAACTCATTTAGATTATAATGGATAATTAATAATTAGTCTTCTACGATAGTCAAACTTATAGTCATGTTAAGTTTTCTAGATATACATAGATATAATTCCATTAGGTAGGTAATCTTCAAACGCTTCAAAGACCTACAGAATATGGCATTTAAAATGTTTTAAAAAATTTAGACTTTCTGGACAGTGAGACATGTCTGCTCCTGGCAGCACTGATTTACTTCAGAGAGAAGGATGGACATTGAAGACACTCTATATGGAGTTTATCTTCTTCTTGGCAAAAATAGCCATTTGGGCAAGAAACTGTTCTTGTCTCTACTGCTTGATTGAATGGACATGCAGGATCCATAGAAAGGTGACTACTGAACTTTGCTTGGCAAAATGGTCCTTCAGGTTCCTGCTTCACAACTACCAGACATTCTACAGGACACAGAGAGAAGTGACTGAGAGACTCTAGGCCTGTGGGCTGAAGACAGATGCCCCAACTTTACAAAAGAACTTTGGATGACTATCCAGGCTATCAGCTGTCTCTTTCTACTCTCGCAAGACTCCCAAAAGTTGCTTGCATCCTTCTCTCATTTCTCAGGTAATAGTATTATATCCTCCTGAGGTCTTTGATGTAGTTTAAGACTAGATAGCTATAATTTCCTTAGTTATCATAAAAGTTAAGTTAGAAATGAAACCTTAGACTCACAAATATAGGATAGATAGGATATCTTCTTTAATTTTGCCAAATATGAATAGACTAGATATTATAACTATAATTATTGCTTGATAATTGTTTTGTTATATGTAATTTTACTATGTCAAAGTTAAAACCTTCCTTTTTGAAAAAAAGGGCAAGGTGCTGTGGCATGTTCTGTATGCTGTGAATGTGTTGCTCTGATTGGTTGATAAATAAAACACTGATTGGCCAGTAGCCAGGCAGGAAGTATAGGCGGGATAGACAAGGAAAATTCTGGGAAGTAGAAGGCTGAGTCAAAAGACGCCAGCCCGCTGTTCATGGAGCATGTAATTGCACAAGGTAAAGCCATGGAACACATGGTGGCATATAGATGAACAGAAATGGGCTACGTTTAAATGTAAGAGCTAGTCCGTGGTAGGCCTGAGCTAATGGCCAAGCAGTTTTGATTAATAAAAGCCTCTGAGTGATTATTTTATGGGCTGGGGCAGGACCGGAGAAAACTTCAGCTACAGTCCAATTTTCAAACTCTCAATCAGAAGTTCCAAACAAAACACTTTTTTAATTAAAAAATAAAGCTATGGCAACAGTGTCTCTCTATCACTTCCTCTCTTCTTCTTTTCCTTACCCCACCCCTCAAGGCTTTTCTTGTGTAAATCAGGTTTTGTCAAGAAAGGGTGTAAAGCATAGCTTAGTAACAGCCTGACTAGAAGCATTCAGTGTGCATGATGGAGGGGCCTGACTCATCCTACTCTTGCTTGCTGATCCACAAGATCCTACAAGAAGGTAGATAGTGAGGGCAAGATGGAGCCATCAATCTACTTAGTACTTGTGATCAGGAGGAGCAATTATCTTGATCTTCATGGTGCTGGGATGCAGAGCAGTGATCTCCTTCTACATCTGATCAGAGATGTTTGGGTACGTGGTGGTGCCACCAGACAGAAGTCTTTGTGGATGTTGACGTCACTCTTCATGATGGAATTGAATATAGATTTGTGGCTGCACAGGATTCCATACCCAGGAAAGAATGCTGGAAGAGAACTTCAGGACAAGAGAACCACTTATTGCCAATAGTGAAGACTTGGCCATCAGGCAGCTGGTTGTTCTACTCCAGGGAGAAAGAGGATGCATCAATGGCCACCACTTGCTTGAAGTCTATGGCAACATAACACAGCTTCTCCTTGATGTCAAGCCTGATTTCCCACTGGCTCTGGTGGTGAAACTGTAGCCAGACTCAGTCAGCATCTTCATGATGTAGTCTGCCAGGTCCTAGTCAGCCAGGACCAGATGCAGAATGGCATGGGAATTGCTTAGCCCTCAAAGATGGGCACAGTGTGTAAAACCCTGTCTCTAATTGATGGTGGCACAGCCAGAGGTGAACAGGGACAGCACAGCTTAGACTGCTACATACATGTCTGTGGTAATGAAGTCTCAAACATAATCTGGGTCATCTTTTCACAGTTGGACTTGAGGTTCAAGGGTGCCTCAGTGAGTAGCATGGGATGTTCCTTGGGGGCCACTTACAGATTGTTGCAGAAGATGTGGTGCAAGGTCTTCTCCATGTCTTCCTAGTTGGTGACAATGCTGTGCTAAATTGGGTACTTCAGATGAGGATTCTTTTCTTGTTCTGGGGCTAGTTGCCCAGGTAGGAGTCTCACCATCATACGTAGGCACCTAGAGCAGTTCATAATGGAGAAGAAGTTGGCCCAGGGAGCATTGTCACCCATAAAGCTGGCTTTGCACATGTCAGAACCATTGTCCAGAACAAATTGCAGGGATATTGCATCATCCATGACTGAATTGGTAGCAGGTGTAGACCTGTAGCAGACTGGTTGCCAGAGGCCTGTGCTCTCAGGTGGACACAGATTTGACCAAGATCTGAGTTTTAATTTCAGCTTAACTATTTACTGACACTGGGAAATCTGCAAGCTACCGGATTTGTCTGATATATGGTTTTCTGAGGAAAACTTACTAATACAATAACTACCTTACTATATAACAGGTATCCAATTCTTGAACTATATCTCCATGGTCCAATAATTTAAAAAGGAGTTATTTTTCATTATGTATATGTGGTATATCTATCTGTACGTGGGTGTATACACCTGAGTGCAGGAGCCTGTGGAGGCCAGAAGAAGATATTTGATTCCCAGGAATTAGAGTTAGAGGCAGTTGTGAGCTGACCAACATGGGTGCTAGAAATTGAGCTCATCATCTGTAAGAGCAGTATATGCTCTTAACTTCTGAGCCATCTTTCCAGCCCTTAGATTCAATACTTTGAAAAACTAGTAATTTATATGCAGTATTTGCACTAACTTTGACAGTACATTATCAGCACTATTATTAATACAGTTATTAAACTTCTCATTGCACAGATCTATATCATCTCCTCTAGTAGACTAGTTTCCTTGTGAGTAGGAGTTTATGAGGCAATTTAACTTTATTTAGGGTAAACCACCTTCTCAATTTGCCTAGGGCAGAGGAAGATACCAATTATGGAATTTTCAGTGCTGAGGTCAGTAATATCGTAGGTAAGTCAGACATATTATCTCTGCCACATATCCACCATATTTAGCTCAATTCTTAGGAACTCTAAAATTAACTATTTTTTTCTTCCTCACCTCAGTTTTAACTGTTTCAGCTTACTGAGGTAGACCAACAAATTGTAGAAAACCATAGTTAATAACAATAACACTTTATAGCTATTTCCTGTTAAAAAAGAAACACTCCATTTTTTTATGATGTGTTCACTTTATTTTTGCTAAAAGGGTAATCTTTGTGATGATGGATTGTTAAGAAGTGATACTTTCAATCACATAGTTCAAATAACAGTTCACTCTTGAAGTTCAAAGATTATGTTAATTGTTTGCAAACTATATAAGGCATACTGTAAAAACAAAGTCCCAAAGCAATGCAAGAATGAATTTTGAAAAAGAAGTATGAGTTATTGTGACTTTTTGTATAATGTAGACTTCAGAGTTCCTTGTCTCTTAAGTACCTTTTTTTCCCCTCCAAGAATACATTTCTTAAAATTTTCAAACTAGTTAGGCAATTTGAGATTCCTCTGGGATTTTGATGCCAAAGCTCCACTGACATTTTGAGAAGATAATGGATATAATTACTTTGCCTGTAGCAATATCACTGCCTTTAAAATAAAAGCCTCAGGACTTTTTAATGTATTAGATTACATTCTATTCAAAGGGACAGGATTTATTATACAGAAAAAAAATGTACTAAGAGAAAACTGATCTTGCTTCCCAAAGTCTTTATTTTTTCAACCACGTATTTTAAAACTATTAGCTCAGATTTGCCAAAAAAAAATGTACTCTTCTAATCTTCCATTTACAAAGAAGTCAGGTTCCTCTGGTATGTCAACATACACTTGATTTTCTTCCTTCCGTGAGTCACTAACCTTGTTCCTTTGGACTCTGAGTCACAGGTGATGAATAATAGTGGAAAGACCAGTGTTTTCTCGCTGTGACCAATGTTTTAACTGCTGCACAAAAGAAAGACCAAAAATGGTGACAAGTGTGGTCCCTAACATCAAGCTTCCCATACAGAACAAAGAAGCAGAACTGAGTGCCTCCAAGGGAGTCATCATGATACATTTTTAAATGGCACAGTCCATGTGTATTTGGGTACTGGAATAAAGAGGACTTGGTCTTAAGAATGAACGGACTAGTGACTAGCATACAGAATAATGTGAAATGCTCCAGATAGAGCCAGAAAACAGACCCAACAGATATAGGGACATCATTGGAAGAAGCAGAGGCCCTGAAAGAGTTCAGCTTGCTACCCCTGGGTTACTCAGCAGGCCTCTTATTTTTAATAGTTTGTTTTATGTGCACTGGTGTGAAGGTATCAGATCTCCTGGAACTGGAGTTACAGACAGTTGTGAGCTGCCATGTGGGTGCTGGGAATTGAACCTGGTCCTTTTGAAGAACAGCCAGTGCTCCCAACCCCTGAGCCATCTCCCCAGCCCAATATAGGGACATCTTATACACTTATACAGATGATATTTATCTCAGGTCCTAGACTTGCTCAAAACACAAGTGAAAGGGCCCAGGTATCTATCCCAGACCTCTTCCTACTACAAAATACTGCTGAAATTCTGTCATGGGCATTCTTTTCCTGTACAAGTATCTGTTGGTACAAACGTTAAGTATTCCCCAAAAGTCTGGGATTTAAACTATTAGCAACTGTGAAACTTTATGTACAGGAACTGAAAAGATTCTTGTCAATTACATCATCAAATTTTTCTAATGATTAAATGGGCAGTATTGATGGCAGAGAAAGGAGGTCTGAGTGTAGAGATAGGGCCTTTTGTTCAGTTGGTTGGTTAGTTGGTTTTACAGTCATGGAAAGGAAACCCAGGCCTTCCCACATTGTAAGCAAAAGGTCTTCCCCCAAGCCATATCCAAGCCCTAAGTCATGGAGCTCTAAATAACTTCCTTTCCCAGACCCAGGAGGACAAGTCACTATAAGCACAAAAACAGTACCACACTAACTAAATCTTTCCCAAAATTTCGTCTAAGACCAGCCCCTAGCCTCATTCAGCAGAAAACAGACAGTAAATAAATAATGTAAATAAGCCCAAGATGGCAGCCACACAGGCTTCCTCTCAATCCAGATGGGATTAGGCATGAGAGGAGGCCCTAGGGATCTCTGGTGGGAAAGGCTTTCATATCCATCTGTCCTGCAGTTCTGAGACTGGTATGTCTAGTGCTCTGAGTTCATCTGTCCTCTCTGCAATTGCAGTGATCCCTCCTTGCATAAGTTTGCTAGCACTTTATCCTTATATTAGTAGACAAAGGTATGTACACGGTATGTGTCTGTTGTATGAGTTTGTTCATACACTAGGAAAAGAAGGAAAATAACAAAAGGAAGCGATTAGCCTGTTCCTGCTGCTGTATTTAATGCACTATGGACACACAGCTTCATCATTACAAGGCTCAGAGATCAATACAATAGAAAGCAATGACTGCATGAAGAAATTGAGGCTCAGAGAAGTTAAAGACTTCCCCCGGGGCACAAAATTAATCATGGAAAGAGATAGGCTATGCATCCAAGGCTAAGTCCAAAACTGATTTTCTTGATACCATATGCATTAACACAATTAAGATCCTCATTTTTTTAAGTCTCTATTTTCTCCCTCCAAATTCTGTTAAACAGATGGTACATCATTAACTTTCAATAGACAGAGGTAGGTCTACAATTGACAACATTCACTGCATGCCAGGACATGGCATGATATATGAGATAGAAGGTTATTCTAAGATAATGACATTCAAAGATGTAGCCTCAACTAGTAAACTTTGCAAGTCATTTAAACTTTCTGTAGCATTCACTGAGTATCAGAAAAAGTAGAATAATAATATTGTAAAATAGGGAGAAAGTGAGTGTAAATCACTCTTTAAACTGTACACCATGGTGGAAAAGGAAAATAATAGTAAAATTGAAATGAAGTACACAACCCAAATATCCATCAAAGAAACTGGACTCCGAAGGCTACAAGATATATGGTTCCATTTATACGACATTCTGGAAAAAAAGCAAGGTTGTTGAGACAGAAAACATCAGTGATTGCCAAGGACAGGAGGGTAGCTGGAAAGGGCTGAATACAAAAGGGCATGAAAGAACTTTGGAGGATGGTAGACATGTTCTCCATATTAAATGTGGTGCCAGTTATGTGACTGTATGTGTTTGTCAAGATACACAGCACTGGCCACATTAAAAAGGGTAAACTGCATCTCAATAAACCAAATTGGGGGGAAAAAAAAGTAAAAATGGGTGCCAAACTCTTAATTCTAACTAGTCATAAAATTCTTGTTCAATTTCTTTGAGGATCCATTTGCATCCCAATGCCCCAAGATGTTTTAGTTCCTTTGGAGGAAACATTTGCTATGGGTTGTACAGCATTTTCATGATCATGAATGATTAATATGGCCTCCTGCTCAAAGATCTCTGCAGATGCTTTGGTGAGAGCCACATTCCAGGTCAGTTTCTTTTTAAAGCAATCTCCTTTTGGCAAGAGGTATGCCTTTACTTTAGGCTTCAAAAGTGTTCTGAGCCGAATTGGTTTCCAAATTCAGGGATCAGCCAGACAGCCAGCACCTCCTGGCTCCTTATAATATAGGAAGACCTGAACTTGTTATCTCCCAAAGAGAATATCCAAGAGCTTAGCCATAATTACCGGACTCAGGAGTCTGGCTTGCCCTTTCTTAATGCAAAGCAGGCTACTGCTGAGTCAGAAGAAAAGCCTATAGAGACTTTTACTATTTGAAATGGCAAAAAAAAAATTCCAGGGTAAGCGTTCAACTGACATTAGCAGGGCTTCCCATCTCAAAATCAATTTGCAACATTTCAGTTTTGAACAGTAAAGGCCAAAGGGATAAGAGCTCAGTTTTTTGTTACTGTTGTTGTTTTGTTTTTTGACAATAGGACTGCATTGCCTTTCTAATCTAAGAGATTTATTTAAAAAGAACCCATGCACTCTGGATGTAACACGAATTCCTAAAGGTCTTTTAATAAAAAAAACCTGGAGCCTGATATTGGGGTGAAAGCTGAAAGATCAAAGAAGAAGAGCAAGTCACAGCCACCACCTCTTACCTCACCAACTCCTCTACCTGAAAAGCATTCCTCAGCCCACAGGCCTCTAGCTGAATAAGCTTCCTCAGTTGAAAAGCCTTAGTTTCTGTCTCCTCATATCTTATATACCTTTCACCACTCAGCCATCACTTCCTTACTTAGTGCTGGGATTAATGGCAGGTGTGCTTCCCAAATACTGGGATTAAAGGTGTGAGATCTCAGGTGCGGGATTAAAGGCATGTGACTCCCAAGTATTGTAATTAAAGGTGTGAGCCACCACTGCCTGGCTCTGTTTCTCTCTTAGACTGAATCAATTTCATGTAGTCCAGGATGGCTTTGAACTCACAGAGATCCAGATGGATCTCTGCCTCCCAAGTGCTAGGATTAAAGGTGTGTGCCACCACTTCCTGGCCTCTATGTTTAATCTAGTGGCTTGTTCTGTCCTCGGATCTTCAGGCAAAGTTTATTAGGGTACACAATATATTACCACATCTGGCTAGGGATTTCCAGTTTTGTTTTGCTTGAACTTGGGAAAACTATTTCAATTTTTCTACATGATTTGTTTTTGAAAATCTTGACAATGGCAATAAATGAAGGTGCATGTTTAAAATCCACAACATTCAGATTTATATAAAATAGTTGGTATTCTTCTCACAACTGCTGCGATCTGCACCTTTTTTTCTCTAATAAGGCAAGGGAATGAGGCAGTTGGAACCTACAATATTTAACCAGAGAGCTCCAATCTTGAGCAAACCTTTGTACCCTCTGATTAGCAATTACAACAGTCTGGCAATGGAAGACAAACTTCCTTTTACTTTCTTAATTATTTTTTTAAATCTTTTAAAATACACAGGCTCTGCATTTGACTACTTTTTTGCATTTGACTACTTCCTTCTTGTGGGAGGGAGTCACTGATGGGTGATGTGGTTCTGTATGCTGTGAATATGTATTGTTCTGATTGGTTGATAAATAAAGCTGTTTGGCCAATGGTGAGGCAAAATAAGGTTAGGCAGGACATTACAACTAGAAGGAGAGGAAGGAGAAGGGAGAGCAAAAGAGACACCATCCCATAGTCAAGGGAGCAGCATGTAGTGGCACACAGATAAAGCCACAGAACACATGATGACATATAGATTAATAGAAATGGGCTGAGTTAAGTTATAAGAGCTAGCTAACAAGAAGTCTGACCCATAGGTCACACAGTTTGCAAATAATATAAGCCTCTGTGTGTTTACTTAGGATCAAGTGGCTGCAGGATGCAGGAGGGAGAGATTTGTCCCAACTGTGGGCCAGGTGGGACACAGGAAAACTTCTGACTACAAGCCACATTTCATTTAGTTGAGAGAATTCCTCTTTCATTCCTGTGGAATGCTTTTCAAATAATTCAATAATTTTGCTAATTCCTTCAGCCACATTACATGCAAGAGCCAATCTCCAAAATTCAAAGCTTCTATCAAAGCCCTTGCCAGGCACACAGGAAGCTTTAAGATTCATCTAAGCATTGAGATAGTGTTCCCACTTTGGAGAAATGACTGAAAGGACAGATTAAATGTGCTTCCAAAGTCATTTCCAAACAGCTATAAAAAGTGGGTGGGGCTGGGGGCTACTTAACTCATCAAGCATTTGCATTATACATTCTTTTCAAAGAAGCCATGTGCTCTGGAATTTTCTATAAATGAGTAAAAATAGAAAAGAATATAAGTGCCCACTGATGAAAAAAAATTAGCAAGCTATAAAACATCAACTAAAAGCGATGTTATGTAATCATTTAGTATAATCATTAGGCAACCTTAGGAATATATAATGATTTTCTTGTAATAAAGAAAAAAATTGTTTAGGTGGTACCTGCATTACAATTATAATCCTGTAAAATATATAGTTGTGAATAACAAAGAGTCTAAAAAATATACAGAAATTGTAATAGAGCTGTTTAAATGGGGTCTATATGACTAACTCCTGGTTTTTTTGCTTCAGCACTGTGATTATAGCCCCTTTCAATTTGAAGAATATTTTTAATCTGCACTGTTCTTATTGGAGATAGGAATATGAATCGTGAGTTTATGTGAGGCATTCTGATCACCGTGAATTCAATTCAAGCTGCAGTGTTGCCTAGCAACAGGTTAACTTTTCTGCAGTGAAATTCCCTAGTAGCAGCAACCTATGAAGCATCTCCTGAGGAATTCCCTACCTTAAGTGCACCTCATACACTTATTATTTCATCTTCATATTCCACTGCTTTGAGAGCACTTCATAATCTAATCATTGGGAAAATTAAAATTGAGAGTAGTGAGTTTTAAAATCCACACCCCTAGATGTTTACCTCTCTGCCTGGAAGAAGAATAGAATGTAGACTTCTCTGAATTTATACCAGCTTTTAATAGACACCAGATTAAAAATAACAAGAGACAAGCTGATTAGAACTTTGATTTTTAAATTATGGATATTAGCTTGACACAAATCTAATCAGATGTGATGTTTCTTTTCCTAATATTTTTTATTTTAAAATATTATATTATTGACGTAAGTTATCCTTTATGTTATACAACCCTGTGATTTTTAGTGTATCTACAGAGTCATGCTGCCATCACCACAAGCAACTTCAGAACCTTTTCATCATCCACAAATGAAATACTTGCTCCATTAGCCTGTCATTCTCCATTTCTCCCACAACCTTCCCATCAAGCAGCCACTGATCTTTAAGGAATTGCCTAATCTATAAACTTTACATTAATGGAATGATATAATATGTGGCCCCTTACATCTAGCTTCTTTCACTTAGTAGAGTGTATGCAAAGTCCAGCCATGAGGTAGCATATGTCAGTACCACACTCCTTTTTATGGCCACATAGTATTTCATGGTATGTGTATGACACACTGTATTTTCCAGTTATCCATTGATGGATATTTAAACTATTTCTACCTTTGGACCGTTACAAATAATGCTGTATGAACATTGACGTATACATTTTTTTGTGTGAACAGAATTTATCATTTCTTTCAGAAATATACCTAGAAGTAGGATTGTTGGTTCATCTTGGTAATTCTGATTAACATTTTTAGGAAATGCCAAACTGTTTTCCAAAGTGGCTTTACCATTTCATCTTTGCCAAAAGTATATAAGGATGCCAACTTCCCCACATTCTTACCAAACACTTTCTCTTGTCTGTCTTTTTTAACATAGGCATCCCAGTAAGTATGAAGAATTTTTCTCATGGTCTGAATTCCAATTTGCCTGATAACTAATGACCCTGAGCATTTTGTCATGAGCTCATTGGTCACTCATATATCTTCTTTAGAGAAATATCTGATTCTTTGCCCACTTCTACACTAGGATATTTGTCTCCTTCTGTTGACTTGCTTTTTTTCTTTTATTCATGTGATACTGAGATTCATTGTAGAGATGTGTTGACATCAAGACCTTCACAGGCCCCAAAACACTCAGCCCCAAATAGTTACCATTGGCTAGGGAGGAGAGGGGAGGGCAGTCACTATGCATCAGTGTCAGGGAAAGGAGACACAGCAGGCCCCAGGGGATGCTCCTGCTGAACAAGCTCAGATCTGTCTGCTATCCTCAAATCACCCCTGACATCAGAATCCTGCTGTCCGGCCTCCATAGAGCAGAATGCCTGCTCTTGCTCTTAAACAGCACTTATATACAGAGAAACTTTGTACTATATAAAAAAAAAAGCTATTACTAAGGTCCACCATATTATATCCAGGACCACAGCCAATTTTCATGCCTCTATGCTAGTAATTATTTACTATCTGCTCCAGGGAAGTTCAAAGAACAGAAGATAAATAAATGAATGGAATGTCTTAATTTAAGTTAGAGAGGATTAGGACAGGGATCCATAATTTCTGTCCTTGCTTGCCCTGATTTTGTTCAGCACATATCTAGTACCTACTGCTCTCAGTATTTCACTAGTGTTAATTAATTTAATGCTTATAGTAGTTTTCTGAAGTATACAACATTATTATGCTCATTTTACAGATGAAGAAAACAAGGCAAAGAAAGAGACAATGACCTGTCACAAGTCAGTGGCTGATAAATGGTGAAGCTAGCTTTTACTAACCCCAACTCTGTTCTATGCTTTCAACTGTCATATGGCACTATGCCCTGGCGAATTTTGCTGTCATGTACATCCATTAAAGAAGAGGAGAGGAGAGAGGGATATATTGAGCCCACTTGATGTAAAAAGATTCCTTTACAACAGCTATATCTTTAAAAAAAAAAGCCAACAACAACTCATTCCAAACACATTTTTTTCAGTAAATGAAATTATTAAACATTCAATTTGGTCTGAAAAACTAAAGGAATCCTGCCATGATTTCTCCCATAGAATATTGTAGTCATGCAATATTAAATTGTTTTCCTGTTGTGAGCATTGCTACCCTGAAGACAGGTCACCCACTTATTGTTGATAAAAATGAGTCCCTAACTCATTTTACACATGGCTAGCTTTTTCAAAATATTGAATGGCATTGACTGGATCTATTGAATTAATTAATGTGCAGTGCACAGGGCTGCAAGCTACTTGCCCAAAGCAAACCTTTCACAGAGAAAGAACCCATCCAGGCATTCAGCTCCTGGAGACAAGCAGTGTCCTTGCTCCACCTCCATCCCCAGAGAACAGCTATTTCTTTTACATCTCTGTCATCCAAAGGTGGTACAAAAAGCAAAGCATGTTTACACATTTGAAGGAAACATTTCCAGCTCCTATTATGGCTTTCCCTCCAGCCACCCACTGCTCTCTCCCTCACCAAACCCCCACCTTGTGTCTATACTAGAGGAATTCTCTTCATCCCTCATCTTTTTCTATACTCCAATCTGGCTCCTTGTTCATTGGAGGCTGACCATCTCCTTCATCAGCCCCTAACTCCTGTGCTTCTCAAAATACTTCTCCACATTCATATAAAAATTGCCCAAATCCCAAGATACTTGTCCCAATGCACTGTTACCAATGTGTCATGTGTCTGAGAATCTTTTACTCCTGTTAATTTGCATTTTGGAGTAGAAACTGAGTAACAAGGATGTGAAACAAATACAGAAGTCCCCAGAAGATGAAGTGGAGCAAGGGCAGGCATTGTGCTCGTCCCCAGTAGCTATAGCCTGGGTAGATTTGTTTCTATACATACATATAGAGAGAGAGGTGAGGAGAGAGGAGGAGAGAGATACAGACACAGACAGAGAGATAGACAGACAGGCAGGCAGAGATACAGAGAGAGAGAAACAGAGAGGGGCATGCACACACACAAAAGGCTTGCTCCAAGGGAAAAGCTTGGAACCTTGTGTAGTATACATTAAGATGAATAAGAGAATATTTCAATTTTCCCATCCCATCTCATTTACCCAGCCACCTATCTCTTCTTTCTTTGTCATCTCTGAGTTCAGGAGCTCACAACCCACCAAGTTTCCAGTCCTCCTAGTTCCTGTGTTTTCTTTTCCAAGTACCTTCTTCCCACCAATTAACTGCCATGGTCACACTGTACTCTAGAATTGTTACCACCAGGAGCTATATAAGAAAATTCACCTAGCCTTTCTACTCCTCTATTCAATTACTCTCAGTATACTATACTTGTTCTGCAATCATTAACTACCTCTTTTATTTTGTTCCAGGTCTTTCAGCTCACTTCCTTCCTTTTCTTGTCATCTTAGTTAAGTCACTTGCCTGCCAATATCATTTGCTGTTTCTTTTTTCCGTGTACTGCAAAATGCATAGACACCTCTCTTTCCTCTGTAACTTTTCAACAGAACCCACACCATCCCATCTATCCATCTTCTTCTCATTCAACTCACTCTCCAGTAGCAACTAGAATAACTTCTAAGAAATAAATCTAGCCAAGGTGTTCCTCCAATTAACAGTCTCTCAGTGACTGAATTACTCTCTGGATAATGTCTAAATTCTTCATATGATCTTAAAGTCCTTCCTAGTCTGGTCCCTTCTTATAATTCCAGGCTTCCTTTTTAACACAATCATATTCCACAAGACACACTCCTCAATAAGCTTCCAACTATATACAGTGTCCCTAGGCACTTACCATCTCACTCATTCTCCCTATTTCTTTTATTCTGTACAGATTGCTCTGTCTCCTCAGAGCATCTTACCTTTCTCACACTGCATAACTATCATCTCTCATATCCTAATTGCTTCTTCCTGCTGACAGCTTTTCTTGACCATCTCCCACATTGCACATTATGGCAACTTTCACCAAAAAATGTAGTCAATCATTTCTTTACCAACATCACTACTATAGAGTTAATAAAGTCAAGAATTGTGTCTCATTTGTTATTCTTTCCACAGTGACTAATTAGTCTCTGGCACATAATAGAACCTCAAAAATATGTAAATGAATTGCTAAATGAAGAAAGAACTTAGTTTGGGAGAGTTATATGAAACGTGGTGCTTCTTGGTAACAGGATTGGCAGAAATTTTCTGTTATCATTTTGGCCCACTTCAAAAACTAGAACTGACTAATGCAGCTACAGAGATGCCATAGCAGATATTGATAGTCAACTATTCAAAGTCTACCAACTTTTGCTTTAAGTACCAAGTAAGAAATTTGGTCTGAGCTTTTCTGGCTACATAAACATGGCCACATTTAGAGAGTTAGCATCTCTCCAGGGGCAATTCTCAGCTAAGGAAAAATGGAAGGTGATGGATAGATATCCCAACTTTCCCTTCACTTGGATGGAATAATTTTGAGGCAAGATCTATGTAGTCTCTCAGATGTCCCTCACAGGGCTGAGCCTCACTTTCTCATGGAAGTAACTCATTTATAAATACACCTTCTATTGGCCTTCATATATGGAGCAAATGTGCCTCATCTCCTGTATAAACTACTGAACCAAATTCTTTGCAAGCTTTGTTTCTGAGGAAGACATTGACATAATTCTTTGATATGTTCTTCAACTCTAGTTTAGTCACTCAAGCATAGAAACAAACTATAACTAATCATCTGAAACTGGTATAGCTTTTTTACCTAAAAAATCTTCCTCTGTGGTTATAACCATCTGTTCTTCATTTGTTTATATTCATTAATGAAAACTGAATCACCATTTTGCTTTAATCACTTTAGCTGTAATAGTAAGTGTAATAAAGAACTATAAGATTAACTGAGCATTTGGGGCTGGAGAGACGTCTCAGGTCTTTCAGAGGATCTAGGTTTGGTTCCTACTACCCACATCGTGTCTCAAAGTTGTATGCAACTCCAGTTCCAGGGGATGTGATATCCTCTTCTGGTCCTCTCAGGCACCAGACACACATGGTACACAGACATTCATGTAGGGAAAATAACCTGAATGACAATACCTACTACAGCATCTCTTTACTTATGTACACATAACGTGTTTTTAAAAGAGTAAATGAAAGAAATAATTGCCATTAACTAGCAATTTCTTTTTTAAAATATTACCTGAGTATTTACTATGTGCTAAATTACTGTCTAGATTAATTCACTATTCCATCTCCTACAACCCATTTATCCAACTCTTTCCTTTGTACTTTTCAGTGCCTATACCTGTGACTCTCCCTAAACTTCCATTTTTGTCAAATGTATCCTGATTTTGCTTAGTATTCCTTGGGCCCTGGCAAGTAGAGTGATAGGATAAATCCAGTCTGTAATTCAGAGCAACATTTCCTCCAGGAAGTTGAGGGCAGCCCAGCTGAGGTTCACATGAGAATTGTGGGCAAAATACCAATTCCAAAATCAAGCAGGGGTTTTATCCCTCAGACCACCAGGAACATGCCTACAGTGAAACATGCTGGATTTACTATTCAAGTCAATGAGAAAACATGCAACCTAGGGAACTATAGGGCACATCATCAAGAGAATTTAACAAAGGTTTGTCTATGGACTCGGTTATGCTGGATGTTTGGGGGAGAATTTAACAAAGCAGGGTTCTGCTCTAGATTGAATGCTCTCAGGAAACAAGTAATTCCATGGCTAGAATGCTCAGTAAATCTAGAAGGGGGGAAGACTAGAACAAGACAAAAAAAAAGCTGTGGTTGCTAAAGCAGGAGCAGTTATCATATTCACTGGGAGAGAAATATGTTTGCTCATTCCTGTAGCTTGAACAGTGTTTCTTATTTTCTGTACTCAAATGTGGGTTTGATCCATTATGGTCAATAGGACAGACTCACCCTTGAGTATCTGGTGTGCTCATAGCAACACTAGGAATCATATGATGGAACCAGACCAACTCCCAGAAGGCAAATATATCATATACACATAAAACTCATTAAGATCATAGGTGTACCTCTGGAGAGCGTACATTTTAAGTAGACATTTTTTTGAAACAAGGGGACATGCTATACCTGATATTCTGCATTTTGAATTTTTATATTTATGTATCAGCATGTATGTATACCACCACCTAAGCCAGATCATAATCTAAATAAGATCATATTGGGTGAATATACTGCAATTTCTCAACTGTCTATTAAATAGGTATTTACTTTATTTACAAATTTTTTTTATCAGAGATAATGAACTAGAAAAATTGCAATAGGTAACAGCAACTTAGCCTCCAGAGGTACTTTGGCACCTTACACTGTCACCAACAGTGGTCTGGCTGCCAATTTCCCCTCCTCACCCCAAGTGCTATCACCCACTTCTCACTGCTTCTTGACTCTTTTTTGCTGCTCATGCCTAAAGATATCACTATCTCAGTCTCAGAAACTGAAATTCTAGACTTGACTTTCTTAAAGTCTTCAATCAATCCTCTTACTCAGCAAATAGCTTTTTATGCTCTAAGGAAGTAGGACTCACCCAACAATTCCTGCCTTAACAACTTTATCTCTCTTTTTCTTTGTTTATCTTCTGCTTGTCAGACTAAATCATAAATGAAGCTGTGTCTTCTACCCTGGCAAGACTGACAATTTTATTGGTTCTGGCAGGCCTACCTTTTTGTTTTGTTTTCCTGAATCATTATAACCTCCTCCTAACTATATTCTCTTACCCAGTCTTTCTTAGAAAATCTAGCTTTTACGTGGCTAGAGCACCGATCAGAATATGTCAAACTCCTGTTCAATGTCTCCCCTGGCTTCTGAGAATCCAAGCAGCACTCCCTATTCTTTCTTTGTGTTTTTTGCTTATGTCCTCCCCTTTTCTGGGATATAGTTCCTCCTGCTTCTTCAGATTGAAGCTTTTCTCAAGTACCGAGGCTCATTCAAATCCCCCTCCTCTGAAAACTCTCCAAGGTACCCAAGTAAAATTGATGAATTCTTATGTTCCCAGAGACATGGGTTTCTGCTTTCTTTAAGGCCCCTTGTCCTATCACACTATCAGTACTCATTGCCTGTGTTCATGTATCACTACAGCGCTACAATCTGTTGCTTTTAGCTCAAAACAATAATTGTTATGTATCATAGCACTAGACACATGGAGACTATATAAAAATCCCTCCCAACCCATCAGCACCCAGGAGACAGAAGCAGGAGGATCTCTGTGAGATCAAGGCTAGCCTGGTCTACATAGTGTGCTCCAGGACAGCCAGGCCTATGTAGAGAGACCCTGTCTCAAAAACTAAACAAACCAACAAATCCCTTCCAAATGTTCTGTAAATATATTTATTAGAGCTACAAAAATTGAAAAGAACAGTAACATTTGCTCAATATAAAAACCTAGATGTAAGTGAAGCTTATTTGATAAAACCACAAAGAAAGAATTGCTTTTATGAAACAACAAAACCAGTGATTTCACGGCTTTTAAAAACTTTTTGTATAACTTGTAAAATATCGTATTCATCTCCTACCATCTCCATCATGATACACTATTTTGCTTCCAAATATAATTTGGATATGATATTCATTTTTTAAAAAGTGTGTGTTGCCAAAAATGAGCACTTTACATTTCTTAACCTTGTAGTCTCTTGACCTATGGGGAAGCCTCAACCATAGATAGATTAGTCAACATTATCGAGGCTGGTGGGGGGGATTAATAAAATGCTGATTTTCACTTTTGTATTAAATTGGTTCTTTGGAAATTTTATATATGTCTATAATGAATTCTTCTTACTTTCTCCCTCCACCATCTTTAGTTTCTCCTACCACACCCTAATAGTCCCTTTCCCAGACTCATGACTTTTGGTCTTGTTTTGTGACCCATTTAGTTTAACTGGATTCTCTGTGTGACCACTACATTGGGATTATCCATCGTAGTCTGGAGAGTCACTAGTGTG
This sequence comes from Peromyscus californicus insignis, assembly GCF_007827085.1. Lineage (NCBI taxonomy): Eukaryota > Metazoa > Chordata > Mammalia > Rodentia > Cricetidae > Peromyscus > Peromyscus californicus. Next base: position 31,760,140 of record NW_026294391.1, on the reverse strand, counting down.
TACACAACCGAAGGCAATGACTTCCCTTTCCTTGACTTCAACCTTTGAAAACAGATCCGCAGTGAGGGGTAGCACACCTTAGATAGCCCACCATGCGCATGTCACTGCTGATCAGTTCGTTCTCGTGCAGACCAAGTGCAGTCATCCACAGACCTTGAGAGCTTGTTATTGCCAGAAGCCTTTTACAACCCCATCCCATTCCTATGGCTCTTTTTTTTTATGGTGAAAAACTATATTTAGAATTAGCCAGCTGGACTCAGTTTAGATGATCCCAATTTTGTTGGCAACATCCAGAGCATCATAGTCAGGAGCCAACCGAACATACACCTTCTTCTCTCCATCAGGCCTTATGAGGGTGTTGACTTTGGCCACATCAATGTCATAGAGTTCTTCACAGCCTGTTTGATCTGGTGCTTGTTGGCCTTGACATCCACAATGAACTCAAGTGTGTTGTTGTCTTCTATCTTCTTCATGGCTGACTCAGTGGTCAGGATGATGGCATAGTGGTCAAGCTTGTTTCTCCTGGGCGCGCTCTTTCGAGGATATTTAGGCTGCCTCCTGAGCCGCAGGGTCTTGGGCCGCCAGAACGTGGGTGACATGTGGATCTTCTTTTTGTGGCTGTGGACGCCTTTCAGCACTGCCTTCTTGGCTTTCAAGGCCTTCGCTTTGGCTTCGGCTTTGGGAGGGGCAGGAGCTTCCTTCTTCGCTTTCGGCGCCATCTTGGCAAAAAGGCTCCTCTGGCTCTTATAATCCTCCTTGGCCCATTCTTCTGCAATGTTCCCTGAATCTTGGAGGGGATGGTATAACTGTCATATTTAGGTCTGAGCACTCAACTGTCACTTGTTCTCAAAATGTTGAATTTTTTGTTCTTTATTTATAGTTTTTAAGTTTGTATTCACTTTAATTTTGGTAGTGCTAGGGGACCTGACCCAGAGCCTCACACTTGCTATATCATAATACAGGATTTTTTTTGAGGTTTTCCTATTACTGAGGGCAAAATGCCCTAGCTTGCAAATATTGGTATATAATATTAAGATAAAGTCAGTACCACTATTCCCTTCTCCAAAGTGCCATTTAACCAGTTTTTGGCATTTTGGACAATATTGCAATTCCCATTCATTAAGAATTTGTAAACCAAGGGAGGAAAATGGCTCAGCTGATAAAGGCACTTACTGCGCAATCCAGAAGCCTAAATTCAATCCCCAGAAACCACATAAAGGCAAAAGAAGAGACCAACTACACAAAGCTATCCTTTGACCTCCACATCTGCATTGTGGCATGCATGTGCCCATTCTTGCAAACATCATACACAAACACAAAATATTTTTTAACTAATTGATTTTTTAAGCCATAAAAAGGGAATTACAGGTTCATGAAATGCTGTAAAGGAAATGCCAATTACACAAGCTGTTTCTCATATGACCCTGTAGAGTAACTTTCATATAAAAGCTGTGGTGATATTGTGTCCCCCAATATATTGTGCACTTTAATAAACTTGTCTGGGGTCAGAGAACAGAACAGCCACTAGACAGACATAGAAGCCAGAAAACGGTGGCACACACACCTTTAATCCTATCACTTGGGAGGCAGAGATCCATCCAGATCTCTGTGAGTTCAAAGCCACACTGGAAACAGCCAGGCATGGTGACACACGCCTTTAATCCTAGGAAGTGATGGCAGAAAGCAGAAAGGTATATAAGGCATGAGGACCAGGAACTAGAGGCCTAGTTAAGCTTTTAGGCTTTTAGCAGCAGTTCAGCTGAGATCCATTTGGATGAGGACTCAGAGGCTTCCAGTGTGAGGAAACAGGATCAGCTGAGGAACTGGCAAGGTGAGGTGGCTGTGGCTTGTTCTGCTTCTCTGATCTTCCAGCTTTTACCCCAATACCTGGCTCTGAGTTTTTTTTTTTTATTAATAAGATCTTCTAACAATTCATGCTACAAAGAGCAGTTACCAGAGAGAGCATGCTATGCACATGCTCCAATGTATGACACATTATAATACATCTCAACTGTGAATTTTATCCCAAGGAATGGAGTAGATTACAGAATTGCATTCTTACAGGCAGTATCCTGTTCTGCTTGAGCCTTTCAGAATTTGAGTCATGACATAAAGCTCAAGATTTGGCTTTAGTGAGTCAATAGGTAAAATAACAGAAGAAAAAACAAACAAGCCCACACAGTGCGGGCTCCTTGGAAACTTCAATGTCTATTGAGATTTATTACCCAGAGATGAGCTTGTGGGAAGAAGGAAGCAATCTCCTCTTAGAGATAAGTTTCAAGGACTATCATCAAAGAAAATAAATCACAAACAGAAAAACCCTCTCTAGAGAAAGTCAAGAAAATGCCTCCTAGTAACATGATCATTTCATCAGTGACAAGGAAGCTGAGTGGAAGAAGAAACCTTATGTCCACCCCAAATTAGAGCCTAGACTGAAATGTCAATAAAAACTGCTCTGTGCAACACTGAGATACTGCTCAAAACACAGTGTGTGACTATTACTAACAATAGGAGATATATGCATAGCTTCAGAAGGCTTGGTGTTGCTTTCCATGTTTAAGATGATACTCTGAAAACAATTTCACTATCTCATGATTGTCATTTGAAATAAGAGACTTGTAGCAGACATTACTGATTGCCTACAAACATTTCCTACTTGATCTTTGCTAAGAAAATCCTCCTATTTCTGTAGCTCGGTGCTGCCAAGAATTAGTATCTCAAATGTGGGAATAAAGCACAGCAATGACTGTCTTCCTTCTATGCCTAACAGGATCCAACCAAGAGTATCTCCTTATTTAGGGAATTATTTTTTTAGCTTACACTTTTCTCTTGACTCTGTAAAGATAAAAAAAAAACCCTTGTAAAAACCTTAATATGTGGCAAGGAATCTCTGTTTTAAAAAATAAAGGTAACCCCCAGTTCTGTACTTAAAGATGATTCTAATCCATTTTGCATCTCATCTGGCATCTGCTTTTCAGCATTCTTTCCTCTCTTAGCCCTATGTACCAACCACCTTTAAAAGAGTTTTACTCTTTGATTGGCTTTCTCATTAAAGAATTACCTTTGCCATGTGCTCACAGTATGCTACTATGAAAGTCCTGTTGTTTTCAACCATTTGAAATTCTCAGGAAATGAATTCTGATTAATCTCCAACATTTATGGCATTTTCCATATCACTCTGTCAGCAATTATTATAGGAGTGAGTATCTACATCAGTGCTAATAAACAAAACATAAGTCTACTGAGGATTACTGGGGAAAATCATTTTCTCTGAAAAATAATGAAGAAAATGCCTCTTTCCACATCATCTTCGAAGTGTTGTTGTTATTGTTGTTGTTGTGATGGTGTTGTACAAAGCTGAGGCTCCTATTTTGAATTCACAAGAGGATATGTTTCTGACTACACCAAAGGTGACATAGCTTTAAGGAAGACATCATTTAAGTTTGTGGCATCACAGAGCAATGTCACTGCACTGAGCTACCTACTTCTGAGCTTTTGGTCAAATAAACAGTTTGAGTTTTTGCGGTATTAGATACTGTTAGACAAATGTTCTGTTACATGCAGCAGAAAAGTATTCCTAAAAAGCAACAGGAAAAAAGTGAAGTACAAAGATAAGGTGAACCTTTCACATTTTGGGGATTTCTGTTCAAGGATTTAACCAAAAATGGATTGAAAATGCTAGAAATTATGCATCTGTAGTGAACATCTATGAACCCTTTTCTTGTCATTTTCTCTATACAATACAACATATGGCAACTGTTGTGTTAATGAGAAGTTACACAGAGATGACTTAAGCACACAAGAGGCTGCACATGTAAATAGTACACCGTTTCATACAAAACACTTGAACATCCACAGATTTTAAAATCTTTAAAAGGTCCTGGAACAACTGAAAATTCTGAGGGGAAACTGCATATTATTTGACTTCTCAATTGTTACAACAAAGGCAGTTTCAAAACATCCACATGTTTAACTTTATTGTGCCCCTCCCAATTGCAGTGAGGCTATGAAGGCAGTTTCAAATTTACCACAGTATGCTATTAGGCTGGGGACTGACAGACATAGGCGGACAATGAGAAAAAATAGTCTGTCTCCAGAAAATTTGCATGGCTCACTTCAACAAGAATATTCCTGAAACATTTCGTGAATTGGGAACACTCACTTGGCTACCTGGCTTTCCACCCTCAGCCATCTACCTCGACACTGCTGCTAGCTGCTCTCCAGCTCTTTGGGCCTGACATGGCAGCCTCATTTACATTAGTGCTGTTTCAACAGAAGTGACTTTGCTGAGCACTTTGTGAACGTTGACATCCCATTACTTTTGGTGGTTCAGAGTTTGCAGATGTAAATTATATTGTACTCTCTGTAATAAACTTAATTACAGAAGCTTCTGATGACTGTGATTTACTTCTCAAGACTGACAGAATTCTTTGAACTTCCCAGCAATGGACATACATTCTGATTAAACAATGAATCTACTCTATATTTTGGGGAGTCATGAACCTGAAAGTATCAAATAATTTTGATCAGTGCTTCAGTGAAATATACACAGAAGCAGAAAAGGTCTTTGAAAAAGCATCCAATCCTACTATTATTCACAGGTGAAGAAACTGAAGTCCAAGGGGATTTTGTCATTGATCCTAAGAGCTTGTGTGTTTCGTATTTATTTTGTTTTAAACTAGTGGGGAAAAAAAAGAAAACAATGTTAAGGACTAGAGTAATGACTCAGTGTTTAGAAGCACTGACTGCTCGCATAAAGGACCAGGGTTCAATTCCTAGCACCCACATGGTGATTGAAAACTGCCAGTAACTCCAGTTCCAGGGGATCTTGAAGCTTTCTCCTGGCCTCTGTGGGCACTACATGCACATGATACACAAATATACGTGCAGGCAAAACACTCATACACATAAAACAAATATTTTAAAGAATCTTTAAGAGATTTTTAGAGATAGTTTAATGATAAGAAAATGGGCTAAGGCAAGGGGAGTGCCACAAGTTTGAAGCTAGCTGGCTTCAACTCCCACAGTGAATTCCAGGCCAGCTGGGCTACCTAGAAAGACCCTATCTCAACCCCCAACCCTGCATAAAACCCAAACAAACAAATAAAATATAAAAGATACCTCTAGAGATTTAACTATCACTAAAACCCTGATTCACTTCCCAAAGATTTCCAAAGACTTTTAGAATAAATGTGAGTTACACAAAGAAGAACCAAGAAATCAGTCTGGGAACTACAATGGCGGCATTAATCTATGGACTATCAAGCATTTCATACATGCAGATATGACTATTTAATCTGACTGACACTGGCCTTCATTTAAGTCCTGATATGAAACATGTTTCAGAACTGGAGATGGGTTAGTGGTTAAGAGCACTTGTTGCTCTTCCAAAGAGCCCAGGCTTAGTTCCCAGAATCTATGTGGTGGCTCACAGCCATCAGTAACTATAGTTATATGGAATTCTATGCTCTCTTCTGACTTCCATGTGTATCAGCATGCACATAGTGAATATATATATATGGAAATCACTCATACACATAAAAGAAAATATTGTTTAAAAAGAAACATATGCTTCAGTAAAATATAATCTAAATGCTATGTCATTTGACAGTGGCTAATGGATCAGTCTTGTTTTCCTGGTGGCACCAAACTCAGTAACAAAAATAATATGAACATCATTCTGTGTCAGTCTTACCTTGTTAACTTAGCGGCTAAGATTCAGCTACTCAACTTCCTACTCAGTTAACTCTACCATTACAAATACATCCTTTCCTTTGCACAGGATGATAATTATTATGAACATATACAAGTAACATATTTTAATAGCCTTGTTTTATCCCATGAGAAATAAGCTATCACTACAGAGTATTAAAATAAATTCAGAGGCTGAGGAGCACTGGCTATTCTTCCAGAGGACTGGGATTCAATTCCCAGTACCCACATGGCAGCTCATAATCATCTGAAATTCTAGTCCCAGGGCATCAAATGCCCTCTTCTGTCCTCCAAGAGTACTGCATACATGTGGTACACAGGCATACAAGCAGACAAAACACTCATAAACACATACATACATACATACATACACACACACAGAGACAGAGACAGAGAAACACACAGAGAGAGAGACAGTCAGTATGTTATTATATTCAAGGGCTATAAACTAAAGTAGTGTCCTTATATTGACTTATTTGTTGGGACAGATTAAATGTAATATATGATTTTATGTATCTATATGTATATGAATATAACCATAATATAACCATATATACATAACTTGTAGAATATCATATTTGAATCTGATTTAAGTAATATACCATGAATTACCTAGAAAGGTAAAGAAAAAGAACATTCGAGGTCAGCTAGGCCCTGTTTACAGTGTGGTCCCTGGACCAATAGCACTGACATCACCTGGGTGCTTGCTGGCAACCCTATTCTAGGAGTGTTAAGTCAATGTTCTGTTTCTCAAGGTTTGAGAGGCACCAGTCGGGTTAATTTCCTTTAGTTAATTGAGATTCAGCAAGAATAAATTATCTTTTCACCCCTTAGACTTCATATTTTTTTAACAAATTTCAGAAAAAGGCCTACAAGATGGCTCAGAGGCTAAGGGGGCTTGTTACCCAGACCAGTGACTGGAGTTGGAACCCCTGAACTCATATGGTGGAAGGAGAGAAGAGTTCCATAAGTTGTCCTCTGCCTTTCACGTGCACTCTCATGTACACAAGAAATAAATAAAATGTAATTTAAAATTGTAAAGAATAAATTCTAAAAAGAAGGGAGACTTCGTTAAGATGAAGCATAACACAAAGATTCCTAGAAATAAAATATTAATGGAAATTCCAAAAAAAATAAGTACAAACTCAAGTATCAAATATGTTACTCTTTGTCAGTAGAGCTGTTTTTTTTAGTTTCTTTCTCATTTATTTATGTGCATATGTATGTGCCCATGTGAGTTTTTGTGCAGTGTATGTCTGTGAATGCCCATGGAGACTTAAAGATGGCATGAAATCCCCTGGAACTGGAGCTACAGGCAGTTGTGAACTGTCATGTGGGTGCTGGGAATGGAACTCAGGTCTTCTACAAGAGCAGGAAATGCTTTTAACTCCATAAGCAGCATTTCCAAGCCAGTGGATTATTATTTTATTCTTATTGCCAATTGAAATATAGCCAACTATAACAAAAATATGCTTAACAATACTTCTTGATTTTCAGTTCTATAGTAAATGTGTCAATAATGTAGAAGTTTAGGGGTGACTAGATCACAAACGTAGGCATGCAATAAATGAAACTTTATGCTTCTATAATTAAAATTAGCTTCTACTTTTGTCTCACTAAAACTTTATTGTTAGGTAAATTGGCATCCCTGTACTTTCTCCTAGGTTATGTCAACATTTTATAGCTATTCCAATTTCAATACATTCAGGGGCAGAAGGACTAGCAGTTTGCTTCTCATGGGATCCTTAGAAATATTCATTATTTGGTTCTTGGATATGATCCATTTGGGTCATAGCTTAATGTCAAGGTTATTAGTCTGTCTGCCACTTTTTTCACCACTGGGACCATGGTTAGGAACATATTAATTCCAAATCTAAATTCTGCCTTACAAAAACAGCAGTCACAAACTCCAGATAGGTATACAACGCATGAAGCAGGAAGTAGCAACCTGGGAGATTCAATCCTGTAAAAAAGAGTCAGTCATTCTTTAGCTCCTCTAGCTCATTTCAGCCCCAGAATAGCAACATGGCAGGTTATTTACCAGCCAGTAGTGGTCTGTATAGTCTGTTACTTCGGAGAAAGCCTGTATCACTCACCTCCATATCCTATATAGTACCTGATACCCACTCTCTCTTATCCATTCACTTATATACTCGACAAATATAATATAAGCGAGTGGTCACTATGTCCTAGGCATAAGAAAAGCAGCTTCTACCACAAAAGATCTTGCATCATAAGGTGACTGAAAATGGACATTAAATAAGTAACAAATGAACAAATGGGGTCAGTATATCCATTATGTGAAATAAAGATGCACATTATCAAAGGGTTAATAAAAATGTAACATGAGCTTGTAAATCTGACTTGCCAGAAGTTCCAGGGGTTCAAAGTATATAATCTGAATACATCCAATTCAGTTCATACACTGACACCCACTAATTCCATTGTAGACTTAATAGCTCATGGGAATAATTCTGTTCTGTAAGTACATAGGACAGTGGCATTTTTTGAACATTTCTCTTTCCATTTGGCATAAATTCTTGTCAGCTCAATACACAAAAATGAGGTTAGTAGAATAGTAGAAATTCTAGCAGCCACCACCTGCTTTGTAGCTCCCCCAAACAGGGTAAGCTGGTATTTATCTAGTGGCCCTCTTTGGTTCATAACATTTTCTATCCACTCTCACTCTTAATAAAAAAAATTAGCTCATTCTTAGAGAGAAACAAGACTAGAAGGAGAACAAGTGACAGTCACTAATCAAAATTCAATAATACTTGGTCTCAGTATCATGAAGTTATGGTATGTTATTCCCCGTAATTTTCAGTACTTCTCAGTACTCTGAGGTTTGCCCTTCACCCAAAACCATTATCAATAATACCCCCAAAGTACAGTACAACCAAGTTAGAAGAAACAGCCTGTATTCAGCCTTGAAACAGAAGCCTCAAAGTCCTTAGCAGCCTTAAAAGCCAAAGTGTTTTCAAATTGCAATAATGGTTCCTAGGCATGGACTGGAAGAATCCCAGGTAGACTCTCTCATTGTGACTTATTAGTGTTTCAGCTTGTTTTACTGATGATAAGACATGGCTTCCATTTCAAAAATAACAGCAACAACAAAACTAAATTCTTCCATTTTGTTTTCAGACAGCTTAAAAAATGGTAGACTTGGCTCATCTGAGGCAATTGACATTGCATTTATGTTTGTGGACAAAATATAAGTAGATTTTAGGAAAGGAGGCAGAAAAAAGGAAAGTTTTTCTTTCATATAAAACCCTAGTTTGAGCAAGTACCCAGAGATAGCTCTAGATAAAATAATAAATTTTGTGAAGATGTTTTTGAGATAGTCTCATATTTACTATAGGCTTTTTTGTTTTTATTTTCTTCTTTATTTTATCTTATTTTTGCTTTGTATTTCTCCAAAGACTAGGAGTCAAGCCATGAATCTCATTTCTGAACATCACAATGAAAACACACAATTCACCAAGAATGGACTGAGCTGGATGTTGTGGGATAATTGTACACTGTGTGAAGATATATTGCTGTGATTTGTTTAATAAAGAGCTGAATGGCCAATAGCTACGCAAGAGGTATAGGTGTGACTTCTGGGCAGAGAGAAAGGAAGTAAGAGATGAATCTAGGTATGTGTCAGATGCCAAGGAGACATGGAAGGAGTCAGACATACAGAATGAAAGAAAGGTAAAAAGCCACAAGGCAAAACATAGAGTAATTTAAATGGATTATTTAAGTTATAAGAGCTAATGAGACAAGCTTAAGCTAAGGCCAAGCTTTCATAATTAACAAGTCTCTGTCATTATTTGGGAGCTGGCTGGTGGGACAGAGAAAGACTCAGTAACTTGGCCACTTTAGAGGTAAAAGCAGTCTCACAAAAAGTCCTACAACACTCAAAATCATGTTTAGGACAGGATATTACACTTATAATCCACACTCTCAGGAGGAAGATAGAGGATGGAAGATCGAGAATTCAAAGTCTTCTTCAGCTACATAATATGACCCAGTCTCCAAAACAAATCATGAAGAATAATAGAAACAAGCCAGGCATGATAGCACAGGTCTGTAATTCCATCACTTGGGAAATGTAAATAGAAGGGTTAGTAATTCAAGGTCAGGTCCAACTACATAGCAAGTACATGATCTGATCTACATGAGACCCTGTTTTAAAAATTAAAATAAAATGAGACTGAGGAGATGAGTTAGTCAGTAAAGTGCTTAGAGTGCAAGCATGAGGACTTGAATTTGGATTCCCAGAATCCAAGTAAAGAAGCTAGTGTGATGGTACATTCCTACAATCCTAACAATGAGAATGCAGCCAGGAGAATCCCTGGAGTTCACTGCCACTTAGTCTTGCTGAATAAGTGAGCTGCAGGTTTGACAGAGATACTGTATCAAAAAGTATGCTGGGAAACACTTAAGAAAGCCATCCAATGTCAACCTCTGGACTCCACAGACATAGACATTTGTGTACACACATCATATGCACACATACACATATACAAAATAAAATAAGTAAATAAAAGCAATGTTTATAACATAAACATTTATTGTCTGCCTTGTATATGCCACGCACTGAACCATGGTAAACCAAACAATGCCCAGTCTTTACTAACACAAAAGTGAATAAAATAAAGGGGACTAAACATTACTGTGGGAAATAAGAGCCAATTTACGGGATCAAAAAAGGCTGTCTTTGAGTAAAACAATAGCTGAAACGTGGAGTAAACGATATACCACTGAATATCTGAGATGAAGAGCATTCAGGCTAGAACTATCAACATATAAAATAGCCCTAAGCTAGAAAATACTTATGTAAACAGGTATCAACGTGAAAATCATGACCAGATGGAAGTAATGGATGGAAGAAATCATTGATAAAGGAAATCAGAAGTATAGTCAGAGCTGGTATAAAAGTGCATGCTTTTAATCCCAGCACTTGGGAGGCAGATGCAGGCAGATCTCTGAGTTCAAGGACAACCTGGTCTACAGAGTGAGAGTTCCAGGACAGTCAGGGCTGTTACACAAAGAAACCCTGTCTCAAAAAAAAGAAAAGAAAAGAAAAAAGTATAGTCTGAAACCAAGTGACATGGGGGCATATGGACCACAGCAGGGACTTTGGATTTAAATATGATAAGAATCCAATGTAGGACCTGATATCAGAAAAGATTCTTCATGCCCCTGCATGGAAAATAGACAAGTAAACTGTATATCTAATTTAGCATTTAGGAGCCTGCTGCAGCAGTTCAAAGAGGAGATGATGGTAGCTTGGACTAGAAAGGTTAATGTTGTCTGGTTTTAATGGAAATACAGTTAACATTTACTGAGCAATCACTGGCTAAGAGTTTTCAAACATTTCCCTCATAACAAGTTGGCAGAGTAACCATCATTAGCCCCTTACATTAGTTAGACTTTCATTGCTGTGACAGATAGCTGAGAAAAGGAATTTAAAAGGAAGGACAATGTATTTTGGCTCATGGTTTCAAAGCTATCTCTATGAGCATCTGGCTCTAAAGCAAAACAGAATACAGTGGTGGCAAGATGTAGGAAGAACAAAGCAGCTGACCTCATGGCATACAGGAAACAGAGGCAGTATCTCAATTACTTTTCTGTTACTGTGATACAATGTACAGATAAAGCAACTTAATGGAAAAATGGTTTATTTAGGCTTATAGTTTCAGAGGGATAGAGTCTATGATGGTGGGAAAAGACAAGGTAGCAAGAGCATGAGTCCAGCAGTCAGGAAGCAGAGAGAGAGAACTGAAAGGGAGGCCAGGCTATAAACCCTCAGGTCCACACCCAGTGACATACTTCCTAAAGCAAGGCTCCACCTCTTAAAGGTTCCACACCAGCTGGTGACCAAGTGTTCAAACACATCATCTAACATTTCACATTCAAACCTCAATAGAAAGGAGCCAGAATATGATCAAGTCCCTCAGTGACCCACTTCCTCTAAGTAGGCCCCATCTCCTGAAGTTGCCAACACTTTTCCAAACAATGAGAAACAATCTTTTAACATATGAGCCTTTGTTGGGTACCCTTCATATCCAAATGTAACATATCTATCTATTAAAGAATTTGAAATTTGCTTTCTTATAGAACCCAGGACAAAAAAAAAAAGAATCTGGAATTTAAAGAGTGTAAACTATCATATACAAGGGCACACAAGTAATAATAAATAACAGACCTGTTGTAGAATATTTTTTTTTTTGGTTTTTCGAGACAGGGTTTCTCTGTGTAGCTTTGCACCTTTCCTGGAACTCACTTGGTAGCCCAGGCTGGCCTCGAACTCACAGAGATCCGCCTGGCTCTGCCTCCCGAGTGCTGGGATTAAAGGTGTGCGCCACCACCGCCTGGCTGAATATTATTTTTAAGATGTGTTACATTAGTTTATGCTATGGAACATTGTTTAATGATGAAGAGATGTGTTGCATTCTTTTATGTTGCATTTGTTTAACTCTGTGAAGCTGTGTTATTTTGTTATTTTGCCTGTCTAAAATACCTGATGGTCTAATAAAGGGCAGAAGAAAGGATAGGCAGGGCTGGCAGGCAGAAAGAATAGATAGAAGGAGAAATCTGGGAGGAAAAGAAGGAGGAGCAAACGAACAAGGAGAGAAGGATGCTAGGGGCCAGCCACACAGCCACACAGCCAGCCATGGAGTAAGAGTGAAAGTAAGATATACAGTAGTAAGGAAAGAAAAAAGCCCAGAGGCAAAAGGTAGATGGGGATAACTTAAGAAAAGCTGGCAAGAAACAAGCCAAGCTAAGGCTGGGCATTTATAAGTAGTAATAAGCCCCCATGTGTTATTTATTTGGGAGCTGGTAGTGGGCTCCCCAAAAGAGCCAAAACAACCAACAACACAGATCCTTAGCTCATAAAAAAATTTATCTAGCTCAAGGCTCAGAGCTATTTTACCTCCCAAGAAACTATAAGCCATAATTATTGGTGTTAGGCTAATATTTGAGACAAAGCTATTACATTCAGGGTAAAAGAAGAGTACCTTTGTATTTTAAACATGAACAAGGAAATAGAAAAGACTAAAGTTAGGGTTAAAACTAGGATCAGGCAGTGTTATATTTAGGATGTTTTAGGATAGACTTTTCAATGATGGAAGTTTCTAGAATAAGAGATTCTGAGGTTCACACAAAATAAGATTTTGAAGGTCATGCATTTAAGTGAACATCACCATTAGACTGTACACTTGACCTTTTGTCTATGAAGGAGGCTTGTATGAATTATTTTGTTTTGATTCTAAATGAATTGGTAGAAAAGTATAAGTCTTTATAAGAAAAAGTGAAGGTGGAACAGACTGGCACGTGCTTTCTTGGTGGGTTGGCTTTGAAAGCCTGAGTGAGAATTGACTTTGGGAGAACCAGCAGCTGACATGGCTGTTTCCCACCAAGTGAGAGTTTAATAAACAAAATCACAATTGGCCCCAGCTTGGCGTTAGTGTTTTCAAGAATGACATCCAAGATGGCATAATCGCTGTGGAGAAAATCACAGCCTGGTTTGCAGTTGGAAATTGCTAGGTTGGTGGCAGCTGTTGCTCACTCATGGTTGAACTGCTCTGTCATTAGATTTCAGAATAGGGTAACACAAAGGGAGAGGATGGTGCCATCAGCTTCCCAGGCTACTGAGCAAATAAGAGCTTAGGGGAATCTTATTTACAGTCAATCAACTACTTCTTACATGTGGTCAGCACTATGTTAAATGCCTTATAAACCACAGTAGGGTGACAGAGAGGGAAAGTGTGTCACTCTTGTTACCCTCAAGGAGCTTACAATAGTGGTGACATTCAAGAGAAATTACAGATACAAAGTATGCCAGTTATCAGTATTTTACCCTTCAGTTACAAAGTCACAGTTTCACCTCGATTTGTTGTCCTAGAACTGGACCCTGTGTAAACATTTCTTCTTTGCCAGCTTGTTGAGAGTTAGAATTTGTCAGTCAAAGGCATAGAGATAAATGGCAAGGCAAGGGGCTCATCTTCCTAATGTGCTTTCTATTTCTTCCTCACTTTGTAGGTAAATAATAGCCAACAATACAAAGAGCCCCCATAGGGGTTCACCCCTTAATGAGGCAGTACCCCTGCAATTGGATTCCCAGCCAGTTTCAACAATATCCCCATAAACAGCTTCAAGTAGAGGACAGCCTTTCAGAGTGCTTTAGTACTCATGCTCAATTTCCTCATGAGTCTCACCAGCAATCCAGTGGGAAGATTCTCAATAAGCTTAGTTGATGTCTGAGATGATAACTACTTGTTGGCTAGACCTGTCTGCAACACTTATGTGAAGTTGTCCACCATCCAATGGACCAGGATCATATCCTTTCAGCCAGATATGAATCTCAGCCTTGGTGGGAGCTGATAGAAGCTCAGTGTATGTGCTGTGTATGGTTCTGTCTTGGGTAATTTGCTTTAGCCCCAGAGCCAACACTTACCCATTTTTTTCTAATGGGGGGTATTCTCACTACATAGCCCTGGCTGTCCTAGAACTCACTATGTAGACCATGCTGGCCCTGAACTCACACAGATTTGTCTCCCAGGTACTGGGATTAAAGATGTGTACCACCATGCCTGGCTATCCTTTTTATTCTTTAGAATCAGCCTTTATAGTCCTTGGTAGTTAATTCTGAGTTATTAGTTAATAACATTTTACATTTAACTATACTTATTATAATTTACTGTATGGCTTGGTGGGAGGGGTGATAAAAATACCTCAGGAATTCAGAAAAATGTAGAGTTTAATGTGGATCACTGAGTCCAGAAAGGGCTTCATGAAGAACTGTAACCTGAAATGGACCCAGTCTATGGGGAAAGAAAATTCTAAATCCTAAGTGTGAGTTTGTGGGGGAGGGTGGGGGAAGACACAGACAGAGACAGAGATGACAGATACATACAGACATTGGCAAAGACAAGGATATGGAGAAAATGACAGAAAGAAAGAGACAAAGGTTAGGATAAGCATCAGATTAATTCATTCTTAAAGTTGTGAGAAGCAATTTCTTATTGTTTTGTCTTTGGTTTCTCTGTGTAGTCCTGGCTGTCCTGGAACTTCCTCTGTAGACCAGGCTAGCCTCAAACTCACAGACATCCACCTCCCTCTGCCTCCTGGGTGCTGAGATTAAATGTGTTTGCCACCACTGCCTGGCTTTTGAGAAGTAATTTTAGTGGAGGAAACTAGATTAAAATGAACTAAGTACTTAAGTCAAGAACTAGTCACTGAGTATCTCCACTATGGCAGGTTCCAGGTTCAAGTTTGCAGTGGAGCAGGGGACAGGCCACATCACCTAGGGGGCTTCCATCCTAATGGAAATCAGGAGCCACGGCAGAAAAATGACAGTAAACATAAACATGACAACATATTTCTAGGGCTTAAAGGAAATGAAAATAAGAAAAAGTAGAGTGGATGTATCTTGGCTTCCTCTTGCTTCTGAAATAAATTACCATACACAGCAGCTTAAAACAACACAAATTTATTATCTTAAGAGTTTGGAGGCCAGCATTCCTGCAGTTAAGATGTCAGCAGGACTGTGTTTCTGCTACAGGCTCCAAGGGAGAATCATTCTTTTGCATCTTGAAGCTGCTAGAGGATACCTTTATTCCCTCCCTTGTGGTCTTTTCTCCATCTTCAAAGCTACTGAAGTAGCATCTTCAAAGCCCCCTCTCCTCTGATCCCTGTCAGGTGTCCTTTTACTCTGACCCTCTTATAAAACCTCCTGCCATTGTTTCAAGCCCACATAGTCTCTCATAATTGTTCACATTAGAGAGCCATAATCACACCTTCAAAGTCACTTTCACCATGGAAGGAAATGTATTAACTGCTTCTGGAAACTACAAATGTTTAGGTGGCCATGACTCACCTGCCACAGGATGGCTGTAATTGTGAACTGAAGATCACAATAAGTCTCATTTTTATAGGTAAAAGTTGAACTAAATTTGAGTGGCCTATTAACATACGCTGATAGAGATTGTTCTGGAAATAACAGCCAGTGCAAAGGTCCTGGGGCTGATGGGTTCCTATTGTGTTTAAAAAAACAAAGACCCTACCACAGCTAGCATGGTGAAAGGGAGAGTACCAGCAGATAAAGTCAAAATGCAGGCAGGCAAGGCAGATCAATTAGAGTCAAGGATTAAAGTTGAGACATTGATCTGCTTTGAATGTTAAAGGTTTACTCTAGCTGTCACAATGAGAAAAGAATATAAGGAATAATCAGCTTTAAAACTGGTCAAAATGCTTTATTGAGAATGCTGAGATCCAATCCGTACTCAACAGTAAAGAAGGTTACCACCTATTCACTGTGGACATGGAAGGAACGAAAACAGAGCTGTAATCTCTTGAATGCAGTACTTTCCACCCCTGTACTGGTTTTCTGCAGTGTTAGATTGAAGGAGCATGGTTCATATATTTTATGAAGAATCATAAAGGATTTTGAGCAGGACAGAGATATATTAATGCATCTAAAGCTAGCATTTCATTGAGGCAGCAATAAGAAAGGCTGCCTCCCTGCACTAAAATTCAGGTGTATGCACTTTCATATTCTCAATACCTCTTGCTATGCACTTGCACTTGGTAGAACTTGAAATGTCTAACACGTGCATGCCTTGTGATAATGATTTCTCGGCTGTTGCCGTTTTATTTTTAATTGCTAACACCTGACAGTTCAGATGGTTCCCTTTCCTCAATCAACCTGATGCTATTTAAAAATAGGAGGATGGCACGTGTGGGTAGGAAACAGGCTTTTCATCTAGTTTCAAGCTGATCCTCACAATGCCCCTGCCTCCTGCGCCTCTAAGGTTTTGATCTTTCCCCTGTGGTTTTGCAAACCCAAGAACTGAATTTATCAAGCACTCAGGAGACCCAGTCCTGAAGAAGCAATATCAAGCTAGTCCACCCAAGTGCTAATTAATTGAATTGAAGGATGAGGTTTGTGATAGTCAGTTTTCCACAGAGCAAACTTACTCTTGACACTAAATGCCTGAGAGGCCAGATAACAGCTCATAGGCAATCAAATGAATAAAAATTTAAATTTTCTTCTATTTCAGCATAAAAAGCGCTGTTATAAACCAGTTTTGATTAGTTTATTCAACAAATCATTATGAAGCACCTGCTTCAGGCCAGACATTGCCCTGGCACTTGGAAAGCGTCAAGAAGAAAGCTTCTTGCATTATGTATCTGGAAGGTGAAGACAATGGATTTCCTGATGGCTTGGAAAAGAATCCCCAATATTCAGGAACGAAAGGGAGTCAATAAGGAATTCTCCATGAAGATGATCCAGTCAAGGCAAGGCCACTTGCTCCTCTAGTTGTCTCTTCTAGCAAAGTTCATGACATTCAGCAGCCTTGTATTGGTGACAAATGGATTGAAGAGCTGTAAAATGAAGGTGCATAAGCCACGATGAGGGAGGTCTGACTGGAGCCTGGTGAATGGGGATCAAGAATCTGGACCAAGGAGGACATGCCCAGGAAACAAAGTATTCCTACCTCAGCAATTCTTATGAATGTAGGACAACTATAGGCATCCTACAAAACTGAGATGGGAGCTTGAGAAAGTTTGCATGCTAACAACAAAAATAAAAACAAAGAGGCACTCAAAAAAAGCTAGAAGATTTTAGTCCTAATGAATAGATATATAAAAGCACTCCTGCTCCTAAGGCTTTGGGGAACGTTGCAGAAGAGGTGGTAAAAAGAGTGGAAGAGCCATAGAATCAGGGAGTTTGCTGTGAGACTGTGTCTCCTAGAAATGTCAGAAACTGTACCCATAAAGTCTCAGCAACATGACTGTCCAATCATGAGTGGGACAAGAAAAGCACCAATAGACAGCCCAAAGTGGACAGGGGAAAGACTATGAGGCCTCAGTCCTACACAAAGATCTACAGGCAACTAAAGAATGCTGAGAGCAAGAGAAATAGTCATCCCCAGGGAAGAGCATGCCAACTGGTTATCCAATACCAAGTGGTCAACTCTGAAAACATATAATCAAGTAATAAATACTATACAGACTGAGCAGGTTGTATTTCGGAATACACACACACACAAGCATGTAACATCAATTAATGAAAAAGAGGCCATGAATTTGAAAGAGTGTAAGGAGGGGGTATATGGAAGGGTTTGTAGAGTGGAAAGGGAAGGGGGAAATATCATAATTATAACCTCAAAAATAAATGAAAAATATTTTCAAAACTAGATTTATAAATATTCAAGCATACAGAATGCTTTACCTCTTATTAAATAATTATAAACATAATTATAAATGTGGATGGATGCTAAGCATATTAAATCCCTTATCCTTTGAATATAGGTACTCAGATTGTTGTCATTCAATAAATTAGAAAATTAAGACCTCAATTGAACAAACTCCTCAAACTCATGCAGCAAGAAAAGTCTTAAACCTGGGTGGTTTTGACCCCATGAAAGGCACTCCACCTGGGCAGAGAGTCAACAAAGAGTGTAGCTATGTGTGATCACTGTTTGATATGTCTATCTTCCTAGGTTAGCCATTGGATGTGTGTACATTTATCCATTGTAGGTCTAAATGGTTTTCAACAGATTTTTCTTCTTGCCTATAAGAAACTCTAAATTCTCTGGATATATTAAATCTAAACAATATTGAAAGACCACCAAAGGAGAATGGTTTTTCTCTGCTTTTTCATTGCTTCAGGAATATCTAGAACTGCCTTGAGCATATATGAGGTGCTCACCATGAATTTCTTGAATGAACCATCTGACCCTCTGGCTGCTTAGAGGTCACTACAAAATCCAAGCCTTGGCTGGATGATGACTCAGATGGTCCTCAAAGGTGACTTTTCTTCATTTGGGAATCTGCGAGGAGATACTAACATAAAACTGGATACTCAGAAGCCATACTACCTAGGTTTTCCTTTGCTGACCCTTCCTTTTTGCCTAAGAAATATTTATATGTTCTGTGGTTTATAGATACATAAAACAGGTATACAAATCAAACAAAAATAATAAACCATAAAGAAATTTATTTTTTAAAATTCTTGTGGTGTTCTTGACCCCTCTGCTCCTACATTCCTTATTCCATCTCTTTAGCAGGATTCCCTGAGCTCAGCCTAATGTTTGGCCATAAGTCTCTGCATCTGTTTCTATCAGTTACTAGATGAAGGCTCTCTGATGACAATTTGGGTAGTCACCAATATCATCACAGGAGATGGCCAGTTCAGGCTACGTATGCACTATTGCTAGGAATCTTAGCTGAAGGCATCCTTGTCGATCTGTGGGAGTTTCCCTGGCATCAGGTTTCACAGGAAAACCCACAGAAACAAATAATCTAGCTCATAGAAACGCACAGTCTGAACCAACAACCAGGAAGCCTGTATGGGAATGACCTAGGCCCTCTACATATATGTGACAGTTGTGTAGCTTGGTCTGTTGTAGGACTCCTAACAATGGGAGCAGGGACTGTCACTAATGCTTTGGCTGGCTCTTGGGAATCTATTCCTCATACTAGATTGCCTTGTCCAGGCTAAATACAAGGGGAGATGCTTAGTCTTACAGCAACTTGATATGCCATGCTTTGTTGACACCCATGGGAGGCATGCCCCTTTCTGAACAGAAGCAAAGGAGGAGTGGATAGAATCAGGGAGGCAGAGGGGAGATGGAGGTGAGGGAATGGGAGGAGAGGAAGGAGGAGGAACTGCAGTCAGAATGTAAAATGAATAAATTAAATAAAAAAGAATTATTTGTTGTTGGTTGTTTTATTACTCTTTACTCTTGGCTCTTTGTTCTTTACTCTTTTGGGGGGCCCACCACCCAGCTCCCAAATAAATCACACATGGAGGTTTATTGTTACTTATAAATGCCCAGCCTTAGTTTGGCTTATTTCTAGCCAACTTTCCTTAACTTAAATTTTTCCATTTACTTTTTGCCTTTGGGCTTTTTCCTTTTCTTCTGTATATTTTACTTTCACTCTTACTCTATAGCTAGCTGTGTGGCTGGGTGGCTGGCCCCTAGCATCCTCCTCTTCTTGTTCCCTTGCTCCTTGATCTTTTTCTCCTCCTATTATCCTCTCTGTCTGCCAGCCCCACCTATCAGGTGTTTTAGACAGGCAAAGTAATACAGCTTCACAGAGTCAAACAAATGCAACATAAAGGAATGCAACATATCTTTGTATTGTTAAACAAATATTCCACAGCATAAACAAATGTAATACATCTTAAAACAATATTCTACAACAATTCTTTAATATACATGTAATTTCACCATTCATTACAGATGAAAGAAAATGTACATGCTAATGAAATGGACAGGCTTGTTTTTATATACAGAGTTAAGTCTTGGCTGAATATTTAATACTTGTAGGACACAGAGCCTCTTAAATATTTTTTCAAAGTTGATTTTATAATGCTGCTTCATATATGTGGTACAAAATGACAAAAATATGTTTAGGGCCATTTCTGAAACTGTTGGAGATTCTGTCTTAATCTCAAACCAAACTTCATTCAATAACGTGTATGTGTATGTGTGTGTGTGTGTGTGTGTGTGTGTGTGTGTGTGTGTGTGTGTGTGTGTGCACCCACATGTCTGCAGGTATGCTCACCCATATGTACACATGTGGAAGTAAGAGGTCTACATCTTCTCAACCTCCATATTACTTTTTGAGACATAGTCTCTTGTTAAACCTGGAGCTTGTCATTCTAGCTAGGCTGACTGACCAGAAAGACCCTAGGATCCACCCATCTCTGCCACTCCAGCACTGAGGGTATAGCCATGTGCTGTAATGCCTGGCTTTTACATGAGTGACAGGGATCCACACTGAGGTCCTCATACTTGTACAATAAACACTTCACTGTTGTTAGAGTTTCTTACTCTAGCCCCATGTTGGGTGGCAAAATGTTGTTGGTTGTTTTTGCTCTTTTGAGGGGCCTACCAACCAGCTCCCAGATAAATCACACATAGATGCTTATTATTACTTATAAATGTGTGGCCTTAGCTTGGCTTTCTTCTAGCCAGCTTTTCTAACTTAAATTATCCCATCTGCTTTTGGCCTCTGGGCCTTTTCTTTTCTTATTTCTGTATATCTTACTTTCACTCTTACTCCATGGTTGGCTGTGTGGCTGGCCCCTAGAATCCTCCTCTCCTTGTTCTCTTGCTCTTTCTCTTTTTTTTCTCCCAGATTTCTCCTATATATTATCTGTGCTTGCCAGCCCCACCTATCCTTTCTCCTGCCTTGCCATTGACCATTTATCTCTTCATTAGACTATCAGGTGTTTTAGAGAGGCACAGTAGCACAACTTCACAGAGTTAAACAAATGCAACATAAACAAAAGTAACCTTAAACTAATAGTCTACAACACTTCACTCACTGAGCCATCTCTTCTAGCCCAATTATTGTTTTTTTATAAAACTCAAGGCAAAAATTGAAACCATTTTTAAAAATAAAACATTTTAACACAATACAACCAAAATATATACTAATTTGATCATTATATGATAAGGAATGATGGTAAGAAAATATTGTCCATATAGAAACTCATTATGTTTCTATAAGAGCAGAACTCCATAAATTTTACACACACACACACACACACACACACACACACACACACACACACACATATATATATATATATATATATATATATATATATATATATATGAAATTGGGTGAGGAGATGGCTCAGTTAATAAAGTACTTGTCATACATGAAAGAGGACCTGAGTTTGGATACCCAACATTCACATTAAAAAGCTAGGTGCAACAGTGAACACCTGTAAAGTCAGCACTGGGTAAATAGAGGCAGGAGAATTCCTGGGGCTTGCTGGTTAGCCAGTCTAACTGGATATACAAGTTCCAGGTTCAGTGAGTCTCAAAAAACAAGATGGAGAACAACTGAAGAAAACAACCAATATTGACATCTGACACTGATTGCATTCACATGGGCATACAGACACCCCGACACACACACATACATACACACACACACACACACACACACACACACAGAGGGTAGGAGGAGGGAAAGGGAGAGAGGGAGAGTAATAGAGAGAAATTCCTTGCAATACATAACATAAACAATTCTCAATACTGAGCTAGAGTACTTCAGGCAGCATCATTGGCATTATGTGGCATGAAGGAGGTTTGAAGAGCATGCATCAGTGTTCAAAACCAAAGCTAAGATGAAGTTACATGGTTTAATACAGGTGAGTGCCACCAGAAGCACCTCAGATTCATTAAGAGATTGAGTTTGAATCAAATTTTGGTTGCTACTCATTCAGAAATCTTACACTGTTTTCATTTTTTGTGGTCCTTACATCGTTGAGTTACACATTCTTATATGAGGAAACTTCCACCCCTACTTTGTTTTTTGCTCATACCTACCCTAATTGTTGTTGATGTTCTTTTGGGAAATACTTTGTGATCCACACATGCTTGGCTCTTGAGTTGACTTCATATTTAATTCCCTCTGAATTCTAATATACTGATTGCAGTGCCTCTTGCTACCATTCCTATCTCCTCTCAACCCTTCCTGAAATTTTCTCTGAGTACCATGGCTACCAGTACGGCCAGGCACTTTTAATGTAGCCTGTCTCTATTTCAAGAACATTACCCTACCCTGGCCCTTGCCATGGATTTACCTTCTGAATGCCTGGTTCTACCTGGGTGACCTTCACAAACTACACTTCTGAGGAGGAGTGATTTTTATGTGTATTTGACTGTTTTAATGTTTTCACACATAGAGTAACATGTACTAATAATGAGCTCATAGGAGGTTCATTTTTCCAAAACTGACCACATCACTTTTACTCAGACTAACAAAGTGCAGTCTTAGTCTTTTTTCCACTACTATCCTCAAGGGTCACCAGCATCCCCACTGTCACTTACCCCACTACGTTGCCTTTTCTCCTAATGTTTAGTAGGGTCAGACAAGAGAATTTGTTTGGAAAGATTTTTAAAATTTTACTTTGAAACTTCTGCTTTAGAGACTGATTGAAAAAGGGGGTTCCTTAGGGCCTATGCTGGGACACTTTGCTCAGCCTAGGTGAAGGGAGGAGGGGACTGGACCTGCCTAACTGAATCTACCAGGCTGAGCTGAATCCCTAGGGGAGTCCTTGCCTTGCAGGAGGTGGGAATGAGGGGTGAACTGGGGGGAGGACAGAGGTGGGGAGGAGGGAGGACAGGGGAATTCGTGTCTGATATGTAAAATTTAATTAATTTTAAAATTAAAAAAAGAAAAAGGGGGTTCTTATCTCTTGTATTCTGTGAAATGGGTTCAAAAAGCAGGTGACAATAATTGCCATTTGTTAGTTTAACTATTAGTGTTCATCATCATTACTTATGGAAAAAAACACAATTAAAATGAGAGCAATACCCAGGCATAGTGGCATATGCCTATAATCCCAGCACTCATGATACTGAGGTAGGAGAATCACAACTTTGAGATCAGCTTAGGGATACATAATGACATCTTGTCTAAAACAAAAAAAAAAGAAGAAAGAAAGAGAAGAGAAGAAAGTGAGACACCAGTTCCATCCACTACAATGTCAAAAGGACATGTCAAAAAAGAAATGCAATGACAGACAGACAGATGGAAGGATTTCTGAGATTATTTTGAGAGTATTTTATTTGGCTACCAGTGCTTAGAGCTTCTGGGAAGGTTTATGCCAGGGAGAGTTAATTAAATACAGTCAATCCTGGGGCTCAAAAGCTGAAAGCCTAATGCAATCCAATGTTTCATAGGAGACTACTTAAATTGAAACAGTGGCAGAATTATCTAGAAACTCATGTTGAAACTTCAAGCTTGATATGTTCCTCGCTTCATTTTTGGGTTATGATATAACACACAGTCTATTTCAGCACACTGTCCCCCATTTACAGATGCCAGAATCCCCCAGAGTCAATTCAAGAAGGCAATTTGAGATTTATTTCAAAGGCCTTTTAGATGTTGTTGTGTCTACTAATGATAAAGACAGTATATGGAAGCTGGCACCATAGAAGTGTGTAAAAGGAAAGAAAACATTTTTTAAATAAAAAAAAAAGAAGTGTGTGAGTTTCAGGGAGACAAAGTCACCAAATTTCATAAGAAAATGCTCATTATCCTTCACCAGCAGCAGATAAAGTTGAAATTTATTGCTACTGGTGACTTAAAGCCCAAAACATTTGAACATTTTTCAAGGCTCACACATTAAAGTCATTTGCAAAGCACTCAATTCAGAAGGGCACAAGTATGTTTTTGTTTTCTAGTTAGGAAGTCAGAATCCTGAATCTGCCTCAACCTTTCCTAGTGTATCAGTGTCTCTGGGACTGCTGAAGTTTTAGTAGGCAGTGTCAGGGTAAGTCTAGGGAGGGTCACCATATGCTTTCTGGGAGAAGGAAGCAGCAGTGATGTTATTTGGCAAGGAATAGTGGCTACACCACTCCTGCAAATTTGTATCATTTACACACTCCACCCATTAGTCTCCTTGTAGAAGAGTGAGATGGCCTTTCTTCTTTAAGATGAGGACAGAATAAGAAATAAAGCAAAATCAAAAGCAAGCACCCAGTGATGATCTAAATGCCTCTGGAAAACTGTAAAAGAAGCCCCCATCCTTGGCTGCTCCCATTTAAGTTCTGCTAGAAACACAGTTTTCAGTATCATAGTCTACCCATCTAATTTACTTAATAAGGAAATGCATTTAATTAAACAGGAATATTCTTCTCTTCTAACAGTGTTCAACTTTAACTTCTTTTTTCAGTCTCAGCCTGTAGAAGTCAACTAAATATGTAGATTAGAGTAACCATATTTAGATTTATGCAAATATATATATATATAATATAGAGAAATAAGAATTACAGAATGATATCAGTGGATAGCAAGTGTCACTCTTCTCTGCAAATTACAAAGATTGTAGAATATACTTTGATACCTTTTCAAATCATTTATACTCTCCATTCTTAACTTTTAAATTACAAATGTAACACAAATCATTAACCAGAGCATCAATTTAATAAAAAGATTACATCTCATAGGATGAGATCATTTGCAAATCTATAAATAAACTTAATGGCATATAAATTACTTAATGGAAGGGGAAATAGCTTCTCATTGATTAAAATGCTTCCTTCAGTTACCTTTAGCCTATAATAGGCCCATGGATGGATTAAAAAGTGGCCCACATACCATATCTGTCAGGGATAGAGAAAATACACTAGTACCTCTCCAGTTTGATCTTACATATACAAAACATAGAGATTATATTAAAATGTAGATTTGGGATCATCAAGGCAGAGGTAGAGCCTGAGACTCTTCTTTTCTAACAAGCTCCAAATGATGCTACTGTTCTGAGGACCCAGTGCAGAGAAGCCTCAATGCTTTAAGAAGGTTCCATCCATGTCCAAGTTGTCTATTGCACTCCGCTCTTTTAACTCATGTACAACGTTTTGATTGGTGTGATGCACTCTTGTAAATCTCTTCAGTCACATGAAACAGATTTTATGTCTTGGAAATGTCAACTGAAAGAATTTTGTACATTAGCTCACCCTTTCTTCCCTCCCATTCACACAACTGTCACTGTGTTCCTTGGAACATACAAAGGAGGCAACAAAACAGAACAAAAGCTGGGTATTTTCTACAATGAAGGCTTTTTCCATATTGTTCCAAGTCCCAAGCCATGACCACCTATTGTCAAATGCCCTTTAGGACACTGAGAAACTTAATCTCATGGAAAAGTACTGTTACACAATAGTAAGGTGTTTATCATGCACTATAAGGATTCTAAATACTTAAATGTGATCACATACCTAATTCTGAGTACAATCCTGCAAGGCAGATACTATCATTTATCCTATAAGTTGATTCAAAGCTTTGAAACAGAGAGGATGAGTATCATACCCAAACTCTCAAAGCAAATAGGTAAAAAAGAGCCAAGACTCGCATCCAGGCATTATCATTGCATTAATCCTCAAGACTAAATCTTCAGAAGCTTCATTTGTGAAAGAACAACTTTATCTACTTTCATTAAAAGAAGAGAAGGCCATAGCTGAATTTATGTTCCCCAAAGTAGGAAACTGAATCCCAAATTTCAAGTATACTTTGATGGCCTGAAACTTTATGAAAATGAGCTGGCATTTGTCAGTTCAGTCTCCTCTGCTCCTGTCAATAGTGTTAATTGGGAGCTCCAAAGGGAAGCTATTGAACTGCAGAGCAACATAGTAAGAAAAGTAAGATAATGACAGTTATTTACAAAAAATACTGCACAACAATCTTTTCCATATTCAAAAAGAGCTGTCAGTTCGTAAAGAGCTTCTTTCTGTTAGGAAACTAAAACTAAATTAAATATCAAAATCAGTTTGAAGATTCAAAGTTGAATTCCATCCAGTATCTCCCCAAATGAAATATAAGACTTGACATTTCATATTTTTGCAGAAGTTAAAGTATCTACTTTTCAGTTTGAAATCAAAATAAACATGAAAGTAATTAATTTACTATAGATATTTTAAATTTGCACTTTCCTCATGTATAGGGTAAAATATTCTCATCACTGTAACTCTGTTTACCATGTTACCTATTTACCTTTTATTTCAGTAAAAACAAAGCAAAATTGACCATACACATTTGTTCTACTTCCCTAATTTGTCTGCTTGATCTGTAGTGGCCCTTGAGTATATGACTCTATCATAAATACCCAACAAACAGTGATTTACTTAAATATATTACAAACACACCCGATGCTATGGTTTATGCACTGGAATTTTCTATTGATTTATATGACACCTCATTCCAGAATTGGAGCAATGGCAAAAACATTAAGCCCAAAACAAGTACTCAGGGAATGGAGAAATGACTCAGTAGTTAAAAGCATTGGTTGCTCTTCCAGAGGACCCTGCTTTAATTTCCTGTACCCACATGGCAGCTTACAACCATTTGTAACTCCAGTCCAAAGAAATCCAATGGCTTCTTCTGGCCTCAGCAGACACCAGGAATGCACATAGTACTTAGACATACTTCAAGCAAAGCACCCCTACACATTTTTAAATGACATGCAAAACCACAACAGAATGCCAACTGTTAATAGACAACAACAAAATAATTTGTGTCTTGAAACTTAATTTTTGTCTTGCCTCAGTTTGCTAATTTTGTCCTTTTGTGTCCTCTGCCTCAAATCTTTTTCTGAAATGAGATAAAATATAAATTTTCATGTTATATCACAACCTTAAACAACTTTACAAAGATCAACAGCCTCATGCAAGGCATTTCTGTAAGATTTTATTTTTGTAAGTACATTCCTAATAGAAAATTTCAATCACCTCAGGTTTTTGCTTTGGTACAAAGAAAACATGAAGCTATTGTCTCATCTGAGTTTACTATAAATAAGCACAAACAAAACCAAACAGTAGCACAAACTAAAAAGCAAAGCAAAGAATAAAGAAATGTGGTCTGCAACTCAAACCTAATGTTTATCCAAAAGTTAAATGGATGCATTCAGTATCTTTCAAAATCAAATTCCTGACAGTTTAGAGCCATTAGAGGTAGAAGAGGGAAATGAAGGAGAGGGAAATGAACAATCTATTTGGTCCTCAGAACAAAACAAAAAGGAAAGATTATATGATAAAAGAATATGCACGTAGATTCAACTGTTCACTTAACAAATACAACTCTGCATTGTTCAACATGCCAAGGATGTGGGAACAAATCAGTCCCCCAGTCCTTGCCCTCACAAAAGTCCATATGCTGATGAATGAGGCACTGATAGACAACTCAAAATAAGCAAGTATGCTGCAAGGTTAGGGAAGTCTGTAAGAATAATTTGAGCAGGGACTGAAATAAAGTGAACCAGCAACTGTGAAAGAAGCTTCCAGAAAAGCAGTTAAGGAAGTTGGCATAGCAAGAGCCAAGTCCATGAGGCACGAAAGAGTTGGGAATGTTGCCGAGTTGCTCAAGAAGGGTTAACCAGGCAGAGAGAAGCTATAGAAAACGTCAAGGACACTACAGCTTCAGTAGGGTTTTGTTTTAATGGATACTTAAGGTATAAATTATTTCCCCTTAGTTCTGGTGAGCTGCTGGTTGCTCTGACCAATAGAACACTATGACTTGCTTTACTTTCTATGTCACTGGAAGCCCATGCAGTTTCCATCTGGGTTTAGGAATGCTCAGTCTGAGATAAGACAAATGCCATGTAAGTCCAATTGTCTTGAAACTGCCGTGTTGCTGCTCTAGTCAAGAGCCCCAGGGGAACTAATCCTTCCGTTCACTCTGCCAAGGACTCAGACAAATGGATGGAAATGTGTTGACCCTTCAGAGCAGCCCATTTAGTCCAGCTGTGACCATAGTTGACTCTATGATGAGGAGAACTAACCAGTCAAGATCTTCCAGAGTTCCTAAAGTTTCATACAATATTTGCTATTCTAAGCCACTAGGTTCTGAAATGATGTCCTATAAAACAATAATAACTGGAAATTGAGCTTTGGAGCTACAGTAAGAATTTCTTTGCCAGTCTACAAGAGCAAGCCATTGAAGAATCTTTGAACAAAAAAAAATGGGATTTGGTTCACAATTTTGGTCAATATATAGAACAAATAAACAAATAACAATAAACAATTAGAATTTTGTAAGTATGGCTGCAGAAATCCCATTTTGAAAGAAAGGATGGGAGCTTGATCTAGAAAGGGAGAAGTAGGGTGATAAATGGTTAAATAGGAATTGCAATAGGAAAGTCAAGCCCACAGGATTGCTGATGGATTGCATATGGAATATGAAAGAGAGGAGTAAAGGATAGCATTTAAGTTTAGAACCTAAGAGGTAGGGACAGTGGTACTTTTATTAAATCTAATAAAAATACAACCCAGTATAAATGATGCACATCTGTAATCTCTTGGGAAGCTGAAGCAAGTTGGATCATGAGTTTGAAGCCAGTTTATATAGCAAAAATGCATGAGCAACAGAAGAGAAAAAGAGATAAATTGTATTTGTCAACATTTTTGAAAACTTCAAAGGAAACTGCCCCATGGAGGAAGTTTCTTGATAAGTGCAGTTTCAATGGCACAGTGCAGACTAAATGGAAGTGGTTTCAGAGAGAACATGAGCTAAGGAAGCAGAGACAAATAGAAACTGATCTTTTGGAGAGAGGTTTGCCTCAAAGAGTAACAGAGAAGTAAGGTAAAGGGTGGTGGCTCTAGTGGCGACTATTTGGTAATGTTGCAGTTTGGCACTGGGGAGGGAATCAAAGTCGAAGCAGGAAACAGGAATTTATGTCACGTAGATATTATATATATGTATATATATATGTATGCATGTATGTATATATATATATATATATATATATATATATATATATATATATACACGTATATATGTGTGTATGTGTATATAAAACAAATAAAAAGCTGAGCACAGCCAGACAGTGGTGGTGCCTGTCTTTAATTCCAGCACTTGGGAGTCAGAGGCAGGTGGATCTCTGAGTTTGAGGCCAGCCTTGTCTATATAGCAAGTTCCAAGACAGCCAGGGCTGCTACACAGAAAAACCCTGTCTCAAGGGGAAATAAAAAAGGTGAGCACATTGGAAAGAAAACAAAAACACTGAAATAACTAGAAGGGATTGTGAACTAAGCCTTCCAAATAGTGATAGGATTAAACCCCTTCAACATTTCACATGAAACAGACACACTGAAAACTTGAAAATCTCTCATATGAGAAGCTTTGGTAAACAAAAAATAGAGAATAAAATGGAGAAATAAAGAAGAGAAAAATAGATATTTAACTGTATGGATTTTTCAAAGATAATTTGTAGAAATTCTGGGGTTTGTTTTGTTTTGTTTTAGTGACAGGGTCTCATATATATCCCTGGTTAGCCTGGAACTCACTATCTAGACCAGGCTAGCCTTAAAGTTAAAGAGATTCTCCTGTTTCTGTCTCCTGAGTTCTGGGATTAAATGTGTGCTCCACCACATCTGGCATAAATCCTTCATAATAAGCTCAGTAAAATGTTAAAACTTTAATCAACTAGCATAAACAGCAGGATGGTGCTCATGATTGACAAAACAGAGCACATTACAGCATGAAATTTGGAACATGGAAATGGGTTTCTGGCTATGGAATGTTTTTGTTTTTGCTTGAAAAACCAGATCAGATCATTTCCATTTAATATTTTTCTGGAATATCTGATTAATACAATACGACAGCAAGTCAAAATAAGATGATTGATGAGCAGAAGAAGGAGTCTTTATTATTTGAAGACATTAAGATAGCATATCTAGATAAGACAAAAATCAATAGGAAAACAAATACAATTAATAAGCCCATTTTAAAAAGTAGCAAATGCAGGGCACTAACTGAAATTAATAATTTAGATATTAAGAAGCTCAAAATATTAAGAAAAACACAATAGCATGCCCTAGAAATAATTGTGGTGAAAACTGTTTGATTATTACATCAATTTCTTCATTAAAGAAGACTTGAATACCATGTTTGTGGGTGGGCAGATTTAATCTTGTTATGATGTCCATTCTTCCTAAATGAAAGATAATGCAATCCCCATCATAATCTCATGAAAATGCTTCTTAATCTAATGATATATTTGCAAAGCTCATCAAAAACAATAAACAGGCAGAAAATATAACCATGAAAACTGTTGAAGAGAAATCAGTGGGCTTGCTCTCCCAGATGTTAAAATGATTTATAAGTCCCAAATATCTTAAATAAGGAAACATAGGTAAAAGATTTATAGACATAGCAGCAAAACAGAAGAAATGATATGGAAAAAGCTCTATAATGTATACACATTTGCCTTATGATTAAGTAGATAGAGGAAAGAGTTGAGAAATGATTGATTTTTCCTTGAGGAGTTAGAGTAGAATTGACAGTTATATAAAAAATTGTATTATATTATATACCAAAATAAATTCTAACATATTAAAAAATAAACATAGTCAAATCATATAAAAATAAAAACAGGCATCTGATTTATATTTGGAGAAAGGTTTACATTTAAAAGCAATCATTTGGCCATGCCACTGGCCGGGGTATCAAGTTAGCAATCTTCAGTCTCTTTCCTGTCCTCCAATTCCAACTCCCTAGTTTTAGCCCCAGCTTTGTAGCAGACCACCTGTTGGAGCTTTCTCCTTCGTTTCTGCCCCCATTCTCAAGAGATATTCTCTTACAGCTTTTCTCCTTCACCCCATCCCTTTGTCTCAGACCCCAACACCAAGAAGCAGTCTCTCCCTGGAAACCCACTGGCAATCACACAGGCCAGGGAAACAGGCACTTCACTCTTTCTTGTACTCCAATTCCAGTTCCCCAGTCTCATCCCCAACCTGTGGTAGACCACCTACAGGGGACTGTCTTACCTCTCTACCTCCATTCCCTGGGGACTCCACAGATCTGTATGGCAACTTGTGGTGCCTCCCTCACAGTGACCACCACGCCCACCTTTCTAGTCCATCCCCATTCCTAAGTGTCAGCTCCTAATACCTAGAATAAAGTTCTACCCAGAATCCCCAGTGGTCATAGCTGGCAGGGTCTCAGAAGTACTCCAGACAAGGCCATGCACAACTACCACATGCTCCTAAAGATCCAGAGAAGGCAACAGAAAGCATGGAATAGAAAATCCACCCAACAAAAACAGGTCCAGATATCAGCACCTCAAATTACACTCATTCCAAGCCCAGATATCTAGACATCAGCTTAAAAACAAAGCCAAAAATAGTCAAGACAATATGTCTCCAGTAGAGCCCAGCAACCTTAAAGAGGATGTGAATAAATTCATTAATAAAATCTATGACAACACAGTCAAATGAAATAAAGAAAACTGTTCAAGACCTGAAAGTGGAAACAGAATAAACAAAAAAAAAGCTTGAAATGAGGTAAAACCAGAAATCAAAAATTGAGGAACTCCAACAGGAACCTCAGAGACCAGACTCAACAACATAAGAGAGATGGAGCAAAGAATCTTAGACATTGAAGACAAGATAAAGTTTTCAATCAAAGAAAATGTTAAATCTTAAAAAAAAAAAATCCAGGCACAAAACATCCAGGAAATCTGGGACACTATGAAAAGACCAAATCTACAAACAATAGAAGTAGAGGAAGGAAAAGAAACTCAGGTCAAAGGCACAGAAGGTATTATCAGCAAAATCATAGAAGAAAATTTCCTTAGCCTAAGAAAGGAAGTGTCTCTCAAGGTACAAGAAATATACAGAACATCAAATAGACTGGACCACAAAAGAAATTCCTCATGACATATAGTTGTCAAAATACTAAATGTACAGAACAAAGAAAGGATATTAAAAGCTGAAAGTGAAAAAGACCAAGTAGCATATATAAATAGATCTATTACAATAACATTTGACTTCTCAATGGAGACTCTACCGAGGTTAGGTATGTAGCAAGAGACTTGGGGGAGGGTAGGATACTCCTAGGAAGGAAATATAGAACAGGCAATTATGGGTGCACAGGGGAGGAGGGACTGGAACAGTAGGATCAAATGAGGAAGAGGAGAGAAGTGGGGGAATAAGGAGAGGGACAGCTAAAAATAAGGGCCATTTGAAGGTCATATGAAAATACAGAAGAAGCTTCCTAAAATAAAAACATATATAATGGTAATCTAAATGGAATTATCAAACAACAGGGAGATGGAGCCCCTGCACATGTCCCATCACCAAATGAAGCCTCCAGTTCTGGGAATAGGTTACATCTAATTGAGTTGTTGGCCAAAGGGGTCCCATGGGAACCTCCAAACCACCCAGGCTGTTGCCAAGGCTATTGGCTGCCCTCCACAAACTAATTGTAGGTCCTATTGCTGAATACAACTGTAGTGGGTAGCCATTCCAGCTTTGGTCTGGAAGTTCCAACCCCCATTGAGGCTTCGGTAACTATCATGCCTACAAGGCGGGGCCAAGGGAGAGCCCTGAAGACCCCAGATGAGAATGCACTGCACTCTCTTCCTTCTTGGACCCTGGATGCTAGAGGTAGACCTAGGAGAGTTCTCCAGAGAACACCGCCAGAGTGCGCTGTGTCTTTCCCAGAACCCACAACCTACCTATCCCTTCATTTGTAAGTTATGCCATTAAATAAATCTCCCTTTTAACTACGTAGAGTGGCCTTAATAATTTCACCAATATACAACATCTATGCAACTCATAGAACTTGGAGAAATCAAGCTGATGCCTACCTAGAGCCTTCACCCCTACTTACTACTGTTTATAATACTGGAAGGTACTTTGTGCACTATAAAAGGAAAAAAGGTAACCACCAATCCAGATACAAACCATTCCATATACAAGCGTGAAATGCACACAAGATGAGCTTGTGCAATAGTGACATAAAACTTGTAGGAGTAACCAATCAATATCTGGTTAGACTTAAGTCCCACTCCATGAGACAGAACCCATCCCCAACACTGCTCAGGTGACCAAGAACAGGTGAGAATACATAGGACAGAGACCTAGGGTAAAACCAAATACTACCTGTTCTTCTAACGGAATGTAGCAATAAAATGACTCTTAAGGACCTTCTTCTATGCTCAGAGATCAGTGTCTTGCTCAGCCATCATCAGAGAAACTTCCTTCTGCTGTAGATGGGAACAAATACAGAGACCCACAGGGGGACAATGTGCAGAGTGAGAGACCTTGGAATACTCAGTCATAAATGGAATGTCTCCATCAAATTCTTCCACTCAGCACACAAAGAACCCTGTGGAAGAGGAGGCAAAAAGAACATAAGAGCCAGAGGAGATGCAAAATATCAAGGAAACAAAGCCTTCTAAACATCACAGGACCAGTGCACATAGGAACTCACAGAGACTATGGCAGTATGTGTTCTGGTCCTATACTGGTCTGGGCCAGATGGGGTCCTAGTGCTGAGAGAAATGGACACAGGCCCCCATACCTAATCCAGAAGCAATCTGCAATTGATAATTGCTTGCAAATGAAAATTAGTTCTCTCCAACAGAGTCTCACTGGGTATACATACCACTCTTCCGGACAGGCTCGGTGCCCAGCAGTAGATGAACAACACAAAAAGAACTTAGGTTCTTTGGCTCATATAGCTTTGTCAAGGTTTTTTACATTTTGCTTTGTTTTTTTTTCCCTACAGATCCTTTGCATATATATTATGGTTTCCAATTTTGTGTATCTATGGGATTTCTATGTGTGCAAATGTGTGTGACTCTATGTGTTTTTTGAGTTTTTTCTTTGACTCTTTTTCTTCTGTTTTTTTTTTTTTTGTCCTATTCTGGTTATTTTTTCTTTTCTTTTTAATTCTTTTTTTTCCATTTTTTATTTTTTTTATTTTACAATACAATTCGGTTCTACATATCAGCCACGGATTCCCTTGTTCTCCCCCATCCGGCCCCCCTCACTTTCCCCCAGCCCACCCCTCATTCCCACCTCCTCCAGGGCAAAGCTTCCCCCGCGGACTGAGAACAACCTGGTAGACTCAGTCCAGGTAGGTTCAGTTCCCTCCTCCCAGGCCGAGCCAAGCGATCCTGCATAGGCCCCAGGTTTCAAACAGCCAACTCATGCAATGAGCACAGGACCTGGTCCCACTGCCTGGATGCCTCCCAAACAGATCAAGCCAATCAACTGTCTCACCCATTCAGAGGGCCTGATCCAGTTGGTGACCCCTCAGCCATTGGTTCATAGTTCATGTGTTTCCATTCGTTTCGCTATTTGTCCCTGTGCTTTATCCAACCTTGATCTCAACAATTCTCGCTCATATAAACCCTCCTCATTCTCGCTAATTGGACTCCCAGAGATCCACCCGGGGCCTAGTCATGGATCTCTGCATCCAGTTCCCTCAGTAGTTGGATGGGGTTTCTAGCACGACAATTGTTTGTTTTATTTTAGCTTATTTTATTTTATTATCACTTGTGGGAGCCCACAGAGGCTTCCTAGGGAGAACTTACTCAGGATCAGAGAATCTAAGCTTGCTTTACCCAGCAGGGCTGCATAAGGAGATGATTTGACCACAGGTGTGGTTACCAGGTGTTTGGAAGGGTCTACACTTGGCTGGACGGTGTGCTTTGATCTTGCAAGGGGGAGGTCTTTTGCCCCACCCCTTGGCATGTTATAAATAGCTCTTTTCAATAAAGGACAAAGCTGGAAGGTATTGACCCAGGCCCTGTGTTATCTGTCTTTCTTCTCGTTGTCTATCCTGTGTTTCTGTCTTTCTTCTCGTTGTCTAGGTCTCTCTTTCTCTCTATACTTTCTTAATTCCTCTTTCCTCCACCTAAGAACCCTTCAAAAGGTGGGAGTTGCACTCCTACATATCTATCATTATTATTTTAGGTACCTGAATGTATTCTAATGAGAGAGAGAAAGAAAGAGTGTGGCTTTGGGTAGGTGGGGAAGTAGGGAGGATCTGGGAGGAGTTGGAGGAGAACTATAATCAAAATATATTATACAAATAATATATTTTCAACAAAAAAGAAACAAATATATAAAAACAATCATTAAGAGTTGGTCATGGTTGCACACACCTTTAATCCCAGAATTCTGCAGAAGTGGATGCAAATGGATCTCTGTTAGTTCAAGGCCAACCTGGTCTACTAGTTCAGGACAGCCTGGGCTACATAACAGAGAGACTGCTTAAAAAAAAACCATTAAAATAATAAAGGAAAAATCATCATAATAAAATAAAAAGTAAATTGATAAAATGACTGAGAAAAATATGTGCAAGAAAGATGATGGCTAATATCTGTAATGTATTGTGATCTCTTAAAACTGTTAACAAATATAAATGGTAATAATTATGGCTCCTTACGAGAAAGGCAGAGCAAGATGGCAGCTGAGTAGGCTCTCCAGCCTTTCGCTGACAGATACCAAATAGAGCAGCTATTTCATACACAAAACTATCAGAACAAAAAGAGACAAGGAAGCTGGCCATGGTGGTAGAGATTTGTAATCCCAGCTACTTGGGAGGCTAAGGTAGGAGGATCACAAGCTCAAGGTCTTTGTGGTCTTTGCTACAGAGCAAGTTTATGGCTAGCCTTGTAAATTAGTGAGACTATCTCAAAAATAAAAGTAAAAAGTAGCCTGAGAATACAGCTCAGTGATACACTGTTTGTCTAAAGTCCTAAATTCAATCCTCAGCAAAAGTAAGGAAATCGGGTGTGGTGATATTTTATTTTTGATGAAATGTGATATTTTATTTGTATGTTAATAAATAAAGTTGCCTGGAGATTAGAGGTCAAATAGCCATTAAGCAAAAGTCCAGTGGTGGTCGCACATGCCCTTAATCTGATCATGTGGCAGGCAGAGTCTTTGTGTGGTCAAGGATACAACCAAGCGTGGTGACACAAGCCTTTAATCCCAGTACCAACCATAGAGACCTGGAGGTCTGTACAGACAGGCAGTGACAAGGAAGTGAGGTGGCTGTGCTTAGAGCCAATGAGAAGGCAGAACAGAAAGGCAATAAAAACACAAGTCAGGCAGGAAGAAACTCTCTCTCTGGGAAAGCGACGGCGGCAAGGTGGTCAGATAAGGTAGTCGTGGCTCTCTGATCTCCTTGGCTATTACCTCTGTATTTGGCTCTGTGTTTCTTATTTACTAAGACTGTTTAGAATTTTGTCTACAATCAGGGGCAAAGGAAATTGTTTGCTATGCAAGCATCTAGCACTTGAGTTCAAATACCCTGACCTCAAATAAAGCAGGGTGCTGTGGTGCTCTTCTGTAACCCCATCATGGGGAGTTAGAGTGAGCTCCAAGTTCACTGAAAGAGCCTGTCTCAAAAACTAAAGTGGAAATTGATGAGAAGGACCTCTGATGTCAACTTTTGGACTCCACAGTCAAATAATTTTTTAAAAAGCAAGGAAATCATGTGAGAGACCACTGAGCTCACTTTTAATATAACAGAATGAAAAGATGCATTGAAGAAGGAAAGAATGAAAAGAGTTACCTGTGTAATCCTCCCCTCAACCTCAAGCAGCACACAGAGAGATGTCTTGCTTGAGAAAGGGAGAGAAAATTAAGTCTGGACCTGAGACTTGAAACTCAGTACCAGCCTTGCAAGATTAATCCAGTACTGAGCAAAGCCCCCAAAAACCCTTCCCCCAAGCCAGTACCTGTAAGCTAAGCCATGGGAACTCCATTAAACCACCCCCTTCAAAGAGCTAGTACTTTGAAAAGATTTTTTTTTTAATTTATTTTAATTTATTTTGCAATACAATTCAGTTCTACATATCGGTCACGGATTCCCTTGTTCTCCCCCCTCCCGTCCCCCTCACCTTCCCCCCAACGCCCCCCCCCCATTCCCATCTCCTCCAGGGCAAAGCCTTCCCCACAGACTGAGGTCAACCTGGTAGACTCAGTCCAGGTAGGTCTAGTCCCCTCCTCCCAGGCCAAGCCAAACAATCCTGCATAGGCCCCAGGTTTCAAACAGCCAACTCATGCAATGAGCACAAGATCTGGTCCCACTGCCTGGATGCCTCCCAAACAGATCAAGCCAATCAACTGTCTCACCCATTCGGAGGGCCTGATCCAGTGTGGACCCCTCAGCCATTGGTTCATAGTTCATGTGTTTCCATTCATTTGGCTATTTGTCCCTGTGCTTTATCCAACCTTGGTCTCAACATGAGAACAGGAAGAAGCAAAGTGCTAGAGAGGCCCACAGAAATCCACAAAGATACCCACACAACAGACTGCCGGCAATGGTCGAGAGACAGCCCGAACTGACCTACTCTGGTGATGGGATGGCCAAACACCCTAATTGTTGTGCTAGAAACCTCATCCAACTACTGAGGGATCTGGATGCAGAGATCCATGACTAGGCCCTGGGTGGATCTCTGGGAGTCCAATCAACGAGAATGAGGAGGGTTTATATGAGCGAGAATTGAAAAGATTTTTTAAAACTTTTCCTGGACTAAGAAAAGGAGAAGGAAGATAAAAATGAACCAAATCAGAGATTAAAAAGGGGGGACATTACAAAAAAACACAAAACTACAGAAAGTGAAGAAATTGGCAACCTGAAGGGACCAAAGCAAATAACAAGACTGGGTGAGTCATTAAAAGTTTCTCATCAAAGAAAGGCCTATAAGCAGACAGCTTCACTGTTGACTCTCCCAAACATTTAAAAATAGCTAATACCAATCCTCCTTACATTTCAAAAAAATAGAGGAGGAAGAAATTATTCTAGACTCATTCTACAAGGCCAGCATTGTCCTAACATCAAAACCATGTAAACCACAACAAAAGAGAAAATTACAGGCCAATTTCTTGATATAGATAAACACCAAGTTTCTCAAGAAAATATTATCAGACCAAATTCCACAGTATATTAAAAAGATTACTCATCATGACCAAGTGGGCTTCATCCCACAGATGCAAGGATAGTTCAATATACACAAATCAATAAACATGATTCACCATATCAATAAAATGAAAGAAAACTCTCAATAATATTGTGCTTTACAAGAATCCTGGTTCAACCTTCATCAATTCATTCTTTTTCATATTAAAGGAAATAGCCTCTAGGATTTCTCAGAGGACATATGTGTGTATTGAGTAAAGCCAGCTGCAAAAGGAACTACATTTCAACATTCTCGACTCCTTAAGTCTTTGAATTCCTTCTTTTATATCACACAAAGAAATTTTTGGCATCCCAACTTCAATTTTCATAAGACACCTTTGAGTATAAATTTTAGTCCCACAACTGAACAAATAGAGCCAGCTGCTTGAATTCAAAATATGTGGCAAGGCCAGGCTTCTTAATTAGTCAAGCCCAATTTACTTTGATGTTTGTGTTATATTTGTCCTTTTGATTATTGTTGCTACTTATTAGGGGAAAAGTCATGCTAAAGATGTTTTGACTTCAGTCATCTTATTAAATAAAGGCTTTTGGGAACTCAAAAGAAATCTCAGGGATGCTTCCACCATCCCTTAGGTCTCCTTAGACACCAAATATTTTTCAAAACCCTATAACTAATAAATTAGATAACATTATAGCTAGAAGTTTTTCTGGTCTTGCCCGGAACCAAGGTCCCACAGTCATTTATAAAATTCCTGTGTCCCAGCCGGGTGATGGTGGCTCATGCCTTTAATCCCATCACTCAGGAGGCAGAGTCAGGCGGATCTTTGTGAGTTCAAGGCCAGCCTGGGCTACAGAGTGAGTTCCAGGAAAGGTGCAAAGCTACATAGAGAAACCCTGTCCTGAAAAAAAAAATTCCTGTGTCGCGCCTGGTCCTACAACTACTCAGAACCAAATAAACACACAGAGGCTTATATCAATTACAAATTGCATGGCCATGCCCTATGGCTCAAGCTTCTTGCTAGCTAACTCTTATATCTTAAATTAACCAATTTCTATAAGTTGCCACATGGCTGTGGCTTAACAGTCTGCTGGCGTGTTGTTCCTTCAGTGGAGGCTGGCATCTGCTTTTCCTCTCCTTTCTCTTCTTGTCTATCTGTTTGGATTTTCTGCCTGCCTCTAAGCTGCCTTGCCATAGGCCAAATGGATTTATTTATCAACCAATAAGAGCTACATATTTTCACAGCCTACAGAAAGACATTCTCCCTTCACTTCCCCTTTTCTCTCTAAACAAAAGAGTTTTAACTTTAACATAGTAAAATTACATATATCAAACAAGAATTACAGTTACAATATCTAGTCTACTTGTATTTTGTAAAATTAAAGAAAATATTCTATCTATCCTATATTTGTGAGTCTAAAGTTTCATATCTAATTCATCTTTTATCATAACCAAGGAAAATTATATCTAGTCTTCAACTACATCAAAGACCCCAGAAGGATATAATGTTACCTAAGTAAACAGGAAGTGTATTGCAAGCAACTTGCATAATTCTAGAAATAACCACGACATCTGGCTGCCTGGACAGTCATCCAAAGTTTCTCTGTAATGTTGGGACATCCATCTTCAGCTTACAGGCCTAGAGTTCTGAAAGCATAGCTTTCAGAAAAAAAGGGGAAATGATGGGTGATATTCCTCTGTATGCTGTGAATATGTTGCTCTGATTGGTTGATAAATAAAATGCTGATTGGCCAGTATCCAGGCAGGAAGCATATGTGGGATAAGCAGACAAGGAGAATTCTGGGAAGAGGAAGATTGAGTCAGGAGATGTCAGCCTGCTGTCCAGGGAGCAGCATGTAATGGCACACAGGTAAACCCACGGAACACGTGGCAACATATAGATTAACAGAAATGGTGTGAGTTTAAGTGTAAGAGATAGTCAGTAGTAAGCCTGAGCTAATGGCTGAGCAGTTTTAATTAATATAAGTATCTGTGTGTTTACTTGGGGGACATGAGTGGGAGAGATTTGTCCCAACTGCCAGCAGGCCAGCACACAGAAAAAGATTCAGCTACAAATGGTGCCAAAATGTGGGGCACCTAAAACCTGAGAAAGCATTTTAAAAAAAATTCTAAAACAGAGCTAAAAACAGCTTCCTAGTTGTCTCTCTCAGGCCAGCCACAGCCTGTGGGCTTGAGCTACTCTATGGTGGGTTCATGGTGGGCAGGCTTAACCTACTGCATGGTGGATTCCCAACACAGTACACAGAGGTGTCTCCAAGCTGCACATTACACTGCATGGTAGATTTAGCCTTTGCTAGTGCAGACAAAAAAAAATGTTTCTTGGCTACATGCTGCTGGATGGAAGCATAGACCCACTGCCTCCCAGAGTCCGGCAGTGAGCATGGTTTCCCCAAATCTGGCAGTAAGCATAGTTCTGCCATGTTGGAAAGCTGAGGTGGGTGGAGCTAGCAGCCAAAGCTGCTATTTTAGTCCTAGTAATACTGGAGTTTAAAGCAATAGATTCACAATACAGATTCAGATAAAATAAAACTCTAAATGGTTTACAATGTATGTAAAATATACGTAGGCTTGGAAGAGAAAGGAAAAGAAATAGACAGTTATATAACTTAGATAAAATAGACAAATTATTTGAAAGATACAAACTATAAAAGATGACTCAAAAAGAAATAGAATATCTGAGTAGACACAACCTATAAAAGACTGAATTGAAACAAGGCATGATGGCTCACTCCTGTAACATAAACACTAGGAAAGCTTAAACAAGAAGATCATCACAAGTTTGAGGACAGCATGGGCTACATAGTGAGTCTAAATCTAGCTTGAACTATAGATTAAGACCCTGTCTCAAAATATCAATGAAAACAAAACGAGTGAGTAAATTGGTGATTAAAATTCAACATGTATTACACACAAAAATTTCAACACACATTTTAATAGCAGTATTATTCACAGTAACAAAAAAAGTACAAACAACATAAAGGTCCATGGGGTCATAAAGGGTAAATTAGCTGACAATGTGAAATGATTTAGCCTAAACAGGAATGGGATGCTGATAGATGCTATAATATAGATTAATCTGAAAATATTACACTAAATAAAAGAAACTATTCTCAAAATGCTATATATTGTATAGTTCTACATATATGAAATGTACAGGAAAGTCAAATCTGCAGAATGGTGGATTAGAACTGGAAGAATCTGGAAGTAACAATGATTATCTGCTAAATATGTGAGAATTTTATTTGCAGGAAATTTGAGGAAAATATTCTAAAACAGATGTCAATGATGGCTTTACAACTATGTGTGTATACAAAATTATATGTACTGATGAAATTGATAACTAAGGGAATGTTAAATTTGTATAAAACATAAGACCCTTTGATATACATATTGTTTTAAAAATTAAAACATCCAGATTTCAGAGACCATAATTTGAGAAGTACCAGAAACTTTTCAAAACATATATATATATATATATATATATATATATAAAAGCTTAGCAATTTTAACATACAACCTTAACTGGTTATTCAAATTACTATTATTATTCAAGTTATATAATTTCATTATATATTAAATATAGATTAGTGAAAAATGCTTTAAATCACAGATGTTAACACTACCCAAAAGTAGTAATGATGTTATTTTATCACTTTTTCTATGCTGGGATATATATGCAAGTACATAAGATCACAGAATATATAGTATTTTCTGACTTAGGTATTCTTGTAACAATTGTATAAAAAGAAAAATTTCATATCAATAAATATACATTTTCAATATTATTATTATTTGTATTCATTTTGGATACTACTTAGGTTATGTCAAAAACATTTAGAATATTTTTTGCATAAATAATACAAAATAAACATTATTCATAAGCATTTTATCCATATGTAGAATTGATAATGAATTGAGAAAATGATTAGAAGTAGAAATTTTCAGCTAAATAATATGTACATAGATTTGCTGTATATTTCTGTTTCTCACTGAAATTATCTATAGCAATCAGCAGTAAATGAAAAGTATGTTTTCCACTGTCTCATGCTAAAATGTGTGTTGGCAATCTTCTAATCCTTTCTCATGATTTTTTTAATGTGCATTGAGTTCACATTTTTAATGTTACATGTCTCTACTAGTAAGTTTATTACTCACAGCCTTAATCCATTTTTATTAATTTCTTTCTTTCCCTTTTTGGTTTATAACAACTCTTTAAATATTAAGGATATCAATCTTTACTCTGTCATGAATGTTTCAAATATATTTTTCCACTCTCACAGATACGGTATTTTGAATATGGAAATTATAAAAAAAAAATTACCTTTTTCTTACTGCTTTCATGAGACAGGCTCTTGCCATGTAGCCCTAGCTGGCCTCACACTCAAGATCTTCCCTCAGTTTCCCTAGCACTAGGATTACAGATGTGTTTCACTACAACTGTTTTAAATCTGACATCTTTGTGGTCAAATGTCTCAGTTTTAAATGACTGATAAAGGCATGCAAAAATTATCAATAGCTTTAGCCATCAGGGAAAAGTAGATTAAAACTATACTGAGATTCTCTCTCACCCAAGTTAGAAAGGCTACTACTAAGAAAACCAAAAGCAGCAAATGCTAGCAAGGATATTAGGGAAAATGAGCCCTTCTATGCTGCTG
This sequence comes from Peromyscus californicus insignis, assembly GCF_007827085.1. Taxonomy (NCBI): domain Eukaryota; kingdom Metazoa; phylum Chordata; class Mammalia; order Rodentia; family Cricetidae; genus Peromyscus; species Peromyscus californicus. Next base: position 31,717,567 of record NW_026294391.1, on the reverse strand, counting down.
ATAGGACTCTAAACTATATAGAGCCACTGTGTAATCAGTATAGAAATTCCTCAAGTAACTAAAGAATGCTGAGAATGAGAGAGAAGGACTTCTCCAGGAAAGAGCATATCAATTGGTTATCCAATACCAAATGATCAGCCCTGAAAACATATAGACTAGTAACATTATACGGCTTGGGTATGATGTACTTATGTATTTAGGATGTATGTATGTATGTATGTATGCATGTATGAACAATAGTTAATGAAAAAAGAGGCAATTAATTCAAAAGAGAGCAAGTATAAGTATATAGGAAAGTTTGGAAGAAGGAAAGAGAAGGGGAAAATGATTTAGATTATAATCTCAAAAATAAAAAATAATTTAAAATTTAAAAAACTGAAAATATAATTACCAAATGATTGCAGTTTGGTATAATATATACTCAAAGGAATCAAAACCAGTATACAGTAAAGATACCTGTTCACACATGTCTGCTGTGGCACTATTCACAATACATAAACCACAGAATCAGCCTAAGGATATATCAACAGATAATAAAATGCACTGGGAGTTTTATTCATATATTAAGAAGATAAAATAATCTGCTGATTACAAGAAAATGTGTGGGCTGGGGATCAGCATGTTAAGTGAAATAAGCTAGACACACAAAGAAAAGTATTGACTATTTTATCTCATGTGTAGCGTCTTGGGGGTGGAAAAGATGAAGATGGGGGACTACTTGAGAAGAGGAACAATGGGAGCAGATACTTGGATAGGAAGGGATTTTTAAGCATTATCTCACTACCAAATTCAGAAGGAAAAGACAAGAAAATAGGTTTTTATGAGAGGATAATTTTTGTAGCTCTATTATTTTGGCACTCTATACTAATTTCATAATATACATACTGAAGATAGTGTATAGGGAAGAAGATCCCTGTAAATATCAGCCTTAGAATAACTTAAGTCAATTTTAATCAATTTCACTTCCATGATATGGTTTAACAAAGGACTTATATAAGTTCCATACCAGATTTATAGCAGCATTCTTCTATATATTAAGTTATGAACTAGTCAGTTTCATTATATTTTCAGACACATAATTTGATCATTTTGACCCGTGGCCCTCTCCACCTCCCTGCTCCTATTGGTCATCCTTCCTGAAGTCTCAGAACAGTCTTTGAGGGGAAGCAAGCATTGGCTGCTTCTATCTCCGCTTTGTCTGTGCTTTGTTACACTGGTACACACAAACAGGTGGCTGGAGCCCTGCCTTATGTAGGGTTTCTATTGCTATAATAAAACACTGTGACCAAAAGCAAATTAGGAAGGATTTATTTTATCTTACATCTCTTGGGTCATACAATTCATCACTGAGGGAAGCTAAGGCAGGAACCTGGAGCCAGGAACTGACTCAGATATGGAAGATTGCCACTTAGTGCCTTGCTCCCCATGGTTTGCTCAGCCTGCTTTCTTATAACATCCAGGATCACCTACCCAGGATAACACCACCCACAATGAGTTGACCCTTTCCCATCAATCATCAGTCAATAAAATGTATTATAGGCTTGCCTACAAGCCAATCTTATGGTGGCATTTTCTATGTGTACACTTCTGAGTCTTCCAATTTCTCAGGCCAAAGCCCAGATTCTGAAGGGTTAAGACTGATGCTGCCAAGATCCTTTGGTGATCCTCTTCACAGAAGCCAGCCTGTGCTATCAGGCACTCTGGCTGTGGATTTGAATGCAAGATGCCAGCCATATTCCGTAACTTTGGTCATGGCTCACTTGAGAGCATGGCTTACCAAAATCTGCTGAAATGACTGTTTATGCAGGATCCCGATATGAAGACAAGAATTTAACTAAAGAAGAAACAAGGCATCCAAGTTGCTAACTGCCTGCCTGGCCCTAGGCCTATATATGGGAATGGGCTGCCAACCATCTCCTTGGAATCTCCAGGCTGCCATTATGTTCTCACTGTGTGTCACAATCTCCCCCATCTCACTGCCCCTCCACCCTACCCCACTCTCTTAGAGTTTCTATCAGTGTGATCAAACACCATGACTACAAGCAATTTGGCTAGGAAAGGACTTATTTTATCTTACAGCATCTAGTCTATCATCCAGGGAAGTCAGGGCAGGAACTCAAGACAGTATCCTGGAGAGAAGAGCTAATGAAGAGTCCATAGAGGAACACTGCTTACTGGCTTGGACATCATGACATCATGGCTTGCTCAGTCTGCTTTCTTTTTTTTTTTTTTTTTTTTTTTGTTTTTCGAGACAGGGTTTCTCTGTGTAGCTTTGCGCCTTTCCTGGAACTCGCTTTGGAGACCAGGCTGGCCTCGAACTCACAGAGATCCACCTGGCTCTGCCTCCCGAGTGCTGGGATTAAAGGCGTGCGCCACCACCGCCCGGCTCAGTCTGCTTTCTTATACACCTCATAACTACCTGCCCAGGGAAGGCACCACCTGCAGTGACGGGATCCTCACACATTATTAATGAAAAATATTTCCTCACAGGTCAATGTGGTGGGGACATTTTCTCAATTGAGCTTCCCTCTTCTCAGATAACTCTAGCCAGTTAAAGTTTTTTTTAAATAAAAAAAAACTAGTCAAGACAGACCCCCAACGAATTACATTGTGGGGGCCCAAATTACTCAAGATCAGAGAACCTGAGCTTGCTTTACCCAGAAGGGCTGCATAATGGGATGATTTGGCCACAGACATGGTTACCAGGTGTTTTGAAGGGTCTATATTTTATGCTTTAGTCTTTTGCCTCTCCCCTTGGTATTGTTATAAAAAGCCCTTTGGAATAAACCTCGTGGTGACTGGGTATTGACCCAGGGCCCTCCTGAAGCTATCCTGTGTCTCTGTCTTTCTTATCATCTCTTTCTATAAATTTCTATTATTTCCTCATTCCTCTCTCCTCTCTCCAAGAACCCTTCGAAAGGTTGGAGCTGGACTCTGGCAGACTCTCTCAGTACATAATTCAGAGATTTGTTGTTGCTGTTGTTGTTTTAATTATTAATCATACTCTTCCTACTATACATTTCACCCAGCATGCCATAGATACCTGGATCAAGACATGGTCAAATAAGAGATACCATGCTGATTATACCTAAACTCACTGTTCTTTCTCAAACTTTTGCTGAGCCTTGGCTCTCCATATAGAAGGCAAAGTTGTTCCAATTCTCTAGAGTACCTGGCCTGAGATGGCCCAATCCTCAGTCTTAATCTTTAACAACTTTGTCAGCCATACTATCATTCTCACTGCTTCTTGAATACCTTGGTTTGGCATGCAAGTTTCTCCTCAGGTCACTTTTACTGGTCATTGCCTCTCCATGGAATTTTCTTTTTACAAACATCCACATTGATAACTTACTAAATTTCTTGGTTTTGCTGAAATGTCACTTTTTAAAGGATGCCTGTCCAAACTACCTGTTATGGACTGGCTTGTTGAATTATTTCCTTTCTACAAAGAGGCAAAGAAGGATGGGTATTTTTATGAGAAGAGGAAATGCTGTTTGTGGTAGCACACCCCAGTAGGATCTACCAGAGGCAGAAGAGAAGGCAAGCTGAATTAGATGAGGAAGAGAAACCAGTGTGCTTTCATTAAAGGGCACGTGAAGGGGGCAGCCATCTACAAACCAGTAAGACAGAGACACCTTACACACCAGAAGCTGAGTTTTCTGGACCTCAGATCATGGGATTCTAGCCTCCACAACAGTGAGAAAATGAGTCATTGAGTCCATGGTTGTTTTCTACGGTATCCTTTACAAACCAATATGCCACTGCATTCATAGTTTATTATCATTTCCCCTTTCTGTCTGTACTGCTAAACACCCTTGCCTTATTCTACCCCAGTTCTTCATACCATGTAAAAAATATCAAATTTACTTTCTTATTATTTTATTGTATATTGTCTGCCTTCTCCACTGGAATATGAACTTGGTAAGTACAATAACTTCTGTTGCTTTCATTCACCAGTATAGCCACAACATAGAGAACTGTACCTGGATCCTCAATAAATATCTATGCAGTAATTTAATAAGCCATAGCCAGCTCCTTATCCCTTTAGGTAAATTATCTCTTGGTAGCTGTATGCCCTCCTCCAATCTATGCTATGGCATCTTGCTAAGTCCTTGAAGTCACTGTTTGCTCCTGTAACTATTAGTGCATTGCAATAGATATTAACGTGGTCATGAGGGACTGCTCTCCTGGGAACATCTTAATTTCAAGTCCTACTTATCCAGGACATGTGGAGTTTGCTACAGTTTGAATCTGAAATTTCTGCCACAGCCTTATGGATGGAATGCTGAGTCCCCAGATGGTGATGCTATTTTGGGAGGCTAAAGCACTTTTAAGAGTTGGAGAGCTTAGCTGGTGGAAGTAGGTCACTAGTAGAGACCCTTTGAGGGTTATACTTGGTTGGTCATTAGTTCCTGCCCCTTGATCTCTGCTTTTTGGTTTGCAATGATGTGAACAGTATCTGTCACATATTCCCACCACCATGAACAAAACTGTTCCACTGTCCTTTCACCAGCATGGTGATCAGGAATTCTCTGAATCCATGAGACACAATAAACCTTATTTCATTCAGGCATTGTGATCACAGCAACCCAAAAGAACTAATAGAGTGTTTTAATTGGGGGTTCTTTCAAAGCAGGACATGAAATAATGATGTGGATTCTGGTGGCTCATTTGATAGATGGTGGCAGGGGTCAGATGTGAAAGAGCAGCCAAAGTAAGGCAGGGAATGAAGAAGACCCAAGGTGTGTGTTGAACTGATTGTGGACAAATGGAGAGAACACCTACTAGGGCCCATTAGAAAATAATGATTGTGCCTTCGAACTATTCCTTCTTAGAAGAGAAAGCATTTAGGGGCCCTTCCTTGTCCTCTTTTATTGAACAGTTGCACCTAAACATGCTAATTCTCATACCTACTCCCTACCCTACTCCCGAGCTACTGTATAGTCAGGCAGGGAACAATGCAAGCAGTGACTTGGAAAGCTCTTCTAGTATGTACAGGAAAAGGCCAGTACAGCTACAGAGAAAATCACAGGGAGGAGAAAAGAATGGCCCACAAAAAAGTATCAGCTGCTTGTTATCATAGGTTACATTTTAAGGACCACTTTAAAATCTCATAATTTAAATATTTTCATCTCCTAGTTCTGAGCTTTCATCTTTTTTCCATACTCACATGAATTTTATCTTGCTGAACGCTTCAAGTAAAAACAACCCAATTATTCCAAAGACAGAAGTTGACTTGCAGGTCTTAATTCACCTTTATTTTCAAGAGCAATGTCACCTGTTAGAGTGTGAGAATTCTCCCTCACCCACTGGAGCCCTTCCTTTCCAATAAATTTCAGCATGTAGGTAAAAGTATTACCTATAATCACTGTTCCTCTTGGGGTAAGAGAGGGATGATATTTCAGTAGCAACTGCTGTCTGTCATATCCAACTCCCTTGAGAATCTCCTCAGGCAACTTACCCTTCTCACTGATTAATTAAAACTGTCACACCAAGTCAGCTAAATGGTACAGTAGCCAGGAACAATGATGGTTTGCTCAGAGACAAAATATCTCCAAAGGGAGATTTTATCTAAGACACAGTGTTCATCCCCCTCCCCCCTCCCCAGGAAATCACAACTAAATCTCACATTTTCAGGCTCCAACTGCAAGTTGAATGAACAGGTATCTGTTTGCTTAGCTGCCTCACATCCTTTGACATTTCTGCTGTGGAGAAGGAACTATTCTTCTTTCACTTCTTCTCTTGAATCCAGTCAAGTGTCTAGCTGCTGTGACCTCCAAAGAAAGGTGAAAATGACATTCCCTTTCTTTTCTTCCTATTTGTTGCTTTGTTTGTTTGAGATAGGATCTGGCGATGTTGTGGTGATATTATGTTACCCAATATATTGTGCACCCTAATAAACTTATCTGGGGTCAGAGGACAGAACAGTCACTAGATAGACATAGAAGCCAAGCATGGTGGCACACACCTTTAATCCCAGGACTTGAGATCTCATGTCTTTGCTTAGAAAAGACACATGCCTTTAATCCCAGGAAGTGATGGCAGGAAACAGAAAGGTATGTAAGGCATGAGAACGAGGAACTAGAGATTTTTATGCTTTGTAAGCTTTTAGGCTTTTGAGCAGCAGTTCTGCTGAGATCCATTCGGGTGAGGACTTAGAGGCTTCCAGTTTGAGGAAACAAGATCAGCTGAGAAGTTAGCAAGGTGAGGTTGAACGTTGTTTGTTCTGTCTCTCTGATCTTTTAGCGTTCACCCCAATATCTGGCTCCCGAGTTTTTTATTAATAAGACTGTTTAAGATTCGTGCTACATGGTGTAGTTGAGGCTGATCTCTAACTCATAAACCTCCAGTCTCTGTTTTCTGATGGTTGAGACGCCAGACCTGTGTGTTCAGTCTATACAATATGGTTTACTGGTTAAAATTTGGAACTTCTATTCTTCATACTCTGCCCTCCATTCTAGGAAAACCAAAAGAATGACGGGGGGCGGGGAGCAACTCTAGTTTCTTTTCCTTTCAGTCCCTAGGCCAGATCACCAAACTTTTTTAAGGGGAATTTACTGCTTTCCATAGCTATCTAAACCCAGCCACCCACGAGGCCTGCCTCGTCATCTCAGCACTAAGCACAAGTCTCAGGAAGGCAGTCATCCTTCTCTCACCTATCAGAGACAGAGTTAATGTGCCAGATCAAAGACTTGTCCAGGCAAGAAAAGCAAAGCATTTGAAAAAAGGGACTGGTTTGGACAAATTTTATTTTCTTATTTCCTTATCTTAAATGCATGCCATTACTTTAAAAATGGGGCAAGCATGAATTGCATTACAATGTCAATCAGAGAAAAACAATTAACCAAGTAGAGAAATTACAATTCAAGATAACTATTCTATTACATCCCAAAGCAAAGCTGAGCACAGCTGGGCCATATCCAGGACACCTAAGTCTCATACTGTGGGGTCTGTGGTCTCTTCTTTAAGTAGGGTCCAACTTATACCCAGAAAGTAGGCAAATGTCCATATTAAGAGCCAGGCTACAATAGAAAATCCTTATCTTAGACACAAACACTAAGCACACAGTGTCTAAAGCCTGAAATTTTATTTAAGGTTTATCCTTTGACCCAAGGTCTTATTTACCTTTACAAAACAAAGATCTTATTTATAACTCAGTGATAGGAGTAGGTCTTGCTAAGTGACCACCAACATCCATTTTTTTCTTTTTCTTTTTGATTATAAAACTCCAGTTCAGGATTTGGGAAAAGCCAAGTGCCCAGATTTCATTTCATCTAAAGGTGATCATATGGCCCAAGTGAACCTGGATCATAAAAGTGAAAATCACTGGGATGGGATGCCCAGAAAACTTCCTAAATGGCACCTGCTTCTAAAAGCAATGGTGAGGCTGGAGGGATGGGCCAATGGTTAAAAGCACTTGCTGCTCTTGTGGAGGACCTAGATTCAGTTTCCAGCACCTACATAGTGGCTCACAACCAACTGTAACTCCAGTTCCAGGGGCTCCAAATGCCCTCTTCTGACCTCTGTGGGTACCAGACACACATGTATATCGGGCACAGACATACATGTAAGCAAAATTGCAGATAAAATAAAAAGTAATAAAATAAATGCAATGGTACTTCCCCTCATCCATTCTTCATTTGTGGAAGATGAACACAATTTGTGAAGGCACAATAGTCATCTTTCAAACCCAAGGACAAGATCAATGGCATGCAAGGGAGACAGAAGAAGCCTAATTTCTCACAAAGCCACTATGCTAACCCCTTCCGGATAAGTGGCAAACACCCTCTTGGTTAAGCCAAACCCTCTAACCCAGGTTTCTACTTGGGAGAGTCAAGGGAAATCCCCGAGGAATACAAAAGTATATTAAATGCATGCAGTACTGGAAAATCATCCATGGGTGGGTTTTTTTAATGAGCAAGAGGACATAGAGGAGTTATGGGCTGTAAGACCTGAACAGAAGAAAGGAGTCCCTGAAAGAGAAAATCATGAAAGTGGGAAATATAGGTCCCTGGATACCAGATCATCATAAAGACCTTTTCTCAGATTTTACCCTGCATCTAAACTAAATAAATAGAAAACTACGTTCATAACCCCTCTAAGTAGGAGAAAAGAAATATTTCTTTACAGTGTCTTTATGAAATAATAACTTCAATGTTCAACATGCTGAAGCGCAAGGGTGAATTTTTTTTTTTTCTGGGACACATCTAGGTGAGTCACAATTCTAGTTACGAAGCTTTCACAAACAACAAAGAAGGCCAATGGTTTGCCTGAATGATGGCTCCACAGGAACTGGTAGGGGGCATGAGTTCACTGATTAAAATGAACACTGAATTGCTGTTTTTATTCTCCTGAAATACAGTTGTTATTTGCTGGACATCAGCAGTGCATAAGTTGGTACAAACATTACCTAAGACCACTTGAATTTTTTACAAAGAGTTTTTTTTATCTAAGAGCTGAGACGTCAAATCTCTTGGAAGAAAAAAATATGGTCCAATTTCAACCTTTAATCTAAAATATTCATATGTCTTTGTTTCTTTCATGAAGCATACATAAAATCAAGGATAGACCAGCATTCAAATGATGAGAGTTTCCTTTAAAATTGAATGATACTGTACTGTTTACCATTTCTCTTTTAGGAAAATGCTACATAAGCCATAAGTATATTCTTATGGAATTTCGCTAACAAATAATTTGGTAAGAATTTGGTAAGTCATGATGTTTTTGCCTAAATTCCACAAAGAAAAATTCATGCATTCTATGCCACTGGGGCACCAGAACCTTCCTCAAACCTTAATGTGCAGTAAGAATTATCTAGGGGTTTTTTTAAACTACAGACTCTGGCGTAGCAGATGCCACCTGAATTCCTGCATTTCTAATAAGCTCCCAGGTGATTACAGTGAAAGTGGTCCATGAATCACATCCCGGCTAACCAGAGAGGAGAGAATGGGCCAACTGGGCTGCTCATCAGGAGCATTTAGGGCTCTTTAAAAAAAAGTTTTGGGCTTCATCCCAGGCCTACAGAATCAGAATCTCCAGGAATGAGGTACAGGAGTTTGTATTATTAACCAGCTCCCCAGGCAATTCCTATTCAGCCGTGAGATGCACCTGTCTACAATGATCAGCGCAGCAGGGCTCAGAGAATAGCTGTTCATCCCCTAACTCGGAATCGCCTGAGGAACTCGATGACCACACAGATACCTCTCTTCAGATACCTCCCTTCTGCTGTCTGGGCAGTAGGCAGTGGGGTGGAGGAAGTAAGAAAAAATAAGGTGATTGTATAAAATGAGAAATTGACGTCACTTCAACTCCCACCTGGCAGGAATAGAGAGGGCCAATTCTCCTAGAAGTGACAGCATGGAGCTTGCCTCCCACTGCCTGACCACCTGCACCTCCTTCCTTCTCATCCTCCCCCTGGCAACTGTGACAGGCAAGGCTGCCCCTCCAAGACTGCTGGGGGCCTTGGTTAAAGAAAATAAGGGAGAGACAGAAATGGGGGAGAGGGAGGGAAATAAAGGAAATTGACGGGAATTATAAACAGCCATTGGCTTCTGTTCATACTCTGCTCAACCCAATGGAAATAAATGCCTATTTAAATATCTGTACTTGCTGAAATAACATGGCTTTGATTAAAAGCATGCAATCCCATTTGATAAAACTACATCTATGTGCAGAATAGGGCATGAAAAGCTGTCAATAATCTTAATCCCTAAGTGAAAGAAGATAGGGTCATATTAACTTTGTTATAATATTCCATGTTGTTGGGAGTTTCACATCAATAAAGATTATGCTTTATAATCAAAAGTAAATAATGAAACCACTTTCATTTGGGAAAGCCAAAACAAAGATTATGGCACTAAAACTACAAGCAAGAGATTAGCAAGGATTTAGTCCCATCATTCCAAGAACTCAGAAACTGAATAGTCAGAACCTGAAATCTTTCTGCATTGCAAAGATTCATAGCTAGAGTAAAGATACAAAGTTTGTCTTTCTGGATCTGGGTTACTTCACTCAGGATGATTGTTTCTCGCTCCATCTAGTTTGCCTGTAAATTTCACTATTTCATTTTTAACAGCTAAATAATATTCCACTTTGTAAATGTATCACATCTTCATTATCCATTCATCACTTGCTGGACAACAAGGCTGTTTCCAACTTCTGGCTATTATTAATAGAGCAACAATGGAACAAATATCCTGTAGTAAGATGCAGAGTCCTTTGGGTATATTCCCAAGAATGAAATAGCTGGATCTTGAAGTAGATCTATTTCCAGCTTCCTGAGGAACTGCCACACAAATTTCCATAGTGGCTGTCCAATTTTGCACTCCTACCAGCAATGGATGAGTGTTCCCTTTATTCCATAACCTCACCAGCATGAGATGCTATTTGTTTTATTAATCTTGGCTACTGTGACTGGTCTGAGATAGAATCTCAAAGTTGTTTTGATTTGCATTCCCCTGATAGCTGTGGATGTTGAACGTTTCTCAGTCATTTGCTTCATATTTTGAAAGCTCTCTGTTTAGTTCTATACCCCATTTATTATATTGGGTCATTTGTACGTGGTACAGGTAGAATATCCACAAACGTTTGTTAGCTAGTAGGGGACTGATGGGGGTGGGGTGGGAGAAGGAGAAGCACCCAAGGAAGGAGAAATAGCAGTGTTATAAAGGGATAAAGGGGAAATTAGGAGGATTAAACAGGGAGGGGTTGGGCAGACAGGATCGAAAAGAGAATATTGAGAGGGATTGCTGACACTAAAGTCCTTTTGAAAAGCCATATCAAACAAAATCCACTACTGTCAAAGTTTTCTAAAATATATAACAGGAGTTTAATGGAGTTATATAATAAAGGATAAATACCCCCAACTAGACAATATATGCTACCAAATAAAACCTCTAGTACCAGGAATGGGTTACATCTTTTTGAGTTGTTGGTCAAAGGGTTTCTGTAGATACCTCTAAGCATTACAGACTATTGTTAATGTTATTGATTACTGTACACAACCTGATGGTAAGATCCTATTGCTGAAGACATCACATACTTATGTCATTAAACATAGACAAATCAAGCTGGTGCTCAACTAGAAGCTTCAACCCTACTGAGTAGTGTTCATAGTGCTGGAAAGTGCCATATATGCTACTAGAAGAGAAAATTAAAAGTCCATCCCAAGAATTAACTCTATGAGCTACACTAGCAACCTGCCTACAAGATACGCCCAGTGCTGAAATAGTGGTACAAATTTTATGGGAATAATCAGCAACTTGTTGATTGGATTCAAGGCCCACTTCATAACATGGAACCCTGATCAGACACTGTTAATGAACCCAAGAACATGAAACTATGTTCTATGTCATAGACCCTAGAGAAAAATTTACTTCTATTATTCTGCTAAATGAACATAGGAATAAAACAACTCCTAATGATCAATTGCTATACCCATAGATCAATGCATTACTGAACCCTCATCAGAAGAGCTTCTTCTCGTGGTAGATAGCAGTTAACACAGAAACCCACACCTGGTCAACATGTAAGAATAAGAAACTGTGGAATGCTCAGCCCTAAATGGGGTATCTATATGACACGCCTACCCCTACCTTCAAGGCTTAGGGATCTATGTGGAAGAGGAAATGGAAAGACTGTAAGAGTAAGAATTGGTAGGTGACACAAAGGAAACAGTCTTTATCAGGCACAGCAAAGATGATACACCAAACCTACAGAAGTTCAAGCCAGACAAAATGCCAGCATGGAGAAGGAAAAGTAGGCACAAAGCCCTGCACCTAGTCAAGAATCTGTTTGCAATAGATAGCTGCTAAGAGAAGGAAAAATCATATATGTATATGTATATATATATATATATATATAGAGAGAGAGAGAGAGAGCGATACATTCCATAAGTTCTGTGACTCTAGAGAACACTTACTAATACAGATAGATAGATAATAGATTCATTATATAATTTCAGTTTCTCTAGAGAACCCTGATTAATACAGTATGAAATTCTCAAAAAAATAAAAAAAAATTTAAAAAAAGTAGACAGTCAAAACTGATAGGCACCTATGCGGTCCCACAACAGATGTCAGGGCCAGACTCCTCTACAGGAAGTGGCATTTGGGCAATAAGTACAAGACAGATTTCAAATACATGTTATTGTGTTAATAGCTGAAGTGTTTAGTGTGTTGAAGGAGGAAAACTTATAGGGGTTCATTTGCATGGGTTAAGTAGATTTGGATAGAAATGCATGGGCCAAAGACATCTAATACAGATGATTATAATGCTTTAGAAACATAGCAGTAAGATGAGCCCATGGCAGGAAACTGAACAACTAAACCTGGAGCCTCAACAAAGGCAACAAAGGCACTATTCCTGGGTACCCTGGCCTTTGTTCTTTGTGCTACTGAGACTTAAACAGAATCACTACATGCAAATAAATGTAATGGAAACTAAGCAAGCCATTGTTGTCTCTGTAGAAACTTTGAGTGTTCTATTTATCAGGTGAAAGATGAGCCCAGAAGAGAAGAATCTGGGTAAACAGAGTCTGCTTACATGGGGTTGTCTTGGGTTTAACAGACCTGTGTTATCTCCTGTTGACTTTAAGTGCAGTCATGCAAAATAGCAAACAATGTTTGCAGGTCAGCCCCAGTCTCCTGCATAAAGCATGAGGCATTGAGAAAAACAGATAAAGCCATCTGGTGGGAGGTAGGGAAATTAATGAAGGTTAATAACTCCCTGGATTTTGAAATCCAAGTCAGCAAAATTTGCTTAAAGTCCCCAGCTTCTGAACTTGTACTTCCCCACCCACAACCAAAAGTTGTTTTGTTTTGTTTTTTAATTTCTTGTGTCTATCTCTCTATATAGCTGAAGCTTCAGCAAGGAACACTAGCTCATGAAATGACAAATTTGAACTTGAATGCTAAGGTGCAAATGCTTAACCATTATGAGGACACTTCTTAACAGTAATGGAGATGGGCATGGATGAAGGAGTTTTAGCTTAGATTGGCCTAAGACAATCTCAGGCATTGTCATCAAAAACAAGAGAGAAAAAGCCCGTTCTCCATCTTACTTCTCAGGAATTCTGTTCCAGCCACTGTGCTGCCTTCTGAGAAACAGGAAGATTTAAAAAAAAAAAAAAAGAGCCATGTGACTGAGAGATGGGAATAGGACTAGAAACGAGGACAATGGAGAGACTGAATGGAGACAAGTGTTTGTATATGTCACAGGTGTGGGCCCTGTGGCCAGCTCTGAGCCAAATATTTCTGTTCCCTTCACCAGCATATCTAGCAGGTAGAGAGTTTGCTGAGCAATTACCATGCTTAAGGCCATTTTTGCTACTAGAAATGGAGGATTTCCTAGGCCCTTTGCAGTGACTTTGAAAATCTGTGTGATAAAGTATCAATAGCTGAAGTCAAAAGAAGTATCTAAAGGGAAGGAATGAGTGGTCAAAGACAGGAGATGAAAAATAGCCACAGTCTTATTTGTCACCATTGTTAATTACACCTGAATGCCATTTTAGCTTGAAAGGATGCTACTCTAGGAGGCTTTGACAGGAATGGTTAATCTGTGTCTCTCAGGATCCCAGTTCTTAAACACCTGAGCAAGACCCCCAACGAAGCCACCAGGCCAGCACTAACTCTATCGGCACCGTCAACCTAAACATTGCTATGGAAAAAAGTCATTGTAGTTCTTACCCTTCCTAATGCTGCCACCTGTTAACACAGTTCCTCATATTGTGGGGACCCCCAACCATGAAATTACTTTCATTACTATTTCATAACTATTTTACTACTGTTATGAATCCTAAGGTAAATAACTGGTATGCAATGCCAAGGGGGTCACAACCCACAGGTTGAGGACCACTGTTCTAGATCAATATTTTGATCTTTCTTCTTTTTCAAACCAATCAGATAAAGTCTCAGAGAAGATGCACAAGAGAGCTGGTAGGTTGGCCTGAAGAGCCAAAGCCTTACCAAATTCTTCCCAAAATACAGGGCAAACAATATACATGCTGTAGAGAATGGTAGGTCTTAACCTTCATTACCCATTATTATTGTTCATCAATCATGGTCCAAACTTCTAGCATCAAAAGGCATTGACATCCTGGCCACCCAAAGTGTAGCCTGTAGCAGTAGCAGCATCTAGGGGCTTGATGGGAAAACACAGTGAGTGTCTGGCTCTGGCCCAGATCTGTTTTACAAGAATCTGTTTTGAACAAGAATCCCAGGTGATAGTAGTGTGCTTCCAGGTTTGAGGAGGCAGCTCCAGATCCTTTCTCAAGGAGGTCACTCACATTACGTTCTATTCTTAGTAGGAAGCAGGTTTAGAAGGGAAGACTCAACAGGGCTGCAAATACTAACCCAGAAAATATGAAGTGTTTTATAAATATTGCAAATAGTCAGCCAAGAAACTGTTCATAAAGGCTAATATACACTGTTCTAAGATACAACGGTAGTTAATATAAAAGAAGCAATTTTAACAATGAATGTGAACATTTCAACACAACCAACCACAGAACACCATATCCGTCCCTTTCATGCTTTCAGTCTCTGTAAAATGACACATGGTTCTTTTGGCAGAATTGGCTCCCAGATTCACAGTGGGACAAGAACATCTTCTTTTCCTTCAAGATGTGAGGATGGGGGCTGAATCAAACAGGAGGGAGCACTTCTGAGGCCACAAGTAAGCAAAACAACCCGCAAAATTGATGCCAAAGTCTGAATGCCAGAGGGAACATAAGGGCACAGAGCTGCCAGAAAGGGGAGGGGCGATACAATACCAGGTGCCTGTCATCAGAGAGGAACATAGCAGTAAGGTCTTATTTAAATTTAGTTTTAATTGGCAAAGAATAATTGCATATATTCATTGTATATAATATTATGTTTTGGACTAGGCATACATTGTGGAATGGCTAAATCAAGCTGATTAATAAATATATCATTTCATATTCTCACTGGGTTTTTTTTGTGTGTACTGAGAATACCTAAAATCAACTCTTTGCAATTTTCAAATATATATTTACTCTTAACTATAGTTGTGTACAGTTTTTGAGCTTATTCTCTCTAACTGAAATTCCATGCAGTTTGCCCAGCATCTCCCCAATCTTTACACAACCCCAGGATCACCATTCTACTATTTTTATAAATACATTGAACATGCAAGTGAGAGCATGGAAAAAAAATTGCCTTTTTGTGCCTGGCTTATTTACTTAGCAACGTTTTGTGTTGTCCTAGTTATCTTGTGGCTGCAAACAACAGGATTTCCCTCTTTTTAAAAGACTGAAATCATACTATAGAGCAGCAGTTCTCAACCTGTGGGCCGTGACCACTTTGGGAGGTTGCATATCAGACAGCCTTCAGATATTTACATTATGATTCATAATAGTAGAGAAATTACAGTTATGAAGTAGCAACAAAAATAGTTTTATGGTGGAGGTCAGCACAACATGAGGAACTGTATTAAAGAGTTGCAGCATCAGGAAGGTTGAGAACCACTGCTCTAAAGTATTATGTGCATAGTATGTGTGTATAGTGTTACAGTTTCTCTGCTCTTCTGTTGATGTATATTTGGGTTGTTTCTACATCTTGGCTATAGTGAGTATTCCTGAAAACATCATGGAGTACAGATATATTTCTGACATGCTGTTTTCAACCCCTTTGTACATATCCTTTGGAGTGGGAATGCTAGGTCACATGTCAATTCTAGTTTTAATTTTTATGAAAATGTCATACATCATTCCGTTTTTAAATGATGGCTATCCTAGCAATGAGGCTTGATACAGAACTAAAAGTGAGATTAGGAAATTATTTTGGAGCAGAGTAAGTGGCTATTTCTAGATTAAAATAATAATCTTTACTTTTAAGTAGCAAGGCTGTAGGACCAGGGAAAGATTCAGAAGATTCATAAAGGAGTAAAATGATGAAAAAAGTGTGCAGATAAATTAGCCTAGCATCTCTGGACAGCCTGGCAGCATGTAAAAGGTTAACAAGGGATGGGCCCATGACCAGCCCAATCCAGAGCCCAATGCTGTGAGTAGACCCTAACTCATCAGTGGAACCGACGTCTTGCTGCTTGCAGCTTAGCCCTGCACTCTGCCTTTCCTTCCTCCTCGTTCTCCTTGTTCTCCTCCTTCCCATGTTCAAACCCCTAGTTTAATATTGTTCAATGGATTCTTTTAAATCTACAGGTAGCAACCAATCTGTCACCTTATTCTAGACCCAAAGCAGTGATGGTTCTAAAACATTCCTATGTGTGTTACTTGCTCTATCTACACCCAAGGCCCGTTTTATATACCTGACAATCCACAGGTATAAGAAAAAAGGACTTGAATAAGTAGATAAAGGGCTGAAAATTAGATTATCTCAAATATTAAAGCTTTAGTGATCAAAATATTAATAAGATAACTAACAATAATATTCTATGGACAAGGAAGATGTTAACTAAATGCAAGGTTGTTATAACAAAATTTGTTAATGGGGTTATAATTCATCTTGTGCCTAATATCAAATTTCTCTGTTATACTTTTAATATCTATAATTTCCTAGATAATTATCCTACCTCATTTTGTTCCCCTTGGATTTTATACTACTCACCAACCTACCAACTACCCCTAGCTGCTTTAAGAGCCTTGAATCATAAGAGAACAGAATTGGCTAGAAATTATCAGTCTACTACTTGAATGCAGAGGATAAATGGGTTTGTATCAATGGTAAATGTTGGTTTTCATTGTGAATGGTGAAGTTTAACCACTGATGTTGAGACATAAGTTTGAAGAGGAGAAAAAAAATGCTCTCTCACTGCTTTCCTGATATCCATCATCTTCATAAGGGTTGTTTGGCATACATAAATGATCCTGGTGATGGTGAAAAGCTGAGCTCTGTGGCGTACATTGCCAAATGTTACAGCTCCCACTGAATGCTTGCCCTCTACATTGCTTGTCAAATTAGACATGCTAGTAATATCAGTAATTACATGTTGCAAAGCAGGGGAGCTACAGTGTTAAGTGTGCTTAGATGCTAATCAGACTTCTGGGAAATCCCTTTGAACAATGCATCTAAGCCTCCTCTCACCTTTGGCTTGGAGGCTGGGCATAGGTTCCTTTGTCATGCCAACACTTTATCCATAATTTCTAGATGTTCCTGCTAATTCCGAGTATTTCTTAAAGGGAAAAAATAGCAAAAAGCTAATCTCCAGAGAACCTGGAAAACTGTCTTCCATTTTACCACACTTAGGTCATATTGGCATTATCTTTGCTGACCACATCAAATAAAAAAAGCTTAAGATGAGTGGGGCATGGGAGGAGCCTCAAAGGTTCCCATGTTTTAATTTCCCATTCAGTCTTATTGAGACTCTGCTGTACCCACGCTCTAGGCCAACCCCAGCTATTGCCATTTCTGTTCCCAATAGATTCCCTCCCTTACACATTTAATTGCCACAGATTTATTGAGTATCTATTATGAACCTGTCACTATACTGAAGAAAAAAAAAAGATTCCTATCCTCAAGGCAGTCACAGGAAGATGGAGAATAGTGATACATGAAGAAAGTGTTCCAAACAACAGGGTAACTTCAATGATTCTGATATACTAGTATATCATAGAAATAGCAAGAAAGGAGACTCCAGAGAAGTACACATACATCTGCATGCACATGTCCACAGACATGCATGTGTGTTTTCAAAAGCAGGGTTATGGTAAGCACAGTTGGTGACCCATCCTAATCTTCTGGAACCCCTTTGTATTTTCATACACATGTGAGTTTGCTTCCCTAGAAACAGCTCTTATGCCACACAAGTATTAATCTCCTTCATCCCTGATTGATGCAACTGTGATGTGATATCTACCTTGTCTTGAAAACTTTCCTATGCAGTGGAACTGGGGTAACTCCATAATGATATCACATCTCTGCTTGGCCTCTTTCCCCTACTGTCCCTCTTTCGTACTCTCCTATTGATTTCCCATGAGAATACCTACAGACAAGTTACTTATACATGAATCCTTATTTCAAGGCCAGCTTCTGGGCTGCCCAAATGAAGGCAGAGAAAAAGGAAAGAACTCTTCCTTGAGGCCTCATCTATGCCAGGTCCTGAGAGAGTGGGAAAAATCTAGCAAGATGAAGGAACTATGAGTCTTCTTCTCAGTGGTAGTAAGGGAGTAAAAATGCAGTGCTCTGGACAGATATTTCAGACAGCATGAACAATGGCATACTCATGTCTGATATCCTAGACTACACAGGGAACTGCAAGTGCATCTCAGAACAATGAATACATCAGCAATGCATACCAATAAAACAAGTCAGCATGAACAGCTCTTCAAGAGTTTGGGACACTTGTGTTAAGACCAGCTAAAAGCCCATTTTTAATGTGTGATCCAATTGTTCAACTGCAGTAATTTGAAATTGGCCATGGTGTGTGTATTTATAACATGGGAACACTAAAATTGAGAGACTTTAGGGGTTGTTTGTAGAACTGGTTTACCAACAAACCACTTGGCCATGCAAAGAAGTTTGCTTCTTTTCCCAAAGGCAATGTGGGAAGACCATTGTTCATCAAAGCAGATTTATAGAGCTTTCTCTATATTTTATATCCAACAGCCTGATAGTGATAAGGAGAAAGAAAAGCACCTGAACCAAGGTATGTGGTACAGACATGGAATAATAGAAAGTTGCTGAGTTTATCTGATTGGAAATGAGGATTGATGAACAGGTTGACTGGATAGACAGTTGTACAAACCACCAACAGAGCAGAAAACACGGAAGAAACTATCAGTTTGAGTGATATCTATCAATCACGGGCCTGGTTGCTTAAGACTCAGAGTTAAGACTTAGCCAGGTACTGCTAGAAAAAAATCCATTCTCTCTTCCATACTGTGATAATGTTCTAACTGTCATTCTACCAGTTTATATTTGTAGTCATAGGTCTTCAGGCCTCAAGTAGGACATCATCATCTCTGAAGGCAGAGCTGCTCTGGCCAGCCTTGGCTGTCTAAAGCCATACATCATTCTACTCTTGAATTTTTTAGTTTTCTCTCTGGCATTTAAGCCAAGTGTCCTAGAATGTCACCAATAATGCTTGCTCTTCATGGCATTACGCCTTGTGTCCTTTGTCAATGGACATCCTTCCCCAAGATTTACATTAGATCACAAAGTCAGGTATTTTTAGTCGTCAACTCTGTCCTCTCTCAGGTGACCTCCTAGCTTTCCTGAATAGCTGCTTCAATTGAATAGCAGCCTTGACTTCCTCCCTTTAGGGAGGGAGATGATGATCCCAGTATCTGAAGAATTAAACTCAGGATCCCAAATGCCTCTCTTATTTCCTTCATGAGTCATGGGAGAGCTGTAAGAAAAGTGAGATTGTTGGAGGAGGGCCTTAACTTCTCAGTTTCACAAAGTATCTCTGACTTTCCCCACATCCCTTCATTTCATATTACAAATTCTGAACTTTTGCTTGTAGGTGCACATTTCAACTGAATTCTATGTGTTTCTCAGGAAAGTTCAAATCAAATGACATATTAGAGTTGCTTAATTCCTGCAGCTTTACCACCTCCATGTCTTCACCTCAACAGAGTTATGAATGGCAAACCAAACCCAGACACTTTGAGAATTAATTTTAATATGATTATCAAACAATGCCTGGAAACTGCCAGAAGTGTATGTTGTTATATTTAAGCACGGAGTAGATCAAATTTCCTAAAGTAAAACAGTCTCTAAATGTTATCATTTGTTATACATAATTTTAAAATGTATTTGAAAATTTTTATAGGTGGCCAAGCAAATAATTTCAGCAATATCTTAATTACAGATTCAAATTTTATCCCCAGTATCCATTTTCAAAATAAAATTGATATCTAGTCAGTTCAAGAAATGCTTTGTAATCCAGATAGGCTTTCATTCAAAACCCCAAAATCTCTACATTAATCATGTTTATGTAGGGATTTTTTCCAATTGAATTTCCACATTGTCTTTTAACAACTTGGGAAAGTATTAAGGGGGAAAATATTGAACAGCTAGCTAGCTTTCACAAAGCAGATGTTCTTGACTTTTATCTCTATACTCTGTTCAGAAATAACTGGATTACTTTTTACCAACATCTCTCAATACTCTCACATAGGAACTAAGATAAATCACAGAATATTTCATCTCAGAGGGGTTCTTTTGGAGTTTCGGAGTGTAGAAGAGATTTATTTATGAACCATTAGCAATATAAATGGAGACAGTGTAAGGGACATAATCATGCACTCTAAATAAATAGAGTATGGTTACAGGACAATAAAAACAAACTTCACTTAAACATGAAAACTTTAATATATTTAACATTTTCTACTTTACTATTATATTAATTTCTAGAGTTTTCATAAGGTTTTTACTTAATCTATGTATATATTTGTGTGTCTTTGTCACACTTGTATGGGTGCCTGAAGAGACCAGAAGAGAGCAATTGCCCTGCAACTGGAGTTCCAGGCTATAATAAGCTACCATGTGGATGCTGAAACCAGAACGTGAGTCCTCTGAAAGAACATGAAGTACTCTTAGTCACTGGGCCATCTCTCCAGCCCACAGACAATTTTAATGTGAGAAGATAACAAGGATTGGAATCACTCTCAAAACTAATAGTTGAGTATTTGAATTTGAGTTAAAAGAACTTACTTATCAAGGGAAAGTTCATTCAACCATCAATTTAAAAAAAGCTTATATTAAATGCAATAAGTTATTTCACAACCACACTGTATGTACTAGCTTAATATAGACATAAGATTTCCCTTATTCAAAAATAAAATGAAAAATACTAACTAATCAAAACTAATCCAATACCTGAGATGAATCATGTCATGTGAGGCATTACATCTTAATTCTTCTTACATAAAGAATATTTGAAGAAAAGCAGTAGCTATGATATGATGAAAACACCATGGTCTTCTGAGAAAACACAGATGGACTTAGGAGCTGGCACATTTATTTTTCAAAAAATTATTAATATTAATGTTTATAATTTACCTTAATTCTTCATACATAAAGAGTATTTATTTTATGTATATGAGTGGTTTTTTGGTGTATGTGTATATGTTACATGTGTGTGCCTGATGCCCACAGAGACCAGAGGGTATAAGATCTCCTGAAACTGTAGTTACAGTCATGAGATGCCTGAGCCAGAGACAAAGGACATTATAGGAGACAACATGAACTTCATGAGGTCATAGGTTATCTTTGATATCCACATCCCATGGTGATGATACAGAGCAGTCCCAGTGGGTGTTAGGCACACAGTGGTTCTGAAAGTCTGAGTAATCTTCCTTCTTTTAAAGGAAAACTAGAAAAGCTGCCTGACCTTTGTCCCAGAGAAAAATGCTTTTATGTAAGAAAATAGATCTGTTCTCTATGCTTGGATGGAAACATTATCTCCGTATTCCAAGAATGTGTGTAACTCAACATCCTTGGAAACATGGTTATAGGCTATGTTCTCAAGGATAGAAATACCCAAACATGTGCATCATCTCACTTCCCCAGCAGGACTGACGCCAGTAGCACACAGTGGTAAATCCCTTGATAGTGTATCAACATGGTTATAGGCTATGTTCCCAAGGATAGAAATACCAAACATGTGCATCATCTCACTTCCCCAGCAGGACTGACCCCAGTAGCACACAGTGGTAAATCCCTTGATAGTATATCTTTAATTATCTTCTATGCCTTTTGTTTCATTTCTTCACTCCCAAACAAGTAACTTTCATTTTTTATATTTTTTTTATCCATGAGTGCTTTGCCTGCATGTATGCATGTGCACCATGTACATGCCTGGTACCTGTGGCAGCCAGAAGAGAGACTTGGATCCTCTGGAACTAGAGTTATAGGTGGCTGTGAGCCTACATATGAATGCTGGGAATCAAACTTGGGTACTCAGGAGGACCAGCTAGTGCTCTTAAATGCTGAGCCATCTCTCCAACCCCAACAAAGGATTTTTTGGATACCTGAAAACAATTAGAATACTATTTAGAAGGAAGAAACAAGAAACTAGGAACCAAGTGTTAGAGGTCAACCTAGACCACATAGCAAGTACCAGGACATCCTGCTCTATATAGCAAGACTCTGTCTCAGAAGAAAGAGAAGGAGAGGAGGGAGGAGGAGAGGCAAAGAGGAAGTAGCAGGAGCCATGAGATAATAGATGGTAGATCAGTCATGGGCAGAGTCTATTATAACTCTGGCAAGATTTGTAATCATTTTGCTTTAGGCATTGCAGTTCAGCCTACCTAAGTCAGTCAATAGAGATATATATCTGAAATTAATTCAGGATGTAATTTTAATTGGACTGCATCTCCTGAACAACTTATTGGATTATCTTATTCGAAAACAGCTTCTAAAAAACTAATTTGTGCTAATGGTTATCTAATAAGATGGACTTTTCATGGAAAAATGGAATTTCTAACACCTTGTGATATATATCTGATATAGAAAGGGCCCAGATTGGTCTCCAACACTTGGTCCTCAGTTTCTTGTTTTTTTTCCTTCTCAGTAGCATCCTAATTATTTTCAGGTATCTAAAAAGTCATTAACAAATGGAAAGATGGCTAAGCATTTTATACATATATGCATATATACATACACACATATTGAGAGAGAGAGTGAGGTGACAGAATTTGGTATAAGTATAAGACATAAGACAACAAAAATTCTTAATTTCAAAGAGTAGGTAGCTATTTGTTTTTTTAAATCACAATGATGGGTACTCAATATTATTATACATGGACAAACATTTTCAAAACAATAATTTTTAGTGGGTATCTAGAGTTCTAGCCACAAACAAAAATAAGGATATTTTCAGGGTTTTTTTCTAGATAGCTTCTAGTTTTCTCAGCTTCCTATGCTCATCATTTATTAAATGCCCTTCAGTTTGGGTGTTGTTATTCTAAATGACAAGATTTGTTCTGAGAAAAGGTTTGTTATTATATCCATAAAACTGCTTAGGGATGGTGCCCTGGAGACTTCTGGACCATTCTTCCTCAATGTGTGGTCTCCGTAGCAGCAGCACTACATTGAGAATTTACCAATAGTCCAGATTCTCAAGCCCAACCTAGAGTTACTAAATCAGAAACTCAGGAAGTGGCGCTCTACCTCACTACCCTTTACCAAATCTTCCAGATGGGTCTTCCATGTGCTCAAATATGAGAATCACTGCTCAAGAGTCTAACTCAAATTTCTGATTCAAGTAAAGAATTCCCAGTGGTTTCTAAGTCAAGGAAACCAGCTACCAACCAGAAAGCTGGATACAAATTAAAACAGGTCCAAAAGGTTTCAGTTGTTCTTATAGCAGATAACTTCAGAGAGTTCATCCTAAAGTCTGTGAACGAGAACACAAACCACTGTATCACTCACACACACTCTCTCTCTCTCACATACACACACACACACACACACACACACACACACACACACACACACACACACACACACCTTTTTAGTTCTTTCCTTTAATGTACACTTTGAGTGGTTTTCATGTTTTGGCTATTTTTCCCCTTAGATGACATAATCCTCATTTCATAAACTGACATTGACATCTTTAAAAAGGTTTCCTATTAACCCTATCTTCCTCTGATGTGGCATTTTACTTTGTGACTTGGTGTCTTAACATTTGCATATTCATTTTGAATGACATTAATCTGCATTCAAGCCACATGCCTTGAAAATACTCTGAGTAGGTTATATCCATCTGTCAGACTGGAGCCTCTGCATTGCCATAATTCTTCTCCTCCCCTTGTGTCTTCTTGACATCTAGGCCTATGTAGGTCAATACTATACCAACCAATGACACATACATAAGTGCATGCATGTATGTGGGGGGTGGGCTTGGCACTACAAATCTTAAAAAAGAAAAATAAAAAATATGTAAAATCATTTAAATTATACCTATACCATGAATCCATGATCAGATTTTGCAAAATTATCTCAATGCTTAGCACTCATCATCAGCAAATTAAATATACTTAAGAAATCAATGAAGCCCATCTTCTTCTCCCTGAATAGCCAGAAACATAAGTATGCTCCTCTGTGGTAATTATACACTGAACTCTGGTCACTGTAAGGAAAAGAGAGGAGAGGAGAGGAAAGGAGAGGGGAGGAAAAAGAAAGGGAGGAGAGGGGAGGGGAGGAGAGGTGGAGAGGAGAGAAAAGAGAAAGGAGAGGAGAGGAGAGGAGAGGGGAGGGGAGGGGAGGGGAGGAGAGGAAAGGACAGGGGAGGAGAGGAGGAAGGAGGGGTGGAGAGGAGAGGAAAGGAGAGGAGAGGAGAGGGGAGGGGAGGGGAGGGGAGGGGAGAGGAGAGGAGAGGAGAGAAGACAAACAAGGCTTGGGTGCCCATAATGCTAGGCTTTCAGTGAGAAAACTAGGAAGTCTGGCAAATAAAATCTGTTGGTCACTTTCCCTGAAGCATCTGATCAGGCAAAAATGAAAAAGAGCAGACTCAGCTTTCACATGCACCTGAACCATTACTCCAACCATTGAGCCAATGAGATAATACCATAATTGGATTGTCTGAAATTCTCTGACTGGATATTATTCTCCATGGCAGTCCTAGGCACAGTTTTACAGTATGCAAAAAGATCTCCATTTGCACCATTTTGCAGATCTTGTTGAATCTCTGCCCCTCCCCTTGACACCACCCTGGTCCAAGTACCCAAAAACAACCATTTTTGCCTCCACCTTCCTGCTCATCAAACATTACCCACAAGTTCAAGTGATTTCATCCACATTAGCTTAGACTGCTGTACAGAACAGGAGCTCTTAAATGTGGCCACACATTAAGAAGATTAAGAATGTCTTCTGAAAAGTCTGAATGTCTAAATCTTATGGATTAGATTCAGATTTCATTGATCTACATCAAAAGACCTGAATACATCTCAGCCCCAGCAAGGCAGTTGGCCCTGCCTCTAACTCTGGTGGAACTACACTGCTCTGGTGCAGTCCCCAGCAGACAGCTAGCAGGTGAGAGACATGCCTAAAGGCTGCACCACCTCTGCCACCACCCAAAGGATTCTGTTTCCTCAAAGCCCACTCAGCCGCCCAACCCCACCCACCTCATCATGCTCCCCATGATCAGCCATCCCCCAAAACTTCATCAGACTCCATAGGCACAGGCACAAACCATATTAGTTGGAAGAACAGACTCCATAGACACAGGTACAGCTCACACCAGTCAGAAGAACAGGAAGATATGCTGGATCTAGGCACCCAACCCCACATAAACCTCAGCTGAGACAACCCTACTGGACCTAAGACCTGCCAATCACCAGAACCTTTGGCCATTCAGGCCAGAAGACAAGAAATGAAACAGATAACAAAGGAAAAAAAACACCCATCCAACAAAGACAACACAAGAATCAACCCTATCACCTATAATCAGCCCAAAACCAGATGTGTAAATGCCAGTGTAAGAATACATTCAGCAACAAAAAGGGCAATATGGCACCACCAGAACACAGTGAGCTACAACCGCAAGACCTGAGCATTACAACACAGCTGAATCACCTTAAAAACACCTTAAAAACAACTTTATGAAGATGATAGAGGCCCTTAAAGAGGAAATGAAAAATTCCCTTAAAGAAATTAAGGAAAAGACAAACAAAAAACTTGAAATAAATCAATAAATCCCTTAAAGAAAGCCAAGAAAAAAAAACAATCAAATAGACGAAGGAAACAGTTCAAGACCTGAAAATTGAAATAGAAGCAATAAAGAAAACATAAACTGAGGAAATTCAGGAAAGGGAAAATTTGGGTAAGGGAACAAGAAATACAGATGCAAGCATCACCAACAGAATACAAGACACGGAAGAGAACATCTCAGAATTTGAAGATACGATAGAGGAAATAGATTCATCAATCAAAGAAAATGTTAAATCTAAAAAAAAACTCAGGAAATCTGGGACACCAGGAAAAGACAAAACCTAAGAATAATAGGAGTAGAAGAAAGAGAAGAATCCCAGATCAAAGGCACAGGAAATATATTCAACAAAATCATAGACGAAAACTTTCCCAACCTAAAGAAGGGTATGCCTATAAAAGTATAAGAAGCTTCCAGAACACCAAATAGACTGGACCCAAAAAATGTTCCCTTGCCACATAATAATCAAAACATTAAACATACAGAATAAAGAAAGAATATTAAAAGCAGCAAAGAAAAAAGGCCAAGTAACATATAAAGGCAGACTCATCAGAATTACACCTGACTTCTCAATGGAGACTCTAAAACCTAGAAGATCCTAGACAGACATTTGGCAGACACTAAGAGACCATGGATGCCAGCCCAGATTACCATACCCAGCAAACTTTCAATCACCATAGACTGGAGAAAACAAGATATTTCATGACAAAACCAGATTTTAAAAATACCTATCCACAAATTCAGCCCTACAGAAAGTACTAAAAGGAAAACTCCAACACACTACAGATAGAGAAAACAAGGTATTTCATGACAAAACCAGATTTTAACAATACCTATCCACAAATCCAGCCCTACAGAATGTATAGAAGAAAAACTCCAACCCAAGGAAGTCACTGCACCCACAAAAACACAGGCAATAGATAATCTCACACCAGCAAAACCAAAAGTGGGATACACATACACACACACACACACACACACACACACACACACACACACATACACACACACACACACACACACACTAATACTACTACTACCACCACCACCAAAACAAAAAAATAACAGGAATTAACAATCACTGGTCATTAATATCTCTTAATATCAATGGACTCAATTCACCTATAAAAAGACACAGGCTAACAGAATGGATATGAAAACAGAATCTATCCTTCTGCTGCATACACGAACACACCTCAACTTCAAAGACAGACATTACCTCAGAGTAAAGGGCTGGGAAAATATTTTCCAATCAAATGAACATAAGAAGAAAGCCAGTGTAGCTCTCCTAATATCTAACAAAATAGACTTCAAACTAAAATTAATCAAGAGATAGAGGACATTTCATATTCATCACAGGAAAAATCCATCAAGATGAAGTCTCAATTCTGAACATTTATTTTCCAAATACAAAGGCACCCACATTTGTAAAAGAAACATTACTAAAGCTTAAATCACACCTCAAACCCCACACATTAATAGTGAGAGACTTCAACACCCCATTCTCACCAATGGGAAGGTCTGCCAGACAGAAACTTAACAGAGAAATAAGGGAACTACAGATGTTATGACTGAAATGGACTTAACAGACATCTATAGAACATTTCACCCAAACACAAAAGAATATACCTTCTTCTCAGGACCTCATGGAACGTTCTCTAAAATTGATCACATGCTCAATCACAAAACAAATCTCAACAGATAAAAAAAAAATTGGAATAGCCCCCTATATCTTATCAGATCACCATGGGTTAAAGTTAGAGTTCAACAGCAACACAAACTACAGAAAGCCTACAAACTTGTGGGAACTGAAAAACTCTCAACTTAATTACCATTGGGCCAAGGAAGGAAGGAAGGAGAGAGGGAGAGAGGGAGGGAGGGAGGAAGAAAGGAAGGAAGGAAATTAAAGACTTCCAAGAATTCAATGAAAATGAATGCACAACATACCCAAATTCACGGGACACTGTGAATTCAGCGCTAAGAGGAAAGTTCATATCACTAAGTGCCTACATAAAAAAAATTTGGAGAAATGTCACATTAGCAATTTAACAGCACACCAGAAAGCTCTAGAACAAAAAGAAACAAACTCACCCAGGAGGAGTACATGGCAGGAAATAATCAAACTCAGGCCCATATTCGATAAAATACAACCAAAGAGAACAATACAAAAAAATCAATGAAACAAAGAGTTAGTTATTTGAGAAAATAAACAAGATAAACAAACTAACTAAAAGGCAGAGGGAGAATTAACAAAATCAGAAATGAAAGGGAGGACATAACAACAGACACTGAGGAAATCCAGAAATGCATTAGTTCACATTTCAAAAACCTGTACTCCACAAAATTGGAAAATCTAAAAAAAATTGGACAATTTTCTTGATAGATACCACATACCAAAATTAAATCAAGACCAGATAAACAAGTTAAATAGACTTACAGCCTGTAAGGAAATAGAATCAGTCATTTAAAGTCTGTCAACCAAAAACAGCCCAGGTTTCAGTGCAGAATTCTACCAGAATGTCAAAGAAGAGCTAATACCAATACTTCTCAAATTGTACCGCACAATAGAAACAGAAAGAATATTGCCAAATAATTTTTATGAGGCTAAAGTTACCCTGACAACCAAACCACACAAAGATACAGCAAAGAAAGAAAATTACAGACCAATCTCCCTCATGAACATTGATGAAAAAATACTCAACAAAATACTGGCAAACTGATCCAAGAACATATAAAAAAAATCATCCACCATGATCAAGTAGGCTTCATTCCAGAGATTCAGGGATCATTCAACATATAAAAATCTGTCAATGTTATCCACCATATAAACAAATTGAAAGAAAGAAATCCACATGATCATTTCATTAGATGCTGAAAAAGCCTTTGACAAAATCTAACACCCCTTCATGACAGAGGTCTTGGAGAGATCAGGGATATGAGGAACATAAACATAATAAAGGCAATTTAGAGCAAGCCATCAGCCAACACCAAGTTAAGTGGAGAGAAACTCAGTGTGGTTACACTAAAATCAGGAACAAGATAAGGCTGCCCACTCTCTCCATATCTATTCAATGTAGTATTCGAAGTTCTAACTAGAGCAATAAAACAACAAAAGGAGATCAAGGGGATACAATTTGGAAAGGAAGAAGTCAAATTTTCACTATTGGAAGATGATAAGATAATATACATGTGACTCCAAGAATTCTACCAGGGAATGCCTACAGCTGATAAACACCTTCAGTAATGTGACTGGATACAAGATTAACTCAAAAAAAATTAGTAGCTCTCCTATATACACATGATAAACAGGCTGAGAAAGAAATCAGGAATACAACACATTTTACAATAGCCACAAATTATATATCTTGGGGTAACTCTAACCAAACAAGTGAAAGACCTGTATGACAAGAACTTTAAGTCTTTGAAGAAAGAAATTGGAGAAGATATCAGAAAATGGAAAGATCTCCCATGCACATAGGTAGGATTAACATAATAAAAAATGCCATCTTACCAAAACCATTCTACAGATTCAATGCAATCACTATCAAAAGTCCTTGCCCTGGAGGAGATGGAAATGGGGAGGGGGCTGGGGGGAGGGCGGGGAGTGGGGATGGGAGGAGGAAGGACAAGGGAATCCGTGGCTGATATGTAAAATTAAATCAAATTATAAAATTCAAAAAAATAAAAATAAATAAAAAATAAAAATAAAAAAGAAAGAAAAACAAAACCATGTTATTTGCAGGACAATGAGTGAAACCAGAAATGATTGTGTTAGATAAAATAAGCTAGACTCAGGGGAAAAAAATCCCAAAACTATTCTTCACAGACCTCAAAAGAACAATACTCAACTTCATATGGAGAATTAAAAAAAAAAAGGATAGCTAAAACAATCCTGTACAATAAAGGAACTTCCAGAGGTATCCCCATCCCTGACTTAAAGCTCTACTATAGAGCTATAGTAATAAAAACAACATAGCATTGGCATAAAGATAGGTGGATCAATGGAATCAAATCAAAGTCCCTGACGTAAAGCCACACGCCTACGAACACCTAATTTTTGACAAAGAAGCCAAAATTGTACAATGGAAAAAAGAAAGCATCTTCAACAAATGATGCTGACATAACTGGATGTCAGCATGTAGAAGAATTCAAATAGATCCATATCTATTGCCTTGCAAAAACTCAAGTCCAAATAGATTAAAGACCTCAACATAAATTCAGTTACACTGAACCCGATAAAAGAGAAAGTGGGAAGTAGCCTTGAATATATAGGAGACAACTTCCTGAATATAGCACCAGTAGCACAGACACTGAGATCAATTAATAAAAGAGACCTCCAGAAACTGAAAAGCTTCTATAAGGCAAAGGAAACTATCAATAAGACAAAATGGCAGCCTACAGAATGGGAAAAGATCTTCACCAACCCCACATCTGGCAGAGGGCTGATCTACAAAATATATAAAGAACTCAAGACACTATACATCAAAATACCAAATAATCCAATTAAAAAGTGGGGTAAAATCTCAACAGGAAATTCTCAACAGAAGAATCTCAAAATGGCCAAGAGATTCTTAAAGAATCCTTTAACATACTTAGCCATCAGAGAAATGCAAATCAAAATGATTTTGAGATACCATCTTACACCTGTCAGAATGGCTAAGATTTTAAAAATGCTAATGACAGCCTATGTTGGAGAGGATGTGGAGTAAGGGGAACACTCCTCCACTACTGGTGGGAGTGCAAACTTGTACAGCCATTTTAGAAATCAATATGGCATTTTCTCAGAAAATTTGGAATCCATCTACCTCAAGACCCAGCTATACCAATCTTGGGCATATACGCAAAGGATGATCAATCATACCACAGGGACACTTGCTCAACTATGTTCATAGCAACATTATTCGTAATAGCCTGAATGTGAAAACCACCTAGATGCCCCTCAACTGAAGAATGGATACAGAAAATTTGGTACAATTACACAATGGAATATTACTCAGCTGAAAAAGTAATGGCATCATGAAATTTGCAGACAAATGGACGGAATCAGGAAAAAATCATTTTGAGTGAGGTAACCCAGAGTCAGAAAGACAAATGTGGTATGTACTCACTCAAAAGTGGATATTAGGTGTAAAGTAAAGGATAATCATGCTATAGTCCACAGCCCCAGAGAGGCTAAGTAACAAGGAGGGCGTAAAGAGGGATGCATGGATTATCCCTAGGAAGGGGAAATAGAAAAGATCTACTGGGTAAACCAGGGCCAGGGGCGGTGGTGTGGGGGATGGGAACATGAGGGAGCAGGTTGGGAGGGTTGGGGACAGGATGGAAGGGGAGAATAATGAAAGAAATGTCTTGAATGAGGGGACCATTTCAGGGTTAGGGAGAAATCTGGTGCCAGGGAAAAATCATAGGAATCCACAAAGATGACTCCAGCTAAGACTTCTAGCAATAGTGGAGAGGGTGTCTGAACTGGCCATCTCCTGTAATCACATCCAGTAACTGATGGAAGCAGATGCAGAGATCTACAACCAAGCGCTGGGCCAAGCTCCAGAAGGCCTGTTGAAGAGAGGGAGTAAGGATTGTATGAACCTGGGTAGTCAAGGTCACGACAGGGAAACCCACAGAGAAAGCTGACCCAAGCTCAGGGGAGCTCACAGACTCTGGGCCAACAGTTAGGGAGTCTGCATTTGCCCAACCTAGGCCCTCTGCATGTGTGGGATAGCTGTGTAGCTTGGTTTGTTTGTGGGGCTCCTAGCAGTGAGATCAGGACCCGTCCCTGGCACTTGAGCTGGCTTTTGGGAACCTGTTCCCCATGCTGGATTGCCTTGCCCATCCTTGCTGCAGGGGGAGGAGCTTGATCCTGCCTCATCTTGATGTGTCATGCTTTGTTGATGCCCATGGAGGCTTGCCCCATTCTGAATGGAGACAGAGGAGGAATGGATAGGGGGAGGGTAGAGGTAAAGCAAGGGGAGTTGAGGGGGGATGGGAGAAGAAAAGGGAGGGGAAACTGTGATCCAGATGGAAAATAAATGAAAATTTTTAATTAAATAAAAAAGAGCTGTGCTGTGGGATGTTCTGTATGGCAAATGTGTTGCTAATTAGTCAATAAATAAAACACTGATTGGCCATTGGCTAGGCAGGAAGTGTAGGCGGGACAAGGAGGAGAATAAAGCTGGGAAGTGGAAGGCTGAGGCAGAGAGACACTGCCAGCCGCCATGATGACAAACAGCATGTGAAGATGCCGGTAAGCCACAAGCCATGGGCAAGGTATAGATTTATAGAAATGGATTAATTTAAGCTATAAGAACAGTTAGCAAGAAGCCTGCCACAGCCATACAGTTTGTAACCAATATAAGTCTCTGTGTTTACTTGGTCGGGTTTGAGCGGCTGTGGGACTGGCAGGTGAGAGAGATTTGTCCTGACTGTGGGCCAGGCAGGAAAACTCTAGCAACAAATGGCGTCCAACGTGGTGGCAAGAATTTCCACCTAAAAACTGAGAAAAGATTCTAAAACGGAGCTAAAAACAGTTCCTAATTGTCTCTCTCAAATGAGCGGCAGCTGCCGGTTTGAGCTACTGGCGGGTTCCTAGCATGTGCACTGGACCTGCAGTATGGCGGGATTGAGGTCTCTGCAAGTGGCAGATTAAGCTGCATGGTGGATTTAGATTTTGCTAGCACAAAACAAAACAAAAAAAGAGATTTCTGGGCTACACGCTGCTTGGATAAAAGCATAGACCCACGATAGCTCCCAGAGCTGGTGGTAAAGTACCACGCCATGTTGGGAAGCTGAGGTGGGTGGAGCCAGCAGCCACAGCTGCTGCAGCTTAAAACAATAGATTCACAATAAGACAGATTCAGATGTAATAGTTTACAATGTGTGTAAAATATACGTAGGCTTAAAAGAGACAAAAAGGTGATATATACAGTTATATAAACAAATACATAGTTTTAAAAAATAAAGTCTTTAAAGAGACAGTAAAATTAATATAAAAATAAGCCACATAAAGATGAATATTACACAGAGAATCTGGATTGTGTTGTCTTTGGGATATTTAACTGCAGAAAAACATTTGATTGTAAAAGCTGTTGAGTTATGCCAAAATGTATATTTTAAAGGTACCTTGACTTCAAAATTTGGATATAAGGATATGTTGCTTTGGAAAAGAGTCTCTGCTTTTGTTCCCACAGAAAGCCAAAGGCTATGGATTTGTTCCAGATTAAGATACATCAGGTTTGACGAGCCAAGACCCCCTGAAAGGTCTCCATTGACACCAAGGCCCAGATGATCCAACATCCAGAATGGTTTGAAGGCAACTGGCTCAGACGATACAGCCTCATGGACTACTCCATGATCCTTAAATTTTCTTTGTGTCCCCATAAGATACAGCACCCCCCTCCAGCAGGAAGTAGTAAGAGAAACTACGCCCAAATTCCCAAATTATATGTAATTTTACTTTAAGGTTAAAACCTTCCTTTTGGAAAAAAAAAGGGGGAAGTGCTGTGGGATGTTCTGTATGGCAAATGTGTTGCTAATTAGTCAATAAATAAAACACTGATTGGCCATTGGCTAGGCAGGAAGTGTAGGTGGGACAAGGAAGAGAATAAAGCTGGGAAGTGGAAGGCTGAATCAGAGAGACACTGCCAGCCGCCATGATGAGAAACAGCATGTAAAGATGCCGGTAAGCCACAGCCATGTGGCAAGGTATAGATTTATAGAAATGGATTAATTTAAGCTGTAAGAACAGTTAGCAAGAAACCTGCCATGGCCATACAGTTTGTAACCAATATAAGTCTCTGTGTTTACTTGGTCGGGTTTGAGCGGCTGTGGGACTGGCAGGTGAGAGAGATTTGTCCTGACTGTGGGCCAGGCAGGAAAACTCTAGCTACAGAGCTGCGTAATAACAATACCAGTTGACATGCTAACATGGACAGGGGAAATTTAACAAGTTCCTACCCCTAGATGAAGAGCTACAGACAAATGAAAGCCCAGTGTCCTCTGTAGGATACACCCTGTTTAATTGTTATGAAGTGGATATCACAGAGACTCCCCCCAAAAATCTACAGCCATTGTTATTGGTCACCCACTAGAACTTGATGGTAAATCCTTATTGCTGAAGATATCACATACTTAATTAGTAATTAATCTCAAACCTGTCAGGAAACTTCCTTCCTGATAACTAAGTTTCATATTGCCAGAAGTTGCTATGCAGACTTCTAATGGAGAAAGCTGATCAACAGTCTTACTTAGCTGTGAATCCTGTGAGCTACAATTATAAACAGTCTTGCAAGATGTGCCCACTGGTGCAATAGTAACAAAAATGTTAAGGATGTAACCCATTGTTTTCTGATTGGGTTTGTGGCCTATTCCATAGAAAGGAACTCATGCCTGGTACTATAAACATGGTCAAAAGCCGATGGCTAGAGAGATTATAGGCCCTACTACTTTTATTTTGCTAAAGGGATATAGTATCAGACTGACTCCTAAATAAATAGCCATGTTTACATTCATAAACTAGTACAACTCTCACCCCTCATCACAGAAGCTTCTTTATAGGGAAGATGATAGCTAATACTGAGACTTTCAACTGGCCAAGATGCAGAGAATAAGTAACTGTGGAGGTCAGAAACCTAAACTGGACATCTATATCACAACCACTCCTGCCAGCTTAGATCATTGTGGAAGATGGGAGAGAATGCTTGTAAGAGCCAGACATAGTAGATGTATGCAGTAAAACAGTATTTGTTGGACATGGCAGGGGCCGTGGCACACATGAACTCAGAGAAGTTGTGGAGTCTTGCACACAGTTAAGCCAGCCAACACTCCATCGTGGACAAAGAAGAGATGCATGGGGTGCCACATCTAAATGAGGAGCTACTGGCAGTTGATGGCCACTGGAGGAGGGAGAGTCAGTTTTCTTCAATGGTGTAACCCACGGTACACTGCCCATGTTCCAGTGGATGGCATCCTATACCCGTGCACATGTGAGCAACACTAATTGAACTCAGTGGGCTATAAAAGATGAAAGGGGAGCAGGAAGCAGAAAACTTGAAGTATGAAGTTAAGAGAGAGATATAGGGTGTCCAGGAGGAGTGGGAGATCGAGCTTGGGCTGACTATGACCTGAACACATTGTATTCATGTATGAAGGTATCAAAAATAATTTAAAATGCTTTCTTTAAAGTTCCCTTTAAGGTTGTAATCAGCAGCTATAGGCACTAGTTTAGAGTACTTGTTCTCAACTGTACTCACATACTAGAATCACCTAAGCAGCAGATTAAAAAGTATTTAAATGTGAGTCCTAACCCAGAGAATCTCAATTAATTGGTGTAGAAAAATACTTTGTATTCTGAAGTGGTAGGGAAAAAATTTAAATCTCCCCAGGAAATTGTGAACATGTAGCTATTCTGAGAACCACTGATCTGGCCTTGATCTCTAAATGTATTTCTCCTGCCAGCAACTTCAAAGTGCAGACCCCTGGGGAGTCTAGACTTCACGACACAGAATTTGTAGTTTGACAAAATGCCCCACCCCCATGATTCATAGAAAATCCAAAACTTGGGGCCATTGCTTTATAATATCACCACTCCTAGAGCAAGGACCAAGGACTAGAATCTTAACCAAAGAGCAGAGTGTTCTCTCAGAGAATTTTAGGCATCAGACAGAAGGTATGAAGCATTTTGGTAAAAGAAGGGTTTCCCCAGCCTTCTGAGTCATGTCCCAGAAGCAGTCACCTACTCCTCCTACTCCTAAGAACATTCTGGTGTTATTAAATGTCAGATGCAGATATACATCTGGCTGTGAATCAGCCAAGGAGAAAACAGACACTGTGGATGTCTGTTGCTGGTGTTTGTGCTTCCTGGAAATGGCTGGCAGAGTTCAGGAAGTGGAAATGCTATAAAGTGACCTGGAAGCATTGTGGTAATTCTTCTGAGTAGCCCCATTACCCAGGCACTCATCAATTACTATGAATTTAGACACTATTTAAGCACCAACAGCAATTCCTAATTTTATGAGCTTATTAGTAATGCAGGCTCTAGGCATTACCCAGACCCGCTGAGTCAGGGGCTACCCTGTAACAAAATACTCAGATGATTCATATGCTAGAAGAAGTTTAAGAACAATGACTTATAACATTAACTTGCAATCCTGGATGTTTATATGAGCCATATAGGAAGGTTTTCAAACTTGCTAACATCTACATCCCACCCCAATGATGAAACCAATCTTTGAGGTGGGATCTTAGCATCTGTCAATAGCCACATGGGTGAACCGTGGACCATTGCCCCTGAATATTATCACTTCTTACCTTCTCAATGGAATCAAAACATTATCTCCTATTGGTTCCTACAAAAATAGTTTTTGTGGTCTGGAATAAGGCACTTACTGAGCTTCAATTTTTATCTTCTCTCAAACATAATCATATGTACTCTTGGTGCCTCTCAACATGATTGTATGGCAAAAGGAAACAAGGTACTAATCATTCCAGTTTTAACCCTCAAATTCCCACATCCCTGAACATATTTCAGTTACAAATAAAACAGGATGGTTGAGAACCCTGGGAGTATGAGTCAATAAGACATTCCTAGGGGTCCTTTTGTAAGACAGTATCACTAGGCAGCCCAAGCTGGCCTGAAACTCATCATGTAGCTCAGGCTGTCCTCAAACTTACTCTCCTACTACTATGACCTCCAGTGTTGGTATTATAGGTTTGTATCACTTAGCCTGGCTCCGTAGAAGACTTTTCTAATATAACATTAGTCCTGTCTCTGAAGGAAGGTCTTTCTAAGAAAAATTCCAAATGGCCAAGTAAATATGAGACCCAAAGAATATAAATGGAGAATCTAGCAGTTATTCCTGGACCAGAAGATACCACTGTTAAGACTCTTGTAGAAATTTAATGAGTTGTGTAGATTCAGACCCATCCTAGAAGGCAAGTTTTAAAAGATAGCAGCTTCTAGAAGGCAACATGCTCCACTGGTAGGAAAATGTACAACACACACACAAATCTGTAAATAAATTTTCTAGTTTCACAGGGGAAAAGGCCATAAGCTTCTCAACTTTAAAGCATGCCTCCAAGCTGCATGAGATCATGATCTGACAGGTACTGCTTACTTCTGGGACTTTCAAGGAAGAGTAGGATGTCTGTACAGGAAGGATACAAACCTTTCTACTGGGGAGAAAATATCTTTAGGTGAATTGTTAACCCTGCTGTAATCTTTTTTTGTCCATTCTTCCTTGCTTTTTATCTCCCATCATCCCCAGGTTGAAACTAACTCTGCTCTCTGGCAATAAATATAAATACATGACAAAAAAGCTTAAGGAAGGGCTTATTTTTGACTCACAGTTGGAAAATAGACTCCATCATGGTAAGGAAGGCATGGAATGGAATTAAAAGCCGCTGGCACATTACATCTATAGTCAGAAAGCTGAGAGCTATAAATGCTGGTATGATGTTCTTTCTCCTTTTCAGTCCAGGACCCAGGCCCATAGGATTGTGCTATTGACATTGAGAGTGAGTCTTAACACCTCAGTTAAACCTCACTGCAAACACCTTGACAGTCATGTCCACAGGTATGTCTCCTAGGTGATCCTAAATTCTGTATCCATCACAATACATAACAGTGTGTTTTCACAAATAATCTCTTTCTTTCCTGTAGATGTAACCAACCGTCTTATTAAATAAGAAACACAGAACCAATGCAAAGAAGAAAGCCAAGAGGTCAGAGCTAAGAGCTAAAACCTTACCCTTCCTCCTGCGGTGGTCCTACCTCTCCGAAAGAGAGTTGCTTCCTGTGTTAAAGTCTTTATATAGACTTTCTGTTCTGCCTTCTCATTGGTTGTAAACCCAACCACATGACCACCTCATCACTGCCTGTCTGTATAGACTTCCAGGTCTTCTATGGTTGGTGTTGAGATTAAAGGCGTGTGTATCCAATGCTGGCTGTATCCCTGAACACACAGAGACTTACCTAGCTCTGCCTACCAAATGCTGGAATTACAAGTGTATGCTACCACCGCCTGGCTTTCCTATAACTTGCTAATAGCTCTGACCCCCAGGCAACTTTATTTATTAACATACAAATAACATTTTAATACAAATAAAATATCACCATACTTTCCAGAAAAAAATCATTGTAAGATTTAGCAATAGGATTGTAATTTATCACAAGCATGTTCAATTTTTATCGCTGAATAGCATCCCATGTATATCACAACTTGCTTTATCCATTCACCTGTTGTTGAACATTTGCATTGCTTCCAGTCTCTATTACAAGTAAAATTCCTATGAAAAATTGCACACAAATATTTCCATGGAAAAAGCTCTCTTGAGTAAATACTGAAGGATAGAATGGCTGAAACATATGGTACATAACTTTACAAATCTAGGGAGCAACTAGTTGTAAAATTTTACATTCCCTTCAGCAGTATAAGAGAGTTCTGTCTTTCTATGTTCTTGCCAATACTTAATATGATCCATTTAATTTTAACCAACCTACCTGGGCAGTAGTATTGTCTCATATTTTAAATTTGGTTTTCCCTGCATCTTTTCATGTGTTTGTTTTCCACTCATTCTATGTATCCTTCTACACCTGTGTGATGATATGTAAAAGCTGAACTGCCAGAACTGTAATATTTAAATAAGTACTCAGTGATAGCAAGTACTTGTTCTTTTTTATAAGATTTATTTTTATTATTTTTAATTATATGTAGATGTGTGTGTCTGCATGTATATATGTACATGTCAGTGCAGTACCCACAAGACCAGAAGCATTAGATCCCCTGGAACTAGAGTCACACACTGTTGGGAACCATATGACATAGGTGCTGGGAACTGCACTTGGGTCCACTAGAAGAGCAGACGTGTTCTTAACCACTGACCCACCTCTCCAGCCCTCATTTATGATCTTGGTGAAGTATTTGCTCAAAGTCTTTACCCATTTTTGTGGAGTTATCTTATTTCTGACTTTCTTTTTGGGTCTTTATATCTTCTAGATAAAAAATACCTTATCAGATAAAAGATATGCAAATATTTTTTTCCATCTGCATCTTGACTTTTCATTCTCTAATAGCTTATTTCAAAGGAGCAGGGTTTTTAATTTTGGTGAAATCCAAGACTTCTTACAATGAAGTAATCAAGACAACATGATATTGCTTTCAAGACAGGCAAATAGATCAATGGAACAAAACAGAGTCCAGAAATAAACCACATGAGCAACTGATTATGACAAATGTGCAAAAACTATTCTTTTTCTGGAATGATTATATATCCAAAGGCAAAAGCAATGAATTTTAATCCATAATTTATCCCATATGCAAAACCTATCTCAAGATAGATCATAGTTCTAAGTGTAAGACATAAAAATCTTAAACTTCTAAAAGAAAATGATCAAGAAATTCTTTCTGACCTTGAGTTAAGCAGATATCTTAGATACAACACCAAAAGTATGCTCCGGAAGAGAAAAAAAATGATTGGTTTCTAAATTTTTATGTTTAAAAAGAAAGCTGAAGCACATGACCCCAAACATGTATCCTTCTACACCTGTGTGATGATAGCAAGCCTAGGAGTCTTCTTCCAGATAAATCCATGTTAGCATGGCTCCTATGCTGCTGAGTGTAGACAATGCACCTAAACAATCAGCTAAACAGATGGTAGAAATCTGGAACCTGCTATAAAAGATGAGATATTCTCAACAAACTTGCAAACAGGATCCAAGAACACATCAAAAAGATCATCCACCATGATCAAATAGGCTTCATCCCAGAAAGGCTGGCATGTTTCAAACATATGTAAATCGATAAATGCAATGCACCACATAAACAAACTGAAAGGGGAAAAAACACGTGATCATCTCATTAGATGTAGAAAAGGCCTTTGACAAAAATCCAACACATTTTCATGATAAATATCCCTGAGAAATTAGGAATACAAAGGACATACCTTAACACAATAAGGGCAATTTACAGCAAGCCTATAGCCAACATCAAATTAAAAGGAGAGAAACTCAAAGCAATTCCACTAAAACAAGGAACAAAGCAAGGTTGTCCATTCTCTACATACCTATTTAATATAGTACTTAAAGTCTTAGCTAGAGCAATAAGTCAACTGAAGGATATCAAGGGGATACAAATTGGGAAGGAAGAAGCTGAAAGTATACATAAGTGACCCTAAATATTCCACAGGGAAACTCCTACAGCTGTTAAACATTTTCAGCAAAGTAGCTGGGTACAAAATTCACTCACAAAAATCTTAGTTAGGGTTTTTATTGCTGCAATGAAACACCATGGCCAAAAAGCAAGTTAGGGAGGAAGGTGCTTATTTGACTTACATTTCCACATTGCTGTTCATCATTGATGGAAGTCAGTACAGGAACTCACAAAGGGCAGGAACCTGGAGGCAAGAGCTGATACAGAGGCCATGGAGGAGTGCTGCTTACTGGCTTGCTTCACCTAACTTGCTCAGCCTGCTTTCTTACAGAATCTAGGACCACCAGCCCAGGGATGGCACCACCCACCATGGGCTGGGCCCTCTCCCATTGATCACTAATTGAGAAAATGCCTTACAACCGGATCTCATGGAGGCATTTCCTCAGCCAAGGCTCCTTCCCCTCTGATGATTCCAGCTTGTGTCAAGCTGACACACCAAGCCAGCCAGTACACCTTTCTATAAACAAAAGACAAATTGACTTAGAAAGAAATCAGGGAAACAGTACTCTTCACAATAGCCTCAAAAAATTTTTTAAAAAATCTTGGAATAACTTTAACCAAGCAAGTGAAATACTTGTATGAAAAAATTTTAAGACATTAAGAAAAAATTAAAGAAGATATCTAAGATGTAAAGATCTCCCATGTTCATTGATCAGTAGGTTTAACATAGTAAAAATGGCCACCCTACCAAAAGCAATATATAGATTCAATGCAATCCCCATTAAAATTCCAACACAATTATTAACAAAACTTGAAAGGAAAATTTTCAGCTTCATATGCAAAATTAAAAAAACAACAGGATAGTTAAAACAATCCTGAATAATAAAAGAACTGGTGGAGGTATCACCATCCTTGACCTCAAATTGTACTATAGAACTATAGTAATAAAAACAACATGATATTGGCACAAAACCAGACACATTCATCAATGGAATTGAATTAAAGACCCAGATATAAACCCATAAACCTAGGGACACCTGATCTTTGAAAAGAAGCCAAAAAAAGACGACTTTTTCCACACCAGAAAAAGGATAGCATCTTCAACAAATGGGTTCTGGTCAAACAGGATGGCTGCATGTAGAAGAATCAAATAGATCCATATCTCCCTGAACAAATCTTAACTCCAGATGGATCAAAGACCTCAACATAAATCCAGATACACTGAATCTGATAAAGAAGAAAGTGGAGAATAACCTTGAACACATTGGCACAGACACAACTTCCTTAAACAGAATAACAATAGCACAGGTACTAAGATTGACAATTAATAAATGGGACCTCATGAAACTGAAAAGCTTGTACAAGGCAAAGGACACCATCAACAGGACAAAGCAGCAGCCTTCAGAATGGGAAAAGATTTTTACCAACTACACATTTGATAGAGGGCTAATATCTGAAATTTATAAAGAACTCAAACTGGTTGTCAAGAAAACAAACAATCCAATCAAAAATGGGGTACAGATTTAAACATAGAATTCTAAAAAGAGGAAACTCAAATGGCTGAGAAGCACTTTAAAATGTTCAACATACTTTGTCACGAGGGTTTGCAAATCAAAACTATTTTTATATTTAATCTTATATTAGTCAGAATGGCCAAGATAAATAAAACAAATGATGTCTCACGTTGTCAAGGATTTGGAGTAAGGGGAAAACTCATCTACTGCTGGTGACACTACAAACTTGTACAGCCACTCTGGAAATCAGTGTGGACATTCCTTGGGAAGATGGAAACGGCTCTACCTCAAGATCTAGCTCTACCACTCAGGCATATACCCAAAGGACTCTACATCCTAGTACAAAGACACTCACTCAGCTATGTTCATTGATGCTCTATTCATAATAACCAGAAATTGGAAACAATCTAGATGTCCCTCAATTGATGGATATAGAAAAAATGTGGTATATTTACATAATAGAATATTAGTTAGCTATTAAAAAATGAAATGAAATTTGCAGATAAATGGATGGAACTAGAAAAAAACACCCTAAATGAGATAACCCAGAACCAGAAATACAAATATGATATGTATTTTGCTTATATGTGGATAGTAGTTAAGACAATAATAACTAAGGTACAATCTGTTGAACCACACTGTCTAGACTATAGGTATAGAATAAGAGACTGGGGGCACTTATATCTCCCTAGGAAAGGGAAATAGGATAGTTATGGATGAATAAGAGCAGAAGGATCAAGTGGGAGTGAGATGGGTAGGGTGGAAAATGGAAGGGATATGGAAAGAGACAGCTAAAATTATGGGCCCATTGAGGAGTCATGTGAAAACCCAATACAGTAGAAGCTTCATAAAATGCATACACATATGAAAATGATCTAAGTAAAATTACCAAGTAACAGAGGAGACAGAGCCCCAAGTAGACATCTCTTGTCACCAAATGAAGCTTTCAATACTGGAAATGGTTACATCTAATTGAGTTGTTGGCCAAAGGGGTCCCATAGAAACCCCCCTAACAACCCAGGATGTTGTCAAGACCATAGTTGCTCTCCAGAAATTGATGACAAGGTCCCATTGCTGAAGACAATATCTACACAACTCATTGAACACAGAGAAGTCAAGCCCGGGCCTACCTAGGGCCTTCATGCCTACCTGTTAGCATTTATGGTACAGGATGATACTCTGCATGCTACCAGAGGAGAAATATAAACAACTTAGACATATACCCTCTGGTCCACAATGGTGTCCTGACTACAGATAAGCTAGTACAATGATGGCACAAAGCTTGTGGGAATAACCACCAATGTCAGATTGACGTAAGGCCCACTACACAAGATGAAACCCATACCTGACACTGCTTGTGTGACCATGAACCCAAGATGAGATAGCCCAAGAATTTAGGGGAAGACCAAACAGTACTGTTAAGAAAAAAAAAAACACAAAAAAAACCTAGTCATAAAATGACTCCTGATGACAATCTGCTACTTACAGATCAGTGCCTTGCTCAGTTATCATCAGGAAAGCCCCCTCCTGCTGCAGATGGGAACAAATACAGAGACCCACGGCCAGACATTATGCAGAGAGTGAACACTCAGCCCTAATGGGGATGTCTCCATCAAATCCCTCCCCTCAGGGTTCAGGGAACCCTGTTGATGAGAAGGTGGAAAGAGTGTAAGAGCCAGAGGAAATGGAGGACACCAAGAGAAACAAAACCCCCTAAATCAACAGAATTGGCACACATATGAACTCCCAGAGA
This sequence comes from Peromyscus californicus insignis, assembly GCF_007827085.1. Classification (NCBI taxonomy): domain Eukaryota; kingdom Metazoa; phylum Chordata; class Mammalia; order Rodentia; family Cricetidae; genus Peromyscus; species Peromyscus californicus. The sequence continues at coordinate 31,674,527 of NW_026294391.1, read as the reverse complement.
CTGAGACAGCTTGCACAGAGCTTGCACAGGTCTGTACCAGATGGGGGTCCTAAAGATAAAAGAAGTGGACACATGGACCCATTCCTAACTCAGAAGCTATCTCCAATTGATAACCATTTGTGAAAGAAAATTGAGTTTTTTCCAAGGGAGTCTCACTGTGGAAACAAACTCCTCTTAAAGGTAAGCCAGGTGCCTAGCAGTAGACGGCCAACAGAAACCAAGCTCAATGGCATCTCTGGAGGTTCCTCATCTCATAACGATGTGTCAGGGCTCTTCCTCTTTAAAAACATTATCTTATTTTTTATTTTTGGTTTATTTTATTTATATTTTTCTCTCTTTTTACCCTACAGGCCCTGTGCGCATATATATTATTGCTTCCAGTTTAGTGGGGTTTTTTTTTAGAGGGGTGGTATTCCTGAATATGTAAATGAGTGGCTCTCTCCATCTGTAATGTGTTTCTTTTCCCTTTCCTTGGGCTCTTTTCCTTCTGTTTTCTTTGTCCTATTCTGATGTGTTAGCTTTTGTTTCACCTTATTGTATTGTATTTTTTATTATTCCTTAGAAGCCTGTTTGTTTTCTAATGAGACAGAAAGAAAGTGAATCTGGATGGAATAGGAGGTGAGGAGGAACAGAGAGGATTAGAGGGAGGGAAAACTATAATCAGGCTATATTATGTGAGAAAAAAACCCCATTTTCCAAGAAAGGGGAAAAGGAAATCTAAGGTGTCTACAACACAGGAGATAATAGGATTTGCTGTGGGATGGTCTGTATGTCAAATGTGTTGCTGATTGGTCAATAAATAAATCACTGATTGGCCCGTGGCCAGGCAGGAAGTATAGGCGGGACAAGGAGGAGAATAGAGCTGGGAAGTGGAAGGCTGAGTCAGAGAGACACTGCCAGCCGCCATAATGAGAAACAGCATGTGAAGATGCCGGTAAGCCACGAGCTATGTGGCAAGGTATAGATTTATAGAAATGGATTAATTTAAACTGTAAGAACAGTTAGCAAGAAGCCTGCCACGGCCATACAGTTTGTAACCAATATAAGTCTCTGTGTTTACTTGGTCGGGTCTGAGCGGCTGTGGGACTGGCAGGTGATAGAGATTTGTTCTGACTGTGGGCCAGGCAGGAAAACTCAAGCTACAAATGGCGTCCAACGTGGGGCAAGAGTTCCCACCTAAAAACTGAGAAAAAAGATTCTAAAATGGAGCTAAAAACAGCTTCCTAATTGTCTCTCTCAAATGAGCGGCAGCTGCCTGTTTGAGCTACTGGCGGGTTCCTAGCGTGTGCGCTCAACCTGCAGTATGGCGGGAATGAGGCCTCTGCAAGTGGCACATTAAGCTGCTTGGTGGATTAGACTTTGCTAGTACAAAACAAAAAAAAAAAAAAAAAAAAGAGGTTTCTGGGCTACATGCTGCTTGGATAAAAGCATAGACCCACGATGGCTCCCAGAGCTGGCGGTAAGCATACTGCCGCCATGTTGGGAAGCTGAGGTAGGCGGAGCCAGTAGCCACAGCTGCTGCAGTTTAAGGCAATAGATTCACAATAAGACAGATTCAGATGTAATAGTTTACAATGTGTGTAAAAGATACGTAGGCTTGAAAGAGATTAAAAAAGTGATATATACAGTTACAGAAACAAATACATAGTTTTAAAAAGAGACAGTAAAATTAATATAAAAAATATAAAAAATAAGCCCCGTAAAGATGGATATCACACAGAGAATCTGGATTGTGTTGTCTTTGGGATTCTTAACTACGGAGAGATATTTGATTGTAAAGGAAGCTGAGTTAAACCAATATGCATTAAGAACACATAAGAAGAGTGCAAAGCTATTTGAGATGAGTGATGTGTATTCTTAGTACCTTGACTTTGGAGACATATCATGGCTATATGGATATGTCCAACATCATTAAGATGTACATATTAAATATAGACATTTTAAATGTATCAATTATAGTTTAAGAAAGTTTAGACAATTTCAAAAAAACAAAAGAAAAGAAGCTGAGATATAGGTATAGAAGGCCAAGACTACTCTCATGGACCATAGATAAATGGCAAGGCCAGCATTCTTTTTGTGAATGTTACTAAAAAATGAAGTTTACCATCAACTCAGAAAGAATAGACAAAACAGGTCCTTAATCCTGTATCACAATAAATTGTTCCTGAAAAATGTTAAAGCATGAGAGCACATCTGAGCTTGGATTTCACTAAACCCCAGGGAATATAACAGGTAGAAAAGTAGAATAGTAGAAACTGAACAATACTCTATCCTCCTATAACCTACAAGAGGCCCACATTTTGAAATGCCAAAATAGCCATGGACACTCATTAGTCACAGGTTTTTCATTTGAAAACTAGTTCGTGATTAGTAGATGTTATCATAAATGGTCATTTTGTTTTAAAAGATGGTGCCTATTCCTCTTTGACTTGCCTATAGTTAAGAGGGCTCAGATTTTATCAAAATCTGTTATTACAAAAATTCCAGAGGGAATAATTTTCTCCTTTTTCCTAAATAGTAGTTTATGATAGTTAAAAATACATAAGAAAATAATTCATTTTAAATCTTTATCAGTTTTCGTTGGATTTTGAGCAAGAGTTCCATGTTAGTTACCAAAAAAATGTCTAAATAGGTACAAGAAAATAGGGAAATCAACCCTCATAATCATACTTTTCTCTCCAAAAAATGTTATCCTCATTGTAAAACTAATAATACTACTGCTAACAATAAGAAAGTTTGAATATTAGTATAATAATATAATTTTATCTTTTCAACATTTTATATATAGAATTGTGTGATTTCTGTAGTGGGATGCCCAAAGAGAACTGGAATCACTTAAGATTTTAAAAGTTCTAATTTCTAGGTCAAATACATATTCCAATGTACACAATCTGTAGGGCAATCTAAAAATATTAATTTCTTTTTGAGACAGGGTCTCTCTACATGACTCTGACTGTCCTGGAACTCACTATGGAAAACAGACTGGACTTAAACTCACAGAGATACCTTGCCTGCCTCTACCTCCCAAGTTCTAGGATTAAAGGTGTGTGCCACAACACCCAGATTATCTTGATTTTTTTTATTCTTCCAACTAGATTCTAATGTACAATCAAGATTAGGAAAAATTGGCCCAAATACAAAGAAAGATAATCTTAGATGTTAAATTATGATCCTCAACGAAAATTTATATATGGAAGCCCTAACTCCCAGTATCACGTGGGTTAACCCTATTTGTAAACAGTATTGTAAAGACAGAATTAGTAAAAATAAGATCATACTGAAATAGGTGGGCCCCTAATCTAATATGAGTGATGTCCTTTTATTAAATTTTTTTAAAGATTTATTTTATGTGTATGAGTATTTTGCCTGCATGTATGTCTGCACACCATGTTCATGCCTAGCAGCTGCAGAGGTCAAAAGAGGGCACCAAATCATCTACAAGTGAAGATGCATGTGGATGGTTGTGACCCACATGTGGGTGTTGAGAACCAAACCTAGGTCTTCTGCAAGGGGGGCAGCAAGTGCTTAGCTTAACCACAGAGTCGATTCTCGAGCTCTGGGAACAATTTCTGTTTTAAATTTTTACTTTTTTTTTTTATAATTTTACAGATGAAATTCTCACCTCCCATCCCTGTCCACCCTCCTCCTCATAAATCTCTGAGTTCACATATGTTCCTTCTGTTTTGTGACCCACCAAGATTAACCAGGGCTGTCTGTGTGACTGTGGAGACTGGAAGTCTCAGCAAAGGATACACGACTAAAGACAAGCATCCCCTTTATCCCAGAATCTATCAGTAACCAAGAGTTTAGAGATGAAGAGTAGGTGCCCAGTGAGCCCCTTCCCCTTTCTTGCTTGATTGTTGATAGGGCTGGTGTAGCAGGTTTTCTCAGACCACCAGCCCCCAAATTATGACATGGAGACATTATTATTATTATTATTTATAAATGCTCGCCCTTTTCTTATGCATGTCCCACTAGCTTTTATAACTTAGTTTAACCTGTTTTTCTTCATCTATGTTTTTCCTCAGGGCTTTTTACCTTTCTTTCCTTCTGTATGTCCTACTCCACGTCTGACTGGCTGGTGGCTGCCTGGCTGGCTGGTCCCAGGCATCTCCCTTTTTTTCTCCCTCGCTCTCTTCTCTCGAGTCTAGATTCCTCCTCTTACTTAGTCTCTCTGACCACCAGCCCCACCTATCCCTCTCCTGCCTAGCTATTGGCCGTTCAGATTTTATTAGACCAATCAGGTGCCTTAGGCAGGCAAAGCAACACATCTTTATATCATTAAGTAAATGCAGCATAAACAAATGTAACACACCTTTACATAGTGAAACTAATATTCCACAACAAACAAATGTAACACATCTTTACATAGTTAAAGTAATATTCCACAACAGGCTGGCATGTACAGGCTACTATGGTTGATGTGAGCTAATGATTACAATAGTTGTACAGAACCTAGGGAAAACTATTCATAGCCCTTCACCTGTCTTCTGGCTCTTACATACCCCTTCTCCCTCTTTTCACGATGTTCCCTCAGCCTTGGATGGAATGGTGTAAGTGACCTGTTTAGGACTGGGTCCATATTCTTTGCTTATTTTGTGTCTAATGAAGCCATGAGTCTCTTCATTCATCACTGTTCGTGGTAAGGAGAGATTTCTCTGAGAAAAACTAGAAACTGCTATTGTCTATGGCTTTATATATAGGTATTTAGAAGGCAGTTTGATGCTATGTCAATTTAGTCCTTTGAAACATGGGGGAGGATTAGACAGAGAGAAGCACATAGTGAGAATGCCATATAAATGCCATATAAATGCCATATAAAAACTGAATTCATGGCCGGGCGGTGGTGGCGCACGCCTTTAATCCCAGCACTCGGGAGGCAGAGCCAGGCGGATCTCTGTGAGTTCGAGGCCAGCCTGGGCTACCAAGTGAGTTCCAGGAAAGGCGCAAAGCTACACAGAGAAACCCTGTCTTGAAAAACCAAAAAAAAAAAAAAAAAAAAAAAAAAAAAAAAAAAAAAAAAAAAAAAAAAACTGAATTCACACTGCCCTAAGTTAAGGAAGTTAGGAGAGAAGCCTAAAATAAGTGTACCCTTCTTCAGTTCCCTCAGCAGGCATGTGGCCCTGCTGACACCTTGATCTCAGGGTTCTGTCGAGACTGGTAAGCTGTTCATATTGTGGTACTTGGTCATGGCAGCCCTAGGAAACTAGTGTCAGATTATAATCATACTGATGACCTCACTCTTATCAGCTATGCTACATTAACTTCTTGGTATGACCAAATGTCAATAAGAGCATCACATAAGGTACCCAGTGAGAAAAGATTTTGTTACATTTTCACTTCAGAATTGTTAGGTTCTATTCCAGGTAAATCATCATCTTCACAACTATTTTAGTCTCCTGGTTTGGACATAATACACAGATAGCATTGACTGCACTCTTAAATTTTCAATAACTGCTTACTGCTACCTGCCATGGTCATAACCTCACCATGTGAGAAAGACTGAAAACACCCTGCCCAGGTTAGGAGACCATATAAGAAAGACTCACCTCAAGCAGTGATCAAGCAGAAGTCTAAATGGAGTCATAGCAAATGATATACATTTATTGTGGGGACTGGAGGAAGCCCTGAGTATGTGAAGGCCTGGGTGGGTGTGTAGTATTGATATGAGCTGACCATGTCAAGGACCATAGCTTCAGAGCCATGATGAAATTATAAAGTCTTCCTTCTATGGCGAGGCTCAGAGGAACTGTGAAGTCTTCCTGTGGTCCATGGGTGGATGTTGATAGTGTGTACAGAAAATATCCACCATAGCTTTCTCCTCCAACCCTGGATATTTAGTCTAAAGACTGCAATCCTACAGACACTGCTCCTACTGAGATTAACTAAACCCATCTCTTTGCTCAAATGTATATAATAACCCCATCCTCTTGTTCAGCTGTATGCCATAATCCCACCTCGCTATTCAACTGTATACAACAAACAAGCTGAGGCACTGTGGTTTCTCCATGAGAACGCACAGTCCATTCAATCCTAGCTTTTTCTGTGTGTCTGTGTGTTTATCTTTTCTTCATTCCCTTGCTACTCCAGTCAAGTCCATCCCCGGAGCCATGCTGGACATGGCAATCTATTCCTCAACTTTTAGCATTATCACACAATCAGTGACTTTTGGATCTTATTTCAAAGATACTTTGTTACAGTCCTAAAATCAAATCCAGGTGATTCCAAGCAAAATGAATCCAATTCAAACTATTCCATGGTGAAATAAGCAACCTTAAGACATGTTTGTGGCATTTCAAAATAATATAATTGTATACCCATTTATACCTACCATCCAGAACCCATTATTTTATGTGATATCATAATTTTAGATGCATTTTAAGAACCATCTCAGTCAGATACTTTAAAGTTAAGTCTGTATAACAATCTTGTGTGGAGATATCATCCTCCAGGTTTTCAGGAAAATATGTATAAAAATACAAAACACACATACAATATAGATAACTAAAATTGGAGGAATCTCACTGCTGCAGTAAGAACAAAACAGACTGTGAGAGTAAAAGAAGAAAAGGAAATGAAACCATGTTGGTGCTTCTTTATAAAAGTATTACCTGCCAGAAAGACCAAAGAAGATGCATCCTCTCCCCCGCAGTTTGGTTCACTCTGCCTGGTATGTGATGATATCTGTGACTGACAACCTTTCTTGGGATTGAGCCCTGAGAGTAGTTTCTGGGCTTATCTACTTAGAAATTCAAGGACCCAATGTAAAGGTTACCAACTACTAGATATTTCCACAATGGTTATGTTTGGGGGTTATTCTGTGAATTAGTGAACCAGTGATAAGCCACTCCCAAGCCAAGTCTATCTATTGTCCGGTTTCTGACCGTTTTGACACTATTATGAGGAGGTCACGGTGGTACTAGAGGCTCTAGAATATCAATGTCACCAAGCACACTATATCCAACCACTGTGGAACAATCTGAGTATTCCCCTTTTCTCTCTGCATGGTTACTCAAGGAAGTATCACTAAAGCATTAGAGTGAATAAAAAGGAGGCTTGCTGCTGAAGACACTTGTGATGACAGGGTAAGATTGAGGTCCTCTCTGTCTCTGTCTCGCTCTGTCTCTCCATCTTTCTCTGTCCTGTCTCTGTCTGTCTCTCTCTCAGTGTGTGTGTGTGTGTGTGTGTGTGTGTGTGTGTGTGTGTGTGTGTGTGTGTGTGTGTGTGTGAAGTGCTGGGGCTTTACCCCATGTCCTTGCACTTGCTTGACAAATGCTCTATCACCTGAGCTTGGATCTTGAAACTGGTTACAGGATTTTGACTTTCCATTAAGTCACATACCTCAGCCCTCTGATTATCTGTTCTTGATTTCTTTTGATTATATACAGTAAGCAATATCCAGGCTGCCCATCTGTATTGCATCTAAAATACTATGTCCTGTTAAGTATCTCCATAAATCCTTGCAAGCCAGGGTCTCCTGGTTGTGATTCTGAAACTGCTGCCCATAGTGATCATTATGCCTACCTTACTTCTAATGGTCCAGGACTGCCATCTGCTATTCTGGGATCACATTAGCCCCATTGCTGCTAAGAATCTAGTTCTGTAATAACATTTCCTACCATCAACTCTGGCCTACAGAGAACAGCCAATATTAAACTTTTCTATGAGGTTACCCCCCTTCCCCAGTGCAATTCTTATTATCTTGGAAAAATAAATCCTTCCCAAGGAACATAGTCAATTGGTGGGGTTTATTATATAACAGAGTCATTTCAGCATGCCCTTTTCTGGGAACCCTTTTACCCCTTCTACTAAAGTCTTTGTTGGCAATCCTGGTATCTCTACTTCATCTAATATAGACCATTTCTTTTTATTTTAGTTCCAAGAACTATCTCAGGAACACATTTAAAAAATTGTATATCAAAGAAGTTCTCAATTATTGATGAAATAAGCAGAATTATAAGATGGCTCCCAAGATGACCCCCTGATATACCTGTCCTGTATAAACAGCTCTACTTAAATGAAGGCAGGACTTTGTTAATTTATTGGACTCTCAGTCCTCTAATACAACAATGATGAAGTGCTGATACAGCCATAGAACTTAGCCTCAGTCAGTTAGCTGTTTGCAGTAATCAAAAGGAAAATTATCCTGGGAAGAGGCAAGCCGTGTAAAAGAGGAAAGTCATCAAAGCTGCAGTTGCTTTCTTTTGGGCCTGAAAGAAGCAAGATGCTGTGTTCTCGAGAGGCCACAGTGGAAATAGTGTTGTGGACCAGTGGCAACCTCTAAAGACTGAAGGCCCCAACCCTACAGCTGTAAGGGTCATCCCAACTAGGAAACTTAGAAGAGGATCTCAAGCCTCATATGGAACTGTTCCAGGTGACACTTTGATTTCAGTTGAGCCACCCTTGGACTGAGCAAGGAGGTGATAAAGGATGAATCAGTGTTGAGTTTCTAGGCACCTTATCATTGTTACCCAGCAATAGGAAGTTAATGAAATGGGAAAGCTTCTCTTAACAGCTTTCCTTATGCCTTGCCTTCTTGGAACAGCAGCTTTAGGAGCATTTCTAAGCATGCTCTCTCGGTGATTCCAGTACGGGTTAGTTAATCTTTCAAGTTCTTTAAGTATTCAATCCTCTTCTCCCTAAGTACACTCAACTCTGCTCCTCAGGTCATGCTGAGATTTCGTTGCTAGCTCTTGGTCTGAGGATTCTTCAGGTTAGTAGACACATATCATGGGGAGGGAAGAAAAGCTTTAATTTGTAAGATGTGTGCTTCACATGAAAGTATCCACTGTGAACTGTCAGCAGGAACTCATCCCACAACTATGGAATAGGTGCATCCACTGGCAAGACAAATATGTGGGGCACACCCAGGACACTCCCTTCACAGCCCCTCTGTAATCCACAGCTTTTAGTATCCTACATTGACAACCACCTCTGAGCCCATCTCCAGTTGCCCTTACTACCTGCGACCACACTGAGATCCTTGCTGTGCTGTAAGCAGTGCAGCATTGTACTATCTGGTCTCTGAGACTTTCCACTTCCTGTTCCCTTTGGAACGAATATTTCTCCTGTAATTTTGATATGACTGCTTCCCCATATCATCCTTTCAGTAAAGCCTCCTTGGCTACTCACTACATTATAAATTACTAGCTGTGCTCCCCCATCTCTCAGCCTAGGGACTCTTTTTGGCTCTGCTTGCCCCTATATAACTTGAGGCAATGCTTTTTGTTACAGATACTCAGTAAATGTTTGATGAAGTAATTAATTGAACAATCAATGAATACAGTGTAAAGAAATGATAAAAAGAGAACCTTCTTGTTACAAATTATTCCAAAGTTTGAAGCAGTGGTTTGCAAATCAACATGGAGCGGCATGGCCAAGAGGACTTGTTAAATTACTCATCACTGCCCTTCTCTCCCACAGTTTCTGGTTCTGTAAATCAGGGATCTTGCCCCAAAATTTGCATTTCTAACAAGCTCTTAGGTAATGTTAATGCTTTCAATTCAAGGACCAAACTGAAAACCACTGGGGTAAAGGCACATGGATAGAATATATACTGCAAAATAACCTAATAAGTCCCACAGTTTTCTTACAACTTAAAAAATTTCCAAGTGGGAATAATAAGTAAAGATATTTTTCCAATTTTTTCTTTGGAAGAGCATAATCATATTTTAAAGTGCCTTTAAATTTTTACATATGGTTTATAGTAATTGGATCAAAAGATGAATGATTTCAAATCTTAATTCCAAGTTGTATGGTGGAATGATAAATAGCCGATAAATCATTTACAAAGTCTTAATATTATGCAAAAAGGCTTACATATTAATGTTAAACAGAAAAAGTAAATTTGAATATGTGCCTAATTTAATCCCAACTGTGTTAAATGAGTGTAGAAAACTATTAGAAAGAATTACATCTATAATAACTATGATTTTCTTTTAGGTAAATGAATTATTGAAAGAGATGGTATTTCTGCTTTTTATGAACTTCAAATGTTATTTAAGCATGTGTTGGGATGGGAGGTATAGCTTACCTAGCCTGTGCAAGGCTATGAGTTCCCTCCTCAGCACTGAAAATGAATTAATAGCCAGAAAGATAAAAATATGCTTTTATTTTCAAAGCTAAGACATATTTTTAGGGAGACAGAAAGAATAGAGAGGCAAAGATGGAAGTCAAGAGGATAGACACAAACCTAACCCTGAAATTGACATAGTAAGTATTGGTTTGCTCCAAATTCAACCTGCTAAAAGTAATGTATTAATAAGTATCCAAAAGACTTGTACAAGAAATCATCTTTAACTACCTTAATGAATGAACATTAAATAGTTTATTCCCACCCCAAAAACAAAATTTTAAGGAAGAGTATTAATTCATTCTTATTTTCATAATTCCAAACAACAAAATCGACAAACAGAGTTGTTAAAAATAAAACACAAACACCTTAATTAGGATCACATTTGCAAAACTCCCTTGTTGATTTTCCATTCAAGGATTTCGGGAAAATACTTTTAGTCATGTACAAAATGAAAGGAACTAGAAGGCTAATTAGCATGAATTCTGTTTTTCTCTCAGTTAAATATGAGGTGGCCTGTTTTAAAGCAATCAAAAGAAAGCCAAAATGTTATGAAGGCTATCTTTCTGGAAGAATTCTGTTTAAGAAAAATGTTTTATAGAGCAAGTACAAACAAATAGTACCTAGGTGGAAGTACCACAATTTGATTTTAAAAATTAAAATGAACAAACTAATCTCAGTTTGTTCAAAGATCAAAAACATTAGAATTATTAACATGTATCTTCTATCTTTGAAACATGTAAATAGTCAATAAAACAGAATTAAACATAATAAAAATTCTGAAAATATTTAAAGTTCTCTTCACTGGACGGATGGGAATTCTTCCAAGTTATTTTAAGACACAGTAATTTTACCCTACATCTCTGTTGGGATGTATGACCAATAAACAGTTAAATTTCAAATATATAACCAACATATCATTTTTCATTATAACTATGCCTCAGACTTTGGATTAAATATACTTATACTGAAAAGTATTCATTATTTATCCAAATGTCCAGTTTTACAGGATGTCCTTTGTTAGTTGGATAAACCAGTTAAAGACCACACAAGACTTTTCTGTCCCATTGTTGTAACTTCCAGTGAGTCTATAATCATTTTATAATCACCTTTAAGTGGAAGAGTAGAGATTTTTGGAAAGGAGATGCTCATGGAATTGAATTCAGGCCATCTGAAACTACCTACAGCCTAAGGACAAGCACTTAAAAACAAAATGAAACATTCCTTGAAACAAGACCTCGGGTAGCACAGGTTGGTCTTGAACTTGCTATGGTCTTCATACCTCTACCTCCCTGTACTCAGATCACAGGCCTGTGCCACTACACCTGTTTTAGGCAGTGCTGGGGGCTTCTTGCAAACTACAAACACATTCGAACAACTGAGCAACAGCTCTAGCTATATATATTTGTTAAAAGATAAAGGCAAAGAAGCATTAGTATTTGGGTAAGACATAACATAAAATCATTTTTGGAGAATGTGAGTGGAAGACTTTAAAACAAAATTATTCCTTAAAAGTGGGTTGTGTTGTTGCTAATTCATTGAGGTTACAAGAGAAATGAGACAGGAAGCCCCTTCCCTGTATACAGTGCTGCACCAACAACAAAGAGATTATTTAAATCCAGTACAAGTATATGTGTATTTAGATTCTGACTTGGTCATTTTCTTTTCCTATTAAAAATCCTTCTGCAAACCTGAAACTGCATGAAAGGCATTTACAGCAGAATTCAAATGTGAAAGTCAGGAATGGTAGAAAAAAAAGTCATGGGGAAACAAATGTCATTTCTTATCATTGATCTATTTTCTTCTTCCATTGAAGCATTGTTTTTAAAGAATATCAAGCTGTTTATTCTGAGTTATTAAGCAACAACCTGAAGTGGGTAAGAAAGAAAAATACCAGTGCCATCCCTCCTCATCAGTTACATTTTCAATTGGGGAGGGGGGTTGAAGAATTAACTTTCTTCTTTGGGGGAGGGAATTAAGGTAAGAAAGAGAGTACTATGAGAGTGAGCAAAAATATCACAGCAGCAGAACACATGGTGAGTGGGTAGAGTGGGAGAACACTACAGAAATGGATATGTATGACCTCACCATGAGCATCCCTAAAATAGCCTGGAAAGATGGGAGGATTGACAGCTTATTCAACACTGTGTGTCCAGATGCACAGAGCAGACCAACAGCTCAATAATCATTTCTGGCCTGTCAGCTTCATTGAAGACAAGTGCTTAAAGCTCAAGACAGTTTTGTTCAGAGAACCAAGTGTATGTTTTTAAAGTGGATTTTTCCACTTAGCAACATGCCTGAAGCCAGATTTCTCATCTTGAAGCCAACAGAGTCACATCCCATATGCAATATATGGGTACTACTTTGCAGAAAACTACCAGCTAACGAAAGGAGTTTTGGGTTTTCATGATGAGCATTGTAGATTAGAGATTTACAGATCAAATAATGCAGACTTCACTTTTGACAAGCTTCTTTTCAATTTGGAGAGAAGACAAAAATCACAGAAAGTTGCAAATTTCATTTAAGGGCTTTGAAGAGTTGAAAATTGCCATCTTTACATACACTTGCTCCACACATTCAAGTTTGCAGGGGTTTTCTAGTCTACCATTTGATCCAGACAATAGCTCTTTGAAGAGATTTAAGGAATTCAGCATTGCAGAAGCAAGCAGAATACCATCTCAGTGGGGAACTCATGAAGCCTTACCTCTGACTGAGGAGCTACTGGCAGTTAATAGCTGCCAGGGGAGAAAGAATCACTCCTGGGGAGTGTGGCCACTGGTAGTTGCTCATGCTTCCATGGAAGGTCCCCCACCTATGCACACATGGGCAGCACTAAAAGGACTGAATGAATTGCTTAACAACAACAAAAAGAATAATAATAAGAAAACATGAAGTTGGGAGATGGACTTAGGGGGAATATCTAGGGAAAGTGGAAGGGATAAAATGGGGTGGTTATGAACCTGTATTATAACTGTAATTTTTGGTTGATAACTGTTTTGGTATATGTAATTTTAACAGGTTAAAGTTAAAACCTTCTTTTTGTTTAGAAAGAAAAGGGGAAATGCCTCCCAAACAGATCAAGCTAATCAACTATCTCACTTATCCAGAGGACCTGATCCAGTTGGGGGCTCCTCAGCTATTGGTTCATAGTTCATGTGTTTCCAGGCATCCAGGCAGTGGGACCGGGACCTGTCCTCAGTACATGAGCTGGCTGTTTGGAACCTGGGGCTTATGCAGGGACACTTGGCTCAGCCTTGGAGGAAGGGACTGGACCTGCCTGGACTGAATCTACCAGGTTGAACTCAATCCCCAGGGGAGTCTTTGCCCTGGAGGAGATGGGAATGGGGGGGTGGGCTGGGGGGAAGGCGGGGGGGGGGGCAGAAGGGGAAGGACAAGGGAATCCGTGGCTGATACATAAAATTAATTTAAATTATAAAATAAAAAAAGAAAAGGGGAAATGATTGGGGGATGTCTTTTTGCATGCTGTGAAAATATGTTGCTCTGGTTGATAAATCAAGCTGTTTGGCCTATGGCAAGGCAGCTTAGAAGCAGGCAGAAAATCCAAACAGATAGAGAGGAAGGAGAAAGGCAGAACAAAGGAGACACTGCCAGCCACTGCCAGAAGAAGCAAGTTGTAAAAGTACTGGTAAGCAACAAGCCATGTGGCAAAGTATAGATTTATAGAAATGGGTTAATTTAAGATGTAAGAACTAGATAACAAGAAGCCTGCCATGGCCATAGTTTAAAAATAATATTAGCCTGTGTGTGTTTATTTGGGTCTGAATGACTATGGACTGGCCGGTGAGAGAGATTTGTCCTGACCATGGGCCAGGTGGGACACAGAAAAACTTCCAGCTACAAATAGTGCCCATACGTGGTGGCAAGAGTTTCCACCTAAAACCTGAGAGAGCTTAAGAAGAGATTATAAATGTAGCTAAGAGCACCTTCCAAGTTCATGTCGCTCATGGTGGGCCTAGGTACAATCATGTGTCCCCTGGCTATGGCAGGTTCATGGCATGTGGGCTGGAGCTACAGCATGGTGGATTCCCACCGAGTTACACAGAGGCTTCTGCAAGCCAAGCAACATGGTGTGTGATGGATATAGCTTTTACTACTAAAAAACAAAAAAGAGGTTTCTGGGCTATACACTGCTGGATGGAAGCATAGACCCACTGCTTCCCAGAGTCCAGCAGTGAGCATGATTCCCCCAAAGCTGGTGGTAAACGTAGTTCCAACATGTTGGAAAGCTGAGGTGGGTGGAGTCAGTAGCCAAAGCTGCTATTTTAGTCCTAATAATGCTGCAATTTAAAGCAATAGATTCACAATAAAACAGACTCAGATGGGATAAACCCTAAACAGTTTACAGTGTGTGTAACAATGTACATAAGCTTGGAAGAGAGAGGAAAAGGAACATAGACAGCTATATAAAGAAATAGAAAAAAAAAGGAATAGAAAGTTTAAAAAAAATAAAGTCTTTAAAGAGAAAGTAAAAGTAATATAAAAAATAAGCCATGTAAAGATGGATATCACACAGAGTCTGGATTATATTGTCTTTGGGATTTTTAACTGCAGAGAGACATTTGATTGTAAAAACTGCTGAGTTAAATCAATATGTATATTTTAAAGGTATCTCAATTTCAAAATTTATGTCTCAGGATACATTGCTTTAGAAAAGAGGCTCTGCTTTTGTTTCCACAGAAGATGAGAATCTGTGGATTGCTTCCAGGCTAATATGATTTGACCAGCCAAGACCCCCTGAAAGGTCTCTAATGACACCATGGCCAGATGATCCAAAATCCAGAATGGTTTCAAAGCAACTGGCTCAGATAATGCAGCCTCACAGAATATACCAGTCAGGACTTGACCATAATTCTTAATTTTCTCAGGATCCCCATAAGAATACAGCACCCTCTTTCAGCAGGAAGTAGCCTAGAAAACTATGCCGACATTCCCAAAAAAATGAATTATGGATGTTTGTCTTTGTTTAGGTTGTTGGTTACAAATTGTTATTGGTCATAGTCAATATCTTTCTAAAAGAAGAAAGGGGATATAATATGGAAATATAGGATATAGATATGATAGGATAAAAGGGTAGATTGTTGAACCTACTTTTAAAGAGCAACTTGTTTAAAAATATTTTACATTGCTATGGATTTTAGTTTATTGATACAAATTTAAAGTTAATTTTGTTATACTGTATGTATATTTCTACTCTTGTTTAAAGTATTATGATTGTACAGCTCATTTGAAATTGTAATATATAATTAAGAAATACAGATTAATAATTAGTCTTCTATGATAGTCAAACTTACAGTCATGTTAAATTTTCTAGGTATACATAGATATAATTCAGTTAGATAGGTAATCTTCAAACACTTCAATGACCGACAGAATCTGGCATTTAAAATGTTTTAAAAACTTAGACTTTTCTGGACAATGAGACACGTCTGCTCCTGGCAGCACCAATTACTTCAAGGAAGATGATGGGCGCCAAAGACACTCCATATGGAGTTTATCTTCTTCATGGCAAAAGTTAGCCACTAGGCAAAAAAAAAATGCCCTTGTGTTAACTGATTGACAGTATGTCATATAAACTGGACATGCAGGACCTATAGGAAAGTGACCCCTGAACTTTGCAAGGCAAAATGGTCCTTCAGGTTCCTGCTTAGCAAAGAAACTGCCAGACATTCTACAGGACACAGAGAAAAGTGACTGAGAGACTCTAGGCTAATAGGCTGAAGAATGGATGCCCCAAAGTTACAGAAGAACTTTGGGTAACCGTCCAAGTAGAATTTTGGAAGTTGCTTACAATGTATTTCCTGTTTACTTAGGTAATATTATATCCTTCTGGGGTCTTTGATGTAGCTGAAGACTAGATAGTTATAATTACAATTTTCCTTGGTTATGATAAAAGATAAATTAGATATGAAACCTTAGACTCACAAATACAAGATAGACAGAAATTTTTTTCTTTAATTTTACAAAATACAAATAGACTAGATATTGTAACTGTAATTCTTGTTTGATAACTGTTTTGTTATATGTAATTTTAATAGGTTAAAGTTAAAATCTACTTTTTGTTTAGACTGAAAAGGGGAAGTGTTGGGGGAATGTCTTTCTGTATGCTGCAAATATGTGTTGCTCTGATTGGTTAATAAATAAAGCCATTTGGCCTATGTAAAGGCAGCTTAGAGGCAGGTGGGAAATTCAAAGAGAGAGACAGGAAGAAGGCAGGGGCCTGGAGGAGACACTAGTGAGCCACCTAAGGAGCAACATGTAATGGGATGCAGGTAAAGCCACAGAACATGTGGTGATATATAGATTAATAGTTATAGGCTAATTTAAGATATAAGAGCTAGCTAGCAAAAGGCTTGAGCCATGGCCATGCAGTTACAATTAATATAAGCCTCTGTGTGTTTAATTGAGGGATGCAAGTGGGAGAGATTTGTTCCAACCACCAGCAGGCCTGGACACAGGAAATCTTCCAACTACAAATCTATTTTATAGTATATATGTATGAAATCCTCAAGGAGTAAAATACTGTTCTTTTTATTATTATTAAGAAAAATTTTATTCATTTTACATAGCAATCACAGATCCCCCTTTTCCCCCCTCCAGCCCTTCCAGTCTTTCCCCCGAACCCACTCCCCATTTCCTTCTACAAGAAAGTAAGTCCTCCCATGGGGAGTCAGCAGACCCTGGTCCATTCAGTAGAGGCAGGTCCAAGCCCCTTCCCATGCATCAAGTCTGTGCAAAGTGTCCCACCATAGGTAGTGGGCTCCAAAAAGCCAGTTCATGTACCAGGGATGGATCCTGATCCTACTGCCAGGGGCCCCTTAAGCAGATCAAGCTACACAACTGTCTCACTTATGCAGAGGGCCTAGTCTAGTCCTGTGGAAGCTCCACAGGTGTTGATCTAAAGTTCATGAGTTCCCACTAATTTGGTTCGGTTGTCTCTGTAGGTTTCCCCATCATGATCTTGATGCCCCTTGCTCATAGAATCCCTCTTCTCTCTCTTTGACTAGACTCCTGGAGCTCAGCCTGGTGCTTGGCTGAATCTGCTTCCATCAGTTACTGGATAAAGGCTCTATGATGACAGGTAGGGTATTCACCGATCTGATTACTGGGGTAAGCCAGTTCAGGCACCCTCTCCACTACTGCTAGTAGTCTAATCTGGGGTCATTCTTGTGGATTCCTAGGAACTTCCCTAGCACCTGGTTTCTCTCTATTCCCATGATATCTCCCTCTATCATATTATCTCTTTCATTGCTTCCCCACCCCATTCCTGTTCCAGTTCTTAAGAACTACTTCAAATAGTAACAATTCACTTGATTTGTTGACAGAGATGTGGAAACTAATTGACATCCTCAGAGGCATATTCATATCCCTAGCAATACATTCCCCAAGTTTTTGGTGCACAGTAACTGCTAAGGAAGTATCAATGAAGACAAGGGGTACTGATGCATTCATAAGTGTTGCAGATGAAGAAATGACATGAATTGCATGACAGTCAATGTGCTACCAATGAACTCAAAGCTTGACACAAGTAGCAGTTCAGAAAACAGTGAACTAGCAAGAGACAAACAATATTGGAGTGCTTATTATGTGTCAGCTGTTATTCTCAGCCCTTTACAGTTATTTCCTTATATAAATCTCATGATAACTTTGTTATTATGACAAATTTTTTAAAAAGTTAAACTGAACCAACTATCTCACATGTTTACAGCATACCATCTTTTCATTATTCATCCAGTAAGGCATAAAGCTAATGGTTATTTCAGAAATCTAGAGGAAGGAATGCCTCTGGCTGGTATTCACAGGCCAATGAAAAAAAATGAAGGAAGGAAGGAAGGAAGGAAGGAAGGAAGGAAGGAAAGGAGGGGGGGGAGGGAGGGAAGGAGGGAGGGAGGGAGGGAGGGAGGGAGGGAGGGAGGAAAGCAAGTGTCAGTTTTGAAAAAGTGATGCATTCCAGGACAGTGTGGAAGAATGAGGCAATGCACAGAAAAAGAAAAATCACACACGAAATGTGTGTTAGTGAGGAACCATAACACCAGTAACTAACCAAGAGGCCACAAAATCTCCATGGCTTTCTATGTCAGTTCCTTGTGCACGTGACATCCTAAAAGCATGTTCTTGACTTTAGTGTTGCCTTCAGACATTGAGACTCCTTCTATCTCTTTTTACCAGTCCCAGTGCCTTGGGGTATACTGATGAATGCTCTGAACCTCACTGGGAAACAAAGGGAGAGAGAACATGAAGAAAAATTCTAGAAATTGTTCTATTTCAAATATAGTGTCTGCTCACTTTGTTTCTACCCTATATCCACTTCCCTTACTATGGCTTCGTAAAACTGCAACTGATACTTGAAAATGCAATCCAGCAGTGTGCCTGGGAAAAGGAGAAGATGTGACAGCCTCAGTTACAGCATGCACACTGGAACTGATGCCATCTGCCACAGAAAACCCCTACTGTTCTCTTATAGTTCAGTCTCGGGTATCATTTATCACTGACCATGATGGTGAGAGCTGACCGAAAGGGTAGTAATCAAACATAATATCCCCCCTAGTATTAGCAACCACCTACAGTCTGCTCCATGAGTGTCTGCCTTCCTCCAGCACTGTATTCTCATTTGGGAACATGTAACTTTTTTTAAGCAATGTAATGAGCATGCAAAAATCATTTAACTAAGGGAACCCTATGTAACTCCTGAGAGGAAAAATGTCAGAAAAGGGAAAGGTGCATGGAAAGTCAACCACAGGGGAAAAAAACATTTCTTTTAAATCTGTGATAAGAGAGCAAAATAATGGAAAAGGTAAGATTCAATCAGAAGTATTATAGTAAGTACAGAGCACAGAAAGATGAGGTGCTTAGAATGTGTCAGGGTTCTGTGGCACTGGGAACAGATTCTGGACCTTATGCATACTACACAAGCACTCTGCCACTGAGCTGCATCCCCAGCCCCCAAAATATTTTCTTCAAGAGATGAATGTGAAACATGAGGAAAGGAAGAGTGGAGAGAGAGCTAAAAATAAATCTGTCTATTACTCCCAAAGTAAGGTAACAAGTCCCTAATACAAGCATGACTGCTGAGGATATTTACATTAGTTTTTTTGTGGAAAAATTATTGTTCAGTTACAGACCATAAACCTTCACACATCTCTAAAGAACAATCCAAGGCATTCCTATAAAATTCCAGAAGATAAGAGTACTAAATCTAGTAAGGCCAAAACTGGTGTCTGTATCTGCTGACCTCACCCTCCATCATCACTCTGTCAGAATGGAGCTTCTCTCCTCACCACACTGAAATCATTTTGATCAATGTCACAACAGCAACCTCTACCTTGACAGGTGGTCTGTCAACTCTCCATCCTTAAACTTACTGTCTTCTGTCTTCTGGGCTACACTCAAAGCAGTTGATCACTCTCCTTGAATAAGTTCCTCTCTTGGTTTTAGTGACGTCATGCTTTGCCCAGCCCTGGTTCCTTCTCCAAAGAGTCCTCTTCTGTCTCACTTGGATGTGCTCAGGCACTCATTCTGGTTGTATTAAATACCTTTGGTATTTATTCTACTTCTCTTAGTAGTCTGCCTCTGTGTGTGTGTGTGTGTGTGTGTGTGTGTGTGTGTGTGTGTGTGTGTTTGTGTTGCACATGACTGTGCAAGCTCATGTAAAAATCAAAGTAGTCTTGTGTGTCTTCCTCTACTTTTTTCTGCCTTATTGCCTTGAGACAATCTCTCATTGAACTGGAAACTCGCCATGTCAGTCAAGCTGGTTGACCAGTGAGCTATCAGGATCTTTCTGTTCCCACCTCCCCACCCTCCTATACTCTCCCATACTATCACTCCCCCAGCCCTGCTCACACTATAGTTACAGCCATGTGTAAACAATCCTGGATTTTTATGTGGGTGCTGGAGATTCAAATGTAGGTCCTTGTGCTTACAGAGCAAGTGCTTTTATCCATGGAGCCATTTCCCCAGACCAGTAGTTTTCTTTTTGAAAAGGTCCTCTAAATTACTGATATATGTGAAAGCAACACTCATGATTCTCTTTCTTCATAAATCTAGTTTTTCCATGTGCCTTTCTCATCTTAAAAGATGACACCATTTGTTATTTAGTCAGTAAACCCAAACTTTAGGGTTACTCAAGTTTCCTTTCTATATATCATCCTACAGTGAATCCTTTCAGCTCACCTAGAACATCCCAAACTGGACCAATCCCTCTATTGATACTGATTTTATTGAGACCACAACATCAACTCTCATTATCAATATCACCTCTCACCATCAAAACCTCTTCCCAGTTTAACTCTTTACTATTTAAAAACTACTTTTCATTCATTAAATCAGAAAAATCTGTAAATTAGAGGTTAGACAATATGATTATATCATTTAAACCCTCTCCGAATTTGCATTGATCTTAAGTCCAAACTTTTAAGCATCCCTCTATTGTCCACCACTGTAAGCACATTTCATAGAAGAAAACCGTACCCTACCATAACATGATCAGGCCAAACTAGCCTTCTTCCTATTCCCCAAGCCAATCAGTTGCCACACATCTTCCAAACTAGCTCCTGTTGCATTCTGTCTCCTTGCTGTTTATGTTTCTGTCAGAATTTCCTGGAGCCTTAGGTATGCCACTCACCCACAGTCTAAAAGTTTCCTTCTTTGTTATTTGTCCTTTTCACTGGATTATAACGCACACAAGGACAAAGATTTATCTAGGTTGTTTGGTATTTGATCTTTTGTGCAGCACTAACAGCATATTGAGACGATGCTCAACACACATTTGTTAAGTGAATGATTTTTTAAGTAGCCATTTTCAGACAATAGGAGTGGCAAAATGGGTCTCTTTTGTTACCAAAATCTTTCACCAGTACTGGCTTCTTGTGAAGGTGCCTGGAATTAGCTGAGACCTCGTGAAAAAGAATAGCATAGCAGAGCCAGCAGAACTCTGGGCTGTTGCCAGGTTGTGGTGGGCCAAATGAAAGTCCAAATAGCAATATTGAGGTTTAGAGAAGGGGAGTCCTACAATATAATGGGAAAAGGCAGGAAAATGTCACTATATGCCATCAGTTCTCAGAGGGAATCACAAAAGAAAAGTTTTAGAAGCACTGTGTTTGACTTTCACTTCCCAGCCCACAATAACCCAAGTGCGGCCATCCCATTCCCAGGCTTCTATTTCTAGGTTGTAAGAATAGAGCAAATTTTAGAGTATTACAGACTTTCACAGGAAAGAGGGAAGATTACCTAAAAATATTTTCACCTTTGCCAAGAACTGCTTCCAAACACAAACCCTGGCTTGTCACACCTGCCCCATTTCCCCCTTTTCCTTCTTTGCATCTAGCTACCCCTCACTGAACCACATACATCTGGTACCATAAGAATTAGCTAACATGTCCTAAGTAATTTCAGCTCTTCACACAGAAGTGTTCCAGAAATAAAAAGAAGGTGCTAAATTGTTACAAGTTGCTTCTACCAGAATTATTGTTGAGAGTTTCTATTTTTCTATTTTTAAGTTTTTACCCTTATGTTTTGTGGAAGATAATGCCAAAGCATGTGATATTTCACCATATGAATAGTTCTTCTTAAATAAAAGACACAAAGCTAGTGTTATCTAGAGCCACAATTTCTATTTTCTCATGAAAATATGCACCAACCCAAAAAGAATAGGAACATTTTCTCTAATAGGCAAAATGTGAACTTTCTGCAATATGCAGGTCATGTGTCTTATATTTGAATTTCAATTCAGCTAACACTTCCTGAGGACCGACACTATGTTAAGTATATTGACACCTGCTTTCACATATACCTTATTTAATCTTCATAAATATCCTATAAGCACAGTATCATTGTACAATTTTAGAAAGGAAAAATGTGAAATAAGAATTAAAGTAATGACTATGTTTTACAAAGGTCATGATGTTTAATGTGACATATGGGCAGAATAATCTCCCTCCCATATATATATCCACACCTTAGCCCCTAGAATACGTGAAAGTGTTATCGCAATCTTAAAATCAACTTTGTACATGTGTGACTAGTGATTATCCATGTGATCCCACTATAAACATATAGGTCTTACATAAAAGGTAGATCAGAGTCAAAGGACATGAAATAAAAGAAGCAGCAGTTTGAATAACACAGGGCTGAGAGGAAGGCCACAAACGAAGGTAAGTAGGCAACCTCCAGAAAGCAGTCAAAGCAAAGTCATAGACTCTCTCCTCAAGCCTCCAGCGGAATGCAAACCTACCAACACCTTGAAATTAGACTTCAGAGATGTATTTTGGATTTCTGTTGTGCAGAACAGTAAGGTAATGCATTTGTGTTGCTTGAAACCAATATTGTAGTAGTTTGTTACAGTGGTGATAATAAATTTGTTCATTCTACATCTTTTGAGCATCCATGTCTGTTCGTACATTCAAGACAGGACTAAAAGCTCTAAATGTCCTACTCACTTCCACCTAATGAGCATCTATCACAGTATCATCTGCCTGACATCTACCCAAAAACTTATTGTTAGATTCCTGGGAGAAAGTCAAGTGGATCAGATTAGAGAACGTAAGTTAGAAAGCCTATTCAGTTTCTTTCTTTTTCACCCTAAGCACTAGGAAGCATGGGTCTAAATTTGGTGTGTGAAATGTATATTGTTTGTAATGGAAGTTGTTATTAAAGATAATTTAAACCCTATAGAAATCACAGCCACAATCCAAGATTTATCTGACATCATTCATTTTCATGGCAAAAGAAAGAAATTAATTTATTATGACTTTGTATAAAGTTAGCTCATTTCATTTCTTCCCTATCTGACTACTTGTAGCACTTCTTTCAATACTGCTGATTTGTAACATGTTTACAAAAACCAAGCACATGATTTCATCCTGATGAGAAACTGATAGACTGAGATATTAACAGATCTTTTGCAAAATTCTTCACATCCCATCTTTGGGTTAAGCAAAATACTCAGAACCCTACATGTTCACTGTACTTGCCTCCCTCTAGAACCCTTCACAGAATGACACTTTAACACTAAACATGGATTTTGTTTTTTACTAAGGGCCATGGAAGAACTAAATTTTTAAATCATAACTTTCAAAAATAAAATATGTAAACAAATTTCCAAGCATTATCAAATCCTCATCACATATGGAATCCAGTGACAAATTTCTCTTAAGTCTATCCAAAAAGTTATTATTAGTTTCTCAGGAGAGAAGTGGTTCCAACTAGAGAAAGTATAAATTATAAAGCCAACTGGTTTCTCTTTCCATTTTGCCCTATCTACCAGGATTCATAGGGCTAAATTTGATATGTGAAATGTGTAACCACTCACAACAAGGAATTCTTGCTAAAATTGTTCTCCTTTGTTATTTTGAAATTTTTTTGTTTTACACTCCCGTTATTGCTTTATACCACTTATCCTTCCTCAAACCATGTGTAAAGGGTGGAAGAATATAAATAAATTAATAAATAGTATATTGGACTGTATTCTAACTTTAATATTTATTGATACCTTGATGGACATTCAAGTTTTGCAAGAACAATGTCACTCACGTGCTGTAAAACAATAGAATGGCAAACCTCCAAGACAGTGAGTGGCAGGCTGATGAGGTGAAGAGGGCACACATTTAATAACAAGATCCCGAGGATAAGCACAGAGAAAATGGCATCTACACAGTAGGAGAGACTTTTTCAGGTAACACTCAAACTAGAAGATGTCCATTTCCTGCTGACATCCAGAATGTGCTAAAAATATTTGTCAAGAACTATGGAAATCTAATATGAACAAATGGCTTAAAGCAGAAATAAAACTAAGGGCTCTATACTTTCTGAACTTTGAACAATTTCTACAGTGGCTTAGAGGCAAATAGAGTTAATACTAGACCTAGTTTAGGGAATTGACCAATCTGTGACATCATTAAACACAATAGACAGTAAGAAATAGTAACTAAGCAATACCATAGAAAAAGACAGCTGACTAGACAAGAAAGAACCCAGAGATGTTTCAAGCGGTCATTCCTATGTAAAACCTTCAGCAATGTCTGAAAAAGACTAACTGTGAAGTAATCACGAAATCAAATCATGCTTGTAGCTGTGCACATTCTTTAGCTGAACCTGCTTCAGTACAAGGCCACTTACTCCACACTTCTTGATGCTAAATACTGCACCAACTACCTGAAATCAAAAGATGAATAACATATAGTCGGAGCCACAATGAAATTTATATTATAACAAAGAAAGCAGACAAATTAACAAATAATTATAAGACTGTGTTAGAGACTCTCTAGATCTTGTGTCTGAAACTTAGAAACCAAACACAAAAGGGAATCTAAGGAAAGATAAAATAGAACATAAGTTATGAACAAGAGACATAATGTTTGAGTCAGAGAAGGGACAAAAGAAAACTCCAAGCAGCAGACAAAATACAGGAAAAATCATGAGAACATGAAGTTGTGTATGTGCCCCATATGAAAATGCAAAATCAAGGGAGGGGGTGGAGAGGAACCAGGAAAAAATCGGCATGATCAGGTTTTTGCCTTTATTTTCCTTTTGGGACAACAAATCATGAAGTTGTTTCAGACCAATAAACCTGCTATGAGTAATTAAGAAAAGCCACCTTAACTTGAAGGAATCACCAAATTACCAAGGCATTAAGAATTTGCAGAGTGAAGATCCAGAAGATGGAAGCCAGGAGACTTGGGTCAGACATTGTGGAATATTTGTATCATGGAGGTGATTGCCAATTACCAAAGTGATTGCAGCAGAGGACTGGAGGGATGCCTCAGCGGTTAAGAGCTCTGCTCTTTCAGAGGTCCTGAGCTCAATTCCCAGCACCCACATGGTGGCTCACAACCATCTATAATTGTAGTCCTGTGGGATCTGATACCCTCTTCTGATGTGCAGATGTACATGCAGACAAAACACTCATATACATAAATAAATTAATCTTTTTTAAACGAGGCTGAAAAGCTAAGCATAATGGAGTATAAAATAAGAATGAATTCAGACCTTTAAGGAAAAGAGACCTAGTAATTATCCCAAGCTCACAGTCAAAACCACAAAAAAATTAAGGTTCTTGGCAAGAGGGTGAACTGGAAATAAAATAGTTAGAGAGAGAGAGAGAGAGAGAGAGAGAGAGAGAGAGAGAGAGAGAGAGAGAGAGAGAGATTAAAACCCAACTTTAGTTCATCTCAGTTCCTGACTATATAAAATGATTACAAAACTCTCACTCCTAGGTGTCTACTAAATTATCTCTGGAGAAAGTTTGTATGGCATAGACCATCAAAACATTTGTAAAACAATTTTTAAGGAAACTAACTAGCACTCAGTGGAAACTTACTGGGTGTAGAAGGAGACGCCTAGTAACTGAAACTTAAGTTTATAAGAATTACGTAAGTAAAGGATTTGCAGAGAATCCAAAGGGTAGAGTGAACCGATGCACATTTAAATGGCTATGATAGTTAAATCACAAGTGGAAAACTATTTCAAAGTGGGAATTACAGGGAAGAAATTAACACTGCGAATCCTATCCATAAATCAAAAGCATTTGTATCAGTAGAAGAGCAAGAAGAAATCTCCACATGCGGGAAAAATATTCTTCAATACGTATAAATGTTAATAAAATATTCAGATGATATGAATATGTATATGCCTCTCTGTGGTGGTATTTTACTTGTACTGAAATGTGATTTTAATTGTATGTTAATAAATAAAGTTGTCTGGGGGTCAGAGCTATCAGAGTCATAGCAAGTGCATGGCATCGGTGGCGCACGCCTTTAAGGACCTGGAGGGCGGTACATTCAGGCAGTGACGAGGCAGTCACATGTTTGGGTTTACAACCAATGACAAGGCAGAACAGGAAGACTTTAAGGACAGACACACAGGAAGTAGGTCCTTTTCGGAGAGTTCTCTTGGCTGGAGAGGATCCCTGAATCAGGAAGGGTGAGGCTCTTAGCTCTGACCTCTTGGCTGTCTTCTCTGAATTGGCTCTGTGTTTCTTATTTTATAAGACCTTTGGTTACATCTACATTTGGCGCCCAACGTGACAAGAATCCATTAAAAACCGCTTAACTTGGCTTGGCGGCAGGTCCGGTCTCCCGCCAGGGCGGCCTGCAGGTCCCGTTTCCCACCAGGGCGGCCGGCAGGTCCGGTCTCCCGCCAGGGCGGCCGGCTCCCTAGCCCGGGCCCAGGTCGGCTTGGCCTCAGGCCAGACTAACTTTGAGCTACTTGCTTAAAGCCGGTGCTACAGACAATTCAGGCCTGCCCTGCCGAACAGGGCCCCTGCCTGTAAAGCCAACACACGTGGTTGGAGCTTAAGGTAGCCAGAGCCAAGGCTTGACTAGGCTCAAGCGGGAACACGTGGCTGGATTCAAGTTCTTAGGCAGAACTTGTGGCTACGGTTCTTGCGTGTTCTCTCTCTCTCTCTCTCTCTGGATTCACACCTCGGACACTAGGAGGCTGTTTTGAAATTCCCTTGGATTGGTACTGTTCTACGAGGACTCGGTAAGTCACTTAACATATCGAATATTTTAAAGGAAACTATTTAAAAGAGAAATTTTTTCCACATTTAAAAAAAATGGGTTTTCTGTGTTCATTGGAAGAAAATTGGGCTTTGTTTGCAATTTTAGACAGTCTGACAATGGAACAGCTATATGAGAAGATTACTGTTGACCGAATTATGCTTTTTATTACTATGCTTATTCTCATTTTACAATTTAAAAAGATAATCAATTTAAGTGCCAGGATGACAGCTTTAGAAAAACTTGATAAACCTGTAAAAACTCAGACAGAAGAAACTAACAGTGAAGTTGCTTCAAGATTGGATCATAGGGTTACAGAAAGAAAGCCTGTGTTCACACAGTCACCCTTAGTTTGTCCAGTAACCATACAGCAGTTGCCTGATCAAATGACTACACAAAATATTTGGGCTCCAATTGAAATGTTAGATTTACGAAGGTTTAAGGAGGCAATAGTATCTTATGGCATGCATTCCCCGTATGTAAAGCAAATGTTAAACTCTTGGTCAACATATAATAGGATTGTACCACAGGATTGGCGGGAGCTGGCACAAGCTGTTCTTGAACCCAGTCAAAGGCTTCAGTGGCTAACTTGGTTCAAGGATGAAGCTAAAAACATAGAAAAACAGTGGAGGGATAAAGGAATACAAGTCTGCCAGGATCAGCTTATTGGAGAAGGTCAATATGCTTCAGCACAAGCACAATGTTTATATGATGTCCAAACCCTAATTTTATGTCGAACAGCAGCCTTGAATGCATGGGACAGAGTTGAGGAACCAGGAAAAAAAACTGAGTCATTTACAAAGGTTGTACAAGGCCCAAAAGAATCTTTCACAGATTTTTTACAAAGACTGGCTTCAGCAGTAAAGAGAATGGTCCCGGATTCAGAAGCTAGTAAGATAATAATTGAAACTTTGGCCTTTGAGAATGCGAATGCAGCATGCAAAACAATAATCAGGCCATTAAAGGCAAGATCTGCACCTTTGGAAGATTGGATTAGAGACACAGTTAATGTTGAAGCTCATGAGCATGATGATACGTGGGTAGGAGAAGCAATTTCAAGAGGTTTGAGGAATGTTAGATGTTTTGGATGTGGAAAGCAAGGACATTTGAAAAGGGACTGTAAACAGGTCATTCCTAGAAACAATGTTTCTTCAAGGAACAATGGCAACAGACTGCCCCTTCCTTCTGGAGTATGCAGAAGGTGTGGTAAGGGAAAACACTGGACCAACGAGTGTAGATCAACAAGGGACAGACAGGGTAATCCTTTGCCTCAGTCTTCGGGAAACTCCCAGAGGGGCCTCATGCAGGCCCCAATAGCAAATCCAGTTCAAACCTTTCCTGCAGTCGTAGAGGAAACAACTACTCAGAACAATTAAATAACCAAATGCCTATTGGAATAAGTCATGCTGCTCAGGATGATGAAACAGAGAGAATAGAAAATTCAGGAGAAAACATAAAGAAAATTTTTTGGCAAACTTCTATTAATGAACAAAGACCAAAATTATCCATAAAAATAAATGGTGTTTTGTTGTCTGGTCTGGTAGACACAGGTGCGGACGTTACCATAATTGCACCAGAATTTTGGCATCCAACTTGGCCTCTTCAGGAGGTAAACATTCAACTGTTAGGAATTGGGACATTATCTCAGGTGAAACAGAGTGCAAGATGGCTCGAATGTATAGGTCCAGAAGGACAGAGAGCAAAATTAAAACCATATGTGGCTAACATAGCTATGAACCTGTGGGGTCGAGACTTGTTACAACAATGGAATACTCAGATTAACATCCCTCCAATCTCAGAAACAAATCATAAACTAACACATGTTTCTGAGAGAAATATTAGAAGGCATTATTCTGAGTGGTCACCAGCCATCCATATTATACAAGAACAGGGCACAACAACTGATGATCTTCCAAAGACATCAACAGCTCTACCTTTAAAATGGTTAACAGACAAGCCTGTATGGGTCCAGCAATGGCCTTTAACAACAGAGAAACTCCAGGCTTTAGAAGAGCTGGTAGAAGAACAGTTAAATGCTCAGCATATTGAAGAATCAACCAGCCCTTGGAATTCTCCTGTATTTGTTATTAAGAAGAAATCTGGTAAATGGAGAATGGTAACAGACCTTAGAGCAATTAACAAAGTAATTCAGCCAATGGGCTCTCTACAATCTGGAATTCCTTTGCCTACTCTGTTACCAAAAGGATGGCCTCTCATAGTTATTGATTTAAAAGACTGTTTCTTTTCAATACCCTTACAAGAAAAAGACAGAGAAAGATTTGCTTTCACAGTGCCTACTTACAATAATTCTCAACCGGTTAAAAGATTTCAATGGAGAGTCCTCCCACAAGGAATGTTGAATAGCCCAACTCTGTGCCAATATTTTGTACAACAGCCATTGGAAGTGATACGTAAAAAATTTCCTAAATCTATAATTTATCATTATATGGATGATATTTTACTAGCTGACTCAAATGCAGATACTTTAGAAAGAATGTTTGAAGAAGTAAAGAAAATTTTGCCTTGCTGGGGATTACAAATTGCTCCTGAAAAGATACAAAGAGGAGATTCTATTAATTACTTAGGATATAAAATAGAGCTACAAAAAATTAGACCCCAAAAGGTGCAAATTAGGAGAGATCGACTACAGACTCTTAATGACTTTCTTTTTTTTTTTTTTTTTTTTTTTTTTTTTTTTTTTTTTTTTTTCGAGACAGGGTTTCTCTGTGCAGCTTTGCGCCTCTCCTGGAACTCACTTGGTAGCCCAGGCTGGCCTTGAACTCACAGAGATCCGCCTGGCTCTGCCTCCCAAGTGCTGGGATTAAAGGCGTGCGCCACCACTGCCCGGCTCTTAATGACTTTCAAAGATTATTTGGAGATATTTCTCATCTAAGAACTATTGTTGGGGTAAAAAATGATGAACTGCATAATTTGTTCAAAACCTTAGAAGGTGACAAGGACTTAAATAGTCCAAGAGAATTATCACCTGAAGCTGAGAAAGAATTGGCCTTGGTAGAAAAGAAAGTACATGAAGGACACGTGGATCGTATTGATCCAAAGCTGGATTGCATTTTGGTTATTTTACCTTCTAGGCATTCTCCAACAGGAATATTAATGCAGAGGGAAGATATTATATTAGAATGGATATTTTTACCAAATAAACCAAATAAAAAATTAAAAACTTATGTGGAAAAAATCTCTGACTTGATTTGGAAAGGAAAATTGAGACTTCGTCAATTAGCAGGAATAGACCCAGCAGAAATTGTCGTACCTTTAACTAAGGAGGATATTGAAAAATTATGGACAGAAAGTGAACCTTGGCAAAGAGCTTGCAGTAATTTTTTGGGAGAAATTAACAGCAAATATCCCAAAAGCGATAGAATTGATCTTATAAAGAGAGCTGATTGGATCTTGCCTCGAATTGTACGGGAAAAGCCCATATCTGGAGTTCGTACATTTTATACAGATGCCAACAAACAAGGAAAGGCAGGTTACAAATCAGAAAATTTAAGTAAAGTGGTTCAAAGTCCTTATAATTCAGTTCAAAAATCAGAATTGTATGCTATTCTGTTGGTATTAATGGATTTTTCAGAACCTCTCAACATAGTAACTGACTCTCAGTATGCTGAAAGAGTAGTATTACATATTGAAACTGCAGAATTTATCCCTGATGCTTCAGAATTAACTTCACTATTTATTCAATTACAAGATACAATCAGGAAAAGGAGTCATCCTTTATATATAACTCACATTCGATCCCATACTGGTCTGCCAGGCCCTCTAGCACAAGGCAATGATGAGATTGATAAATTATTGATAGGAAATGTGCTGGAGGCCTCAGAATTTCATAAAAAACATCATGTCAATAGTAAAGGTTTAAAAAAGGATTTTTCCATAACCTGGCAACAAGCCAAAGAAATAGTAAAGAAATGTCCTACTTGTTCCTTCTACAATCAAACGCCATTACCAGCTGGATGTAACCCAAAAGGTACTCAAAGGAATGAAATCTGGCAGATGGACGTGTTTCACTTTGCAGAATTTGGAAAACTGAAATATGTACATCACACTATCGATACTTATTCAGGATTTCAGTGGGCAACTGCTTTGAGTTCTGAAAAAGCTGATTCTGTAATCACTCATTTGCTCGAAGTTATGGCCATCATGGGTATACCTGCACAAATCAAAACTGATAATGCTCCATCATATGTCTCTATTAAAATGAAACAGTTTTTTGCTTATTACAATATAAAGCATATTACAGGCATACCACATAATCCTACAGGTCAAGCAATTGTAGAAAGATCAAACAGAACTCTAAAGGATATGCTAAATAAACAAAAAGGGGTAACAAAAACCCCCAGAAACAGTCTGCATAATGCTCTATTAACTTTGAATTTTCTTAATGCCAATGAGAAAGGAACAACAGCTGCAGAGAGACATTGGATAATAGAAAAAACTACAGAATTAAATCAGCCTATATACTTTAAGGATGTGCTGACCTCAGAATGGAAACCAGGGTATGTGTTACGTTGGGGACGAGGTTTTGCTTTTGTTTCTACAGGAGAAGATAAACTGTGGGTACCATCAAAATTGATAAAGGTTTGATTTGAACAAGAGAAACCTCTTAATTAGAGGAGGTGATAGTTCTTCAACAAGCATGAACATCCAATTTAAACTAACTTATACCAGTAACACATGTCTTTTCATTTAATCAGATAATAACTTGCCAAAAAGGAACATCCCCAAAATTAGTCTTGGGGAAAGGTTTTTGTTTTTGTCTTTTAGGAGAATGAAGGTTAAGGAATCTGAAGAACACCGGACAAATGAGACAACTGAGAAAAGGGACAAATCATCTATCCCAGGAAACAGAGTGAAACGGCGCATGGGTATATATTATCTAAAAAATTTTATGTCTTCCTAAATGTTTGTTTCTGCTTTTCTCTAAAAATTTAACACTATTGGTCTTCTAATAGTCCCAGTTCAATTAAAATTTAAAGCTGACTTTGGAGTTGGAGAATGGCTCTCTCCTTCTTTAAACTCAAGCATGTTGTTAAAAGGAAAATGCAAACCCCCTGTATCATGCCAGAATAAAAGAGCCATCTTCTGCTATGGGACAGGAGAAAAGCCAAATTAAGTAAGGGACTATTCTATTACTAATCTCAACTCTTTGATTCTATTCTGATTCTTTAAAACTTTTCATAAAGTATAAATTTTATATCAAAATTTACAAGATTAATATATAGATATATAGATATATATACATTTTAACCTTTGTTAAGATATGAATGGTCATATAGAGTATTAATTAATTCTAGAAAAAAGACTTCAATTAGCTGCATATATATGTCTTTGTGTTCGAGTCTCTTATCAGTTTTCTGCAGGAAATCACGGCCAGGCCTAACATCAACTGAAGTCTCCAGGAAGAAGTTGGGGCCCCACAACAACAACAATTCCACGTGGACAATAATAACATCATTAAGCTGACAAACATCATCTACAGATCAGCTTTGAACTCCAAGGTGCTCAGAGCAATTTTGAGATGACTAGCTGAGATGATCCAGTCTCAAAGACTACTTGAATAAAGACTTGAGATAAACCCTGAACTTTGGCATTATACACAGACTGGATAATGAAGGATATGGTTACCTTTCCTAGAATTTGACAATTAACCTAAAATTTTTCTTTCAGGATAAAGATAACTTCGCCCATACCCAGCAGGAAGCAATTTTAAGAATACGACGCCCACATTCCCAAAGAGGTGGTGTGGGGTGGGTGGTTTTTTGGTCTTTTTAATGGGTTTTGGGTCTGGGATAATTTTCATTGTTTAGGGGAGTTGGTTACAAGTTGTTGTCAAGGGTTAGGAAAAAGGCTAAGCAAAGGAGATTAGATTTAAGGCTCTTGTTTAAAAAAAAAGAGAAAGAAAGAAGAAAAGACAATTACTAGTTTTAAATACTTTACATTGGATTGGATTGTTTTATATTGTATACAAATTATATATATTGAAATTGATATTGTTAGAAAATGCTATATGTATATTTCTAATTGTACTTATACCGTTCATTTAACAATGCAATTTTCTGATCCTTGAATGTTATTATTACCAACTATTAGGATATAAAGAAATGAAAGTTAGTAGTTAGACATTACAATAGAAGTTGTAGTCATATTAGATATGTTTTAAAAATTGAGCAGATATATTTTAGACAGGTCATCTTCAAACCCTTCGGAGATCTACAGAATATGGCATTTAAAATGTTTTAATAACTTAGAAAATTTTTCTTTTTTGTTATGATTATGAGACATGTCGGCTCCTGGCAGTATCAATCTACTTCAGAGAAAATATGGGCATTGAAGAAACTGCATATGGAGTTAACTTTCATTGTGGCAAAAGTTAGCCACTGGACAACAAAGTATCCTTGAATCAACTGCTGACAAAATGGACAGACAGGACATGAAACAAAGGACTACTGATTCTTGCCAAAACGAGTGTGGTTATGGCTTTATCAAAAGGCATCTTCTGAGGCCAGGACAATATGGCACCATCCCTGAAGTGGCCTTCGCAATTTGGAAAAGGTACAGTGCCCTTTTCTTCGAAGGCAGCTGAATAGGCAGTGGGCCGATGGCTTCTGATGTGCAATGGAACAGCAGCTGAAACAGTTATTCTTGAAGAGTAACTAAGCTCACGCCTCGCAATAGTAAACTGGCATTTGACAGAGGGATGTGGAGAAGAACGGGATGCTAAGATGAAGCCATATATACACAGCCAAGAATGGACAGCTGAATTAAAAAATCAACAACAATTTCCAGAATTTAAAATCCTGAATCATGACATGACACTAGTGGAATTCAGGTGTTTCTGGTACATGGACTGCTCTCACCCAATGTGAGGTTGAACTGTCGACCTTGTGTACATCCTACTTCACAAATGAGTCTGTCAGATATGCTAAGCCTATAGGCTGAAGATGATGCCCCAACACTGTGGAGAAACCTCAGGTGACTGTCCAGGCAGCTGGCTGTTTCTGTCAACTCACAAATTTTTTGGAAGTTGCTTGCATGCACTTTCTGTTTTTATTTTTGTTAGCTAATATTATTTCCTTCTTGGGTCTCTGAGGGAGTTGAAGATTAGTTAGTTATAGTTGAAGGTTAGTTAGTTATAGTTGAAGATTAATTAGGATAGAAAGTGAATTAGATACATTTTGGACTTAACAAAATAGGATAGATAATGAAATTATTTTCTCTGAATTTGTCAAATACAAATGGACTAGACATTGTTTAGACATTTATTACTTGTATATATTGTATATAGTCATTGTACTTTTGTATATAGTTTTTCTTTTGTTAGTTATAACCTTTTTCTTTTTTTTCCTTTTTATTAAAATAGAAAAGGGGAAATGTGGTGGTATTTTACTTGTACTGAAATGTGATTTTAATTGTATGTTAATAAATAAAGTTGTCTGGGGGTCAGAGCTATCAGAGTCATAGCAAGTGCATGGCGTCGGTGGCGCACGCCTTTAAGGACCTGGAGGGCGGTACATTCAGGCAGTGACGAGGCAGTCACATGTTTGGGTTTACAACCAATGACAAGGCAGAACAGGAAGACTTTAAGGACAGACACACAGGAAGTAGGTCCTTTTCGGAGAGCTCTCTTGGCTGGAGAGGATCCCTGAATCAGGAAGGGTGAGGCTCTTAGCTCTGACCTCTTGGCTGTCTTCTCTGAATTGGCTCTGTGTTTCTTATTTTATAAGACCTTTGGTTACATCTACACCTCTCTCTCTCTCTCTCTCTCTGTGTGTGTGTGTGTGTGTGTGTGTGTGTGTGTGTGTGTGTGTGTATGTATGTGTGTATGTGTATGTATGTCTGTGTGTCTGTGTGCCTGCCTGTGTATGTATGTCTGTGTGACTGTATGTTTGTCATTAAGTGTGTGTGTGTGTGTGTGTGTGTGTGTCTGTGTCTGTGTCTGTGTCTGTGTCTGTGTATGCATGTGGGTATGTGTGTGTGAGAGAGGGAGAGAGAGAGAGTGTGTGTGTGTGTGTGTGTGTGTGTGTGTGTGTGTGTGTGTGTGTGTCTCATGTGGGTATGTATTCTGAGAATAAATCCAGGGCTTCATGAATACTAGATAAGCACACTATCACTGAGATAAATCCTAAGACTTTGAAGAATATTGTTTAAAGAAATAAAAACACCTGATAGAAGAGAAAGTGGAGAATATCGTTGAATGCATTGGCACAGGAGACAACTTCCTGAGTAGGACACCAATCATGCAGGCACTGAGATCAACAAGTAATAAATGGGACCTCATGAAATGGAAAATCTTCTAAAAGGCAAAGGACAATGTCAATAGGACAAAACAACAGCATACAGAATGGCAAAAGATCTTCACCAACCCCATAACTGACAGAGGGCTGATCTACAAAATACATAAATAACTCAAGAAACTGGACACCAAACTACCAAATAATCCAATTTAAAAATGGGGTGCAGATCTAAACAGAGAATTCTCAACAGAAGAATCTCAAATGACAGAGAAACACTAAAAGAAATATTCAACATCCTTAGCCATTGGGGAAATGTAAATCAAAATGACTCTGAAATTCCACCTTACACCTGTCAGAATGCCTAAGATCCTAAACACATGTGAGAGCTCATTCTGGAAAGGATGTGGAGCAAGGGGAACACTCCTCCATTGCTGGTGGGAATGCAAACTTGTACAGCCATTTTGGAAATCAATATTGCAGTTTCTCAGAAAATTGGGAATTGATCAACCACTCTTGGGCATATACCCAAAGGATGCTCAACCATACCACAAGGACACTTGCTCAACTATGCTCATAGCAGCTTATTTGTAATAGTCAGAATCTGAAAACAACCTAGATATCCCTTAACTGAAGAATAGATAAAGAAAAAATGGTACATTTACACAGTGGAGTATTACTCAACTGTTAAAAACAATGACATCAGGAAATGTGAAGACTGTAGCTTGAGTTTTCCTGCCTGGCCCACAGTCAGGACAAATCTCTCTCACCCGCCAGTCCCACAGCCACTCAGACCCAACCAAGTAAACACAGAGATTTATATTGGTTACAAACTGTATGGCCGTGGCAGGCTTCTTGCTAACTGTTCTTATAGCTTAAATTAATCCATTTCTATTAATCTATACCTTGCCACATGGCTCGTGGCTTACCGGCATCTTCACATGCTGTTTGTCATCATGGCGGCTCACAGTGTCTTTCTGACTCAGCCTTCCACTTCCCAGCTTTATTCTCCTCCTTGTCCCGCCTACACTCCCTGCCTAGCCAATGGCCAATCAGTGTTTTATTTACTGACCAATCAGCAACACATTTGACATACAGACCATCCCACAGCACTTCCCCTTTTCTTTTTTTTTTTTTTTTTTTTTTTTGGTTTTTTGAGACAGGGTTTCTCTGTGTAGCTTTGCGCCTTTCCTGGAACTCACTTGGTAGCCCAGGCTGGCCTTGAACTCACAGAGATCTGCCTGGCTCTGCCTCCCGAGTGCTGGGATTAAAGGCGTGTGCCACCACCGCCCAGCTCCCCTTTTCTTTTCTTAAAAAGGAAGGTTTTAACCTTTATACATCTCTAAAGTTAGCTTGGTATATTTGGGAATTTGGGCGTAGTTTTTCTTACTACTTTTTGCTGGAGGAGGGCACTGTATCTTTTGGGGAAACAAAGAAAATTTTAAGATCATGGAGTAGTCCATGAGGCTGTATCGTCTGAGCCAGTTGCCTTGAAAGGATTCTGGATGTTGGATCATCTGGGCCATGGAGACCTTTTAGGGGGTCTTGGCTGGTCAAACCTGATGTATCTTAATCTGGAACAAATCCATAGCCTTTGCCTTTCTGTGGGAACAAAAGCAGAGATTCCTTTCCAAGGCAACACATCCTTAGATCCAAATTTTGAAGTCAAGGTATCTTTAAAATATACATTTTGGCATAACTCAACAGCTTTTACAATCAAATGTTTTTCTGTAGTTAAAAATCCCAAAGACAACACAATCCAGATTTTCTGTGTAATATTCATCTTTACGTGGCTTATTTTTTATATTAATTTTACTGTCTCTTTAAAGACTTTATTTTTTTAAACTATGTATTTGTTTATATAACTGTATATATCACCTTTTTTTCTCTTTCAAGCCTACGTATCTTTTACACACATTGTAAACTATTACATCTGAATCTGTCTTATTGTGAATCTATTGCCTTAAACTGCAACAGCTGTGGCTGCTGGCTCCGCCCACCTCAGCTTCCCAACATGGCGTGGTACTTTACCACCAGCTCTAGGAGCTATCGTGGGTCTATGCTTTTATCCAAGCAGCATGTAGCCCAGAAACCTCTTTTTTTGTTTTGTACTAGCAAAGGCTAAATCCACCATGTAGCTTAATGTGCCACTTGCAGAGGCCTCATTCCTGCCATACTGCAGGTCGAGCGCACACGCTAGGAACCCACAAGTAGCTCAAACCGGCAGCTGCCGCTCATTTGAGAGAGACAATTAGGAACTGTTTTTAGCTCCGTTTTAGAATCTTTTTGCTCAGTTTTTAGGTGGAAACTCTTGCCACCACGTTGGACGCCATTTGTAGCTTGAGTTTTCCTGCCTGGCCCACAGTCAGGACAAATCTCTCTCATCCGCCAGTCCCACAGCCACTCAGACCCAACCAAGTAAACACAGAAACTTATATTGGTTACAAACTGTATGGTCGTGGCAGGCTTCTTGCTAACTGTTCTTATAGCTTAAATTAATCCATTTCTATTAATCTATACCTTGCCATATGGCTCGTGGCTTACCGGCATCTTCACATGCTGTTTGTCATCATGGCGGCTCACAGTGTCTTTCTGACTCAGCCTTCCACTTCCCAGCTTTATTCTCCTCCTTGTCCCGCCTACACTTCCTGCCTAGCCAATGGCCAATCAGTGTTTTATTTATTGACCAATC
This sequence comes from Peromyscus californicus insignis, assembly GCF_007827085.1. Classification (NCBI taxonomy): domain Eukaryota; kingdom Metazoa; phylum Chordata; class Mammalia; order Rodentia; family Cricetidae; genus Peromyscus; species Peromyscus californicus. The sequence continues at coordinate 31,637,000 of NW_026294391.1, read as the reverse complement.
AGCAACACATTTGACATACAGACCATCCCACAGCAGAAGACAAATGGATGGAACTAGAAAAAAATCATCCTGAGTGAGATAACCCAGACCCAGAAAGATAAACATGGTATGTACTCACTTGTAAGTAGATATTAGCTGTAAAGTAAAGGATCACCAGGTATAATTCACAGACCCAGAGAGACTAGGTAAGATGGAGGGTTCAAGGAAGGACACACGGATCTCCTTGGGAAGGGGAAATAGAAGAGATTTCACAAGTGGACTGGGGGTAGGCAGGGATGGACACATGAACAATCAGGTTGAGTCTGGGAGTAGAAGGAAAGAGTACTGAAAGAGATGACTAGAAATGGGGAAAACTTCAGGGACAGGTAGAAACCTGCCACAAGAGAAACTTCCAGCAATCTACAAGGACGACCCCAGCTAAGACTCTTAGCAATAGCAGATATGTAGCCTGAACTGGCCATCTCCTGTGACCAGACAAGACTTTCCAGTGGAGGGACTGGGACACCAACCCAGCTACATAAGCGCCATCCTACTGGATGTGCTGGGGTAAGGGTGGCCTAGAAATTGAGGGAGTGGCCAACCAATGACTGGTCCAGCCTAAAACTATTGGTGAAATTATTAAGGCCACTCCACGTAGTTAAAGGGAGATTTATTTAATGGCATAACTTACAAATTAAGGGATAGGTAGGTCGCGGAGTCTGGGGAAGGTGTATCACAGTCCAGCGGTGTTCTCTGGAGCTCTGCTCGGTCCACCTACAGTATCCAGGGTCCTGCAACAGAGAGAGCGCCCACCGATCCAGATCTCAGGTCCCCAGGCGCCTCCCTTGGCCCCGCCTTGTAGGCGTGACAGTTGCCGAAGTCTCAATGGGGGTTGGAACTTCCAGATCAAAGCTCGAATGGCTACCCACTACATAAAACCCATGCACAAGAGTAAGCCCACCCCTGACACTGCCTGGAACACCATGGCTCACAGGATAGATGGTCCAGTGACCCAGTACAGAACCAAACACAATTGGAGAAAAAAAAATGTCAATGAAATGATTCCTAATGATATTCTGCTATACTCATAGATTGGTGCCTAGCCCAATCAATCATCAGAGAGGCTTCATCCAGCAACTGATGGAAACCGAGACAGAGATCCAAAGCCAAACATTAGGCTGAGTTTGAGGAATCCTGCAGAAGAGAGGAAGGAAGGGCTGTAGGAGCCAGACGGGTCAAGGACATCACAAGAAAACCCACAGAATCAAATAACCTGGGTGCATAGAAGTTCACAGAGTCTGAACTGACAACCAGGCAGCCTTCATAGGACTAACCTAGGCCCTCTACATATATGGGACAGTTGTGTAACTTGGTCTTCTTGTGGGACTCCTAACCATGAGAGCAGGGGCTATCTCTAACTCTTTTGCTGGCTTTTGGAACCCTACTCCTTATACTGGGTCACCTTGCCCAGTCTTAGTCTTACTGAAACTTGATATGCCATGTTTTGTTGATATCCATGGGAGGCCTGCCCTTTCCTAGACAGAAACAGAGGAAGAGTGGATGTGGGGAGGAAGGGACTGGAAGGAGAGAAGGGAAGGGAAGCTGTGGCCAGGATGTAAAATAAATAAAGAAATAAAAAAGAAAGAATGAAAGAGACTTCTATAAATCCATTAAAAAGATAATACAAAAGAAAATTGGGCCAAAGAATTGAAAAATATAGATATCCAGATAATTAATGGGCATAAAATATTATGGCATATTATTTACAGTAGGATTCTAGATAACTATTTAAAAATGAATGAACTCCATCTACACACAGTGATATGAATGAGTTTCACAAATATAATGCAAATGAAAGAATGTATATTCATACAAAGTTCAAAACCAGAAGAATTGAATCTATGGTTTCAAAAGTCAAGATATTATAGTAGACTATTTTAAGGTATGTTACTTTTGTTTATGTTGCATTTGTTAAACTCTGTGAAGCTGTGTTACTGTGCCTGTGTAAAACACCTGATCGTCTAATAAAGAACTGAATGGCCAATAGAGAGGCAGGAGAAAGGATAGGTGGGGCTGGCAGGCAAAGAGAATATATAGAGGGAAAAATCTGGGAGGAGAAAGCTAGGCGCCAGAGAAGGAGGACTCCAGGGGCCAGCCACCCAGCTACACAGCAAGCCACAGAGTAAGGGTAAGATTTACAAAAGTAAGACAACAGGAAAAGCCCAGAGGCAAAAGATAGACGGGTTAATTTAAGTTAAGGAAAGCTGGCAAGAAGCCAGGTTAAGACCGTGCATTCATAATTAAGTATAAGCCTCTGTGTGTGATTTATTTGGGAGCTGGTTGGCGGGGCCCCCCAAAAGAGTAAAATACCAACAACAACAGGATATTGGTTATCTTAACAAGAGGAGTAATTGAATAGAAACTTCTCTCTCAGGTATTGGTAATGTTTTGATTTCTTGATCAAGTTGGTAATTACATATGAGTATTTACCCTGAACATTCACTGAGCTGTGCAGTTTTTTAAAATGCTATATTTTCATTAGAAAGGTAATTTTTAAAAACTACGTTTCTAAGTACAACAATAATATTAAAATAATCAAGTTCAGCAAATTATTGAAAATTTTAGAAGTATAAGTGTGTCAATATTAACATTTGATGCATATGCATATCATTACTTTCAATCATGTTAGATTTCTTTTCTTTATTGATTTCTGAATTTAATTTCACTTCAAGAACTACTGCAATTTAAAGATAGCTATCTCAAATTTGTAACCAGGATGTTAAGTATGAGGGCATACTAAAAACTCAGAAATAGAAGATTTATCTAAATTTGTTGGAGTTCTGAGTTTAAAGCAATTTTTTTCAGAAGCCAAGCTTAACATGTTGAAGAAAACTATTTCAACATTCCTGACTTTGAAATTTAGATGAGGAGTGTTGGAGCACAAAATTTACAAAGTAAATAATAAATCTTTCAGACTTCTGATTCAAGATAATTGAGTGAATATGGGTTTACGTCTTTTTTTCCAAAAGTCACTGAAAAAGAAATATCAAAATAAAGCATTCCACAGTCTGTGGGAAGTCTGTGGTGCTTGTCAGCAACAGACCTAAAAAGAAAGAAATAGCTGGTAGCTATAAATTCAATCAGATTACACACACCGACAGTGGGACCTGGAAGAGAGGGGCAGCTCAGAAACCCTAATCCTTTAGAGGAGCAGCAAACACAGAGATCTTGCAAGATTTTCCCCAGGAGAAGCTCAGCATAGCCACAAATCCAGAAGCAATGGGGCTGAAAGAAACTAACCGTGGGCATTCAGCTAAGGACACTGGAGGTGGTGACTGAGTTGATTTTATTCCTCTGTTCAGAGTGCTGTCTTTGGCATATGCAAGACTCCGTTCTTACAGTATTTTATTTTATTTTATTTTATTTTATCAATTTAGTCTCATTGCCCACATCCATTAATACCTCCTCCTTAATTTTCCCACTGAATATATTTTTCCAGATATCTGAGTGGCTGAGAGCAAGTTGATGGATATTGAGCATCACTTCAGAGAATTCTGTAGTTGCATTAAAGATATTGAGCATCACTACAGAGGATTCTAATCTGTTTCTTCAAATATGATTCCCTTACTTCAATTACTACAACTAATGCTGTAACGAGAACCTTTGATCATAACCTCCTTACAGACCTCTCTGAAAAATTCTCAGGGCTACCACACCAGAATTGGGCTCATATTGTGTACAGATGGCTAATTTGGCTTAAAGCTGCCACATCATTCATGAGAATGGCCACAACAATCTACACACCACACTTTCTCCAGCAATATATAACAGTCCCTTTTCCCCCACAGACTTGATGATACTCACTTCTCTAATGTTTGGATACATAACAAGGGCAAAATGCTATCTCTAAGTTAAACCATGGTTTTGAATTTTTGTTAGAATCTTATGCTTTCTTCTTGTCCAAATTATTACCTCATTTCACCTTGGCTATATTTGTACCAGGGTATCCATTTCCTTACTGATTTACAGGAGTGCTGTTTTTTCTCCTCATTCTATCATCTGACTGTTTTCTTTGGTCATATTTTCCTCACTGAATATAACTGATTGTTTTGGCTTTCTGGATTTACTTAACATATCTCATCCTCTTCAGTCACAAATCCCCGCCATTATCTTTACATTTATTTGCTTATTGCTTCTGCATCTGGGGTCCCCTTTTGAAAATGGTATTAAGTAGGGCTTTGACTTCTTTTTCTTTATATAGTCAATTAGTAGTTCCAATATCATTTGTTAACTAGTCTAAACTTTCCCATGGATTTCTAGTGACATTTTCAGCATAAAAATTCCCATATAGACAAGGTTTGTCTTCGAGTTCTTGGTTCCATTCCATTGGTTTTGTCTTCTTCAACTAGTTACTTACACGTCTTTCTCACTCTGACTTTATCAAGCCTCAGTATCTGAATGTATCAGTCATGCTCTTTATTCTTTCTTAAAAACTAACTTAGCTCTTTTCAGAATTGTATTCTTCCATAGCAACTTGGATTTTATTTGTATGCATTTTTTAAAGAGACAGTCTCTGTTGGAGACTCAAAGGTCCTTGTACAGGGAACCAGGAATGTTAAACACACAGGGGCCTCTCCTCAAAAGAAGAATTGCCTGTTTTCTGTCCAGAAGGTTGGAAGTGGATACTGTTAATGACCTGGTGACCCTTTTGCTATTTGTGGAGGCAGACCTCACCCACCTTGTGCCATAGAAGCAGAATTCACCCAGAATGTTTATCCCAGACTCTTTTCTCCCTAGACCATTATCTCTAGCTCCCAGTTAATAGAACCCATCCTTAGGTGAGGGTGTCACAAGTACTTTATAGTCTACTGACCTCTATACTATCTCAGAGACCACACTAGATTCTAGGCCCTTTGGCTATAGAACCCATCTTCATAGTCACATGTAATTTGTAAAGGAATTTCTAAGTAGACACACCTAATGCTGTATTGTGCACCTGGGATTGGAATGATTATTGCCTGGAAACCTAGAATGGGACTGATGACAACCAGGAAACTTTTTCCCCAAAGAACACTGCATTTTAAATATGCTGACAATGGACCTCCTGTCATCAGACTCCCTGAGTCTCATCCAGGTTGACAAAGTCAATCTGAACCGAGTTTTCATCCTGACCTCTTCATAGTTTTCTCCCCTGCCTGGCCACCTGAAGGGTACCCCTCAGTCTCATTATGTTGCTCAGGCTGAGTCCAAGCAAGCTTCCTATTTATTTTAACCTCCCAAGTACATGGAATTACAGGCACATGCCACCTCACTCGGATCCATACTAATTTTAAAGTACAAAGTTACCAAATTTTTTAAAACATCCATATAGACTTTGATTCAGTATCATAATTAATGGATATAAACAATAATTTCTATCATATAGAAGTGATACCATTTCTCTTAAATATTCTCAGGCCTTTCATGGTATGTGAGAGCACCTATAGGCAATATGCAAATATTGTTCTAAAAGGAAGGAATATTTCCTCACTTACGTTGGACCTTCTTTTCTGTCTTTAAATTGAGCTTTAATTTTTTTCTACAAAGGGGTACTATAGCTAATTCTGGGGTACTTTAGTGCAGGGAGTCAGCAAAGGTTTACTATACAGGCCTAGGCAACCAATAGTTCGGGCTTTGTGAGCCATATAGCTACTGTTTGAACTACCAAGGTCTGCTATTGCTGCATAAAAACAACTATAGATAATCTATAACAGGTGACTGTACTCTAATGATTTTATTTACAAAAGAAGGTAGTTAGCTGGTTTGGGCCCATAAGCTATTTGTTATTTACCAACTCCAGCCTTATAGGGGCTTCTTTGGTTAGTTGGTTTGCTGTGCCTTCTTGATTTTTTGTTAATTTTAGGTTTGGTCTTGCTATTATAACTGGTGTCATGTAAAAAAAAAATAATACCTTGTAGGCAGCTGTTGCTAGTGGAGAGAAATGAATGCTATTGATTTCATGACTTGATTTTGTGTTTGAGAATCTTGTTTCTTGATTCTATTGGTTTTTCCAGCTAGATAGTTATACCTTCTATGTATAATGATAGTCTCATCGCTTGCACTTCAATTTTTATAATCTTATTTGTTTTTATTTTCTTATAATTTCATTGGGGAGTCCCAGTGCTATGCTCCACAGTAGTTATAAGGGAGGCATCATTGGTCTTCAAAATTTCTCTAAGGTTTCACAATTAACTCCAATGTTCAGAACAGATATTTGGTATAAAAATCTTTCCCACAATAAGAAAAGAAATTATTTCATCATTACTTTGTGAATATTTACACCATCAAAAAGATTTTGAATTATTCAATGCATCTTCTGGATCAGCTGAGAGAATATTCTTTTCCTCCAGGAGGATTTTTTCCTCTGCCTTCATAACCATATTAGGCCTGTAAATAATTTTTCTTTTCATGTATTGTTCATGTCATTTTAGAAACCAGGGATTGTTAGTATCATAACACATAATAGACATATTTTCCATGTTGTAAAGCACATATCTAAGACATAAATTAATCATTCCTTCAATGTTTGGCAGAAAATACATATAAATAGGGTTCATAGGAAGGGAAAGGAGTTTTGAATTGTTGTAAAATGTAATGGTTCTTGTTCATCTTCATCACCATCTATTTCTCATTGTAGTAAACTTGACAGATATTGTATATGTTTCAGGTGACATTTTAATACACCTTGCAAAATGATTCTCCCATGAAACTAACCTATTCATCACCTCACATATTCACATTTTTTATGAATGTGAATTTTAAAGAATGCTTAAGATATCTTCTCTTAGCAAATTTCAAGTATGCCAAACAGTAGTCTAGGCCATAGTAAGCATGCTATACATGACAGTCCCAGAACTCATTCACTGCATGACAGAAGCTTTGTCTTGCTTTTAATGTTGCAAATGAACCTGGAGGACATGCTAAGTGAAATGACCCAGCCACAGAAAGACAAATATTGCATATCACCAATTGTATTTGGAATCTAAAAATGGTGAATTCAAAGTAACACACGATAGGATAGTAGATACAAGGGACTAGAGCCAGAGAAATGGGGAGAAGTTAGCTAAGGTTAGCAGCATTTCCATCAATGTTTGATTTTTAAAGATATACTCTCTCTGTGTAGCCCAGACTGTCCTAAAACTCCCTACCTTCCTGCCTCAGCCTTCCTAGTGCTAGAACTATGGGCATGTACCACCTCACCCAGCTCCAACTTAATTGAATTTTTGCATTTAAAAATAATTCCAGAAAATATTCTAGTCATCTATGTTTTTGAGCTTAATTAAATATTCATTATGCTCTTCAGTCACTGTATTGTCTGTATTTTTAAGTCTTCTTGAAAATGTAGCTCAATTCATTTCTACATTTCTTGTTTCTTGATAAATGCATTAACAGCCATAAAATTCCCTTTAAATGAGGACAGTGCCTCTGTGTCCCACAAAATTTGACAAGTAGCATTTTCATTGTAATTTCCTTGAATTTCAGTGAATGTTTAGCTTAGTAGCCAAAGAGGCTTTTAGTATTTGAAATGCATTCCTGTGTCTCACAGGAATTTTTGGAAATTCTTTTAATTTATGTTCTAATCTTATTATACCATAGTAAAAGAATATAAGTGTTTAATATTGATACTGTGGAAATTATCGAGGCTTCCTTTGTGATCAATCACATGTCAACTTTTAGAAAGTGTGATCCCAAAGGAATGTAATGAATTTAGTGACTAACAGCTGAATATTGTTTGTATATTCAGAGCTCCCATGTTTGTTTTTGATTGCTTGCTCAATCACTATTAGAAAGTGATATGTTAAAGCACCCAGATAAATTGTTGGTGAACAATTCTGAGACAAAATTAAATAAAATTCAAAACTAGCATTATTAATTGATTAATCTTTTATTGAATACTTCATTTTCATTCTGGGATGCTGTGAGTAGATACTCTATGTTATGAAGCTGTATTATTAGATACATATGTATTAATTTTATTCCACAGTAGTTTTTTGTAGATGTAACCAACCATCTTATTAAATAAGAAACACAGAACCAATGCAAAGAAGAAAACCAAGAGGTCAGAGCTAAGAGCTAAAACCTTACCCTTCCTCCAGCTGTGGTCCTACCTCTCCGAAAGAGAGCTACTTCCTGTGTTAAAGAATTTATAAAGACTTTCTGTTCTGCCTTCTCATTGGTTGTAAACCCAACCACATGACCGCCTCGTCACTGCCTGTCTGTACAGACATCCAGGTCTTCTATGGTTGGTATTGAGTTTAAAGGCGTGTGTCTCCAATGTTGGCTGTATCCCTGAACACAGATCTACCTAGCTCTGCCTACCAAGTTCTGGGATTAAAGGCATGCACCACCACCGCCCAGCATTCCTATGACTTGCTAATAGCTCTGACCCCCGGGCAACTTTATTTATTAACATACAAATAACATTTTAGTACAAAATAAAATATCACCATAGTTTTTGATTACTTTGCATACAAAGATCTTTTTAGCTCTTATAAGACTTCTGACTTTAATTCCACCTTCTCAGATATTAAGACTCCTTCCCTAGCTGGCATGCTGATGTGCTTCTATAATTCCAGTACTCAGAAGGCAGAAGAGAGAGAGCCAGGAATCTAAGGCCATCCTCAGTTAACACATTTAACAAGGCTAGCTTGAGTTACATGAGATTCTGCCTCCAAAAAGCAAAAACAAAAAGGAGTGCTCCTCCATATTCTGTTGATTCATATATACTAAGTGTATCTTTTCTTCCTTTGTTTTTAACTTTTCTGTACTCTTATGTTTTATTTCATTCTAATTCGGTTTTAATTGAATTTTTGTTTAGTCTTTATTTTAACTTAATTTTCTCTGACTTTTAATAGAGAGGTTAGAAAATGTACTGTAGTTAGTCCTTGTATTGATTACTTTTCTATTTCTGTGATAAAACGCTATGACTAAGCTGACTTATAAAAGAAGGTATTTAATTGGGCTATAATTTTAGATGGATAGAGTTCACGAAGGCAAAGTGAATGTGTGCTGGCAGGTTCAGCTAACAGCTCACATCCTAAAACCTCAAGCAAGAAGCAGAGAGCACACTGGTCATGGCATGGGCTTTTGAAACCTCAAAGCCTACCCCCTAATGACATACCTCCTCCAGTAAGGCCATACCACTTAATCCTTCCCAAACTGTTCCAACTGGGGAGCAAATATTCAAATATATGAGCCTATGGGGGGCCATTCTCACTCAAACTACTACACTCCTATATTAAGACTTATTTCTAAATTAATAAAGTTCAAATATTTTCATGTATGAAAATCTCATAGTGAAACATAATATTTTAAATGCTAAAACACTGGTAATAATAAAAATAGCAAATGAAAAAGAGTCAAAAACAGTTTAAAGAAAAAGAGAAAATTACATTTCTGTTACCATAGTTGACATTTTTTATATACTCTCCTTCCTGTTTTCTCTTTCCTGCTTACCAATGATAGGTCAAGTTTCTTCCGGAGGAGAAACAAATATAGCAATTATATACCTTTCAATCACTTGGCCAAGATAGATCTCAAAGTGAGTGTAAAGTTGCACACTCATTCAGAGAGTCTTTGATTCTTGAAAATTTGAGAACTCTGACTAGCTATCTTCTCTCTCTCTCTCTCTCTCTCTCTCTCTCTCTCTCTCTCTCTCTCCATAAATACTGGAGACTAGTAGAACACGTGTGATATAAGCAAAGGAGAGAATACTGGGAGTAGAAAGATTCAGTTGGGGGAAGGATTGATTGGAGGAAGTGAGAATTGAGGAAGGGAAGGGTTAAACAAAACTAATGATACATGGAAAAGCCTTATGGAAAACTACTGTTTTGTAAGTCTTAAAAACATGTAATTTTAAAAAGAAGTCTGCACATAGGCACACTGCATGGGTAGATAATGCTTCTTCTAGAAGCCATAAGTTATTAAATGAAAATCCCAGGTATGGAATGCCTCCCCCCCTACTAGTTGATATTGAGACCCAGAGCCCACTACCCAAAAAATATACAGTCTATTACCATTGATTTTGTTTTCCCCTAAGAACTAGATAGTAAGACCCTATTTATGAAGTTACCAAACACTTGGGTTGCAGGACATAAAGACATCAAGTTTGAATTGAGCTAGGAGTTTCCTCCCTGATGGCCAATTTTCATAGTGCCAAAATGTGATATGTAGGCTACCAGGAGAGAATGTCTTCAGTCCTGCCAAGCTGTTGACTCTACAAGCCACAGCAACAAACTGCATAGCAAGATATGCCCACTGATGCAATAGTGGCAAGACTATGAAGAGAGGAACTAACTACTTTCTGATTTGATTCCACAAGAAGGAACTCATGCATGATATTATAAACCTAATCAAGAGCCTGTGGTTTGGGAGCCATGGACCCTAGGAGGCAACTGACTACTTTTTATTGTTGTTTGTTTGTTTGTTTGTTTGCTGCTAAATGGACATGTCAAACATCCTTCTAAATCAGTGGTTCTCAACTTGTGAGTTGCAATTTGAGAATGACACTTTCACTTGGGTTGTAGATCAGATATTTACATTACGATTCATAACAGTAGCAAAATTACAGTTATGAAGTAGCAATGAAATAATTTTATGGTTGGGGGTCACCACAACATGAGGAACTGTAAAGGGTTGCAGCATTAGGAAGGTTGAGAACCACTGGTCTAAATGCTTATTCTATACACGTGATCCATCATGCATGCAGAAGGGCTTAGGAACATGCCCCCCAGCCCTCGACTACTCTGGGAAGTTAATGGTTGTTGGAGTGCAATGTCATTTTCTTCAGTGGTGTAGCCAGTGATAGGTTGCTGAAGCTCCAGTAAATAACCTCCCACCCATACTCATGCATGTAATCCTAACTAAACTCAATGGGTCACCAAAAAACAGCAAAGTAGTAAGAAAACTTGGGAAGAAGGATTTCAGTGGGAAAGGAGGGAGACTTGACAAAATAATGGGGTGAAAATGACCAAAATTCATTATATTCAAGTATTAAATTATCAACATTTTTCTATTTTTCTATTATCAAAAATACTTTTTTCATGCAATATATTCTGATTATACTTTCTCCTCTCCCAACCCCTCCCATGTCCTCACCATCTCCCCTCCCTACCAAATCCACACCTTTTCTCTTTTGTTAGTAAAAAGAAAGCAACTAAAGAATAGTAATAAAATGTGATAAAACAAAAACAAATTGGAATAGGACAAAGCAAACAAACACAAGAAAATACAGTCAAAGAAAAAGCACAAGAAACACATAGAGAAGCAGAGACACATTCACACACAAAAAGAAATCCCATAAAAACACAAAACAAATATATACACACACACACACAAAGGACCTGTAAGGAGGGGGGAAGGCCCTAACAAAGCATTATGAGAAAAAGAACCTCCAAAGATGACACTGAGTTTATTTTGTGCTGGCCATCAACTAATGGGCATGAGGCCTGCCCTAAAGAGTGGTTTGTATACCTAGTGACACTAATTTTTCCTTTACAAGTGGTTATCAACTGGAGACATATTCTGGGTTAGGGGTGGGGTCGTGTGTCCACTTCACCCCTCAGAACTGGGACTCCATCAGGCCCAAACCCATACAGGCCTGTGCATGCTGCTGTAGTCTCTGTGAGTTCATATGTGTAACAGTCCTGCTTTGTTTATAAGGTCTTGTTTCCTTGATGTTCTCTATCCCTTCTGCCTCTTACATTCTTTCCACCTCCTCTTCCACAGGGTTCCTTGAGCCCCGGGTGGAAGAATTTGATGAAGACATCCCATTTATGACTGAGTGTTCCACTCTGCACACTGTCCAACTATGAATCTCTGTATTTGTTCCTGTATACTGCAGAAGGAAGCTTCTCTGATGATGGCTGAACAAGACACTGATCTATGAGCATATAAGAATGTTAAGAGTCATTTTATTGCTACATTCTATTAGCAGAAGAGTAGTATTTAGTTATACCCTAGGTCTCTGCCTTATCTAATCTCAAGTTCTTGGCCACCCAAGAAGTCTTGGGGATGGGTTCTATCTCATCAAGTGGGCCTTAAATCCAATAAGATATTGGTTGGTTAATCCTACAAGCCTTGTGCCACTATTACACTAGCTCATCTTGCGTGTAGGTAACCGTTGTAGATCAAAGGGTTTGTAACTGAGTTGTTGTTTACATTTCTCCTTTTGAAGCATGCAGAGTACCTTCCAAAACCATGAACACTAGTCAACAGGGTTGAAGGTTCTAGGTAAGCACCAGCTCAACTTCTCTGCATTCAATCGGTTGTACAGTTGTTGTCTCTAGCAATAGGGCTTTACCATAAACTTGTGAAGAGCAACCAATAGCATTAACAATAGGCTGGGATGTTTGGGGATTCCTATTGGACCCCTTTGACCAACAACTCAATTAGATGTAACCCATTCCCAGAACTGGAGACTTTAATTGGTAACAAGAGATTTCTACTTGGGGCTCTGTATCCCTATTATTTGGAAATTTCATTTAGTTGCCTTCATGTATGTATATATTTTAGGAAGTTCTACTGTATTAGGTTTCCATATGACCACTAGTCCCTCCCCATATTCCCCCTCTGCTTTGACCCTCCTGATTTGATTCTGTCATTTCAGTCCACCCTCTCCCATCCATAACTATATTTTCTATGTACCCTTCCTAGAGAGATCCAACCCTTCTCCCTAGTCTAGCGGTTCTCAACCTATTGATCACAACCCCTTTGGGGGTTACATAGCAGATATCCTGCATATCAGATATTTATATTATGTTTGATAACAGTAGCAAAATTACAGTTATGAAGCAGCAACAAAATGATTTTGTGTTTGGGGGTCACCACAACATGAGGAAGCATATTAAAGGGTTGTAGCATTAGGAAGGTTGAGAACCACTGCCCTAGTCTGTCACTCTATACCTTACCTCTGTGGTAATATGAAATATAGCTTGCTTATTGAAAGCTTAACAGCTCACATCCACATATAATCAAATACATACCGTTTTGTCTTTCTGAAATTGGGATGCCTCACTCAGGAAGATTTTCTTCTAGTTCCATCATTTACCTGAAAATGTCATGATTTCATTTTGTAATGTCTGAGTACTATTCCATTGTGTAAATGTACCACATTTTCTTTATCCATTCATCACTTAATGAACATCTATTTCCAGTTTCAGACTGTTATGAAAAGAGCAGCAGTGAACATGGTTGAGCGAGTGTCTCTATAACAGGATGGTGGTCCTTTGAGTATGTGCCCAAGAGTGGTAGAGCTGGATCTTGGGGTAGATCAATTCCCAGCTTCCTGAGGAACCACCACACCAATATCCATAATGGTTGTACAAGTTTGCACTCCCACTAGCAATGGATAATTGGTTCCCATTTCCCCACATCCTCCCCAGCATGAGGTGTCATTTGTTTTATTGATCTTAGACACCCTGACAGGCATAAGAGGAAATATCAAAGTAATTTTGATTTGATTTCACTGATGACTAAAGATATTGAACATTTCTTTAAATGCTTCTCAGCCATTTGTGTTAACTCTTTTGTAAATTCTCTGTCTAAATCTGAACCCCATTTTTAAATTGGGTTCTTTTTTTTGTCCTTTTTTTAAAAAAAATCTTTATATAGTTTAGATAGTAGCCCTCTATCAGCTATGTAGGAAAAAGAACTTTTCTCACTTCTTAGCCTGCTGCTTTGTGAACTTTGCCATACACTTTGCCATACAGAAGTCTCTCACTTTCATGATGTCCCATTTATTGATTGTTGTTCTTCATGCCTGTGTTATTGGTGTTCTGATCAGAAAGTCTTTTCCTGTGCCAGTGAATTCAAGATTTTTGGTAAGTGGTACCTATCTAGAAAATTATCCATTTCTTTAGGATTTTCCAGTTTGGTAGAGTACAGATTTTTAAAGTATGTCCTTATGAGTCTCTAGATTTTCTCAGGGTTTGTTGCTACGTCCCCCTTTTCATCTCTAATTTTATTAATTTGCATCTTCTCTCTGCCTTTTAGTTAATTTGGCTCAGTTTTTTCAATATTACTGATTTTCTCAAAGAACTAACTTTTATTTCATTGATTCTTTGTATTTTTTATTCGATTTTATTGAGTTCAGCCCTGAGTTTAATTATTTCTGGTCATCTACTCCTTTGGGTGATACTTTTTTGTTCTGGAGCTTTCAGGTGTATAATCAAGTTACTTATCTCTCCATTTTTTGTAGGCACTTAGTACTATGAACATTCCCCCTAGAACCGCCTTCATTGTGTCCCATAAGTTTGGGTATGCTCTATATCCATTTTCATTGAATTCTAGAAAATCTTTCATTTCTTTCTTTTTGTCTGTCTTGACCAATTTTTCATTCACTGGAGAATTGTTCAGTTTCCATGAGTTTGTAAGCTTTCTGTTGCTTCTGTTGTTGATGATATACAGTTTTAAATCTGTGGTTGTCAGATAGGATGTGGGGTATTATTTCAATTTTCTTGTATCCTGTTGAGACTTGCTTAGTGTCTGAGTATGTAGTCAATTTTAGAGAAAGTTCTATGATACATTCTTTTGTGTTTGGGTGAAATGTTCTGTATCTGTTAGGTCCATTTGGTTTAAGACATCATTTAGCTCTAGTATTTCTGTTTAGTTTTTGTCTGAATGACCTGCATATTGACTGGCAAGAGTGGGGTCTTGAAGCCATCCACTATCAGTCTGTAAGGGTCAATATGTGATATAAGCTATAGTACTGTTTCCTTTATGAACTTGGGTGCCTTTGTGTTTGATGTGTAAATGTTTAGAATTCCAGTATTCTCTTTGTGGATTTTTCCTTTGATGAATATATAGTGTCCTTCCCTTTCTCTTTGGATTAGTTTTGGTTTAAAGCCTATTTTTTTCTGATATTAAAATGGCTATACCAGCTTTCTTATTGGGTCCATTTGCTTAGAATATCTTTTTCCATCTCTTTACCCTGAGATGATTTTTATCCTTGATGTTAATGTGAATTTCTTGGATGCAGCAGGACTTTCTAATCCAATCTGTTAGTCTGTGTGTTTTTATTGGAGAATTGAGACCACCAATGTTGAGAGTTACCAAAGAGCAGTATTTGCTGATTCCTGCTTTTGCTAGGTGTGGATTTTCCCCCCTCTTTTGATTTTTCTGGTCTCAGATTATTACATGTGTCTTCTTGAGTATGGTTAGCCACTTCAGGTTGAAATTTTCTTTCTAGTGACTTCTATAGGGCTGGATTTATAAATAGATACTGCTTAAATTTGGTTTTATCATGGAATATCTTTCTCTCTCCATCTACCATGATTGAAAGTTTTGCTGAATACAGTAGTCTGGGTTGGTGTCACTGGTTTCTTAAAGTTTGTAAAACATCTGTCTAGACCCTTCTGGCTTTTAGAGAAGCCAGGTGTTATTCTAACTGGTGTGCCTTTATATGTTACTTGATATTTTTCCCCTGCAGCTTTTTATATTTTTCCTTTGTTCTGTATGTTTAGTATTTCGGTTATTATGTCTCATGGAAAATTTCTTTTCTAGTCCAATGTATTTGATGCTCTGTATCTTCTTGTAGGAATCTCCTCCTTTAGGTTAGAGAAATTTTCTTCTCTGATTTTGTTGAAAGTATTTTCTGTGCCTTTGGCTTGGCTTTCCTCTCCTTCCTCTATTCCTATTATTCATACATTTGGTTTTTCCCTAATGTCCCTGATTTCCCAGATTGCAAATAGTCTTTTATATTTAACATTTTCTTTGGCTGATGTATCCATTTCTTCTGTCTTGTCTTCAATACCTGAGATTCTCTCTTCTATCCCTTGTATTCTGTTGGTGAAGTTTGCCTCTGAGGTCTTGTTTCAGTTATTAAATTTTCATTTCCAGTTTTACCCCAGTTTTGATTTTCTTTGTTCATTCTATTTCCATTTTCATGTCTTGAACTATTTTCTTCATTTTATTCCATTGTTTGCTTGTATTTTCAAAGATTTCAGTAACTGATTTATTCATATTTTCTTTAAAGACATTGAACATATTCATAATGGCTATTTTGAAGTCCTTGTCTTGTACTTCTGCTACATTTCATTTCTCGGGGCCTACTGTAGTAGTGTTGCTGACATAATAGCTGTATTTTATTCTGGTATCTGTATCTGGGCTTGGGACAATTGTAATTCTAGGTGCTGATATCTGGTCTTGTCTTTTTTTGGGTGGGTGTTTTATTTCTTGGTTTCTGTTGCCCTCCCTGGTTCTTAGAAGAGTGTGGTGGCTATGGGTTGCCTGGTAGGGAATGCTTCTGAGTCCCTGCTAGGTGTGACCACTATGGGTCCCAGGTAGAATGTGTTTCTAGGTATTTGGAGCTGACATTTAGTAATGTGGATGGGCTAGAATGGGGCTTAGAGGGTCCATAGGAGGGGGAAAAGCTTGGTGTACCATGAGGACCTGCATAGTCTGATGGAAATAGGGGCAGAGAGAAAAAAGAAACCACAGCAGTTGGTCTGCTGGGATGAGGGTCGTCAGCACTGTTTCAAATTAGATATGGGATTTATAAGGGTCACTGAGAATATCATTCTTCCCTCTTCCCCTCTAAGTTTTCAAGCTGGTAGAGTATTTAAGAAGCTCTCCACTTCAATGTGGATTTAGAAAGATTAAAGGAGTCATCTTGTGGAATGGTAACAAATGGTTCTGAGGTTTCCTAAGCACTGGTTCATGTAGTATTCTTTGTATAAAATCATCAAGAGAGACATAAACAACTAGATCCCAGATTTGATTCATTCTTAATATACATTCCTAGAAAGAGTAGCTGGTATACAAGGAAAATGACATAGTGTTTAAAATAACCTTATCCTTGATGAATACAATAGCCAGAAAAGAAAGACAGCAAATTAAACAATGTATACATGAAACAGTTGTAGGAATAGATGGCATATTAAATGCCATCAAAGACATAAGGAAAGCTTTTTAATGTATGAAGCAGGAAAAGGGAGACTTGAAAAGGAGTCAAGAAAAAAATATCATTATAGCAATGAAATCTTTTGGACTCAAAGACCAAATTACTGGGTTAAAAATTAGAAGGAAAGTTTTTTGTAATAAGAAAAGAGGAAAAGATATAGAAACAAAATGTAAAATGAAGTCAAGTAGTATGAAAAATTTAAGTGAGAAAGTCCTCAAAGGGAAAAAAAGTACCTTCAGGGTTTTGTAAATAAAGTTTTATTTAAATTCAGTCACCACCATTGTCATCCTGCAATAGCTAATTGAATTGTTGTAACAGAGTTCATTTGGCCCACAAAGTCTAAATTATTTGTTATCTCACACTGACTCTCATTTTAATATAACTCTACACATGGATGGCATGAGAGAGGAGAATAATAACATGAACACACAAGAAGAGAAGGAAGGAGAATTTCATGGAATTTCCTGGGTCATAACAATTCTAAAAATCCTATGTCGACTAAGGTCATCTTCCCTGAATATCAACAAATGTCAGTCTCATCTAAAAGAGGTGTGGAAGCCCCATCCAAATTTTCAATAGTTGTTTATGAAACATTTCTGTTGCATTTGGTTGCATAATCAGGTATCTGGGTTCTAAAGTTATCTCAGTGCTGAAGCATCTGTTTGCTTGAGCACACTTTTAGGATAATGCAGGTAGCATGGTACTATGCAGCAAAATAGTATTATGGTTTGGATGCAGTTTGTTTCCTGTGTTGAGACCTTAGTCCTCAATGTGGTTATATGATAGATGATGAGATCTTTAAGAGTTGAGTCTAATAGGAAGTTATTTTCATCTCAGAGTACACAGACTTCAGAAGGGACTAGAGCAGTGCTCATAGGATTCTAAGTTCTTCAGAGTGCAAGTTGTTACAAACTCCTGAGTCTGAGCCCTAAATCTACATAGAAATATATGTCTTATCATTTTTTAATAAAACTTTTTATTTTATAATTAATTTAATTTTACATATTAGCCATGGATTCCCCTGTCCTCCCTCCTCCCACCCCCTAGACTTCCCCCTCAATCCACCCCCCATTCCCACTTTCTCCAAGGCAAGGTCTCCCCTGGGGAAGCAGGAGGTCCCAGCTGAATCAGGAACAGAGTGGGAGAACAAGGAAAGAGACACCATGATAAATGAAGACCCCATGGGAATAGGAAGAAGCAGAGTGCTAGAGAGGTCCCCAGAAATCCACAAAGATACCTCCACTATAGACTACTGGCAATGGTCGAGAGAGTGCCTGAGCTGACCTACTCTGGTGATGGCCCAACACCCTAACTGTCATGATAGAACTCTCATCCAGTGACTGATGGAAGCAGATGCAGAGATTCACAGTCAAACCCCAGATAGAGCTCCAAAAGTCCAACTGGTGAGAGAGAGGAGGGATTATATGAGCAAGGGATATTGAGACCATGATTGGAAAAAAGCCCAGGGACAAATAGCCACACTAGTGGAAACACATGAACTGTGAACCAATAGCTGAGGAGCCCCCATGGAACTGGATCAGGCCCTCTGGATAAGTGAGACAGTTGATTAGCTAGAACTGTTTAGGGGGCCCTCAGGCAGTAGGACCGGGACCTGTCCTTGGTGCATGAGCTGGCTGTTTGGAACCTAGAGCCTATGCTGAGACATTTTGTTCAGCCTTGGTGCAGGGAGAAGGGGACTGAACCTGCTTCAACTGATCCTTCCTTCTTACACAGGCATCTATGCTTGTAATGCCACCTTCACCAGTGCGGATGCCAGCCATATGTCCTCAAACTACCAAAATGTAAACTGAGTAAACCTCTTTTCTTTATAAAGTACTCTATTTCTAGTATATTATTATAGTAATGAAAAATAGACTAATATATTAGGTGAATTTGAGAAGGGCTGGGAACTGAGGAGAAAGAAGAAAGGGTTATAGAAAAGAGGGGTGATAGGAAGCCAAAGCACAGAGAGAAATAGATAGAACCTAGGATCTGAGCTCATCATAAGGCTTGGGTGAGGAAGTTGAAGGCAGGCTTGGTAGCCATAAATGCTCCGTACTGTCCCAAACAGTCTTCTGTGCAAGGTGTCCCCCACCCCCAGGCATTCTGCTTTAAGTGTCTTAACATGATAAATCAGTATTAGGAATCTTTGTCCCCAGGCTCTACCAGAAGAAGCACCAAAGGTTAAACAAAATCTGCCATTGTTGCCACATTGAAATCTATGCCTTGATCTAAGTTTTTTACCTGCTACGAAACCCACAAAGCCAGAAGTTCTTTACTAATTGCTGAACATTCAGATTTCATACATTTAGACTTCTAAGCTATTTAAATTGGTGGATTTGTTATATTGTTGCTTTATTTATATAATGCTTTATAAATATTCCTTAGAACACATAACTACCCCCCATTCACTAACATTTGGAACCACAGAGGTGACAAAAGTATATGTTGAAAGACAGTTTTGAAAAATCGCAGCTCCTTAAATATATGGTTCTGGATAATAACAAATCCCAAAGTTATGCATTAGGGCACGTAGCCGGGAAGCTTTTGATGTTTTAGGAAAACAACGCTCCAAAATCAATTAAAGTCTGCTGTTCTTTTTCTATGAAGAGTTAAGTCTGTGTGAGTGCATAAGTGCTTCTAAATCAGCCAGTTTCCCTTTCTCTGAATGCATGAGCAGGCCTTCCAATGTCGTTGGGAAGTTAGCCTAGTAACTGTCAAGCACTTTCTGGGTACAGAAGAATTTGCAGGCAACTGGAAGACAGTGTCAATGAGTGGCACACAGCTGTTAACTCTCATGGTACTCAAAGGGGTCTTCTGGCCTCTCTAATGCCTTCCAGCATTTCCTAGACTCCTAGAAGGTTGTTCAAGATTTTGGCGCTCTACAAATTTCCCCAAGTTCAATTTTAACTACATTTTTTGCTGACATTGATTCTGTGGTCAAAGTAGAGGGGTGTGTGTGTGTGTGTGTGTGTGTGTGTGTGTGTGTGTGTTTTCAAGAAAAGAAATATTAAATTTTTATTGAGGCTCTATGCCTGAAAGTGATTGTTCTAGAGTCCTTCTGTTCATCCTTCTGTTGTACCTATAGGATGAAAAGAAAAGCAGGCAAAAGTTAGCTTCAAGTTTCCAGGTAGGGAAAACATGATACTAGACATGTGCAATAGCATCTCAACTGGAATCAGGAAAAAGAAATCTGTAATTGTTTATAGCTTTCTTCAACATAAATATTTAGTAACCTTGGATCTGGAAAGGTTCATTTACACATCACTTTGCAAAACAAAATCAGTCATTTTATTTTCAGAGCAAAAGCTCAAAAAGAAACAAAGAAAGGGAGGGAGGAAGGAAAGAAAAAAGAAAGGAAGGAAAGAAAGAAAGAAAGAAAGAAAGAAAGAAAGAAAGAAAGAAAGAAAGAAAGAGGGAGGGAGGGAGGGAGGGAGGGAGGGAGGAGGAAAAGAAAAGGGAGAAAGGGGGTTATTTTAAAACTGCAACTTCTAGGTCCCAGGGTTTTACAAGTAAAATAACTTCTGAGTATTATTTATGGTATAAATTTTTTCCACCAAGGTCTGTTTTAACTTTAAGAAGGAGGGTGAGTGCTTGCTTTCAGTTTAATGTAAATTTTCTTTCCAATTATAGAGACTTTGTCCCATGGCTGAGCTGACATGCTGACTCATTTCACCAAGTGTCTTAAAACCAGAGCATTTTCTCAATATTCCTCCTCAAATGAGTTCTCTCTCTCCTCCTCTCTCTCTCTCTCTTTCTCTCTCCCTCCCTCTCTCTCTCTCTCTCTCTCTCTCTCTCTCTCTCTCTCTCTCTCTCTCTCTCTCCCTGCCTCCCTCCCTCTCCTTCCTCTCCCTCTCTCTCTCCTCCTCTCCTTCTCCCCCTCCCTCATTCTTTCTTTTTCTCCCTCTCTTCCTCTCTACCCCATCCCTTGAGCCCTAGAGATCCAGAAAGAATTCATCCATGACACAATAAGTTAACGAGATAGTCAAGTAAAGTTCAGAGCAAGCTTTCCCGCCCCTGGCTGGCAGTCAGACACTCCATTCTGCCAACACTCAAAGTTGCCTTCTCAGAAAATCTATTCCAAAGCTGGCACTTTACCTCAGGAGAATTTAGTCAAAGCATTTGGCACGTCAGATTGTCTAAAACACAAGGTTAAGAGCCTTAAAATAGCCACTCTATTCCAATACTGTCTTTAAATTAAGAAACATAATTATTAAAGGATCCTGCTACAGTTGGACATGAAAACCATACCCTTCTATGCAGTGGCTATACAAGGAAACTTTTGCTCCTGATAAATGAACATATATTTCATAAGAATGAATGTTTCCTTTGCTGAGAAGAATACCAAGAAAAACAAAATATAGTCTAAAAGCTTAAAATTTAATTAGAGAAAGAATACATAAACACATAAAAATGAAACCATTCACTAAATTAGAATACACAGTTTAGATTGCAGTAGCCTTAATAAGTCCATGTGCTCAATGCCCTGTTCGCACAATGTGAAAATGTTACCTGTGTTCCAAAAGAGAGTTGAAGTCTGGTACAGACACAGAAGATTTCATACATCACAAATATACAGGTTAACAGACCTTCAGCATCTGAACACACCCAGAGTAAGGAAATGAACTTAAGAAGCCTCCCAAAAGCCTGTCCTTGTTCCCTTCCAGTTACTTGGTGCCTTCTAAAGGTAGTTCCTCTCCTGCCTCATGTCACCACAGATTCATCTGGCCTATTTTTGTACTCTATCAGTAGAGCCATGAAGAATGTTGTGTTTTTTTTCTTGACTCTGGACTCTTTAGTTTGAGTTAGTTAAGTCATCATGTATAGTTCTTACTCATCCTCATTGCTATGTAATATTACACTGTGTAAATGTTGTAAGATGCACTACTCCACTTCACGACTGATGGACATCTGGAGAAGATAAGCAGTGGTGTCATGAACACTCCACTTTATGATGTGTGATGGTGTACACATTTCTTTTGGGAACATCCATATGAGCAGAATAACTAGGTCACAAATCGGCATATGCTCAGCATTACCAGAGATTGCCAAAGGGGTGTTGTACCCTTAGACATATGAGCATTCTTGCCAGCTCATGTCTTTGCCAGAATTCAATTATTTTCTCAAGGACCGTCTTCTGATAATGTATTCATAGAGCAGAACATGGTTTCAAGCAGAGGCTAACAGATTCAGTGCACAATATCCAGGTGGCTGTAAAAATCTCCCCCCAACAAACAACACCCTTAGGACAGCGGGGCCTCCCTATTTGTACCCCAGATGCATAATCCTTACTTTATTTCTAGTATCTTACCTTTCACTGAACCATAAGGCTAGCCACATGGACATAAGCAATCTTCATCCTGACAAAGGAAGCTATTTTATGTTTCCTGAAGCAAGTACTTAAATCAACAGATAAGAACATACCTTCACCATTAAAAAGACAAGATAGCAGAGACATGAAGTCTTCCTAAGGCCAACTCTATCAAGGACATACACAGGGATAATCTATCTGTCTGTCTGTCTATCTACCTATCTATCTATCTATCTATCTATCTATCTATCTATCTATCATCTATCTAACACATATGTTCTTACAATGAGCTAACCTCTGTTCTAAACCCTATACAAATATTAACTTACATGATTCTTATAACAATGTATGTGATGAGAAGTAGTATCCTAATGATACAGGCAAGGAAACTGAGACCCACAAAAGTTGACTGACATTATAGATCTGGTAAACAGAAGGGCAGGGACTTCAGTTCAAGAAGTTGGCTACATAATTCATGTTCTTGATCTCACATGATGCTGAGTTTATGTTTGAAATCTAGGGACTTTAATAACTATTTATATCAATCAATATTTTGTGTTTCTTTTTATTTTGCTCTCACTGCCAGAAGTCTATTTCTTTATATGCCCAAATCCAAAACAACTTCTTAGTACCCAAAGAGAACACATCCAAATTAAAAATAGTAAACCTTTAGACCATAGTTTAGTAAAATATCTACTAATGATATTTTACTTTAAATTTTTAACTCTGCAGAAGAGGAAGAGTGCTGTGGGGTGTTCTGTATGGCAAATGTGTTGCTAATTAGTCAATAAATAAAACACTGATTGGCCATTGGCTAGGCAGGAAGTGTAGGCGGGACAAGGAGGAGAATAAAGCTGGGAAGTGGAAGGCTGAGTCAGAGAGACACTGCCAGCCGCCATGATGACAAACAGCATGTGAAGATGCCGGTAAGCCACGAGCCATGTGGCAAGGTATAGATTAATGGAAATGGATTAATTTAAGCTGTAAGAACAGTTAGCAAGAAGCCTGCCACGGCCATACAGTTTGTAACCAATATAAGTCTCTGTGTTTACTTGGTCGGGTCTGAGCGGTTGTGGGACTGGCAGGTGAGAGAGATTTGTCCTGACTGTGGGCCAGGCAGGAAAACTTTAGCTACAGAAGAGGAAAGATTGTAGAAGCCAGAGAGGTCAAGGACACAATGAGAACACAGTCCACAGAATCAACTAAACAGGGCTCACAGGTGTTCACAGAGACTGAAGTGATAATCACAGAGCCTGCATAGGTCTGATCTGGATCCTCTTCATATGTTATGGTTGGGTAGCTTGGTGTTTTTGTGGGACTCCTAACCAATCAGAGTAGGTGGTGTCTCTGACTCTTTTCCCTGCTTTTGGGACCCTTCTCCTTCTACTGGGTTGCCTCATCCAGCCATGACATGAGGGGAGGTGCCTAGTATTATTGCATCCTGTTATGCTGATGTCAATAGAAAGCCTGTTCTTTTCTGAAAGGAAACAGTAGCAGTGGATCTGAGGTAGAGGAGAGAGGAGGGGCTAGAAGAAGGGGAGGGTGTAGTGGGTAGCCATTCCAGCTTTGCTCTGGAAGTTCCAACCCCCACTGAGACTTCGGCAACTGTCACGCCTACAAGGTGGGGCCAAGGGAGGCGCCTGGAGACCTGAGATCTGGATCAGTGGGCGCTCTCTCTCTTGGCCCCACCTTGTAGGCGTGACAGTTGCCGAAGTCTCAATGGGGGTTGAAACTTCCAGATCAAAGCTGGAATGGCTACCCACTACAGGAGGGAGAAGAGGCGGCAGTCAGGATGTATTATTGTATGAGAGAAGAATAAAGAAAAAACAACAAAATTTACACAACAGGTAAAAGTGCTTGCTATGCAAGCCTAGTGACCTGAGTTCAATCCCCAGGACCCACAGTAGAAGGAGAGAACTGACTCCCAAAAAGTTGTCCTCTGACCTCCACATGTGTGCCATGGAACACACATATCTGCCTGAACACACACACACACACACACACACACACACACACACACACACACACACACACACTGAGAGAGAGAAATAGTAATAATAAACTTTTAAAAAATATTTACAAATATACTAGAACAATTATATGATGGTGTTAAATACTGCTCTCTTTTTCCAAACTCAGATCTAGAAATAATTGGTGTTAGACAGGTTTACATAACTGTGTATCAGTGTTTCTCTTGTTACTATAGGGTTTTTTTTTGACAACACCATCTTCATTTATTCTGGGATAAATGACATATCACATCTTTCTATTTCATGTACATGTATGATAAGATCAATGGGAAGCTTATCACATATTAAAAGTATCTCTTTATACAACATTTTTAGATTTTTATTCAACCTATGGGTTTTATAATCCCCACTTTGCCAGTGTAGCACCTTAAAACATTGTTATCTCTAGCAATGGCTAAAAGATTGTTTTACTACACTATCAAATGATTGCTATGGAATCATGACCCCCGTGATCATTACTAGCTTTCTGTTATATTTCTTTGCTTTCATTTTCTCTAATTTGTCAAGAGGCTTGCATAAATATACAAAATTAATATTGATTCAGTTTCTTTAAAATGTTCCTCCCAAATAGCAGTTCTTTATTCAAACTAAAGTAGTTAATACTTTATAAAGACTAAAATGGAGGGCAGCAATCCTTCCTGGCAAACAGGATAATCACATAGAAAGGAAAAGAATTTCTTTCCCTATATATAGCCATACATGATGCTGTCTTTGTCTTCTTTCAATTTGCTGTCCCTTGCTAAATAAAAAATGTGTGTTGCTAGTGAACAAAACTTTTAATTTATCTTTCTCTCAAACTTGTCTTCATCCTTCCCTGCTACACTTAACCCAACCCCTCTCCCTACCAGAACTGTCACTGAGTTGACCAAAGGTAGTTCTCAGTTTTAAAGTAATTGGCCAGAAGCCAAGAAAATATCAAGTATAATAACAAAGACTGATATTAAAATCAACAAAGACAGCCATTGGTTGAATCCAAACTCTGTGTCAGGCAACAGATCATGCTCTTTAATCTTTACAATAGTTATGTTCTAGGTAGGTTATTACCTTCAATTTACACATAAATAGAATAAAGCTCAAAGAACTTGAAAGTGTGCCCAAGATCATGAAGCTATGAAATGGAGTATATTAACCAGCCCACCAGACTCTAAGGCCCATCTTTTGTACTTGTCATCTTTCTGACCTATGTTTAGACTAGGCAAATCTAATGGAAACATTGGATTTACTATATAAATATAAATTGCAAAATACATTGCAAATTCAAATGCAGATAGGGTATTTTCAAACACACACACACACACACACACACACACACACACACACACACACACACACAATGTCCTTGGTGCCTTAGTAATTCTGTAGTCAGTGAGATACAATTAGATTTCCAAAGACTGGATACCTTGAGCAGATGACAAACAAACTGATTTTTCCTGAGCAGTATGTCCCATGCTGAGCTAAAGATAGGTTTGGAAAATTCACATCCTGAGTGGAAACTGTGTGTGCATAGTGGCTGAGCAGCACATGGAGCTTCTAGGGGCTTCTGTTCAAACTGTCAGACTCCCTATGTAAATGATGTTATAAGAACTCACAAATTACATAAAGGGGGAGAATGAGAGCAGCACTGATTCTCTAAATTTATTGAGGTAAATTTCCAGCTGAAGAAAAAAAGGCTACAAAATGTTCAGTGCTTTAGTAAATATCCCAGGCTGTGGGGAGATAGAAGACACAAGTTAAAACCCATCTCTGCCACTATGCCTATGGCACTGAGCAAGATATTTCTCCAAAACTATAAGAGAGTAATGATGAAAAATAGCAGCAGTCATAATTTCTAATTCATAGGGTTCTTGTGAGAAATACTCTAGACTACACCAGTAAGACTTTTCAGTACATTCTAACTTGAAGGAATCACTTCATAAACAATCATTACTATTTTTTGATTACTGTAATGGTTTCATTCTATATTATATGCCTCTTCAGCCCAAGATTAAGTCACTGGAGTAGTTTTTCCTCTTGGTAGTTAAAGGAGCTGATGATCTCCCAGAAAATGGCAGGGAAAAGGTACAAGGCCATGTGTGGGCACAGCATCCTCTCCCTTTTCCTGTGCCCTCTGCTTCTGAGTTTGTTTTGCCACACAGTAACATTGTGCTCAATGCACTCAAGGCCAGAATTCACATAAGCATCCTAAATAACACCTTCAAGATAAAATGGGAAACAGATAAAAGATGCTTGTAGTCAAAAGTTTTCTCGAGCCCCACCATGTCCCCACAATCCCACAGTCCACTTATAAAATAATCACTCAGAAGCTTATATTAATTATAACTGATTGGCCATTAGCTAAGGCTTATTACTGACTAGCTTTTACATTTAAATTAACCCATAACTTTTATCTATATTTAGCCACATGGCCTGGTACCTTTTCTCAGTTCTGCCTTGTCATCTTGCTTCCTCTGTTTCTGGCTGGTGACTCCTGACTCTGCTCTTCCTCTTCCCAGAATTCTCCTTGTCTGCTTGCCCCACCTATACTTCCTGCCTGGCTACTGGCCAATCAGTGTTTTATTTATCAACCAATCAGAGCAACACATAGTCACAGCATACAGAATGACATCCCACAGCACTTCCCCTTTTCTGTCTAATCAAAAAGGAAGGTTTTACTTTAACATAGTAAAATTGCATATAATTCAACAATTATCAAGCAAGAATTACAGTTACAATATGTAGTCTATTTGTATTTGACAAAATTAAAGAAAATATACTATCTATCCTATATCTGTGAGTCTAAAGTTTCATATCTAATTTATCTTTGATCATAACCAAGGAAACTTATAACTATCTAGTCTTCAACTACATCAAAGACCTCAGAAGGATATACTATTACCTAAGTAAACAGGAAGAGCATTGTAAGCAACTTTCAAAATTCTGGAAATGACAGACATAGCTGCCTGCCTGAACAGTCATTCAAAGTTCCTCTACAGTGTTGGGGCATCCATCTTCAGCCTATAGGCCTAGAGTTTTTTTTATCACTTCTTCCTATGTTCTATAGAATATTTGGCAGCCCACTCTGCAAAGCAGGAACCTGAAGAACCATTTTGTATTGCAAAGTTTAGTGGTCATCTTCCCATGGGTCCTGCTTGTCCAGTTTCAGCAGTCCAGGCAAGAGCAGTTTCTTGCTCAAATGGCTATTTTTGCCAAGACGAAGATAAACTCCATATAGAGTGTCTTCAGTGCCCATCTCTCTTTGAAGTAAATCAGTGCTGCCAGGAGAAGATGTGTCTCACTGTCCAGAAAGTCTAAGTTTTTAAAACATTTTAAATGCCACATTCTGTAGGTCTTTGAAGTGTTTGAAGATTACACCTAACTAAATTATATCTATGTATACCTAGGAAACTTAACTAACATGACTAAAAGTTTGACTATCATAGAAGACTAATTATTAATCTATATTTCTTAATTATATATTATAATTTTAAATGAGTTGCACAAAATACTTTAAACAAGAGTAGAAATATACATACAGTATAACAAAATTAACTTTAAATTTGTATCAATAAACTAAAATCCATAGCAATGTAAAACAAGTTGTTCTTTAAAAATAAATTCAGCCGGGTGGTGGTGGCACACGCCTTTAATCCCAGCACTCGGGAGGCAGAGCCAGGCGGATCTCTGTGAGCTCGAGGTCAGCCTGGGCTACAAAGCGAGTTCCAGGAAAGGCACAAAGCTACACAGAGAAACCCTGTCTCAAAAAAAATGTAGATTCAATAATCTACCGTTTTATCCTATCATATCTATATCCTCTTTTCTTCTTTAGAAAGAGATTGCATTTATAATCAGCCCTATTCAAATAAAAATAAACATTTATAAACAATATTTTGGTAATTGGGGAGTAGCTTCTCATACTACTTCCTGCTGATTGAGAACAATCTTATGGGGATCCTGAGAAAATTAAGAATTACGGTCAAGTCCTAAGAAGACTGGCTTTAACCTTTACTGATAGGTATCATCTGTTAAGGTTCAGGAGGTCTGGCTTGATCAAATCTGATCCATCTTAAACTGGAACAAATCCATAGCCTCTTGCTTCCTGTGGAAACAAAAGCAGAGCCTCCTTTCCAAAGCAGCATATCCTTAGATCCAAATTTTGAAGCCAAGATACTTTTAAAATATACATATTGGTTTAACTGAGTAGCCTTTATAATCAAATGTCTCTCTGCAGTTAAAAATCCCAAAGACAATATAATCCAGACTCTGTGTGATTTCCATCTTTATGTGGCTTATTTTTTATATTACTTTTATTGTCCCTTTAAAAGACTTTATTTTTAAAACTGTTTCTTTATATAACTGTTTATATTCATTTTCTTCTCTCTTCTAAGCCTATGTACATTTTTATACATAATGTAAACCATTTAGAAGTTTGTTTCATCTGAATCTGTCCTTTTGTGAATCTATTGCTTTAAACTGCAGAGTGTCTAGGACAGAAGTGGCAGCCTTGGCTGCTGACTCCACCCACCTCAACTTCCCAATATGGTGGTGGTACATTTACATGCCAGCTCTGGGAGCCATGTGCATCACCAACTCTTGGAAGCAGTGGGTCTATGACTCCATCAAAGCCACATGTTGCCCAGAAACCATTTTTTGTCTGTACTAGCAAAAGCTAAATCCACCATGCACCATGCTGTGCAGCTAGCAGATGCCACAGGAATCTGCCATGCTGCACTCAAGCCCATATGCCATGAACCCGTCATACTGTAGCTCAAGTCCGCATACCATGGCGTCTCTGTACCTTGGTGTCTCTATATCTTGACCCGCATGAGACATGAAGTAGAAAGCTGTTTTTGGCTCCATTATTGCATGTTTAGAAGCCCTTTTAAACTCTTTTAGGCCTTACGGAAATTTGAGAGCCCCGTGTTGGGCACCAAATGTAGTCAGAAGTTTTCTTGGGTCCTGCCAAGCCACCACAGTTCCATGGCTTGCTTATAAAATAATCATTCAGAAGCTTATATTAATTATAACTGATTGGTCATTAGCTAAGGCTTATTATTGACTAGCTCTTACACTTAAATTAACCCATAATTCTTATCTATGTTTAGCCACATGGCTTGGTACCTTTTCTCAGTTCTGCCTTGTCATCTTGCTTCCTCTGTTTCTGGCTGGTGACTCCTGACTCTGCTCTTCCTCTTCCCAGAATTCTCCTTGTCTGCTTGCCCCACCTATACTTCCTGCCTGGCTACTAGCCAATCAGCATTTCATTTATCAACCAATCAGAGCAACACACCTTCACAGCATGCAGAACAATATTCCACAGCAGATGCTAGTAGTGTCTCAAGTCAAACCACAGGAACTGCAGCTAAATTTGATATTCCTCCCACCCTATGTACAAACAAATACCTCACACCTATCACACAGCAGCTCTGCAGCTAGTACACTGATTGGGGTGGGAAAGTCTCCAGAAGAGTCAATCATTCTGAAAGGATTTAGTTTTACCTGGTCAGTTTTAAAAATGTATGAAGGAACTTTTTAAACAAACAAATATTTAATGAGACCCCATGTACCTAGCATCCAGTTTAAAAAGCTATGGACTCTAACCTAATATCATTCTGATATCTCCATATCATTTACTACATGACTTAGTTTAAACAAATCCCAAATTTCATATTATTGTGTCCATAAGCATTTAATTACATGACTGCAAACTATGGTTTTGTTATAATATTAACCATACTTTTTCAATATAAAGGACACTGATTTTTGTTATATTAACCATACTTTTTTAATCTAAAGGACACTTATCCAGTAAAAATGATACATTTTAGAATTGTAACATGGAGTGAAAAAGCAAGTTCCTCAGTGTTTTCAAAATTCCAAGCATGTTACTCTTGAAATTCAAGGACAGTAAGTCAGTATTACCAGGAATTCTCAGAAATTTCAAAATTACAATTATTTTAAGCAAACTTCTAACAAAGGAAACTATTAGCAGAGCACATAGGCAGCCCACAGAATGGGAGAAAATCTTTACCAGCTATATTTCAGACAAGAGAATAATATCCAGAGTTTGCAAAGAACTACAGAAATTAAATACCAAAGAAATAAAACTGCCAATCATCAAATGGGCTAAAAGATTGAATAGACAGTTTTCAAAAATAAAAGAAACACAAATAGCCAATAACTACTTTTAAAAATGTTCAGCATCCCTATTCATCTTGGAAATGCAAATTGAAACTACCTTGAGATATCAGAATGGTTATCATCAAGAAATCCAACAACAACAAATGTGGAGAATGTGGAGAGAAAGAATCCCTTATTCATTACTGTTGAAGGGGAAGATTATAGCCATTGTGAAAATTATTTTGGAGGTTCCTCACAAATTAAAAATATAACTACCATATGTTCCAAATATTTCATCACTGGGGGCATATATACAGAAAACACCATACCCCACCATAGAGATATTTACACACCCATGTATATTGTTACTTTATTCACTATAGCAAGGAAATGGAAATAATTTAGTCCTCAGTCAACAGATGAATGGATAATGAACATCTGGTACATATATAAAATGGAATACTAGTCAACTCTAAAGAAAAATGCCATCACAAAATTCACAGGGGAATAGATGGTCTTAGAACATGTAATATTTAATATTTAGTGAGGTCACTCAGTCTCAGAATTTAAAAAATACAGAAATATAGTGCATGTTCCCCTTGTATGCAGATCCTAACCCATAATATACACATGTATATGTGTAAACAAATGTGCATATGGATACAGTATAACATACGGGTATATTTAAAAAAGAGACCAAGAAAGGGTAATAAAAAGTAAAATGCTCACTAATGTGTTTGCATATACATAGTCCTTTGCATGCTCTCTCAAGATGTAAGAGATTTTCAACACAAGATACTTAAATAAGGAAGTGTCCACATGTGACTCCATAAGGGACTATTACCTAACCAGTAGATTTAATTTTTTTATTTATTTATTTTACATCCCTTCCCTCTCCCTCCTCTCCTCCCACTTCCTCCCTCCTCTGTATTCGCTCAGAAAGGGGCAGGCCTCCTGTGGGCATCAGCAAAGCATGGCATATCAAGCTGCCATAAGACCAAACACCTTCCCCTGTATTCAGGCTGCAAAGGCAATTCAGCATGAGGAATAGGTTTCCAAGAGCCAGACAAAGCACAGGGACAGCTTCTGCTCTCATTGTTAGGAGTCCCACAAATAGACCAAGCTACACAACTGCCACATATACGTAGAGGGCCTAAGTAGGTCCCATGCAGGCTCCCTGGTTGTTGGTCCAGAGTATGTGAGTTCCCATGAGCCAGGTTAGCTGTTTCTGTGGGTTTTCCTCCAATGTCCCTGACCTCCTGGCTCCTACAATCCCTCCTCCCCCTCCTCAGCAGGACTTCCTGAGCTCTACCCAATGTTTGGTTGTGGGTCTCTGAATCTGCCTCCATCAGTCACTGTATGAAGGCTCTCTGCTGACAAATGGGGTAGTCACCATAATAGATTTAAAGTATTTTTTGCTGTTTGAATATTCCTGTATGCTGTGGTCTTTGTAAGTACTACTAAACTTAGTATGCCTTATTTTTAAACAATACTTTATCTGTAATATCATTATTACTATTAAAAATAAGAATTATCTCTAAATATCATTAATTATCCTGTCAGTACTTAAATTCCTTTAATCTGTTTTTTTTCTCACAATTTTTTGAGCTGAATTCATATTCTAAAATTTTATGTGTTCTAAGACTCTGATAATGTTCAGCCTTCTATTATGTATCATCCATCTGCCTGGATGTCTATTTCTATCCCCACTGCAATTTTATTGTTAAAGAAGGCATTTTGTTTGTTTGTTTGTTTGTTTGTTTAGATCCTTTCAGGGTGATTACATATTACGGAGAAATTTCTAACCCAAATCATTGCATCATTTCATTCTTTGTGTCTCTATGACATTACTTAACATACACACACAAGCCATGGTCCCCTGTGCATCCCTATAAAGCTATAGGATTGATCATAGTCTATTTTGACAAGACAACTTCATAGATAGTATTTTGTATTTCTGTAAGGAGGAATATAATGTATGGCTGTCCCTCTTTTTGAGATGGTAGTCATTGATGATTATTCTCTAGAATAATGCATATTTAGGTGCATGTGTGTGCATACATGTAGAGACCCAGAGAACAACCTCAGGTTTCATTCCTCCTCGATTGCCATCTAGCTTGTTTTGGAACAGGATCTCTCAAGGGCCTGGAACTCTCTGAGTATGCTAGGCTAGATGATCGGGGTACCTGGAAGATCTTCCTGTCCCTACTTCCCTAGCTCTGGGATTACAAGCACATACCGCTATACCAAGATTTTTTTTTAACATGGGTTTTGAGGGATTAAACCCAGGTCCTCATGCTTGAGAGACAAGCACTTCCAACACTAAGCTATCACCTTAGCTCCAGGTTCCGTCTTTAACACAAGACTTTACTATGGCTTAGCTCAACCTTTCTTAGAAGCAGCTAGATTTGATTTGATTGGGAATTGAACATCTACAATAAGGATCTAAACAATTTAGAAAAGATTTCATATTTTGTTTCAGCACTAAGAGCACGGTGTCTGTGACATCACAGATACTCCTAGACTGTTGATCAAATTAAACTGGAAATCCAGCATTTTCTCAAAAATGTAATCTATCCAGAGAAATGCTTACTTTTATACTGTAATCGTTAGCTCTTATAACGTCAAGGACTTCATCTCTATCCCAACACCTAAGCTGCCTGTTCTTTTTAATTTACTCTTCAAATTCTGCTCACATTCATAAAAGAAGAAATTCCTATGGACTTGAATAACTGCAAAAGCTAACATTAGTTTAACACTTCCATGGCATCTGCTTAAATTTCCTCATTAAGTGTACAGGTATAACTTTCCCTTTGGCATTAGCTGGACAATGTGTGCAAATTATGTCCCTGCTTGCACAATTGAGCATTTAGAAGGTTATCTTCCCTCTATAAT
This sequence comes from Peromyscus californicus insignis, assembly GCF_007827085.1. NCBI lineage: Eukaryota > Metazoa > Chordata > Mammalia > Rodentia > Cricetidae > Peromyscus > Peromyscus californicus. The sequence goes on along the minus strand of NW_026294391.1, from coordinate 31,603,750 downwards.
GAGGGGAAATAATTTCATATAACATACAAAGATTAGACAGGCCTGTTCTACTTTTTTTTTTTTTTTTTTTTTTTTTTTTTTTTTTTTTTTTTTTGGTTTTTCGAGACAGGGTTTCTCTGTGTAGCTTTGCGCCTTTCCTGGAACTCACTTGGTAGTCCAGGCTGGCCTCGAACTCACAGAGATCCGCCTGGCTCTGCCTCCCGAGTGCTGGGATTAAAGGCGTGCGCCACCACCGCCCGGCCTGTTCTACTTTTAAAGCACTCTACTATAACAATCCCTTAGTCCATGATCCACACGAACCTCTCTCTTGACCTTGACAGATTCAGACAATAGGATCAAAACAGCCTTCACTATCAGACTTGGGCTTGCATAGGTCTTGTGCATGCTGTCATAATTGCTGTGACTTCATATGTACAGCTGCTCCGCTGCATCTGGAAAATACCATTTCCTTATAGTCATCCACCACTTCTGGTTCTTATACTCTTTCTACTCCCTCTTTCTCAGTGATTCCTGAGTCCTAGAAGGAGGGGCTGTGATATAGATGTCCCACTTGGAGCTAAGCATACTGAGCATCAGAGTCTCTTATTCTCAGCACCTTGGCACAGTGAGTTGTGAGTCTCTGAATTAGTCACCATCTACTACAAATAGAAGCTTCTCTGATGAGGGTTAATGGATGCACTAATCTGTGGATAAGTCATTAGGAGACCATTTAATACTATGTCTATTCAAGCCAGACCAAATTCCTGCATGCAAAGGGCATTGAGCAAGAAGTCCCACCTCCTAGCTGAGGACCTCTATTGGCAATTGATACCCGTTGGAAGAGGAAGAGTCAGTTTTCTTTAAGAGTGTAGCCCCTGGTAAGTCTACCACACTCTAGTGGAAGATCAAATATCCAAGAATATATAGGCAGCACAAACTGGAATTGCTGGTATTTTTCTAAAGTTGGGCAAGTAAGGAAGGGGTATATCTGGGAGGAGTTGGGGGAAGAGATGTCAATATGATCAAAACACATTGTACAAAATTTTCAAAAAATTAATTTAAAAAGAAAACAGCCTTCAACAGAAGCTGACAAGAAGCTACTAGACAAAGAAATGATCCTGGCTCACACTTTGTACCTTTGGTTTGGCTGTGATCTTTCGTTGTCATAGTCCTCCCAGAATACCCAGCTCTTCTCTCTTCCCTTTCCCAGTCCCACACCCTCCTCAGTTTCCTGCAGTCCAGTTTCCACACCCACCCCAGTCCACCAGCTGTTCTTGCTTCCCAACATGTCAAACCAAACAAGCTTTTCTCCCTTTTCATCGCACCTGATGGTGCTGCAGTTTTCCTGCGGACCAGATGCCCTTCCCTTTTCCAACACCCTGCTTCTCCTTCCACCTCTCAGATCACTTCTAATTCTCACTTGATATTTTCTCATCCCTTGTCAGTATTTAAAGCAACAGCATTCTGATTTTGTCTTGACCTCTTCTTTTCTTCCTTGTGCTCTTTCTCAAGAAACTGATCACTATGTTTTTGGAGGAGGCAACTGAATCGACCTTATTTCCTCTATCCTTGTCTGAGGGTTCAGACCCACAACTTCAGTGACACACTAGGATAGCCACAAAAGACTGAGCAAGGATCCAATGTATGAATCAAACTCTTACCTGTTCCTGCCCTACCTTCTGCTGCTTCCCTCCACAAGCCTATGAAAACTCAAGTCCTGTTCCCCTAGTTATCTTATTCTTCCTTCCTTCAATATTTTGAACTCAAATGATCATGAAGTGCTGCCAAATTCATATTCCAGAGATCTTTCAAAGTCATCCCTTCCACCCCTTTGACTCTGTCCTTGGTGTGGTTTATAGTGGGATATAAACAACTTAGTTTCTGCTGTACCAGTTGGGTTGATTCTGAAGTATAGATGATGTGGTCTCCCACTGTTCCCCAGAAAATGTGATTCTTTTATTGTTTTCATTTCCCAGACCATTTCTTCTCTACTCTACCGGTATGCTTACAGTATTGGAATTCTAATCCTTGTTTCTGTGTCTTCTGGAGAATCCTGCCTAAGATACTGGGATTAAGCTTCTGCTTCAAAATCAGCACATGATTTTCTGTACATAGAACACACGTGGTGCCATGCAGATCTAGGTTTTGAACTGGATACTTCTACTTTCATGCTTTCAAATCTAAGTCAAATTCGTTAACCTTTCTGTGTTTGTGTTTCCGTTTGAATTTCAACCTCTGAGATACAGCCAAGGCAGTCTTAATATAAAAGTTTATAGTTATAGGTGCTCATACTAAAAAAACCTGAGAGATCTCAGGTAAATAACTTTATTATGTAGCTCAGAGTTCTAGAAGAGCAAGAAGCAGTTGACCCAAAAGAAGCAGATGGCAAGAAATTATAAATATAAGTATAGAAATAAATGAAATACAAACTTCAAAAACAATACATAGAATTAATCAGAAAATGAACTGGTTCTTTAAAAAGACTAACAAGAGTGACCAATCCTGCCAAGCTATCCAAAAAGCTGGACTAGACCTAAGTCAATAAAAGGGAGTTGTTACTATAGACTCCAATGGAATCCAGAAAATTGTCAGAGATGGGTAAATTTCTAACATATCATCTACTGAAATTAAAGCCAGATGATACAAACAAAGGAAACAGACACATAACAAAAGTATCCCAAAAAAGAAAAGTCCAGGACCAGATAGGTTGATTGCTGAGTTTTATCAAACTTTGAAAAACAATCTATTTATGTAAAGATGTGTTGCTGTTTCACCTTGCCTGTCTAAGGCAACTGATTGGTCTAATAAAAAGCTGAACAGCCAATAGTGAGGGAGGAGGGATAGGCAGGACAGAAGTCCCAGAAGGACAGGGAGGAATGGACTGTGGACAATCCAAGCAATTCTAAGCAGAAAGTACATTTTATAAGATCTAGAAGTAAATCCACATATCTATAGTCACCTAATTTTTGACAAAGATACCTAAAACATGCACTTTAAAAAGGTTTTTTTTTCAACCAATAGTACTGGCAAAACTGGATATCCATATTCAGAAGACTCTTTCTCTTCACAAAAATCAATTCAAACAAGATCAAAGATCCAATAGGATATGAAATAATCCCAAGAACTGACCAATGGGACTGCACAGCAAAAGAAACTGTCAACAGAATAACCAGACAGTTCAAAGAACAGAAGAAAATCTTTCCTGTCTGTAGTTTCAGACAAAGGGATAATATCTAAAATATAAAAAGAATTGCAAAAATTAAACACATAAAACCCCAAAACTTCTAATAATCAATAAGTGGTCCAATGACCATCCTCAAAAAAAGACATATAAGTGCCCAATAAATATTTTTAAAAGTGTTCAGCATCTTCAGCCATCAGAGAAATGCAAATTCAAACTTGGAGATTCCATCTAAGCCCAGTCAGAATAGCTAACATGAAGACAACAAATTAACACAGATGAAAATGTCAGGAAATATGAAAACTTGTCCGCCATTGGTGAGAATGTAAATTGATACAGCCCCTATAGAAATCAGCATGGAGGTCCCTCAAAAAACCTAAAAATAGAACTGCTACATGACCCAGCTATATCACTCCTTGGATTATATCCAAAGAACTCTATATCCTATTGCAAAGATATATGCACATCCATGTTCAGTGATACTCTATTCACAATAGCTATGAAATGGAATTTACCTAGATGTCCATCATTGATGAACAGATAACAAAAATGGGGTACATATAAATAACAGAATTTTATTCAGCAGTGAAGTAAAAATGAAATTTATAGGAAAATGAGTAGAACTGGGAAACATTGTATTTAGCCCAGTAATCCAGGTTCAGAAAGCAAATACTGCCTGCACAACACTAAACCAGTAAACATTCAGTCATAGACAACAGAGGTGCTCATGGGGCTCTGCTCTGCCCAGAAGAGCTAATAACAGTCCAGGACTGCTAGGGGAGAGGAAGCCATTGTCTTCAGTGGTGTGGCCACCAATGAGTTACCCAAGACCCAGTGGATAGCTTCACACCCATGACCATGACAGTGGCCCTGGTGAAACCCAGTATGTCACAAAGAAAACAAAAAAAAGCCAAGAAAATGGGATTGGGATTTGGTGGGAGGAGGATAAGAGAGTGTGACTAAAATGTATTATAGTGTACACGTATGAAATTGACAAAGAGTAAATAGTAAAGTTGCTGTTTCTCTCTCTCTCTCTCTTTCTCTCTCTCTCTCTTTCTCTCTCTCTCTCTCTCTCTCTCTCTCTCTCTCACACACACACACACACACACACACACACACACACACACACACACACAGCCCCTAGCTTATAATTGTTAAAGATAGATAACAAAATAGGAGTAAGTATGAATAGAGTCCAGGAAACCAGAAAGGAGCCTTTGAAATAGAGCGAGGAAATAATGCTTTAAGGAAAGGGAAGATAACAGAACGTGTGCAGTATTAAAGTGGAAGAGGAAATACTGGGTGTGAAAGGGTACAGCAGGAAAAGGAAAAAACGACAGAGGAATCAACCAAAAGAGTATATATGTAATTGCCACAGGGAAACCTGTTTCTTTGCAAGCTAATTAATTTTTTTTAATGAGGCATTAAACTGATACCTAGTCATCGGGTTGGTGGGATAAGTGCCTGCCACATTGCCTGACTCCTAAGTTTCAGTTGTTGGTTACTATTGCTGACCACTGATTATTACTCTTTTCCTCTCCTAAATATGCATAGCCTTCCTCGCGCCTGAGTAATCACAACAATGTGGCAGCAGTTAGCCCCTTCCCCAGAAACACTCTCCCGAAAGACTTTCAATGGCTTCAGTTTCTATAGACTGCAGAAACCAGTGTCCAAAACCCTCTGGGATGTGGACCTAGTTTCCCTTTCCAGTCCAAATAAAGGTTCTCTGAGGTTCCCAGCAGCAGAAAAGAGTTAAACCATGAGCAGCTTAGCGAGAAGAGTTAAGCTGAAGGGCAGAAAGAGAAGCGATCTGTGCGAAAACTGGAGTCAAAACACTATTTCACTATGGGAAGAAGAAAAAGAGATAAGCAACTGGGTGAAGAAGAGTGGTGTTGCAAAGTAGAGCCGGAAGTGGTCCAAAGGATGGGGCAGAGAAAGTCGGCAAGCATCTTAGAGCAAAATCCAACATGAATTTAACAACAGGGCTCTGTTCATTCCCATGCCTGTTACCTAGCTCTGAACACAGCTTCTCCAACCTTAATACTCTACAGCAGACCCAACAGAATGCCCCTAAGTTGGGTACGTGTTCTTACTTCTATTTTAAGCTCTTAATCCCAATTGTTAGCAACTCCATTAAATATAAAACTTCCTTTCAGAGCTACTTAGAAATGTGTTACATAAATGCTGCATATTTCCCCTCTTCTCCAGCTTCTAAAAATAGGACCTCTGATGCTGGCTCTGTTCACTGTGCTCGCTCCCACTTGCACACCTATCATGTTCAGAGTCCAACTGGGACAGATCGCTTTTGCAAGCATTTCTTTTTTGTGTCTCCATTTCTTCTTGCACGTACAGCATACTTTGCTAAATGAAGTTTAATGCACCTGAAGAAATGACACTCTTCCATGGGAATGAGAAGGCTACAGATAATCCTTTTTCTCTTCCGAGTCCTACAATTGCCCCAGGAGACATCTGTAGGGTACACAAAAGAACTCTGCTACAAACATTTAGAAGGGTAGAAAAGCACAACAAAATTCAGTGATTAGGAATAGTTATTCAAGAGCTGGAGTTCCTTTGAGCTGACCACTGTGACAGGCACTTAACATGTGGGACTGAATTCAGTTACTCCATCAGTCCAATGACTAGGTTCATGCCTCATTGCTGGATATGCAAATTGAATCTTAGGTTAAAAAGCTCGATCCAAACTAGAAAGTAGAAAAGTGACAATGCCTAGTTTCAGACCTAGATCTTCATGACATCATAGCCCATGTTCTGTGTGCAGAAAGATCACACGTTGATTTTGAAACCGAAGCCTAGTCTCAGTATTGTAGACAGTGTTCCCTCGAAGATGCACAAACAAGGATCAGAATTCTGGTCCTCTGGGTATACCAATAGAAGAAAGAAGAAGAAAGCAAGACAGGCCACATCTTCCGAGGCAGCCTGAGCGACCACGTGGTACACAACTCAGTGGCTACCCAACTGGTCCGGCAAAAAAATGAGCTTTGTTTTTCCCACCCACACCGGGGCCTGTCATTAGTTGAAAGCTGCTTTGTTGTGGCAAGGGAAAGCATTAAATGTCACACGTAGAACTTGCCCTGATTGTGAGCTACCCATATTCCTCAGAGACTTATTCAGGCAGAGTCACAGGTGTTTAAAGAATGCAGCCTGCAGCAATTTAAGACGAGTACTGGGACAGTAAGCAGGGCGCCAGGGCTTTCTTTACATATGCATATGGTCAGAGAGCTAAAAACAGAAAGCCCCACCCCTGGGATCCACGTGTGCAATCAGGCCACTTCACCCTGTGAGCTAAGTTTAGCGGATCCACGGGGTGTTGGTACTACCGACTCTCACTGGTTTTGTCAGTTAAGTCTTTCTTTTCTCCCTTCAGCTGAGCCATGCGAACTGAAGGAGACATCGAAATGATAGAGGAAGAAATACGTCCTGTGTCCCACAGCAAATAAAAAGCAAATCTATGGTCTGTGCCTAAGTTTCTGTTGATGTTGTTATTTTGGTCGTTTTGTGTTGTATTTTGTTTTCTCTTGCCTGGACAATGAAATGTTCCTCATACTGCCCCTGTAGGCTGCAAAGATATGCCAACAGCCACAGAATTTCACCTTTATGAGATTATTTTCCAAAACAGGATAGTGTCTCTGGGATAAAAATTCCCCTTACATCTCTTCCAGATCTTTGAAATTCTGAAGTTCCTCAATTAGTAAGCATATAATCGAGAGAACTAAATACTGTATCAGTCTTTGAGGATAAAAAACAAACCCTCTTTAATCAACTATAGGGCTTAGATCTTTTAAATTAACATACCAATGGTAAGAAGAGTTTCTCGGGGATCCCAGCTTACTGTGTCCTTACTATCCAGTCAGCTCAATCTTTTTCACTGTAACCCTGAAAGATGCTTTCCAGTTAGGAATCCAAAGCCCTGCTAGGGACTCAGTGGCACTGGCTTATAATCACAGCATTCAAGAGGGAGAGACATTAAGGACATGCTGAGCTACTAAGCAAAACCCTGTCTCAAAAAATAAAAAAATCAAAAGCTTTTCCATAGCACACAGCAGTACGTATCTAGGATTCCCCAGAGAGAATTACTCAGAGGGTAATTGCTATAAAAACACTAAGGAAATTATTGTTAAATAGTGACACTGTTTTCAGAAATATGAAATCTAGAGTACTTTGGGGATTTTCGAAATATCATAATATCCTGAACAATGTTTCCTTGGTTGTTGAATGCTGCTGTATTCTTGGAAAGAAGTCAAATAAACAATGTCATCTACATTTATTCTTGAGAGAAGGGTAACTTGTCAGATTGGGAGGCATCATGTCATCATTCACAGCTTGTAAAACTGAAGGCCAGGGAAGGAAGGAATTCAAGGATCTTTAGCTAGCTAAATCAGCCAGAATTAGACCCGGGTATCCCAGGACTGCAGGTCTGCAGCTTTTCCATTCACCCCATCAAGTTGTATCTTTCCATTCCAACAGCTCCCTTGGACCGTTACAAATGGCCACAACCCCTAGCACTAAGGCAGATTTAGATGCGATCTAATGCCCCACTATTCTAACAGTTGTCAGAAACATTTGTCTCACAAACATTTAAGATGGTATTATAATGGGTTTTTCCTTTTTTTAATGTCTTTTCTCCGAAAGAAGCAATAAGCCAAAGCTCCAGGCTTTTCTGCTTCATCATTATATAATACTTGTCTGGGACTGCAAATCACTCGCAGAAGGACAAAACTCGGGGGAAGAAAGGGTGGGTGTGAATCTTTTGTGATTTCTTGAGTAACGGGAGGCGATTTGTCATTTTAGGAAAACTGGAGCCTGTGTTCTCAGATTCATGCACGATCCAGCCTGTTTGACTCTATTGAAAACTTGCCGTTTCTGAGCCCGTCCCTGAATTGGGGGTAGAGCACACGGGTAGCAGACAGACCTGTTTTTCTCTCTTCCCTTCTCCCCAAGTAAGAGAACAAGCTAATAATAAATCAAAGTTCTAGAACTTGAATTTGAACTGAAAATACCTCAGAATAAAACCTGTTTCTTCCATCCCGCAAATCAACCCAGAGCAGAAACCACGTGCATTTTCTGTGAACGCACGCCCCCTGCCGGTGAATTTTGATAATGACCGGCTCTTGGGAGAAGTAAACAAAATTACCATACCAAAAAGAAAATTTTTTTGGCAGGGAGAAGACCTATAGAGAACTCATTAATGTAACTTTCTAGTCTTAAAGTTGGCGGTTATGGAGAACCCGCAGAGAGTTGTGTTGGTTCTCATGGAGACTCTCACAAGAAAAATTCTTGGGGAGCTCTCCTAATACCTTGTTGCTGAACATATTTATAGAAATGTGAAAGTGAAGCATCTCTCAAAGGACAGCAGTGTAAAAATTTGGGGCTATTTATATTAAACTCCTACCAAAACAGCCCAAAACAGCATACAGTCCCCTCAACTTGGGAAGATGAATAAAAAGAATTCCAGAGCAAATCAAGTTAACTGGGAGGGTGGGAAGGACAAATAAAGTTAACTGGAAGGAGGCTTCTTTCTCATGTTGAAGGTCAGGTTGGCCTAGAAGCTGACTATACAGCCCAGGCCGGCTAAACACTACCGCCAGCCCTCCTGCCTCAGCCTCTTGAGGGCTGGAATTACAGTCTTGAGCCACTATATGTGACTTTAGAGATACTTTTAAAGTATTTTGACTCGAAATCAAGACATGTTGTTCAAATACAGTACACCTGAAACTTCTATCCACCTTTTTGCCTCCTCATAAAAAGCCCTGACATGTGCCGCCCATCGTTACTTAGGTTCTTCATTTGAAAGGTCATTCAGTTCTTCTATTCGGCATTCTGCTCAGCCCCATTCCAGTCTCTGTCTCCTGCTCCCGTTTGATAAGGAACGCATGCCAATGATCTATGGTTAGCTGATGGTGGCGACTGTTTTTCCTCCCTAATGCCCTTCCTTCCCCGCTTTTCTTTCTCCCTCTCCGCCACCCACACACTCCTCTCATTTGGACTACTTCAACTGCCTTCATCACTCATCCAGATCATTCCTGGCCTCACCGTGCACCCACGTTTATCCCCTTAAAGTGTCTCAATTTAACCCCTTGCTCGCAAGAGAAAGACAAAATCAACCCAGCTGGCTGAGTCTAGCACTCACGGGGACTGTGCACAGGTTTTGCAGTTCCCACCCAGAAACTAATCAGGCTGGAGCCCATCAGCAAACAGATCACATTACATAAGGCAGCTGGAAGGCGGCTTGGAGGCTGGGAAGGCAGATCACAAGGCTGCTGCTTCACCCACGTGCTGGAGAATCTTCCATCAGCCCCTCGGGAGAAGCAAACCCAGACGTCTGTAGTTAACAGCGTACATTTTGTGCCCGCCAGCATGCACACAGGTATAGAATACAACTTGCTACGTCTTATGTCCGTGTACCCCGAAATCAAAATACTCATCCGAGTTCATGTTTCCCCCGGGGAATACAGAAACATGCTTTACTTCTTTGAAATTCCTTCAACTCTTTATTAAGGCTCCTACTGGGCTGGGGATAGCTTTTGTCTTATTGCCTGGGCAGCGTGCGTTTAGTGACTAATGGGCACAGAGCAGGACAGCCGTGTCACAAAAGAGGGTAACCCAAATTCTCCCTTCCTGCTCCTTAGATGAGCCTTCTCACTTGGCTGCTCAGTGGGAAGAAAAGAAAGCTTGGGGGGTGGGATTGGATTCAGCTGCCATTATCTGATTCTGACCACACTGGAAGAAGTCTAATTCTCAGGCACAGGTTTGGTTGGAGCAGTGAGTGGGCAATTAGAAACCTCCTCCACCTAGAAAGAAATCGTGATAAGGGAGAAATTTCTTCAAAGGAGGGGGAGTGGCTGGACTCGAAATCCGTTTTCATCACACGTGATTCGGGCAGATCTTAAGTAGGTCGTTGCACTCCTGCACTTGGACTGTGCTCTGCCTTCGATGGCTGCGTGTTCAGCCTGAGGCGATGATGAGAGCCGTGATTGAGCATGCTTCTAGGAGAAAATGTTTTGTTGTTGTTGTTTCCCTACCAAGACAGCAAATGCTTGTTTAGTATGCAAGAAAACCCCTCCCATTTGTGAGATCAAATTTATGTTATATGGTCTTTTGTTAGATGGTTAAGATTGCACTGCATTGTAGAAAGGACGTTAGTCGAATTTTAAAAGAGAGAGCAAGAGGGAGGAGAGAGAATGCAGGAGATAGAGAAGGGTGGGAGGTAAAAAGGAAGGGGGAGTGGGGGGTAAAAGAGTCCAGGAATGCTTAAGCATATTAGAGAGAATAAGAAAAGGGTGTGTGGATCCATTGTTCACAATAGAAAGGGCTAGTTAAAGCTAGCAATTTCAGGAGCCACGAGGGCATCTAGATTAGGGATATTCCAGCTGTGTACAGCCCCCACCCCACTGGGAATATCTGCTGACAAGAATGTAATGGGAAGTGTGGCTGATGTGAGAATCACAGAGAAAGAAGGCTGAGGACTCTGGGGGTGAAGAGGATTCCTTTTTCTCAAAGGAAATCAAAATGAATCCATTCGTTCTAAATGAAAGATGCCAAGTACATATGTGAAGATGGAGTACAGAAACTCTCCAAAGAGGACATTAAACACTGTAATTACGTCATTGCCTATAGATCTGCAGTCGACTCCTATACTAGCCAATATAAGAAAACAATTCTTCATGAATAATTCATGGGATCTCTATGTGGCAGTCACACACTGTAGAACTGAGGCCCTGCATCTCTCCTGTGAGGAAGTCTTTGGAGCTATTGCTTACATAAGTGTGGGATGCTAGCAGCTGGCTTTAGGTTCAGTGACAATGTTTTTTCAGCCTATTTGACTAATAATTTCTAAAATCTTTACCAACAACTTTGAAGCACTGAATTCTGAATTTCGTTCAGTGTACAACGTTCTGGACTTCTTGGTCAGTTGCCTTTTCTGTTGCCACCACTATTAATGTTAATGGTAATAATATTTTGTTGGTGCAATGAGGTTTATAATAAAGACAAAAGGAAATACTGTGTGCTCCACCAGTTTCTGCGAAATGATTTTATTAAAGCTTTGCTGCCATCTAGTGATGGATTTGAAAAACTGCCTGATTTAGACAAAAGTCATTCTACTGCATTTTAAAATACGATTGCAATTGTTCAGAGGGCTAGCGACCAAAATACTAATGTTACAATGTTAAACATTCCAGTAATATAAATATAATCATAACTTTAATAAGTTCCCAATATATTGTACAACTCAGTTACTTAAAAATTGACAAAAGAATATGATGCCATAACCAAAACGATTAACAATAATTATAGTTAAGGTTTATATAATACCTACCCCATTTATATAAACCTATCCCGTGCCTGACATGTCTTGGTACAATGGGGAAAGCCTCTGCAGGTTGGAACAGCTATCATAAGCCATAGCTACAAATAACTGTCCATATAGTTTCTCCCCAGAGTAAACAAACGTGTTCACTATAGGTCCTCATATATGTTTTCAGGGGATTTTTGAGAATTTGTTAGAGCTGAGGGAAACTTGCAGTGTAAGTGTTAACATCATCATTTAGCAAATCAATGAAGTTGAATTAGTTGATACTACTGAGTGCTGCACTATAACAAGCAGCCCAGGTGGTCACGTGTGAGTTTTTCTGCACATTCCAGTTTACTAAGAGAGATGAGAGTATACTGTGCAAAGTCGTTTCTTTTCTGCTCTTCTCAAAACCCAATCACCTTCTTTTTGCTGTTGAACTCTGAATTTCTATGATGCCTTCACCATCAGTGATTCATATGAGGCTGACCCCACCCCAGGCTAGTCAAATAAGAGAAAATTCTCTTTCTCATAGTGACAATAATTTAGTTAGGGGTGGCCTCATGCTTAGGCCTGGCAAGAAAATTAAACACACATCACTCTGGGAGTTGTGTTGTTGTTATTGTTGTTAACGTTTTAAAGGATATTTTGAATAAGCTGATATTGAGTGACCTTTTCTGGGGGAGCATGAAGAAATGTGGTGTGGCTTGTCTGATGATTGTACCTTTAAGAAAGCATATCTCTCTGGGTTTGCTCTGGCCTGAAGTGGAGCTGTCTGTCCCTGTTCGTTTTGGAAAAGAAATAGACCCATGCCTGCCTAACTGTAAGCACCAGAGCCTCAGTACTGCACTTGCTCATCTTCCTCTGCCAGGTTTTGTTCTTGGAGGAGATCCCTTTGCTATCTTGTCACCTCTGTATTTTACCTTTTTCTAAATATTTGATTGACTTTTTTGTGTGTATGTGTACATGCACACATTATGCTCACACACATATATGTGTTGCCATGTGTACCATAAGGCCCACGTGGAAATTAAGAAGACAACTTGCAGGAGTCTGTCTTTTCTTCCACTATATGGGTTCTGGGGATTGAACTCAGGTCATCAGATTTGGCAGCAAGTGCCTTTAGCCACTGAGCCATGTCTCCAGCTGAAAAGCATTTTTGTTTGTTTGTTGTTTTTTTTTTTTTTGCTTGTTTGCTTTTTTTTTTTTTTTTTTTTTTTTTTTGGTTTTTCGAGACAGGGTTTCTCTGTGTAGCTTTGCGCCTTTCCTGGAACTCACTTGGTAGCCCAGGCTGTGTTTGCTTGTTTTTTAAACAGGGTTTCTCTGTATAGCCCTGGTTGTCGTGGAACTTTCTCTGTTGACCAGGCTGGCCTTGAACTCACAGAGATCTGCCTGCCCTGCCTTCCAAGTGCTGGTATTAAAAGTGTGTGTGTTTATTACCTCTATATTTTAGAGGACACTTTTTATGTTTAATACATTAACTCTTGACTTTTTATTCAAGTTCTTAAGATTGCCTAAGACAGGACATTGTAAGAATGGATGTTTAATTTTATTTAATAATCATAAAGAAATCTGAGAGTAACCTCTAGTTGATGTCTTTATCCTATTTTCAATTCTTAAGAAATTTTCTTATATATTTTTGTCCTTCAAATAAGAAAAATGGAGCCTGGAACTGTTCCTCACAGTGCTTTGTTTGTTTGCAAAAAATTTTGGATACAAATTAATTGATAGAAAATAATTAGCCAAAGTAGCAAATTAGTTAAAAAAATTAAACTGAATATTTCAAGTTTGTTTTTGCAGGTATTGATAACTTTTTCTATAATTGAAGAAATCTTTACAAAATGGAAATAGAACGTTAAATGAAACGAATATGGTTGTCTTCCTTTACAGAAATCACAACATGAGACAGACTTTTGTTGTTTTTATTTTATTATTTATGTGAATGGATGTTTTACCTGCATGTAGTATGTGCACCTGCATGCAGTGCATGAGAAATCCAGAAGAGGGGGTTTGGATCATCTGGAACTGGTGTTACAGACAATTTCGTACTTCTATGGGAATCAAACCCAGGTCCTCTGGAAGAACAGCCAGTGCTCTTAACTACTAAGCCGTCTCTCCAACCCCATAAAATCCTTCAATTGTTTTAAAGAAGATTTAGCCATTTCCTCTCCTGAAATTGGAGTCTTCACATGCACACTACTCTTCTGTTTCTTATTTAGAGTTCATTCTCATATACTTATTCACCTCATGCTGTTTTGCAAATGCCTTAATGAATTATCACAGTTGCCTGCAGCTCTATGTGAATTGCTTGAAAGCAACTTAGCCAAAGAATTAACATTTCCAGTCCATATTTTAGCATTTCCATGCAACCTAGGATAATTGCATACATTTTGAAGACATTTGTAAAAGTCATTTACATACCTTCTCTTGCCCTTTGACCCTTAGAAAATTGATCTTCCCCCAATTTTTGCTGTCAGACTGATGCTGTGTGCTAGGAAGGACCAGTTTAGGAATGCTTAACATTTCTGACATAAAGGAGGATCTAGCTGCTGTTTGCTTGCTGCTGGTTGGGAGACAGAAATATCTTCATGGTTTTAAGAGAGCTAGAGAAACTAGATTTCAATATCTAAATATTGATCTCATATGACTGAAATGGGCTTTGAGCTATCAGTAACCAATGAAGCCCCTTGTGGTTTGAGTTCATTACTAAATAAATAAATGAATGAATAAATCCTCAATTGTCTCCCATTGAAAGTCACTTTTCCAGCTGAGAGCTGATACCTCTACACACAGTTGGGCACTCAATTAGTTGGAAATTTTAATAATTAAAGGGGTAAAAATTGCTCTAATTTTGAAAAATATGCAAAAATGCTTAAAAGTATATGAAAGACTGCAAGAATCACCCCATGCTGTTTATTATAATTATTCAAATATTTAATAAGTGAAAAATCAAGCATGAAGAAATATCAATTTCAACAATTTTCTTTTAACTTCTTTTTGTTTTTGAGGCGGGGTTTCTTTGAGTATTCTTGGCTGTCCTGGAACTAGTTCTGTAGACCAGGATGGCCTTAAGCTCACAGAGATCCACCACCTCTGTCTCCTGAGTTTGGGGATTAAGGCTTGTGCCACCACTCCCAGCCCCAATTTCCACAATTTTTATTCAGCAAAATATCCTGGGACTGCCTAATGACAGCTAACAGCTATGAGCTATAATAGTTCTGCACATCCCACATACTTCTCCAGTGCAATGCTTAGACACTCTTCCCAATGGAAGGTGGGGAACCTACATTCATTCATTTGAATCCTGGCAGGCCTGTGGTCACAGCAGATGGGAGGCCATGTGACTCCTGAGACTAGGTCATAAAAGATACTGCTTCCACCTGGTCCTCTTAAATTACTCACTCTTGAAACTTTTCACTGAGTCTGGGGATTTCTGTTGTACTCCATCACACTCGACAACCTCAGTCTTTAACTGCTCCCACTGAAGCCCCATGTATCACAGTGTCACCTCTGCTGTGCCCTACCTAATTTCCTGGCCCACAGAATCCTTGAACATTATAAAATAGTTGTTTACACCACTATATGTGGTGATGACTTGTTACAAATTGGTAGACAATCAGAACATAGAAGCTGGAGAGATGGCTCAGCATAAGAGCACAGGCTGCTATTCCAAAGGACCTGGGTTTGATTCCCACAAACCATGGTAGCTCAAAACCATCTGCAACTTGCAGTTCCAGGGGATCTGATGCCCTCTCCTGGCCTCCATGGGCACCAGGCACACAAGTAGTACACAGACATACACACAGGCAAAACACCCGCATACACCAAATCAATTGAAAAACAAAACAAAACAAACAAAAAAACCCCCCACCAAAACAGGATCACTGAAGTCTGGCCCCAATGGATAGCAAGAGAAGGAAACTCTATCCAAACGGAGACTCAAGCAGCACATCATTTTGCTTTGTCTGAAGCCAGCATTTACACAAATTCCATGGCAGTGTTTAAAGATGTACGTGGGTAAACAAGACCTGAAGGGGACACAATGAGAAGGCAAGTGACAAGGTTCAGAAGAAAGGACATATGAATAAACTTCTATGAAGATGCTAAAAAAAAAAAAAAAACCCTCCATAAAGTGTAAATGGTCACTAGAAGGTGCTCTGTGAAATTCCCTCTCTGCTGTTGTCAGTCACCTTTCTCTGCCTCAGCTTGCGCAGAGGGTCAGTGATCAGCCTGGATGGAAACTATCTGTAGGATTAACAAGAATGACCTGTCATTCCATGTGCCCTGTTTTCTACGAAGCTTTTTTGTTCTGCAACCCTTCTGGCTTGCTTCTTTTTTAAGCAATCAGTTGCTTGCTAAAGGGAGGTGGGTAGAAACTCTCCTGATTATATTTAGGTGCAACTGTATGAAATCATCCAGGTCCAACCATTCTGACTTACAAGACAGCAATTTCATATAGTTCAACCTGATTCGGTAGACTTCTTTTCAGGGTAGACAAGTAGAAAAAGGATTTAATCAAGGTAATTGATGGATCTTCACACATGACGCTTAAGATCAATTTAAGAGCTAAACCATGAAGTTATTATTCCATGAAAAATAAGTTGTCTTCATTATATAAAACTACTAATGTTAGGCGACCCCTGATTAAAGCTGAGCAATGTAGGAGTAATGTGAAGAATGAAGAGAGAAGGAGGATAAGATGACTAGTAGAATTAAAAGGGAATCAGATTCCGTCATCAGAAAAACCATGTCTGATTGCTCTACTAAATTTAGACAATGAAATGCATAAGGAGCCCTTACCCATCTGAGTCACAGGTAGGATGGAAGGCAGAGGTTGCAAATATTATTTTTCACCTCTTTCCTGCAATGTATCACTGAAGATATTGCAGGGTGATTAGAAGAAAATAAATCCTTAATTTGAGTCATCTATAGATAAAAGGAAATATGGAATGTCTTCAGGTACTTTTTTATAAACAACAAATGAACAAAAAAGCTCTTGGAATATGCCTGGCAATGCCTCACAGCAATACACCAAATGCCAAGCACCAAGCAGAGCAGAGGGAGGAGATACTCAAAGAAATCCACACATTCCTGCCATATTATCCTAATTTCTAATTCAAAATTCAAATAGTATGTGTTAGCAAATTCTAGAGCGGGCATATCCAACTCACAGCCCACTTGGCTGCGTGCAGTCCAGTATAGCTATGAAAGCATGCAGCCCTACACAAAATCATTAAATTAAATTGAATTAAAACATGGGCATTTCTTGAGATTATTTCATAAACTCAAGTATGAGTATGAACTGTGCCGGTGACACCATGTCACCATGTCAAACTGTTAGCTAGAATCTAGACTCTTAAGGGGCAACGGTAAACACAACAAATCAAAGGAGAACTCCTCAAGGACCTAGATTTCTAGAATCCAAAACTAGACAGAAATGAAGATATACCCTGATTATAATGTGTGACAAAATATCATCAGTCCTAGAGAAAATTAAAGAGCAAGATAAAAATAAAAGGAGTTCCAAGATTAGATGTGGCAGAGGACAGGCTGTGACATATATCAGGTGTAAACAGGGTAGTCTCACTAGCGAGATTTGAGCAAAGACATGAGGGATGCAAGAGAGCTAGCAGTGGACGCCTTAGGAACCAAGAGGAAGAGCTGGTGCACAGGCCCTACCCAGGGCAAAGACACATCTGGTGTTTTCTTTGAACAGCAGGGATGTCAGCAGAGGTGGAGCGGAGAGAGCAAGAGGGGGAAACAAGGGGGAGAAAGAAGACCAGGAGGTGAATCAGAGAACAGGAGCTCAGGTTGTGGAGAGCCCTTTCGCTCAGAGTAGGGGTGGGCCCCAGCAGGACGAGCCTCAGTGTACTCTGCAGTCCTGCCACACAAACTCAGTGGCAGTCTGATTTTAACAAGATCCCCAAAGGATTGTAAAAAGTTGAACAGTGCTGGGGTGGGACCTTTATGGTTTTTTTAACACCAGGGTTTCGATTAGGGTGGAAAGGATGCCACTGCATGGGGCAGAGCAGAGCCCCATGATCCACTTTACACTGAGAAGGTACACCTGGCTTGATGCTGTAGCTCAGTAGGTAGTATGCTTGCCTCACATGCACAAGCCCATGGTTCTACCCCCAGTAGTCCAGAAACTTGGTATGGTGGTCTTCCACTGTAATCCTGGCACCTGGGATGTAGAGGTAGGAGAATTAGAAGCTGAAGGTCATCCTTGTCTACATAGCAAGTTGTAGGCCAGCCTGGGCTACATGAGACCTTACTCAGAAAAAAAAAAACTTTTAAAGAAGCACTGTGGGCTTTGAAGGATTTTTGGAATAGAGGAAGAAGATCCATCAAAGACAGGGATGATGAGTCTTGAGTAAATTACGTACTCCATCTCCAGTACACTTTTGGCAAATGGACCAATTACACATTAAGGGATTAGGAAATGCTTCCAAAGGAAGAGACCCTTCAAACCACCTTTTTGTTTCATATTTCTTTGTGTTTGTAGTGAAGGTATTTCATAAGGACATTTTCGTGAATGTATGCATTGCACATTGAGCACACCCCCCATAGCCTGTTACTCACCTCCCATTGTTCCACTGGACAGTGTTGCTTTTAATTTCATGCCATATGTACATTGATGTATTTATAATCTAGGATCCACAAATGAGAAAAACATGCAATATTTGTCTTTCTGAGTCTGGCGTAACTTGTATGACATGATTCTCTCCAGTTGGATTTATTTTCCTACAAACAACATAGCTTCATTCTTCTTTATGGCTGAAAAAATGATGTTGTATATGTATACCACATTTTCTTTATCCATTCTCCTCAAACCATTTAGCTTAAAGAAGGGTACTGAGTCCCTGGGAAAACAAATGTAGACCAACACCATTCCCATTATGACCACAAGAGTCTCCAAGAAAAATGTCTGCCCTGAGCTTAGTGGAAAAAGGGAATTCTGGAAAGAAACAGAATCATATGTGAAGACACAAGTATGAGGACATACTTTGAACAGTGGTTGTGGGGAGAGAGGACTGGCAAAGAAAGAGACTAAAGAACTACCAGCTCATAGACTGCCTGCTCTCTTAAGAGGTCATTTCAGGTGCTGAGCAGATTGCTCAGTGGTGAAATGTGCTTGAAAGACTCAAGCAACCACATCTGGCACTCACAACTGCCTTTAACTCCAGTTCTAGGGGACCTATGTCCCCTTCTGGCCTGCACAGGTATTGCATTCATATGCATATATCCACTCACAGATATGCGCACATATTTACATAAACAAAGACAAAATTTTTAAGAGGCCATGTCAGATTTCAACCCGAGAGTAAAATATACATTTTGGAAAGACCATCTAGGAAACAATGGGAGGGTAGATTTTTCAGAAAGAGCTGGGTCTGTAGGCCAGCACAGCCTACACTGTGATTTCCAAACCACTCAGAGCTCCCTAGGGAGACATTTTCTTCAAAAAAAAAAAACAAAAGTGGAGGGTGTGGGCAAGGCAGGGGAGTGGGCAGTGTTGCTGGGTCTGAAGACAAGGAGAACATACCTGAGTCAAAACAGGACAAGAGTGATTAAGAGTAATTCTTTCAGGGAGTCAAAGCCCAAAAGTAGCAGGCAGAAACATCTGAACCCTGAGTAGAAGTCTATGAACTTTATAATTAGGCAAGTTCCAAACTTCCTGAACCTCAGTTATTCTTCCATAAGAGTGGGTGTTTTCCTTTTCCTCCAGGAGATCTCAGCATGCTATGTAGAAAACCAAATCAGATGTTCTATATATGGCAGTCAACAAATTGCCTTTTGAAGCACTCTGAGTGGCATGCGTTTGCAGCCAAGGTTAAGAAGTACTGGTGCCATTCAGCTGCTTTATTGCTGCACAAAACCCCAGAAGCCAACACACTAAGAAATGATGGTTCGAGGACACACTTGGTACTTAGTGAAAAAAAAAAAGGAGCTCTGTGGTATCATGGGGAAGGGCGCCATCTGCAAACTGTGCAACTGAAGGTATACAACTTGACAGCAGCCCCCGCATTATCAGGTTGTTGGGAAGATGCAATCAATGTGCACAGACAACTCACCCCAGTGCCAGGCACCATTGAGTGCAGCAATTAAAGGTTAGCTACTGCTCTTAGCTGTGCCTAGACTCTCAGGCCAGCATTCTCTCTGTATCTGTGGCACGTTGTATGAAATCTCTTCTGAATTTTAATCTGCTTGCTTCATCCCTTGTGCCGTACATGGGAATAGGTGTTTAGATACTGAACTGAAAAACAAAATAAAGACAAGAGCTGACTGGTTCTGATTCTTTCTGCTGGGTGATGGCAGCAGAAGTTTGAATCAACAGAACCAAATATATCTTTTGTACTGAAGGGATGTATTCAAGCACAGGCCCCAGCCAGGTGCTGTTTGTACTGTCACTGGCTTCCCGATGTCACTGTTTTCCTGTATGCAATCAGTAGTCGACTCCAAAAGCTCTGAAAGAAAGGGAGCATTTTTAGAGCACTATTAGCTATCTCTCTGAGATCAGCTGTAAGTGCAACAGAAGTGGGATCTTTATTACATCAATTCCTTCTTATAGTCTCATGCATCTTACTGAAAGAAGGCATGCTGGAAAGAGCCAAGTAGGTGGGCTTTTCAGCTTGGTTGCCTGTTAAAGAACAACTCTTGGGTTATTAGCTATTACCTGAAATTCATGTGCTATTGCAGAAGTGACCTTCTCCAGGGAAGGGCCTGAGTACAGTTTGGAGCTAAAGTGCTTTTTAGTTGTTTGTACAAATGAGGCAAGATGTTAATAAACTTGCTTCTCTCAGGAAAGTTGCCCTGGTAATTTCTTTGGAGTGCCTCTGAAAAGCCAGCCCCTAATTAGTCACCATAGGCCAGCTTTGGCTTGTTTCACATAGAGCACAGGGCTTTTGAATTTGAGCATGAGAGGGAAAACATTTTCTTTGGTATGTATGAAATTCTAATTGCTACCAGAAGCAAGGTAGCTATATAATTGCCAGAGCCCAAACAAGATGATTTGGAAGGTACTTTAATTAGAGTTTGTTTTACATTGTGTCTTCTTACGAAATTGAAAACATCAACCACGGAAAACTCTCTGTAGATAAGCTTCCTTGCATTTTGTTGATGTATTTCAGTAAAGATTCTCACAGATCAGCATTGTAGGCTCAAGACCCAGAAAGAGAACTTCGTTAATTTGGTGACTGTAAGGGAAGTTGACATAAACTAGGAAAATACCAGTGAAGAATGCTTAAACTTAGTTATCAGTAGATTGTGATTAAGCAAATTTTGGCATTTATAGGAAAGCTTTGTAGTTATCTTACCAGGTAGAGGTTAGATGAGGCTTAAAAATCTCAACTCAAGACAATCCCACCTCTCTGGAAAAGCAGACTAAATTATTTTTATTGCCTAAGTAATCAGGGTGGGGAAAAGAGTAAACAGCATATTAGAACTAAGTACCCTGATGCTCTCATGTGAGTCACATTTACTGGAGTACAGCAAATGTTCATGTCAATCACTGTGACCCTCCTGGAAGTAGTAAGAACCAAATGAGTAAGCATTTGGAGGAGGTAAGTACAACGCAATCCATATTGCCGGAAGCCCCTCTGTTCTCAAATTGACCACATTCTTACAAACTATAATGGTGAAGTTAGCAGCCCTCTCTGTAGTGTATCCGGAGTTGCTGACCCCTCCCTGTAGCACACCCTTTGTTGTTATGTGGCTTTGAGTTTCTCCAAAAAGGCTATTATATCACTTCCTTTGATCAAAAGAATGGACAGAAACATCCAGGTGTCAGTTTGAGACCTGCATGTTTCCTCTTGTTCTTCTGTGACTCTTCCATCCTGTTAGAAGGATGTATCTAGCAATGAGACATGCATAGCTGAGCCTCCCTAACACAGCCCCACCCAGATCAGCCAACCCCCAGCCAACCACAGACTTGTAAGCATAATACACCACTGCCATCTTAAACCACATCTGGGATGGATTGTGAAGTAGCAGTAGTTAACGCCCATAATATACTTTTCTGACCTTCACTTCCCTGGGCTAGTAATCTGTAAATACCTAAAATATAGGGCCCATTTAATTTCAATAATGGAGAATGTTATCAAACTATTACCTCAATGATAGATTATTTCTCTATGATACATCAAAAATAATTCACTAACAATCTGATGTGCCTTGATGCTCTGCTAGGTGCAGGTATTCAGAGTGGTATACAAAGTAGTTTGCTATGTCCCAGACACTGATATTTGGACTCTAGTAACTGAAAAACTGGAAAGACAACTGCAAAGGCCAGTCAACAAAAGGAAATGATAAACTTTCTCTTTTTGATGTCCACTTTCCTAAAGCCAGGTATTGTGATGATTTTGTCTTTATTTGAATGCTGAATCAAATGGGTCAAGGACTCAATCATGGTGATTCAAATTTGAGAAGTTCCTCTTGTCTTGATTTTCTATGGAAGTGACTGGTCTGACCTAGATGGGTGACTTGTGAAGGAATGGAAAACTCCCCATGATTGGGAGCCTCTCAGTATGGATGGGTGCTAGAGAGCATTTGTCCTGGGCTGTAATCAGATGGTAAGCTGTACAGTCAAATGGTGACCTAAGAGTAGAACCTGGGGATGGACACTGTCAGGATGGACACAAAGGGTATGGTCCCAGAGAATAGAGGCACTTAGCAAAAATACTAAGGGCTACAGTGTAACAAAGAGAGATCAAAGGGAAATAAATTGAAAGATAAATTCTAAAATGGCAGCTGAGACAATTGGAGTGTTCCTCAAAAAGCTTTGTTAGTTCATGTACTTGTTTAGATGGGTTTTGGTACCAAGTGAGACTTTTTACTTTGTAAGGGCTTCGTGCTATGATGCCTTTCAGTATGCTTTGTTCTGCAGTTCCCTTTCTATAACATCAAGGGCCAGGAAAAGCTAGGAAAGAATGGACTATTCTGCTAGATTAGAGCTGGTATCTTGCTCTGCCCAGGAAGTCTCCACATCTCTAAGGAGCCTCCTTTGAGCACATGGAAACCTCCTTAAGGGGACAACTGGAAGTTGGTGGGTCCTTCAGGCACCAGGGAAAAGGTTTGTCAGGTTCTTCACCTGGATCCTGAGACTTAGTTTCTAACACTTTGGTTTCTGCTATGTCACACCAAAGGGAGTCCTTGGCCTCTCTCCCCCGTTTTCAACCCACACAGGGCGTTCTGACCCATGCAAACAGTAACAGAGAATGATTCATCAGTAGGCTGCCTCTGAATCATGGCTCAATCCTAATGTGGAGAGGCAGAGTGAATACAGCACTTGAAAATTAATGTGAATTAGGATGCATTGGGGATTTATATTTACATTTAGTGTAATTGACTCAATGGTAACCTCCTTTGAGCTCAATAAAATAACAGGACATTCAAAGTCACTCTGATTGATGACTTCATTCCTGATTCAGATTCAGCCTCAATGTCCATCATGTTTGGTACTGAACTTTAATTTCAAATGAGCTGCTGGTCTCAAGTAATGACTAACTGAACTGATGAGATTTTGTAATTCATGATGTTCTAAACCCTTCAAAATTAGTGCTATTGACGATTTTATTTGCTTTTAGAGAAAGGAGTGTATCTTCCCTTGACATCATCTTCTCTAATGACTGTTGGTTCTGACATAATGGTGTTCTGACTGGTACATCTTGTTCTGCTGGCCTGGTAGCTATATACCTACCATTCTCAAGCTTCTTTCCTAAGTTAAGATGGCAAAGCAGTAGTTCTATCCTGTGAGCCCCTAAGCCATTTCTTTAAAGTGTTCTAGCTATTTCTTCACTATATTATGTTCCTCCATGGGACTCAGAAGGCAAATCATTGTCAGCTAATTGCTTATGATTTTTGAACCATTACTATGTCAAGTCATGTCATTTAATTCACCCAACAACCATATTATCATTCTTGCAGTTCAAATGAGGAAGTTGAATCAATATCTCAACAAGAATCAATTAACTCACCTACAATAATATAGTCATTGAGTCATGAAACCAGATTTTGAACCCAAACAGGATAATTTCAGGATTTCTACATTCAACTTTTATGCTACTAACTTTCCTAAATGTAGAAGTCAATTATCCAGTCCTATATCCCAGCCAACATATGCAAATGACACTTTTTGGTGGTGGTACTGTAGATGGAATGTTGGGCCTTACATATGCTAGCCAAGAGCTCTATCAGTGAACCATATACCCAGCCATGTTTATAACTTTATTTTGAGACATGGCCTCTCTAGATTGCCTATTTATTGTATAGTTCAGGCAGATTTTGTACTTGTAATCTCCCCATCTCAGCTTTCAAAGTACCTATGCTACCAGGCTCAGCTACAAATTATATCTAATAGAAAAATAATTTCAATATGGAGGCCTTATTTCTGATTTATTGTAGGAGGGTAAGATTTAGGAGTTTTTGTTTGTTTTAGAGGTGTTTGTTTTGTGTTGTTGTTGGTATTGGTGGTGGTGGTGGTGGTGGTGGTGGTGGTGGTGGTGTGTGTATTGCCTTTATGTAAGTCTGTACATCACATGAATGCCTGGTGCCTTCAGGGGCCAGGAGAGAATGTCAGATCCCTGGAATTAGAGTTAAAAATGGTTGTGAGCTGCCCTGTGTGTGCTTGGAATCGACTCTTCCAATCTTCTGGAAGAGCAACAAGTACTCTTAACTGTTGAGCCATCTCTCCAGTCACAGGTAGGGATATTTAAATGCCCTAAATAAACTCAACTGTTTTTTTTCTTTTTAACCAATATTTATTCTTGTCACTATTGACAGTTTGGAATACAATTGTGGGCACTGTACTTTTATCTTGGTGAACTGAAATTGTGTTTTGTACTACATCCCTCTTGGTGAACTGAGGTGCCTGTGTTAACACTACACCTTTTTTAAAGCAACATTTTCCTGTTTCATAAACAAGCTTCATCTTCTCTTTCCTAATGTTCTTCCTTGTGGTTTTATCTAGTAGCAATCAATTAAGAGTAACATCAATAAAGGCTTACCAAAGGGAGAAAGAAAACCAAATTGTTGTACCAGGAAATACTTTAGTGAAGGTGAAGCCCTGCCAACTTTTACTATTGTAAGAAAACAAAGCAAGTTTTTGATCCAACAGACACTAGACTCTGGCTTTTATTTTCGTTCTCACTTATTTTGAAGTGTGAAACAGAACTTTGCACTCAGATTCTCCTTATTGTCCTCAACTTGCCTCGAATAAAGGAAGATTATTTTAGTGGCAAGCTAAGTACGTCTTTCAGTTTACAGTCATTAATTCTCCTGAAATGCGCACAGAATTCTCTGCAGTGTCTGACATGCAGAAGAGGTTACTGAAGCCGAACCAGTCCAGAACCTTCCTCCCTTCGGAGAAACAGCTTGTGTTTCTGTTGTTGCTATTTGTTGCTTGTTTGGGTTTCAGAAGAAACTTCAGTGTTTGCTTCCTGGGCTTCTCTGGGAACAACCAAATCTTCTGAAATGATTAAAAACAACAGGCAGTTCTTATGCATAAATTTGTTCCATTGCCGGTTTTTGTTTCCAGAAGACAAAACAAAATTGATGCTCTAAAGCAGCCCTGGTGGCTCATTCCTGTAATCTCAGTACTCCAGAGGCTGAGGCAGGAGGATTGCCAGGAATGAGATCAAGGCCAACCTGGGGTACAGAGCAGCTTCAGGCCAGCCTGCACTACAGAATGAGACCCTGTCTCAAAAAAGCAAAAACAAAAATTACAGTAAAAAAAAGATAATATGAACACTAACAAATCAGCTCACTGGGGATACAGAGTGACTCTAAGGAGCACAAAAGATGTAAACAGTAAGCCGGGTGGTGGTGGTGCATGCCTTTAATCCCAGCACTGGGGAGGCAGAGGCAGGTGGATCTCCGTGAGTTCGAGGTCAGCCTGGTCTACAGAGCAAGATCCAGGACAGGCTCCAAAGCTACACAGAGAAACCCTGTCTCAAAAAAATAAAAAAAAAAAACAAAAAAGATGTAAACAGTAGGAACTCTGGGGCCTTGCCCATTGAACCCTTCATAGGCCCTTTCTTCCTTCTCCATGCATCAATAGATGCTCACAGGCAGATTGATCGAGTAGTTTAATGGAGAATATTACATATACTTTATTTGTATAGTTTATCAGTTTTTCCTGTCTCTCTGCCAGAAAAATCTATACATTGTCGTGCTTTAAACACATCCTTAAAATCCCCATTTGCTCAGAATTCAAAATTTTTGCAGCTATGTCCCTAATGAGATATTCACAAAATAGATCTCATCTAAGGAAAAAGAGATGCTGGTTTCAGATACACACACACACACACACACACACACACACACACACACGCACACGCACACGCACACACACACACACACACACACACACACACACACACATATTAGGCTGGCCCCCATTTTCCCATATCACCCATCTAGGTTTCAGCTAATCTCTTTTCTCCTTTGCCCCTCCACACCTTCCTTACTGGGGATTGAACCTTGTACTTGCTAGGTAAGGGCTCTACTGCTGAACTGCATCCTCAACCTTCCTTTTGCTTTTTTTGTCAAAGGTTGCCCAGGCCAACCTATAGCACTCTAACAGAAGCAGGATTTGAACTCAAAATTCTCCTGCCTCATCTTCCCAAATAGCTGGAATTATTGGCCTACACCACGATGTCTGGCTTTCCAGTATTTTGTTGAGATCTGGATTGTCATATACTTCTTTGTTCTTTCATTACTAAGCAGTTCTTTGCAGATGGTAGGTGCTCAATAAAAGGTTATTGATGAATACAGTAGTGATTGAAGCATTATATCAAGAACATGATTTCACAACCATGTTTCCATTGATTCTTGCTTTATCACTGCCATCATGCTAGAGTACAACCAAATATCTCCATCTTAAAGGTGAAGGCTAAAATTTTCTCTATAAGCCAGGCATGGTGGCACACACTTTTTTAACCCCAACACTGGGGAGACAGAAGCAGGTAGATTATTGTGAGTTCAAGGCCAGCTTGGTCTACATAGTGAGTTCCAGGATATCTAGGGCTACATAGTGATGCCATGTCTCAAAAAAAGAAAAGAAGTTTCTTTGTACACCTATATTATTCTCACTATCTTCTTTCCTCTATACATCCCCCATTCCCTTCCTGCCTCTCTTCCTCTCACTCATCTTCTTCATTCCTATCCCAGCCAGACTTCCTAAATAAGGACTGGCAGCTTCCACTTTTTCACCTCCCATTCACTTCCTCAACCCACTGCCATCTGCCTTCTTCCACCACTATAACAAAAATCTGCTGGCAGAGGTCACCTAGCACTGCATACATGCCAACTAAGATGGACAGTTGCCAACTCTTTTTGCATATCATCTCCATAGCATTTGATGTTGTTACCTCCTTCCTCATTCAGAAAATTCTCTCGTTTACCTTAGATTTTAGACCAGCTTTCTGCCATAGCCTTCTCTCTAATCTTTCTGGGGTTCTGCCATAGTTTTCTCTTCTGCCAACCATCCTGATTGTTGTTATAGGATCAGGTTTCATACTTAGATGTTTCAATTTATTTTCTCAGATGTAAACCCTGAGATAAGGATTAAGGATTTGCATTCAAACTGTTCATTGAGGAGATGAATGCAGTAGGAATGAGAGGAAGGAAGACAGGGAAGGGAAAGAAGTCAAGAAATTGTGCTACCAGGCCACATCTTAGCTTATTTTCTATTGCTGTAATAAAATACCATGATCAAGGCAACTTATAAAAAAGAATTTAATTTGGCTTGTTTCAGAGGCTTAGAGTCTGTGATGGTGGAGCAAAGGAATGGCTGAGAGCTCACATGTTGCTACACAACCATGAGGCAGAGAGAAAGAACACACTAGGAATGGCACAAGTCTTTTGAAACCTCAAGGCCCACCCCCAGTGACACACCTACTCCAACGAGGCCACACCTCCAAATCCTTCCCAAACAGTTCCACTGAGGACCAAGTATTCAAATACATGAGCCTATAGGGAGGGGGACTGGTTACCACTCAGACAGCTGGTGTGTAAGCCCCCCACTGTCAAATATTAGTTTCATAAATATCTTGCTTGTAGTACAAAAGAGCAAAGGTAATTATCCACCATAACCATCAGTCAATGGTAGAGGGCTGCTCTAGGAAGTATGTCAAGTTACACTAATTCCCAGGCCTGTAACAGCCTGCCACAGGCAAGGAATCACTGGTGCAGATGTTAAGGGGTGAGAGATGTGAGCAATTCCACAACCTCTGCCTTCTTCCCTCATCAACAAAACCATTATCCATGTGTCACTCTCATTGGTGATAAGAAGATTAATAAATAGCTAATGTTTATATGCTAGGTCAGGTGTTTTGCCTATATTTCCTCACTTAATCCCTGCCATACAGACCATTATCATCCCCATTTTATTTCTTTTTCTTTGGTCCCATTTTATTGAGACAAAAACTTAAGAACCAGAGAGATTGAATGATTTGAGCTAACTTGTATATGTTGGTCTCTGCAAATGCAACCCAGACTGCTCATCCTCACTCTAGTCTATGATTGTCATTTGTTAGTTTGGTGTCCTTTCCAGGTTTTTAGCAGCATCTCAAATGAAGTGGTACAAAATGAGCCAGTCAGAAGATCTAAAGAAACCTTGATACCTTGACTCTTCTTAATTTTTTTTGCTTCTTGGCAGGTTTTTTTTTATCTTGGCTTTAAAAATAATTTTTATTTTGAAAATCCTAACAACTAAAGTACTCTATATTCATTATAAGAATTTGGGAAAATACAAAAAGGTACAACAACATTCACTATAATTCACCATGTGGAATTGACACTGTGTACATTTCATGTTACCCAACTATTTACATATTTTGAGATATTTGAGAATATATTATGTGCATTTTCTCTTACTATTAAAAAAAAAACCTTATGAACACATTTTGAAGGCTACATAGATCTGGTGCAGAGATGTTCTGAAATTTGATGAATTCTTCTCCTCTACTGAGCATGCACTCCCAGAACAGATACTGAAGCCAATATCTCTATACTTATATATTTTTCTGCATTTTGGGTAATGTAGTCACTTTATTTAAAAACTTAACATTCTTGGGCTTTTAAGGTATCTTGCTTACAGAAAGATATCTTGCTTACAGAAAGGTGGTACAAAATTACAGTTATCTGGAGAATGCAGAGCATATTATGTTCTATACCTTGCTGTCAATGAGTAGCTGTGTCTCTTCTGGGAACTCAACTTTCATTATCTTGATTTCCAAGGTAACAGATTAAAGGTTTCACCTATTTGTTAGCCATATATCTTTCTTTTTTTGTTTTCTCATTGTCAATTGTCTTACTAGTTTCTTTTTTAAAGTGTGTGTGTGTGTGTGTGTGTGTGTGTGTGTGTGTGTGTGTGTGTGTGTGTGCATGTGTGTGTTTGAATGTATGCCACATAAATATGTACTTGCAGAAGCCAGAAGAGGGCATCAGGTCTCCTGGAGCCAGAGTTCTGGGTGGTCACAAGCCACCCAACATCGGGTGCTGGGGTCAGAACTCTTGTCCTCTGCAAGAGCACCAAGCACTCTTAACGCTGAACCATCCCTCCAGCCCTTTCACTGGTTCTTATAGCTTTAACCACTTTCAATGAATTAGTGAAAGGTATTATAATTGTACAATTAATATTTATGCTCTTATTCCAATTTCAAATTCTTTTGTTCTATAATCATTTCTGATTGGTTATTTCTGTTATCAAGTAAATACATTCTTTTTTTATATATTTGTTTTCTTAAATCCAGCCACTATGCTGAAATTTCATTAACCATATTTTGAATTCCTTTTCATATCTATTTCTATTCAACTTCTCAGCTTTTGTTTGTTTGTTTGAGCTTTTCAGAACTTCTTTGCTGTGGGATGTTCTGTATGGCAAATGTGTTGCTGATTAGTCAATAAATAAAACACTGATTGGCCATTGGCTATTCAGGAAGTGTAGGCGGGACAAGGAGGAGAATAAAGCTGGGAAGTGGAAGGCTGAATCAGAGAGACACTGCCAGCCACCACGATGACAAACAGCATGTGAAGATGCCGGTAAGCCACGAGCCATGTGGCAAGGTATAAATTAATGGAAATGGATTAATTTAAGCTGTAAGAACAGTTAGCAAGAAGCCTGCCAAGGCCATACAGTTTGTAACCAATATAAGTCTCTGTGTTTACTTGGTCGGGTTTTAGCAGCTGTGGGACTGGCAGGTGAGAGAGATTTGTCCTGACTGTGGGCCAGGCAGGAGAACTCTAGCTACACTTCTTTTCTTTCTTTTATTTAGTACTATATTTTTTCTTTTTTTATTAAGAAACAATGTTAACTAATAATTTTTGATGTACCACTATCATTCATTTACCGATACTCTAAGATTTATACTGC
The DNA here is from genome assembly GCF_007827085.1 of Peromyscus californicus insignis. Lineage (NCBI taxonomy): Eukaryota > Metazoa > Chordata > Mammalia > Rodentia > Cricetidae > Peromyscus > Peromyscus californicus. The sequence continues at coordinate 31,573,909 of NW_026294391.1, read as the reverse complement.
TATTGTTATTATGTTAATTTTTTTTCCTTTTATAAAACTTTTACAAGTCAAAGATAGCTAATTATCAATCGTTTCCAGGATCTATTAAAGTAATCATGTGATTTTTCTTTGTTTTCCTAACATGATGCATTATATTAATATATCTGCTAATATTAGAATTTCTTTACAAAAACAATCAAAGCCCTCAGCATCCTAAGTTCTTTTTATTGAGATGCCTTCAGTTATTTCAGCCTGTCATTATACAGCACAGTCCTGAATGACCACTTTTTGGCCTTGTACTCCAGTTTATGCTGTTTCAAAATCCTACAATATATTCTACATGTGGATAGAAAAGAAACTTGGTTTTCAGACACGATCATCTTTTTTTTAACATCAGCCTAGTCTCTTTGTGGCAGTGTCTTCAATGGTATGATTATGGATTTATAAGAAGTTAGTTGTCACTGAAAACATCAAGGTTTTTGTTGTTGTTGTTTTGTTTTGTTTTGTTTTTACACATATGCCTCTTGGTCATACTGCTTCCATCCTAACCATAGTCATTACTTGGTTCCCATACCAATATTTCTCTCATATCCTAGCTATATACTTAGGTATTGTATTGTATTATACTGTATTGTATTATATTGTATTGTATGTGTGCCTAGATTTTTCTATGTGCATCATGTTTATACAGGAGCCCAAGGAGGTCAAAAGAGGTGTCAGATCCTCTGGAACTGGAGTTATACACAGTTGTAAGCCACAATATGGATGCTTGGAAGAACCCTGATTCCCTGGAAGAGCAGCCATTGCTTTTAACTGCTGAGCCATCTCTCCAGTACTATCCCAGACATATCTAATTTTATTTTTTAATTTTAACATTTTAATGAAACTAGGCACTTTGTCTCAATGTATGTCTATGCACTGTTTGTACACAAGGTGCCTATGGGACCAAAAGAGGGCATCAGATTTCTTGGAACTAGAGTTACAGACAGTTGTGAGTTGTCATGTTGGTGCTGGGAATTGAACTGGAGTCCTCTGGAAGAGCAACCAGTGTTCTTAACCACTGACCCATCTCTTGATCTCCCCAGTTATATTTAATTTTAGTAGTTTAAAAGTATTAGTAGTTTTAAGGTTTTTGTGAATTCTAAATCTGCTATATTTTAGTTAATCCTTCCAGCTTTACAGAATGTACACATCTTATGATCATAGCCCCTATTTTTTAAGAATGCCAAACTCAAAAATATTGAGAATCCAATTGATTTTCAGCAAAAATCTCCCCCCAAAAATGCCTCTTCAATAAGTGGTACTGGGAAAGCTGGGTATTCCACATGCAGAAAATAAAAACAGATCTGTATCTCTCACCATACCTAATAATCATCTCAGAATGAACTAAATATTCAAGTGAAAGACCAAAAACTATAAAACTATTAGTAGAAAACATAGGTATAGGAAGGGAGAGGTCCATGACATTGGTGTGGGCAATAATTCTTTGGATATGATGACAAACGACAAATAAGACTACATTAAGCAGGCTTCCACACAATGAAGGAAACAATCGACACTAAGGAATGGGAGAAAATGGTTGCAGTTCATATATCTAATAAGTGGTTAATATACAAAACAGAGAAGAGAAGAAACTTAACTCAGAAAATTCAAGAACAATACCAAAAACCTTGATTGCAACATGGGCAAAGGACCTAAACAGACCTTATTTATGTTCAACTGGCCATTATTAAAGATACAAAAGATAACAAATATGCTTGAAGACATAGAGGAAGAGATAGCTTAAATATTGCTGGTAGGGGTGTAAATTAGCACAGTCACCTTGGAAAATACCTTAAACTAGAAGCTGAGAAGATAAAGTACTTACCTTGTAATCATAAGGACCTGAGTTCAATCTCCAGAAAAAAAAGTACTGGAGAAGTGAGCTGGGAGGATCACTGGGGCTCAATGGCCAGCCCATCTAGCATAATTGGTGATCTCCAAGCTAATGAAAGTCCCTAATCAAATGAAGAAGGTGGTATTCCTAAGGATGATACCCAAGACTGTCCTCTGTCCACACACACGCACAAATCTACACACACAAGTATACCTAGATACACACACACACACACACACACACACACACACACACACACTTTAAAGAACATTTAAAATAGCTCTGTCATGCAAACCAGCAATTTATTTCTGGGTATGCCACCAAAGAAATGAAATCAGGATCAGAAATATCTATAGTCCCATGTTCATTGTAGTATTATTCACAACAACCAAAATGTGGAATTAACCTATGTGTCCATAAAGTATAATGTATATGTATGTATATTGTATATATAAATGGAATATTATTTAGCCTTTAAAAAGAAAGAAATCTTGTCACCTGAACATTGTGAACTTGTAAGATGCTATGGTAAATAAAATATGTCTGGCATGATCTCACTTGTATGTGGAACTTAAAAAGCTAAACTCATAGAAGTACAGTGGAATGATAGTTTGGTCAGTGTAGGGAAGGAGATGCCACAGAGTACAAAACTGCACTTAAATAAAAGTAGTCAGTTCAAGAGGTCTATTGTATGATGTACATTGTATTCTTGAAAATTATGAGAGTAGGTTTTCAGTGATCTCACCACAAATGTGATGGCTATGTGAGATAATGCATATGCTAATTAGCTTTATTTAACCACCCACTATATGCATATTTGAAAGATGTGTATTTGAAACATTGATATATATTTCAAAACATATTATACCCAATAAATATATGCAATTTCATCTTCCAATTTTAATAATAGTTAACTGTGTATAGTAAGTGACACATGCATGTAATCCCAGCACTTTGAAGGCTAAAGGAAGAGGGATATTTGCAAATTCAAGTCCAGTTAGGTTATATAGTGAAGTCAAGTCCAGCCTGGGAAACATAGGAAGACCTTGTCTCAAAAATAATTGAATTCAAGGAACACCAAAGATACACCCTTGTGACTGACACTAAAAACTTCTTGTCATATTGTCTTGTCATATTGGAATTAATTCATTGATTAGCACCTTATAAGTGCAGTCACCAATAAGGTTACTTTATTTTGTGCTATATACATAATTATTACATATAATTATTGGTGTTGGTTTAATATCTCTGTCCTGTTCACAATTGTATAGAGTAAGCACTTACACATGGGATCCTAATAAGTACCTTTGGCATTCAGGTCATCACCTAGTAAGAAATAAAAATTAAAACATACATCCACACAAAGAAGGAGAATACCAACTCAAAGGCACAGAAAATATTTTCAACAAGATCATAGAAGAAAACTTTCCCAACTTAAATAAGGAAATACCTATGAAGATACAAAAAGCCTATAGAACACCAAACAGACTAGACCCCCAAAAATTTCCCCTTGCCACATAATAAACAACTAAACATATGGAATAAAGAAAGAATATTAAGAGCAGCAAAGGAAAAAGGTCATGTGACTTATAAAGACAGACCCATCAAAATAACACCTGACTTCTCAATGAAGACTTTGAAGGCCAGAATGACCTGGACAGATGTAATGCAGACACTAAGAGACCATGGATGCCAGCCTAGACTAATATACCCAGCAAAACTTTCAATTACCATAGATGGAGTGAACAAGACATTCAAAGACAAAACCAGATTTAAGCAATACCTATCTACAAATCCAGCCCTCCAGAAAGCACTAGAAGGAAAAAAATTCAACCTAAGGAAGTCAGATACACAGGCAATAGATAACCCCACAGCAGTAAATCACAAAGAAGAGAAATATACATACACTACCACCAAAAGATAACAGGAATGAACAATCACTGGTCATTAATACACCTTAATATCAATGGACTTAATTCACCTATAAAAAGACACAGGCTAACAGAATGGATACAAAAGCAGGACCCATCTTTCTACTGCATACAAGAAACACACCTCAACTTCAAAGATAGACACTACCTCAGAGTAAAAGGCTGGGAAAAGTCTTTCCAATCAAATGGTTTTAAGAAGCAAGGTGGTTGCCAGGCAGTGGTGGTGCACGCCTTTAATCCCAGCACTCGGAAGGCAGAGCCAGGCAAATCTCTGTGAGTTCGAGTCCAGCCTGATCTACAAAGTGAGATCCAGGACAGATTCCAAAGCTACACAGAGAAACCCTATCTTGAAAAACCAAAAAAAGAAAAAGAAAAAAGAAAAAAGAAAGAAAGAAGCAAGCTGGTGTAGCTATCCTATTATCCAACAAAATAGACTTCAAACTAAAATCAACCAAAAAAGATTGAGAAACATTACATACTCATCACAGGAAAGATCCACCAAGATGAAGTTTCAATTCTGAACATTTATGCCCCAAATACAAGGGCACCCACATATGTAAAAGAAACATTACTAAAGCTTAGATCACACATCAAACCCCACACATTAAAAGTGGGAGACTTCAACACCTCACTCTCACCACTGGACTGATCTGCCATATCAAAACTTGAGAAATAAGGGACTTAACTAATGTTATGACTCAAATGGACTTAAGCAATATCCACAGAACATTTCACCCTAACAAAAAAGAAAAACCTTCTTCTCAGCATCACATGGAACCTTCTCTAAAATGAACCACATACTCGGTCACAAAGCAAATCTCAACAGATACAAAAAAATTGGAATAGCCTCCTGTATTCTATCAGACCACCATGGTTTAAAGTTAGATTTCAACAACAACAAAAATTACAGAAAGCCTACAATCTCATGGAAACTGAATAATGCTCAACTGAATAAAGGAAGGAATAAAGAAATTAAAGACTTCCTAGAGTTCAGTGAAAATGAAGATACCACATACCCAAACTTATGGGACATTATGAAAGCAGTACTAAGAGGGAAATTCATAGCACTAAATGACCACATAAAGAAGTTGGAAAAATCTCACACTAGTGACTTAACAGCACAACTGAAAGCTCTAGAACAAGAAGAAGCAAAGTCACTCAGGAGGAAGAGACACCAGAAAATAATCAAACTGAGAACTGAAATCAATAAAAATAGAAACAAAGAGAACAATACAAAGAATCAATGAAACAAAGAGTTGGTTCTTTGAGAAAATCAACAAGATAGACAAGCCCTTATCCAGACTAACCAAAGGGCAGAGAGAGAGCATCCAAATTAACAAAATCAGAAATGAAAAGGGAGACATAACAACTAACAACGAGGAAATCCAGAGAATCATCAGGTCATACTTCAAAAGCCTCTACTCCACAAAATTGGAAAATCTAAAAGAAATGGACAATTTTCTGGATAGGTACCACATACCAAAGTTAAACCAAGACCAGATAAACTATTTAAATAAACTGATAACCCTAAGGAAATAGAAACAGTCATTAAAAGTCTCCCAACCAAAAAAAGCCCAGATGGTTTCAATGCAGAATTCCACTAGATCTTCAAAGAAGAGTTAATACCAATACTCTTTAAATTGTTCCACACAATAGCGACAGAAGGAACGTTACCAAACTCCTTTTATGAGACTACAGTTACTCTGATTCCCAAGCCACACAAAGTTGCAACAAAGAGAATTACAAACCAATCTCCCTCATGAACACTGATGCAAAAATACTCAATAAATATTGGCAAACAGACTCCAAGAACACACCAAAACAATTATCCACCATGACCAAGTAGATTTCATCCTAGAGATGCAAGGTTGGTTCAACATACAAAAGTCTGTCAATGTAATCCACCATATAAACAAACTGAAAGAAAAAAAAAACACATGATTATCTCACTAGATGCTGAAAAGGCCTTTGACAAAATCCAACACCCCTTCATGATAAAGGTCTTAGAGAGATCAGGAATATAGGGAACATACCTAAACATAATAAAGGCAATATACAGCAAGACAACAGCCAATACCAAATTAAATGGAGGGAAACTCAAAGTGATTCCGCTAAAATCAGGAACAAGACAAGGCTGTCCGCTCTCCCCATATTTATTCAATATAGTACTCGAAGTTCTAGCTAGAGCAATAAGACAACAAATGGAGATCAAGGGGATACAAATTGGAAAGGAAGAAGTCAAACTTTCACTATTTGCAGATGATATAATAGTATACATAAGTGACCCCCAAATTTTGACTAAGGAATTCCTACAGCTAATAAACACCTTCAGTAATGTGACAGGATACAATATTAACTAAAAAAAATAGCCCTCCTATACACAAATGATAAATGGGCTGAGAGAGAAATCAGAGAAACATCACCCTTTACAATAGCCACAAATAATATAAAATACCTTGAGGTAACTCAACTAAGCAAGTGAAGGACCTGTATGATAAGAACTTTAAGTCTCTGAAGAAAGAAATTGAAGAAGATATCAGAAAATGGAAACATCCCCCATGATCATGTATAGGTAGGATTAACATAGTAAAAATGGCAATCTTACCAAAAGCAATCTACAGATTCAATGCAATCCCCATCAAAATTCCAACACAATTCTTCACAGACTTGGAAAGAACAACACTCAATTTCATATGGAAAAACAAAAAACCCAGGATAGTCAAAAGAATCCTGTACAATAAAGCAACCTCTGGAGGCATCATGATCCCTGATTTCAAGCTCTACTATAGAACTACAATAATAAAAACAGCTTGGTACTGGCATAAAAACTGACATGTGGGTAAATGGAATCAAATTGAAGACCCTGACATTAATCCACATGTGTATGAACACATAATTTTTGACAAAGAAACCAAAACTGTACAATAGAAAAAAAAAGTATCTTTAACAAATGGTGCTGGCATAACTGGATGTCAACATGTAGAAGATTGCAAATAGATCCATATCTGTCACCATGCACAAAACTTAAGTCCAAGTGGATCAAAGACCTCAACATAAATTCAGTTACTCTGAACCTGACAGAAGAGAAAGTAGGAAGTAATCTTGAATGCATTGGCACTGGAGATCACTTCCTAAATATAACACCAGTACCACAGACACTGTGAGCAACAACTAATAAATGGGACCTCTTGAAACTGAGAAGCTTTTGTAGGGCAAAGGACACGGCCAATAAGATAAAATGACAGCCTACAGAATGGGAAAAAACCTTCACCAACTCCACATCTGACAGAGGGCTGATCTCCAGAATATATAAAGAACTCAAGAAATGAGACATCAAAATACCTAACAGTCCAGTTAAAAAATGGGATGTAGAGCTAAACAGAGAATTCTCAACAGAAGAATCTCCAATGGCTGAAACACATTTAAGGAATTGCTCAACATCCGTAGTCATCAGAGAAATGCAAATCAAAATGGCTCTGAGATAACATCTTACACCTGTCAGAATGACTAAGATCAAAAACACTGAAGACAGCTTATGTTGGAGAGGATGTGGAACAAGGGGAACACTCCTACACTGTTGGTGGGAATGCAAACTTATACAGCCACTTTGGAAATCAGTATGGCAATTTCTCAGAAAATTGGGAATCAATCTTCCTCAAAACCCAGCTATACCACTCTTGGGCATATACCAAAGTAATGCTCAATCATACCACAAGGACACATGTTCAACTATGTTCATAGCAGCATTATTTGTAATATCAAGAACCTGGAAACAACCTAGATGCCCCTCAACTGAAGAATGGATAAAGAAAATGTGGTACATATACACAATGGAGTACTACTCAGCAGAGAAAAACAATGACATCATGAGGTTTGCAGGCAAATGGATGGAACTAGAAAATATCATCCTGAGTGAGGTAACCCAGAGTCAGAAGGACAAACATGGTATGTACTCACTCATAAGAGAATACTAGATGTAAAGCAAAGGATAACCAGACTGCAACCCACAGCTCCAGGGAGGCTAACTAGTAAGGAGGATCCTAGGAAGGATGCATGAATAGCCCAGTGATGGAGAAATGGATGAGATCTACATGAGCAAACTAGGGGTGAGGGGCGGTAATGGAGGGCAAGGGACAGGGGAATGAGAGCTTAGGGGAGTGGGAGGTTCAAGCTCAAACAGGAACAGAATGGGAGAACAAGGAAAGAGATACCATGATAAATGAAGACACCATGGGAATAGGGAGAAGTACAGTGCTAGGGAGGTTCCCAGAAATCCAAAAAGATGACTCCACCATAGACTACTGTCAATGACCGAGAATACCTGAGCTGACCTAATCTGGTGATCAGATGGCTAAATACCCTAACTGTCATCATAGAACCCTCATCCAGTGACTGATGGAAGCAGATGTAGAGATCCATGGCCGCGTCCCAGGTGGAGCTCCAGGAGTCCAATCGATGAGAGAGAGGAGGGATTCTATGAGCAAGAGACATCGACACCATGATTGGAAAAAGTACAGAGACAACTAGCCAAACTAGTGGAAACACATAAACTGTGGACCAATAGCTGAGGAGCCCCCATGGTACTGGACTAGGCCCTCTGGATAAGTAAGACAGTTGTTTAGCTTGAACTTTTTAGGGGACCCCTAGGCAGTGGGATTGGGACCTGTCCCTAGTGCCTATGGTGAGACACGTTGTACAGCCTTGGTGCAGGGAGGAGGGGCTTGGACCTGCCTCAACTGTATATACCAGGATCTGCTGACTCTCCATGGGAGACCTTGCCTTGGAGGAGGGAATGCGGGGAGTCGGTTGGCGGGGGGGGGGGGGGGAAGGCTGAGGGGTAGGAGGAGGGAGGACAGGGGAATCTGTGGTTGGTATATAAAATGAAAAGAAAATCTCTTAATAAAAAAGGAAGTAATAAAAAATTTAAAAAATAAAACATACATCTACACAAAGCTTGCACATGAATTTTCATAGCTTTATTCATAATAGTCCCCAAGATGTCTATAAGCAAGTAAACAGGTAAACCAAATGTCCACACAAATGGGATTTGACTCAACATAAAAATAGTAGCCAAGAGCATGGGTGGATTTCAGAAACAGTATGGTAGGTAGGATATAGAAGCCAGAAAGAAAATTTTACATATAGCAAAACTCCAATTCTATGAAATTCTAGAAAACTAAAATTAATATGTGATGAAAGGTAGATTAGTGCTTGCCTGGGGCCAGGAGTTGGGGGGAAGCTTCAGTGTCAAGAGTTACAAAACTATATTCCAGGATGATAAAGATGTTCTCTACTCTGAGTGGTGTTAGTTACATGGGTGCACACATGTTAGAATATTTTTTACATTTATTTATTTTGGGTGGGGAGAGAGAGTATACCATAGATCTTGTGTAAAAATTAGAGGACAATTAAAGAGGCTAGGTTCTCTCCTTCCACTATGTTGGAGCCAAGTGTGGAACTCAGGCTGAGAGGTTCCTCAGCAAGTACCTTTACCTGCTGAGTCATCTCACTCATAATGCTGTACAGTTTGAATGGGTGCAGTTTAATGTATGTAAACTACACATCAACACGTTTGTTTTAAAAATAATACTGACTATGCTCTCTGTTATATTTTCTGGTTTATCATAATAATCTAATAACATAATTAAGAAAAATAACTTAGTTTCACTTCATTTCTTCCTTATGAACCCATACTCAGTCCTAGGGACTCTTTCATCATTTTCTAAGAATGCATAAATTATTCTCTAAGTTCTTAAACATCTCTGAAAATCAATGTCAAGGTCATCCAGCTATAGTATGTGAAAGCTATCTCCTTCCCCCTCTTGAAAATGGCTTTCTACTTTGTCATTTCAGCTTTCTGTCACTGTTTATCTTTGCCAATTTCCCACCCAAAAGAGGTAAACAATAATTCTGTCATCATCTCATTTGTGAGATCTCTTAGTTCCCTGGGTTGTAATTCACCTAAATTAGGAGGCTGAAAACTTACTCGGAGTTATTTCACTCTCTTTCATCTTGAGTTTCCTTTGCAAAGGGACTTCTGAGTTGGGGATATCGTGGGAGAATTTAGACTGCAATTCAAGAAGCCATTCGATGCTTGGGAGCCATTATGTTAGTCTGTGTCAGGATGTCTGGCTCCGAGGCTGATGTGGACTATGTCTGAGTACCTTTCTACATGAGCGCACCACAATTTCCTGCCTGAGAGTCCAATATTGATCTGCTCAGACCACTAAAGGATTTTTACTCTCCTTCACTACTTTGGTGACAGGAGACAAGGTTACTTATGCCTTTTGTCTTGTGGCGATTTCAGTTACTCACATGCATGTATAATACATGTCATACTTGGCATCCTATGTTAAAAGTAGCTGAAAAGATGTATCCTCTCTATTTGGGCAAAAGCGTTTGAAGTTCGGAGAAGGGTGAGTTAGGTGACAGTCTGTGTTCTGAGTCTTGGAGCCTCAGAGCCTGCAGCCTCTAGTCTGCTTCACCCAGCCTTTGTCAGCCTGTTGCTCGGCAAGTGAGAGAGCCGAGTAGAGTACCTTATGTTAATACCAGGGAGCTATGAGTTAAGGAATAAAATGTAGGGGTCCTGGTATGTGAGGTGCTGCCTGCTTTCCCTGCTTAGAATACAGGGTATTAAAAAAACACTAGGTTTGATAAAGGACACTGGGAATAGAAGAAATCCTTTGTGCTTTGGAGGCAGAGCTTGGAACTGTGACCTTCTTGTCAGTGGATCATATAACAAAAGGGAGTACTTATCAAAATCTCATCAAAACATAATGGCACTCTGAGAGGGCTCTGAGTACTTCTATTAGAAAACTTATTTAGCCTACTAGGATACACAAACCCCCTAACAATAATCCTGTAATATCCTCAAAGCCTAAAATGTACTAAAAAGAATGGGATATTTTAAAGTCTCCTGTCTCAGGTTTCCAAATGTTGTTTTCTGAGGCAGATCTCACTATATAGCCCATGCTGGCTAGAAACCCATGATCCTCCCACCTCAGCCTCCTGGTTGCTGGGATTAAAGGCAAGTGCCATAACACTTGCCAGATATTTTCTACCTAAAGAGCACTGTGAGTGTTAGATTGACTCAGGGGGTCAGCAAAGATGTTTATAGAAATATAATCTCCAGGGCCAGAGAGATGGCTCAGTGATTAAAAATGCTTCTTGCTGTTCCAGATCTCAGCTGCCTAAAACTCCAGCTCCAAGGGAACCGATGACCTCTCCTGGCCTCCTAGGGCACCCACACACAGATTTGCTTGTGTGCATGCACACACAACAACACACACACACACACACACACACACACACACACACACAACAAAACACACATGCAGATTTTTTTTAAAGAAATACAATCTTAAGCTCAGTGGTGGTGTCGTACACCTTTAATCCAAACACTAAGGAGTCAGAGGCAGGTAGATGCTCTGAGTTTGAGGCCAACCTGGTCCACAGAGCAGTTCCAGGACAGCCAGGGCTACACAGAGAAGCCCCGCCTCAAAAAAAATCCAATCTGTGATCCAACTTAATGCAAAATCCCTGGTGACTGACTTCTATGCATGACTCTTGCCTGCAGAGATAACTAACTCTCACGAGTGCACTCATTCTTTTTTGGAATCATCCCCTTTCACCCTGGATCGAATCCCCTCTTAGGTAACTTGTATGCATCAGCCCCATTCCTGCCTTTTAAGTTAACACAGAATAAAAACATATCCTTTTGAGTCTGGTAGTCTTTTAAATTTTTGAAGAGGGTGATTGGGTTTCTCATTAGTTTCTAATTTTCTTGGTTAAAGGTTTCCCAGTTTCTTCGATCCTTGATCCCTGGTTCTGTTTCAGATTTTGTGCTGAATGAATTCAAAGTTACCAATAAGATCCTTCATGTTGCTTCAACCCTTAAGTACAGTGTTACTTACCGGTGAGATGGCTACATGGAAAGCGTATGATCAGACACTTCCATTAGAGCCTCTGCCTGACCACAAACAGCTGCTCTGGCCTCTCACCACATCAGGCATTTGATTCACAGTCCAGAGACACTGCTCATTAGGCATGGTAAACTTTCTGAAGCCTATCCAGCAGTATAAATCTATATTAATCATTGAACAGAAATATTGTCAAAGCATGTTCATTTCTTAACATTCAGAGGCCACTCTGGTCCCACAATGTGATACAGAATAACAGCAATGGAAATGTCAAAATGTAAAGAATTCCAAAATTGGATGCTAACATCTAAGTCATCTGAGTACATTTCAGGTACATTGGAGCACAGAATGCATTGCTGAAGGCCAATGACAGCAAGGACATTTTAAGGACTCATGATAACTGTAGTTTTCCTAGCACTTTTCTCTGTCAGATCATTCGATGTCATCCTCCAAGATTGCAGGGAAACTGATGGGAATGTTTGTTCTCTAAAGCTGGAAGTTGTATTATGTCATAAGACTTGTTAGAAAGAGGTTTGCTTTAATCAAGGTACATATTATTTTTTGGTAGTCCCGAGCCCCTTTACAAGGCAGCACATTTGCCATGTTCTTCCTTTCTAATACATGCTCCTCACTACAAGAAACCACAACCTAAGCGGTGATTCTCTCTGCTGCATCCAAGTCTCCTCCTTTTTTATGGGCTGATAATAGTTTTGTTCTCCACCTTGAAACCTCAAAAGGGGTGCTGCTGGGGGCTCTGTGCTGGGATTTGTAATGTTGGTTAGTGGAGAGAAGGTTGTGAAATGTGGTTTCATTTCATCCTTACATAGCCTTAGCCTCTGCTGTAAGCATGAGAAACGTACGTGCACTGACAAGAAAGCAAAACAGAAATCTAGTCAAGGTCGTGGTTGTTAATGGCTGAGATTCAAATGCATTTGTTCTAGAGCTTGAAGCCACAGTTCTAGATAAGAGCTACACATTTTAGCACTACCTCTCCCAAATGTTGTAAAGAATGGGTCCAAAGTCTCTCTTTAGGCCATACAATTTTATGGATATACAGACAGCTATTCATTTTCATTGTTTTACTTATATTGATAGTTGCCCATCCCTTCTTCCTGCTTGACTACTAACAGAAACCTGCCATTGTTGAGACCTGCAATGTATCCCACTAAAAATATCACCTCAAGGTTATTCTAATTTTTCAAATTTAAATTTTTAGGTTCGCCTACAAAGTTTCATTGCTGATTGTCATATGTGTGGTGGTTTGAATTTTTTGGCCCCCATAGGTTCATATGGATTGGCACTATTAGGAGGTGTGGTCTTGTTGGAGGAAGTATGTCACTGGAGGTGCACTTCGAGGTTTCAAATGATCAAGCCAGGCCCAGTGTCTCTTGGCTCTTCCTGCTACCTGTTGACTCCTTCTCCAGCACCATGTCTGTCAGTGTGTGTGTGTGTGTGTGTGTGTGTGTGTGTGTGTGTGTGTGTGTGTCACCATGCTTTCTGCCATGATGATAATGGACTGAATCTCTGAACTTGTAAATCAGTCCCAATTAAATGCTTTCATTTTATAAGAGTTGCTGTGGTCATGGTGCCTCTTCACAGAAATAGAACACTGATTAAGACAATACGTATACATATACTTTGTTCTAATCATCTTCTGAAAAATTAAAACCAGAACTACCAAATGATCTGGCAATGTCACTCACTCTGAGTATATATACAAAGGACATCAAATTTGTATTCTGAAGAGAAATCCTTACCCCATAATTTATTACATAATTACATGCCATACCCATGAGATAAGGTCAACCCATGTATCCAGCAATGTATGAATGAAGAAAATATGGTCTATATACATAATAGAATATTATTCCAACATTTAAAACAAAGAAATGCTGTCACTCTCAACAATGTGGATGGACCCAGATGAATTATGCTAAGTAAAATAAGCCATAGTAGAATCTAACAACATTGTAGAAGCAAAGGGTAGAATGGGGTGATGGGAGTTGCAGTGGGAGGGATAAGACTAAATGATGGCCAAAGGGTATAAAGTTGAAGTTAGGGGAAATAAATTCAACAGATTTATTGTATAACACAGTGACTATAGTTAACAAAATATTCTTTAAAAATACTGAGTAGATTTTTAATGTTACACACACACACACACACACCATACACTCTCACACATACAAATAAGAATAAGAATGTGAGAAGAAAGGGAAGTATCTGGAAGAGGAAATGGACCAGAGAGAGAGGAGAAGAAGATCGAGAGGGTGGTAGCGGGGATAAATAAGTAGAATGTATAGGGGGCTGGAGAGATGGCTTAGTGGTTAAGTACTTGCTGCTCTTGCAGAGGACCCAAGTTCCATTCCCAGCACCCACATGGTGGCTCCCAACTATCTGTCAGTCCATAACCAGGAGATCTGATGCCAAGCATTTAAAAAAAAGGATTCTTGTGCTCCAAACAAGTATTTGTGAGATCACCTACAAACGTGAGGCTTCCAAAGAACACCTGGTAGAAATAAGCAACCTAGGAAGGGGAAACCTCACCTGTCTTCTCCCTTGCCCTTTCCCTCCCTTGACTGTGACCAGGAGAGCTACATATAGAGCAACAGTCTTGCAACCTTCAGGAAGAAAGCCACAGTCCACAGATGACAAAGATGTAAGAAATCCGTGTTCGTAGTGGCACTGTGACCCCTAGACTTATTTTTCTTTATTGAGATTCATTGATGTTTTCTTCTGTTGGTTGGTTGGTTGGTTTGAAACATGCTCTTGCTATATAGCCCAGGCTGGCCTCAAACTCATGCATTTCTCCTGCCCAGCCTTCTCAGTGTTAGAATTACCAGCATGTGTCACCAGGTCTGGCTAGAATTTTTTTTCTTTTAAATATTTAAGTGATGTTACTAGGGCTCCCTATCAGACACAAGTATCAAACTCTATGGATGCTGACTTCCAGGTATGCTAGCAGATTAGAGGCTGCCTCTCTGTGAGCGAGTGAAGGAGAGTATCAGAATGAGAGAAAATAGACTATACTCAAAAGTGAGAAATCCACAAAGGAAGTAAAAAGATGCATGGCCTAAAGACTGAGCACAGCCTCAGCTGCACCATTCCCTAGTGCAGAGGGACCTCAGAAGCCACTTCCAAAAGGTAAGCCCCATCCCTAGGACAAGTCCAAAGCTCCCACAAGTCCCAGATGTAGCTCTAGGTTTTCATGAGGCAGTGATTCCTCCAGGGGACAGACCAGCAGTACCGAGAAAAAGAAATCCATTTTGTCTGCTCTGTGACTAGAAGGGAGTGGCCAATTGCCATCTTGAGAGATCAGCGGTTGTTAAAAGTTGAGCCACTCCAAGGGAATCAGGAAACATGTACAGGTTAGAGAGCCTCAATGTAGCCTGTCATAGCTCCTGATTAAAGGAAGGCCCCGAGTGGTGGCAAGAGCTTCGGCTCAGACTGGTAAGTGAGTACACAAGACCACTTTTGGAGTGGAGACCCAAAACAGATCGCACCAACAGAGAATTGCCCCAGAGTTTGAAAGACTGAGCCTGAAGAGAGCAGAAGAATCAAATTCTGGAACCAACTACCATTGAGCCTAAGATTTGATACCCACAGCAACATCCTTCCGGTGGGTTGATCAATACTAAGAGGTCTTGAAATCATTGTAGCAGGATTGCTTCCCTCACCTGCAACACACCTGGGAGTCATATCCCAGCTAATACAGCCACTTGAAGGGGTAACATCTGCCTAGTCTGAACTGTGAGAAGCTGCCTAACCCACAGACTGCAAAGTTAAATGTGGCCAGTAGAGGCCCCTGGTACTCAAAGAAGGAAAATTACCAAGGTGAAGATAGCTCTGACTGGCTTCAGAGGCTTGTCCAGTAGAGCATGAATCATAGAAAGGGCCAGAATCTAGAGGTTCAATTGACACTCCACCCCCATGCATATAATCCAGTCTCCAATTTTCAAGAACACTTTTTTTCTCCTTTTTGGTTTTTTCTTTTTCTTTCATCCCCAAGATTCTTTTTTCCTTTACCTTTAGCAAGATTTTAAAAACATTTTGCAAGCTGGGTGTGGTAACACATGCCTTTAGCCTCAGCACTCAGGAGGCAGAGGAAGGCAGAGCTCTGAGTTTGCTAGGGCTGGATAATAAAACGCTGTCCAAAATAAAGTAATTTTTTGTCATTCTTTTTCATATATCCATCTAATTTAGTTTCCACGTTTTTCCACTACTGAGCAATATTTTCTTCCTTATTTCTCTTTGCTTTCCTTGGCCTCTGTGTTTCCTCTACCACCACCTCCCCACCTCCCATCCAACCCCACCAAGACTCAGGGAATGTCAAGGAAGAAGAGGAGGAAAGAATGTAAGAGCTGGAGGATGGGGAGAAATGTGGTAAACTGCTGTCTTCTGGATAGGACAGGACTATTGCACTCAGGAACTCACAGTAGCTGCCATTACTGGCATATAAGACCAATTCAGCCAAAATTCCTGCAAAGCTAGAGATATCACAACATCTGATCTCAAAAGTAGCAAAACAGCATGCTACTCACACACATAGAGACAGACAGATACACAGACACAGAGACACAGAGAGAGAGACAGATAGACCACACACATACAGACAGACACACAACACACACACCCCAGACATATAAACTAATAGGGTAGAGTAGAGGACACAGAAATAAACTCACACAGTTATATAACTAATTTTTGATAAAGATTAAAAAACATAAATTGGAGAAAATACAGCCTCCTTAACCAACAGTGCTGGAAAAACTAGATTTTCACATATAAGGAGAAGAAAATTAGACCCCTATCTATCACCCTGCATAAAAATCTATTCAAAATGGATCAAAGACCTGAAAGCTTGCAACTGCTAGAGGAAAACACTTGAAGACATAGACATGTGCAACAGTTCATGAAAAAGACGAAGCAGCAGTGAATGTGACTTTAGAAAGTCATCTGATCAATAAATGCAGTGATGAACTGAATAGACACCTTTCAAAATATGCGATACAAACATCCAATAAATTCTTGAAAATGTGCTCAACATCCTTATCCATCAGAGAAATGGAGATTAAAACTGCTAGTGAGGGTGTGGGGAAAGAACACTTACTGAGAGTAAGATTACAAACTGGTGCAACCACTATAAAAACCAGTATGAAGGTTCCTCAAAACAGTTTTAAAAAAGACCCAGCTAACACTCTTGGGTGTATAACACTCTTGGGTATATTCCCAAAGGACTGTAAGTCAACAGAACACATAGATACTTACACATCCATGTTTATTGCTGAAGTATTCACTATAGCCAGGAAATGGGATCAACATATATTGATGTCTGTCAACAGATTAATGGATAAAGAAAATATAGTAAATGGGCTCAGTGGAATTTATGCAGCTATAAAGAAAAAATGAAATCATAACATTTACAGGGAAAATGAGTGTCATTGGAGATCATTATATTAAATGAAACAACACAGATAATGTATTTTTCTTATATGTGGAATATAAAACTTAAATTAGGTGTGTGTGTGTGTGTGTGTGTGTGTGTGTGTGTGTGTGTGTGTGTCTATACACGTATACACGTATATTTACATATATGGGCAGGTCACAAAACTAGAAAGAGGATGTGAGAGGGGAAGAAAAATTAATGGAGTTGGGTACTAGGAATACACGTGATGAGAAGGCAGAAGGGAGCAGTGGGAGAAGGAAGTGAACTACCTGGAAGGGGCATCAGGGATAAGAGGGCAATAGGAAAGGGTAATGACTAAATACAAAGTATAATAACATACGTGTATGAGGATGCTCTGACGAAACCCATTATTATTTTGTAAGTTAACCTAAAAATTTTAATTAAAAAAATTCTATGGATGCTCAATTCCTACTTTTAAAAAGGATATATCATTTGCATATAAACTATAGTCCTCATTAGCAACTCAAACAACTTAGATTCACCTGGAAAGAGAGTCACAAAGAGGGATTGTCTAGATCAGGTTGGCCTGAGACATATCAGTGGGAGATTGCCTTAACTGATATGGGAAGACTCAGCCCATTGTAGGTGGCATCATTCCCTGTGTTGGAACCCCCAGACTTAGTAGAGAAAGTTAGCTAAGTACTGGCATACAAGCATTCACTTCTCTCTCTGCTCTTAACTGTGGCTGTAACTAGCTGCTCAAGTACATGCCTCCTTTAACTTCTCTGCTACAATGAACAGGCTGAAATTGTGAGCTAAAACAAACCCTTTCTCCTCTAAGTTACTTTTTGTCAGAGTATTGTATCACACTAGAAACAGAGCTAGGACACACAGCCACCTGCACATCTTAAATCATCTCCAGATTACTTCTACCACCTAATATAAAGTCTATATATCACTCCATTCCTATAGATTCAGTACAGTTCTTGGTGCATGGCAAATTCCTGTTTTCTTTTATGGGAATTTTTAAAAAATGTTTTCACCCCAATGTTGCCTGGGTCAGATAAGAAGGATATAGATGGCTATATTCTCCTCTTCTCTGCTGTTTCAACACCTCGTGCACATGTTAAAATGCATAGTGGCAGAAAATTCCCTAGCAGAGCAAGCTAAGCCAGTGGGGTCAGTACTTCTCACCCCTCTCTTTAATCCTGTCACCATTGAAAGTCTCTCTCACCTTTAAGTTAATTTTTGAAAAACCCATTCTTATGATTTCACATCCACTCTAGTCTGCCCCCTATTTCTTTCCTAGCTTTAGCAATGGGATGGTGTTTCCTCGACTACAAAAGTAAATATAATTATGCTAGAATTCTGTGAGATGGTAGCCTAGGGGAAACTAGGGGAGGGGCACAATGGAGCTCTCTGTTATTCTTTAAACTGAGTGTGAATGTGCAAATATCTCAAAATAGCTCAGAGATTTTAATAATTTAAGGTTATCACTTCCTTGCATGTAAGGGACTGAGGCAAGGCTGAGCAGCATTTATAAGAGCTTGGGGAGAATTTCGGACCTTGAAGACAGCTGAGCAGAGGGAAATCTTGTACATGTGTGGGGAAAACTTACTAGCCTCACAGCAGCGTTCATTCTGGATATCTGGCCTTAGTAACAGTTTCCAAGAAAGCATCTTCAGCTGTTTATGGATCCTTTATGGCATTAGGAGAGAAGATAATTGAGGAACATTCAGGCCAGGCTCTCCAGATCCTTATACCCAAGTTAAGCCAGTTCTGCACTACTGCCTTTAACAGAATCTCTTACCTGGCATGGAACAGCTAATAAGGTGCTGGCTTAAGAATCTGACAAAAGGCTTCAATGGTGGTAGCCTGGCTCCACCATACCTTCATGGACAGACTTGCCCAAACCCACCTCACCGAGCCTCTGTTTCACCACCACTAAAAGAAGTGAGTATAATGTGAGAATCCCATGAGAACACAGCAGAGAGTGATGGACTGGTAATGTGTGCTGCTTCTGCGATAGCATGCAGATTCGCTCGAGCTGCATCAAAACACACATGGTGAATCTCTCTCCCTGTTCTTTCCCCCAAGGAAGTTGTAAAGTTAACACAGCTCCTACCTCTTTAATGCAGGCCCCATAATGAGATCTATATTATTGATTACAAAGAGCTTTCAGTGGATATTTTAAGCCTTAGCTAAAGAGGATATTACTTTGATAATTTTTGTGCTGAAACACCACGGATCATTTTTTTTTAAAGGAAGCAAAAAGGCCTGCCTCTCCACTGCCTCAAGACCTTTAACTGCTGCAAGAGCTAGCATCAGAGGCACCAGCTGGGTCTCAGGGCTCCGTTGGCAGAACTCACAAAATGTCAGTACCCATCGCGTCTTTTGGGAGCTCTTAAGAACTGACTGCGGAGATAGCTCAGTCTTTTCCAGAAATGACTGCCCCCTACTGCTTTATTGATCCCTGCCAGGTATTGCACTTTTGATCCTTTTGCTTGCTGTGGCTGATTCTCTGAGTTGCAGTGGAGATCTGTTATGTAGAATTGTCCAGCTGGCAGACTTCCTGATTCCACTCCCCAGCCCCCTCCCCCCAGTTTGCTTTGAGCTGACTCTGAAACGGATCACGGAAAAGAATGATTGTGTTGCATTGATAGCACTTCTTTAATTCCTGGTGACTCGAGATTAAATTAGCCATTTTGCTGGCCTTGTGTTCTGAGAACACTGCGTTTTTGAAAACCAACCTCTCATCATGCTGGGAACCATTCGAAAAATGTTGGGTGAATCTGTGCCAGACCCAAGTATTGATCTTCGTGGTCAGGGAAGGAGGTGACAAAAGAAACATAGAGGCATGTCAGAGAAGTAAGAATCAAGAAGGTAAAGAACACCCTTTGGTCTCCCTGAGTGACAATGCTGTTGTGAGGTCATTAATGTGAAAGGGGTTCATCTTGAGCTCTGATGATTTTCTTTCTTTTTTTTTTTTCATTTTTCTTTATTAAGAAATTTTCTACTCACTCCACATACCACCCACAGATCCCACCTCCTCCCTCCTCCCACTCCCCACCCCTCTCTCCCAAGCCACCCCACATCCCCACATCTCCCAAATCGAGGTCTCCCATGGGGAGTCAGCAGAGCCCGGCACACTGAGCCTAGCAGGTCCAAGGCCCTTCCCACTGCACCAAGGCTGTGCAAGGTGTCACACCACAGGCACCAGATTCCCAGAAGCCTGCCCATGCACCAGGGACAGATCCCGATGCCCCTGCCTGGATGCCCCTCAAACAGTTCGAGCCAAACAACCGTCTTCTGTGTCCAGAGGGCCTAGTCCAGTCCCATGGGGGCTCCACAGCCACCAGTCCACAGTTTATGGGATTCCACTAGTGTGGCCAGTCATCTCTACACGTCCTCCCATCATGATCTTGACGTCCCCCGCCTGCAGAATCCCTCCTCTCTCTCATCGATTGGATTCCCAGAGCTCAGCCTGGTGCCTGGCCGTGGATCTCTGTATCTGCCTCCATCAGTCACTGGACAAAGGCTCTATGATGACAGCTACGTTATTTGCTAGGCTGGTCACCAGAGTAGACCGGTTCAGGCACCCTCTGGACCACTGCCAGCAGTGCAAGGTGGAGTCAACCTTGTGGATTCCTGAGAGCCTCCCCAGCACCCTTCCTCTTCCTATTCCCATAATGTCCTCATCTATCATGGTATCTCCCTGCCTGCCCTCCCACTCTGTCCCTGTTCCAGCTTGACCCTCCCGTTTCCCTATGTTCTCATCCCCCACTCCTTGTCTTCTGCCACCCCCACACACACCCAGTCTGCTTATGTAGCTCTCATCTGATGATTTTCTTAAGAGTATCTCCACCGATTCTCCATGACCACCATGGAAGAAATCTTATAAACAAAAAGGAAAAAAACCATCTCCCCTTGCCAACTTCATTTGCAAGTAATCCACTTTGAATAAAGCTTTTTGTTTCCAAAAGTTGATTTAATTTAGAATAAGCAGTTCATTTGATACTTTGCTCACTGGTGTCACCATCTGCCCTGGATTAGCGGGACACCTTAATGATAGACCTCCTAGGAACGGTTCCTAACGATGTTGGTGTAGCACATGAGTCAGCAAACAATAGCCCACTACCTGTTTTATTCAGTTCCATGGTTGCACATTTTCAAATGGTTGGCAAAAATTAAAAAGAGAATAATATATTTGTGACATATGGAAATAAATGAAATTAAAATTCAGTGTCCAAAAAAGGTTTTGTTGATAGACAAGCTCATTCTTGTATTCTGTTGACGGCTGTTTCCATACTAAAATAGGAACACTGAGTATTTGTAGCTAAGATCATGTAGTCCAAAAGGCTCCAAATATTATTATCTGGCCCTTTACAAATAATAATTACTGTTTTTCTACCCCATTACAGTCCAATAGAACTTTCCCCAATAGTAGAAGTATTCTGTAATCTGCACTGTCTAACCCAGTGTATCTCTAGCCATATTTCAAATGCTCTGGGGCCACAACTAGTGGCTGCCACATTAAACATAAGCCCAGAATAATAAATTAATCTCTGTGAAGGAGAGCTCTATTGTTTGTTCTGAGGAGTATATAGACTTCTGTCATTGCTTCCTCCTTTCCTAACTTTTTGTGGGTCATCATCGGCTTCATTTTACACTCAAAGGAAAACAGTTTTCCTAGTCTAGTCTATGTACTCTTCTTTTGCTTGCTTCCTTGCTTTTTCCTCTCTCTCTCTCTCTCTCTCTCTCTCTCTCTCTCTCTCTCTCTCTCTCTCTCTCTCTCTCTCTCTCTCTTTCTCTCTCTCTCTCCCATGCATTCCAGGCTGCCCTACATAGCTGAGAATCACCTTGAACTCTAGATCCTCCTCCTGCCCTCCCTCCCACCTGCTGCTGGGATTATTGGTGTGTGCCATCATGTCCAGCCTTAGCCTAAGCCCACCCTGAGACAAAGATTTGGAAACTGATCTTGGGAAGCAATAGAACAAGAGTAGGTCAGTTAGATAAAGAGGTTAAGAAAGCCAATTAACGGTGTGTTAGCAAGTGTATTGGTTATTTTTCATCATTACAGAATGCCTGACACTTAAGTTAGGAAGGATTTACTTTGGTTCAGTTTATAGTCCATCTCAGTGGCAAAAGCATGGCAGCAGGAATGTAACATGGCTTGTCACGTTACATCTGCAGTTAGGAAGCAGAGAGATGAATACTGGTGCTTTCTCCCTCCACCCTGTTTTTCATTCAGTCTAGGACCACAAGCCATAGGGTAAGACTGCTCATACTCAGGGTAGTTCTTTCCTTCTCAGTTAAGTATCACTGGGAACATCCTCATAGATATACCAAGAGGCATACCTCCTAGGTTATTCCATATCCAGTCAAGTTAACAATGAAGATTAACCATTATAGTAAGCCAGCTACCTTTATGAGTAACTGAAGTACAGTCCTACTGGGGAAACTCTAGGGAAACTGTGACTTGATCCTCTTGAGCCTAGAAGAATCTGAGATACTTATGCATCAGTATCCCCAGTAGGTATTGTTTAAAGACTGCATCAGGAGGCCGTAACTCTTTAGTCCTCTATATTAAATACACCTTTATGACACAGAAGCACACCCCCAGGCAGAGAATCACAGGAGTTTATGGTAAGCCACCCACAGTAAATAGTGGTAATACCAAGGAGTTATGGGAAGAGCACCTGTTACATTAAAGAACTGAAAAGCATAACACAGGAAACTCAAATTCTTTGTCTTTGTAATACCATTGTTAAAACACCAGTTGGATAAAGCTAGTGGCTGAAATTGAGGCTTGGACATCTCCATGAATGACTTAATGTAAGTATCCTTTAAAATGACCATATATATATATATATGTATACACATTTTAGCCAATGTTGCTATAGTGTATCCTGCCATGGCCCCATAGAAATATCCCACTGTCCCCTCAAGCCCAACACATGTTCTAGCTTTGGAAACTGGACATTGGTTGACCATTGAACTATGGTTTTGGACCATGCCAGAAGTTAGTTATCAAACAATTGCCTCAAGATAAGTAGGCATAAAGTGAGAACAGGAAACCAAACATAAATGTGACCAAACACTGCCAAAACTGATGAGGAGTCAAACATCAGTCTGTGTGTACTGGAGATGTTCCAAACAAGCTTCAGGTGCTGCTGGAGCTTCAGGTGTCATTTCTATGAGCTGACATGCTGGCCCTCTAAAGGAGGATACACAATTGAGTCTGACTAGAACAATTCACAGCAGCAGAACCCAGCATCCAACTGATGTTATGAAACAGAGAAGCATACTGTATATCACAAAGTCCCTGGGAATTCCACACAAAACCTCAATGCTGAATATCAGCTTCATTTTGGAGGGGATCAGCCAAGATCAGATGTTTCAAATTATGTGAGTTTTTAACCTTCTTTTAAAATATACATTTTCCAAACTTTCTAAACATAGGCGTTTTCCTTTAGGAATATCCTTTTTTTTTTAATTTAAGAGGTTTTCACCATCCCTCCCCCTTTGCTACATCTCTGTAATCAAGCAAAATTATGTCTTTTCCTATCTTCTTTCTTTCTGACATTTGGCCGCTGCCCATCCCCCTTTCCTCGGGGGAGTCATAAGTCTTTAGAACTGTGCCACCAAAGTGAAACTATATAGAATCATCTATACAGATTTTCAAGTGGATTTGAATAATTATAACAGCCACACAAAAGCGTCTCTGCTTGTCATTTGTGCCACTGGGTAACTTACTAAAATTGAAACTATTTCTCATGTCTATAACAGCTAGATGTCCAAACTTAGGACACTGGCAGATTTGGTGTCTGATGAGGACCCACTTTCTGCTCCATAGATGGCAACTTTTTTATGACCTTAACACAGGAGAGTCAAGGTAACTCTTTTATAAGGTCACTAGTCCCATTTGTGATGGCTGTGCCCCATAATACAGTCACCACCCAAAGAGCCTTCATGCCCTCATGAATAAGACTGCCTCATATAAGAGACCTGCCTCCAACTACCATGGCATTGATGATTAGATTTCAACATACAAACATGAGGAGAAACACAAATATTTAGAGCATAGCATTTGTGTATGTTCTGTACTAGCTAGGATAAGCATAGCTGTTATACTAAATACCATAATCTCAGTGGTTTAACAAAGTGATTTTTTCTTTAGTCATACAAAAACAGAATGGGAGCTTCTGGGCCTATAGTCATTCAAGACCCTGAGGCTGATGAAAATGCTGAAGTCCTGAATATGTGCCTCCCCAGATGACTAAACACAAATTCAGTCAACTAATGGCTGAGAGGGATGAGCTATAGGGAAAGAGCTGGAAAGACTGCTGTCATAGAAGGTTTTGAAGAGACCAGGCTAAAATTGGCACTTACATCACACACACTCCATTGGACGGAACTCAGTCACATGGCATCCACTAATAGTAGCATAGACTAAAATGTTTAGTCTAAACAGATGTCAGGAGAAAACAGTTTGCTGCATGGCTTGTCCATTTCGGCCACAGATATCACTGGAGAGTCATCTCTTTTCTTCTTTCCTAACGGCCTTTGCCCACACAGCTCAGGTGTGGAAAGGCCTCTATTGCCCTGGCTGTGGAAATATGTGATGAGTGAACCCCATTAAAAACCTCTTTGCTGTGTTGTTGTTTAATACCGATAATCCCTATGATAGTTGAACAGGTTTTGAAAATGGGGGATTGATGAGGGGCAGAAGGCAAAAGATGGGAGCCCGAATCACGGCACTCCCACCAGAGCCATTGTTGGGTCTGTAACTATACTGGGAGACAAAGATTCAGGACACTTGTGAGCTCAAGACCTCACACGTATAGTGATAGGTACTTCCTGCCCCTGATGTCCTTGAGAGGATTAGGGCTTCTATAGAAAATGACCTGCTCCATTGATAATGCATCTACCATGCCAGAGATGGGAAAGAAATACATTCTTCAGAGGGCATAAGCAGCAAATTCTTTTTTCATCTCCTATGATACAGAGTAGGAGTGCTGTAAATGCCAAGCAATATGGATTTTTAGAACGATGACTCACCATTTCTTTTTTTTTCAAGGCAATTATTCATCCAGTCTGAATCTCTTCAAGTTGAGCCAGTAAGTCTGTCATACAGATGAAGAGAATGGCTAAAATACCCAGAAGCCAAAAGATTGATTTAGGTCAAATAATAGGGCCAAGGCAAATTACTTTTAGAACTTGTGCACCTGTTTTGATAAGAAAAATGAAAGTCAAAACTCAAGGGCTGAGACTGTTTACTGGGGTAACCCTTGGTTACAGTAATCTTCTGGTACCCAGGAGCTATTATTGTGAAAAGTGGGAGCCTAGTGTATGCTTCGTTGTTTTTCCTCGAGAAGTAGGCGTCCATCTCATAGGAAATGCTTCCTTTGCTCAGTTACAGAGAAAGATTTAGTTAACAGACAGCAAGACCATAAACATTAAGTCTACATGTCGTTTAAGGAAATGGGTCTCCACAAGTCTAGTCTTGGAAAGTTCTCTACATTCTATAGCTTCCCCTCCCATAGTGAATTTCCCATACACGTTTTGTGCCTCCAGATTTTCCTGCATTAAGCCGCCACCACCACCTTTTGGCCCCCAAAATATAATTCCAAACTTTGGCAATTCTCTCAGCTTCCCTAAGTGCACAGAAAACACCCTTATTGCCTTCTGCACACCTTTTATCTGGTGAAGCGAAAAATCTCTGCTGCCTAGCCTACATGAATCCTTGGGTTCAATCCCCAGTATCACATAAAATAAGCCAGGTGGTACATACCCATAATCCCAGTATTTAGAAGGTGGAGGCAGGTCAAATAAGGAGACGGGAATATCAGAAGTTCAAGGTCATTGTCAGCTACATAGTGAGTTGGGAGTCCTAAGCTACAAAAGACTCTAGGATTGCTTCCACTTTTCAGCACACACACACACACACACACACACACACACACACACACACACACACACACCTTGCTACTGGACCAGAAGAAGAGAAACAAAATTGCAAATCATAGCCCTTACTGAGACAGGCCTGTTTTCTAGCACAGGTATGTGCTAGATAACCAGCACAAAATATCAGAATATTGTATAGAAGTTTGAATCCAAAAGCCTAGGCACAGGCCATGAAGAGTCACTGTGCTCCCTTGGGCAGGAGAAAGTCTATCTTGTGGATTTCAAGCTTTGTATCTCTCTTACATAGCTGGTGATCCAGAGTTTTGCAGCCACCACACCAGAGTTCAACCACTTCTTTTCTTTTCTACCATAAGTACTCTGAACTTGGACTCATATGACATAATTCCTCTAGGCCTCTGTGTTGTCTCCCAGAAAGGAAAAGATGCCTCAGTTAACTCAAATCACAATATGATGGATCCATACTATAAATGAGCCATGGATTACTTCTCATTCTGTAACAAATGCTAATTGCATTCAAAGTTTACTTCAAATGACGTAATGGGGTAGATTCTCTTTAGCCAAAAAATATCTCTGTGCAGATTTTGCTGTGTGTGTGTGTGTGTGTGTGTGTGTGTGTGTGTGTGTGTGTGTGTACATGTGTATATATAGAATTAACAAACACATTAAAATCAAAACATCATTTGTTTGGGATTTCAAAACCAAACTTTCTATGTTCCTTTAGTATGCCTAGCTGACACCCAATGCACTAGTCTTTGCTTTAATGTAATAAACAAATAAAGAAGTAACCTTTCCTAAATGTGATACTGAGTGCATCTGCCTGTAAATTCTAATGTTGCCTTTGACTGGACAATTTTTCTCTATTCTGCCCTCTCCTCATAGTTAGGGTAGGGATCCTCTTCATTTAGATTCTGTGATGAATAGCTTTCTAAATACCATTCAATCAAAAAACTCAGGTGGTTCCAAGCCCCCTAGACTCACCACCCAAACTGACTACATCACATGCAATTCAAAAAGACTGGAGACAACTGAGACTATTACAGTTGTAATGTTCAGAATTTGGGATTCATCTATTGAAGAATTGTATAATAAGAGCTTCCATAAATGTACTGATATTTGAGTAAATGATTCTGAGAGTAAGACAAGAGTAGAATACAGGATAACCACAGCACTATAGCACGAGAAAATCAGCGCAGGGCTTATGTGAAGTGCTGAGATCTTTGATGGGGACCTAGAGCATCACTTTTCTGCTGTGCTTACACTTTTTATTTTAATATTTGTATCTAGCTCTCATAGCATATCCAATCATGAATATATTCTCCTGTGATCTGCCCATGAAGGATTCCTCCTGCTGAATAACCCCTTTCCTTCCTTCTCTGTCTGCCTAATATCTGTGCACCTTTTAAGACAAGGGTATTTTAAAGCACTTATTCAAGGGAACATATAGAAAACTCCTCAAATAAATGTGTCACTCAAGAATTAGAACAACGTTTTAACTCCCAGAATTCCTGTTGTGCTGCCTCCAAATAAGCACTGTCTCAACACCAGGAATTCTCTCTGTCTCGTTTGGGATTTTAAGTGAATGAAAGCACTCGGTATGTTCTCTCTTGCATCTGGCTTCTTTCACTCACCATTTTGTTTATGAGATCCATCTATGCTGTTGTGTCTGGTTGCAGCCCATTCTCATCTCTGTGTAGTATTCCATTGTGTAAATAGACCACAGTATATTTATCTAACCAGCTATCATCAGACAGTATTTAGATAGTTTCCGGTTGGAGCTTTTATGAAGAGTGCTGTGATCTGTACTTGCATTTTAATGTTCTTTTGTTAGAGTCACTTATTTATTTTGTTGGTAAAACTGCTTTCCCCAAAGAATGCCTTCAGCTATGTTTTTAATTCCAAACTGATCTGCACATTGTCTTATGCTCATTGGGATAATTAGAGCTGGATCAGTGAGGTCAAAAATGGCAGATCAATTATCAAAGGAATGGTGAGTCAAATCAACCTCCTGTGACACACACCATTTACAAGTTGAAGCAAACAAGCACAATTTTCCACCCCAGACATCCTAACATGCAGTTTCCTGTCATAAACATTCATGCTCTCAGGGTTACAAGCCAGCAGCCTTTAGAGTTATCAAAACAAACCCTGCACTGTTATAGAAATGCTCTTTGCCCTTTTAAAGTTCACAGTCTTAGAAATTCAACTTTATAATGATGATATGTTAAAAGACATAAAGCTTTAGCTTGAGTGTTGTGAAAACTGGTGTGTAAATATTGGCTAAACTTCCTCTCCTTATCTGTCTAAGCAAAGGGCAATGGTTAATCCAACATTTTACACTGTCAAAAGTGCTCGTGTCAACATCTCGAAATGCCTCCCCCGTGTTTTCCCAAGTTCTATTTGAAACTTACAGTCTTTGGTTTTAATGCCAGTCTTAATTGTGGGTTAATCAAAGATGCTTGAGAGTTATTCTTTTCATTTTGAAGCCTACACACACACACACACACACACACACACACACACACACACACACACACGGAGGTATAAATTCATCTCATAAACATTACTGAAATTTACACGGAACTGAACTGAGTCGAACAGCATTTCAGAAAAACATTAAGGTAAAGAGACCACTGAGTGTCCCGATGGCTTCCGTGTAATCTTTTCTTCACATTTCCATATTTTGGAGATGTGAATGAAGAAGGTGGTATGATTGATTCTGATTTGATTATTAAACTGAAGAGGAGTCAAGCATGACCTTGACGTATTTCAAGCGGAGGCCTAAGAAAAGGTGAAGAAGAAGAAGGGGATGGAAACGAGAGTGGGAGGAATATTTCTTTCACATGTTGAATTACAAAGAACGGCTAAACAAGTCTTTGTCAAAAAGCAAAGCAAGAAAAAAAGGCACAGTGATAGCGTCTCAAGCTAACAGAGGGAAGAGGAAAAGTCTCTAACAGCAGATTAAGATTTTGGTAGCACATTGTAGCACGAATCTTAAAAGGTCTTATTAATAAAAACAAACCTGGAGCCAGGTGAATGCTGGAAGATCAGAGAAGCAGAACAAGCCACAGCCACCTCACCTCGCCAGTTCCTCAGTTCATCCTGTTTCCTCAGACTGGAAGCCTCTGAGTCCTCATCCAGAATGAATCTCAGCTGAACTGTTTGTTGCTCAAAAGCCTACAAGCTTAACCAGGCTCTAGTTCCTGGTCCTCACGCCTTAAATACCTTTCTGCTTTCTGCCATCACTTCCTGGGATTAAAGGCGTGTGTCACCATGGTTAGCTGTTTCCAGTGTAGCCTTGAACTCACAGAAATCCAGACGGATCTCTGCCTTTGGAATGCTAAGATTAAAGGTGTGTGTGCCACCATTTTCTGGCCTCTATATCTAGTGGCTGTTCTGTTCTCTGACCCCAGATAAGTTTATTAGGATGCACAATATATTGAGGAACACAATATCACCACAGCACATGTGTGTACGGGGGGGGGGGGGGGATAGGAATTGAGGCTCTCTTGTGATAATCTAGGTGTGGTGGTGGTGCACACCTGTACCCTACACTTTCTTTTTTCTTTCTTTTCTTATTTTTATTTTGATTTTCTGAGACTGGGTCTAACTATGTAGCTCTGGCTGTCCTGGCAATCACTATGTAGAACGAGGCCGATCTTGAACTAACAGATATCTGTCTGCCTCTGCCTCCCAAATGCTGAGATTAAAGGGGTGTGCCACTCTACCCAGCTTTCCTAGCTGTTTCTTAATCCAATCAAGTTGACAATCAAGATTAACTACCACAATCACTGAGCAAAGGTAGAAAATGCCTAAGAAAATGGCAGCTGAATGGCCAAAGTGAGTCCTGAGTGCATTTGAATCCCTACTTCTACTCACTTCTTCCTTGACTGTGATTTGGACTCAGATAGCAACTGCATCTTCCCTTTATTCTATAAGTATTTCTTAAGAATCTCCTAATCCCAGCACTGCTACAGCTATGGAGCCATGGAAGTGAGAAGATAAAACCCTCCCCCTCATAAAACTTGCAGGCTAGTGAGACACACAAATATTTACAAGTGTGCTTGGTTGTCTACAATAGGACCAACAAGGGAGGTCTTTCTGCAAAAGAACCATGGAGCAGGGACATGACTGAAATGACATGAGCTAGACAAGAGTCTTAACCAGAGTAGAGTTTCTGTTTGGCACAAGCATAAGAGCCTACAAAATCTACAATTATCCTTTGGGAAATTTCAGGGCTCGTACAGTTGTTGTATTTGCACAGACCACATGTCGCCCCAGTGGCTGAGGGAGTTTTCTTTCTATGCTCAGGCTCACCACGAGAGCTAACAAGCTGAGACTCTGCCTGTGTGTTTTGCTTAATTGGTAAGGTCTGAGAGTGCAGAGGGCTGTCTCTGATAAGACAAGGGTGAAATAAGCTGGTCTTGGGAGCATTTCCTCTCTACTAATGAGCCTTTCTTTCCTATTTCAGCAATAAATTCAGTTTTTAAAATATCCATTTACAGATTTAAAACATCTGCCCTAGTGTTCTAGGGTGTGTTCTTTGTCCTTGTTTTCTTTTGTTTTTGTTTAAATCAAGCATCCTTATATATCATTTGCATATAGTAAAACCCTTTGCATGGGTAGAATTCTATGATTTTTAACAAATACATAGTTATGTAATGCTCCCTACAAGCAACTCAAAAATTTCCACCACCCCAAGACTGTTGTCCTTAAGAACATTTTATATCTTCTTATTTTCTTGTCTTTGTTTAAGTATTGGGGAAAGACATTAGCATGCAAAATGGTTAATACCTGAAAAGTGAAATTGAATTTTTGCTCAAGAGTTTAAATAATAAAAACAAAGTATAATATGATACTGTCCACTAAACAAGTATTTTATATTGATTTAGCTATTTCTCTTAGATAACTAGATGGGAAATGGTTAATATCGGAAAATTGTAACGCTTACCTGGATGTTTGAACTTTGGAGGATGTTCAAATTATAATATTCACTGGCACATGTTTTTAAGAACAACTGAATTGATAACTCCTTTAATCTTAACACTTAGGGGGCAGAGGCAGGCAGATCTCTGAGTTCGAAGCTAGCCAGGGCTACACAGAGAAACCCTGTCTTGAAAAGAAAAAGAACAATGTACTATTTCCTTGAGGTAAACTACTCCTTCAGGAATCCTCTTTGTTCTAGCGAATTGAAGATGGATGCTAGCTTTAAGATGGGGTGTGGACAATCTTGCTCCTTCCATTATCCCTCCTGTCTCCTTCATCCTCCATCAATAACCTTCACTAACTCTCCAGGGATATTTCCATTCTGTTTTCAAAAATGTCAGGTCTCCTCTGTCTAGAGGCGAAATCATTTAATCTTTCTGTTTTCAATCCAGCCCAGCTGAAGTCTCTGTAGCCAGTGTTTGTTAGTGCCCATGCAGGGGCCAATTGTTTTGTAAAAGTTGTCCCACTTTATTCTCACCAGCATGCAGGTAATAGCTGGTAGAAGAAAAGAAAATCCACTAGCCTCATTCTCAAAGTATCACTGCCATGGAACCTGAGGACATTACTCCATTTGGTTGTCATAGAAAATCCAGTATTATGATGTGGAAACTGAGGATTCCATTCAATGTTACCCTCACTGGGTTGTTCTTCACCTTGTCCCCAGCTTTGCCGCAGGCCTAGGCTTCTCTTTTATTCTCCAAACCTTGATCTCTTGATCTTCACTCAAGAATTGCTGAGGCCACAAACGACAGAAACTCTTGAGCTGACTAGTGAAAGTGTCTATTTATTGTAACGTTAAAGGGTTATTTCACAGAGCCCAGGTAGAAGGTGACGGCAGGTTCTGAGCTCCTGCGAAGACAAGCATCAGGAGTTTGGAGGCAGGAAGGACCAGGCCACTTCTCCTTGGGCTGCCCTCTCCTTGAACTACATGTTCTCATTTATTTGAGTCTGAGGTCTGTCTCGCATAGGATATCTTTAAGATCTAGTGACCATTTTTCCTTAGGGCCTTTTGATACAAAGTATGGCTCGTGGACTAGCTCATCAGTATCACTTTAGAGCTTATTAAAAATATAGAATCTCAGGCAGCAACGCAGAACTGCTGAATCTGATTTTACATTGCTTACAAGATCTCCAGTTACTTCACTTATTTGTGTGCACATTAAAGTTTGGGGAATGCTGGCACTGGCTTAAAGTACAATTAAGGAAAGCAGAAATGTATCAGTCCCTCAGCAAAGAAGGAAATTCTAGTAAATAAGAATATTAACACAGTCTACTTTTTCATGTGTTTATCAAGTGGCATCCACTAGATAGTCCACGAGAATATGAGCTCCAAGAAGCAAATACTCTCTTTTGTTATGACTATGTTCCTAGCAGCGAGAACCAGGTCTGACCTATAGTAGGGATTCAATTGATACTTGCTGAAAAATGCAAACAAAAAATAGCATAGGGAAAGGGACAAAAGAGGGGCTAGAGAGATGGTTCAACAGTTAAGAGCACTTGCTGCTCTTGCAGAGAACTCAGGTTTGACTCCCAGAACCCACACGGCAGCTCACAATCATCTGTAACTACAATTTCAGGGGATCTGGCAGCCTCCTCTGGCCTCCACAGGCACCAAAAAGGCAAAACACTTACACACATACAATAACAATGAATTCCGGGGCTGGAGAGATAGCTCAGTGGCTGCTCTTCCAGAGGACCTCGGTTAAAAGTTCCACATGGTGGCTTACAACTGTCTATAAGTCCAGTTCTAGAAGATCTAATGCCCTTTTCTGGCCTCCAAGGATACCAGGCACACAAGTGCTCTATAGACACACATGCATATATTTAAAAAATAAATAAAAAATTTAAAGGACAAATGCACACGATACAAGTGATTGCTTATGTCTTTACCATTACACTGTGCTTCACTTTGCCTCAAAAAGGGGTATTACAAAGATCCACTGGATAGACTAACTGCTCAACCAAATGGACCTTAAACTGTGCAACAGCTCAAAAG
Source organism: Peromyscus californicus insignis (assembly GCF_007827085.1). Classification (NCBI taxonomy): domain Eukaryota; kingdom Metazoa; phylum Chordata; class Mammalia; order Rodentia; family Cricetidae; genus Peromyscus; species Peromyscus californicus. Next base: position 31,540,890 of record NW_026294391.1, on the reverse strand, counting down.
CCGTAGAATCTATTTCTTGGTCATTTTCTGTCCCTCATTAGGTGAATGAACCCACAGAGTAACCCCCTCAGTGAAATTACAGGCCAAAGTTGCCCTTGGGTGTCATTCCATTTAAGCAAGCTGAAAGGGAACAGAGGTTGAAAGACCACATGGGAGATTTTTGAAGGTCAAGCTTGAAAGCAGCAGATAACCTTTCTGTGGGAGCCAGGCCTCACGGTGGCTCCAGCGAGCCCTCCCTGCTGGTGTCCGTGAGCACACATGGCCAGTTCCCACACCAAATGGGGAGAGCCTGTGGAATGAGTAACATGGCAGATAGAATTTCCACGGCTGAGTCTTGTAATGGCATGCCACTTCCAAGGCTGATGACGCTTGTAACTCACTTACTCGGTTCTCATCGCAGGCTCTCTTCACATAGCCCCACAGGGAGGCCCATGAGCTTCCTGAGAATCGGCGCATATAAGTGAGTCACCTTGGATCTGTATGTTCCAGCTCCAGGGAAAACTGCAGAAGACTGTGCCCTCAGTTTCAAACAAGATCCTGACATAGGATCTCTTGCTGAATTAGTAAATTCCTAAATGCCTGGATGACTCACAGAAACTGAGATAATAGGTGTTTTTTATTTTGTTTTGTTTTGTTGATTTTTCAAGGCAGGGTCTCACTATGTAGCCCTGGGTATCCTAGAACTAGCTGTGTAGACCAGGCTGGCCTCGAACTCACAGAGATCTGCCTGCGTCTGCCTCCCAAGTGCTGGGATTAAAGGCATGGGCCACTCCACCACCACCCCCAACTGCCCAGCTAAGGATAGGTGTTTTGATGTCCAAATCTTGTGAATTTCAGCATCACTTGTTACATTTCAGTTGTTTAATACATTTCCACAAATTTCACTGGACAGAAATCTGCCACATGGCTATACATAATTTCAAAGAAGTCTGGGAAATAAAGTCCAACTCCCAAAGAAGAGAATGTGAATTTTGCTAAGTAGTCACTAGGCTCTTAAACACTAACAGTCTTACTAAGATGTGAATAAAGCCAGGTAGAAATACAATTTAGAATCTGAGATATCTGTCACTTGGCCTTTTTCCTTTGCTGCTCTTAATATTCTTTCTTTATTCTGTACGTAGAATCTGAGATAAACAGTAGCATAGTTACCAGACCCACTCTCCCATCTTCCTAGCAAAGTCCAGTCACCCTAGAGGGCCATCCCCACACTTCCTGCCAGCTTCATGAAATAGTCTCTGTGCATACCAGTCCGGAATTTCTCTCTCTCTCTCTCTCTCTCTCTCTCTCTCTCTCTCTCTCTCTCTCTCTCTCTCTCTCTCTCTCTCTCTCTCTCACCTTTGAACTATTGAGTTTTGGGGCTTGCTTTCATCTGTGTACAGCTATAAATGTCACTAGTACAGAGACAAGAGGCATTATTTGTTACTCAATCATGTATTGCCTTGAGATAACTCTTATATCACTGTCTAGGATGATGATTTAACTTTTCATGTCTGTATATCTTGTCTTCTCAATTATATTTTAAGATCCTAGAAGGCAAAGGCCATTGCGAGTAGATGACAGATGACATGACCACAGTAGCTCCATAATCTATCTGTACAGTGATTTATTGAAAGCCACCAAATCTGATCTTAATGAAAGTTGAATCTGAATAGGAACTCATCCCTTTCCCTATATCACTAAATATGTGATGATAACTGTGTACTTTTAATTGTGTGTGTTGAGCATTAATTCAAATCATTAACAGTGCCTAACACACAGGAGCCAATATGTTTTATTTGAATATATTTTATCAGCAAAAGCAAATGAGAAATTTAGATTAAATTTTGTATAAGAAATATACAGTGATATTTAGAAAAAGACCATGGTGAGAAGAGGTTTTAATCTAGATTTATTTTGTCATTTTTCATCACCCCATGGTTTAGCAGACTCTAATGAACTTTAAATTTGAACCACCTCTTCTTGGTTTCATAAAAGCAATCATCATATTGCCAGAAAATAGTTTTTTCATTTATTCTCATTAAGAGCCTCTCCTATGATCTATATTAGTCATTTAAAATGATTGCAGGGGCTGTATGTTCACTTTCCATTTGTATCTTCACTTGATGTCAGAAGTAATGACTCGAGAACTGACAAGTAGATATTGCCTTATAATAAATTTATGAAGGGTTTATCGGGTGTGTGCATGGCTCTTTGTCAAGCATGTTGTAGCTAAACATAGAAAGCAGACCACTTAAAGTAACAATGCTCATAGTGGGAGTTTTTAACAATGATCACCGAATACAGCTTTTTGAAAAGGCCAAGATAAAAATCACCCTATGAATTATTTCTCCTGACAAATTCTTCAGCGAGAACCTTGATATGTTTTGTTCTGAAAAATTTATTTTAATTTTATGTCATATGTTGAGATTTTTTTTAACTCTTGAAATATTAGAAAAATGTACATTATTTGCACTCATGCACTATGTAGTCTTAAATTTTGCAAATCCTTGAAATCATTTGTGTATGCTATATAGAAAGGTTGTTTTCTTTCATGGACACTCAAGAATTTAGATTTTAAAATTCTGTGCCTTTCAAAATGTGAAAAGAAGGATAAAACAACAAAACAAAACAAAATGACTCTGAACTCTTCCCTAAAGATGAATGTTAGAATGTGACTTGAATCACTACATGTTAAAACACATTTTTTCTCTTTACTAAATTAAATTATGAAATTGATTTATTTTACCGGTTCCAGAGAAATCTCAATGACTTTGAGCACTGAGCATACCAGAGATCATTGGTTAGAAGAAAGGGTCCTTTGTCTTAGGTCTTCATGTTCAGGTCCCAGAGTCCCCAAAGCAATATCAGCTAAGTGTGCCACACTGCTCTTGTAAATAAAACATGACAAGCTGAAGGTCAGAAAGTGTTTTACCAGGGTGCTCTGACTGCTAAAAGTAAGAGCCATGATTAACACACATTCTCTGTACAAATGTGCTCTTCACTCTGATGAGTCAACAGAGGTTGATGGATAATCAAATTTCACAGGTTTCCTTCTAGAGAATTTTTTAAATATGCCCATTATTAGCACTTAAGCTATTTTTAAAATACTGCCAAGTACCACAATATTTTTATTCTGTTCATATCATGTAACTCTATCATGACTGCATCATTAAAAGTTTAGCAGAGACTTGCATGCTGTATAGAATAAACTACTAGGACAAATCCCATCCATCATTTAATTAAATTATGCCCATTGCTTATAGAACAAAAGAAATAGTAGACTAAAATACGAATATATTGAACCAACGATATTATTACTGATTTAGTGTCAATTAAACATCAAATTATTATTAGTAAAAATAATATACATTGGTGTGATTAATTATAGACTCATAGAGGAAGGGGTCATCCCAAACTAGAAGTAGGTAAGCATGGCCACTGCAGCTTCCGGCAAGTGCATTTCAGAGAACCCTCAGACAAATACAACTGTTGCAGTGTGAAGAATCTGCTTATTTTTGAGGACAACAGGGAAATGAGAAGCTGAGGTAATCCTAGCCAAGCCCTTGCATAGACGGCTTCATTAAAAAAAAAGAAAGAAAATGAACAACTTAGAGAAGAAAAATAGGAAAGAAGGAAGAGGGAGGGAAGGAGGGAGGATGGAGGGAGAGAGGAAAAAAGGAAGGAAGAAAAGGGATGATGCATAAAGTCTCTTGGAAGTGTCTTTGAGAGAGAATAGTAATTGACCCATGACCTTGCTGTGCATCTTCATAACTGGAAAACCACAGAAGAGCTTTCCATGACCTAATGGTCTCTGGAAGAACAAGCCCACTTTCTCTGCCCTACCCAGGATTGCACCTATCCCTGCCAGACAGCTTATCAGACAAGAGTTGTAGATTTTTATGGAAAGGGAAATGGTTGGCTCTGGGTCTTTCAACAATGTATGCACAATTTAGAACAATTTCTGAAATTAAAAAAAATGGTATTGTGAATATTTAAGGAACACACATAATATATGCATATATAAATTAGTGTTTGTGTTTGGGGGGGGTGTACATGCCTCAGTGTGTGTGCAGGTCAGAGGACAACCTGTGGGGGTCAGTTTTCTTCTTCCATTGTGTGGGTGCTGGGGATCCAAGTCAAGTCGTCAGATTTGGTAGCAGGCACTTTTACCCACCGAGCCATCTCACTGGCTCAAGGTATTTATTTTAACATAATTCGGCCACTTAGCTATGAGTTCAAATAACCACTTGAAGTCACCTAATTCTGAGTTACAGTTGGACACCAAAGAGTTTTTCTTATGGGTATTTAAATCATTCATTAGAATAAAATAAATTTAGAGGAAGAAATGTGTTCATTCCAGGCTAACTCAAGATAATAATAAGATTCATTTTACAAACATAAAGGCAATATAATAACCATTCACAGCATTTAACAAAGAGCTTTTTAAGAGTTAGAACATTCAACTGTTAAGTGTGTTTTAAATAAAGGCTATATCATGGTTATATTTGTTAGGGAGCACTGAGAGCTGTTGTTTCCCTATTCTGAAATATGCAAAGCCTCTCACAGAGACTGAGTTTACTCACCTGACTCACTGTACTTTATTATCACATCCAAGAGTAATAAATCAATAAAAGAGAAACTTGCTTCTAACAGTGCTCACTTTTCTTTCTTTGGCTGTTTGAAACCTGGGGTCTAGGCAGGGTCGCTTGGCTCGGCCTGGGAGGAGGGGACTGGACCTGCCTGGACTGAGTCTACCAGGTTGATCTCAGTCCGCGGGGGAGGCTTTGCCCTGGAGGAGGTGGGAATGGGGGATGGGGGGGGAAGGCGGGGGGGGGGGGGGCGGGAGGGGGGAGAACAAGGGAATCCGTGGCTGATATGTAGAACTGAATTGTATTGCAAAATAAAATAAAATAAAAAGAACTCAGAGATATACACCATGTAACTTCATGTAATTTCATATGCACTCAGAATCTAATTAATAATCTCTTAACTAGCATGTCAGGTAGATCAATTCTTTTGGACCCATTATTGATATAGACCAATAATTTTATAAGATTCAATAAAAATAAGTTATCAGAAAAACATTTTTCCAACATAAAATCTTTACTGATTATTGGGGAGTTTCACATCATGCACCCCGATCACACTCACAGAAAAACACTTTAAAGCATCCTAAATGCAAGCACACTGGTCACATAATGAGACAATACTATCAGTTTGTTATTAAAGTTTCTATCGGCCTGGTAAGATGGGCCAGCAGGTCAAAGTGCTTACCATCAAACCTAGCAACCTAAGCTGGATCCCCTGAACCTAAATGGTGGAAGTAGAGAACTGACTCCTGAAAGTTGTCTTCTGACCTCCACATATGTGCTGTGGTGCAAGCACATGCACACGCATACACGCTCTCACACACACTAAACTTCTTAAAACATGTCTGCATGCTTATTCTGAATGTCTCTGCTTACCACCAATTGACTTACACTCTATAGTCTAGGATTGGTGCAGGGACCACACTTTGAGTAACACCAGTTGGTATAAGTCACATACATTATTGTATGTTCTATAGATATGACTATACTTTACTTAAACCTTCTTGTATCAAATGGTCCCTAAAATAAAATAACCATTGACAGTGACTTAAAAGTCATCACCCCTTTCCCATTAACTCATACAATATCAATTAATATATCTCAAAATATGACAAGTCATTCTGCACCTAGTCTCCTGGAATCTGAATGCTACAGTCTCTCCTTTGCCTAGGTGTTCCTTTTTCTGTCCCCATCTAATTCCTTAAATGGTTTAAGACAAGAAGTATTGAAGGTGGCATCTGCCTCTGTGAGCTTTACTCCAAATCTTATTTGCAGAAGTTACATGCTGTCTCTTGCACAAATTCAGCTCTGCAGATGTTGTCTAGTTTAACCTCTATGGTATTTTGAAAACATGAAATTTCTAATGTTCAGCCCCAGACACTCCTGGCTTATCCTTTCAGTGTCTTCCTCAGAATATCCTGCCATAGTGGGAGGGACTTCCTAGAGATCAGATTGCTTGAGGTAGAATTTAGATCTGGCACAGGTTACAATAACGTTTCCTATGCCCCTAGACAAGCTTCTCAAAAACACCCTGAGGCTCATTTTCTTCATTTGTAAAGATGGAGAGAGTGCTCAGATGACTAGAGTCTTGGGAGGACTAAATGAAGCAAAATGAATATAATACCTGGCACGTGTAGCTGAGTACATACACCATAACATAACTTCTCTTCCATGTCTACCTACACCATGCCCCATTTCCCTACCCTCACCCCTAACCTTGTGCTCTGTTCCCCTGGCATTTTCCCTCTGGTGCTTTTACTGCTTCTCTCTGCTAAAGAGGAGGATAAATGAGCTCATCAGAGATACACCTTTGCTAAGTACAGAGGAAATGCTATGCTAATACAGCTTTGACACCTGGGGGGGAAAAGATGACTCAAATGGGGCACTAAGTGAGAAGGAAAGCTCGGAGGGAAAGAGCTGTTGAAAGCAGCTCTTTCTGAATATGAAAAATGCACACACAAAAAAAGAACAGTGAGTGCTCATCCATCTAATGGCACCATTTTACCCTCACCCTTCTCTGAATTGCTGACAAGCATCATTGCCTGAATGGCAGAAATACACTTTCAGGATAGCATTTGACCCCCGTATTAATTCTTATTCTAAGCTGGGGAAGCATTTGCTTGACTGTGAAACATGAAGTTTTTCCTTCATGATTTTAGAAGATTCCTTTAGTGGGATTTTATGTTTTCTCAGGCTTTTGTTTCTTGTGAAGATCTGATTGCTAAGATAATGGCTCAGTGCTAAAATGACCTTTAGTTTAAATGTAAGTTTCAAAGAATGCATTTAACACACCAGCCCATATGTATTCATAATACCAGTACAATCTGTTGTATGATACTATCGGTGCTTCCTGGTCAATTGTCTAAGCTGACACTGACAGACTAAAGCCAGTTCAAATGATACCCTCTCATGGCCTTAACTTGATGTACCCACAAGTCAAAGTTCAGCCAGCTTAAATAAGCATGAATACCACTTAATTAACTTTAGTTATCAAAGTGAGGCAGAGCATTCTTAAAAATTTCAATTGATAAGCAAATGAAATTAAAACCTAAACTTTCTACCACACTGTGACCTACCTTCCTACTCATGTGCCTGCAAACCTAACTTCCTCTTAATGCCCATTAGCATCCTTCCAGCCCTCTACCTTGATATTCCACTGCATCTGAAAGTGTGGCCAGTTCCATTCACCAACCTGTCCCTTCTGCTTTCTACCATGAAAGCCCTTGCTCCTTCCCTTTTGTTTCCATTCCATGACCCCCAGATACTAAAACCCACTCTACTCAAGAATTCCAGATCACTATTGTAGCCAGAACTTTTCTCCAGTCCTGCTGGGGCCTGCAGCCGCTCAGACACAAGTAAACACACAGAGACTTATATTACTTATAAACTGTATGGCTGTGGCAGGCTTCTTGCTATCCAGTTCTTCTATCTAAAATTAACCCATTTCCATCAATCTATAAGTTGCCACATGGCTTGTGGCTTCCTGGTACTTTACATCTTACTTCTCATGGTGGCGACTGGCAGCATCTCCTGACTCAGCCTTCCACTCCCAGAATTCTCCTTTCTGCTTATCCCGCCTATACTATACTTCCTGCCTGGCTACTGGCCAATCAGCGTTTTATTTATCAATCAATCAGAGCAACACATTCACAGCATACAGAACATATCCACAGCACTTCCCCTTTTCTGTTTTTTTTCAAAAAGGAAGGTTTTAACTTTAACATAGTAAAATTACATGTAACAAAACAATTATCAAGCAAGAATTCTAGTTATAATATCTAGTCTATTTGTATTTTGCAAAATTAAAGAAAATATTCTATCTATCCTATATTTGTGAGCTTAAAGTTTTATATCTAATTTATCTTTTATCATAACTAAGGAAATTATAACTATCTAGTCTTCAACTATGATAATCAAACTTAAAGTCATGTTTTCTAGGTATAAATAGATGTATTTCAGATAGGTAATCTTCAAACACTTCAAAGACCTACAGAATATGGCATTTAAAATGTTTTAAAAAAATTAGACTTTCTGGACAGTGAGACATGTCTGCTCCTGGCAGCACCAACTTACTTCAGAGAGGAGGATGGGCATTGAAGACACTCCATATGGAGTTTATCTTCACCTTGGCAAAAATAGCCATTTGGGCAAGAAACTGTTCTTGCCTAGACTGCTTAATCGACTGGACATGCAGGACCCATAGGAAGGTGACCACTGAACTTTGCTTGGCAAATTGGTCCTTCAGGTTCCTGCTTTGCAGAGGAAACTGCCAGACATTCTACAGGACACAGAGAGAAGTGACTGAGAGACTCTAGGCCTGTGGGCTGAAGACAGATGCCCCAACTTTACAGAGGAACTTTGGATGACTGTCCAGGCTGTCAGCTGTCTCTGTCTACTCTTGCAAGACTCCTGAAAGTTGCTTGAATCCTTCTCCCGCTTCTCAGATAATATTATATCCTTCTGAGGTCTTTGATGTAGTTGAAGACTAGATAGTTATAATTTCCTTATTTATGATAAAAGATAAATTAGATATAAAATTTCAGACTATCATTCAATCTAGTAGAAAAAAATAAAAATAAAAAGGGTGATCATAACCCATGACAGAATGCCCACAGCTAGAAAATTCCTATGACACTCACAGAAAACTCAGCTCCCATCTATTAAATTGTATAATTTCAAATATATGCATACAAAGAATAGACTCAGTAAGTTGTATTTATACACATAAATATATATTTATATTTATATTTATGTATTCATTAAAGACTAAGAGGCCATAAATTTGAGAAGGAGAAAAGAGAATTATGGGAAGGGTTGGAGGGAGCAGAGGGAGGGGGAAGTGATATAACTATATTTTACTAAAAAATAAAAACAATTTTATAAAGATCAATTCAGTTTTTGTTCTCATAACTGCTTAATCCAGTTATGTGAGCCATAAACATTATGTGAACTAAAGAAATTTAAGTATGATGGAGGGGAAGGAAGCATAACTTGGCAGAAAGAGAAGTGAAGTGGCAACAGGATAATCCTAAGGATACTACTTAATGAATATCTGGTCTTCTAAACTCCATCTCAGGGTCTGCTTCCCGGGAAACCAAACCTGCAACAGGAGGCATTATAATATGAAGTGCAAGAAAATAAAAATGTTTACATCTATTCTATCTGCTAGACAAAAGAGCACATAACCCTTTGTGGTGGATACAAGTATCACCTTCCATCAACCATACTGACTGATTAGCAGAAAAGGTAGGAAAACTGGAACTTTTATATGTCAAGATATCAAATCTTCTAAGAAAAGAAGTTCATTGTAGTAAACAAATTTAGATTTAGACTATCTAGACATACCTATTTAATATTAGGATTAAAGATTCTGATTGCATTAGAAATTATGAGACTTCAAAAGAAAAATAGATAAGGCAAGACCAGGAATTCAATATTGCAAAACGAATCTTTAGATCGTTTTTGTAAGATAACTAAATTTAGGCAAAGGAAAGATCACTCCTTATTACTGATGAAAAAAGAAATACACTTGACAATAGCTGTGGGTGGACTTGCTACTTGGTCCCCAAGGCATTCAGAATTACAAAAGAAAAAATCGTCCTTATTTAAAATTTTCTGTAGTGATGACAGCTATTACAGTGTGAACTCTTTTGACCTGACACTCCGTTGAAGCTGAGTGCTGCTGGAAGAGTTACACCAATGACTAAAATGTTTGTTCAGCTAATAAAATCAGTCAAGATCACGTGAATAGTGATAAGAAAAATGCCACCAATTGTTCCATTTGTAAGGATAGGCAACCAGGGAAAAGAAAAAGTAAAAACACATTAATGTATCATATGTTAAAAATTATTGACTTTCTTTGCTTTTCTTCATTATATTGAGACTTCAGATAGATTCATTTCCCATATTCTATCAAGGTAAAAAATGACATTGTTCCTATCTATAGTTAGAAAATTATGGCCAGCAAAAATTATACTATTTATCAAAATCCTACATGAAAAGACTTATAAATATGAGAAAGGAAATTATGAACTAACACTCTGTTGCACTGAGAAATCATCATCAAGGAGAAAAAAACTTAACCTTTTCCCCTCCACCCACTCCACCACCCACACCTCTTTTATCAAATCATTGGACCAGAATTATCTTCTAGGTCTAGCTTTGATGATTTATCAGTAGAGCCATTGAATCAAGCATCCTTAAATCTTTTCTTGGATGAGTATTTTTGTGTGTGTGTGTGTGTGTGTGTGTGTGTGTGTGTGTGTGTGTGTGTGTATGTGTGTGTGTCTGTCTGTCTGTCTGTCTGTCTGTTTGTCTGTGTGCCTGTGTGTGTGCGTGTGTATATACATATGCCTGTGTATGTGTCTCTTTGTGTGTGTGTGTGTGTCTGTCTGTCTGTCTGTCTGTGTGCCTGTGTGTGTCTGTGTTTCTCTGTGCCTGTGTATGTGTGTCTCTGTGTGTGTGCTTGTGTTCACATGTATGTAAAGGCCAGAGGTTGACATTGGATGTCTTCTTCAATCACTCTCCATCTTAACTTTTGAGACAAGATTTCTCACTGAACCTAGAGCTTACTAATTTGGTTAGAATTCCCCAGGGATCTGCATGTCTCTGCCTTTCCACTGTGAGGGATACAGGACTGTTCTACTAAACCTGGCTATTTTATATGGGTGCTGAAAATCTGAACTTAGGTCTTCATACTTGCATGGCAAACACTTTAGTAACTGATCCATCTCCCCAATCTTTTGGATGTGTATTTTTAAGCAATGCTGATGGAAGGATAGAAAGGGATAAATTCTTTAAAAGAAAGCAAGTTCCTACTGGAATAGGGAAACTATTGGTTAAAATATTAAGGCAACTCCACATAGTTAAAAGGGAGGTTTATTTTGTGGGGTAACTTACAAGTGAAGGGATAGGTTACAGGGTCTGGGAAAGGTGTAGCACAGTCTGGCAGTATTCTCTGGTGAACTCCACTTGGTCTACCTCCAGCATCCAGGGTCCAGGAACCAAGAGAGCTGGCGCATCTGGATCTCAGGTCTTCAGAGTCCTCTCTCAGCCTGCCTTGTAGGCGCGACAGTTACCGAAGCCTCAATGGGGATTGGAACTTCCAGATCAAAACTGGAATGGCTACCCACTACAGGAAACCATGGTGGAAGCAAGAGAAAAATGATGTTACCAACCATGATCACAACAATCCCAAAAATCCCAGTGGGTAACAGTAAGCATCTATTTGGTGCTTACATCTAAGAATCAATACAGGTTGAAATAATCTGGGCTGGGCTTTGGTTGAGTGGTTCTGCTGCTCTCTGCCAGAGAACTTACTCCTGAAGATATAATGTCGACTGAATGAAGAACAGTAGCTCTGGTCTGGACTTGACTTGAATGATTTAACTTTGCTCCACAAGTCTCTCATCCTCTTTCTGGAATTAATATGCTACCATGGACATGTGATTTTCAAGGTATTGGCAGAAATGTAAGAGGACAAGCCTAATCATAAATGTGCTTCTAATTTTTGTCATTTGACACCTTTTAATAACCCAGTAACCAAAGATTATCACATGACAAGACTCAAAATCAAGCATTAGAGAAATATAGTCTACCTCCTTACTGGGAAGAATTGCAAAGCTGAAGCTGAGGCGGGGAAGTGTCAGTGAGTAATAGTGCTTGCTCTGCAGTCAGCTGGACCTGAGTTTGAATCTCCAGCACCAACATTAAAAAGCCAGGCATGGCTGCACATTTTATTACCTCCAGCACTGGGGAACAGACACAGATAAATCCCGAGAGCTTGTTAGTTAGCCAGGATAGCTGAAATGGTGAGCCTCCATTTTAGTGAGAGTCCCTGTCTCAAGGCAATAAAGTAGAAAGCACTAGAGGGAGACACCTAATGTTCTGCTCTTGCATTCACATGTGTGAGCACTTACTTGCAAGGGTAGGGGAACACTGCAAAGTCATATAGCAGAGGGTATGTATTACAATCAATCCACGTGAGTCTATTAAATGGATAACAGAATTTATTAAGATATACATTGAGGAAATACACTCATGATTACAGAACAAAGTAGACATTGGAAATTGTCCTCTGATCTGACCAGGAGTGAATCCACCTCACAGGCAGGTGCAAGAAGAAGGGTCATGTGACCCTTCTCCAACTCCTTATAAGAGGTCACATACAATGGCATGAAACCTCCTTTGGGCCGTATAGCCCAAGGTCATGAGTGGAACAAGCTAGGCTACAGTGAAGTCATGTGATGCTACATAGGTGAGCATTGCCAAAAAACACCTTGGTTTCATTATATGCTGAAACTCTTTACTGTGACCAGATTTTTCACAACCCCCTTACTCAGTTATGTGATCCTCATGTGGTATTGCTACTATTGTTTAGGACTCTGTGCTCTACTAAGACTCAGGTGTTAAGAATGGTATGCAGCGCTGGTTACTGCACTGAAAGGTTATGGAACCATGACAAAACCCAGTATCAGAGCTTTATTAGGAGGAAGCGGGGATCGGGGGGGGGATGACAAAAGAACCAGACCTGGGGGAAGTGCATGCAACATGCAGAGAGCAAAGAGAAAGAGAAAAAGAGATAGTGGGGGGGAGAGAGAACAGAGAAGGGAGGAGGGGGGCTCTGTGTCTGGCCTTTTAAGGAGCAGGTGGGCTTATGGAGCTATGCCAGGCATGTGCTGACTGCATGACCACACCACATGCACATAGTCACCAACGCACACTGATGACATAAGACACAATACCCTTTGCTTACTGGCATGTGCAGTCATGCAGCTGGAGTGAGGGCAGAATCCTAACATCAGAGAGCACCACAAAAGGGGGGACAGGCAGAAAGATTCTAAGATTATAAGAGACAGCCAGCAGTGGTGGCACACAACTTTGATCCCGGCACTCGAGAGGCAGAGGCAGGCAGATCACTGTGAGTTTAAGGCCAGCCTGGTCTACAGAGTAAGTACCAGGACAGCCAGGGCTACATAGAGAAACCCTGTCTCAAAAAAGAAAAACAGACAAAGATTATAAGAGCCAGAGGATCGAGAAGTTTGCTGTAAGACTGTGCCTCTAGGAAATGTCAGAAGTTATACCCACAAAGTCTCACCAACATAACTGTCCAAACATGTGCAGAACAAGGAAGACACCAACAGACATGCTAACGTGGACAGGAGAATGCTCATGAAGCCTCAACCCTAAACAAAGAACTGTAAGCAACTACGGAATGCTGAGAACTGGAGAAACAGTCTTCCCCAGGGCAAAGCACATCCGCTGGTTATCTAATACCAAGTGATCAGTCCTGAAAACAAATGTATACAAGTAACATATAGACTGAGCAGTGTGTATTTAGGAAAGTGTGCATGTGTGTGTGTACCCATGTGCACACACGTAATTAAAGAAAAAGAGGCCAAGAACTGGAAAGAGATCAGGTTGGTGTACATAGAAGGGTTTAGAGGAAGGGGTAGGGGGAAAATGCAATCATGAAATTCATGGGTAAATGGATGGAATAGAAAAAAAAAGTCATCTTCAGTGAGGTATCCCAGACCCAGAAAGATAAACATGGTATATATTGTCTTATATGTGTGTATTAGCTGTGAAGTTAATGATAACCTGTTGTATGATATTTTGTTTGTGTTCTGACAAATAAAGCTTGCCTGGAGATCAGAAGGTAAGCTAGCTATTAGTTTACCATAGAGGTCAGGCGTGTTGTCACACACCTTTAATCCCAGCACTTGGGAGGAGGAAGCAGGAAAATCAGGAGTTCAAGGCCACCCTGGGCTACATGAGATTGAACCAATCTAAAAGAGAAACAGAGTGGGGCAGTGGTGGTGCATGCCTTTAATCCCAGCACTAGGGAGGTGGAGACAGGAATATAAGGCAGGTGGAAATGAGATCTCAGCCCCTATTCAGTCTGAGATTCCTTAGAGGTAAGAAGTCTCTAGTGGCTGCTGCTCTGCTTCTCTGATCTTTCAGCTTTCACCCTAATATCTGACTCTGGGTTTTTATTTAATAAGACTAATTAGGATCTCGCTTCAATAACCAAGCCACATGAACCACAGAGGTTAGGTACAGAGTAAGCGGTTTGCGGGGGGGGGGGGGGCAGATAGATCTTGTAGGAAAAGGAAATAGAATAGATAATTATGGATGGATGGGGGACTGGAATGGGAGGATCAAGTGGGGATGGGGAAAGAAGAGGAGGACAAGGAAGGTAATAAGCATAGAGACAGTTAAAAGTAAGGGCCTTTTGAGGGGTAATATGGAAACCTAATACAGCTCCCTAAAATGTATACATATATGAAATGGCCAAATGAGGGAGACAGAGTCCCAGCTGGCCATCTCTTGTCACCAAACTCTTGAGTCCAGTACTGGGATTGGTTACATCTGATTAAACTGATAGCCAAAGGGGTCCCATGGGAATCTCTAAACAACCCAGGCTCTTGCCAAGACTATAGGTTGCTCTCCACAAACTGACAGCAAGGCCCCATTGCTAAAGACACCTACACAACTCAGAGTGGAGGGTAATGTAATTCCATTAAATATTTTTAAGAAGAAGCTGTGAATGCCAATACTCCTCAAATTATTCCACAAAATATAAACAAAAGGAACATTACCTAATTTGCTTTATGAGGCCATGGTTACCCTGATATCCAAACCACATAAAGACCCAACAAATAAAGAGAATTAGACCAATTTCCCTTATGAACATAGGTGCAAAATTGCTCAATAAAATACTTGAAAACTGAATCCAAGAACACATTAAAAAGAACATCCATCATGATCAAATAGGCTTTTTCCCATAGAGGCAAGGATGGTTCAACATATGCAAATCAATAAATGCAATGCACCATATAAACAAACTAAAAGGGAAAAAACACGTGATCATCTCATTAGATGTAGAAAAGGCCTTTGACAAAAATCCAACACACTTTCATGATAAAAGTCCCTAAGAGATTAGGGATACAAAGGACATACCTTAACACAATAAGGACAGTTTACAGCAAGCCTATAGCCAACCTCAAATTAAATGAAGAGAAACTCAAAGGAATTCCACTAAAATAAGGAACAAGGCAAGGTTGTCCACTCTCTCTGTACCTATTTAATATAGTACTTAAAGTCTTAGCTAGAGTAAATAAGCCAAATGAAGGAGACCAAGGGGATACCAATTGGAAAGGAAGAAGTCAAAGTATCTATTTGCAGATGATGTAATAGTTTACATAAGTAACCCTAAAATTTCCACCAGGGAACTCTTTTTTTTTTTTTTTTTTTTTTTTTGGTTTTTCGAGACAGGGTTTCTCTGTGTAGCTTTGCGCCTTTCCTGGAACTCACTCGGTAGCCCAGGCTGGCCTTGAACTCACAGAGATCCGCCTGGCTCTGCCTCCCAAGTGCTGGGATTAAAGGCGTGCGCCACCACCGACCGGCGGGAACTCTTATAGCTGATAAACAACTTTAGCTACGTGGCTGATAAAAGTAGCTAAATACAAGATTAACTTAAAAAATATCAGTAGCCCTCCTATATATAAATGATAGACTGAGAAAGAAATCAGTAAAACAACCCTCTTCACAGTAGCCAAAAATAATATAAAATATCTTGGTGTAACTCTAGCCAAGCAAGTAAAAGACTTGTATGATAAAAACGTCATGTCTTTGAAAAAAGGAAATTGAAGACAGTATCAGAAGATGGAAAGTTCTCCCATGTTCATGGATCAGTAGGATTAACACAGTAAAAATGGCCATCCTACCAAAAAACAATCTATGGATTCAGTGCAATTCCCATCAAAATCCCAACACAATTCCTCACAGATCTTGAAAGAATTATTTTCAGTCTCTTATGGAAACACATACACACACACAAAAAAAAAAACAGCTGAAACTATCCTGAACAATAAAAGAATTACTGGAGGTATCACTGTCTCTGATTTCAGGTTGTACTACAGAGCTATAGTAATAAAAACTACATGGTATTGGCACAAAAAGCAGACACTTTGATCAACAGAATCAAACTGAACAGCCAGACATAAGTCCACACACCCATGGACACCTGATTTTTTTTATAAAGAAGCTGGAAACACACACTGAGAAAAAGGCAGAATCTTCAACAAATGGTGATGGTCAAACTGGATGGCTATGATGACTGGGCTGCACCTACAGCTCACAAGACATTCTAGTTTTTTGTTTGTTTGTTTGCTTGCTTGCTAGTTTTTGTAGTGATACAGATTGAATCTAGGGCCTTGTACATGCTAGGGAAGTGTTCTACTACTGAGCTACATCCTCAGGCCCCTTCTTACTTTTTTAAGATAGAGTTTCATTAAGTTGCCCAGATGGGCCTTGTAATCACTCTGTAGCCTAAGAATGCCTTGACTTTGAGATCCTCATGCTTCAGCTTCTAAAGCAGGTGGGATTATAAGCCTCTCCATCAGAGCCCAACAAAAGTTTTAGAATCAGTAAGTCAAAGTTCATATCATTGACATAGTTATGGGATTTTCTTCAACCTTGCTAATCTTTTCAACAGATCACTCAGTTGTGACATGCAAGGTTCCTCATCATCAATAAGTTTCATACCAAGATCACTTGCTTTCTGTCAGGGTACTCCTCTCACAGTTCTGGAGATTTTCAGTTTATTTCTAACACCTTGTTGTGCCAACTCATTTAAGCTGAGACACATGTCTGAGGTCAGTTTATCTAGGAGCAGAATGTAAAATGGGAATGGTAGTACAAATGATTCACTACAGAACTGTTCTCAAGAGTGCTCAGGAATAAGAAAGGGGGAGAAATGGGAGAGAACAAAGAGATGCAAAGATGATGTTTCAGCCGATGTCTAGCCTATCTTTATCCTGCAAGAAATCCAGAAATGCAAATGACATACTACACTGTGGCAAGGGACAGACAGGATTTTATACTTCTCCCTCAAAGCAGTCAGTCATTGGATATGTGCAACCCCCCAGCAGGGAAGCACAGTCTCCCAGGCATTCCCATGGAAAGCATTCCCAACTGGCTGAGGATGATTCAGGAAAGTGTACAATTATGAGCCATAAGCAGCTAGCTCTCACAGTATATGGCTATAGCCCAGCAAAAGGAAGCTGAATATCTGTATAAGCTGAATATCTATATCTATAGGTTTTGACAGCATGTTACCAAGAATAATCCTTTGGGAAGAAAAAAAACATGATTTTTCTGTGCACGGCCTTCTTCAGATGGAATCTGACCAGACTAGTTAGTTGTCTATAAGACTATTTGGCCAGCTGCCTGGTATAGCTGCCCAGTCAACCTCATTATTGCTGTAAGGTCATATCAGGCAGATATCTGTGTCATCCTAAGCCACCTTGGAAAAAGATAATACTAAATGTTAAGCCTCTATCTAGAATAAGAAGCAATAATATACAAGTATTGTCTAAGCTGCTTTATTTTAGTTGAAATTCCATGTGGCCTTTCAATTTATTATGCCACTGGGAATTTTATGAACTTTCTCTGTGAATAAAGCTAAAGGAGAGATGGTTTGCTTTGCACCACAAGTTGTCCTGCAAAGTTTCCCAGGTAGCTGAATTTCCTTTCCTGTCAATTTTAGACTATTCTCAACATAGGACACTAGAAATATTTTTTCAACTGAAAAGTCATTTCAGGAGGACGTTTTGCTTTAAGATATGCTCAAATAGCTCTTAGAATTGACTTGGCAGAGTGAATTGGGGCCCTTGTCCCTTCAAATTTATCAAAGAAGGCTTACTCACCTCTGTAAAAACAGACTATTCTAAAATTTACTTTTCCCTTGCTGATAATTTATCTTTTTTAGTGTTAAAATTATGACCCACCCCTTGAAATCCCACCCCCTTGGCACCACCTTGCATCTTGATGTAAAAGCCTCATTCCAAGGAAAATCTCCTCCCCTTTCTCTCTTTCCCCCTCTTCTTCTTCTCCTCCCATGAGATGCTCACCCTCGACCTCTCTTTATTCTTCTCTTTCTTTCTCTCTGTCTCTCTCTTTCCTATCTTTCTCTTCATCTCTCTATTATGTAGATGCAGTGTCTGGATTGTGAATTACTGACCTCTGCCACCACTGCCATGCCCACATGGCTTACATCTGCCCAGCCTGCCACTGCATCTGTCCAGCATGTTTCCCTGCATGCACAGGATATCCTTGAGGGTCCCTCCCCATGCAATAATTCATAACATTGGCACCCAAAGTCGCTGGGCAATCCCACTGCTTTCTCCTGCCCACAGGCAATCTGAGGAGCTCTGGGATCCTATACCACCTGCCACTTTTCAGGCTGGAGCACCACAGGGGACTCTTCACCCTATTAGATTGGTAAAATTCCTCCCTTCTCTTCTGGCCATTTTCCCACAAGTGAGGATTCATCTCATTTGGCTCGCTGGTACCACGTGTCTTTCGGGCTCTAAGCCCCTCAGCCACCATCCCTATGTGACAGCATATGAAGACAGCTTGTGCCCACTCAATTCCACAGCCCATAGCCTTTGTGACAATGGTCCATTGGCTAATCTTGTGCTGTTATCGTCGGTCCTTGCTGACCCTCTGGGATACCAGAGGTCAGTCCACTGGGCCTTATATCTCATTTTGGAAAAATGCACCTAAGACCCCCTACCCCCACCACTGCTGCCGACCCATGGCTGAGGTTCATTTCCCTGTGGCTGCTTGCACCATGCCGCAGCCCAGGGGGGTCCCTCTCTCCAGCCCAGCTGCACTGCTGCTTCTCCCTGTTTCTTTCACAAAGTCTATTTCCTATGTGTGAATGAAAATGTATGATTGATGTGGCCATCTATATTTCTTTCTGACTGAAATTTGTCTTCAATTTATCTGTTTCTTATCTACTCAGTTTATTTAAAAAAAAAAAACCACATGAACATGTGGTCCAGCACCATATTTGATAGAGGCGATCATGTGATCAGGTGGTGCCATCTTAAATAAGGGCAACCACATGGTCTAGCCTCCATCTTGGCTAAGGTCAAAATAGACACATCATATGACCTCACTGCTATCTTTACTAAGGGCAGCATGGGTCGGGCACTCAGTGCTCAGGCCGTCAGTATAGAGGGAGGTTAGGGAATCACCTCCCATTGCACATTGTTTCACTATCATTTTACAGGCCAAGGAACAGTAAGTCTTCCGGCCTTAGCCTGGTGTTTCCCAGCTGCCTCTCTCAGGCTCAAGCTGTCCGGGTGGGGCGGAAGTCCAATTGCAGCCTGGCGTTAGTTCCTCTGCAACTGCTAATGTGAGTAGAGCCTAGAGACATATGTGCTCCCCTCTGGGGCATCAGCAGAACCACATGCAGGTGGTATCATTATATTAAGATTTTAAATTTCAGATTTTAACATTAATACAATTCTGATATACTTTGGGTCATAAGCTCAGGATTTTACATTTTCCTTGGTTACTCATTACCTATTTTTCTATGATTTGGATTTTAGTGCTGATTGATAATACTAATTTATCTCTAAAACTTTTATTTTTTCCTCATTTGTCTATTCCTAAGGATAGCACTTTTTCTCTCTCTTGGTCTTGGGACTCCTGCTCTTCCCAATTAATAATACCATGGACCAAAGGCTCCAAATAAATTCATACATTTTTACTGTCGTCTCTAGTCCATATTTAAGCAGGCTGGCAGAAACACTGAAGCAGCAGTTGTGGACCACAACCTCCAGCTCTTTCCCTGCTACAGATGTCAGATTCTTGTCTATGTAGTGTGGACCAGCCCAGCCTGTAGTAGAATATTTTAAGGTGTTTTACTTTCATTTATGTTGCATTTGTTTAATTCTGTGAAGCTGTGTTACTGTGTCTGTGTAAAACAACTAATGGTCTAATAAAGAACTGGCCGATAGCATGGCAGGAGAAAGGATAGGTGGGGCTGGCAAGCAGAGAGTATATATAGAAGGAGAAAACTGGGAGGAGAGAGCTAGCTAGGAGCCAGAGGAAGAGGGGAACTCAAGGGGCCAGCCACCCAGCTCCACAGCAAGCCGAAGTGTAAGAGTAAGACACAGAAGTAAGAGAATGGGAAAATCCCAGAGGCAAAAGGTAGATGGAATAATCTAAAGTCAAGAGAAGCTGACTAGAAACTAAACAAAGCTAAGGCTGGGCATTCCTAAGTAAGAATAAGCCTCCATGTGTGATTTATTTGGGATCTGGGTAGTGGGCCCCCAAAAAAGAATGATAGAACAACAACACCAGTCAAATGTAATTGTTCCCTGCCTCTACAGCCAGGTCAGATAACCACATGCATCTGACAAATGCCCCATTGCCCAGCCTTTGACTGGCCTTTTACTATTTTTAGGGCCCTGACAACAACACCCCAATGCCAGCTCAAAGCAATTCCAGAAGATAATACATCATCCCATGTTCCCTGTCCAGAATAGGCTGAAATGCTGGATCAAAAGAAAACTCCCTGGCATAGAGGACTGATTGGCTAACTAATGCTTATTGATGTTTGTTAATTCAAATGGTTCTGCAATAAGACACTTTTATGCAGAACCAGGGAGGTATTGTATAACCTTAAGAAATTATTATTTCTATATAAATCAATCAGGATGGAGTTTCTGGTCCACCAAGAGGGTCCTTTTCCTGTTCTCAGAGGGTCCTTTTCTCAGAATTGGACTGTACCCTGACTCACGAGCCCCTTTTCTCCTGTTCTCATTCGACCTTGGGATCTTTCCCCTGTCATTCTTCTTTGCCTTCTCAGAAGACAGCAAGTCTTAGCCTTATGGAAGCTTCTAAGATATGAGAGACTTAGGGAATACTAGCTGACAGTCAGCCATTCATACCTAATAGATAGGCAATCCTCAAATGCTCAGAGATCTGCAGAATATGGCATTTAAAATGTTAATCAAAAAAAAACTTATTATAGCCGGGGGAAGGGGTGGGGGGTGGGGGGGTGGAATCCTAGTACTCAGGAGGCAGAGCCAGGTAGACCTCTGTGAGTTTGAGGCCAGTCTGATCTACAGAGCAAGAGCCAGGACAGGCACCAAAACTATACTGAGAAACCCTGTCTCAAAGCAAACAAACAAAAAAAGCTTATTATATCTCCCAAATCCTAACTGTGACCCAAGGTCTCCAAAGAAGATGTCTCCATTTGGACAATGGCAACACTGACCTCTGGGCAAGTTGCCCAAATGTGACACATGCCTCCAGGACCTGGCCCAGACTGTGGACAAACAGCAGGACATTGGGGAATTGGTTGCACCCCTTTTGCCTAGACAAAATAAAATCAGTCTTCCCTATGTCTCTTTTCCATAGAAAAAACTCCCACCTCATGGTCCAGATGGGTCAAAGTTTGATGCTGTTCTGATACTTCTGCCAACGATGTGGAGACCTGGGTATGGCTAACTGGGTATGGACTGGTCCATGTCATTTTTAACAGATTTGAAAGCTACTTCATCTACACTCAGATATGATTTATCCTTCTCAGATCTCTGATTCCATTTGATGGCCAGGCTTTGCCTCAGCTGCTTTCTCAGTTCTCTATATAAAATTCACAGGTCCCCACCTCCTAGGGCTACTACTAGGTTTAGACATAATTTACCTTGTTACCAGATCAGATAAACTCACAGAACAAATTTCAATGTGACTTTTTACTATTGACTGCTCTCAGTATATCCTGGTTTATTTATATGAAGATAGGAAAGCTGTCTCACTTCTTAAATTTATCCTTCTCAGATCTGATGGTGTTTGATGACCCAAGATGACAAGCACCTTGATAGCTCATTAATAAGTTTCCTGTAAAAAATCTATTCCGGCTGTCTTACAGATACCTACAGGTTCCTGGGAAAATTTTTGTTATTGCATCAAAAAATCTGGTCTGATAAAAATTAACAGTCTCCAGAGCCCATTTTGACCTCATCCATTTTTTAGCATATTTTGCAGTTTCCCTCCCCAGCCCAGGCCAAAGGGCTCTCCAGCTCCTGCACCAGCTGGCACTGGCTCCAAGGATGCCAACCTCAAACTGTGGATGCCAACTGGGATGGACACACCCCCACCTCCAGAGAAATGGCAGATGTGATGACTCCTGTACTCCTAAAGAACACATCATTCTTCAATTCACTGCTGGTACCCCCTCTCCAGGCTCAGGTGGGCACCTGCCCAGCAACTGGAACCTGGTTTTCCAAGATGCCCCAATGAAGGGCGTACCTGCTCTTATGTCTCACTCTTTCACCCTTGCCTCTTCTGTACAACAAGGGCACATCCCTGTTCCATTCTTTCTGGCAGTTATTACTCTTCCCATGGCTAGCCCAGCTCATAATGCCAATAATATCAATCTACTTTTTTTTTCCTCCTAGCAACCTGTCCTCTCAGCTCACTTAAGGAACAGACGCCTATGGTGATATTTTATTTGTGCTGAAATGGGATTTTATTTGTATGTTAATAAAGTTGCCTGGGGGTCAGAGCTAAGAGCAAGCCACTAAACAGAAGTCTGGTAGTGGTAGCACACACCCTTAATCCGATCACATATCAGGCAGAGTCTCTGTGTGTTTAAGGACACAGTCAAGGGGTAACCCCAAACTTTAATCTCAGTACCAACCATAGAGACCTGGTGGTCTGTATAGACAGGCAGTGATGAGGAAGTCATGTGGCTGGGTTTACAGCCAATGATAAGGCAGAACAGAAAGGCAATAAAAAGACAGGACACAGGAAGAAGGTCTCAGGGGAAGGACAGCATCGAGTGGTAAGATAAGGTGGTCTTAGCTCTTGGCTACTGCTCGATCTCTGGGCTTTTAACTCTGTATTTGGCTCTGTGTTTCTTATTTAATAAGACCATTTAGAATTACATCTACAGATGCCTAAGATTTTCACGGTGACACAGCTCACTCCAAGGAACAGACGCCAGAGATTTCCACGATGACAGCTAACAATTGCTTCTTCACTCACACCTCCCACCATGCATGACTCCTGGCTTCCCCCGTCCCCACTTTGCCCCTTGTCAGCCTGAAGTATCCTCAAGAATTCAGCGCCCTTGTTCCCCAATTTGCTCCCACAACTCACCTCTTTTTATAATAAAACGGAGCAATGTTAATATTCTGACTTGACCATTGAAATCCCACCCTTTGGTGCAGCCCTGGGCCAAGCCTCCTTCTAAGGAAAAACTCTTCCCTTTCCTATTTCTCTTCTGCTTTTCCTCCCATGAGGTATGCACCCCCCACTCTTCTGCTTTCTTCCTTCCCCACTATGAGGTGCGCACACCTCTCCTTTCTCTCTCTCCTTTCTGTCTTTTCTGTCTCTTTATCTCCTATTATAACAAACCATTTCCATGCGGATGCAGCACCTGGGTGTGAATGACTTTCCATGTGCCACCGCCCCCTGCTACATCTGCCCAGCATGTTTCCCTGCATGCGTGGAATATCCTGAAGAAAGTGACCTCTCTTTCCCCCAGGCACCATTACTGTCAATATTCCCTCAGGGAGAGGTGAGGCCTCATTAGCCCTTCCTCCTTCCATGATGAAGTGTTGATAAGCCCAATCTTGTGCAGATCTTGTGGAGATAACCAAAGCTGCAGTGAGTTCATGAGTGCATCAACCTTGCCATGTCCAGAAGATATTGTTTTCTAACAGTCCTCCCCAATATCTGGCTCTTAGAATCTTTCCTCCCATTCTTCTGTAACGTTCTGTGAGCCTTATGGTGGGTGTATGATATTGATGTCACATTTAGGGCTGAGCACTTTGACCTGTTGTGAGTCTGTATATTAACCATGGTACACACACACACACATACACACACACACACACACACACACACACACACACACACACACACACACACACACACAAAGAAGCATTTCTGATGAGGGTTGAGAGCTACACTGATCAACAGGTATAAAGATAAATATTTAGAAGGTAGTTTGATATTATTCCTATTTAGTAAAATAATCATAGTAGGTTCTCCATAGAGCCTATGACCTCATCAGCCACAGGTTTTTGGCCAATATATAGTACCATGTATGAGTCTTCTCTTGTGAAACATGCCATAAGTCCAATAAGAAAGTAATTGGTTACCCCCTCGTAACATTCATACCATTATTTCACCAATAGACATATCTTTCCAGCATGGTTTTTATAGTAGTTCATGACATTCACAGATGACTAACACTGTTGATAACCTTTCTCCTCCAGCAGCCAGCATAATACCTTGCTTCACTATGAAAGCTAACCAATAGGGAGGAAGCTTCCAGGTCAACACCAGCTTGATTTCTCCATATCCTTTGGCTAAAGTTTGTGTGTGTGTGTGTGTGTGTGTGTGTGTGTGTGTGTGTGTGTGTGTGTGTGTTATAATCAAGTTCTGGTGGTATCTACCCATTTATTTTTGGTTGTGAGCCTAGCCTTTAACGGCTGAGCTATTCCTCCAGCCCTGGTATCTACCCATTTAAAAAAAATCTATTCATCCCATATATACAACTCCAGGAAAGGGTTCTCTTTTTATTCAAGTTCACCTATCAGTTCCTAAAACATGAGAGTGTAAATCACATATGTCTACATATATACATGTATATATAAATACATGAACAATGGTAGCTAATGTTTTTATTATACCTCAGGAATCTTACTTAATATGACAAATTTTATTTAACACAAATGAATCAGACACTAGGACAAATGCTAAAATTGCAAAGAAGAATGAGACATAATCCAGTCCTGAAGTCATTCACAGACCCCTGAGAGGGCTAGACCAGATTCAAATACATTATAATAAATCTATGGACTAGGAGAAACAGAACAATTTTGTATAGGGTGGTTTAAGAAAATGTAATTGAAGTGGCATTTTATCTGGAGTTTAAAGAAGGAATGTTTTTCTGGTAAACATGTTGTAGTTACATAAATATTCCAATTTATATAATAATCAGTGAATTTTTTTTCAAAATTTAGAGCAGTTACTACTTTTCTAGACAAATGAATTCTGAAGCTTCCAATATGAAATCCTAATAAAAAAATAATAGGAATCAACATTTTGTCATATAAATCCAAATCTCAGAAAACAAAGAGAACACTAGATATGCTATAAATAGTGATCAAAGAAAAAAATTACATAGATCTTTGTTTTCCATCAAATTATTTTCTTTATGCATTCATTTCAGCAAACATTTATTGAACACTTAGTCATGTATGGCAATGGTATTTGAGATGCAGAAAAATCGTTATGTGCACAGAATCTGAATTTTAGAACCTCAGAATATATAACCTTAGGCAACGAAAATGGTCAATTTTTTAAAAGGAATTTATATCTATAGTATTGCTTGCTGTGTTGTTTATATTCTCCTTCACCAAAAACTTTTCCTATAGTTAAAATTAAAATGTAATAGTTCTGACCACATACAGGTAGCTCAAAGATGGAAGGAATGAACATTAGTGAATAGAAGGAGAACCCCCACCTCAAGGGAGTCTGCCGCCTGAGCAGTTCCAGACTATGGAAGATGGATTAGGCATTGCTGACAACCATGAAATTGATGTAGCTAGAAAATGATTCAAGCATAAGAGTCACAGTCATAGTCATGGGATTTGGAGATAGAAGGAAATCCACTCATCAGAAACAGAAGGCTGTTTGTCAAACACCCATCTAATTTAAATAGCTCTTCCTGTACTAATACCATGGGTCAGAATTAATGTACTGGGGAAAAATTGGCATGACAACCCACAAGTATAAGACAGTCAAGAGTAGGCCACCCATTTGAGCTGCACTGATTTCAGGACTCCCAATCCTTAACACTCCCCTTCTCTCTACCTTACTACAAATCTCAAAAGCAAAGCCTGAAATCTTAGACTTACAAAATCATTACAGTTTAAATGGCGAATTCATTCCTGAGACCAATTAGAGTTAAAAGTTGCTCTGAAAAACAAAAAGGCCAAGTTATTCTATGATCAACAGTCGCACTCCTAGAGAATGAAATACATTTCCACAAAGACCTGAGCAGAAGCTATACTCACAACTGCTCAAATCTGAAAATGACCCAAATGTTCTTTAAATACTCCATGGTTATTAATAGTGTGGAATTCTACCCAGGAAGGAAAGGTATTAAACATTGATATAAACATATAAACAACATTGATGGGTTTCAACAATGTGAATGAATGTCCAAAGGGGAAAAAGAATTTCACCATGCTAAGTGAAAGAAGCTGCTCTCAAAGGTCACATTCTGGATAATTCCATTTACATGACCTCCTGGGAAAAGTCAAAACTGTAGGGGTGGAGAACAGATTGGATGGTAGCTAGCATTCAAGAGTTGGGAATTTTATAAAGAGGCATCCTGATAGGGTGTCTTTGAAGTGACAGAACCGTTATGGATCTTGATTGTGATGGTAGTTACACTAACCTATGTGAAAACTCATACAGCTGGGTACCAAAAGAGGTAATTTTTTAATATTAAAATACAATACATTCTAGTTTCATAAAATAGCTGTGCATTAAGCTACAATGTGGAGAGGTAATCAGATCCTGCACAGAGAGAAAAAAAATCTAATTTATTTTTAAAAAGTGAGAGGGAAGAAATATTGAAAAGGCATTTGAAGCACCTGGGGGTGGATTTGCAGAGGTGGTAACATGTAGTGAAAGAAACGCATAGGTAAGGGGAGGGTAAAGTGCAAGGAAAACAGGGTCTGAGAAACCATGTAATCTTCTAACATCACAGTTTGCTCAAGAACCAATTCAGACTCAGAACCATAATAACACCAATTCCAAAAGATGGGGGAGTGGGATGAAACTTTTTAAAGCAAAAGGCATAGCTCTCAGATTTTTTTCAAGACTTAAAGTCTGAGTACGGAAACGCTGAATCAAAAAGGGAGGTGGGTGAGCAAACTATGACAAGAGGACTTGTTTCCCTAAGCACGTCTGTGATGACTCCTGCTACCAACGTAGAGCACAGGTGAGTTTATGCACTTTCCAAGGCAGCATCTAGATCATCTGCCTGCCAGACATGGTTGCATACACCTATGATCCCAGTGCTGGGGAATTACAGTCAAGGCAAATCAAGAGTTCAAGGCCAACCTGGTCTACATGAGACCCTATCCCCCACTCCCCCCACCAAAAAAAGGTGGTCAGCAAGATGGGCAAAAGCACTTGCTTCCAAGCCCAATGATAAAGGAGAGAACTGATTCCTACAAGTTGTTTTTTGACCTACACACACACACACACACACACACACACACACACACACACACACACACACACGTAGAATGTGTGTAGCATGTGCATACCCACATTCATACAGCCACAGAACTAAATAAATAAATTTAAAACCAAGGAAAAAAATCATCTGCCTAAACAAATGATACTTTTGCCTTGCTGAAAGAACCTAAACAGCCTTATGTCAATTCTCAGTTCTTCAAATTATATAGATATAGATATATAGAGAGATGCCTATATATTGGTATTTGGCAAAATACTTATTACAGAAAAGACAATGATAATAATCATTAATTAAACAAGTCTTTTATGTTTTAAGGCCCTTAGATGTGTCCTTTGACTTTTGGAGGCTATATTTCTTCCATGGGTAATCCTAAATCATCCTAAATCAAGAATTCTTAACCAGGGTCAGGTATGCTCCCCAAGACATATTTTTTTAAAATCCTAGAGAAATCTTTTGTTTCACAACTGGGGAAGTGGATACACTATTGGAATCTAGTGGGTAGAAACCAAAGGCACTGCTACACATCTTCCCATGTACAGGATAGCCCCATGACAAAGAATGATCCTGTCCTAAATGTCAGTAGTGTTGAGGTTGACAAGCCTTGTTATAAGTATTCTAATAACACATGCCATTTTTCCATTACCTCATTAACATACCAACTTCTCCTAAAATAACTTTTAATCATTGGAGGTTTTTCTAACACACATGTGATTCGTCTAGGGCTCTACTTGGGTTTCCTGACTTCACAGATGAAGCTACTGATCAACCACAGGAAGCTACAAGCTAAATGCAGTGGCTCTGACTCGTACACCAAGTCCCTGCAAGACTGCACGCTTATCCACATATGCTAAGTACATTTTCCACATTTGGTACTTTTTATGGGGCAAATAAAACCCACACTGCTTTCTCAAGATCACACAAAGATCAATCACTGTTCTCCATGGAAACATCACAAAGGAAATGTGCTTGCCCATCAAGGTCAGAGAATCTGTCTCTGGGAAGGGACTATTTCTGTTCAAAGGCCAATGACAGGTAAGATCGGCGTGTTTTCACGGCTCTTGAAAGTTTAAAGAGCATGGATTTTTTTCAATGTAATATCCAGAAAGCAACTATTAATTTTCACTTCACTTTTGTGCTATATACCAGAATTCAAACAGCTCTGATAACATCACCCAGAATCTTCTGTGCCTCTGCTCTTGTCTTCAGAAGCTAACTCTCTCAAAGCTGATGTTGTCATCAATTGGGCAATGACAAATTCCTATTCACCTAAATGTAGATTAGCAACATTTCTGTGTAATCTAAGACCCAGTGAATAGAAGACAAAAGTAAACCCAAGTTACACATCTTTTGGTGGAGGATTAACAGAAACATTAAATTTTCACTCATGTTCAGGTAGTCTTCTTATACATACTGAGCCTTCTTTATTGCATCACAGATGTTTCAGCTTTTCAAACACTTTACTCCCTCTCTCTTTTATCTCATGTCCCATCCAGGCTTAAAGCCTCAGCATGAAGGCACAGTATGCCACTATCTTTGTTCCTCATTCCGTTTCTTGAAAGAAAGCAATGAATGGTGTCAAGTCTAAATGGAAGCAAATGTGCCACATCTTGCCCTGCATCTGTGTCTGACATTTCAAAACACCTAATATAAAAATCTTACACTAACAGTTGCCATTGCTAAATGCCTAAAGCACTAGATGGATGACTAATAGCTCTAGCCCATTTCTTCCATCTATGTGTTATTATGAAGGCAATGCATTGGTTGGGGATGACAAGTACATTTATTCAAAGAACACGTATCCCAAAGGCCTAATCTTCCACACAGAGATTTTTCCTGTTAAAGGAATAACGTTTCATCCTGTGCTTAAGAGCCACCTGATGTGATGAGCTTTGCAAGCTGCTGGCATTTGTGCCAAAGTGAAGTTATATCAGAAAGGGATGATGATGTAAAACACAGTTCTAGCTGGAAATTATCATGGCCAAGGATTTGAGGGAGTAGGGTAAGTACTGAAAACTACATGTGTTAAATCAGCAAACAGAAAATCTCCTATTGTAGGTTGTGTAGCAGGTCCAAATGTTGAAAATATAATTGAAAACATAAGACAAATATCCCCAAAAGCCTAAAACTAAATAACTTAGGGACATCACAGATGTACATATTCCACTTATTACACATTCTATATAATGGTGGTTAACCCTCAAATTTAAAATAAAAGACAAATTTCCTTTTGGTAAATTCAAAGAAAATGATATCATCTGATACCCAGATGACATCAAACACAAATTAAGTGTGGGTTTTCTCAAGACATCCACGTTTGGCAGCCATATGTGGATAATTTCTACAATGGTCCCACTTTCAAATATTTTATCATCTTGCCAGATCTAGTGCTGAATTTCAGTTTAGAAAATATGGTCACAGTGTGCTTAGTGAAGAGCTGGATTCCCATCAGGAAGCTGTCTCTGACTTGTTGGGGTCTGTTCTTAGGGGAAGATCTCTTGAAATGAAGTCTGGTACCTTGATGGCTGTTTGTCTTCAGGGGAAAAGGGAGACTTTGCTGTGTCTGCTTACATGGTAAGATGTGCTTCCCATCAACTACCATGCCTCTCATTATTCTGAGGTCTCTGAAAGCATGAGAGGCAGTGTTCCTGCTTCTTGCAAACTATGTCCTTAATCAAATAGCAACAGCCCTGAAACAGAACAAACACAGTAATTTTTTTTTAAAAAAAAAAGGATGGCTTATTTTTATCCTGGTCAGGCTCTGACATTTGTGCTGGAATGCATAAAATGAATTTCTTTTTCTTCTTTAATTAATAGCCCAGCACTTGGCTCCATATACTCCCAGGTTACATTAATGCAGGAAGCAAAGAGGATAGGAATTTAGAAAGAGGACTAGATACCTCTGCCCAGGAAATTCACCCAAAATCTCCTGGTATGAAAAAAAAACTTCTATGTTGCCTCCCCCAAGTGATTCATATTTCATATGTCCTGTTTTCTCTTGTTGTGTGGGCAATTTTCAAAGGCATCATTGGGTCAATGACAATTTGACAGAAACCAATTTAAGCCCTTTGTTCTGTCTGCATATATAAATTTCTTTAATTCTCAAATGACCATCTTCTATAACATCCCTGTTGTGAGTTAAGAGTATCAATGTGTGATGAGCAAATTGCATTCATTGGTTGTCAGGAATAGAGATTTAAATTACATGTTGTAACTGGTATTTCTTTCTTGAACCTATTGCTAAATGAAGCATGAGTGATACGACTGTGAAAGTCCTTCCTGACTAGAGCAGAGTAAGATTTTAAAATAGTCTGGAGCACTGGTGTCTTATAAGGTAAGAAGAAAAATTCCCAACAATCAGCAATCCTTGGACTCCTGGAGAACCTGTTCCCATGGGGGTCATGTCACTTCCCTTCTCCTCAGCCACATGACAGCTAATATTTCGATGTAAGATCAAAGTTGAAATGATTAAATGTCATTCAAGAAGAAGAATACAAGAGGAACCAACTCCTGAACAAAGTTAGAAATTGATGAACAAAGCACACGCAAGATGCAAGCTGGGCATCATTTGAGATACTCAAGAAGATGAGGAAAGAAACCTCGCCCCAGCCTGTCACTGCCTCTCATGATTCCTTGCTCTTATTTTCATGCCTTAAAAGAAAACAGAAAAAGAATACCAACAAATTCCAAAGTCATAGTCCTAATGATGAGCATTTAGGGCGCTCTACAAACCACCCGTTTAGATTGTATAATGCATTTAAAATGGGAAATGAAATTTTAATGGAAACAGGCTCAGGGATTTCAGCAAGATACTAAATACTCCCCAAATGAACTTGACTTTAAACACACCACTTGATAGATCCTTGATAACATACCCTATGTTCCCAGTACACATTTGCTCTGGTGTATTGAATATTTAGGAACCTTTCTTTCCTTAAAAAAAAATTCATTCAAGAAACATTAGCAGAATTTCTAGTGTCTAATCAGCACTCATTTCTCATAGTACAGGGATGAAGTGTAAAAAGTAGATTTTTATTCAGAATAAAGAATCACGAAGAATTTTACATCATTGGGTACACAACACTATTGATATACACATTAATGGCATTCTTCTTTTTAGTGTAAGAGAAAACAAGTAGTTTTTCAGATACAAAAATTTCAGAGTAAGAGAAAAGATAATTATAAACCCCAAAAAATTAGAAACAGCAATGTTGGTGTGAATTTGATACTTCAGTATGAAGTCTTCTGTAAATAGATATGCATAGACATGTTTTCTGGCTCTGTATTAAAATGCCCTAAAAGCAATATTGTCTCAATCACATGTAACTTGAAATCTATTTTACCTCTAAGATCTGCTTCTCGCTCAAAAAAACCAGGGCTCCTTGAAAAAAGAAAGAAAGGCTGATTCATACAATTAGAGTCTGAGACACATTGTGATCCAGAATTATGTAAAAGGAATGCTAAATTTATACAATCATCATTTTATAAACCCCCAAAAAGTAATTGACTTAGACACAGATTATCAATTGGAATTTTAAAAGAATAATTTAAAAAAGGCTAAAGGAACAGTTGGTAGGGAACAAAGCTTTCTTACAGAGCTGAAGAATAACCAAGCAGATCACCTTCTGATACCAAAGAGCAAAGTATAAGTGCAAGATCAAGAGGGATCAAGCTGTCGTCACCCTAATCCAGGGCTCAGCCTTTGTATCAGTAATGGTAGAATAAGCAACTATCATGTGTCAGTGATTTGATGCATTAGAATGTGCCCATCATTCTATCCACAAATATTTAAGCTGAGCTGTTACAGTCAAATCCCTGTTTACCAGAAATGCACCTATTACAGCAAATACAGCAAAGAACACCACAAGGAAATAACCACATAAATATAGAAGGTGAAGTATTTTTATGAGCAACTTGTCCACTACTGGGTCACAATCATGACAAAGAGACTGAGAATAAAAGACATGGATAAGATACAGTCACCTCAATGAGAGGTCCTGGAGTAGATTCTTTTTAATTAAAGGGCAGTTTGAAAACAATAGATTAAATTTGCATATTAAGTACATATTAGGTCATATAAGTCAGTATAAATTTAACTCAAATTGTGGTTATGTTATTTTGCAAAAGATACATTTTGTTTTTGAAACAGGATCTTACTACGTAGCAGCCTAGCTGGGAATTCATTTTGCAACTCAAGCTGACCTTGAACTCTCAATCCTCTTCCATACACACAACGCAGGGCTAGAATGTGCCACCTTGCCCAGATCCCAAGAAATTCTTAAAACATAGGCCCTTGGTAACTTAAAGTGATGTGCGGCACAAGCCAAGCCTAGAAGTTAGTGTGGTCTGTGAACCAGAAATATCAGCATTAGCTTGTTAGAAATGCAGTTCCCACCCTAGGTCCCCTGAATCTCGATGTGCATTTCAACCTCTTCCCCTAATGACTTCTTTACATAGTCTGAAGTGTGCTATTACAGTGAATGTATCACTCTACATCGAAAACCACTAAAGAATGTGTGGCAAAGATGTCTTTATACTTCTAGCTCCAGCCTCTGGTACAACCATATGCCCCCATTCTACCTGCAAGTAGATCGAGATATAGCCTCTCTGAATATACAAGTCTAAACCCTCAATTTGCCTACCTCCCTCCATCCAATCCTTCCTATCTTGTAACTGTTCCTAGGTGCTCGCAAATTTCACCTTTAGAGTTGAGCCTTGGATTCCAGTGAGTAGAGATGGTATAATAATTCAGCAGACCATAGCACTCACCCACTAAAGGTGCATGGTTCTCCTGGAGATGCGGGGGGGGGGGGAGATGAGTGATTTCTATTGCATTACTTCTCTTCCCATCCAGGTTATGCTTAGCTCAGAGTGGGCTATGAGAATCCACTCCCTCTACTAGGTGTGCTGCTTTACATGGTGTTCCCAAAATTCACATCAACACAGAACTTCAGAATGTGACCTTGTTTGGAAACAGGATCATTACAGACATAATCAAAGTTTAAAGTTAAGATTCTACTGCACGAGTGGGACCCAATCCAATGACTAGGGTCCTTAGAAAAAGAGAAAAGTTTGAACAGAAGACACATACACACCGAGAGTGGCATGTATTATGGAGGTAGAAGGAACTCTAAGGATTGCCAGCAACCAACAGCAGCTAAGCAAAAACAAGGAAGGTTCCTCTTGTACAGTCCCTGGATCCCTAACAGCACCCTGATCTCCAGATCTATGAAAATAAAGTCAACAAGTCTATCATTCTGTTAAAATGGCCCTAGGAAGCTAACGCACCAAATAATCCTTCTATACTAAATGTAGACTGATATTATGATTATGATTATTATTATGATTAGAGGTATTGGCTCCCAAGTGCTTACTTTGTGCAAGGAACTGGGCTAAGTATTTTACAGCAATTGTCTAACTTAGTCTCAAAATGTTCCTATTAATTACATAACTATTCTTTGTTCCATGGGTTAGAAAACTGAAGCTTAGAGAAACTTGCTACCTTGCATAATTGCATAAAGTTAGTAAGTGGCAGGCTGGATTTAATGTATCTGTCTGATTCCACAGCTCATGTATTTAATCACAATGCTATAAAGGTCAGGATGAAAATAAAATCATATTTTTACCAAGATTTTTAATGGTGTTTGTTCCAGGGTCATCCCTCATATGAATTTGTATTATTTCCAAGCCAAAGGGGAGAAAATGTCAAGGCCCTGAAAAACTGGTGACCTGGAGATATCCAGAAGCTGCCACAACTCTTGATCTTTTTGCAGTAACTCTATCAATCAAAGAACTGTCAGTGTCAATGTTATACCACTTACTGGCATTTCTCCATTGTTTCTGGGTACAGGCTCACATCAGAAGTAAACCTAAAATAGCCTCTAGTCAGGTCTATCCCATTTAAACTAAAAATACTTGTTGACTTGTTGTTGTTGTTGTTGTTGTTGTTGTTGTTTAATTCTCATTAGGGCAGAGATAAAACAAACAACAGCAACAAAAGATCCAAAACATTTATGACTCTTGCCTAGGTGAAAAACATCTTCATTAAATGGTCATTAGCTGCCTACACTAAGCTGGAAGCCAGAAAGCTCAGCCGAAAATGCATCCATATTTTGACTCAACAGCCTCTTTAGCTGCAAAATCTACAGATAAGTCTTCATCGTTATCATGAACTGCTTATAAGAAAGGAGCCTACTAAGAAACATTATCTTTAAGTAATTAACAACTCAAATATGTATTTGGTGTCTTAATGATCTGACTATGAGAAATCAGGGTTTTTAAATTGCTAAAATTCAAATTTTACTACTATTACCAGTAAAGTTATTTTTATAAGAATCCTAAGTGATGAAAATGATTTTGCTTTGATTTAGTTTAATTTGGAGAGGTTTTGTTTTGCTTTCAGTACTAGAGCCCAGGAAATCAGGGGAGATTAGATACAGCCTGAGACTAGAAACATTTGGGGTTTCTTAATTTTTTCTTTCCTAAATTATAAATAAATATCTTCCTTACCTACCAGTTCCCAGAGCAGTTCTATTCCATTTTCAATTTCTGTTTTGTGTTCACATAACCTGGTAAAGTAATCCCCAGTTGGTGTTGACTGTGGAGCACTGGAGAGAAGAGAAAATTTTGAACGATATTAGAGTCAGTCCCATCGATCTTACAATGTTATTTCTCTCCTCTTATACAAGCTTCAAGTCTAATTGTCACATTTGGTTTTTCACAATGCTTACAGAAGGTAGGCAAAAAAAAGGCACCACTGTGAATTTTCAGGTTCCAGCAAGGAAGGACTGGGATTCTGATAGCCTCCATCAAAGAAAAATACTCTGCTCAACACATAGTATTTTGTAGGGACTGCCATAAGGAAGAAAGGGACACCCACTTAGCCAGTCAGATCAGTGAAGACAATCCTGGCAACCAGTTCAGTGACAGATGCTCTGGCCAGATGGCCCTTTCATTCATTTTGCACATGAGGAAACTGAGGCTCATTCACTGAGCAAATTCACTAGAAAAATATTTATTGAATATTGTGCTTGGGATAGAGACCTGGATTCTCAGTTTAACAAGAAAAGTGGAAACAGCCAAATAGATAATTGCTTGAAAGATAAAGCAGAGGCCTTATCAAACAACGCAATACACAGAAGTATATGCATATATTATATAGCAAAGGAAATCATGCCACTGGGGCAGACAAGTCTCCTCACATAAACCATAGACTAACAAAAATCCCAGTAGCATGTATGAAAAATATCCTTTAGAACAGTTGGTCAGGGTATTCCAAGTAACTTCACAAACAGTATAGACTGTTGCCCTTGGTTGCCTTCCAGAGGTAAAAAGTAAGCCCCTATTGCTAAGACACCACACACTTAGGACATAGGACTCGAATTACTCAAGCTAGATCTAACCTGAAAGCCTCCTTCCTGTGGCCTAGCTTCCATGGTACCAAAAAACACTATGGAAACTGCAATTAATAACCCTACCCAGCTATGACACCTATGAACCATAACAATGACCAGCATGACAAAATAATCCATAAATATGCAGGAAGTATGTCACATGTCAATGGCAGTCAACAGCTGTCTAGTTGGACTTAAGGCCCCCTCAACAGGAAAGAAACCATGCCTGGTACTAGATACCTAGCCAATCTTCTGAGACTAGTGATGTCATGGATCTTCAAAAAGACTCCACTATAGCCAGTCCGCTAGCACAGCATAACTCCTAACTGTATTCTAAATCTTATCCTTATACCCACAGTTAAGTGTAGCTCCCACCCCTCATTAAAGAAGCTTCTCTTTACAGGAAATGGAGACTGTCACAGCAAACTACAACTAGACATAATGTAGAGATCAGCCAATTGTGGGAAACTCAGCCCCAGTAGATACACCTACATCACAGTTCCCTCATCCATGGCTCAGGAAACATCATAGAAAAGGGGGTTGAAAGATTGCAAGAGCTAGAATTCCAGCAATCTGCTATGGGACAGTCTCTCATAGAAATGGCTGTATAAATGAGATCTGAACAATTGCAGTATCAATAGACATGCTAACAGGGAAGGGGGCAAATTTCACAGAATCATGCCCCTACAAGGAACTACAGACAACTGGTGACTGCTGAGAGAAGGAGAGGTAGCCTCTCCCAGGGATGAGCTCTTAACTGGTTGTCCAATATAAAATGGTCAGCCCTAAAGCCATATAAACATGAACAGCAAAAAAGGACTCAGCAGGTGTATTTATATATTTATGCATACATATACATACATGTGTGAGTGTAACAATAAAAATCAGGTGCTATGTATAAATAAAGTGCTGATTGGCCAGTAGCCAGGCAGGAAGTATAGGCAAGACAAGCAGAGAAGAGAATTCTGGGAACAGGAAGGCTGAATAAGAGAGACACTGCCAGTCATCATGATGAGAAGCAGATGTTAAGATACCGGTAAGCCACAAGCCACATGGCAACTTATAGATTAATAGAAATGGGCTGGTTTAAGATATAAGAACAGTTAGCAAGAAGCCTGTCATGGCCATACAGTTTATAAGTAATATAAGTCTCTGTGTGTTTACTTGGTTGGGTCTGAGCAGCTGCAGGACTGGCGGGTGAGAGAGATTTGTCCTGACCATGGGCCAGGCAGGACCAGGAAAACGCCAGCTACAATCAGGGAAGAAGAGGCTATCAATTTGAGAGGGAGGATAACATGGAAGGAGTTGAAAGGAGGGGACTTGGGAGAGGCTGGAGGGAAGAAAGGGAAGTGGGGAAGTGGTGTAATTCGACTTTAGTTAAAATGTATATTTTAAAGGCAGAGTAAGCAGGATGGTGGGACTTTGGAATCAATGGAGTCTTCTCCGAGACACCAATCAAGTATGTGTCTGAAGCCTGCGAGGTGGTCAGTCTGTGAAGATCCAGGGTGAGTACATTCCAAGTAGAGGGAACGGAGGATACAAAGGCTCGTTTACAGAGACTGAGACTATTTACTCTTTCTTGAATCAGTCTGTGAATATCAAGGGTGAGTACATTCCAAGTAGAGGGAACAGAGAATACAAAGGCTCATTTACAGCAAGAACATACCTTAAGGGTTAAGAAGCAGGGAGGCCAATGTGGCTGAGATTAAAAGGGGGAGAACAGAAGTCTGTGAGGTCAGACTTGTAGGGGACATGGGCTGGGGGAAATATGCAGGACCTCAGAGACCACAATATGAGTTCTGCATTTCATTCACAACATGATGGGGGAACCATTATAGGTTTGGAACAAGACATAATCTAACATACATGTTTGTTTCATTGTTTGTTTGTTTATTCATTTTAAAATTAAACTATAATTACATCACTTTTTCCCTCCCTTATCCATTGAGAGAGAGTCTCGTATAGCCTAGGCTGATCTTGAACTCACTATGTAGCCAAGGATGAACTGATCTTATCTCCAACTCCCAAGTGCTAAAAATACAAGTGTGTACCTCAACATCTTTTCTAACTGATATTTTAAAAACATCACCTGCCTGTTGTGCTGAGAAAAGATTGTACATTGGATCAAAGTAAAAACAATTGTTATATCCAGAACAGAGATAAATGCAAAGTGGGCCTCTGCTGCTGCTTTTGATGATGAAGAGGAGGAAGAGGAGAAGGGTTGTGGTGGTGATGATGATGATGATGATGATAAGAAATCAGAGTCAAATTATTTTTCTGAGAGAACTGAGTGGATTCTGGAATAATTGGATACAAATGTATGACAGAAAGAAAGGTACCAGAAGTAACTTTAGTTTGGAACCTGAATAGCCAGGTAGATTACAGTCCCATTAATGTAAACTATGCATCAGCATACTTTCTCTGTAAAGGATCAAATAATAAATAACTTCAGCTTTATAATATCTGTTGTAATAGCCTCCAGACTATAAGTAAATAAATGTACATGGGTCTGTTACAATAAAACTTTTAGTTTTCCTGGCTTAAATAATAAAGACTACAAAGATGAAAAAGAACACAAAGATAATTCAGGATGAGATGTAGATGGCCTGTAGCAGATTTTGTTTCCAAAGATGGCCACACCAGCATACTTCTTGTTCTTTTGGGGTGAGACTTGCTGCTTCCTCAAGAGACTGAGACTATTTACCCTTTCTTGAATCTAGGCTGGCCATTGTTTGACCAATGATATGTTCATTTTGCTTGATTTGCTTGATCAGTGACACAAAGCAGAAGCAATGTTATGTGCCTCCCAAGATTAGGCCAGAAGAAGCCTTGAAGCTTCTGCTTTTATCTCTGGAATGTTCACAGTTAAAAACCCAGCTGCTGGGATGTAAGGAAACCTAAGATGCCATGGACTATAAGAAGAATAGTTGAGATAGCTAAGATTCCAGCCAACGGCCTGCATCAAATAGCAGTGTAACAACATGCCATTTTGGAAGTGGTGCTTCTAGCTCCATTTCATAGCCCAGGTGATACCATATATGTTAGAGATAGACTGTCTTCATGAAGCCCTGCCTGATTTTAAATATCATGAGCAAATAAATAATAATTTATTATTATAAATAATAATAATTGTTAAGTCACTATGATTTGGGGTGGATTTTTCCTTGGCAATGGATCTGAGAGCAAAAATTACATCAGTAAGCTTTCACTGAACAATGCTACAGTGAAAAGTGACTCAAAATCTCAGTAGCTTGCAACAACAAACCTTTATTTCTTGCTGATTATATGTTGACTGCAAAATATTAGTCCTATCACATGACTTCTATATTCTGGGACCCGGCTGAAGGCACAGTGCCTGTCCTCAGTATAGTATCAGAAGGGAAAGGGCAATAGCAGAACTACACAAAATGTTTTAAACATCTGCTCAGATGTGTGTATGTCACCATCACTCCCATTTCCTTAGCCAAAGCTATTTAAGCAAATTTCCTAACAGTGGATACTTGGCAGCAATACTATTGTTATGGCCTGTGTATGAAATGTTTCCAACAGACCCATGTGTTAAAGGTTTGGGATCCAGATGTGGTGCTATTTGGTAAGATGTTTGAAACTTTAGGAGATAAAGCATGGTGAATGTAAGTAGGTTCCTTGGGGAAGGGTGCCTTTGAAGGGTATCTTGTCCCTTGTTTTTTTCTCTTGCTCCATTTATATTCTGGCCACCATTAGGTGAACATCTGCCTCCTCCACATGTTCTCTCTGCTATGATGGTCTATATTGATTCAGACTCAGGATATTGAAGTCAGTCTACTACAGAATACAACCTCTAAATCCATGAGCCCAAATAAATCTTTCTTCTTTTTAACTTCCCTATGGTATTTGACACAACCATGAGAAATGTGAATGCAACCATCTTTGACTGAGGAAAAATCAGGAGTTCATTCCATATATTGGATTTGAGATACCTGTTTGACATACAGATGGAAATGAGTGGTAAGGGGTTGGCTATATGAATCCAGAGTTCAAGACAGAGGCTAAGGCAGACATTCATTTGACAATAAAACATAGTCTATGGCCACACCATCCTGAACACGCCCAATCTTGTCTGATCTCGGAAGCTAAGCAGGGTCAGGCCTGGTTAGTACTTGGATGGGAGACAATAAAACATAACTAAGTCATGAGACTGAGATCATCCAGAGGGGATGATTTCTGATGAGTAAGCACTGTGGCATGCCAAGATTTAATGGTTTTGAAGAGGAAGCAACTCCAGCAATAAAGACTGAGAAAGGACCATGAGGAGGGAGTAGTGTTACACAAAGCAGGCAAAAAGAGTCAATAGTTCAATGTATGGTGCTGAGTAGGTGAGGCATACTAAACAGTGGACTTGGCAGTGTCAAAGCTATGGGTGAGCTCTGCAAGGACAAGGACAGCTAAGAGGGTTAGGGAACAACTATCAAGTGAGGAAGTGAAGGCAAACACATGCAACACTTTTTGAAGGTATTACTGCCAAGGTGAGCAGAGAAATGGGCAAGTAGCTAGAATGGGATGGAGGGTCAAAAGAAGAGTCTTAAAACAAAATAGAAGGGGGTTATGTGCCATTTCTCTCAGCACAAAGAATGGAGTCATCAATGGGAGTGTAGTGAATGGCTCAGAGAGGTTCACTTTCCATCATCACACATCTGGTACATAATGAGGATGAGAATTTAGGTCTCCTCAAACCTAGTCTGATGTTCTTCAAGCAGTTCAGTCTCTCCTAGTAAAATTGTTCATGTTGTTGACAGTGTGTAATCATCAGAAAGCACAAGGCTAGCACTATTTTCAACACCATCAGGCATCCAATGAACACTATCTACCAGACTTCTAAAACCCATAAATGAGAAGTTGAGCAATGTACATCCCCGTGAGAGGGACAAATCTCCTCTAA
The DNA here is from genome assembly GCF_007827085.1 of Peromyscus californicus insignis. Lineage (NCBI taxonomy): Eukaryota > Metazoa > Chordata > Mammalia > Rodentia > Cricetidae > Peromyscus > Peromyscus californicus. The sequence goes on along the minus strand of NW_026294391.1, from coordinate 31,500,420 downwards.
CACTCATATCTTAAGCAGTATGTATGCAAGTGCATTGTGTGTGCTCATGCATATGTGCATATGGAGGGTAGAAGACAATTTCATATGCCATTCCTTAAGCACTATGCATCTTTTGTTTGAAACTGGTCTCTCTCTCTCTCTGGATTTCTGAGACAAGATTTCTCTATATAACAATTGTGGCTGTCCTGGAACTCACTCTGTAGACCAGGCTAGCCTTGAACTCACAGAGATCCACCTGCCTCTGCCTCCTGAGTGCTGGGATTAAAGGTGTGCGCCACCACTGCCCAGCAAAACTGAATCTCTTAATGGCCTGGATCACACTAAATAGGCTAGGCTGGCTAGCCAAGGTTTCATCTGTCCCTACCTCCCCAGTACTAGGATTATAAGCATGTGCCACCATGCCCAAGTAGTTTATGTAGCTACGTGGATCCAACTCAGGTCACTAAACTTGCAAGTCCAGCACTTTATCAGCTGAACTATTTACCCAGACTTTCACATGCATTTTATAAGTTGTACCTCCTTGTCCTATTTACATCAACCTTTGAAAACATCTCAATGAACTTGGGGCATAATGTTCTTTATCAGAATTATAAAATATTGCCAATGACTATTCCCAGAAGCAAAAAGGAAAAAATAGTGTGCATCACTTCCATAGTTCTAGCAATATGAGCCTTAAAAATCAGGTTTTGTTTTCCTTTTGGTCTTCTACCAAGAAATAAGAGTGGGGTAGACTGTAATGACCTCTCATTATAGCAATAATTAACATCTGCCACCTTTTCTGTTTCCTCAAGCCTTTCTGTTCTTTCTCTAAAGATCATAGAGGTTTGTAGCATCCTAGCATCAAGAGAAGGCATCTGATTTTCCGCTGTTTCTAGTTTTTGCCTCACTCCAATATTTGCATCTATGGCTGGTTTCTATGTTCCATTCTCTGTGTCTTCTTCTAACCACAGAGCTCCTTGAACCATCCCATCATATGCTCAGACATTGCCATAATACTTCTGGAGGTACAAGAAAATTTCAATCTTTCATAATGCTACTAGGAATCAATGAGAAACTTGAGAGGTGGTCTCACACCCTTCCTACCTAGAACGTGACCTCAACTCCAGTCTCTAGATGACATATTATGATGAAACCCGAGGTTCTTCCAGACATTTCTTAGTTTGTTCCTGGAAATAAGTATAAAACTCTGCCCTCAGATGCCCAAACTTATAAAAAGTGACACACTGTGCTTGAAATACATGCTGGAGGCAGCTCATACAGGCTCCATATAGCCTTTATAGTCATCTCTCTCCAACTCCCCAACCAACTATGTCATTAGTAACTTGATACTAGAAATGGTCAGAGTGTTTACACCTCAGAAATGGTAAAAGCATAACAAACATGAGACCTTCACAAGGTATTTAACCTCTCTAAGTCTGTTTCCTCTTCCACTAGCCAGAGATAATGCTTTTTGTAGAGGGGTATTGTGAGGATTATGGTTACTGGGGATTTTCAATTATTATTTTCAGGTCTATGATTAGCCATATGACCACATCAAATAGTACATTCATGTGCTTTTGTCACAGAGAAAAATAATGTCTTTTGTTTTCCCCCTTTTATTTTAGCATATCAGGGAACACCAACCTCTACTTAGCATTACTGTTACCATGTGTATGCTAAAGATTGTAATAAAGAAAGTGAACCACAATACCTCAACTACCAATTCCTATTTCAACTCCTCAAATCATCAGTAAGAATCAATATTGGGGTGGGAGCCTGGAACGGTGGCTCAATGTTTAAGAATACTTGCTGCTCTTATAGAGGACCTGGGTTTGATTCCCAGGACCCAAATGGTGGCTCACAATTATCTGCAACTCGAGTCCCAGAGGATCAGATCTCTTCTTTTGGCCTCTGAGATCATCAGGCATGCACAGAGTGCACACATGTAGACAAACATTTGTATACATGATTTTTTATTTTTCAAAGAATCAACATGAAATATGAAAAGTAATTTGGGTGTCTCTCACTCTTACTTTAAGAACTTGTCATTTCCCAATGCCTTTCTCATTCTCTTGATGACACTGATAGAGAGCTTTTCCTGGGTATTACAGTTCAATTCTTCTCACCCATTCATCTCCTGCTGCATTTTGGCCCTATTCTCACAGGGCACCTGTCACTTTTTAATCTAAAAGTTCCCTTTCTAGATTTGTGTATTTCCCCTTCCCTGGGGTTTCTCATTTTTAGCTATACTTTAGAATCAGTTGGGGAGCTTTAAATATATTGAACTTTGTTTTCTACCTCTAGAGATTCTGGGGTTTTGTTTCTTTGCTTGCTTACTTACATGCTCTGAGGGTACAGCCTGACATGAGGACTTTAATTTATTTTTTGAGAGAGGGTCTCATTGCACTGTCCATACTGGACTAGAACTCATTGTATAGCCCAAGCTGACTTCAAACTCATGCTCCTGTCTCCCTTTGGCTTTGGAATGCTGGGATTGCACCTGATTAAGCAGGAAAATGTTTAAGATGACTATAACATATCACTAAGATCACGAGTCCCTCTTGCCCAATGTACTCAATGATAGTGTCACACTCACTCTCACACCCAATGCAGTAGCAACTACTGGTCAATAAGTGTGGGAATGCATTGAAGTGCTTGTCCTTTTTCAAAATTATTTCTCTCACAAGTAAGAAGGTAATAGTGATCCACCAAACATTCTGATCTTAGGGACTGGGGTCTAACAATCCCAGGAGCTTCTGTGATTAGATCTTATGGCCACTAGTTGACTCAGGAAGTGGTTATTCTTACACCGATGATGCACTCCAATCCTTCTTTCACATACTAAGTAGACAATAATGAGTCTATGTCTTTTGGAAGCCTGAGGGAAACCTATCATCTCTCATATTCATGAAGAAGTAGGACTTCCCACCCAGGAAATGATTGATGGAAACAAACAGAATACTGCACCAAAACTTCTGCAGTTGAGATATCCTGGTCCGTGGATAAATGTGGCAACATGAAGCCTTTATCCATAGCCTCCACTGAAATTCCTCATGCCTAATCATTTACACCATTTTGTAATGCACTGAATGGATATTTTATGTAAGACTCCCAATTATATACTATGAGAACTATAAGGAAGATTTGGTTTAACAAAAGTGAAAATTGCATATGTTATCACATACAGTGCATTTTAAACTCATTTCTTCAAGTGTCTTGTTCAATTTGTTCATATGTCCATACATTTACAAAGGTATCCAATCCACCTTCCCTCTGTTTGTCATGGTTACAGAAAATGTTAACACTTTGGTTTCTACATCTAAAGCCATCCTTTCAAGAACATAGCTTAATTACTTGCCTGGGAATAATAAGAAATTCTACAATGATCTCACAACCAAAAAAAATGCTATCTCCCTCTCTCTCTCCACATCTGAGATTCTTCCCTTCCTAATAATCCAGCTGGGAGGAGTAATAGAAAATTCCCATGACTTAATGAATTTATCAGCTGCATCCTTATCCCTAGAAGGATGAGAAAAGAGCAGGATCAGTGAACTAGCAAACATTTGGACAAGAAGGAAGAAGCACACTCTGAGAATCCTGGAAAACTAATTTCCCCACCTCCATATCCCACTTAAGGCTAGCACTCCATTTCTGCTCTGGGTAAAGTCGCCCTGAAGTCCAGTGTACCAAACTGGGCTTAATTCCGCTCCTGTCACAATAAGCTTCTTAAGTCTGCTGGTTTCTACTTGCTTGACTTGCTTTGTGTATATAACTAAATCCTGAATATTAATTGCCTATAAATATCTCTAGATCTTCTGGTGGGTGTGTGGGGGGGAACATTTCTCATCAGGGGTCCTACTGGCACTTTAGATGAGAAAATTCTCCCTCATGCTGGACGTTTTCCCTCCCTCCTCCACCTCAGCAAATGGAATCAGCACACCCCCCAGTCACTGTGACAATCAAAAATGCTCCCACACATTCCCAAATGCTCAGTGGAAGAGTGGTGCTGATGTGGGTTGAGAATCTCTCATTTTACACCCTGAGCAAGCAAGACACAAAAGGCTCACTGCTATCTTGTACAGGCATTTTGCCCAAAGAACTTTGCAGATGAAATTGTCATTTTATACTACCACCTTCATTAACAAAGCAGATATTATAAATTATCAAAATACATGAAGCCTTTCTATCAGAAACAATAACCCAAAAATGATTACCCTCCCCTCTTGTGAGAGCTTAAACATCACATATTCCTCTTAATTTTTCTTTAATTTGAATTGTCCCTAATAAAACCATTTATTTTGAAATCTTTTGAGAGAGTTCCTGAAATAATGATGCCTGAGAAGTTACTCTGCAACTTAAACTGGACCTCTGGAGGAACACATTAGTGTCCCCCAGGGGGCACCATAATCCCTCCACAAGTCTACCAGCCCTTCCTTTTGTGTGTGGTTAGGCCACTCTGCAGTCCAGTTCCATTATCAGAGGGTTGTTGGCGGAGAGCAAATCTCCAATGTGGTCTCCTGGGAACCAACTATGTCAGCTCTGGGAGCCCATGATGCTTTGGCTGCACTGAACCATCAGTCCCCTTTCTCCAACAGAGTTCCATTATCCTTGACCATAAGTGATTTCAAGGTGAACCTAGACAGCCCTATCTCCAGGTGAGCTCTCAAATTAACCCATTTCTCCAGGTTGCAAGTATTCCTTTGCAAAGATTCTTAAATTCTTTCATGCATTCAAACACATGATGCCTACATTCATCTCACCAAGAAAGAACCTGACTTCTACTTTTCTAATTCCCCGTGGAGAGGGAACAACTTGAGGTATTCCAGGTCAACAATACTTATAATAGATTTACTCACAGTAAGCAGAAGCTGGGGGAAATTCATCAACTAGAAACCATATAAACAAACTGTGGTGTAGCCATACAGTGTAGAGTACCCAAAGAATTATCAATAAATGATTGATATATTTGATATTTATCCATGCTATAGTATGCATTAGGGTAAGTAAAAGTAGCCACTCCAAAGAATGGAGTACTTTCATTTACTATAAGGCAAGTGCAAGAGAAACTAATGCATCATAAAATTTTGAATAGTAGAGGCCAGAGAGATGGCTCAGTGGGTAAAGGCACTTGCCCCATGCAAGTCTGGTGGCCTGGGTTTGATCCCCAGAACCCACATAAAGATGGAGGAAGAGAACTGGTTCCACAAGGTTGTCCTCTGACCCCCATACACACCATGGCACATGCACCCACACATATACATCATACACATACACAGATTACTTTAAAAATTTTTAATTAAGGAATTTTTAAAAACAGAGTATTTATTATCTCTGGGAGAAGATTGTATTTGGGGAAAAGCATAAAGGAACCTTCTGAGGGAAATGAAATTTCTTTATTTTTTATTTGTACAGTAATTGTATGACTGTATAGCTTAAAGTTAAGCTATACACTTAAATTTTATGTGTTTCAGCCTGGGTAAATTATTGCTCATTTTTTAAAATCCTGAGCAAACATAAAGTCATGAATACAGTTAGAAGCTCCAGTGAAGCGTTTGCCTTATGATGCCTAATGTTCTTAGCAATGTTCTTCTCATATCATATTTCATACTTTCCTCTGAGTTTTACATACTTTAACAGAAGCTACCAGAAATTCTTTCATTCCCAGAGCAGCTTGGCCTAGGGTAGTATCAAGAAGTGTAAATAACCCCGCACATACACCAGCAGTCAGTGGGCCCAGTTTAAAACTTCAGATTCACTATGCAAGAACTTCTTCCTTACCCTCAAAACCTTGCTGGGAATCTTTGAGACAGGCCTCAACCTCTACAATGGCTGTTGGAGCAATAATTACCCTATGTGCCAAGTCTCTTTCCTTCTCAAATTCAGTCTTTGCCCAAGTGAATAATTTATGACATTTTGTGTAGAAAACAAACACATAGTCTACCTGATTGACTGCCCCTTTCAGCCTTTCAAAATGCAATAAAGCAATTTATCAATCTAAAATTGTTTTCCCAAGCAAGCATTTAATTACTGCACAATTACTCAGACCATGCCTCTGAACTGGCACTTGCTAACTCTAGAGCAATAATAATTTGAAAATGGAGGAAACTATTCAGAGAATCACATTCCACTTGTATACAACAGCACAGTGGGCTTCTTGACTACTTACTACACTTTTTATCACAGTAAAACAAATTAGAATTTCAAAGGAAGTGATTGCAGCATCGCTTATGGGGGTTTTGTTTCTCAATAGTCCAAGAAAAACTTGATGAAAGCTTGATTTATTATTGCATGTCAGAGTTCAAGGCCACTTGCTGAGCTCAGCAGAGGCAAACCTACCAAAAAGCCAGGCTGAGCAAAAGATGTTCCAGTAATCTTTTAGATTTATCAAAATATGCATGCATTAAGCAATGACAGAGTTGCAACTACAAAACCAAAAGACATTGTAATTTATGCCTCTTGACGGTGTTACAGCATTTCATTCAAACACAAAATTTGAAAGCAATGGACTTTAAAACCTTCATTTTATTATTCATGGACCTGAGTATATGTGATGGGTGGGGCACGAATGTGCCACACGCATATGTGGAGGTTAGATGAAACCTTTGTAGAGTTGGTTCTCTCCTTCCACCTTTACGTGGGCTCTAGCGATGAGTTCAAGCCATTAGGTTTGCTCTGTAACTGCTTTACCCACTCAGCCATCTTGCCAGCCCAGCAATAGCTTTTGGATTTGGTTTTGGTTGGTTTTGGTTTTATTTGAGACCGAGTTCTCCATGTAACAGCCCTGGAACTCACTCTGTAGCCCAGGCTGGCCTCGAACACACAGAGATACCCTGCCTCTGCCTCCTGAGGGCTGGGATCAAATGTGTGTGCCACCACCGCCTGGCAGCAATAGCTTTTTAAGGAGGAACTGAAAGAGGAAAACATTATACTCCCTTAAGCAGCACATGCACTAGAACCAGAATTTCTTTCTTTCTTTATGGTCAATGTGTGATTCATATATGCCAGCTGCTGACCCTATGGTTTTCTTCCCAGATTTGCTGGAGTACCCTTTCAGATGGGCTTCTTCAAGAGCAGACACTGAAACTTGGATTTGTGTAAGAGATTTATAAAGAAAGTGTTTCCAGAGGAAGCTGGCAAGAGAAACAAGGAAGCATGACAAGGAAGGGGAGGAAACTAAATGAGCACATTTTCCAGCATCTGGGCCTCCCAGTTCATTTGGTCCCATGGCAAGCTTGAGAGTATAAATCCCACCTGGAGGCATGTGAGCACACCGAGTCAGTATCAGTCAATGGACCAGAGTGGAGAGTAGGAGGGCTCATACTGAGTACCTGAAAGTTGGCTTCACTAGCCTCATCAGTAGACCTCTGAAAAAAAGTTGAAGACAGCCATATACTGGTAAATGTTTAAAGGCTAATTGGAGACTGGAAATAAAGAGCCTTGGTTTTAGCATTTACTAATTTTCATGGAGTAAATATTTCTACCTTGGCCAATGTCAAGCTGCCAACTTGGCATCATTAAATGTCGAAAGGAAGACATGCACATAACACCTTTATTATATAATATGCCTACTATATGAATACAATAGACATATATAACAGAGTGCAGAGTTAATAGCATGTAGCAAAATAAAAGAAGCTGGGGATTTGGGGAAATTCATTAACTTTTGTTTTATATAGTTTATTTTATTGTATATGTATAGAGTCAGTTCTTCTTATCCATAGTTGTTGCTTCTAAAAGTTGCTAGAACAGTAAATTACAATGTTTCTAGAAGAAATACAAAATTAGATTCCTATGGGATTCTGATCAAAACATCTGACATTTATCAAGTGATATTCTATATAAACTTGCTTTATTTGTATTTCAATTTAAAGACACTTTCTATAATATGTATTGTTGGTTCATTAGCATTGAATTCACAGCCTAACATACTATAACTTAGGCATGAATGAAGCTTATCTAATATGTGTATTTTTTCAAAAAGCACACCATAGCCTTTTTTGTGCCCTGAAACACTAAAAAGTACTTCAGCACTATGTTCAGGGTTATTTTAAACAGAAAAATCACCCACAAAAATGTGAAAAACCTGGCACTAAATATATGACAAAAGAATATTTGTTTAAAGCCTGGGAGCTGAACTGAAAAGGCCTTGTTCAACCTCAGCTGGGAACATGCACATGGGGCAACTCAAATTTCTCACAGTTTCACACATGCACATGTTCACAAATGGCCAGTATTGACTTACAGTTACAAATAAATTTTATTGAGTAGGCAAATTCACAGATATGGAATCTCTGAGTAACAAGAGCCATCTATTTAGCTTTATTTTTAATAATAGATATGGTTAGCAACCCTCTTCAGAATTCTGGAAAATTGACGTCAGTTCTTGTGAAGCTGCACAAACCAGCTTCAGCACAGCATGGACTAGACTAGGCCATTCTGATCATTATCTCTACTGGTGGGTAAACCTCCAAAGCAGAAACCAGTTCTTTGTTGATGTCACTATTCTAGCCATTAGTACAAGTGCCTGACTCACAGCAGGTAATCAGAAACTGGTAATGGGTGAATGAATACAAACAATTTCCCTCTTCATTGTGGAAAAATAAGTTCATACTAGTGAGCATGTTTTACTTATAATATACCTTATTTGAAGGGTTTTGGTTCCCATCCAAAGTTTATGTCTACAAAATTTGGTGCCCAGCATTTCTAGTTTTACAGACAAGAAAATAAGGCACTGAGCTGGGAAGACTGCTCAGTCAATGAAGTGCTTGCTGCAAGCATGCACTTGAGGACTTGAGTTCAATCCCCAGAACCTACATTTAAAAAATCATAAAAGCTCTAGGCATTGTAATGCGTACTTACAATCCTAGCACTGGGGAGGCAGAGCTCGGAGGACCCTGGAACTCTTGGCAAGATAGTCTAGCTTACTTGGTGAGTTCCAAGTCAGTGAGGGACAGTGTCTCTAAAAGCAAGGTGACAGCACCTTGAGGAATGACCCTTGAGGTTGTCCTCTAGCCTTCGCACATACACTCACACATGTACACAGGCACCTGCATGCGCAAGCACACATAGTCATGCTTACACATTTAAAAAAGAAAAGAAGGCCCCGAAATTACGGGGATTCCCAAAGATGACAGTCAATCAGAAAGAGAGCCGTGGCTCCAAACAAAAATCCTCAGACTTCAAATCATGTGGCTGTGACACACTAGGATTAAGTGTGTCCCTCCAATTTTTGACAGGGTGGACAGCAAATATATCTGTGCTCTGCATGTACAGGGTACCCACATTTGCTTCAAAGAGTTTAACTGAACAAACCACTAGTCTATCCAAGGGGGAAAACAGCATTAAAAACCACCTCCAATAATAACCTCTTAGTCACTTAGGGTAAGAATATGAATATATATATATTATATATCTATAATCTAGATTTTAAACACAAATCATTTAACTGCAGGTATATCTGTCTCATCAGTGTTTAATGGAATGTTTCTAAAATATATCATGTACTGCAGACTGCTGAGGTATAATCTGAAACTTTTGCAAATTTCTAGAGTATGAAATGACAAAAATGTTTGTGCAAGCTCCTGGCTATCTCCTAAATCATATTTCCTTTTAAGAGCAACCTATTTCCTGTTCATGTCCACACACCACAACTTATCTGCTTTTCAACTTTTACCAATGTTTTCTCTTTCACTTACAGCCACGTCTAACAAAGAAAACTCTTTTAACTGCTTTGTACCTGATATAAGTGGAGAACACAAAAACCACACCAGGGTTGACTGGCTAGGCTGCCTGTGAAACCTAGTGATTAAATGATACAATTGCACTGACATAACACAGCCCGAGAAAGTAGAATTAAAACTGCTAAAACAAGAATCTGGAATGGCAGATGTCCTCAACTGTACTCCCAGATTCAGAAACTGACTCATCTTTAGAGATTCCAAATCATAACAAAATAATGCCTGGACCCTAAGAGATACTCAACAAACAGCTCAGTAACTAACCAGACTCTGAGTTCTTCAGGGTAAAAAGTGTATAGTCATTGAATGAAAGATGTTCTTTGCTCTTATCACAGCTTATTGAGTCACCTATTCGCTAACCTACCCTCAGGAAAAAGGTTGCTGCTTATTTGCACATAGTAACTAAGCATCATTGGGTCTCAATTGTTTTCCGATTTATTAGTGTCCAATTCACAGTTTGATCTTTTTATGTAGATGATTTGTAACTGCCAAGAAATGAAACTCAGATCATCAGTGAGGTAAGATGACTCTCTACCAAGTGTACAATCTGAAGAAAGATTTGAAAAGATCCCCCTGAAACTCATTTAATAAATGTCCCTTCATGGGTTAGCCCATTGACTCAACAATTGCACATCTGGAAATTTCACCTTATAAATAACAAAGGATGAATATTTATGAATTTACAAATATTTAGCAAAAATATAAAGAACATATGTTTTGCTTTACAAATGGTATTAGAAGATAGTAAAAGAAAAAGTAACAGAAAGAAATAATGACAGGCAAGAAATGCAATGGTAAGGTATTTCCTCCCATCAATTAACCTGGCAGAATTTAAAACTTCGGTAATACCCACCATTTTCAAGGATGAGAGCACCTGGTGTAATTGGTGCACCAGGTTTTGAGGATCACTTGCCTGAATGTATTGAAATTACAAATGCCCCTATTCTGTAACGTAGCTATTATACCTCCAGGCATCATATTATATAGAAATACCTATACATGTGCAAAATCTGCAGATGTTACTACAATTGCCATTTATTGTTTTTAAAAATTACAAACAGAAGGTCTGTAAATATTAACAGGAAAGTCTGTATTATGTCATGTCAGTATAGTAGAATAACTTGTATCCACTAAAAAAAGCAGTGTGTTGGGACTAGAGAAATGGCTTGGTGGTTAACAGTACCTACTGCTCTTGCAGATAGCCTGGGTCTGGTTCCCAGTACAAACACTTATCTTTAGCTACAAGGGTTTCAATACCCTCTTCTCATTTCTACAGGCACTTCACTCATGTGCATGAACCCACACTCATGCACATACCTAGGTAACTGAAACTAAAATATTTCTTAAAAGAAAGCAGTGTATAGATATATTAGCCTGGATCAATCGCCATGGCATATTACTAAACAGGAAAGGCAAGTTGCATCATAATGTATGGTCTAATTTAAAACTACTATGAACATCAATATATAGGCTCAAATGTATATGTGCAGAAAAGGGTTTAAAGGGAGACAAGATTAAATGTTTGTGGTTATTTCTTTGAAGAGTCAAAGCAAGGAAACACTTTTACATTTTATAAGTACTAAAATTCATCAAAATTTTGCTAGTATAATAGCACCCAGATAACCACTTAAGTGATTTGTATAAAACCACAAAAGCATGACGATTTTTTTCTTGAAAAAAATCATTCACTTGGAAAAGACTACCTATGGAAAGCAGAAAAGCAAAGAAGTATTGGTTGTAATATTAAGGCAACTCCACGTAGTTAAAAGGGAGGTTTATTTTGTGGGGTAACTTACAAGTAAAGGGATATGTTACAGGGTCCGGGAAAGGTGTAGCACAATCCAGTGGTGTTCTCTGGATAACTCTGTTCAGTCTACCTCCAGCACCAGGATCCAGGATCCAGGAGCCAAGAGAGCCGGCACATCTGGATCTTGGGTTATAAGGGCTCGTGTCTCGGCCCCGCCTTGTAGTGTGACAGTTACTGAGGCCTTAATGGGGGTAGTACTTCCAGGTCAAAGCTGGAACAGCTACCCACTACAGAGAAGTTTTGAAAACTAACAATGAAAAGTCTAAGAGAGTAGTTGTAGCTGAAGGTTCAAAGACCAGTTGCTGACTCTTCACTCTACAAGTTAAAAATTGGCCACTAGATGATGATCTAAGGAATCACAGGGAACTCTGTTAACAGAGGCCTTGACTTGGTCTGATCAGGACCTGAAAGGAAGGTGGAAAAATGTTGCTCTATCAGCAGCAACTTAAAGGTGTCCATGAAGTCTTTGTCATCCTTCCCTTCCAGAGGCAAGATTTCATCTCCCCTTGGCTTAAATCTAGGCATGCTCTGTTATTTGCTTTGACCAGTAGAAGATGGCAGAAATGATAGTGTGCTGCCTCTGAGCCATAACACTGAGCATCAAGTCTTTGGGAGACCTGCAAGCTTCCATTCTCTGATTCTAACACATGAAAATTATCCTGAAATCACCACCAAAGGCAGATCCAACCAGCCACGCGGAGAAGCCAGGTAGCAAAGAACTGAGGCCCCACATGACAGCAATATAAGCATGCCAACCTGTTTTCACACTTTCAAGCTACCAAGCCAGCAGCTCAGATATTCCAGGCCAGAGACAAGGCATCCCAACTGTGCCTCTCAACTAACTGATCTATACAGTCATTCTCAAGCAAAATGGCTTTTGCTTTAACTCACAAGGTTTGGGGTAGTTTGATATGCAGTGATAGGTAACCAAGTGTGATTCTTTTTCCTCCCCATCTTCTCAACTATTATAAGTTGCTGCAGGGTTTTGTAGTTTGATACAGTTGGGTTTTGCCACAAACCTTATAGACATAATGCCCACCATAAAAACAAATTAACATTCGGACCCAAAAGATGTAATTGCCAAACAGACAACTCTCTTCCTAGAAACTTCCAACTAAGATTTGTTAGTGAGCCAATAATACATGGGTGTTTTTGAGCTGGAAATAATCACGGCATGTTTGAATTTGGAAAACCAAATTGCCAGCCTCCACCATTACAGACTTACCACACATCTCTGGAGCCTATTCTGCAGAGGTTCATCCAGAGGCAGAGCCCTCTAAGGGTGAGCATACCCTGGTTTTCCCACCTGGTCTAGCCTGGATGGGGACTATCTGTGAGCCATTGAGGGTCTGAGTGAGGCAGCGAGTGAAGAGGATTCTGAGTGTGGGAGTGAGCAATGCCACAAGTGTAGTCTTTGGGGATCATCTAGGTGGGCCCTGGAATAGAGTTTCTAATAGAATTTGGACCCAAAGAAATCTGAACGCTTGACTTCTTGAAGCAAGAAGTGGGCAGTATCTGTCAGGTGCCTCCAAATGAAATTATTTTCTGAAAAAGAAGCTGCTTGGTTGTCCTAAACCTTGAAGTTATCTCTTCCTAAGAGCCACAGCTTCAGACATGCACCTCTCAACTAGTCACAAAAAGAGCAACACTGTCTTTATCCAGATGAATGCACACAGATGCTTCTGACTTCACTCTTGGCATGAAAATAAAACAATTGAATTGCTCTTTCCCATTTTTGGATTTTTTTATGAGAAATAGTTTACTGGGACTTTTTCTGGCTAATACACAGCTAAAATTGTGAAACCTCCCAAGAATAATCATAAATTGTTCTGAAGAAACAGATGTTAGCACCATCTATCCTAGATCAAGGGTCTGCTACTCTGCGGCTCAGCAGCATCAGCTTGTTAGAAAAGTCAAATCCCAGGCCCCACCCAGATCTACTCTATTGAGGGCTGGATTTCTAAGAAGGTTCTCAGGGGATTTCCATTCGCAACACTGTTTGAGAAGCAGTGGTCTAGGGTACCACATTCTTTGGCTGCTACTCTAGGAACATCCAGCTCCTCCCACTTACGGCAAACAGAATCCATTTTCAACACATAAAAAGTGACAGTGAAGAAAAAGGGTACAGGTGTAGTAACTCATGCCTGTAATCCAAAAAAGAAATGAACAAAAACTCTTGAGAGGCAGAGACAGGGGGATTGTGTGACTGAGGCCAGCCTAGGCTATAAAGCAAGACCCCGTCTCAAAAATAGGGAAGGAAAGAAGTAAAGAAAGGAAGGAGATGGGGGAAGTCGAAGGAGGGAGGGGACAAGAAAAGTAAAAGAAAGAAATCCCTTCAAATAGAAAAACACACTGCTTCTTATAGTAAGAACTCGATTAGGTACGAGTAGGACTTTGTCTAGATGGGTGGTATTAGGCACTGAAATGGATTCCCCCGAAGTTGTTATCAAATTCCTAAACCACAATCCCTCAGAGTGTAACCTTATGTAGAAATAAAGTCACAGCAGATGCAATTGGTTGAGATGAGGTCATTCTGGAGTAGGGTGGACACTTAATCCAATATGACTGGTGTCTTTCTAAGAAGAAACAGGCAAGGAGAAGACAGTCCCATGATGACGGAAGCTGAGACTGAAGTGAGACAGCTCATGATGCAAGCCAAGGAACATTCACGATCTCCAACAAACTACCAGAAGCTAGAAGAAGGGAAAAAAGACAGGTTTCATAGGGAGTGTGGCCTGATAGCAACTTGTTTTTTAAATGTCTAGTCTGCAAAATTGTGGAGCTACATATTTCTGGTTCCTGCTAGGCCATAAAGAAATGCCTCCTGCAAGGGTTACCTCCTGGTGATTCAGGGATGAAGATTCTCTGTGCACCACTGCTGTCTCTTATGATAATATCACAAAAACAAGTTTTCTGGAAATATCTAGTATATGTTTCAAAATAGCTGAAAGAATTTGAATGTTCTCACCACAGGGGGAAAAAGATAAATGTTTAAGGTAATGAATAAGTTGATTGTGTTGATTTCATCATTGCACAATGTATACATGTTCTAAAATATCACATGACATCCCCTAGCATTTCCAATTGTTACTTGGCAATCCAAAATCAAGTTCAGAAATAGAAACAAATGAACCAAAGGGGGGAGGAATGTAGCTCACCTTTAAAAGCACCTCATATGACACCCCCACCCACTGCCACCCCACATTGGTAATGCTTCAATCACTGTGGAAATGGAAACCATGAAAGATAGCACAAATGATTTCAGAATTTCACTCCCAGTTCAGACACTGAGCAATCAAGCTGGTTGCTTTGCTGAAGAGGAACCTGCTGAAAATACTTCTCACCGGTCTTTCTCTAGCTCTATTATTCTTGCTGTGGCAAGGAATCTGGTTTAGGCTTATTCCCTGGACTGCCACATGGAACCTTTTGTTGTTCTTTGGGTTCCTAAATCTTGGACTCAAAGGGCAAATCCTGCCCGGTGCCCTTTCTTAAGATACCAAACGTATGTTATTTGTTTTCTCTTATCCCTCCCTGTGGTTTACCAAACATTTCAAAAGATCTTAGAGCCAAAAAAAAAAAAACCTCAGTAAACATCTGGTCCAACTGTCTTACACATGATGAAATGGAGGTCAAGAAAGGTCAAATGTTGGGCAGCAAAGTCAAAATAAAAAAATAAAAGAAAGAAGAGAAAAACCAGGCCAGCCAGCTCTCAGGTTCCACTTCTTGTTCACTCTTCATCTGAATTAAGGTTCGGACACCACAACAACTTAAGCGCAGCCTTTGAAGTTGAACAGACTTTGGTTTGAATTTGAAATGTTCCACCTACGTGTGGTGTGACCCTGAGCAGTTTAACCTCTTGGTTTACTCATCCTGCCCATTAGGGATAACATATCCTACCTCAAACACTGTTGGAATGATTGATGAGATAACACATGAGAATCTCAGTGTCCTTTGGGTAGTTTCAGCCTACAAAATCTTTAACCTGACCTGTTTTCCACCCTTTAGTATCTTTCCACTCTGATTTCATCAGCCTTGAACAAGCAACAAGATGACTGCAGCTGTTTCAGGCATGTGCTCAAGGCGTGTAAAAGAGACTGTCTCTATTTGTAGCTCTCTTAAGCGTGAAGAAATTTCCTAGAAACCTTTGAACAAGCTGTCCCAAGTCTCATCTGCCAGAGTTGGGTCATGTGTCTATTTAAGGAGACTGGGGATAACCTTCAGCCAACTAGGCTATCCCAGAATATGTAGATAGAATTGGTCTTCCTCAGAACACATGGCTGGGCAAAACAAAGTGGAGGGGGAGAACAACTCTGTTAGAAGAGAAGGCAGAAGGCATGCTGGGTAGGCAAGAAACAGACAATTACAATAAATGCCTTCCATTCACTGCTGTTTTTATAAGTCAGGAATATGACTGAAGTGTGTTCAATAACTCTTCAGTAGAGGTTTTAGTAGTAGGGACTGAGGGCTCTCCCCAGACATATTTCATTCAAGGGGAGTTTCCTAACATTCTTGCTACAGTATTTTGCCACCCCTCTGGGAAATATGTCAACTTTTAGCTATTTATCCTGGGTGAGTCACCCAATATGTAGGCTCCCACCACCACTAGTCGAACTAGAAGTGGATCTCTAAGGATAAATGGTCTGAGTACGGCTGTCACGTTTATACAGCTCTTGGACATATCTGTCTTTCTGAGTACGGCTGTCACGTTTATACAGCTCTTGGATGTATCTGTCTGTCTGAGTATGATTGTCACACTTATATAGCTCTTGGACATATCTGTTTCTCTGAGTAAGTCTGTCATGCTTATACAGCTCTTGGACCTATCTCGTGTGAGCCTTGATATTTAAGAAAAAAGAACATAGATAGGTGAAACAACTTGCCCCAAACCCTCAGCTAATAAACAGCAATGTTGGGTCTAAAATAAGCCCAAAATATGTTGTGCTAACAACTGCTACTCACTCTGCCACTTGGAATCCTAGGTAGAAATTTGGCACATATGGCAGTCATGAGCAAAACAAGTAATTGGTACCAACTGAGTGGGAGTTCTGCAGTCCAGACCCCAGGGCACTCAGTCCATCAAGATCCATCCACTTTCTGATCCAAAATCTTTCTAGGCACACAGACGAGGCCTTCAGTTCAAAGCAGAACTTCTCAAGTATTTAGTAAACATTTGCAGAGCAGTTTCCATGTGCTAGGCATTGTGTAATGTGCTTCTACAAATATTAACTCATGTAATTCCATTTGGTTCTAGAGAAGTCTCAATGTCCTGCAGTCATATGTGTTTCACCAAAGCCCTGGATGATTTATTCCCTTGGAATCCACCAAACATGATCCAGAATTCAGGGACAGATCAAACTTCCAAGCAGAAATCTGTTCCAGAGCCTAGCAAACTACTGTCCTGTTCTTTTATTAGAAACAACCTATGCCCAAATTACCAAGCCATGCCTATGCAACCAAATCATACTACAGCCTACAATTGCTTGAGGAAAATTCTGGACTGTTCAAAACTTATTATAGAACATAATCCTTTTGTAACCTCTCTTTTCTGTTGTGGCCGATTATAATCTTCCTTAAAAGGCAGGGGAGCTTTCTGCACTGGGTTTAAGAAGGCCATAGGGCATTGGCTGGCATTGCTTTGTGTCAACATCCTTAATCTTCCTGTTGGTATTTTAAAATAACAGGTCAGCCATGCAAATTATAAACTGTACAGTGTAAAAGTCCCTGTGAAGTGCTGCCATTTGCAAGAAGATGGGCTTTCTGACAGCCAAGAAGTCATAATATGTCTCCTTGCTTTTCATGTGACAGTAATTAGCATCTAAGCTCTGAAGTGTTTATTCCCACAGTCGAGAGGATGACATTTCTAACAGGTTCCAACAGAGAACTATTACTGTTTGCAATGTACAGTTCCTATTTTCAATATGGAAGCAGAAAGCCTTTAAAGTGCAAAAGTAGAGCCTGGAAGATATTTCTCTTCACTTAGCAGCTTGGGTTAAGACTTTTAAGGAGGATATACAGTCAACAGCCTCATACTATTGCAAAAACAATTCATGCTTTTACAGACATGATTAGCAAAGTACCTATCTGTGGGTACCTTTTCCCCTTTCCTGTTTTTTTTTTCATTTTTTCTTTTTTAACTTAAAATGTTCCATACTTACATTGCCATGCCAATAAAAATGACTATTCCTTGCATTTTGGGGGACTCCAGAAAATTCTGTTAAATTCTAAGGAATGTTGCTTATTTGGAAACATATGGTTTGTCAGCAATAAATTGCCTTTTCATTAAACAAACCATCACAAATAAGCATTCCTCTATAAAATGTCAAATGAAGAAAATTAAAATTTCCTTCCTTCAAACTGTCTGTCTACACCAATGCTTCTGAGATGTCTATGTGCAGAAGACTTGCTCAAACAGAGTCCTATCCAGCCATGTGAATTTGATTCAGTAGGTTTGGGGTGAAGCCCAAGTTTCTTCAGCTCTAACAATTCCCCAGTAGCTGTTGCAATTCAGCTCTAAACCACCTTTGGCATAGTTCTGGGCTGGGCTGGTAATCTAGTCAGTAAAGGCAGAACCTTCACTGTGAGGGATCCCTGTCCCATGGTAAAGAAAGACAAATAAAAATGCCAGAGGTGGCTCCACTGGTAAATTGCTTGTCACACAAGCATGAGAACCTGAGTTCAGATCCAAACATAGTGGTCTGCATCTGTAATCCCAGTGTTAGGGTAGGCATTAGAGACAGGTGGACCCTGGAACTCTCAGGCCAGGTAGCCAAGCCTAAAAGGGGAGTTCCAGGCCAGTAAGATACCCTTTCTGAGAAGAAGGAGGAGGTGGGGAGTGATAGACACTCAACACCAACCTCTTGCCTACACACAGACATGCATATACACACAGATTATCCACACTGAAGTTGTACTGTGAATTTCCATCTTATCTCAGTTCAGCAAGCTTACTGTGCTGCCTTGTACTTTAATAGCTGGAGTGTGGGGCATTTACCCAACCACCCCCACAGTTCCCCAGAGTTTTCTTGAGTGCGAGCAGCAGGAAATATTAGATAGGATTTATTGCGGAGAATCTTGCGGAGATAAACAGAAAATAAAAGGATAGCCTCGAGAGGACCTGGAACCTATTCCAACGGGCCCTGACTGTCTCTGCCCCAGGGTTTTTATAGAGACGCCAAGGGGTGGAGCAAAAGACCTCCTCCCCCAGCACAGCCAAGTGCAGACCATCCCAGACACCTGTACTCAGGCCCGTGGTCCTAATCATCCTCTATGTGGACCTGCTGGGTAAAGCCATGAGGAACCCGAGAACGGGCTCCCACACTGGAGACATCACTTGTACCCTTTAAAAGCATCCCATCCAAACTTGGTGTGGAGGTGTATAACTGTAACCCCAGTGTCAGGAGGCTGAGATAGAGGGATTGTCATGAGTTCAGGCCCAGCCTGGACTACAGAGTAAGACCCCATCTCTACAAAGAGGAAGAAGCATCCAACTTAGATATGGATATAAATTACAAGACCAATTATAACAAGACTGTGCTATGACAAATGCCAAGAATGGTGCACAAGGTATATATTCAGGGACTAGCAAAGTGGTGATGAGTAGTCAGGGGATAATCAAAGAAATATCCTAGAGCAGGTATGGACCATACTCTCTAGTTCATGAAAGAGCATATAATTTCATGTATTCCAAAGAACAGTTCAATGAAATACTATGGCTATGACTTTCTGCATTTTGCAGATGAAGGAACAAAGGCTAAGAAGTCAAAAAAATCATTTGCCAAATCATTTGACAAATGAATGTGATTTTTAAATGGTAGGTCTAAGATGGACTCCCCTGATGAAGAAACAACACATGGAAAAGGAAATAATAGTTTCTAATGCTGATGCAACATCCATGGATGACTTTTCTTGACCACTTAATTATGCAGGGCCCTGTGCTAAGAACTTCATATACTTCACTTCATGTGATTCTAGAAGCAATCCCATAAAATATGTGCTATCATCATCATCTCCTTTCACAGAGGAAAAAAACAGGCATTTAAGTAACAGGTCCCACGTCACATTGCTAATGAGAGTCCTTTCTAGAACTTGAGTCTGAGTTTCTTAGAAATTTAGCAGAGAACTAGGGGTAGACCATGTAGCAGGAACTTTGATATTGGAAGTAAGAAGAAGCATGTGAGGTTGGGAAAGGGTCTTGATTATCATCTACCGAGAAAAGGTGGACTTGTCTATGGCCAGCAAAGAGGACTTAAAGTTTCTGTTTTAAGTATGAGAAAGAAAAGATCAGAGATGTGTTAGTGTGTATCTGGCAACAGGATGGCTTAGAAAGAGACGACATGAGCTAAGTAAATAGGTTGTAACTAGCAGGAGTCACCTGAGAGCTGAAGTCAGAAGAGGACAGGAGGCCTGTAAGTACTGAGTCACAGGAAGGTACAGAAATGATTCTAGAATTACCATTCTGTACAAAAGGACCCACAGTGGAGAGGCAGCCTAAATCCCTGATGAGCTGGGAGATCTCAAATAGACATTTAAAATCCAGGAATCTTTACATTTGTGGGTGCGGTGCTACATATATCGTATAGCTTTCAAATGACTTCATTTTGTCTTTGGATTAGGCTGGCGAAGCAATTGTTATCTGCTCCGTTTTGTAGATGGAGAAATAAGGGCTCAGAAAGTGAAAAATGATTTGCCAAAGGCAAAAAAGCCAGGAAACCTAGAAGCAAAGAGTACATTTCTGAGTACACACTTCACTGAAAGAAAACATGGATACATTTTACAGTTTGCCTGGTAGTTCACTGTGGCAACAGGTAACAGAACAATGCCAGCTGTTTGTGAAGAGGTTTCTGGACCAAACAAAATTAGATTAGATTTGGTTGTCACCTGAAGACAAAGTCAGCTAATACGTGTGTGCATAGCAAAACTACACAGAGAAAGCTGTGATGCACAACTTAGGCCAAAAAGAAAATACTGGCACTTGTAAACTTCTGGTTTATGTGTAAGAGCTGTCACTGGAGTATAGAATAAGAGCTGATCTCTCTCTCTCTCTCTCTCTCTCTCTCTCTCTCTCTCTCTCTCTCTCTCACTGACACACATACACACACACATCAGATATCATTCACTATCTGATCTTGTTATGCAAGATCATTCACTATCTGAATTCAAAAACCAGATAGATATGTGGACACAAAGACCACTTATATAGACTTCAATTAAATGAAATAGAATTCCTTAACTCTGTTGTGGGCAAAATATAAGGTAAACCTTCATATCAGTTGGTCATATTACCAACCACATAGTAGACTACGGCTGGTCAATCACCAGATTCCACCATTCCTACTCTTTTTTTTTTTCACTTACTCCTTTATTACAAAAATGCACGGAAAAAAAAAAAAATGGCCGGGCGGTGGTGGCGCACGCCTTTAATCCCAGCACTCGGGAGGCAGAGCCAGGTGGATCTCTGTGAGTTCGAGGCCAGCCTGGGCTACCAAGCGAGTCCCAGGAAAGGCGCAAAGCTACACAGAGAAACCCTGTCTTGAAAAACGAAAAAAAAAATGCAAATTAAAATTCTCAGCCCCCCCCTCCGCCCTTGCCTGTTGATCTCTGGTTAGATGCTGCCACTGAGAGAGAATGATAGCAGATTGGAAGAGGGAAGAAAAGGGTAAGACATTTGGTTCTAGTGGGATCTCTGACTCAACAGATGGCCTTCTGCTTTTCTAGCAGCTCTGATGATGGGCAAATGCTGGTAGCTGCCAGCAAATGAGTGCTGTAGTAATATTAGCAAATCTGACAGTATGGACAGCTACAGGGACCTAGTTTGAGGGGAGACAGAATTCCCAAATCAGTATCTATGAATGACTTTGGTGGAGAGCATGCTACTAGGATCTGCTAACAGGGTAACATCAGGCCTTCTTTTTTGTTCTTTGAGTCCTCCAGTCCCTGGGGGGCACTTCCTATAGTGACTACTCTGCATTTCCTTACTAGTCCCTTTTTTGCTCCTTGTATCTTGACAACATGCTGTAAACAATGCCTGGTATTCCAATTCTCTCTGAAGTACCTAGAGTGGATTCAGTTCTTGACTAATCCCTAATTGCTACAATATGGTAGTTTTCCATACCACTGAAATAGTTTTTGGATGTTTGACAAAGGTACCTTCTAAAGATAAAGAAAGATGAATGTGAATTCTTATCTTCCCCAGTCCTGGCACCTGATTAGTCAAAAGCAGTTTCCAAAAGGCAAAAAAATGTTTTCAATTCCTTGTTTCACCTTATTTTTTATTTTCATAAAAATATGCCTCATAAGTGATTTGACATGAAATATGTATGTGTCATTGATTATGTAGTCTGACTTACCCTAACAGGGGTACAAGCATCTCCATTTTAATAGAGAGACATCTAAGTACTACCTGATAATATCTCAGCTATAAGTCAACAAAAGACTAGCTCCGCTCCTTAGAGAAAACTTGAGCAAGCAGCTTGGCAAAGTGGAAATTATGTAGGCTTTGGAGTCAAGGTAGGTTCCAATTCTAAGAGATATTTATTAGCTCTGTGACTTTGAGCCAATTTTTTAACCTCTCTGAGCCCTGGTTTTACTGTCTATAAATTGAAGCAGGGAGTCTTTAGACCCTAACGGGTTGATGTGAAGATTTGCCATGATATAGACAAAGTGCTCAGGTCCTTCCAGATGAGTAAGTGGTAAGTTGATGTTGCAGTTATCCACTAATGGGAATTACAGTCTTTCCTGGTTGGTTTCCAAGAGCCTTCCTTCCACAAAGCTCCAGCTTTGGGAATGAAAATAAAGGCAACAGCTTACTCTCATACCCATCAGCTAAAAGAAGACTCTACATAAATCAATACTGTCTTCTTATCAGAAAAAAATCTAGGACCCTTGGTCCAGTGAAGAACTGTTAGCTTTAATGTCACGTGACAGGGATCTGTTCTCTGAAGGTGCTCAATGGTGATATATTTACATCCAGAATGATTTGTTTTGTCTCTCTTGCTAGTTTCTTAAATTCCACAGTGGCAAATAAGGTCTACAGACATAGGCACAACTTCTGCCTAGAAGGTTATGGTAAAGTCTACTTTTCTTTAATTATACCATGTATATATCTGATGCAGAAACCACTGTGACTGTGCTACATTTGACTGAAGGCAAAAAAAAAAAATATTCAATAAAATGGGTGGCCTGTGTTTCAAGCATTTAGGAGGAGAGTGCACTTTGGGTTTATTAAGATTTGTTTCTCCTTTCCACAGGTGAAGTTTCCGTTATTATTAACGGCTGCAACAGTCATAATTAATAACACTGCCAAGAAACATATCACTCTAATATATTTGAAGAGCATATGCTGTAGGGTCCAGATATTCCACAATTTAAAATGGGGTTATATTCTGATAAATGACTCATATTTTGAAAATATCCTAAGTCTAAAATGTATTTACTCCACCAGATCCACTGATAATCTAGTTTGGAAACACAGGACACTAGATTAGGAGATGTGATGCATCATTACAAGACAGTACCCTATCAGTAGCCTGGAGATGTAACTCAGTGCTAGGCTGCTTGTCCAGTGTGGCCAAAGCCCTGGGTTCCACTGTATTCCAATATAGATAGGGGTGTTGTGGGGTCCTGGGTTTGCTACATGCATTGTCAGGAGAGAAGTACATGTGCATAGAATGAGTAGGTGAATGAACTAAGCTATCAAGTACATTATTACAAAAAGGGGTGTTCATAAACCAAAACCAAATGGGGTCCCAAACTAAACTATCTCCTATGTTTGCCAACATCAGACATCTTCAGGAAGATAAAAGAATGAAATGGGGGGTAAAGGGGAAACAGTGGGTACTTTGGGATGAGGAAACAGCTCATCAAAAGTCCCGGTGAAGGAAGACTTCATGGCTAACACAATGGATTAAAGGAAGCTCATGGACTGAGGAGACAATATTCAAGACAAATCTGAGGTTTCATCGTGAGGTTAGGTCAAGTCACGCAGACCAGACTTCATCAGCCATTGTAAGCATTTGTGACTGCAAGACAAAGAGGAAGAAATTCAAATATATTAAGTTGAAAATGTGATATGATCGTATGTAATCCATGCACATAATTAAGCTGCTGTACTGAAAAGCACCATAAAATGAGCATCATTAAAAATGACACATGCATACCTTTACCATTATTATTCACAATGTACAGTTGGTCACCAGTCTCCCCATGCAGAACCAAGACTTTGTCTTACATGTTGGTGAGAGAAATGTCCTGCCTTGCCCCTCTCTGGTCCATAAATTGTTACTTCTGATTTTCCATTTCAATTCCGTTTAAGAACTAAAATATATTTGCAAACATTAAGAGTACAAAATCCTCCTAGAGCTTTGCTTTCTGAGATCTTTTGTAGATTTCTCATGCCTAATTGAACGGCAATTTTCTTTACAGCAACCTGTCTTTATTGAGTCTTCCTAAAGCCTTCA
This sequence comes from Peromyscus californicus insignis, assembly GCF_007827085.1. Lineage (NCBI taxonomy): Eukaryota > Metazoa > Chordata > Mammalia > Rodentia > Cricetidae > Peromyscus > Peromyscus californicus. The sequence continues at coordinate 31,476,442 of NW_026294391.1, read as the reverse complement.
ACTCAATTTTCACAGGAAAAAAATAACTCTTTGAATTATGAATGTGTTCATGTTTCCTCAGCTTACATAATACTTCATTAAATTATGTAATTATTTCAAAAACTGACAAAACAGGTTAAAGACTGTTCATAAACACACAGTTTCACAAGTAAGAGCATCTTAAGAAATAATCCACAAGCAATGAATAATCAGTGCCCCATGGGCATGGGCTCTGTATTTTATAGAAGACTAAAAGTAAGCAGTAGGTATATCCAGCATGTTAAACTGGTGTCAGTTAAGAAAGTGAAAATGAATGTGGGTTTTAAAGAGAAGAAATTTTTCACTGGAAACTGATTTCTTTAAAAACTATTTATTTTGTGTGCATGTGTGTATTTGTATGGATACTTGCATGCTATAGTACAGGTGGGAAGTCAGAGGACAATTTTCTTGGGTTAGTTCTCTCCTTCCACCAAGAAAGGCCAACAAATCAAACTCAAGTCATCTGGTTTGTGCAATAGGCCTCTTTACCCACTGAGCCATCTTTCTGGCCAAGGAGAATTAATTTAATGGGGGCAAAGAAGGAGTAGTTGTAGGCCAAGGAGATGTCTAATCTGTCAGATATTGCTATTTTGGATAACATTGATTATGTATCATGGGAATAAAAAGGTACACCCAAGTTTAGAAGATATTTATTGGTATCTTAGTTCATTTGAGCTACTAGAACAAGTTGTTGATTGGCTAGCTTATAAACATATTTCCTGCTCGCCATCCCAGGTGCTGGGAAATTGAAGCACCAACTTTATTCCATGTCTAATGATGTCCAGTTCTGTCATGTGGCACCTTCTCATTGAACCCTCATGTAGTTGCTGGTTGTTTTGTTTTGCTTTGTTTTGTTTTGTTTTACTCTTTTGGCTCTTTGGGGGTCTTGCCACCCAGATCCCAAATAAATCACAAGAAGATTTATTCTTACTTATGAATGTCCAGTCTTAGCTTGTCTTGTTTCTAGCCAGCTTTTCTTAACTTAAATTATCCTGTCTATCTTTTGCCTCTAGGCTTTTCTATTTCTATATACCTTTCTTTACTTCTTATTCCGTGGCTTGCTGTGTGGCTGAGTGGCTGCCCCCACCCCCATGTCCTCTCTCCTCCTCCTTTTCTTGTTCTTCAATCTCTCTTCCCAGATTTCTCTTCATATTTATTCTCTCTGCCTGCCAGCCCCGCCTATCCTTTCTCCTGCCTAGCTATTGACCGTTCAGCTCTTTATTAGACAGGCACAGTAACACTACTTCACAGAGTTAAACAAATGCAACATAAAAGAGTGCAATACATTTTTGCATCATTAAACAAATGTTCCACAGCAAAAAAAAAATATAACACATCTTCTACTAATATTCCACAACACCCTCATATAGTTAAAAAATGGGAGGTAGAGGCAGCTATAAAGTTCACTTGAGTCTCTTTTCTAAGGGTATTAATCCCACTCATGGGGGATTTGCCTTCATGATTTAATCATTTCCAAAGATCCCCAACTTCTCATTTTATCATGATAAAGAGTGACTTTCGCCGGGCGGTGGTGGCGCACGCCTTTAATCCCAGCACTCGGGAGGCAGAGCCAGGCGGATCTCTGTGAGTTCGAGGCCAGCCTGGGCTACCAAGTGAGTTCCAGGAAAGGCGCAAAGCTACACAGAGAAACCCTGTCTCGAAAAACCAAAAAAAAAAAAAAAAAAAAAGATAATTCTTAAAAAAAAAAGTGACTTTCTACCAGGAAATTCAGAGAGGGGAACACAAGCATTCATATCATGGCAGAGAAGAAACTTGCCAAGTTAATGAGTTGGACATGATAAGAGACAGAGAAGATTCAGAGAACATCCCAATTCCATGCCATTTGCCAGCCCCCAGCTTCCACGTTTTGGAGAAAAATATATTCCCTAAAGTGGTAGTGCAAATTCTCTCTTCCACTCTTTTTCCCCTTTGTGCTGCCGACTCAGCAAAGCAACAACACTGATTCGGAAACTATGGAGAAGAAGGCTCCTTTAAAGAGACCTAAAATCATGCAGAAGGGGGGCATGATTGCCAAACCATCAATACTGTCTCCAGAGCTTTCTGAAAGCTTTGGCAAAAGGACAAAGCACTTGACCCCCCCCCTCTCTCTCTCTCTCACACACACACACACACACACACACACACACACACACACACACACACACACTCCTTAATCTCTGAGATGGTGATGACATCATAGGCACCAGTAACTGTGTTAATAAAAAAGGATTTGTTTTGCTATCTGGCAACTGAAACATCATTCTTTCCTGGGAAATATTTTCTAGATTCCATCATCCCTGGTCATAAATTATGTAGTTCTAAATTGTTGGTACTCAGCTGAAAGAGTCAGTTGGACAATTACTTTGACAGAGGCATAACTTGACAGTGATTTCATAGCACGAACTTCATTGTGCCTGCTCTGATTAAGTTTGCCATTAGAAGATAAAATGGCTTGAGAAAAGTCAATTAATCATGTATAGAAAAAATATAATAAGACTTCATTGGCTTACATACAGCATGGAGTAAAGTTCAACATTCAATTTTCTTTGGTTTCAAAAAAATAAAGTTGTCTTAATACTCATTTCTTCTTTCATTTAATCTATGGGCTTCTTCCATGGAATTTAGCCCACTTAGCTCCTGTTCCCACTTTCCACCCAACTCTTTCATTTCCACCTGCCACCTTCTTTTCCAGCTCAGATTCTTTACCCTTCCTGGCTCCTGTCATAATTAGATCAGGAACGTGTAACCTGTTTTTAGCCTTTGTCATAAATATAAAGTGGGAATTGGCCTGCCACAGTATGCTGTCCATAATCAGCCTCCTGCTTGTGTCTATAAATAACGTTTGATTGGAACACAGCCAAATTTGTTTGTTTGTGTAGTGTCTATAACTACTTTCACAGAACAACCGCCGAGTTGCATAGCATTGATTGAGAGCAGGTGGCCCTCAAAGACAAAAACATTATCTATCTGGCCTTTTATGGAAAAAAAAAAGCATGCAATGCCAGACATGGTAGCCCACACCTGTAACCCTAGCATGTGGGTGGCTGAGACAGGAAGATTGCTATGAATTTAAGGGCAACTTAGCTTACATCATAGTGAAACTCTATCTAAAAAACAAAAAAGAAAAATGACAAAGTGAAGAAGGAGAGAAGGAAGGGAGAGAGGGAAGAAGGGAGGGAGGGAGATGTGTCAATCCAAATATGGGCCTGAGAACTATGCAGCCATGGTCTCAAGGTCTCTGGAGGAGCCAACACCACGGTTTTGTCTCTTTGAGCTCCTGGGATGTTACTCACCCTCTCTTTGCCGCTCTATCCTTTATAAAATCACTCCTCACCAAAGTCATTTTCTTCCATACTTCAAAAGACTGTAGTGATCACCTATAACATTAAAAACAAGAAGTGTGGGAGAAAGACACTGAAGCGCTGTCACTTCAGATGTCAGGAGGTAGGTGTTCCTATGGATACCTTTATAAAAACCACCTCAGCAGGAAATGTGTCTTCCATTTTGCAAGTTGCAGTGTCTGAATTGCAGTATTTATTTTTATCTGTCCACTCACCTTTGTACCATCTCTCTCCAGATGGAAGAGCTCACTTGGGGAAAAGGAGGCATACAGCCAGCTTTAAATCCCCCAGCAGAAGGAATTCAATGGCTAAGTCCACTTATGGAGCTCCTGGGCGCAGCACCAATATGAGATACCACAGCTAGCTGCCAAAGGCTGACGGTGGCCAGGGCTGCTTTCAGTTTATTCTTTGGCTGCTATTGTCCCAAGATCTTCCCAGATTTCTACTTTTTGGCTTTGGCTTCTACCCTGTTTGTTATACCTTCAATTTATGAAGCATAGTTTGAGGACAATAAAATTTCTCCTTACTCTGAACTGGCAAAATAATCCCCAAGGGAAAACACAGATATCATCCCAAAAGCCTGTGGAGGGAGAGAGGAAGAGAGGGAGACAGGGAGAGAGAGAAGAAGAAGAAGAGGAGGAGGAGGAGGAGGAGGAGGAGGAGGAGGAGGAGGAGGAGAGGAAAGGAGAGGAGAAGAGAAGAGAGAGTGATTCTTCAGTTCTTAAGCAGAAAATTGAACAACAAAAACACTCTTGTTATCACAAAGTGGTGGTCATCGATAAAGTATCCTCTACGAATCCATTAGAGTACTGAAAATTTGCCCAATGGGGAGCTATTTCTTATGTTCTCATTTGACTTGTAGGGTGAGAAGTTTCCGTTTAAAATGGTAATAGCACTTAGAAGAGGCCAGGCTTTCACTTATGGCTATGCATAATCACATCAACTAGGCAAACCCTGGAAAACTTGATATGGAGGAAGTACATGATAAAGTCTCAGCATAAGGAACTGAAGAGAGGAGAATGGAGCACAGTTATCCTAGTAAAGAGGCCCGCAGTGGTGTGTACTCCATACCCAACTGGAAAGCCTAAGCACAGATCTCGCCACTGGTGGCATGTGTACCACCTGGTCTCCTTCCAGCTGAAACTCTGACACCACTCCAGATCTGCTACCTTGTAACAAGATTTCCATGGGATTCATATACACATTACAGTTAAGAAGCATTGTCCTAGGAAATGACCACCAGTATTTTTTTTAAAAAAGACTTTTTCTGATTATTAAGTTCTGATTCAGTTATTAATCGATTCTCAGTGCCAAGCCAACCCTTCCGCACTGTGCTCTACAATCTCACAATGAGGCCCTGCGAAGAACCTGCATCCTTTTCAGCCTCGCTGTCTGGATAACCCTTCTCCCAGGGGTCTGTAGTCAAACCCACCATCCTCACCGCTCAGCTTAGAACCAAAGAAGTGCATATCCTCAGAAGGCCAAGTGTCAGTGAGATGGAGCCCTCTCCATTTCTAGGTCTGGGTATTTCCAACCTTTTCCTTTAGTCTCTTAGCCTCAGAGACTGGAGTTGCCCCATGAAGTTGCAACATCCATGACACCTGAGATTCTCTTTTTACCCGCTTGGCTACCTAGTGAGCAACTTTATACCTCATTGACAATGTTTCACATAGAAATATCACTGTTCAAATAACTGGTAGGACTTCTGTGCCCTAACTGGATCCTAGAGTAATACACTCTAACTGTGAGCTGGGGGGATAGTTCAGCAGTTAAAGTGAGGAATGGAATTCAGATCTCCCAGAAAGCCATGCAAATGTTCAGTGAGTGTCTCTACTCCTCAGTACTCCAACTTGGGAAAGAGGAACAAGGGATCCCCAGAACAAGCTACATGTATAGCAACATGAACTGTATCAGCAAGCTCTAGGTTTGATCGGCAGATGCTGCCTTGATGAATGAAGTGGAAATTGAGGGTAATTCTAGACACCAACTTCAGACCTCCACATACAAGCACCTGCTCTACATACACACATGTGAACACACACACATGCAAAAAAAGAAATCTATTAATACACATACATGCATACCATACACACACACACACACACACACACACACACACACACACACACACACACACAATGGAAAAACAAGGAAAGGCATAAAGTAATACAGCATAACTAGCTCAGGGACAGTTCCCATGGAGCAACCTAGTGACTTTCAGTTCCACCCTCCTCACCATAAGGAAAACATAAAAAGAACAATATACTGCATCCTACTCAGGAAAGGGCCTTTCTCCCTCAGAGGATATGTCAACTCTACTTAGGGGCTAGAACTAAAGCTAAAGAGGAAGCACTCCAGTTCTCATCCCCACTTGCCCCCAGCCCACCCATGATGTCTACTCTACTTCCCTTTCACAGTGAAATTCATGCATCCCCCCTTGAGCCCTCCTTATTACTTAACCTCTCTGGGGCTATGAATTGTAGCACTATTATCATTTACTTTACAGCTAATATCCACTTATAAGTGAATACATACCATATTTGTCTCTCTGGGACTGAGCAACCTCACTCAGTGTGGAGGCCCACAAAGGTTTCCTAGTGAGATCTGAGCTTGCTTTACCCAGCAGAGCTGCATTAGAGGATTGCTTGACCATGTGCATGGTTTCTAGGTGATTGGAAGGGTCTATACTTGTTTGAGCTAGGAGGAGGTCTTTTGCTCCACCCCTTGGCATTCCTATAAATAGCCCTTTAGAAGAGACAGGAGGGGCCAGTGGATAAGGATCCAGGGCCTCCCAAGGCTGTCCTGTGTTTCTGTTTCTCTCCCCTCTATCCTTCTATCTAAATCTCTTATCCCTCTCTCCTCATGAGTACCCTGGGGTAAAATATGGGAGCCAGTCTCCCAGCTGGCCTCCCACAACTCAGGATGTTTTTTTTTTCTATTTCCATTCATTTGCCTTTAAATTTCATGATATCATTGTTTTTAACTGCTGAGTAATACTCCATTGTGTAAATGCACCACATTTTTTTTCATTCATTCTTCAGTTGAGGGACATCTAGGTTGTTTCCAGTTTCTTGCTCTTATGAATAGAATAGTGGTGAACATGGTTTAGCAAGTGTCCTTGTGGTAGAATGAAGCACCCTTCGGGTATATGCCCAAGAGTGGTATAGCTGGGTGTAACGGGTAGCTGTTCCAGCTTTGACCTGGAAGTACTACCCCCAGTGAGGTTCCAGTAATTGTCACACCTACCTATGACCTGCCCCTGAGGCGGGGCCAAGACAGGAGCCCTTAAGACCTGAGATCCAGATGTGCCAGCTCTCTTGGTTCCTGGTGATCCTGAATGCTGGATGGTAGACCGAGCAGAGTTCTCCAGAGAACACTGCTAGACTGCACTTCACCTCTCCCAGATCCTGTAACAAATCCCTTTACTTTCTGTGAGTTACCCCAAAATAAACCTCCCTTTTAACTACGTGGAGTTGCCTTAATAAATCCCCCAATAGCTGGGTCTTGAGGTAGATTGATTCCCAACTTTCTGGGGAACCACTATATTTACTTCCATGGGTGGTTATACAAGTTTCCACTCTCATTAGCAATGCAGGGGTGTTCCCCTGGTCCATATCCTCTCCAACATGAACTGTCACTTATTTTATTGATCTTAGTCATTCTGATGCGTGTAAAATGGAATCTCAAAGTAGTTTTGATTTGCATTTTCCTGATGGCTAAGGATGTGAGGGAGGGTTGAAGGGAGGGAGTACAGGGAGAGACAACTAGAATAGGTGGGCATTTAGGGGGCAGTGATGTAGAAAGCTAGTGCAGCAGAAACTTCCTGGAAGCTGTGAGGCTGATCCTAGCAAGGTCTCCTAGTCATGGAGGATACAGATCCTGAACCAACCATCTTCTGTAACCAGGCAAGACTTCCAGTGGTGGGACTAGGACACCAACCCACCCAAAAAAACTTTGACCTGCAACCTGTCCTGCCTGTAAGATGTGCTGGGGCAATAGTGGCTCTGAGCTTGTGGCAGTGGCCTAACTTAAGGCCCATGCCTCATAATGATATTCTGCTATAGTCATAGACAGGTGCCTAGCCCAATCATAATTGTCATCAGAAAGGTTTCCTCCAGAAGCTGATGGGAGCAGATGCAGAGACCCATATCTAAACAGGCAGAGCTCTGGGAACTCCACAGAAGAAGGGAAGGAAGGATTGTAGGAGCCAGAGGGATGGAGGACACCAGAAGAACACAGCCTACAGGATCGACTAAGCAGGGCACATAGGGGCTCACAGAGACTGAAAGCGACAATCACAGAGTCTCCATGGGTCTGCACTAGGCTCTCTGCATCTGTTAGGGTTGTGTAGCTTGGCATTCTTGTGGGACTCCTAACAGTTGGAGTGAGTGGTGTCTCTGATTCTTTTGCCTGCTCTTGGGTCCCTTTTCCTACTACTGGTTTGCCTCACCTAGCCTTGATATGAGGGTTTGTGCCGAGCCTTATTGCATCTTGTTACACTGTGTTCAGCTGATGTCACTGGGAGGCCTGTTTTTTTTCTGAAGGGGAGCAGAGGAAGAGTGGATCTTGGGGAGAGAGGAGGTGGGGGGCAAACTGGGGGAAGTGGTGGGAGGCAAGGCTGCAGACCAGATGTATTGTATGAGAGATGAATAAAGAAAAGAAAAAAAAGAGAGGAGGCAAGGCAGAGAAGAGAGCCCCAAAAGAAATTTCTGGTTTGCTGACCCAAGTGGGACCAAGAGAGTTCAGAAGACCTACAAGTTTTCAGTGTTAAACTTCTACTCACAGCAACTGTACCACCATATAGTCCCATATAGGACTCAGCACCTGCCAAAAGGATTAGCTTTCGTGGGGGATCTGGGGAGCTTCTACCCATAGCAATGGGCCTTTCCCATAAGCACTGAAAGGGTTATGCAATAGCAGATGTAGGTAGGGAGAAGAGAGCAGGCCAAAATTTAAGCAGAGAACCCCTAGCCATACCACGGAGACACACAGACATGCAGATGTAGAACACCATAGCTGTGTGTTACCTTGGTGTGAGTCATAGTTCCCATCTATGGCACCAGAAGTGGTAGATTCTGGCTGCTCAAGCATCCTTGGATCTTCAGAAGCACAAAGTTATTAGAAATAATTAATTAAATTAAAAGGAAAGTCAACCAACCAACCAACACACAAAGAGACAGAGTGTTTAAATTTGAAAATCCATCTGCAAAAAGGGGGGCATAACAGGAATAGAGTGAAAACATAAAGACTGACAATAAATCCCAAATGGAACATTCCAAAAATTATGTAACTTGATATAAACTGGCTTAATGAAGAGAAATGGCATAAAACAAAAGGAAAGACAGATTTTTCAAGGAAATCAGAACCAAATTTAGAATGCTCTATGTGCTTGGAAGTTCTGAAACCACTTAAAAGTATCGTCACTACAAATCATCTCTACACATCACTTGGGCAAAGGGAAAGAAGAGAGGGTATGTCACAGTGCTGGCTCCTACTATGTGTCAAGGATTAAGGTCAAGTGACAAAGATGGCATCAGTACATGTTCTCTCTTCAGTCAAATAAACCTGTAGTTCTGAGCATCCCTCGCTGAGTAGGGAAATAAATCTCACACGTCTTGAATCTTATTGAAATTCAGGCATATGGGCAACTGAACTAGGGCTACAGATGCCATAATCTGTCTCCCATGCCATCCAGCTGCCTCCAAACAGTCTATATGTACATTAGTGAAGCCCCAGCTTTTAACATCCTGCCTTCATTTATCATTTCCTGAGTTTTGATTAAAACCAGTTTTGCTGGATTCAATTATGTAAGTGGTGCATTACATAAGCTTCCTCTGGTTCTACTATTTAAGTATGGAACTTCCAGACACTACAAATCTATAGTTTAGCTCATCAGAAAGGAAAACTCAGTTATTATTTCCTTTGTCAAGTATACCCTCAGGCTTTATCCACACAGTGGCATTTATCACCTGATAAAACACCCAGTGAAGGCTTGGGCTGTCAGCAAAGTGAACTGTAACTAATTCACTGGTGTTCTACGCCTCACCTGTAATAGCCACTCCATTCATCATGGTACTGACTAAAGAGAACGTCAGGGTGCTGCTTCTATCTGGTGTGTTTTATCTGAAGAGGGTCAATTGAACCTGTCCTCTCTAAGTGGTGGCTCTCTCACTTGAGTGTGTATCAGAACATTCTGAAGGGGTGGTTAAAAATAGATCACCAGCCCCACTCACCCCCTCCACATATCTGAGTCGGTGAGTGAGTCTGGGTAAAATTTCAAATATTTACCTTTCTGACCAGGTCCTAGATGATGCTGACACTGGTATTCCTGAACCACACTTTGAGACCCACCATAAAGGCAGAAAAAGTGAACTTAGGACTAGAGACTTCGCTCTTAGTAAAAAGTGATGACCATGAAAAACATGAGAACCCTGTTAAAAATCCTGCTGCAAAAGTAGCACGTGCTTGCAATTACAATGCTGAGGGCAGGGAACAGAGATGAGCAGATTTCTAGAACTCACTGGCCAATCAATCTGACATACTCAGTGAACTCCAGGTTCAGTGAGAGAACCTGTCTCAAAAAATAAAGTGGAGACTGAGAAAGACACCCAGTGTTGACCTTTGACCTACACACACACACACACACACACACACACACACACACACACACACACACACTCTGAACAAGATATCCTCCTCCTTTCTTCTATAGAATGAAAGCCTTGTTTTTTCATTTAGGATAGAGATGCGTCTAGCTGAAGGATTATATTTTTCAATATCTCTTGCAACTCTGTGTGGGCACATAACTAAGTCCTATCCTTTTAGCTCTGAGCAAAATAACGTATGAAAATTGCAGAAAGTCTGCCTAAAGGGAGCAGGACCCCTAAAAAGGAGCCTTGCTATCCAGCCTTTCTGTAGTCCCTTGCCCTTCAATGTTTTCGGGATTATAATATGTGGAGCAGCTGCCATGTCATGAGGCACTCTGTGGGGAGACCAGCAGGAGTGAGTTTGAAAGGCGGTTGTCCAGGGTGTGCCAACAATTACAGTAACCTTCCCCAGTTGAGCCTCCACGCTGACATCCTGATTGCAGCCTAGGGTATCCTGGGCCACAACCACTCAGCTCAGAAGCTCAGGTCCCACATAAGCGATGAGATGAGAACGATGAGTAGTTCCAGTCCTCAAGTGCAGAGCTCATAACTAATCTGCACCCCGTGGACTTGCCTCCGCATCTTCATCCCGCTGGCCTGGTACACAGGAAAGGCGACTAGAGCTTCAGCAACTATCCTGCGCTGTGAGGATGGAATCCACCTGATGAGGACGGCAATGAAGAGAGGCATCTGGGTTCCAGCAGTACCAGAAACCAACACAAGCTTCATGTTTCCTGACTTCGCTTATGAAGCTTGAATGAGTTTATGGATGCCTGGCTCTTCTCCTTTCATCAAGTCTATAAAACAACAATGGTATAATTTTTAACAGACACTTAGTTCTTACTGTGTACCAGAAATTCAAACACTTTGCAAATATTAACCCATGAAATTCACATCATATCTTACTGTGGGTTTTTCCCCATTCAGAAAGGAAGGGAGCCAGGACAAAGAGAAGTTAAGTAACTTCTTGAAGGCCACACAACTACTAAGTGGTAAAGGCAGGATTATAATAAACTCAGGCGATCTCGGCCATAGAATCTGTGTTTTTAACTCTAAGCCCTGTGGTGCTAACATTTACCAAGCACTTCCTGACTGCCAGACATCATGCTAAGTGCTTTACACATGAGGGAACTAAAACGCAGAGGGAGTTAAGTACCTTTCTCAAAACCCCAAGTCGGGAAGTGACAAGTTGAGATTCAGGTCCATGTTTCTTGGCCTCTAGGTTCCATATTCTTAAGGCTTGTAAAAATGGGATGTCTAGTCTAGGCTTCAATTTAACTTCAAGTGTTCTCAGGGTTGTATCATGTAGCCCAGTGTTCCCTAAACTTGTCTGTGTGCTTCATCTTGATAAATTCAGGGGTTTTTTACTTTTTATTTTATTTTTTTTTGAGACAGGATTTCTCAGTGTAGTTTTGGTGTCTATCCTGGATCTGTAGACCAGGCTGGCCTCGAACTCACAGAGATCCGCCTGGCTCTGCCTCCCGAGTGCTGGGATTAAAGGCGTGCACCACCACCACCCACCTAAATTCAGGTTTTAGCTCAACACATGTAGGCCTGGGCCCAGAATTCTGCACCTCTCACAGGCACCCAGGTGACCATGGTGCTGCCCACACAGGGAGCACTGTTTGTGTAGGGAGGGTGCAGACAGCAAGAGAAGGGCATTATTCTTAGCAAGGCTTGGATTTTAGTGGCTATAAAACAAGAGAGAACTAGAAATGTTCAATAAAGTTCCTGCTGGCTCTTGAAGTTCTTGATGTAGTACAGAATATGATCCTCACACCTTTGAGCTCTGACAAAGCAACTAAGTAATGTAAATGAGCACAAGCATCATTAAACGCATCTGATTCCACAGAAGCCCCACATGTCCAAGTCTCTTGCTTTAAACCAATGAGGAAGTAGAGCCAGGAAGTGACTTGCCAGGTTACAGGGCTGGGATACATGGGTGCCATTGATACAAGCTGATGCTTCTCAGACCTGGTTATGCCTGTGGCTGTCCTGTTCAAATGCAGAGGGTGGTTGTCTGAGATAGCTCCATTTCTGACCTGAATTTAGGAGGATTGCTACCACAAGGGAGGTGAGGTTCCCACATGGCCTGAGGTGCAGAGGAAGTGGTTAGAGTCCTTGTGCGAGCTGACAACTTGAGAGCAAAGAAGCACCACAGACAGCCTCGTTTCTGGCTCCACAGCAGGCGTTTGCTGATATTTCTGTGACAGGAAAGCCTGCCCACCCTGGATCTGACCCAAGCTCTATAAATAGGCACAAGCCCAGGTAACAGAGTATAAAGACCAAAGCTTAGTGGTAGAACCTGGGGGCCAACCTCAGCTGAAGCCTTGGTTTCCTAAATGTCTAGAGCAGTGGTTCTTAACCTTCCTAATGCTGTGACCCTTTAATACAGTTCCTCATGTTGTGGTGATCCCCCAACCATACAATTATTTTTGTTGCTACTTCATAACTGTAATTTTACTACTGTTATGAATTGTAATGTAAATATTTTTGGAGACAGAGGTTTGCCAAGGAGGGCCGCAAACCACAGGTTGAGAACCAATGTTCTAGAACCTTCTTACTTCAATTAGTAAGTCTTTAGTAAATAACCACTGCCTACTGTGTTGCTTGAAACGCATCAGGTGCTGTAGGGGATGTGATGAAAGTAAAAAACGATGTGGTCTCTAGCCTCATGGAATTTACTGTTGATTGCAAGAGTTCCTGAACCCAGCAGGAAGAAGTGGATGTTCATAGAGGACTTCAGAAGGGACAGCAGGCATAGGTTTAAGGAAATCAGACAAGTTTTCTTGGGAAAGTTGCTGAGTTGGGAGGTCTTAGGCAGGTGTGAGCGAACACTACAATGCCCTTCATTCTCAATCTGTCCCTGTTATCCTCTGCCTTTAGCCTGTAACCTCACAGTGTTTCCCATCCCTGCTCTGAAGGATCAGGCCTTGTGGCTTGCTTTAGCCATTGGGATGTTAGACTAGACACAGGAGGGGGTCTGAGAAATTACCTAATGGACCCACTCGCCTTTTATATTTCAGCCATCACTAAGGATATAGGCCTAGGCTACTCTATCAGAGGCAGAGACAAGCAGGCCACAACCAATTCACTCCAGTTATTCCCATGAAAAGCTTGTCAGACCAATATATGAGCAAGCTCAGCCAAAGGCAACAGAGACACCTAGTCAACTGTTTCAAGCACGAAGTGTTTATTGTTGTATGCCATGAAGGCTTTGTGACTGTTTCAGGCATCATTATTATGAAAATAAGTAACTGATATAATAAGCAAAGAGGTTTCGAGAATGGAACACTTGAGTATTGCCTGCAGAGATTCCTTTGGAAAACTAGCTTCATGTGATTTTAATAACTACTACTTAAAATAAGGCTCTGCTGGTTAAATACATTGGAGAGACGCCGAGTAAATGAAAATAACAGGTTTCTTGATGGAGGGCTTCCCAGGGACATGTCTGTAAAATTCTACATTGTGAATCTGAGAGAGAGAGAGAGAGAGAGAGAGAGAGAGAGAGAGAGAGAGAGAGAGAGAGAGGGAGAGAGACTGTTTGGAATGCAACATTTCCCAAACATTATTTGAAGCGTCTCATAGAACTAGAGTGAGAGTTCAGGAACACATTATGAGGCATGCCAATCACAGAAAATTATGTGCCATTTTACTAGTAGCAAATAAGTTGCCCGGGGCAGGGATAATGTCTTTTATATCTGGTTACGTGTCTCAGGATCTACAACACTGTTGGCCATATTATAGGTGCTCAGAAAATAGTTGCACAGAGGAAACTGGGGGTTATGGTGGTATTTTATTTGTACTGAAATGTGATTTTAATTGTATGTTAATAAATAAAGTTGCCCGGGCGTCAGAGCTATTAGAGCCATAGCAAAAGCTGGGCGTTGGTGGCACACCCCTTTAATCCCAGCACTTGGTAGACAGAGCTAGGTAGATCTTTGTGTGTTCAAGGATACAGCCAGCATTGAAGACACACGCCTTTAATCTCAATACCAACCATAGAAGACCTGGAAGTCTCTACAGACAAGCAGTGACAAGGCAGTCATGTGTTTGGGTTTACAACCAATGAGAAGGCAGAACAGAAAGACTATATAAAGACAAACACACAGGAAGTAGGTCTTTTTCGGAGAGCTCTCTTGGCTGAAGAGGATCATTGAAGCAGGAAGGGTAAGGCTCTTAGCTCTGACCTCTTGGCTTTCTTCTCTGAATCGGCTCTGTGTTTCTTATTTAATAAGACGGTTGGTTACATCTGCATTTGGCGCCCAACGTGACAAGAATCGCTTCTTATCCCAGTTCTTGCATTTGTGCTGCTGCCTATGCTTACAATAAACATGTTCACTTTGTCACCCTGTTGAGCCCCAACTATTCTTCAAAGTCATTATTTCTCTGAAGGCATCTCTGACCTTCTCTAACAAAGTTGGGCGATGCAGCCACAGTCCTGGGAGATACACTGTTGATTTAGTTTTTTTTCTCCACCACCCCCAGGCACAGACTCCTTGACATTGTAGGTGTTTGATAAGTATGCCCTGGAAGAAATAGGGAGAGAAGAGGCTAGGAATAAAGAAGAAAGGGTAAACAAGAGTAGAAGGATACAGGGAGAGATAGAAGGTAAGGGAGGGGAAAGAGAGATGGAAGAGGAGAAAGAAGGGAAGGAGGAGAGCAAAAGGAAGAAGAAATGAATGAAATGTACTACTTCATAGTAACAAGTGGCTGGTGCCTGATAATATTGAAGAGATGGTGCTAGGAGCATGTGATGGAGACAGATGAATGCTGCAAAATGAGTTCACTTTTCATTTCACAAGGAGCTACAGATTAATATTTAAGCAATAAAGTAGTATCAGATAAGCTTTCCTCAGGAAATTGTTTCCTTTTTGTCAACAGGTAAAACGCTGTCACACTATGGATTCCACAGCAAATTGAATATAATTTGTTACTAAAGAAGATAGTATATAGCAAAAAGACAATCCACCCAAGTTCCTCAACCACCTTAAAAGACACAAGTATCTGCAAAATGGAGGTACTCTACTCAGCTTAGGCCTGGTGACCAGACATGGTCACCCATGCAACTAAACTATTCATTTGCACACTCAAATTGACTCAAATCTGCCCTGTGATCATCAGGAGAGGCACAAATCCCAAGAAGAATAATCTACCATCAGATTAGAATACTATTTTCTTCTGAAAGCCAATAATACGAAAGTAAGGGTTTAATCAAGATCTGTTCTTCACCAGCCCAGAAGCATGGAACGTGAAGAGCTTGTCAACATTACAAGCTGCATTCTCTGCCCTTTATAGTTTCAAGCAGATGCTGACAACTTCCTTGCAGTTTTTATGCCTGCCAAAGTGGAAGGAGTGGTTTGTGTTTTGCCAAAGGCTGCCTAGCATTATGGGTACCTGAAATGTTCTCTGCTAAGTAAGAGAAAAACAGAACATAACAAGTGTGCCTGTTGCAAACACTTGTAGTCCTGAGTAATTCAAAGTTGGCTGAGAGCACTAAGCTAGCTAAATGTTATTTGTATTGACATTTAATAAGAGGTGAAAATTCAATTCTGCCCAAATCTAAACAAGCCAAGAAAAATTACAGAACTGAAATGGCCATCCAGAAACTTCTAGTAATGCAAAACTCTCCCCCTACCCTGTGTGTGTGTGTGTGTGTGTGTGTGTGTGTGTGTGTGTGTGTGTGTGTGTGTGTGTGCGCGCACGCGCGCACATACACATTGGAGGGGGAAGCAGGTTAGAATAGAATGTATGGGAAAACTTTTGTTTTGTGGATATTCAAGTGTCTTTTGCCAACAGTAAATGCAGAGGAACAAATGTGATATCTATGTACTTCCTGGGAGGATGACTTTAAGTAACAGGTAAGCATTACCCCCAAAATAATCCACACAGTTTTTGTAAACTTGTGGTTGGAAATACTAGAGAATACCCACATCCAAACAAAAATATTTTGAGAATGGTCCCAGGGACACAGCTTTGGTATATTAATGGACCTAAAAATCACGCTGATTTGATTATATGCAGGACGTAAATAACAGAAAAATGCTTATACTGGAGAGTCCACACAAGAAGGCTTGGAGGCTAAGGAGATGGCTTAGTGGGGAAGAGCAATTACACTGAAAGTATGAGGACCTGAGTTCAAATCCCCAGCACCCACATAAAAAGCCAAGCATGGCTATGCATGCCTGTAACCTCAGAACTAGGGGTCTCAGATGAGCAGATCCTAAGAACTTACTGGCCAGTCAGCCTGCATGAAAGCATGAATTTCCAGTTCAATGCAAAACCCTGTCTCAAGGCTATTAAGGTAGAGAGAAATAGAGAAAGATGCTTGTCACCCTGCTCTGGCCTCCACATGACTGCACTGCATTAACCTTCACATTCACAGGTGTGTGCCACATGTACATATATGACACACACACAAAAAGAAAAGAAAAATAATCATCCAAAAACAAGAACTGTCCATGTGTTTAGAACTATTTAGAAAATGAAGGGGCACTTCACAGCCAAAGTGAGGATCCCACCTTACCTAAACTGATCCTTCACAGCAAAATGCCCTCCAAGCAGGTAGTCACAGCTTATTTCCCAAATCCTGTGGATATTGCCTTAGATGCCCAAATTGGCTTTACATGTGTGATGAAGTTTGAGATGGAAAGAACATCCCATCTTATCCAGGCAGGCCCCAGATGACATGATATGTATCCTTAGAAGAGGGTAGCAGAAGGTAATCTGACACACACAGAGAAGGCCATGTGGAAACAGAAGCCACATCTGCAGTGATTGAGATTCAAGTCAAGCAATGCCTGACCGTCACTAGGAGCTACAAAATGCAAGAAACAGGATAATCACCTAGTATCTCCAGAGGGGTTACAGACCTGTCTATACCTTGATTCTACCCTAGTGATACTGACTGAATTTCTGGCCTCCAGTGCAGTGAAAGAATCTCTGTCTCTCTCTGTTTCTGTCTCTGTCTCTCTCTTCTCCCATGTATCTCAGAATGGCCTAAAAACCACTATATAGCTAAGAATGACCTTAAACTTGATCTTTTTGCCTCATCTCAAGTGCTGGCATTACAGCCATGCACCACCACATCTGGTTTATGTGCTAGTGGGAATCAAATCCAGGTCTCTGTGCACACTAGGCAAGCACTCTACCAACTGAGCCAAATCCCCAGCTCCATATGGCTCTTCTTTTAAGATTACCACTTTGTTCCCACTGGCTACTCTAGGATGAGTGCCACAGGCAGTTGGAACATGAGAACACTAGCCATTACATCCACACAATTGACTCTGTCTTCTCTACTCCTTGGCCTTCCATGATCTGTTGTCCTCACTTTTTATTTCTTGCACTTACAATGAGACTTACAGATAATAATTTGGCTGTCTTTGTAGATGTGTGTGTGTGTGTGTGTGTGTGTGTGTGTGTGTGTGTGAGAGAGAGAGAGAGAGAGAGAGAGAGAGAGAGAGAGAGAGAGAGAGAGAGAGAGAGAACCATAAGTTATAAACTCTTTGTTCTACTCAGTGGGTTTTCCGTTGTGATTCAGTTTAGATTTATATAGCAGTCATTGTTCTACTAGACTTACTAGCAAAAGCCAACCCACAGACTCCAGTAGCCTCAGTGTAACAGTCAGTAGTGTGGGCCTACAACATTTAAGTGTCAATGTGCAAATTCTTAATGATCTCACCAGTCTAGTGAACCCCAGCCAGCTATTCTTTCATGAAAACATCTCTACCTCTTCTGTCAAAATATAGGAGTTCTCAAACTGGCAGGATTCATCCCCATGTAGGTGCAGCTTTGGTCCCTAAATATATAAGAACATTATAAAAATACATTTGGTCTATTTGCCAAGACTCATTCAGTTGAATGAGAAGTAAACCCCAACTGAAATTAGCCTAGATACACAAACAAAACAGAAAGATGTTCTTTTTTGTCCTTGAAGAATCAAATAAAAAGCACTTCAACTTCAGACCTAGAAGGACACAGGCATTTGTTGATGCAACCAGAATGTGCTGGGTTTTATCCATCTCTCACTTCAGTCTTCCTCTCCATGACTTTTAGTATCTAAGCCTTCCTCTCTAGGTGATTGAAATAGCCACAAGAATTTCAGATGCTTTCCTACCCTAATATGTAGTAATCACAGCAAAAAGAGCTTGCCTCTTTAATACGTACCCAAGGAAAAATTCCCAATAAAGCTCCAGTTGGTCCATCTGGGGTAATAGCACTACCCTTAAGCCAATCACAATTGCCAGGAAGGTTGTTATATTATCTCCATGACATTCCACTTTTAAAACGTTTCCACGCTGGACAGTGGTGGCTCACCCCTTTAGTCCCAGCACTCAGGGGGCAGAGGCAGGCGGATCTCTCTGAGTTCGAGGCCAGCCTGGTCTACAAAATGAGTTCCAGGAAAGGTGCAAAGCTACACAGAGAAACCCTGTTTCAAAAAACCAAAAAAAAAAAGTTTCCATATGACCAATATAAAATATGTGATTCAACGACAGCTGATCTTAACCCTAAGATTAGCTATATTTGAAAGCCTCCATTGGGCAAGCAACAGCTCCCCAAAGTCTCTGTAGAAACAAAGGTAGCCTACTCAAAGTAGGATGAGTCAAGAACTAATGTGAATAGGATGGAAAGAACTCTCCAAGAATATGCAGGCATTGCACTCATGTGCTTCTCTCCTCAGCCTTCTTATAGCACAATTCACTTTGGCTTATGGAAAATCTAGTCCAGATGAGCTGATTGGAGATGATTCCTATTCTCTGCTGCAGGGTTGTTTGGACAAATAGTCCAAGCTGTCCATTCAGTATATGTTGCCCTCTCTTGGTAAATTTCAGTAGCCTCTTTTGGCTGACAGCTTATGAAAATAACAATAGACTATATAGACAATAACTTGGGTTCTCTGGAAGAGCAGTCAGTGTTTTTAACTGCTGAGCCCAGAGTCACTTTAAGCACCCATGACATTCATAATTTATAGCTTTGCTAAGGCATGAAATCACATTGCTCATGCTACAGAAAGCCATGAAAAGTACTTCATTAATGAATGAGCCAAGCTGACCACAGGTCAACCATATCTCAGAGTGGCTTTGATCTTTTCCCCTACATCTACAGAAAGATGAGAACAAGGGGTAAACTTAGTTCCTGAGAAAGAGCAAACTATCAATATTGCTGCTGGAAGTGAACTGTCAGAGTCTTTTACACATAGACTACTAACTAATAAACTATATTAGAAAATTATAAACCAAGTGTGAAGGCACACACCTGTAATATCAGCACTAGGAGGTGCTAAGGCAGAAAGATTTCAAGTTCAAGTCCAGCCTGAGTAGCTTACAAAGATCCTGTCTCACAAGAAGAAAATAAGAGAAGAGGAGAGGATTGGGGAGGGGAGGAAAATGGAGGAGGAGGGCAGGATGATGTTGGGTTAAGAAGAGAGAAGGTCATCATAAATCTAAGTAAGACTATTATGGTCTAATATCAATTGTCCCCCAGAAAGGCTCATATCTCAGGGGCTTAGTGCCCATCTGATGTTGCTGTTTTGAGAGGTTCTGGCAACTTCACAAGGTGAGACTTGAATGAAAGAAGTAGGTCACTGGGCGTGGGTCTTGAGGATCCCTTGTCAATGACCCCATCCTGTATTCTTTCTCTGTTTCTTACCCAATGTGAAATGAAAAAGCCCCTCCATCATATACTGCTACTATAATATTCCACTTGACAATAGACCCAGATATAGCCAGATGTTTCTCCGGTCCTGCCCAGCCCCAAGGTCCAGATGAATCTCTCCCACCTGCGGTCCCACAGTCGCTTATAAAATAATCACTCAGAGGCTTATATTAATTATAAACTGTATGGCCTCTGGCTTCAGCTTCTTGCTAGCTAGCACTTTCATCTTAAATTAAGCCATTCCTATTAATCTATATGTTGCCACGTGGCCATGGCATTACCGGTCTGCTGGCATTTTATTGCTCCTTTGGCAGCGGCTGGTGTCTCTCCCAACTCAGCCCTTCTCTCTGTATCTCTGCTTGGATTTCCCGCCTGGCTGTAAGCTTTCTTGCCATAGGCCAAAACAGCTTTATTTATTATCCAATGGGAGTCACACATATTTACAGCATACAGAAAGACATCCCACAGCACCCAGACACACAGTATGTTAGTTATGTTAATATGGATGTTATGCTAGTATGGATATTATGTTAGTGTGTTAGTTATGTTTTTATGTTATGTTAGAATGGATTTATGTTAATATGTTAGTTATGTTAGTATGGCTGTTATGTTAGTATGTATGTTATGTTAGAATGGATTTATTTTTTTTCTTTTTTTTTATTTTGCAATACAATTCAGTTCTACATATCAGCCACGGATTCCCTTGTTCTCCCCCCCTCCCACTCCCCTCACCTTCCCCCCAAGCCCCCCATTCCCACCTCCTCCAGGGCAAAGCCTTCCCCATAGACTGAGATCAACCTGGTAGACTCAGTCCAGGCAGGTCCAGTCCCCTCCTCCCAGGTCGAGCCAAGCGGCCCTGCATAGGCCCCAGGTTTCAAACAGCCAACTCATGCAATGAGCACAGGACCTGGTCCCACTGCCTGGATGCCTCCCAAACAGATCAAGCCAATCAACTGTCTCACCCATTCAGAGGGCTTGATTCAGTGGGGACCCCTCAGCCATTGGTTCATAGTTCATGTGTTTCCATTCATTTGGCTATTTGTCCCTGTTAGAATGGATTTATGTTAGTATGTTAGATATGTTAGTATGTTAGTTATGTTAGTATGTTAGTTATGTTAGTATGCTACTTTTATGTTAGTATGGATGTTATGTAAACATGGATGTTATGTAAACATGGATGTTATGTTAGTACAGATGGAACAGTCTGAAACAGTGAGCCAAAATAAATGTTTAGTCCCTTAAAGTGACCCTATCAGTAGTTTGTCACAGAAACACAGAAGTAACTAACACAGATCCCAAACCTTTCAGCCTTGCCTGAATATATACTGTAATTTTAAAGGCCATAGTGTATTCAAGAAGGACCTACAAAACAAACTTAATGTAGAAAGGGGGAGCAGCTTGGTTCTACTGTATACATAGTATCTTTACAACTTTCCTGATCCCTATGTCTACTCTTGCAAAAGAAAATACCCCAAAGCTTGGTGTGTCAAAGGAATAAAATTATATTTGCTCACAAATGCATACTCTTGGTTGGACTTGGCTACACAATTCTGCTGGTCTTGCCAGTAATCACTCACGTGCTTGAATTCAGGTTAGTTGGGGCCTAGGCTCTATTAGGATGCCAGGATTCCCAGAATGCTCTTTCTCTCTGTCTCTTTCTCTGTCATCTGTCTCTGTCTCTGTCTGTCTTTGTTTCTGTCTCTCTTTGTGTATGTATGTATGTGTGGTATGTGTGGTGTGTGTACGCGTGTGTGCGTGCACGCGCGTGCGTGCGTGTGTGCGTGCGCATGCGTGGTCACGTATATGTGTTTGTGATCTCAAGGCCTCTATCTTTCTCTCCCTCCACAAATTATCTTCTGCAGAATAACTGAACATCTTACATAGTGGTTCAGAGCTACCAAAACCACAAAGGCAGTTCTTAGGCTTAATCCTTGAGCACACTTTCTCAAAGCGGATCATAATGTCAACTTGATTAAAGGTAGTTACTACACAAGGACAAAAAATGTTGAAGGACATAATTTCTGGGAGCTCTAGATATAAAAGACTACACAATTTCTCTGTACTATAGTACTAGATGCTTTAGTGTATTCCTTCAGTAAATAAATCCAGATTTATCCCCATTTTATAGATGATTAAAGTGAGGCTTACAGAGGATAAAGAAACCATTCTAAAGTCATCCAGTTAGATTTGAATCCAAAGACAGTGTTCAATCCACTAACCACAGGAAGTCATTTTAGCCTCTGAACATGCAATTAAGTTCAGTTCCTGGGAATGTATTCATTAGGTGTTCCCATTGGGTGTTCCCTGGTAGAAGAGCAAAACAAAGACATCCTTTCATCTTCCTTTCTTTCCCCTTCAGCTTCTGCTACAAAATTAACATCCTCTACTTCAGGACTTCCAGTAAATCAGATTTCAAAGGCAATCTCATCTGATTTTCTCCAGGCTCAAAATTACTGACACTCACTTCTGTGCAAAATGGTGCCCGATTACCAGTAAAGGCTGGGCCTAAACACACATCCCCTTGTGCTTCCTTTGACTCCAATTCCCATAACTGTCTATAGCCGAAGACTAAGGCTTTCTATATCCCTCAAAAGGGGAACTATGCTGCCTGCCACTTCTCATCTTGAGATCCTTAAATGCGCTTTCAGGCCAGTGAGGGTCGTCAGAGAGCCATTGAGCTGAAGGTGCCACAGCTACATTATTAGTCTCAGAAGGAGGAGTGGGTACTTTGGAAAATAGAGTTGGAGAATCCATGAGTCCAAAGGGAGTCCCCAAGGAAGGGTTTTTAAAAATTAATGGAAATTTAAAGAAATTGTCCAGAGACTTAATCTATCCACAAATAACTATTAATACATATTGACATAAAAATTTGACTTTGACAGCTTTTCAGAGCAATCTGGTGCCAAGTCATTGCACTGAATGTTCAATTTCATTTCCTGTTTCCCTGCCCTGGGCTCTGTAATGATTTGAGAAGAAACAAAACAAAAAGTGAGAAGTATAAGAGAGTGCCCGCCTGAGTCACAGTTGAGCACATGTTTCTCACATGCCAAATATTTCCTTCTTTGTAAGTTATACCCTCTATATCCCAGGGATGCGTTCTATTCCTAACAACATCATCACAGTCTGTTATTCAGGGTTCTCTCGACTTTAAAGCATCCTTAATGCTACAACCCGGCTAAAGCTATCCAAGGATCTTAAAGTGTAGCAGCAGTATACGAGCCCATTGGGGGAGTATTTGACAACCTCTACCCTGGATCCTGGAATGAGTGGTAAATAAGAGACAGTGTGAGACTGCATGCTGCTGTGTTTGAGCACAGCCTCTGCTTTAAGTGGCTGTTATTTTGTGCACACATGAGACGATTTAATGATGATGAGAAATTGTCAGTCAATTCTCCAAAAGAGTGTGAGGCAAAAATCAGTAAAATGTTTAGACTCTGTAAATATAATATTAATTATATCATTTAAGTGGCTTGTTTACCATTTAAGATAAGCCGCTCATCAGCACAGTAGCAATTGTGGATATATCACCAAAATGTGCCCTGTTGATAGGCTTCTGTAATATTTGATTATGACAGTAATCCATAAGATGTACTCATAAGCAGTATGTGAAAATCTATCTTCTAGTTTTAAATCATGAATTTATAGCCCAAAATTTGCTCCTTGTCAATTACAGTCACAGCTTAAGGAATTAAAGAAAATGTTAGCTCTTACTCAAGCTAAAATATTTCTTTTTTCTCATTTAATTGTTTGTCAAAAAAAAGACCTATGATTTTCCATGTAGATAAGTCTAGGATCCTTTGCTGTGGCATCATAAACTATCAGGATGTTTTTTTTTCCTGCCAGACACACGTTTAGCATACAATGTTTTTGTTTTCAATTGTGCTTAGATATATCCAACACTTTATGTTCCCTAGGGTAACAGCAATTAAAGAAAAATGTGCTAAAACATTCCAACTTTACCTTTCATTTATGTATAATTTTTAATTTTTACTGAGTAAACTTTACTGTTGGACATTGGAAATGCAGTGTTTGAGAGCAAGTGGATCCTAGTTGCAAGGTATTGGGTACCCAGCTTCATTGGAATGACTTTTTCCAAGTTCTTTTGGGCAGGGGTTGTGTGTTACAACATGCTAAGGGCCAAAGGACGGCAGGATGACTGAGTCAGCTCTCTTCTACAATCAAGAAAACATCTCCAATTTGGGATAAATACTTCATTTTCATTTTCATTTTCATTTTTCCCTTTTATGTGCTTCAAATATGGTATGTGCTGCAACCCAACCTAAGCAAATTAGTGACTCAGTTATTTTAGGATATTTTTAATGCATGGGTATCGCCTTAAGAAGAGATGAGGCCAATGGGTCTCTTCAACAATCGCACTGCCAGGCAGGAAGCTAGCAGCAAGTATCGGACCAAATTCTGATACTCACATAGTCATATGAGAGTCCTAGATGGCCACCCACTCTGACCTGGAAATTCAAGGAAGTTGTCTCCTTGACCTATTAGCTCCTCCTACTGCACCTTGCATGAAAGGTTCTGTATCTGTTACTTCTCTATCACTGTGGCCAAAAGTCCTGACAGGGACAACTTAAAAGGTTGACTTTGTATCACCATTTTGGAAAGATTTCTTTTTTAAGATTTATTTTCATTATTTTTTAATTATATGTATGTATGGGGGTATGTGCATGTCAGTCCATGTGTTCACAGAGATCAGAGGCATCAGATGCCCCTGAAGCTGGAGTTATAGGCAGTTATGAGCTTCCTGATGTGAGTACTAGGAACCAAACTCAAGTCCTCTCCAAGACAAGCATACTCTCTGATCAGCTGAGCCATCTCTTCAACCCCCATTTTGGAGCAATTTCAATTCTTCTTTCATCTGATCATTGAAAGCATGGCAGTGCAACTGTCTGTGGTGGGGGGGAAGATGTGGCCACAAGTATTCACGTGATAGAAGACCAGGAAGCAGAGAGTGGAACCAGGATCAGAACTGGGCTATAACTTTTTTAAATTAAAAATATTTTATTCATTTTACATACCAATCAAAGATCCCCCCTCTTGCCTCCTCCTGCCCCTCCAACCTCCCCGTCCCAACCCACCCCCACATTCCCTCCTACAAGAAGATAAGGCCTCCCATGGGGAGGTACATTCAGTAGAGGCAGGTCCAAGCCCCTCCCCGTGCCTCAAGGCTGTGAGAGGTGTCCCATCATAGGTAGTGGGCTCCCAAAAGCCTGTTCATGCACCAGGGATGGATTCTGATCCTACTGCCAGGGGGCCCCTTAAGCAGATCAAGCTACACAACTGTCTCGCTATACAAAGGGTCTATTATAACTTTCAAAGGCCCTCCTGTAGTAAGCTATTTCTCCAACCAGGTCCTGCCTTATAAAGGCTCCACAGACTGAAAATAATGCAGAAGAACAAGAACCAAAATGTGATCCTGTGAACGAAATTTCAGTTTCAAACTTCAAGTCCATGTGAGCTACATGTGGGTATTTGAAGTGTTGAATTTTCTAAAGTTTCTAGTCAGAATCAGGTAAACAAGTCCGCCAATAAATGGCTAAGCAGGAGAACAGTCTGCAATTTTGACTCTGGAGCAACATTCTAAAAGGTTATATGTAGGCTATTGGCCTCCCTGAATTCTTACACCCCTAGTGTACAAGGGCAGTACTTCCTAGACAATATTTCTAGTTAAGGCACTCTACTTGGATGTCATTCATATACCAATGAAAAATCATTTCTACATTTCTAACATCCATGAGACTAATTAACAAAGCCTGTAATATTGATTTGAGATTAAGATATTTGAAGAATTACAGCAATTGCTTTGGAAATGTTGGTTTCTGATTAGAGTCTATGGAGAGTTAATAATTTCTGGAATGAACATGTTCAATTAGAGAATCTCAAATGTACAGTAGCCACCCCTATAGTATAGGTTAAAACTAAAATGCACAAAAATATCAGATTATCTTTGCTAGATTACTTTAAATTACATCAGTGCAACCACATGTTATGAGATGTGATGCCATTATGGATAATGATTATAATAGAAGGTGGGTTTTAAGATTTTGTTTTACATGTATCATCTTTTGTCATTCTGAATGTCTTTGAGGTAAATGACACATGACATTTACTATAATTACCATATAATCCAACAATTCTACTTCTGAGTATATATTCAAAAATTTTAAAGCAGGGTCTCAAAGAAAGCTTAGCACATACATGTTCATATTGGCATTATTAGCAACAGCTAAAATGTGGAAACAACATCTGTCAATGAACGGAATAAATAATATGCAGTATGCACATGAAATAGAATGACTAAGGTTTAAAACTGAAGAAAGTTCTGACACATAATACAACATAAATAAAGTTTCTGGAGATGATTTCAAATGGAATGTTAAGCACAAGACAATGACTATCTAGTCCTACTTTTATGAGGTACCTACATGTTGTGGTTTGAATGTGGAATGTCTCCCAGAGACTCTTGTGCTAGTGGTACTGACTAGTTGTCAGGGGCTGAGGGAAGGGAGAATAGGGAGTCATTTGATGGATAAGAATTTTAACTTTGCAAAATGAAAAGAATTCTGAAAATAGATGGCAATGGTGGTTACACAACAATATAATCATACTTACCACCAGTGATAAATATAGTTAAAAATGATTACTATGGTAAATTTAGCTTTATATGTACCCTCTTAGAGTAAAATGATTGAAAGATCACTCACATCTGCTGTTGCCCTGTTGTTTGTAACTTATCCTGAGAACAATATTATCCAAGTTTCTGTCCCTCTGTCATTATTCTGAAGCTCCAGGAAGAGTCCACTAGTAAGACGGGCATTGTGATAAGACTTTAAAGGACTGCAAAGCAGTCCACTGTTACAAATGAGGACTCAGATGGAGGAGGAACCATAGAGGAAGCCAGACAGAACATCAGAGGCCAATACAAAGGTGTTGCCACCAGAGTAGGCAAGCAAGCCACCTACAGAGTAACATGAAGTGACATTCACTCTCAAGGGCCAGCCATGAATTTGAACCACCCTGAGAATCGTGCCTTCTTAATTTGGGCCCCAAGGTTTGTCTTACACGACTTCCAGTCCTCGGGCTCAATATAAGGAGCTTGGATTCTAGGTCAGTGTCCATGGGGGAAGCTTTGAGAGAAACTGAAAGAAAAATACAGGATTTTGAATGAAAAATATTACTCCTTTTTTCTATTTTTTTTTTTGATTTAGAGACTTAATTGGAAAGAGGTAAGAGTAGAAGGGAGATTAATTTATGCAAGAAGTAATAAAGGTATGAGCTAAGGCAGTTGTGTGCTGGAGAGTGATGGATGCTTAAAAAACAAAAGAGGCCGGGCGGTGGTGGCGCACGCCTTTAATCCCAACACTCGGGAGGCAGAGCCAGGCGGATCTCTGTGAGTTCGAGGCCAGCCTGGGCTACCAAGTGAGTTCCAGGAAAGGCGCAAAGCTACACAGAGAAACCCTGTCTCGAAAAACCAAAAAAAAAAAAAAAAAAAAAAAAAAAAAAGAGGAAGCAGGACTGAAAATGTGGTGACTAATTTAGGGTGGTGTTGACAAGAGAGAGGAATGGCCATAGTGACTTCTTTCCTCACTTGGGCTATGTTGACCACAGGCCAAAGCCACCGTGCCTCTAATAGAAGAACATCGATCCATGCCACCTCTCCTCCTGTCTTCTCCATAGATTAAAGAGGGGTGGGGACAGTTTTCTTCTGCTCCTAAGTGGTAAGGCCACCCAATAGGGATTGCCATTATTCTTTCCCTGTGGTTAGTTGGGAGTCAATTGCATTGGCCCTGTTGATATTGCTCACTTTTTAATTCTCTTTTTTTTGAGCAAAAGGAAGTTCCAACAAGGTACTTCCAGGGTGAGATAGCTCTACTAACTACTACTCTGTGTCAAACCTCTGCAATCCTAGGACAGCAGGAATGAGGGAGAAAAGAAGCAAAGAGGAAAGGATGGCAAAGTAAAGTCTAGATGAGCTGGCACTGACTCCCAAAGAGACATAGCCAAAACTTAATCATGCAAGATATCTCCAGACAGACAATATGCAAAGTGGTGTGTCAGAATAACACCACAAAATGGAGGGAAAATGGGGTGGGGGGCTTTAACAGCTGGTCATCTTCTGCTTCTTGTTTCCCATAGGTCAAAGTTCAGCCCATGTGAAGTTAACTCATATGCATTTACCTGATTCCTAAATTACTGAGAAAGCAAGATCCACAACTTGGGGTAAGGGTGAGAAAAGGGAAGAGGAACTAAGAGTCTGGGCCTCGGTCTTAAAGAGAAGGATCACTTGGGCCAAACAGAGATGAGCCTGAAGCACCACCAATGGCAGACGGGCACTGAGACAAAGAGGTTGAGTGAGTTTTGGAAGTGTTATTTGTTTTGGCTCTTTTGCTCTTTGCTCTTTGGTTCTTTTGGGGGGCTGCCACCCAGCTCCCAAATAAATCACACACAGAAGCTTATTATTACTTATAAATGCCCAGCCTTAGCTTGACTTGTTTCTTGCCAGCTTTTCTTAACTTTAAATTACCTCACCTACCTTTTGCCTCTGGGCTTTTTCCCTTTTCTTCTGTAATCTTACTTTCATTCTTACTCCATTTATGGCTGGGTGGCTGGGTGGCTGGACCCTGAAGTCTTCCTCTCCTTCTTCTCTTGCTCTTTCTTTTCTTCCCAGAGTTCTCCTTCTATTCCTTATCTCTGCCTGCCAGTCCCACCTATCCTTTCTCCTGCTTTACTATTGGCCATTCAGCTCTTTATTAGACCATCAGGTGTTTTAGACAGGCACAGTAACACAGCCTCACAGAGTTAAACAAATGCAACATAAAAGAATGCAACACATGTTTGCATGATTAAAGTAAATGTTCCAGAGTATAAACAAATGTAACACACCTTAAAATAATATTCTTCAACAGGGAGGAAGAGAAAATCGTCTGTACACACCATTGACAAAACCCAGAATGGAGAGTAAACTATCATTCATTCCACTCCTAAGACCATAGCATTTCTGCCATGATTTCTTGAAGACCTGTATTGTATTCTATTGATAAAAAAAAAAAAAAAAAAACATCTGGAGCAGACACTTGTAGTTGCTTGCTCCAAAACCATCTGCCTTTCTTTGTCATAAAACTGATTCTCAGATAAACACACAGCCACTCATAAGACTACATTTCCAGCACAGACACTATTCTATATGTTTAATATATGTTTTAACCAATGAGCTATAAATATAGCTGTATGGAAGCCTCTAGAACACCTTCTTAAAAGATAAAATAATAGCTTCTTTCCCCTTGTCCATTTGTATTTCATTCCGTGAATCTAGAAGTGGTGATTGGAACTTGAGCTACCATTTTGGACCTTAAAGACAAAGGATGAGAGAAACACAAAAGAATATGGAACACCAATAATTTAAAAAGTTTTTATACCAGTCTTTTTCTGCCTACTTTTTCTGCCTAAGATTTTACTTACATAGAGAAAAAAATCATCTTCTATTTTTTCAATGTTGAATCATTTATTTGTTATTCTTAAAGGCTTTTATTTTTTATTGGACACAGACTTATAAGTAGAAGCTCTCAGCGAGGATGGCTTACATCTCTTGGCAATCTGTCCCTGGCATTTTTCTTTGGCTTCCTTCATTCTCTTGGCTAAAAGTTTAGCATTTTCTACAGTTTTCTCCTTGTTTTTCTTAGTGCATTGTTTCTTCTGAGCAATATATAGGCATTTATGTTGCAGGACATGTGGAGTAACAAGATGTTGAATCTTGGGTGGGCTTCTTACCTCTTTGTTCAAGGACTTTCTGACAACATATTGGTGGACATCATCTTCTTTAGAGAAATTGAAAAGCTTTCAGATTCTGCTAGCTCTTTTGGATCCCAACCACTGAAGCACAACAGTATCTGTCAGTTCAGGAATATCCCTCTTTTTTTGTTTTGTTTGTTTGTTTGTTTGTTTGTTTGTTTTGGTTTTTCGAGACAGGGTTTCTCTGTGTAGTTTTGGTGCCTGTCCTGGATCTCGCTCTGTAGACCAGGCTGACCTTGAACTCACAGAGATCCGCCTGCCTCTGCCTCCTGAGTGCTGGGATTAAAGGCATGCGCCGCCGCCGCCGCCGCCGCCGCCGCCGCCGCCACCACCGCCTTCGCCGCCATCGCCGCCAACGCCACCACCACTGGCCCCTCTCTCCTCTTTTACAATAACAAAGTTGAGAACACTCAGATTGGCATCCATAATGCATCCATGAACAGACTTGTGCTTCCTCTCTCCAGTTCTCCTTGATCTATAACAAGAATGCGCCTTATTTAAGAGAAGATGCACTCTGCCCTGGGTCAAGACACCTTGATTCATGGAAAACCATTTGCTATTCCTACCACAGATTTAGAAAACATAACCCTTCCACTCTTCACCCAGAGCATCAGTAGCTACTTCTGTGACCATGCACTTCTCACAGAAAGTTCAAAGCTTTGCCTTCATTGTCCACTTCAATGAGTTTCTGACAGATGGTGGCTAGGAAAGAGATATTCAGCTTCATCTTGGCCTGACTACCTAGTGGGCACGATAAAAAGAGTCATCTTCCCTATTTTTATACTTCCATATTTTTATACTTCCCTTATGTGGTGGTTTGGAAGAAAATGTCCCCAGTAGAGTAGGAAGTGGCACTATTAGGAGGTGTGGCTTTGTTGGAGTATGTATGGTATCATTGGAGGAAGTATGTCTCTGTGGAGGTGGGCTTTGAGGTCTCCTACACTCAAGCTATGCCCAGTGTAGCACACAGTTGCTTCTGCTGCCTGTTGATCAAGATGTAGAACTCTCAGCTCCTTCTCCAGCACAATGTCTGCCTGCATACCACCAAGAAGATAATGAACAAGCCCTCTGAAACTGTAAGTCAGCCCCAATTAAATGTTTCCTTTATAAAAGTTGCCATGGTCATGGTGTCTCTTCACAGCAATAGAAACCCTAAGACACCTTATTTTGATCTTATAACACATACAGCTGAACCTGATCACTCTAAGAATAACATCTTTTTAGCATCTTACTTGGGATCCAAATCAAATTTGTCAGTGATTTCTCTTTCTTCCAATTTTTAAATGTGGCAGCCACACTTATGTGTTTCAAAGCCTCCAGGACATCCCTAGTTTTTATAATTTCTGCTAATTCCAATTAGTGTTGCTCCTATGTATTATTTAGGGCTGGCCACTTGGAACTGGATAACCTATCAGAGGGCTCATCCCTGGAAAAGACTGATTCTTCCTCTCTTAGTAGTCATTAATTACTTGTAGTTCTTTATCTTTTTGTAGCAAATGGAGACCACCACAGAAATACATAACTGGTCCAAATGCAGAGAAATGCTGTGTATGGAGTATCTATCCCCAGTTGATATATCTACAACACAATCCCTATACCTATGGCTTAAGGAATATCACAAAAGAGAAAGTAGAAAGAGTGTAAGGCCAAAGGACCAGGACATCTGCTGCAAGATAGTGTTTCCTATGTATGACATGGAGTTGTACCCATCAAATCTTAGCAATATGGTCACCTAAATAACACCCATGCAATGACAACATCGATTGACATCTCAACATGGATGAAGATTTAATGACAAAATTGTCATTGATCAGGCTTTATCACTGTCCTCTCCTACTCTCCCAGTCTCTGGTAGTGATTATTCTGTTCTAGAAGTCTATGTAATTATATTTTTCTTTTTAGCCTTCACATACATATGTAATAACATGGTATTTGTTTTCTTGTGCCTGTATTATATCATTAAAAATAATAATCTCGCCGGGTGGTGGTGGCGCACGCCTTTAATCCCAGCACTCGGGAGGCAGAGCCAGGTGGATCTCTGTGAGTTTGAGGCCAGCCTGGTCTACAGAGTGAGTTCCAGGAAAGGCGCAAAGCTACACAGAGAAACCCTGTCTCGAAAAACCAAATAATAATAATAATAATAATAATAATAATAATAACAATAATCTCAAATCTTACCAATATTGTCACAAATGACAAAATTTTTATCCTTTTAATGGCTGAATAATGTTCTATGCTATGTATGTAATACACTTTCTATATCCAGTCATCAAATGATATATATTTAGTTTGTTTCTATTTCTTGCTATTGTGAATAGCACTGCATTAAACAGTTTTCACTGCTAAGAAATGATAAATGCTACTGCCCATGACCCA
Source organism: Peromyscus californicus insignis (assembly GCF_007827085.1). NCBI lineage: Eukaryota > Metazoa > Chordata > Mammalia > Rodentia > Cricetidae > Peromyscus > Peromyscus californicus. The sequence continues at coordinate 31,444,602 of NW_026294391.1, read as the reverse complement.
GAGCAGCTTCTGAAAGCATGGCCAAAACGTATATTGTAACATTTCTGATGATTTTAGCTTTCTCCTTCCAACACTACCTGGTTTATATAAAGGCACATACCCATATACCTCCCATCCTACACTCTGCCATCCCAGCATGAGCAGTCAGAAATCATCTCAGTGATGACTCCAGGTCACATCTGTGGAGACTCAGTCAATTTTGTAGTTCTATAGAAATGGAAAGGGGAAGAAGCATTGCAGAAACTTCTAAGAGGACTATGTAAAGAAGTTCTGCCAGAACAATCCAGCTGGGTAACATCTTGCCTTTCTTTTCCATGTGCAAACTCTGCTCAAAGTGCACACGGCCATACACACACACACACACACACACACACACACACACACACACACACACGCACATAAACTGCAGACAACAAATGCACAAGCCCTAAGCAGAATTTGCCCATTTCCCTGGGCAGGGTTAGTTTTGCAATCAGTGATAAGCCCCAGCAAAACAAGCTTCTTCTGGACTACATTGGAGTAACTCAGGGCAACCAGACCAAATGGTCCAAATACTTGTCAGAAGGCAAACATGTGTGTCTGCTACTGAGCCAAGCAGAATCTTAGGAAATGAGGATTAAATGAGGGGAAAAAATTGGAAATTTTTCAATAGTAAAAATGTAACCATTTCTTTTATGGTTTGACTACAAATAATTCTTGAATACAGTTTGACAACAGTACTATGTTAGAGATGCCAAGAAGCACTAACCTGGTCCTTTTACCCTAGAGGAGGCAAAATCTTTCTCTCTTTGGTCCTGACATTTCTTCTAAAATTTCTCCACCCCTCAGGGATGCTTTCTGCCTTCTCTCTCCTCTCCATAAGACACTGAACAAATCCAGCTCCAAGTCTGATCTCCACTGTTATTCTGTCAGGTGGTGTGTGTATCACTGAACTGAACAGAAATGGCCCTCCTCTTGCTCTTGACCTTTCTAGTGTAACCTGCCTATGGGAGCGCCTGCTTGCCTCCACTGTCACTTCCCCATTATCCGAAAACCAGAGTGGAGCTTCCTGATCTGAAAAAAAAAAGCTGCCTGGTTTTATGATTGTTGGTTGGTTGTAATGTTTGTTTGGGTGTTTGTTTGTTTTTAATTGAGACAGTAGCTGTGTAGCTCAGCTTGGAACTTCCTGTGCAGGCTTAGTTGACCTCCAACTTGCAATTCTCCTACATCAGCCACCCAAGTGCTAGAATTAGGTACAGTCCACCACACCCAGCTAAACCTTCACTTTTCTACTTACTTCCTTTTTATTTGAATAATTAGAGTGGAGAATAATAGACAGATTGATGTGGGCCTTAGTTTCACCAGAGCTGTCTTTCTTGCCTCTATTACTACCCTGAGGAGAATAGGCCATGGCTAATCCTGTCATTCAAGGAGAAAAAGAAATACATGAAACAAATCTGAACTTGGCCTACAATTAGAGCTGCTCACTGAGCCTAGCAAAGCCATTCTGTCCAGATTGCAAACATATGCATACTAAATGATCATTGTCACTGAGGTCTTGTGCTTGTTTGCACCAAATGGTAATGGATACAAAACTATTTATTACAAATAACTCAAAAGTACAACTCTGGATTCCATTTGCTTGGGTTCAATGGCAAACTCTCGGAATCAAAATCGGATGAGCTCAGACAAATTATTCACACTTTGTGCTTTTGTTTGCATATCCGTAAACTGAAGGTAACATGCTAAGAGGATTAGATTTATCAAAACATTCAAAGTACATGAAGCAATACCTGGCACACACCAAACGTCCAATAAATGTTTTCCAGCATTATTTTATCTAACAATAAACCTGGTATCATATTTTTGCACAGAAATACAAGTTTAGATTCACCTTGCAAACCCAAACTTCTGGCAGGGGTTTTGATTGATATTGTATTAAATCTGTAGATTAAGTCAGAGAGCACTGTTATCATAATATTTATATGTAATATTTGTATTTATATTCATAAGAATATTTCTCCATTTATTTAGATGTTTCATTGGATCTTTCAGCAATGTTTTCTACTTTAAGCATTAAAATCTTACAGCTATTTGGTCAGATTTTTTTCTCCTTTTTATTTATTCTTTGTGAATTTCATATCATGCATCTCCATCTCATTCATTTCCCCATCCCTTTATATCTACCCTTTGCCCTGGCAACCTCCCACCCAAAATAAAATAAAATAAAATTTAAGAGAAAAAAGAAAAAAGAGAGAAGGAAAAAAATCAGTCTCGTCATAGACGCTGTAGTGTGACACAGTGAGTCACGCAGTAAACCCTTTTATTCCTATATCTTTACTTGTAAGTGTTCATTGCAGAGAGTTATTGGTCTGGTTCAAGGTCTCTGGTTTCTGCTACACCGTCAATGCTGGGCCCTCACTGGAACTCCTCTTGGTTATCCTGCTGTTGCCCTGTGTTTTGGAGATCCTGTAGCTTTGGCTCTGTAGGGCCAGTTCCTTCACATGCTTTGCCCTATCACAGATGGGGCGGATGTTGGGGTAGGCCAACTCATAACCCTGGTTCTGGGCCTGGGTAGCCCACCAGCTCTCCCCTGTCCTCACACCAGGGTGAGCTCTCCTGCATTGTCCTGGAGAGTTCGCCCCTTGCAGCAATGAGCAAGGGGTGGGGCCAGTTCTCCTGCTTTCACATCCTCAGGGTTGGCCTTCCCACACCTATACCTGCAGGACCAGTTCTACTGTGTTGCCCAGGCATGGTGTAGGGGTCACTCTCCACTGCAGCTGATGAGGGTCAGGGCCAGCTCTCCTGCTCTTATACCTCAGGAACAGCTCTCCCACCTACCTCAGCTGTTGATTGGGGGGGGGGGGCATCTCTCACCCGCCCATGCCGTCACATGACAGATGAGTAATGGGGACAGCTCTCCCATGCTAACAACTTCAGGGATGCCTCACCCACACCTCCGCCAACAGGATAAAAAGAAATAAAAGAGCAAGAATATAAGATTCAAAAAGAGGAACTGTCATTTAAAGTTTAAAATACTCTCTGCAACTGATACCTACTGGCAAAGGGGAAATCAGTTTTCTCCAATGGAGAGCAACAGGGTATATCAATCACACCACAGGGAGGGTCCATGCCCAGGAGTAGTTGGTCAGAACAAAATGAACACCATACTATTTTGTGGATTTTTTCAGTCCATTTTGTTTTGTTCTGACTTTTGTTTGGTGGTTGCCTTCTTTTGCATGGTTGTTTTGGTTTTCATTGTTGTGTTTTTGTGGGATATTTTTCTGTTTCTTGTTTTTGGGGGTTTTGTTTCTAGTTTGTCTTGAAAGAGATAGAAATAACATAAAGTTGTATGGACAGGGAGGTGGGGGAGACCTGTGAGGAGTTGGGGAGGGGAAAAACATGATTGAAATATGTTTTGTGAAAAAAAATATTTTAATAAAAAATAGAAATTAAGTTGATTTTTAAAAAGAAGGAGTATGTTATACTTTGACAAAACTAAAAGTGCAGGGTCAGAGAGAGACATAGATGAATGCTTGAGTAACTCAAATGAAGCATCTTGTCTTAGTTAATATTCAGAGGTTTAGTCCATTTCACCATGCTGTGTACTATGGAGGGATGCAGACAGACATGGTGCTGGAGAAGGAGCTGAGTCCTACATCCAGATCCACAGGCAGTAGGAATAGAGAGAGCTACTGGGCCTGGCTTGGGCTTCTAAAACCCCAAAGCCAACCCCCACTGACACACTTCCTCCGATAAGGCCACACACTCCAACAAAGCCATAAGTCCTAATCCTTTCAAATAGTGCCATGCCCTATGAGCCTATAGGGGCATTTTCTTTCAAACCACCACACATCCCTACAAAAAGATCAAGGGAATCTGTCTTTCTCCTTGTCTGTCTGGACAAATAGAAGAATGAAAGACTTACCATTGCCTTGAGGTCATTATCTAGAGCATCAGTTCTCAACCTGTAGGCTGTGACCCCTTTCACAGAGGTTGCCTTGTACCATCAGAAAACATAGATATTTACATTATTATTCATAACAGTAGCAAAATTACAGTTATGAAGTAGCAATGAAAATAATTTTGTGGTTGGGAGTCATCACAATATGAGGAACTATATATTAAGGTGTCTCAGCATTAGGAAGGTTAGAACCATTGGTCTAAAGGGAAAAAAAATTATTTGCCATTAATTTTCACAATAAAAGTGCCAAAAATGACCCTATGGTTTTTGAGATGCCCCTGAGATTTCTGTCCTTAAATCAAAACATTGAACTGTTCTGAGGCTAAAGAAAACAAAATAAAATAAAAGCTGACTATCTTCCACCAAATTTTCTGTAAATAGTTGAAGGAATCCCCATAGTTTGAGAGGAAGATAGAAATTGTCTTCTCAGTGGGGTTCTCTCCTTTCAAGTGTCCCTAAGGGGGAAAGTAGCCATTCCATTCTGGACCTCCTTCTTTCTTATGTCCACCAGAGTGCTGTAGGGCCTGAGAGATGGCTCAGTGGATGTCTTAGATACTGTTCTATTGCTGTGAAGAGGCACCATGACCAAGGCAACTCATAAAGGAAAGCATTTAATTGGGGCTTGCTTAAAGTTTGAGAGGTTAGTACATTTTCATCATGGTGGGGAGCATGGCAGCAGACAGGCATAGTGCTGAAGAAATAGATAAGAACTTCATTCTGGCCAATAGAAAAAGAAATAAATGGGCTTAACATGAACTTTTGAAACCTCAAAGCCCACCCCCAGTGACACACTTCCTCCAACAAGGCCACACCTATGGTGATATTTTATTTGTATTAAAATGTTATTTGTATGTTAATAAATAAAGTTCCCCGGGGGTCAGAGCTATTAGCAAGCCATAGGAAAGCAGGGCAGTGGTGGTGTAATCTTGTAATCCCAGCACTTGGTAGGCAGAGCTAGGTAAGTCTCTGTGTGTTCAGGGATACAGCCAGTATTGGATACACATGCCTTTAATCTCAATACCAATCATAGAAAACCTGGAGGCCTATACAGACAGGCCCTGACGAGGCGGTCATGTGGTTGGGTTTACAACCAATGAGAAGGCAGAACAGGAACTCTATATGAAGACTTCAACACAGGGGTAGTGTTGCTTGAGTTTTCCTGCCTGGCCCACAGTCAGGACAAATCTCTCTCACCCGCCAGTCCCAAGCCGCTCAAACCCGACCAAGTAAACACAGAGACTTATATTGGTTACAAACTGTATGGCCGTGGCAGGCTTCTTGCTAACTGTTCTTACAGCTTAAATTAATCCATTTCTATTAATCTATACCTTGCCACGTGACTTGTGGCTTACCGGTACTTTACATCTTCCTTGTCCTGATGGCGGCTCGCAGTGTCTCTTTCCTCAGCCTTCCACTTCCCAGCTCTATTCTCCTCCTTGTCCTGCCTATACTTCCTGCCTGGCCACGGGCCAATCAGTGATTTATTTATTGACCAATCAGCAACACATTTGACATACAGACCATCCCACAGCACCTCCCCTTTTCTTTTCTTAAAAAGGAAGGTTTTAACCTTTACACATCTCCAAAGTCAGCTTGGTATATTTGGGAATTTGGGCGTAGCTTCTCTTACTACTTCCTGCTGGAGGGGGGCGCTGTATCTTATGGGGACACAAAGAATATTTTAGGATTATGGAGTAGTCCATGAGGGTGTATCGTCTGAGCCAGTTGCCTTGAAACCATTCTGGATGTTGGATCATCTGGGCCATGGTGTCATCGGAGACCTTTCAGGGGGTCTTGGCTGGTCAAACCTGATGTGTCTTAATCTGGAACAAATCCATAGCCTCTGGCTTTCTGTGGAAACAAAAGCAGAATCTCCTTTCCAAAGCAACATATCCTTATATCCAAATTTTGAAGTCAAGGTACCTTTAAAATATACATTTTGGCATAACTCAACAGCTTTTGTAATCAAATGTTTTTCTTCAGTTACGAATATCAAAGAGAACATAATCCAGATTCTCTGTGTGGTAGCCATCTTTACGTGGCTTATTTTTTTATATTAGCTTGAGCCTATTGCTTTAAACTGCAGCCTTCTAAGCCTGAAACGGCGCTGGTGTTGTGGCTGCTGGCTCCGCCCACTTCAGCTTCCCAACATGGCGACGGCGGTATGCTTACCGCCAGCTCTGGGAGCCATCGTGGGTCTATGCTTTTATCCAAGCAGCATGTAGCCCAGAAACCTCTTTTTTTTTGTTTTATACTAGCAAAGGCTAAATCCATCAAGCAGCTTAATGTGCCACTTGCAGAGGCCTCATTCCTGCCATACTGCAGGTCGAGCGCGCACGCCAGCAACCCGCCAGTAGCTCAAACCGGCAGCTGCCGCTCATTTGAGAGAAACAATTAGGAACTGTTTTTAGCTCCGTTTTAGAATCTTTTTTGTCAGTTTTTAGGTGGAAACTCTTGCCACCACGTTGGACACCATTTGTAACTAGAGTTTTTCTGCCTGGCCCACAGTCAGGACAAATCTCTCTCACCCGCCAGTCCCAAACCGCTCAAACCCGATCAAATAAACACAGAGACTTATATTGGTTTCAAACTGTATGGCCGTGGCAGGCTTCTTGCTAACTGTTCTTACAGCTTAAATTAATCCATTTCTATTAATCTATACCTTGCCACGTGGCTTGTGGCTTACCGGTACTTTACATCTTCCTTATCCTGATGGCGGCGGCGGCTGGCCGTGTCTCTCGACTCAGCCTTCCACTTCCCAGCTCTATTCTCCTCCTTGTCCCGCCTATACTTCCTGCCTGGCCACGGGCCAATCAGTGATTTATTTATTGACCAATCAGCAACACATTTGACATACAGACCATCCCACAGCACCTCCCCTTTTCTTTTCTTAAAAAGGAAGGTTTTAACCTTTACACATCTCCAAAGTCAGCTTGGTATATTTGGGAATTTGGGCGTAGCTTCTCTTACTACTTCCTGCTGGAGGGGGGCGCTGTATCTTATGGGGACACAAAGAATATTTTAGGATTATGGAGTAGTCCATGAGGGTGTATCGTCTGAGCCAGTTGCCTTGAAACCATTCTGGATGTTGGATCATCTGGGCCATGGTGTCATCGGAGACCTTTCAGGGGGTCTTGGCTGGTCAAACCTGATGTGTCTTAATCTGGAACAAATCCATAGCCTCTGGTGGCCCGTACGGGGTCTCCAAATGGAGGCGTGGGTTCGAATCCCACTTCTGACACCAGCCGGTTGTGGTGGCGCATGCCGGTAGGATTTGCTGAAGGAGGCGGAGGCAGGAGGATCACGAGTTCGAGGCCAGCCTGGGCTACACATAAACTACTGGCGGGTTGCTGGCGTGCGCGCTCGACCTGCCGCCATATGGCGGGAATGAGGCCTCAGCAAGTGGCACATTAAGCTACATTGTGGATTTAGCATTTGCTAGTACAAAAAAAAAAAAAAAAGAGGTTTCTGGGCTACACGCTGCTTGGATAAAAGCGTAGACCCACTATTTCTGAGACTTGATGGTTCCCAGAGCTGGCGGAACCGCCATGTTGGGAAGCTAAAGTGGGCGGAGCCAGCAGCCACAGTGCCGTTTCAGGCTTAGAAGGCTGCAATTTAAAGCAACAGGTTCACAATAAGACAGATTCAGATGTAATAGTTTAAAATGTGTGTAAAATATACGTAGGCTTGAAAGAGACAAAAAAAGGTGATATATACAGTATAGAAACAAATACATGGTTTTAAAAAATAAAGTCTTTAAAGAGACAGTAAAATTAATATAAAAAATAAGCCACGTAGAGATGACTATTACACAGAGAGTCTGGATTGTGTTGTCTTTGGGATTCTTAACTACAGAGAGATGTTTGATTGTAAAGGAAGCTGAGTTAAACCAGTACGTATATTTTAAAGATACTTTGACTTCAAAATTTGGATGTAAGGATATGTTGCTTTGGAAAAGAGTCTCTTTTGTTTCCACAGAAAGCAAGAGGCTATGGATTTGTTCCAGAGTAAGATACATCAGGTTTGACCAGCCAAGACCCCCTGAAAGGTCTCCGATGACACCATGGCCCAGATGATCCAACATCCAGAACCGTTTCAAGACAACTGGCTCAGATGATACAGCCTCACGGACTACTCCATGATTCTAAAATTTTCTTTGTTTCCCCAGAAGATACAGCGCCCCCCTCCAGCAGGAAGTAGTAAGAGAAGCTACGCCCAAATTCCCAAATATACCAAGCTGACTTTGGAGATGTGTAAAGGTTAATACCTTCCTTTTTAAGAAAAGAAAAGGGGAGGTGCTGTGGGATGGTCTGTATGTCAAATGTGTTGCTGATTGGTCAATAAATAAATCACTGATTGGCCCGTGGCCAGGCAGGAAGTATAGGCGGGACAAGGAGGAGAATAGAGCTGGGAAGTGGAAGGCTGAGTCGAGAGACACGGCCAGCCGCCATCAGGATAAGGAAGATGTAAAGTACCGGTAAGCCACAAGCCACGTGGCAAGGTATAGATTAATAGAAATGGATTAATTTAAGCTGTAAGAACAGTTAGCAAGAAGCCTGCCACGGCCATACAGTTTGAAACCAATATAAGTCTCTGTGTTTATTTGATCGGGTTTGAGCGGTTTGGGACTGGCGGGTGAGAGAGATTTGTCCTGACTGTGGGCCAGGCAGAAAAACTCTAGTTACAGGGTAGCTCTGGTTCGGAGAGGTAGGACCACCACAGGAGGAAGGGTAAGGTTTTAGCTCTTAGCTCTGACCTTTTGGCTTTCTTCTTTGCATTGGTTCTGTGTTTCTTATTTAAAAAGATGGTTGGTTACATCTACACACACCTACTTCAACAAGAATATACTTCCTAATCCTTCTAATCCTTTCAAACAGTTCCACTCCATGGTGACCAGGTATTCAAATATATGAGCCTTTAGGAGCCATTCTTATTCAAACTACCACAGTGGGTAAAGGCACATGCTGCAAGCCTGATAACCTGAGTTTCATCATTGGGACCTTCACTTGCATAGTATGGCACAACCTCCCCCCACAACATACATACATACATACATACATACCTTAGTAAAAAGAATATCACAGGAAAGGGCTTGAAAGGCAGAGATGCACTTCTGTAGATTAAAAGTCAGCATTTGCAAGCAGATGTGGTGGTGGACACCTTTAATCCCAGCACTTGGCAGGCAGATCTCTGAGTTCAAGGCCAGCTTAGTCTACAGAGCAAGTTCCAGGACAATCAGGGCTACAGAGAAAGCCTGTCTTGAAAAAAGAAAGGCAGGAAGGAAAAGGCAGCATTTGCAGCACAGCTGGCTGTGCTTCAGACCCCTCTATCTCCACCACCACTGACTGCATTGGCCCAGGCCCTAGGCAGTTACCTCCTGGGGGTGCTCCTATAAGATCAAAGATTTGAGCTGGGCGTGTTGGTGCATGCTTTTAATCCCAGAACTCAAGTTCAAGGCCAGCCTCATCTACATAATGTGTTCCAGGACATCCATTGCTATATAGAGAGATTCTGTGTCAAAAGAAAAAAAAGATTTTGCAGAGCCAGTTAGCTTCAAATTTTCCACAGAACAGAGGGTCTTAAGGAAACATCTCTGCAAAGATACAACTAACACCACTTATCCACAGATAGTATATATGTAGACTGCAGAACTTCAGGAGTGTGGTATTAGAATGTAACAACCACAGATATAAGGGTTCTCTCTCTGGTAGATATAGAATCCAGCTAGGCCAAATTCAACCAGCTTGCATGTCCCACCACTTGTCACAAGACTGTTCTCTGACCTCAGATCTTGATGAATAATACAATTTGCACAAAGGAAATCTAGGCCTCTTAGAAACTGTCACATGAGACTCTTTAAGGCCTTAGCTGGAAAACCTGGGTGGGGGTGCCTTGTCTATATGTGTCCTTAGGTCTTGGTCTATATGCTCAGGATCACCGTAGTCTCTTGGTCAGATCAGGAATGGCATAGACATCCATCACAAAGACAACACAGATATGCTCAAATGTTCCCAGCCTCCTCAGTAAGACCTCAAAACCTCATGCTGATGGGAAGGCCCACTCAACCTCCTCTTCCACTGGGGACTCTTAAGGACCATAAAGTGGCCACTCTGTAGATCATGGACCTTATACAATATCCCTTAAGCACTGGTGCCAATTTTAACCACTGACTTGTACTGAGAGGTAACATTCATCAGATGAAAGGGATATCCTGATGATGAGCCAAGAGGGGCATAGCTGTTTATTGGAGCCTAGGAACTGATTCCTGTGGTACCATATTCCAAGGGTCAGTCCCATGCAGCTGGATGTCATGGGCAAGACCACAGACACAGGCTGCAGACTCCCTCCTGTCCTTGGTCAGATTTATGCCTAAGCATTTCATAGGTTTTTAATGATATTATTTGTACATGATATTATTTCAGTTTACATTTGTTAATCACTACAATGTTCTATTTTGACCTTGTATTGTGAAATTGTTATAATCTAACTTGTTTTAGTAGTTTTTTGATAGTTGTTTTTTTTTGTATTTTCTACATAGATGACCATTTCATTTGTTCTTAAAGACAATTTTATTTTTTCCTTTTTCCATTTTGTCTTTTTATTTCTTTTCCTTGCTTTTACCACTAGCTAGAACCTCTAATACAATATCAAACTAGAAATGATCAGAACAAATATGTTTTAATTTTTTATTGTTTGACAGTTTCATATATATTTAAAATGAATTTTAGTCCTTTTACCCCTAATCCCCTCTCTTACCACCCCCATACACACACATCCAGCTGGAACCCTTCTCAAGTAGTCCTCCTCCTATTTTACTTTTTTCTTTTTGCATATAAACCATCAAATTGAATTACTTTCTTGCCCAAGCACGGGTGGGAGTTTACTGGAGCACTGAAAAAAAATGACACACTGTCCTACTCTCTTGAGGGTTGGGGGTGATGTGAATTGTCAGCTTTTTACCACTGTCCAACTTGGATGAACCGAGTGTTTACCCTGAACAGCCTTGGTGATAACATTCAAGGCAGAGACTGTCCGAGCCCATCCTAGTCTGGACTAATGCAGTGCTTCCCCCTCAAGACTCCTGAGATGTGGACCACCAGAAGAAGGTGGAGACTTTTGCCTTTCCAGCAGAACTTGGTCAACCTAAGCCCCTCATCATGACTACTTTCTATTCTAACAAGGGAATGTTCCTTCAGAAATTGATCTCTAATGCTTCAGATGTCTTGGACAAGAGTTGCTATGATAGCCTGACAGATCCATCCAAGTTGGACAGGGGTAAAAAGCTGAAAACTGACATCATCTGCAACTCTCAGAAATGCATCCTGACTTTGGTGGAGACAAGCTTTGGCATGACCAAGCCTGACCTCATAGATAATTTGGAAACCATTGCTCAGTCTGGCACAAAACTTTCATGGAGGCTCTCCAGGCTGGTGCAGACATCCCTAGGATTCAGCAGTTTCAGGTTTGTTTTAGTTAGGGTTTCTATTGCTGTGATAAAACATCATGACCAAAAGCAACTTGGAGAGTAAATGGTTTATTTCATCTTACAGCTTGTAGTCCATCATTCAGGAAACTCATATCAGGAACTCAAGGTAGGAACCTAGAGGCAAGAACTGAGGCAGAGGCCATGGAGAAATGCTGCTAACTGGCTTGCTCCTCATGACTTGTTCAGCCTGCTTTCTTATACATACCAGGACTGCCTGCCCAGGATAGCACCACCTGCAATGGGCTGGACCCTCCCCTCCCATGTCAATCACTAATTTTAAAAATGCCCCCACAGGAGTGAAGCATGGTGGTGCATACCTTTAGCTCCAGCACTCAGGAGGCAGAGGCAGGTGGGTCTCTGTGAGTTTGAGGCCACCCTAGTTTACATAATGAGTTCCAGGATAGTAAGGGCTATACAGAGGAAACCCTGTCTCAAAAAAAATGGCTGAAAGTAGTGCAAGCCTTTAATCCCAGCACTTGGGAGGCAGGAGCAGGTGGGATCTATGTGAGTTCAAGGCCTGCGTGGTCTACATAGTGAGTTCCAGGACAGCCAGGACTACTTAGAAAGACTCTATCTCAAAAAAAGAAAAAAAGAATAAAAGAATAAAAGAATGGAAGAAAGAAAGAGAGAGAGAGAGAGAGAGAAAGAAAGAAAGAAAGAAAGAAAGAAAGAAAGAAAGAAAGAAAGAAAGAAAGAAAGAAAGAAAAAGGAAGGAAGGAAGGAAGGAAGGAAAGAAGGAAAGAAGGAAAGAAGGAAGGAAGGAAGAATCCACAGGCATGCCTCCAGGCCATTTTTTGTTTTTGTTTGTTTGTTTGTTTGTTTGTTTGTTTGTTTGTTTGTTTGAGACAGGGTTTCTTTGTGTAGCCTTGGCTGTTCTAGAACTCACTCTGTAGACCAGGCTGGCCTCCAACTCACAGAGATCTGCCTGCCTCTGCCTCCTGAGTGCTGGGATTAAAGGCATGCACCACCACTGCCCGGCTGCTTCCAGGCCAGTCTTATAGAGTGATTTTTTTCAGTTGTGGTTTCTTCTTTTCAGATAAACCTAGCTTGTTTCAAGTTGACAAAAAAGACAATATTGGATTCCATTCTGCCTCTCTGGTGGCAGAGAAAGTTGTGATCACAAAACACAATGATGATGAACACTATGCCTGTGAGTCTTCTGCTGATGGATCCTTCACTGTATAGGCATATCACAGTGAGCCTATTGGCCAGGATATAAAAGGGATCCTTCACCCCAAAGACCAGACAGAATACTTAGGAGAGGAGGGTCAATGAGGTGGCAAAGAAGTACTCACAGTTCATGGGCTATCCTATCACTCTTCATTTGGATAAGGAAGGACAGAAGCAGATCAGTGATAATGAGGCAAAGTAAGAGAAAGAAGAGGACAATAAGAATGATAAGGAGAAGCCTAAGATTGAAGATGTATGAGCAGATAAGGAGGATGATACCAGTAAAAATTTTTTTAAAAAAGTAAACCAAGAAAATTAAGGAGAAATACACTGGTCAGAAATAATTGAGCCAGACCAAGAGCATGTGGACCAGAACCCCTGATGGTATCACTTAAAAACGAATATAGTAAATTATATAAGACCTTCACCAGTGATTGGGAAACCAGTTGGCAGTTAAACACTTCTTTATAGAAGGTCAATTGGAATTCAGGGCACTGTTCATCATCTCTTGGTAAGTTCCTATTGTCCTCTTTGAGAATATCAAGAAGAACATCAAGCTCTGTGTCCATCATATGTTCATGATGGACAGCTATGATGAGTTAATACCAAACTATCTCAACTTATCTGTGATATGGTTGGCTCCAAGGATGAACATCCCCCAAGAAATGCTCCAGTAGCGCAAAACCTTGAAAGCAATGTGAAGAAAGACTTTGAGCTCATCCCTAAGCTGGCAGAAGACAAAGAGAACTACAAGAAATTCTATATTCTCTAAGAACATAAAGCTTGGAATCCATGAAGATTCTACTAGCTGACAATGATGCCTCTCTGAGCTACTGGGATACCACACCTCTCAGTCTGGGTATGAGATGACTTTCATATCAAAGTATGTATCGTCCATGAAGGAGACACAGAAATCAGTTTACTACATCACTACTGTAAGCAAAGACTGGGTAGCCAACTCTGCCTTCATGGAGCATATGAGGAAGTGGGGCATTGAGGTGGTATATATAACTAAGCCTATTTACAGGTACTGCATGCAACAAGTCAAGGAGTTGTATGGGGAAAAGCCCAGTATCTTTGATCAAGGAGGGCATGGAGCTACCAGAGGATGAGAAGGAGAAGAAAATGAAGTAGAACAAGGGAAATTTTCAGAATCTTTGAAAGCTCATGAAGATCTTGGATAAGAAAACTGAAAAGGTGACAATTTCCAATAAGCTTGTCTCTTCACTGTGCTGCATTATGAAAAGCACTTATGGATGGATGGACTGTCATCATGAAGGCCCAAGCACTCCAAGACTACTCTACAGTTGGCTACATAATGGCCAAAAAAGCACATAAAGATCCATCCTGGCCATCCCCTTATGGAAAGCCTGCAGCAAAAGACTGAGACAGACAAAATGGCAAGGCTGTCCGAACCTAGCAGTGCTACTGTTTACTACTGTTGAAAACCACTTTACTCTCCCCTGGCTTCTCCCTGGAGGATCCTGAGACCCACGCCAACTACATCTACTGCATGATCATACGAGGCCTGAGCACTGATGAAAACGAAGTGACCGTAGAGCCGAGCGCAGCTGAGCCCACCACTTTTGATGATGAAGATACTGTCATTTCCCATGGAAGAAATAAGAGTTGCCCCTGGGAAGCCTGTGCCCTTTGTCTACGTTTCCCTTTGGCTCCCTGGCAGTTTTGACTAAGCTTGACCCACCTGGCTCTCTGCTGATGCCTATAGGCTATCTTCTTCTCTCCTGTCCTTAGTGGCTTAAGGCAGAAAAGTCTCCCCTCCTTCACCAAATAGCAGGGCTGGGTGTTGTGCATTATGTTTTGTTCATTTGTTTATTTTGTCCTGAAATGAAAAGCTTGCAAAATAAAGAGGCTGTAGTTTTTAAAAAATAGTGCCCCCCAATCTCCCAACAACCATTAACTACCAATAGTCTCTCCAGGAGGGATGGGGCCTCATGGGTCTCTCCCTGATCCATGATGAAATGCTGAGAAGCTTAATCTAGTACAAGTGTTCTTTGGATAACCACAGCTACAGTAAATTCATGAATGCATCAGCTATGTTATTTCCAGAAGATGTCTTTTTGTTACATATCTCCCTATTCTCTGGCTCTTACATTCTTTCTATTTCCTCTTCCATGATGTTCTGTGAGCCTTGGAAGGGAAGATATAGCTATCCCATTTAAGGTCAAGCATGCTACCATCACTTATTCTTCATACTTTGGCCAGTTACAGGTTTTTACATTAATGAGCACTCACTATTTACATTGTTCTTGATCCAAATGGACAACTTTAGCCTTTCATCAGATCAGGTATAGACTATTCAATTGTGTGTGTGTGTGGGGGGGGGGTGTTGGTAGGTGTGTGGATATGGGTGCACTTATGTGTACATGCATGTGGAAGCCAGAGACAACCTTGGGTGCTGTTTTTCAGGTACCATTCACCATTATTTTAAGATATGGTCTCACTGGCCTGGAACTCATGAACTAGGCTATGCTGGCTGACCAGAAAACCCAAGAAATCTGCATATTTCTATCTCCTCAGCACTGGAATTACAAATTCTACACCATGCCCGGCTTTTTATGTGGATGCTGAAGATGGAATTCAGGTCCTTGTGCCTGCCAGGCAAGCACTTTACCAACTGAGCTAGACCTCTAACCTTATTTTTTCACTTCCTGGATAACATCTTTTGATGTACAAAAGTTTTTATATTTTGTTTTGTTTTGTTTTTTTCAGGCCAAGGATGGCTCAGCAGGTAGAGGGGCCTGCCTCCAAGACAGAATCTGAATTTGTTTCCCAGGGCCCACATGGTGGAAGGAGAGAACTGTTCCTCAGGTGTTGTCCTGTGTCCTCCAGACATGTGCCATGGCATGTGCATACCTTTACTCACACACACAAATAAATATTTTTTAAAGTTTTCAATTTCCACAAAGTCTAATGTATTGATGTCATTCTTTAGTTACTTGTGTTTTTGATAGCATATCTAAGAGACTCATTCTCAATTCAAGGTCATGTGTGTGTTCGCCTGTTTCTTTGTAAGAGTTTACAGTTTTAGCTCTTCGATTTGCATCTTCAATTCATTTTGAGTTACCTTTTGTCTATGTTGTGATGTATTGAAGCTAAATTCATAGTTTTGCGCAAGGAGATCTAGTTTTCCCGGCACTGTTTTTTAAGTAGGCAGTTCTATGCCTCTCCAAACAATCTTAGCACCTTGTTGAATGACAACTAACCAGAGATGGATAGATAAGGCACATTTTAATTGATAAAAACTTACCTTTAGCGGATGTGGTACAAATTCTATACCTAGAGGATACTTCAAGTTATCTTTTGTTGAAATATATAGCTATACAAGCCCAAATAGTTTCTCAAGTAGTGGCTTTTTGCTTCTGTTAGGAGTATCTTTCTTAAGCAAACACTTAAATGTGGCAACATTTTTAAAATAGGTTGTCTCTACATTTGATCCTTCCTAATGGTTTGGGTAATTTTTTTTTTTTTGGTTTTTCGAGACAGGGTTTTTCTGTAGTTTTGCGCCTTTCCTGGAACTCACTTTGTAGACCAGGCTGGCCTCGAACTCACAGAGATCCGCCTGCCTCTGCCTCCTGAGTGCTGGGATTAAAGGCATGCGCCACCACCGCCCGGCTGGTTTGGGTAAATTTAATGCTGTAAAATTGTAAGTCCTCTCAAAAATCATTCTATTTTGGTACAAACTATAAATTTATCCAATTACAAAGAGGAACTTCATCAAAAGATGCTTCAAAGTCAAGATATTCCAACATTCAATTATAGAATTGCAAAATTAAATCTTAGAAATCATTTGAACTCTCATCAATTAATTTCAGTTCCCCTGAAATAAACTCAACGCCTTCCTGTTTGCAAGCTTTGTTTGCAATTATTCCACTTTTCTGAAATTTTCAAATGAGCTATCAATGAATACTATGATTAAAAATGTCCAAATGCTTTGGAGAAATAAAAAAAAAATGAAGTCGGAAGACTTAAAACATTTGGCTAGTTTTATGTCAACTTGACACAAACTAGAGTCATCAGAGAAGAAGGAACTTCAATTGAGAAAATGCCTCCATAAGATCCAGCTGTGAATGGCACACGCCTTTAATCCCAGCACTTGAGAGGCAGAGGCAGGCAGATCTCTGTGAGTTCAAGGCCAGCCTAGTCACAGAGCTAGTTCCAGAGCTAGGGCTGTTACACAGAGAAACCATGTCCCTCCCTGCCCCCCCAAAAAAAAGATCCAGCTGTGAGGCATTTTTTAATTAATGATTGGAAGGGAGGGCCCATCCCATTGTGGGTGATGCCATCCCTGAGCTGGTGGTCCTGAGTTCTATAAAAAAGCAGGCTAAGAAAACCAGGAGAAGCAAGCCAGTAAGCAGCACCCCTCCATGGCCTCTGCACCAGTTCCTGCCTCCAGGATCCTGCCCCGTTTGAGTTCCTGTCCTGACTTCTTTCTATGATGGACTATGATATGAAAGTATAAGCCAAATAAACCCTTTCTTCCCCAACTTGCTTTTTGGTCATGGTGTTTCATTGCAGCAATAGAAACCCTGACTAAGACAGCAGTGCCAAAGTTGAACACATAGAGTGATTAACAAAGTAGTTCTTTAAGGCTCAGACATTTGATAATACATGCACTGATATGCTAAGTGTTGTTTTTATTATTTGAAACACTTTTGTATACAATGTATTTTGATCATGTTTTCTCCTCCTCCAACTCCTCCCAGATCTTCCCCTCCTCTCTATCCACCCAACTTTATTCTCTTTTTGTCTCTCTCAAAATTGCAAAAAGAAAGTCAAACTAAACCAAAATAAATGAGATCTTTATTTAGCATTAGTTTTCAGTTTTGCTTTGTTTGTGGAAGCACATCTTACCACCTCATGCAAGCTGGCCTGGAACTTGCAATCCTTCTGTCTCAGCTGGGAATCACACTGCAATGAACCACTACACCACGTTTCAACATCAATTTTGTCATACAATTTGCATTTAAGTTACTCTAACACTGTATAATTAAAGACATTTGTAATTGTTGACAACTACAACTTCTGTATTGGTTGGTATAATATTATAGCTTGTCTTTTCACAGTTAACTATGAATTGTGTGTGTGTACCTTGACTAATACTAAATATAGCTCAGTTCCATAGACTTTTCAGTTTTACTAAGAATATTGTCCTGACTCTGATGTTTTGCTACACCAAAACTTAGATTTTAACTACTATTCTCTCCCTGATAAGTCATTTTATTTCCAAATACTAAAGTTTTAAAAATGGATTTACTATAGCATGACAGATGTTACACCTTTTACAGAATGAAACTCTAAAGGCTTTATTTAGATCCATGAACCAGATAGAAATATCAAACTATATTTGGAACGAACTGATATTCAAAGCATCTGATAACACTAATAGAAAACTGCTGTCAGGTAACTCTTCATGAACTTCCTCACCTTGTGATGAAGCCAACCAACAACAGCTATTGTTTCACTTTTTATACAAGGACAAGAAAACCCTGGAATAAACTTCAGTTAGAAGAGCAAAGTGAAAAGAAATGTTGTGTAAAATCATATGTAAAAATCTTTAAGACATGGACAATGAGTAGCCAGTCTGAGATCACGGTAGATCACAGACATACCTAAAGGGTAAAAGCATTTTAAAATCCATGGGCAGCTCTGCTACTCAGAATCCAGTGATGACAGACTGTGAGCCAACACCCTAAATGTTTACATTCAAGATTAATGCCATGGCTGGAAATGTAGCTCTATTGGTAGAGTGCTCAACTACCGTGTATAAAACTCAACGTCCATTTCTAGCATCACATAAATCAAGCATAGTGGCATGTGCCTTAATTTCAGGACATGGGAGGTAGAGGAAAGAAGATTAAGGACAGGGAATTTGAGTCCAATCTGGAGTACATGAGACTCTGTCTCAAAAAAAGATTAATATTTCTTGAACTTTTCCCTGCTGCCCTAGAAAGAAAAAGCAACCACACTCAAAACACTAATAGCAAAATCAGAAACAGAAGCAATTTTAGAGGACAGGAAATAAGCAATGGAGAGACTTATAAAAAAAACAAAAGGAAAGTTAACTTGTGAGATACTGGCCTTCAGAGAGAGCGAGAGCATGCAATAGATCTGTACATAAGCAAATATTTTCCACTACTATTGAACACACCTCTTTTCTTCTTATCTAACTCC
The DNA here is from genome assembly GCF_007827085.1 of Peromyscus californicus insignis. Lineage (NCBI taxonomy): Eukaryota > Metazoa > Chordata > Mammalia > Rodentia > Cricetidae > Peromyscus > Peromyscus californicus. The sequence goes on along the minus strand of NW_026294391.1, from coordinate 31,425,808 downwards.
TGAGTTCTAGAGGAACAAATGATTTCATATGCAGTTACAAAATTTAACATAATAAGGAATTCAAATTACTCTTAAATTCATGTATTTATGCATAGATACACTTATTTTTATATGTTTATGCCTACAGATATATGCCGATTTGGCTATAAAACAGGTGAATTAGAAACTAGGTAGTCGCTGGGCAGTGGTGGTACACCCCTTTAATCCCAAAACTCGGGAGGCAAATGCAAGTGGATCTCTGTGAGTTCAAGGCCAGCCTGGTCTACAGAGTGAGTTCTAGGACAACCAGAGCTACACACTGAAACCCTGTCTTGAAAAACCAAAAAGGAAAAAAAGAAAAAGAGAAAAGAAAGAAACTAGGTAGGCATTGCACCCTAGTGTTTTGTGACTAGGTCTCCTTCTGTAATTTGTTCTTTGTTTGTCTGATTTTCCTTTCTTTCTTTTATCCTCATGCAGCCCAAAGGTTGGTCCTGAACTCACACTCCAGCTGCCAATCTTTAACGCTAGGATCACAGGCATGTGCCACCATGTTCAACAGTTTTCTTTCTTTCCTTCTTTTCTCCTTTCCTTCCTTCCTCCACAACCCCCCCCCATTTCTCTTTTGAGACAAGGTCTCATATAGTACAGTCTGGTCTCATACTCAATATGAAGTTGAGGATGGCACTGAACTGTTAATCCTCCTGCCTCACCTTCCCTAGTCTCTTAAACGCTGGAATTACAGGCACCTCGATTATAAAATTCTTTAACACAATTTTCATTTCATTTTGACTATAAAATTTCATGATATTCATTAACTATAAATTTTACCTTTTGATTTCAATTGATACTTTTCTTCTAAAATATTTAAAACATCATTTATGAAATCATAAAATTTATAACTTAAAATTTAAATTTACTTTACATATATGTATGAACATATATTCAAATTTTACACATTTTGAATATAAATGGATTTTACTGTTATAATCCTTTAGACCTTTAACATGAATAAAAGGCAAATTGCATGAAAAATCTTTGTAAAGTGGTCCTACTGGAGGTTGAAGCCCCTGCCTCACCTGTGCTGTACTAGGCAAGAGCTCCATTACTGAACTACAATCCCACACCTTTTCCTTGTCTTTATGAGGCAGAGTCCTACTAAGTTACCTAGGACGACCTCCAACTACTGATCTTCTTGCCTTAGGCTCTTCTTTTTAATTTTTAATATTATTGAGATTTCTATACATGAGTACTATATTTATATCATTTCACCCATCTCTCCTCCCATCTACCTCTTTTTTTGTTTTTGTGTTTTGTTTTTTTGTTTTGTTTTGTTTTTTCGAGACAGGGTTTCTCTGTGTAGCTTTTGCGCCTTTCCTGTAACTCACTCTGTAGCCCAGGCTGGCCTCGAACTCACAAAGATTCACCTGGCTCTGCCTCCCAAGTGCTGGGATTAAAGGCGTGCACCACCACCGCCCGGCCCCTATCTACCTCTTAACCACTTGGTATTGTATAACCTACCAGGTTGCTTGTCCCTGGAGAAAACTGAATTACAAGATTATAAAATTCTTTAACAAAATTTTCATTTCATTTTGACTCTAAAATTTCATGATACTCATTAACTATAATTTATATTTTACTTTTCATTTCAGTTGATACAACAGACACTGATTACCTGTAGCTCTTCATCTAAGGGTAGGGTAGGGCTTCCTGGTCCTCTGTATCTTAAAATCATTCTGGACCCTCTTCTGTTACTATTTTCCCCTGAGCCTTAGGTGTAGGGGTTGCATTGTAGGTGTATCGATTAGAGTTTGGCATCCCATGATCACTTGTTTTCTGCATTTTGACCAGTTGTGGATCTCTGTAATAGTCTTTATCTGTTCCATCTTTATCAAAGATGCTGAGTGATGGTTACATTTATCTGTGGGTGTAAGGAGAGTATTTAGAATATAGTTAGAAATCGTACTAGTTTGGGGAAATGGCAGTTTGGGGAAATAGCTTCTCCTCTGGATCAATGACTTCTTCAACCACAAGTAGTTACTGACTAAGCCTTACATCTAATTAGACAGCTGTTGGTTACTCCCAAGATGGAAGTGCCACTATTGCACTACTGGGGATATGCTGTCTGGGTGGTCATTGTTGTGGTAGTGTTTAGAGCAGGGTAGAACTATTGATTGCTTTTTCTCCCTTGGCAGCTTGCATAGTACCTTCTAATGCCATGAGAGCTAGTTCTCAGGGAGGAAGCTGTCAGGTCAGTTCCAGCTCACTTCCTCCAAGTTCTGTGTCTGAAGTGTATAGTGTCTTCAGCAATAAGGCCTTGCCCTCCCTGCCCATTTAAAAAACCCCAGTTTTTCCCATGTCTGCCTACATAACATCTGTGTCCTACCATTTCCCTCTCTAGAATCCTCCTCCCCACATAGTCCCTGTCTATATATTTCTGGTGCACACATCATATACATCTAACCTATGATGCTCTACTTTCCCACTGATATACCAAGAGATAGCCTACATAGCTTTGCATATGACTCTGGCTGTGACAAGAGCCACAAGAGAGGTAGCAAGGGCAATGGCAATGGCCTGTATTGTTGGGGAAGTCTCTTGAACCCTCCCCCCCATCAACAACTCAAAAAGTAGTTTCATGCCTAGTGCTGAGGTTTTTGTTAGATAGCCTGTGGCTCCTGGGAGAGTGCATCACCAGTATGGCACGACTCTATTTAAATACATATATAGTCTATTTTAAGTAAATATTAAATAATATGTTTCCCTATGGCTTTTTCAAACATCCTTAGTGTTATTTATCTCTCCTCCTTCCCTCTCCCTCTCTACTGTCCTTCCTTCCCAGTTAAAGGCCTGAAGTTTTTCTGTTTTCTCTCTTCATTGCACCTGTGTCCTACTACTGCTCTCTAGAATTCCTTCTCCCTCCCCACATAGTGATTTTCTAATTTTCTTGTTTCTGAACTTACTCCAGGTTAATATATTCCCATCTAAAGACCCAGGGCTAGAATCTACAAAAAAGAGAGAACATGCAAACAACTCTGGGTCTGGGTAACTTCGTTCAGTATAATAGCTGCTAGATTCATCAATCTACCTGTAAATGTCACTATTTAATTCTTCTTTACAGCTTAAAAGAATTCCATTGTGTATATGTACCACTTTTCATTATCCATTCATCAGTTGAAGGGCGTTTAGGTTTTTTCCATTTCCTAGTTATTGTGAATACATTAGCAATGAACTTGCCCTAGCCTCTTAAGCAGCTGGTATCACAGGCAGTACCAACACAGAACTCATAAAAATCTTGAGTACAAAAATAAAATTAATGCTTTTAATGAAATAAAGGAAAAAATTTGTCTGCCTTTTTCTTGATATAGATATTGAATGCAAGGCCTCAATCCATTCTGAGCACATTGCTCTACCACTGAGCTACATATTCAACAACATGAATTTTATGGAATAAATGCATAGTAATTCATGAGTCACTTATTAATTTACTTGCATTACATGTCTTGACTTTGCCAACCCATCCAGACTCAGACATATTTAAGTTCAGTCATCTTTGAGTTTTTGCCAATTCCATATTAAAACCATAGCAACATACATTTTTGTCATAATGAAGGTATTTTTGTTCAGGTAGGAGCACAGACATATTTTATTTAACAGCCTGCTATCTTGATTCATAACTTGTAAATATTTAAACCTAATGGAATATGGGCTTTCATTTGTCCTCTTGCCCCAGGCCCACAAATGTCAGGGGTGGCCAGAACACACCATCTGCAGATGTATATGGCAAATCACCATCTCCAAGCAGGCCTCGTACAGTAACAAGTGCTTTTAGAAATAGACAGCAGTATTTTTCCAGCATCTTCATGTCTTCTGTTTTCCATGTGGCTACTGATACCTGTATTGCCTTGTGGCAGGTAATAAATGTCCATAAATGCTTTCTGCAAGTCAGACACCTGACATCAATGGTCTTTGGAGGTAAAAATCTGTTTAATTTTTTAGTGAATATTCCCTTGGGCTCATTGCTGCCCAAAGAGTTTATTGCAGAAACAAAAATAATAAGCATTAGCTAACAATATAATAAATAATAGATGTAGGCTTATGCTGTACGATAAATGACAGAACCTTTGCAAGCTAAAGCATTGAGATTCCCTTTCTAACTTCTGCAACAGCACAGCTCAGCTTTTATTTCCTGCACACACTTCATATACATCTATCCTACAATGTCCCACATTCCCCACTGACACACCAAGAAGCAGCTTACATAGCTTTGCATATGACTCTGACTGAGATAAAAGCCACAGTAACTGAGTAGTACACAAAGATGCTCTTGAGGATAATATCTTCAAGTACATCTTGCAGCATTGCCCAAGATCAGAACACAGCTCCCACAGCTGTTAATGTTGGAAGCACTTAGTTTTATCAGGGAGTAGTCTGAATGCTCTCCTTCATCATGAGGTATGTCTAACTATCATGCAACTAGAAAGACAGGTAAACAAAAGCAGGGGTACTGGCTTTACTCCAGATTTCATTGCATGATGAAATAAGGTCTCTGATTGATGAATCTTTATCTCACTCACTACTAGGCAACACTGTGACTGAATCTGGAAGCGGCAATGGAAGTCCACCACTTGCTCCAACTTTTCTGATGATTGTTGATAATAATACCAAATTTAAAAATTGAAAACCTGGGTTATGGATAACACTCAGTTAATAGAATGATTGCCTAGCATACACAAAGCTTGGGATTTGAGCTGCAGCACCGCATAAACCAGACAGTGACACATACTTCATAATCACAGCACTTGGAAGGTAGAGCCAGGAGAATCAGGAGTTCAAGTTCACCCTCAGTTACATAATGAGTTTGAGAACAGTCTGGGATACATAAGACCAGATAGAGAGAGATGGGGGGGGGACAGACAGACAGACAGAGACAGACAGAATAAACTTATGACAAATACTAAACTAGGCAGAATGATAGAGCAACAAGGATAAATCAAAACTGTGTCAGGCCCACTGTGGTGATACTTTATTTGTGCTGAAATGTGATATTTTATTTGTGTGTTAATAAATAAAGTTGCCTGGAGATCAGAGGTCATAGTCAGCCATAAACAGAAGTCAGGCGGTGGTAGCACACGCCCTTAATCCGATCACATGGCAGGCAGAGTCTCTGTGTGTTCAAGGACACAGCCAAGTGTGATGACATGAGCTTTAATCCCAGTACCAACCACAGAGACCTGGAGGTCTGTATAGACAGGCATTGATGAGAAAGTCATGTGGCTGGGCTTAGAACCAATGAGAAGGCAGAACAGGAAGGCAATAAAAGCACAGGTTACACAGGAAGAAGCTCTCTGTGTGGAAGCTACTGCTGGTGGTAAGCTAAGGCTAGTCGTGGCTATTGCTCTGATCTCTTCGGCTATTACCTCTGTATTTGGCTCTGTTTAGAAATTTGTCTATAGTCCACAGGGACTTAAGGTCACTCTAAATGCTCCCTGCTTCTGATTCAGTCTGCAGGGTGCAGTCAAGATGGTTTTTCTAAAGTATTGCTCTGATAAGATCAGTCCTTGTTAATACACATTTCAATTACTCCCCACTCCTCTATTTTTTAATTAATTAATTTGGGGATTGGTTGAGATAGGGTTTCTCTGTGTGGTCCTGGCTGGCCTACCTCCTGAGTGCTGGGATTAAAGGAGTGTGTGCCACCATGCCTGGCATCCAGTATTCTAAAGTTAATACCTAAGCTCCCTGACGCAATAGGCTATCTGGACCCTGCCCAGCTCATCTTGGACCACTTCTCTCACATACTTCCCCTAGACGTAAAGTAAGTTTACTGATCTTCCATCTTCTTAAAATAGTACTCCTCCATGGTTTGTCTCTGATAGACCACTGTGCTGTCAAGATGCATTGTAGCCATCCTCTTTTCGTGTAAGAAAGTGGTATTTTCTGACCCTCTCTTCTAACCAGGCCATCTGTCCCTATTCCCCAGGGATGCCCATTGGATGCCTCTATTTCTCCCAGGGATGCCCGTTGGATGCCTCTATTTCCCCAGAGATGCCCATTGGATGCCTCTATTTCCCCAGGGATGCCAGTTGGATGCCTCTAGTAAGGAGGTGATACCACTAGTTTCACTCCAGATTTGATTGCATGATAAAGTAAGGTCTTTGATTTATCTACAGCCCAGATATTCCCTCATCTCTGGAACACTTGGAAGATAGAGACTTTATTATCTCAATGTCCTCAACACTTAACACACTAGACTAGTCTAAATGAGGCTGAATTGGGTTGGGGTGATCTAAGCTTATTTTCAGAATTTATTTTTCTTATATTTATCTATTTATTCAGTCTGTATGCATACGTGCATGTGAAGGTCAGAGGACAACCTGCTAGAAGAGGTTCTCCCTGTCTACTATCTAAGTCCCAAGATCATACTCAGGTCATTGTGCTTGGCAGCAAGTGCCTGTACCCACTGATCCATATCACTGGCCCCAGTGGTCCTATTTTGAAAACAATACTGCGAACCCAAATATTAAGGAATCTAAATGCCTAGTTGATGAAAATGCACTGGGTGGATGGCTGATAAGGATAATTGGAGAGATTTTGAGCAGAAAGAAATCATGTAGACAGAATTATTTTAAGAAAAAGAGTCTGGGATTGTATAGAGGACGAACTAAATTTCCACTCTTTCTAATATACTCCCTGCCAATAATGTTTCCAGTAAACCTTCTCACATTCTCTCTCCACCCACTCCATGCAAGCCTATGAAAGCAGCAAGCACATGAGAATATGGAAGGTATTTCCAAGTCAACGCTTCTCATTTTTAATGAACAGAATCCCAATTATCCTTAATATCCTGAAAAAACTCACACCAACTGGACAACAGGAAAAGAAGATAAATAGAAAATTCACAACAGAAAAAAGAGACTGATAAATAAATTAGTAATGTGATGCCAATTTTGCCTATCAAATTGTCGGAGATTATAAAATTAATAATAGTTGGAGTTTGCAAGGGTTTAGGAAAATAGCACTCTATTAGGTGTGGGAGTAGAAATTAGTACAAGGCTTCTGGACAAGAAAATTCTCAGAGATGAAGTCAAAGATATATTGTACAAAACATTCAGCACATTTACAATCACTTAGAAATCTGGAAAACAACTGAGTGACCAATAAAAGAGGAATTTAAACCTAATGTGGTGTATTGATTAACGATCCATAAATATATCCAAATACTAACACCCTGTCTTAGTCATTGGTCTATTGCTGTGAAGAGACACCATTGCCACAGGAACTCTTATAAAGGAAAACATTTCTTTGGGTGGCTTGCAGTTTCAGAGGTTCAGTCTATTATCATCATGGCAGGGAGCATGGCAGCATGCAGGAATACATGGTGCCAGAGAAGAAGCTAAGAGTTAATACATCTTCATCTACAGGCAACAGGAAGTGGTCTGAGATACTGGGCGTGGCTTGAGCATATATGAAACATCAAAGCCCACACCCACAGTGACACACTTCCCCGTACAAGATCACACCTACTCCAACAAAGCCACATTTCCTAATAGTGCCACTCCCTATGGGGCCCATTTTCTTTCAAACTACCACATATCCCAAACCTGCAAGTGTTATCTTATTTAGCTAAAAGAACTTTGCAGCTATAACTGATGATTCCATGGGTTTAATTATTTAATTTAATGTAATTAACATAAAATTCACAATATAAAAAATACTAAGGACTTGGGCTATTTCATGTTCATATTATAACTTTGGGTTTATAAAATATGTGTATATATATATATATATATATATATATATATATAATGTGTGTTTTAGATGAATATTAAGTATCTGAGTATTACCATTGATACTTGTCTAAAACTGAATGAAATGGGATACAATGATAATCCAGGACTTCAGTCTAAGTTTAACTATATTCACAGCTTTCTTTAAAAAATGTGATGGTCAAGTTGTTTTAGTGTGTGTGTGTGTGTGTGTGTGTGTGTGTGTGTGTGTGTGTGTCTCACAGGAATCTGTTCTTTTCTTTCACCATGTAGGTGGAATGGAACTTAGGCTTGGCAGCAAGCACCCTTACCTGCTGAGCCACCTAGCCAGCCCAGTAGTCAAAACTTTAAAGTTACCATTATAGTATAGAATAATTAATTTAGGATAGCCAATCATTGCTGACTTTCAGCTGAGGCTGGTAGAAGGAGTTATTTTCATGTAATTCATTTTTCTCCTAAAACAATATTAACCTAACTGCACATTCTTTGTACTTTTCATGACATAAGGGTTGAAGATACTACAACATGAATGCTGTTAAACAAGAGTTTTGCCTTACATATTTATTCATATTTTTTAAATATTTGTAGGTTTTAAAAAGAAAAAAAATCACTCAGGATTCACTAAGGCTATTGAGTTAACACTCTCTAAGTATTTTTATTATTTGTGTATTTATTTCTTCATCTATTTTAGATTTCTTAATGATTATTGTATTTTAAAGTAACAGATTTCATAATATTATGAAAAAGGTACATACCTACATTTCACCTAATTAGTAAAATTTAATATAAATCATAAAATATAATATGTTCTGCTGTGGATATCGCTCTGTATAAATAAAATGCTGATTGGCCAGTAGCCAGACAGGAAGTATAGGCGGGACAAGCAGAGAAGAGAATTCTGGGATGTGGATGTCTGAGGCAGAGAGACACTATGAGTCGCAGCCATGAAAAGCGAGATGTAAGGTACCGGTAAGCCACAAGCCACGTGGCAACGTATAGACTAATAGAAATGGGTTAATTTAAGATATAAGAACTAGATAACAAGAAGCCTGCTATGGCCATAAGGTTTGTAAGCAATATAAGTCTCTGTGTGCTTACTTGGTTGGGTCTAAGCAGCTGTGGGACTGGCTGGTGAGAGAGATTTGTCCTGACCGTGGGCCAGGCAGGACTGGAGAAAATTCCAGCTACAATGTTCAATTCAAGTTGTATGTAGAATGTATAAACACATTAAAAGAAAGTGATAGAATAATAATAAAAATTCAAGCATAACTGATGTGCCATCTTCAGGTTTCTGACATTGTTGAGTTTTACTTTTTTAACTAATCTGACAATGTGTCTTTCAATTAACATATTTAGATTTGCATTTATCCTTACCTACAATAGAATTGTATTTAAGTCTATCATCTTGCTCCTTCTTTTGTGTCTCTATTTGAGCCATTTTCCTTATTGTTATCTTCTTGTGGGTTGAGTTCTATCTCTCTTATTCAGCTAAAACTGTTGTGTAATTCTAATAATTGCTTTAGGGAATTATAGTCTGCCTCTAACTCATAGTCTGCCTTCAATAACGTAACACTTTGTATATAAGAATTTCATAATACAGAGGGAGAGGTGAAATTATGTAAATACAGTGTACTCATGCATGAAATTCTCAAAAAGAAATAATAAAAGAATCTTATAACACCATATGTCTATTACCTCCCCAGACGCAGCCACTGGGGACTCAGAATCTCTATAAATCCTTATATATTTTCTGGCAGACTTTCTCTTATTTCCTCCTTTTTTCCCCACTCAACATCACACACACTATTAATGTATCTTTTGTCCCATTATACTTTAACCTTGCTAGACTAAAATTTAAAAAGTTCACTGTGATATGTATGCAAACTAACCTAACAACCCCTAAAGATGTCCACATCCTACTCCTTAGAACCTTTAAATGTGACCTAATATAGCAAAAAGACTCTTACAGATGTAATTATGCTAAAGATCTCAAAGTGGTAAGATTATTTTTAATTGTCTGAGTGAGCCATAAATGTAATATCACAGGGTCTTTATGAGAAGAAATCCAGCCAGGCAGTGGTGGCTCACTCCTTTTAATCCCAGCACTCACTCGGGAGGCAGAGGTAGGTGGATTTCTGTGAGTTCAAGGCCAGACTGGTCTACAGAGTGAGTTACTGGACAGCCAAGGCTACACAGAGAAACCTGTCTCAAAAAAAACAGATGAAAGAAGAAAGAGGAGGAGGAGGGAGAAAAAATCGTCAAGAAGGTAGGAGCTATGGCAGCAGAAACGAGGAGGTTAGAGTGAAAGGCAGAGATTAGGATGGTGCAAGGAAGGGACCTTGAAGCAGGAACTACAGATGACCTTTGGAATTTGAAAGAAGTAAGGACACAGACTTTCTAAAGCCTCTGGAAAGAATGCAATCTTGATGACTTTTTTACTTTAGCCCAGTGAGATTGACTCTGCAGGTCTGACCTACAGAACTGTAAAAATTAAATTGTTATTTGATTGCACTAACTTTTTGTGATCTGTTAGAGCAAAGTTAAGACACTTATGCAGTCATAAAGTTACAATTTTGGAATATGCATGTATTCCATGAAGACTCATACAAAAAGCACATTTCTATCAGATGACTAAAAAACCCTGATCGCAAGGAAATTGTCCTGATAGATATTGCTTTCAGTAGTGACACTCAGGATGCAACAGACAATCCCATAGGCAGACCCTCAAGAGAAAATGCAGCCTTCAGGGACCACAAAGAAACAGAAAGTAGCATGTTGGGAAAAGACAATATTTTTAGAGCCCTTCACAAGCACAAAAGATATCTTAGCAAGTCTGAGTCAATCTCCATTTTCTCTCAGGTACCATTTTTTTTATTCTTCTCTCATACATTACATTCTGAGCACAGTCTCCCCTCCCTCCACTCCTCCCAGACCCTCCCCCTACCTCTCCTCTCCCCCAGATTCACTCCTCCTCCTCCTCCATTTCCCTTCAGAAAAGAACAGGCTTCCCAGTGATAGCAAATGAACACAGCATAACAAGTTACAATAAGACTAAGCACATAACCTCATACCTTGGCTAGAGGAGGCAACCCAGTAGAATGAAAGGGGCCCAAGAGCAGGCAAGAGAGCCAGGGACATCCCTACTCCCATTGTTAGGAGTCCCACAAAAACCCCAAGCTAAAGAACCACAGCATGCATGCAAGGGGTCTGGCGTAGACGCATGCAGGCTCCCTGATTGCCACTCCAGTCTCTGTGAGCCCTGCTTTGTTGATTCTGTGGGTTTTCTTAAAACATTTTAAATGCCATATTCTGTAGGTCTTTGAAGTGTTTAAAGATCACCTAGCTATCTAAAATATATCTCTGTATGACCTTGAAAACATACATAACATGATTATAAGTTTGACTGTTATAGATGACTATTAACCTGTGTTTCTTTATTATCTTAAATAGCTTTCAAGGACTAAAACTTCATTACATTTTTTAAATGTGTTGCATAGGTACAATACCTTAAACAAGAAACATATATACAGTATAACAAAAATAACCTTAAATTTGTATCAATATACAAAATTCCATACCAGTGTAAAATATTTGAGACTAGTGGTTGTTCAAAAGCAGACTCAACAATCTACCCTTTTATCTCATCATTTCTATATTATGTCCCCCTTTTTCCTTCATAAAGAGATCCTTAATCTAATTCCTTTGTTTAGCTTTTTTTTCTGACCATGACCAATAACAACTTGTAACCAAGCCCCCTAAACGATGACAAACATCTATAACCCATTGAAGGACCACCAACCTCACCTCTTGGGAATGCTGGTGTCATGCTCTCTAGACTGCTTCCTGTTGTCTGGGGCACTGGTATCTTTAGAAGACCCTGAGAAAATTAGGATAATGGTCAAGTCCTGGGAGAGTTAGTTGTATTGTTTGTTGTCCAGTCTCGGTGCAATGGGAAAGTGTAAGGCTTATCTGAACTCTTGGCTGGAGTAGTCTGTGACACTGGACTATCTCATCCAGTAGCCTTGAAGATGTTCTAGATGTAGAACTCTGAGAAAACTTCAACAGAGGAACCTTGAGGCTGGATTGCCTAGGCTACCCATTTTCATTGGTGTTTGGACTCCTTGCTCTAAAAACATTCAAACTTTTAAAGGTAACATGCATATGTACACATGATACAGTCACTGCACAGCTATGGTTCCTACTACCTGGCCTGCAAAATGTTGGCCCTGTCTATAGTTAGCCATAGATGAGGAGGGCCTTGCATGCCCTCTGCCTTACTGGTGAACTATTGGCTACGGAGGATTATGTAGTCAGCTGTCTATCTCCCGGGGAGCTCACCAGGCTCCAATTGTTAGTTCCAAACCTAGGGTCACAAAGACAGTTCTGGTTAAACTCGGAGGGTCACAAAACAAAACAAAAAGCTGTGAATGTGGGAAAGAGATCTGAAGGAGACTAACAAGAATGGGAAGAGAGTGAAAGAGATAGGGAAAGAATAATCAGAATTATATACATGTATGAAATTGTTTAAGAATGAAAATGTACAAACCTGACTAAATTTTTTCTCATTTTATCCACATTGTTATCTTTTTAAATTAAATTACACACTACCTTGGATTTTCTTTTTGTTACTTGGATTTTTATTTTTCTGTGTTTTGGGAGGGTGGGGGGCATGGTCTCATTTAGCCTAGGTTGACCTTTAACTCCTGATCCTTTTGCCTCTACTTACCACATGGTGGGATTACAGGTATGTGTTAAGATCAACCACATGAGTCTATTTAATGGATAATAGGGATTTATTAAGATATAAATTGAGGAAATACATTCACAAATACAGGGGTTGGGGATTTAGCTCAGTGGTAGAGCGCTTGCCTAGCAAGCACAAGGCCCTGGGTTCGGTCCTCAGCTCTGGGGGAAAAAAAAGACAAAATAACATTCACGAATACAGAACTGAGTAGAAAGCTGAAGTAGTCCTCTGTTCTGTCTGGGAGCGAATCTGCCTGGCAGTCTGATCACACCAGGAAGCAGGAAGAAGGGAACTCATGGCCCCTCTCCCTTTCCTTTTTAAGAGGTCACCTATGATGGCAATTATAGCCCAAGGTCATGGGCAGAGCAAATACCACTACAGTTGATGTTTCTACATCTAAACATCACCTTAGCTTTATTGACCTGGAATTTGAAAACAATATGAATTCTAACAATGATGCTTTTCTGCATAGAACAAACACTTTTGCTCTTCTGCAAAATGGTACCAGGTTACTGGGATTTTTGTAGTCTTTGTGTCTGCTTTATTATGTTTCTTTCTTTCACCGTCCTATAAACTCTCAGCAGTAATCCCCCCTGTGCATGTACTTGGCTGAAAGAAAGCAGGTATTTCTAATATGCTGGGAACCATTGGGGATAAGAGTGAGAGCAGTTAATCATGTTGATAAGAATTGTGTGTTAAGTGCAAATGAGTGAGACTAGGAAGCTTTCCTATAATAAAGTGCATCCAGTTTTGTTCAAGGGTTGAGTGATACCTAGTTTAACTAATACTGCAGAGTTTGGTACTCAAAGTGACCATATAAGTATAACATCATACACACAGACACAGAGACAGACAGACAGACAGACAGACACACACACACACACACACACACACACACACACACACACACACACACACATACATACACACACACACACACTCCCTTCTCAGATTAGCTATAAAGATTTGGTTTGCTGCCTGCAGGATAAGGTCACATTTGAGTCAAAGCAACTGATAATGCCAGGAAAACATTTTAAAGAAGCACAAACAATAAGGACTGCTTTCTCTCTCTTTATCAAACATGGCATTTGATTAACCTTCTTTGTAAGATAAGAGAATCAATTACATGAATAGCCTGCTGTGTGTCTATCTGCTCGCAGCATTACCACTTACGATCTTTATTTAAAAAAAATGATTTCTACACTCCTGCATCTAGATAAAATTTTGTTAATTCATTCTCCAAGACCATGGTAATTAGCAAAATATTTAAACTGATAGGAAATAGTATCAAAGCTTCTAAACTCCAGCATAAAACAGTGTCATCATTAGAATATGGAATTTTGAATCTTGGTTCTCTGCTAAATATCTTCATGGTTGAGTTGATAGATGACATTAGTCACATTCTCCAGCTATGATAGTTTGAATGTAATTGCCCCCATAAGCTCATAGGGAGTGACGCTATTAGGAGGTGTGGCCTTGTTGGAGGAAGTGTGTCTCTGTGGAGGCAGACTTTCAGGTCTCATATATGCTCAAACCATGCCCACTGTGACAATTCACTTCCTGTTGCCTGCAAATCAAGGTGTAGAACTCTCAGCTCCTTCTCTAGCATCATGTCTTCCTGCACACTGCCATGCTTCCCACCATGATGATAATGGACTAAACCCCTGAAACTGTGAGCCAATCCAATCAAATGTTTTCCTTCCTAAGAGTTGCCTTAGTCATGGTGTCTCTTCACAGCAATTAAAAATCCTAACTAAGACACCAAGTATCCTTATTTTGCATCTCTTTGTGCCAGGTAATTGCTATCGTTTCCCGAAAGATTTATGAAAGAGAAGGCATCTATTTTAGATGTGTTTGTCTTCTACTTTTGGAACTTCTCTTTTGCAGCAGGCACTTTTATCCCCCCAAAAGGATAGGTATACTAATATTTTCTCCATTTTAAAACTGTAAAGACTAATGCTCAAGGGGCTTCGGGTGGTTTCCTACAGACAACGCTGGGCAATTGTGAGCTAGCGCCTCTGAAGCAGGGGCTCCACACTAATCTGCTGTATTGAACTTGTTGACATTATTTGTATTCAATAAAAATTAAAGGCTTCAATTTCCTTTCAATTACTATAGGAGAATACCTGAGTCTTTTATCCCTGTGTATGTGTTTAAAATTACTTCTATCTCTTATACCCCTACTTAACTGAATTGTTATTCTTTCATCAGTTTATTTGAACCAAAAATAATCTTTTTAGTAAACATGATACTTTTAGTAAACTGCTATGTCCAGCAATTTATAATCGCTCTATAATGTTCCAAGTTTTCCAGCATCTTCCTTTCATTGTGAAAATGTCATGTTTACCTTTTCCAAGAACAAAGGCAGCCGCATGAAAACTTTCAACTTTCTTTTTTTTTAAGATTTATTTATTTTGTGTGCATTGGTGTTTTGCCTGTGTATATGTCTGTGTGAGGGTGTCGGATCTGCTGGAACTGGAGTTACAGACAGTTGTGAGCTTCCATGTGGGTGCTGGGAATTGAACCCAGGTCCTCTGGAAGAGCAGCCAGTGCTCTTAACAGCTGAGCCATCTCTCCAGCCTAAAACTTTCAATTTTCTAAGACTTAACAGAAGAAAATTAATAAGGAGTTTCTCAGCCTTCCCTGATCAGTTGAAAGTATTATCAGATTTTTGAAGTACTAGAGACCAAACCTAGGGAATGGTACATGATACACTATACCACTGAGCTACATCCTTAACCCTTGGGTGGTTTGTTTGTTAGTTTTTGAGACAGGATTTCACTCTGTAACCAAGACTGCCCTCAAGCCCTCTGCAATTCTCCTTCCTCAGCCTCTCAATTGCTGGGATAGTATGAACCATTTCACTCTACTGCCAATCCTTGGTTTCTTGAGACTGGATATTCCTATGTAGCTCAACCAGTTTGGTCTTGAATTTTCTGTGAAGCTCAGGCTAGCCTCAAACTCTCAATTCTCCTGCTTCAGTTCCTGAAAGCTGGAAATATATATATACACACATTTACCACCAACCCTGGCTCTATCAAATCTCAACATGAACCAAATGTATATCTCTGTCTTATTCGATTAAAAGAACCAAAAACCTAGACAATATAATCACCCTTTTATGTTTTTTAAATATATGTATTTCAAGTTTTGGTTATGCTTCTCATTTTATGTGATCATAAAAAGATGAAGCATTGAGGAACCTTTACAGAGAGAGAAACTGAGGCCCAGAAAGCTCATCTCAGCTTTGTAAATGGATGTGAGAACTAACCCTAAATTTTTCTCTGCAATCCTCTTTATCCCACTGGGCATGCTGCCTTGGAATATTGTCATTTCAACTTGCTTTTTCCTCATTCCAGATTTTCCTCAGACTTTCTAACTGCTCAGTGAGAAAACTGTGACTACCAGTTCCCTAGCAGAACCATCTTCCAAAGTTCTAATGGGCTCCTATTTGCTTCTCCTAATGATACTTAAATACCACTCTGCTAGTGTTGATTTTTCCAGATCATCAGATAACAAATTGAGTCACTTCTGTGTTCCATGTGGCTGGGACATTCAGTTGCTGACTAATGGGACATTCTATGGAAGAAGGGAAGCAATTATAGCACAAATCAGAGGAACAGACACTGATTCTTTTCATACAACCCTGCCTATACCTATCACATCAGTATAAACAACCCATGAGAATTCCCCATGTCTCTGACTGCTCTTCAACTACACATATTTTTTTTTTTTACAAATTCGTTTATTTGTGTGTATGTGCATGGTACATGCATGCCACGGCACATGCCTGGAGGTCAGAGGACAACCTGCATGTGTCAGTTCTCTCCTTCCAACCCATGGGGCCTGGGTGTCAAACTCGGGTCATCGGGCTTGGCAGCAAGTGCCTTTATCTGCGGAACCATCTTGCTGATGCATCAGTTACACATCTATTTTTTTAAATTACACATGAGGGCTAGTGAGATAACTAACTAGGTGAAGTGCTTGCCACACGAGCTTAAGGAACTGAGTTCAGATTCTTAGCACCCACATAAAAGCCGAGTGCAGCTAATCCCAGCACTGGGAAGGCACATCTCTGAAATTTGCTAGTCAGCCAGGCTAACCAAATCACTGGAAAATAGACATTGACCTCTGACCTGCACATGCATACACACACTATATAAAAATAAAAAAGGACATGTAAGCATGATTACCTTAAGGCACACAGGGAAATTAAAAGCAGAATATCCGGTCCAAATTTTTGACACTCCCCGATACAGAGCTGGCTTTCTTCCTACTCCAAGTAGTTGGCCACGTGTGAAATATTGCCCCATGCTGGTTTTTTTTATCAGGAAAAGCAAACACAAGCCAAGTTTCCTCATGTGTAAAGAGCAAAACACAATATATCCCTCCAAGTGCTGTGAGAACTGTGTGGAAAAGCGATGGGAACAAGTCCAGCACAGGTCTAATGCATAGAACATGTTTCTGGATAGCATGAAATGAACATAGAGCTCAATGTCAGGGTCACTATCATCACTACCAAGAGTCTGGTGCTAGGCAGCCTCCAGCTGTGGGCTCCTCAAGGACACTCTCAGCTCTGGAGAGACTCCTGTGGTCTACAGCACATCCCTTTCTGGGTAGCCCACAAAATGAAAACGCAGATGCATTTAAGTTCAACAGTTGACAGATTTGATGAATCACCTTAGTCCCACAGCTCCCTGTAGTTTAAGTTGTCACTGTCTCCCACTTCTCCCACCTCTGGCCATTTCTGCTGTTGTCTCCTCCTTTCCACAGGTGCTGGCCCCAAAGGCACACATAACCACCACCACCACCACCACCACCACCACCACCACCACCACCACCACCACCACCACCACCACCGTCAACTTTCAGAACCTGCTTCCTGAGGTAAGCCCACCTGGCATACAAAGACACTGGAGTAAAGAAACAGTTGGAATTTGAGGTTTAAAATTATTTATAGTTCTGGATGGAAGTTTTATATCTTGTCTAAACCTGTTATTATTAAAATATGTATAAGGCACCAGAAATTCAGAACAACTTTCAAAAGTGAACTTTTAAAAACTAATACTACTGGTAAGTGGGACTAGGAAATGAGATGCTGAGAAAAGTGGTTATTTGGAACAAAAGAAGTGGATGTAAGCTTTAGTTCCTATATCTACTGATAATTTTATTAAAAAAATTGAGTTACATGTATCTTTCTATAGTATAAGAATAAGGAAGTATGGATAGTTACCTAATTTCTACCTAATGAGGTCTTAAAAGTAATTTCATCTGAGTTTTAAATGAAAACTTTTCATATTTTTGAGAAAAAAATAAATTATGAAAATATAAAAAAACAAAATCATCTACCTCATCACCCAGAATTAGCAATTTTATTATTTGCAAAATGAACCTTTCACAAAGTGGCCCATTCCTGAAGAATGGCACCTGAGGTTGACCTTTACATCTGCATCTGATGTATGTGCACACACATGCAACCACACATACCATACACACAAAAAGAAAAAACAAAACGAATGTTTAATAATATCCTCCGTCAGCCATTTGTTAAAATTCACATGAATTAGGTGCGGGAAGGGTTCACAAAGCTGAGGAGCTATTTGCAGCTGATGGCTACTAAGGGAAGGAAACCCACTTTTCTTTGGGGGATGGTCACCGGGAGGTGGCACTTGCTCCCGTGGATATCCACTCATACACACATGGGCAACACTAGTAGACTTAGTGGGTTATCAAAAAAAAAAAGGGCATGGAGTTAGAAAGGGAACCTGGAAAACATCTAAGAGGAACTGGAGGCAGGGAGTTAAATAAGATTAAAGATCATTGTATACACCTATGAAATTCTCAAATACTAAATAAAGATAGTATACTTTAAAACCTCACAAGCATGATATTTTAAGCTCCAGTGCTTGAATTCAAGTAACCAGAAGTGTTTGTGAGTTACTGAATCATTAATATTTAAGAGAGAAGTCTGAAGATGGCCTTATAAGCTAGACAAGTGCAAGGGAAGCCAGTCAATAGGAAGCATGGCCAAGTTATGAAAGGGAAATAGAGTCAAGGTGTCACTACTGGTCCACACTTCCCTGCACATTGGGTACTTCTGACTCTGGCCTCTCAAGCATGGCTATTTTAGTCACAAATATTTACTCAACTCTTCCTGAATTTTGATATTTTCTCAAGATTCAAAATCCATTCTAATGGCCCAAGTCACACTCTAGTTATCTCTTGCATAAATAAGGCATTATTTTCCTCCAAATCATAAAACATATGAATATCAGTTATGAAGCTACTTTCCCATAACATCAAGCTCAGTCTTGTTTTCACACTTTGTGATGCTGTTGGTAAGTCCCTATAAACCAGACTTCTCTTCCACTACCTTCTTCCTATATTGACTCTGCCAATGGAAAACTCTAGAAGCAAACTGGAAGTCTAGAAGTCTGGAAAAGAAATCAAGGTCAACTCTTCTTTGTATTTACTTCCTCTGGCTGGCAGAATTAGTTTGGCAATACTTCACCCCAGCGGTGGTGATTCATGCCAGTAGTAGCAGTAGATTCAAGATTTTGATCTTCCCAACACTCGCAGAACGAGCTTGTCATGCCGCCTTTCAGCTCCAAGACACTAGTGCCAGCCAATCAGCCCTCACTCTCCTCAGAGATTCAAGTGCATGACTCACTGGGGCCTTTCCCCTCAAGCCTTTATGTTTTAAAAATTCCAGACTCTTCCCTTTGATTTTCCGTTGCTATGGGTGGTGTCCTTTTGAGTGTTTGGGGTGAAAACCAGGACATTGCTTACGCTAGGCAAGTGCTCTACCACCAAGTTACACACCCAACCGTGGGTGTTTTGCCTGCATGTATATCTGTGCACCATGTGGTGGCCTAGTGCCCTTGAGGCCAGGAGAAGGCACTTGGTCCCCCAAACTGGAGTTAAGGATGGTTATAAGCCAAATTGGTGCTAGAAACTAAACCTGGGTCCTCTGCAAAATCAGTAAGTGCTGTTAACTGCAGACCCATCTCTCTAGTCCTGTAATTTTGAATTTTTTGAGACAGGGTTTTGTTATGTATAGTCCACATTGGCCTCAAATTCCTGGTCATCTTGTATCCACCTCCCAAGTGCTGGAATTACAGTGTGTGCTACCATGCAAGGCTTTAGTGACTCTTTTCTGCTTTCAAGTCTCTAGTGCCTACTTAACAATGTGGTTCCCAATGATGGGGTTCATACTCATTTTTAATTCTGGCCTCTGTGCACCAGGCATATACATGATGCACAGACATATATTCCAACAAAATACCCATATACATAAAAATAAATTTATACTTATAATATTATAAAATATGAAACACTTAGGGATAAATTTGACAAACTTGTGCGGTGAATATACATTGAGAACTACACATTGATGAGCAAAATTAAAGATGACAGAAGTGGATGGGAAAACATACCACACACATGGATCAGAAAACTCAATATTGTTAACATGAATTCTTCCCCCACGTTGATATATGTGTGTGTGTGTGTGTGTGTGTGTGTGTGTGTGTGTGTGTGTGTGTGTGTGATATTAACAATCAAAATCCAAGCAACCTTTATTTTAGAAATTGGTGAGCTAATTCCAAAGCTTATATGGAAATCGAAAGGATGTAGTAAGAAAACAAAGAATAATTACACTATGATTTCTAGAGTTACTATGAAAGCCACTGTCCTGGCTCGTTTTATGTCAACTTGACCCAAGCTAAAGTTATCAGAGAGGAGGGAGCCTCAATTGAGAAAATACCTCCATAAGATTGGGCAGTGGGCAAACCTATGGGGTGATTTTCTTAATTAGTGATTGAGGGTGGGCCCAGACCATTGTGGGTGGTGCCATCCCTGGGCTGGTGGTCCTAGGGTCTATAAGAAAGCAGGCTGAGCAAACCAGTAAGCAGCACCCCTCCATAACCTCTGTGTCTGCTCTTGCTTCCAGGATCCTGCCCTGTTTGAGTTCCTGTTCTGGCTTCCTTTGATGATGAACAGTGCTGTGGAAGAGTATGCCCAACAAACCCTTTCCTTCCCAACTTGCTTTGGTCATCAAGGTTCATCACAGCAATAGAAACCCTAAGACAGTCACAAAAATTCAAAACTGATTGAACGGTATTGGCAAAAGAATTAATATATAGGGCAACAGAGCAGAATAAAGTGTCCATAAATAAACCCACACAAATTTTAACAAGTGATTTGTTGTTGTTGTTTGAGAGTGAGTCTTGCTATGTAGCACATGCTAGCCATAAACTTGTGGCCCTCCTGCCTTCACATTTCAAATGCTGGGATTACCTTGGGGAAAGGGCTCTATGAGGCTAGCACCACAACAGCAAGTTGAACAATTGATCTTTGATAATCTAATCTCATGGGGATCTTTTCAATAATGGTGTTGGAACAAATACCCAATCATTTGGGAAAATATTAATCACCAATCTTATCTCACATCGTACATGAAACTTAACTCAAAATGGATCACAGATCTAAAGAGAGATTAAAGTTATACAATTTCTAGGGCCAGTAAGACAGTTCAGTGGGTAAAGGCACTTGATGCCAAGCCTGACAAATTGAGTTCAATCCTCAGAACCCACATGGTAAAGGCACAAATCTGACTCCAGAAACTTGTCCTCTGGCCTCCACATGTGCAACGTCTGGCACACACATCCCCACTAAATAAATAAATAAGAAAAGAAGCAGAAGTTCTAAGAGACAGGGAGAAAGCGAGGGAATGATCCATGAGCCTATCAGAAGCAAGAGCATTGTAGCTAGAAGGAAAACTGGGGAAAGGGGCTCTGAGCTGGCCAACATACCTGAAGTGTTTAAGGAATAAACATCAAGGAGGCCTGGAGAGGTGGAATTCTGTGAGCAGGGGCAAGCGGTAGAAAGCAAAAGGAAAGAGACAGGGGACATCTGTAGGCGAAGAAAAGCAGAAAAGAATATAGTTATTGTTGTCTTACAATTTATAAGGCTCGCTGTGTTCTGCAGGGTGTGTAGGAAAACAACAAAGTTCATTGGAAACTGTCCAGGCAAAAAATAATAATAATAACTTCATGTAGTAGGTCATCATTCTGTGTTTTCTTCTCTTTTACACAATTGTCTGGTTTGCAGCTGTCATTGGTACTGTTGCTGTTTTAGCTTTTAGGACTCTAGCAGAATTTATTTGGTAATATGATATGAGGATCTAATTTTTAACCTTTTTTTTCATACCAGAGAGCCAACTGTCATAGCATCACTTTTTGAGCCTAAATCTTTCCCTTATCAGTTTGGGATACCAGCTAAATCATATATCTTTTATAAAAAGGGACATTCTCTGCTCTGTGTCTCTGTGTCACACGTTTATTTGTCCATGTCAATACCATTCTTTGCAAATTGCAATAATTTTGTAATGTGTCTTGATTTCAGCTGGACTGGGTCTCTCCCCTCCCACTGACCTTTGTTTTTATTTTCTGAATTTAAAAGAGGGGCATATTGTTGTTTCATGTTAATTTTAAGATCAGTTTGCTGTTTAGTTGTCCTAAAATTTCTGCATATGTTTTTGTTTTTTACTACATTTAATTTATAAGGTAACCAAGGGAGAATTACATCTATTGTCTTAAGTTCTTCCAAGAGTAAGTAAATGGAGCAAGCTTCCTGTTATCAGGTTCCTCAGTAAAGTTAAAATCAGTCTCCAGATACTCTTTCCAGGAACATCAATTTACATTGCTATTATAAAATATTTCTTGTTGAGCTTTATAATAATTACTAATAGTAAAAAGGATGATGTTTTTGTGTCCAACAAACAAAAACAAAGCCCCTTTATCAGCCATAAAATTGGGCAAACAAATAGAAAAAAGTGGGCAAAAGACATTAACAGGAATTTTCAGGAAAAATCCAAACAACTGATTAACATAGTCAAGATTTAGTCAAATTAGCAACCAAGGAAACACAGTCATTTACATCTGCCAAAGAATAAACACTTTTTTCTGATTATTTCTATTTTTTCCTAAATGCTGTGCTTACTTCACTTTTATAAAGATATACCAGCAAGATATTTGATGCTATTCAAGTTTAATTGACACAAATTTTAGGGAAGGGAATATAGCAAAATTTTCTGAGAACTGTTCCCACTTGATCTTGGGGATTCCAATCTAAAGAAAAAAATCAAAATTATTGCAAAAGAATGCTCAGCAAATCAGTCATTTCTGATAACAAAACCTTCAAAAAAATCTCAGTATCTAACACCATAAAAGGAATTAAATAACAGTATGGTACGGCCACATGATGAAACAATGTAAGCATCACATGAACATGTCTGAAAGTCTTACATGTGCATGAAGAAATATTAAATTAAAATAAAAAAGAAAATTCAAAATATTACATCTCATTCACATGCCATTAACCGTGTGTGTGTGTGTGTGTGTGTGTGTGTGTGTGTGTGTGTGTGTGTAAAATGTAACTAATGACTTAATGACTTCTGGGTTGTGGATTACCAGTGCTTGTTTTTTCTAGTTGTCTGTATTTCATAAATTTTCCACAGTAAGCATGTATTATCATGACATGAGAATGTTAAATAAATAACAAATGACAACTCTCTATAGGCAACAAGAAATATGAAAGGAGCTTTTTGAACTCTCGGTTCACTTTTAACCGTGTATTCTGTTACATGCAGTGATGGGTAGCTAGCTAAACACTGCCTATAGACTGACTATTCCATGCTTGAATAGTAAAATGTGTTGGCCATGACCATTTAGATCCTAATGAAATGCACAGAGTCAACACTCTATAGTTCTGTATAGTGGTTCCTAATCTACTTGGTGAATATTTATGAGTGTGACTGGAACTAGATTTTACATAACATTGGCATTTTAAGAAAGATGAGTTTGCCATGATGTTGGCAAAAACAAATGCACATTTCTAAGGCTTATGTTGTCACTTGGTCTAGCTTCCAAGCCCAGCATGCCCATGCACACCCACAGCCTTGCCGAGTACTGTAATTCACTCCTTTCACCCTTGTAGCCAGGAAAGATTCCAGAGTATCCTTTTACACTTACGTGTAACTGCCTACCAAGATATTTTTATCGTATCCTCAAAACCACTCATCTCCTTTCCATTTGCCTTCTCCCACCTTCAATAACTTAAACTCTTTCCTCTTTCTGCAAACAAGGAAGTTCTCTTGACATTATGTATTTATTTTGCTAGGAAACAAATTGGAATTAAGCCCATATTTCTAGTCAGTGTCAACAGATCTCATCAAGAGACCCGCTCCCACCTCTGTTTAGGCCTCTTGGTCAAATTTACTCAGCTTTGCAATCTGCAATCGTCCCACTCACAAGCCCAGGGTTTCTCCAGAGAATGAATAACCTGGGCCTTGAGCTCTGTGACTAATCACGTTTGCTCAGCCCTCCCTTTCCCTCATTAAACAGCTTTTAGAATTCAGCCTCCTCTGTCTATCAGTGAGGAAGTGAAATGCAGAGACACTCTATCCCAAACTCAAGTCTAATATAGCAGCTTCCTCTTCACTGGTTCCCTGGCAGCAAGCTCGTGGGTGGAGAGCCAAGTATCTGGCCCCATCAGTGCTGTGTACATCCACATACATGTCCTTAGCCAGGAAATAGACACCAAGTAGGGCTATGGAGAACTTTTATTCTCAAAACACCGTGATGGGGCATGTAGTCAAACTCATAATGACAGGAGTTAGGATGTAGCTCGGTGGTACCAGGCCCTGGGTTCAAACTCTGCCATAAAAATACCATAAGGACAGAAAATCCAAGGATGATTGGCAGGAGGCAGACATGGGAAGTTAGTGTATAATGAGTACACGTTTTCTGCTTAGAAAATGAAAAGTTCTGGAGATGCAAAGTGGTAATGGCCACACACTGATATGGATATATTTAATGCCACTGAATGCACAAATCTTGTGTCATGTGTATTTTATGACTTGAAAAGAAAGAAAAAGTCAGTAGAAGAAAAAAAAAACAGGAGAAAAAAAACCAGCCGTGTTTCTCTGTGTAATCCAAACCCGTCTTATCTAAATGCCGCCTCTTAACATTCCAGATGGGTGAGCTCTTAGATACCAGAGTTCCACACCAGGTCAGCTGGTGAAAGGAAACTGGAAAGCACGGGAGAGAAAGGAGACTTGGATGCACGAGTGTCCCCAGAGTCTGCAAAGAAGCTGCCCTAAAAGGCACTTGGGCTCTGGAATTGCTGAAGGCTCATTTTCCCTCCGGTGGCTTTTGAAATCCTCATTTTCTAGCCTTCACCTTGAATGGGGGTGGGGTGCCATGAGCGATCCAACCCCAACTGTGCCGGGGTTATTTGTCCAGCAGCTTCCGTAGTTTCCCCCTCCCCCAATCTTGTCAGGCCCCTGAGACCTGCCCCTATTCAAATATCAGAGAAGAGCGATGAGACAAGTCAGGAGCCCTAGGCAGCCAGCTCGGCATGGTTCGGAACTATGTCCCCAATTCCTCAGTAAAATTCCTACGGCAAAAAACCCGGAATTAGCCGGGCGGTGGTGGCGCACGCCTTTAATCCCAGCACTCGGGAGGCAGAGCCAGGCGGATCTCTGTGAGTTCGAGGCCAGCCTGGACTACCAAGTGAGTCCCAGGAAAGGCGCAAAGCTACACAGAGAAACCCTGTCTCGAAAAACCAAAAAAAAAAAAAAAAAAAAAAAAAAAAAAAAAAAAAAAAAAAAAAACCCGGAATTTTTGCTGGAACAATTTTCAAGTCGAGCAAATCTGCCACATTCCTTCAACGACAGCTGCGGTAAGTGCAGCTACTGTGCTGTTGTGCAACAGTCAGCCAATATTGGCACAATCAAGCACATGGATAAAACATGACATGCTTTCTCTGTTTTCCATGTTTTACCACAAAATTCTCCTCAAAAAAGTCTGTGACTCTTCAGTGTCTGTCATATCTCTGGGCTCATCTGGAAATCTGGAGAGTGCCCTTTTGGATAAAATCCCTCCCTGTGTAGTGGCAGACAGTGTTCCCTCCCCCTTGAGAAGCACATGCCTTTCTAACCTGAACTAATGTTTATATGACGTGGCCCCGACTACTGTTTTTATTTAGCATTTGCAGGTGATGATACGTGGGGCCGAGGGATTTTTACATCCCAATTTCCTGAGGTAGTTGAAGACCCACTAATCTGTAGAGACAAAATCC
This sequence comes from Peromyscus californicus insignis, assembly GCF_007827085.1. NCBI lineage: Eukaryota > Metazoa > Chordata > Mammalia > Rodentia > Cricetidae > Peromyscus > Peromyscus californicus. The sequence goes on along the minus strand of NW_026294391.1, from coordinate 31,400,176 downwards.
TTCCCTTCAATTAACATTTTACAACTTCCTTGCTCTGTGGAAACAGTATTGGTAACACTTCTCTGAATGTACAATCTGTTTAGGTGGAACATCAGTGGCAATTAGCAGCAAAGTGTGACTTTAAGTGAGCTAAAACAACAAATTTTGAACCTGAAATTATAATATATGCAGCCTAGGTCTGACACAACAGAGAAAGAAAGACAGGAAACTACTCATGGTGCCATAAAGTAGCTCTAATTTCATCTTTAGAAATAGGAAAAACGCAAATCTCCACTTTTAGGAAATTGATGTAAATATTTGGAATACCTCCTTCTGGAAGAAAATATTAACCTGTCTCTTATTCAAATGAACCTGATAAATTAAAGAGAAAGGTTAAGAAGACAGTTGAAAATATTTTTCAGATTGAAAACAAAATGTCTATAACACCAAGCCAAAATATTTTCCAAAGGTGGGTATGTCTAAGAAGTGAATTATATCTTTCAAGACCCCAAAGATCTTTCCAGATTCAATTTCATAAAACAAGTACCTTTTCAACTAAAATGTTTACTCAACAATAGGAATGCCAAACTCCAACCAATGCATCCTTGCTATAGAAAAATTTCAGCACAATGATGTTACGGCAAAGTTCAAACATGGTATGTGATAAATACAAAACTAAATAGGAGCAGCCTGCTCTAGCACAGAAGGACAAGTTCTTCCAAAGGTGAGGGTAATTTAGATTTTTATAGGATTAAATTGAAAACCTCCTAGGCCAGAGGAACACTTTGGCAGACCTACTAAATGATACTTTTATAAAGATCTGTTTCTTTTACTATTTATGGGTATAAATGCTTTGCCTGCATAAGTGTATGTGTACCTGGTGCCCGGCAAAGGTCAGTAAAAGGCTTTGGATCCCCTGGGACTGGAATCACAGACAATTGTAAGCTACCATGTGAGTGCTGGGAATCAATCCTAGTCCTCTGCAAGAACAACAAGAGCTCTTAAGCCCTGAGCCATCTCTCCAGCCCTAAATGATTGCCTTTTTAAAACTAAATTGCTCCCTCTTGATTTCTGTGCTTTGGATTACTTGCCATTCCAGACCCCAGGATTTTCCCAATAGATGTTCCTGTGATAAAATCCCAGGCCTTTAACAGCCCTCTCCTCCCCATGCCCAGTGGAAGAAGCCCATGTTCCTCCTTGAACACCTGTCTACAAATAATGGAAGACATCCACATTGTGAAGGATCACACTGATATAGGCAAGTATATGTTGTCCAGTTAATTATCAAAAGTCAGATTCAAACAAAACACTTGATAATAACCCAAATGGTCATGAATGGGGGACTCATTGTAAAAATCTATAATCTTTCCCTGTAATGAGAACTAAGAAGAAGAAGAAGAAGAAGAAGAAGAAGAAGAAGAAGAAAGAAGAAGAAGAAGAAGAAGAAGAAGAAAGAAGAAGGAAGAAAGGAAGAAGAAGAAGAAGAAGGAAGAAGAAGAAGAAGAAGAAGAAGAAGAAGAAGAAGAAGAAGAAGAACGGAAGAAGAAGAAGAAGAAGAAGAAGAAGAAGAAGAAGAAGAAGGAAGGGAAGAAGGAAGAAGAAGAAGAAGAAGAGAGAGGAGAGGAGGAGGAGGAGGGAGGAGGAGGAGGAGGAAGGATTCTCTCTATACATATATAAAAATGTCAGAAATATAACATTAGACAGCACTCTAAGATACAGTAGTGTTGGGGAAAGCAAGGTCCATAACAGAGTACAGAAATCTATCATCGGGAGGAGAAGACAGATCCGTTGGTAATCCACACAAGCAGAAGGACCTAAGTTTGATCCCTGGTATTCATGTAAAAAATTAAAAAATAAAATAAACAGGCGTGGCTATACACACCTAGAATCACAATACGGGGGAAGCAGAGACAGGAGAATCCCCAGGGCTAGATTTCCAGCTAGTCTAGTCAAATTCAATGAGCTCCAGGTTCAGTGAAAAACCCTGTCCTCAAAAAATTAAGGTGGAGACCAGTTGAGGGAGACACCAGACATCAACCCTCTGGTCGAGAAAGAGGAGAGAGAAAGAGAGAGAGAGAGAGAGAGAGAGAGAGAGAGAGAGAGAGAGAGAGAGAGAGAGAGAGAGAGAGAATATTGTTTGTGCAATGGGATGGGGAAGAAATATAAATTTGTTATGTACTTGAACATGTACTTTTGAAATCCCTAAGTAATTAAAAACCTTACTGACCTATGAAGGGAAATGAACAGAGAGCTGGATTAACACAGAGGTTTGTTTTTTTTTTTAACCACATATACTTTTATATATTTTGATTTTTGAAGCATATGAAGGTATTACTCTTTGAGTATATATAAACTTCTAAAACTCTAGGTTAGGACCAACAAAATGGCTCTCTGGGTGAAAGAGACATCAGTCTTCTACTGTTGGAATTCCTGGTTCTCAAGCCTTTTGACCTAGATTAGAATCTCAGGCTCTTGCACTATACTGGTTTTCCTGCATCTCTAGCATGCAGACAGCAGATAATCAGACTTCTCAGCCCTCAGCCTCCACAATTGTATGAGCCAATTTCCTTATAATAAGCCTCAATTTACATACATAAATATCACACACACACAGCTTTCTCTGAAGAACCATAACTAATTCAACAGCCGATACTCACAGCAGCTGGGGAATGGATGCAACAACTGGCAAGAAGAGCCACAGGTAGAACTCCAACGTCATCTTCTGCACCAGGGATTCTCAACCTTGAGAATAAAACAGAGCTACACGAGGAGAGTCTAAGCTGCTTTGCTGGGCCATTGCCCCAGAATTTTTGGATTAAGTTAAATATAGGAGACAGCAGAAGGCCTCAATAATTTGTATTTCTAGAAAGTTCCCAAGTGACATTAGGCTGCCAATCCCAGCACCAGACTCTGAGAACCACTGCCTTACGTCAATCATATTTACCTTTGTCTCTTCTTTCCCTCTCTAGACAACCTCAGTTCCATCTTAACTTCCTTCACATTCTATCCTCAATATACGGCTTCTTCTTTTACTATCATCATACAGATTCCAATGTAGGACCTTATTCCATCAGACCTGGAGTAATTATTACAGAGACAAAAAAAAACCCCCTTTTGTGCGTTACCTTTATTGGTTGCCTACATTGATTAAACCCATGGGGGTAGCGGGCCAGTGGTGGCGCACACCTTTAATCCCAGCACTCGGGAGGCAGAAGCAGGGCGGATCTCTGTGAGTTCGAGGGCAGCCTGGGCTACAGAGTGAGTTCCAGGAAAGGCACCAAAGCGACACAGAGAAGCCCTGTCTTTAACCGCCCTCCTCAAAAAAACAAAAAACAAAAAACAAAAAACATGGAATAGAAACTCGAGGTCTGGCTGAATGGACTTGTTTAGCACGTGTGAGTCCTAGGTTCAAACTTCAATATCACAAAAAAAAAAAGTGCAACCGACTCATCTACAACTCACTTGAATTGTCTGAAATTGACATGGGAAGGGCTCAAAGACAGGTACAACAGTAGAAGGCTCACAGGCTCACGCTATTCTTTGTGTAGAAGAATTTATACTAATCATCTAGTTCAGTGTTCTTATGATGTAGTTTGAGTACAAACGTAGAACTCTTGTGACTGGGTGGGAATGGGCCACTGATTGCTAAGCTTTTCATTTTCTACATAAGGAAACTGAGTGCCTCACTTACAGAAGCATGCCACAAAATGATGCATACCTTCATTATCCTGGGAATATCCTGGTCTGAGATCCAGAATGAGAACCTCTAATTTGGGCCTTTCATAGCCCAAGAACATAATGGCAGTCAGTTTCCCCATCACCTCAGTGCAACCTCTCCCTATACAGGCTCTTTATCCTCAGCAAACAATGACCGTACCACTGCATAAACTCCAAATGTGTTCAAACCAATGTACCAAGGATAACATACATACTACCTCTTAATCTCCCGTAAATATTTCAAGACCAATGTTAGTACTATAGTGAAGTAATGAAAATTCCTCATCCCAATCCAGACCAAGACCACCACCTTACAAGTGGGAATAACCACCTTCTTGGGATTCCTTGATCCTGGTGTCCCTCACAGTCAAGCCATCAAACATGGCATTCTGCGTGCAATTACGTGAGATGTGTGTGCTTTGACAAACGACAAGTTGTGTGATAATAGTCAATGAAAAATTACTCTTGGTTCTAACAGTCTCCAACTCCTTTGTCAAACAGAGACTGGTGCTACCACCAACAAAAGCCATCTGTCTTCATTTTCGTCTCTTCAATCCTATCTCTGACAGAGTGGTAGCTCCTTTCTACAAGACTTTTTGCTCTTTTGATAGAATGGCTTCCTTCTAGACCAGTATCTCAACCTTCCTAATGCTTTAATCCTTTAATACAGTTCTTCATGTTGTGGTGACCCCCCCCCAACCATATAATTATTTTCATTGCTACTTCATAACTGCAATTTTGCTACTTTTATGAATCATAATGTAGATATTTTTGGAGATAGAGGTTTGCCTGGGGGTCACAGCCCACAGGTTGAGAATACTGGTCTAGACCACTATAATAGCCATTACTCATATGTGTCTATTTCAGATTAAATTTAAATTAGCTAAACAATAAATGTAAAATTCTCTATTCTTGCTCCCACATTTCAAATTCTCCATAGCTACCGGCAAAACCAGCACAGATAGAGACATTTCTATTGGTACAGAAAGTTCTGTTGGGCAGGACCAGTCTTAAAGCTCTCCCTACACTTGATTTATTCAAATTCTTATTTCTCAGAAGCTCCTAGAAAAAAAATAAAGTGGGTTTGGGGATGTAGCTCAATTTGTAGAGCGCTTGCCTAGCATACACAAAGCTGTAGGATAGATCCTGCCACCGCATAAAGTAGGTGTGGTGGTGAATATCCTAATCCCAACACTTAGGATGTGAAGGCAGAAGGATCAGAAATTCAAGGTCAATTTGGCTACACAGTTAGTTAAAGGCCAGCCTGAGCTGAGTGAGACTCTATCATGAAAATACAAAAAAGATTTCCTTCATATAATAATTTAGAATCTGTTTTTGTCTTTATCATCGTGTACTTCCTCTATGACTGTTAACTGTCCAAGCTCACTTTTTAAATAACCTAAAAATCATCTGTGTCTGTGATCCTCAAAGTAGAGCCTAGAGATGACTGATGGTCCCCTAAGACTCCTTCAGGGTATCTGTAAGATGAAAACTCCTCTTGTAGTTATATAAGCCACAAAACAGTAGCTTTCTGGGCCCCTTAATTTGTTTAAGAATGTGGAGGGGTGGGGAGAGAAAACATTTTCAGAAATTCTGAGTTATGCTATTAACGTCAATGATGCCATTAGTTAACTTTGTTTTTATTCTTGTTCTTGACATGAACATATCACTAGCTAAGAGTGCCCAGTCCCAGCCCATCCCCTGCCTTGTCCCAAGCTTGTCTGCTGCAGCGTTAAGGAGGCAGTCATCTGAAGTCCTTGTAGAGTGGCACTGTCATGAAGAAGAGTACAAATAAGATCTCTGTTGTCCCAGTATAAACTAGCAAAATGAAAAGGGGTAGCAGGCAATGAGAGTGAATGCCCAGCACCAATGCCCTTCCCCTGACCCCCCCAACAAAGCCTTGTCCCCTGTATCTAAGGCCATGTCTGAATGGAACAAAAGGGAAAGCCAGGGAGTGTGATGTCAGGGGAAAACTGGGGTGAGCAAGAAGCATGTGCACATGAGTGACTGCTAATATGATTGATATTAAAGGAATCCATCACGAAACAAATGAAGGAGTTAGGAGGTATACTTTCCTGCGTGCGGGGGCTCAGCTCTTACCTCACCAGAATAACAGGTCTGAAGAAGTGTTTGCTCTTAGTTGCTTACATTTACTGGGTTTACTGTTTTACTAAGGAGTCAGTGTTGCACAGGAAAGGGACTTGTGTAAACACATCTGAAACTGTTCAGTTCCTGGGAGCTTGGGAAATCGGGAGTGGAGATAAGGTGAGGCTGCCTTTAAAAAAAAAAACAACCAATTGTTATTGGAACAGAGTCTAAAGTTAAAAAGTATAACAAACTTACGAATATCAATAAAGAGAAACCTGGGACTAGGATGCTGATCTGAAGGAGATTATCAAAAGTTTGGGTAGATTTAGAGTCTTTATTGTTTGAGACAGGTTCTTTGTATGTTGCCCAGGCCAGCCTTGAACTCCTGGTCTCAAGCAACCCTCCTGCCTCAGTCTCTCAAGTAGTTGGGTTTACAGCCTCTCCCACAAAAGATTTATTGAAGTCTTACTAGAATTCTGCTTCCTCCTTTTCCTCACTTCACCCAGGCTTATCCTCTCTAATCAAAACAGCTGCAGTAGTAGCAACACACCTGGCCCTCCTATGAACACAACGTTGCTCCAAGTGCTTTTGACATGGTGAATCATCTCATCACCTCAAGCCTGACTGACAGGTGAACACTCATCATTTTATCAGGGATGCAACTGAGACACACAAAGGTGAGATAACTGTTCACAGTCTTTGTGTTTTCTAGGTTAGCGGTTGTAAGGATTGGGGAGAAGCATAATGAAGGGAGGGTAGAGAGAATTCACAGCTTGCTATCAGAAAATAAGCATTTGCTCCTATGACTATTTTTCTTTAAAATTGTCATCTAGTGTTTTTTTAAATAATTGTTGGAAAGTTTGTTTCATGTTTATGCAATTCAATATTTCAGTAGAAAAGACCGAAATAAAAGGAAAATAAGGGATATGTGTGTTTCTCTCTATGCTCACATGTTTTGATTTGTTTTTAAAAGAAGTCTACCTGGTAGTACTCAGCTGCTATTTTCTGTTTAATGGGAATGAAAAGATTTGCGCTGTGGATGGAGTGGAATACAAAAGTACAAACAGTGCCTGAAGGTATCTGGCACAGAAGAGGTGATTAATAAGTGGCAGCTATAACAATAATTCTCCTACCCCTGCTCTCCTCTCGCTCAGCATAGACATACACGTCCCTCAAAAGAATTACATATTGAAGGTTTGGTCCTTAGTTGGTGACACTATTTAGAGAGTGCTACCCTCATCAAGGGATTGAGTTCATACTTGAATGGACTATTAGGAAGAATTGATTAGTTGGAGGAAGGAAGTCACTAATGGAATGCCTGTGAAGGGTATATCTTATCTTGCTCCCCAGATTTTCCTGTCCTCTCTCTCTCTCTCTCTCTCTCTCTCTCTCTCCTCTCTCTCTCTCTCTCTCTCTCTCTCAAGACAGGGTTTCTCTGTGTAGCCCTAGCTGTCCTGGAACTTGCTCTGTAGACCAGGCTGGCCTTGAACTCAGATGTCCACCTGCCTCTGCCTCCTGAGTGCTGGGATTAAAGGTATGTACCACCACCACCTGGCTGTATTTATCTTATCTACTTTATTTTATTTTATTTTGTCTCTCCAATTCTCAGTTGCCATAAGGTAAGTGGCTCTGTCCTATTTCACCTTTCCAGCCATGATGTCTTAACCTGTAGAGATGGCTCAGCTTGCTGCTCTCCTGAGGCCCAGAGTTGAGCAGCCCACAACCACCTACAACACCAGCTGCAGGGACCAGACACCTTCTTCTAATCACTGGAGGCACCTTCACTCCTGTGGACATACCCCCACAAGACACACACGCACATATACATAATTTAAACTAAAATAAATATTAATGGACCCAGCTAGCTGTGGACTAAAACTTGTGAGACCATGATCCAAACTCAACCCATCTTCCCTTGCCTTGTCTCAGGTATTTTGCCACAGTGACAAACAAAGGGTTAATGAAACTACTCTGTGCTTCATTTTTCTCAGTGTTACTTTGATTCCACGGCTGACGAGCTCTTCTTATGGTGACAAGATGGCTAAAAAATAGACTCAAGTTTTTACCATGTCACCTCAGAAACTTTAGCAGAGTTTCAGCCCAAGTGTCCAGGACTGTGAAGGATTTGGGGTTTTACATGTGCCACGGTTTCATGGTTGCTGGTAGGTCAGAGATGAAGGATAGATTCCCTGTAACAGTATCAGTAGCTAGAGAGTCTGCTGATCAGGATTTTGCTAGTGTGCACCAAACTCAGATCCAGTACAGGAAAGAGGGCCAAGCGATACCTGTACCCATGGTGGATTATATTCTGGAATGGAATGTGACCTGAATCTTTTACAATGGGTGCAGAGCATGCCTGCCCATTGGTCCAGAGGAAGACTATCTTTATTACACTGGGCAGTAAGCATGTCTGTCTTTGCTCCAAAGGGATACAGAGGTTACAAGGTTGCAGAACATAAATCTCCTTGAAAAGATAATCCAGAGCAAAAGCACTCAGTTCTTCACTCATAAGGCATACAGAGATAATACAGAACCATGGGGAAATGTATCCTAACACATAATTCTAGAATCCACTTTCACTGGTTTATCTATGTCACATGATACCCCCTTTATCACTGTGATCAAGGGAGAAAGGTTGTATTGACTACTCAAGACCAAGCCATATCCCAGAAGCAAGGAAAAGTTCAGTCAGTGTTCTCTAGAGGAATAGAACTTAAATAATGTACATATATACATATATAGATATATGTATGTGTGTATGTCCATGCACATACATATATAGAGATAGAGGGGGAGGGATTTATTAGAATAGCTTACAGACTGTGTGGTCCAGCTAGTTCAACAATGGCCGCTTATGAATGGAAAGTCCAAGAATCCAGTAGTTGTTCAGTCCACGAGGCTGGATGTCTCAGCTGGTCTTCAGTATATGCCAGAATCCCAAAGAAGTAGGCTCTAATGCCAGTGAAGGTATGGACTTGCCAGTGAAAGTGAGAACAAGCAGGAAAAGAGAGCAAGCTTCCTTCTCCCTTGTCCTTTATATTGCCTGCCAGCAGAAGGTGTGGCCCAAACTGAAGGTGGATCTTCCCACCTCAAAGATCTGGATTAGAAGTGGTTCTTCACACTTCAAATAATTTAATTAAGAAAAAAAACCCTGCCCCACCCCCACCCCCTCTCCCCTCACCGCCTGCCACAGAGGAGGAAGCTCACCCTTCCTCTTACCACCTAGAGCACTCAGGAAGGCGGGCCCTGTTCCTCCCCTGGGCAGCACAGTAGAGATGAGTGTGCCCACAGAGGTACAGGTGAGACAGCCCTGAGTGTGTGAGAGTGGGATGGCTAGCCACACACTCCTTGTTTGACATGTGGTGGTGAGGGCAAGGGGAAAATGTCCTCTCCCCACTTGACCCTGCCATCTGGGGTGGGTGAGGGAGCTGACCCTCCCCCATGCCAGCTGCAGCACTCAGAAAAGTGGGCCCTGCACCTAGCCTGGGCAGCACAGTAGAGCTGACCCTGTTGGCAGAGGTGTGGGTGAGCCAGCCCCGAAGTTGTGAGCATGGGAGAGCTGTCCCCATTACTCATCTGTCATGTGGCAGCCTAGGGGATAGAGAGATGCCCTCCCCTACGCACACGCGCGCACACACACACACACACACACACACACACACACACACACACACACACACAGCCTCTGCCCATCAATGCCTGAGGCAGGTGGAAGAGCTGGCTCTGAGGTCCTAAGAACAGGAGAGCTGTTCTTGCCCCTCATCAGCTGCAGCACTTGGGAGAGTGACCCTTATACCTCACCCAGACAGCACAGTAGAGCCGGCCCTGAAGACACCGTAGGTGTGGGAGAACTGACCCTGAGGACATAAAAGCTGGAGAACTGACCCCCACCCCTTGCTCATTGATGCAATGAGGTGAACTAGGGGTGAAGTAGCTGGGGCAGTGCTGGAGAGCTCATCCTGGTGGGGAAGACAGGGGGAGAGCTGGCACGCTGACCAGCCCTGCAACTACCCAGGCCCAGAATCAGGGTTATGTATTGGCACACCCCAACATCTACCCCATCTGTGATCTGCTGGAGCTTGGGGTAATGGGAGGTTCAGTCCTGTGGACCCAGGGCTGAAGGATCTCCATGACACAGGGCAGCAACAGGATGTCCAGGGAGAGTCCCAGTGAGGGCCCAGTGTTGATAGTGTAGCAGGGACCAGGGGCCTTGAACCAGACCAATGATTTTTTGCAATGAACCCCTGCATGTAAAAATGTATGGATAAAGAGATTTACTGTGTGACTCACTGGGTCACACTGCAGTTTCCATAATGAGATTTTCCCTTTCTCCCTTTTTTTTTCCTTTTTTCTCTTAAATTTTATTTTGTTTTATTCTTGGGGGGCAACACACGGGAAATGGGTGGAACCGGGAGACATGACTTGGAAGACACAAAGAATAAATAAAAAGAAAGTTAAAAGAAGAAAGAAGAAAAAACCTTCCCTCACAGGTGTGCCCAGCCATTTGGGTTTTAGTTAGTTTCAGATGCAGTCAAGTTGACAACCAAAACTAGCCATCACAAGATGGGTCAGTGCCAAGGCAAAGGCAGGAAACTAGCCCCCCACCTTCCATTTCCAAATGTGATGAGTGATTTGAATGTCACTCTATGAGTACAAAGCTGTGAAAGTCTCTCTCTATTCAAATGGCAAGTTTCCATTTCGGCACAGAAACATAAAAGTAGCACATGATGGCTGTGTAACAACCACAATGAAAGGCAGCACAATAGGAATACCAAAGGCAAATTAAAGCCAAAGAATATGTGATGACACTTTGAGAACAGTTTTCAATAATTTAGAATTTTCTCCACAATCCATGAATAATGTTTGACTGTAAGAGTTTAAAGAATGCCACACTTTTAAAACACCAATTATATCTTTGTGACTTAATAGTTTAAGTTAAGTTAATCTTTGAAGGTCCTAATGGCATAATTGTAATCACTGTGTTACTCGCTCTGGGATTTTTTTTTCCTCAGATTTTCAATTTTATCTTTTATCTTTTGTTTTGGACAGTTTCATACATGTGTCCCATGTATTTTCATACAGCCCAGCATCCTCTCTCCTACCCTTTCCATTCCTGATGACTTCTTTCTCCTTCTCAATTAATCCTCCCCTTGCTTTCTTGGCATTTCTTGTTTTCACTTTTGTTCTGTGTGTGTACTATGAGTGTGTATATACACTGTGTATAGGTGCAAGAGTGAATCCAGGTGCGTGCATGCCATGCCACCGAGGAGAGCCTCTGACAGAGGTCTTTATCTTCCACTTTGTTGAATCAGGATCTGTTGTTTTGTCACTCTCTGCCACTCATCTCCCCAGATGAGCACTGAGATCCTAGAAGCTCACTGCACACGTCCAAATTTTACATGCATTCTGGGGATTTGAACTAAGGTCTTCACACTTGCACCGTGAACACTTTTACCTATTGTGCCAGCTCTCCAGCCCTGCTTTCATATTTTTCCTGCCACCTTTGAATTTGTCAAGGTAACCATCAAACAAAGGCTGGACAACCTTGTGACTGGCAAAGGATATTTTTAATGGGTAAGAGTTTATGATAAATATGTTTTCCAAACCACACAGAAACCTTCTCTCTCTATGTCCTATGTCAACAAGTATTTGTAAAAATTAATGATAAAAGGAAAGTTTTATGGTCAAATTTAAGAATCATGATACAAAAGTAAGCATGTTTCTTTACTTCAGGATTTCTAGATGTCTTTAAAATATTAGCATATATTATGGATCCCTAGATTTTAAAGAATTCTTCAACTGATTATTAAAATTTTACTTCAGTTCCAAGTTCATCCACTGTAACAAAGCATTTAGGGTTTCAAAATAATCTAACTAAGTGTGTCAAAATTAATTGTGATTATTTCAGACCAAGAGAGACAAAATAAAGTCAAAGCTATCTAAACACTGGCATTTTCTTCAGGCTAAAATACACTTTTTATGGAGTGTGCAGCCACAAAGCTGGCATTTATGTCAAGCTAGGATTAGTATTATCATACTTCAGATTCACTGAGGCGTTTTTTAGCAATTTTGAAAGGCAGTTTCATATTCCCAACTGTAATAGAATGCCTGAGAGATCACACCCACCTTGCTAAAACCAGTATAATTATGGAAGCAAAAACAACTAAATATCTTTGACATAGCCCTTTGGCTGTCTTGAAATACTCAGGCACTAAGTTAACGCAGTCTGCTGCTCTGAAGAAATGTGGATTCTGCCCTTCCATTCTAGTCTGAGATAAAAATTGGTAGCATAAAATTGAGAAGTAAATGAGCCAAAAAAGATGTCCTTTTTTTGTAATAGCCTTGCCCCAGAGAATAAATCCCCCACTGAAAAAGTAGTTATCTATAGAAAATTACCAAATCACAGACTCTCTGAAGGAAAGAGGGGCCTTAGAGATCATGCGGTATTATGTAGACAAAGTTATATAATTTATTTTTTGAGAGTGAGAAGTTTGGCAATGGGGAAAAGATGCCCCAAAGTGGATAATGTCTTATAGTACTTACTATTTCACATTCCTTGCCAGTCTGAGACTACTCCAACAGATGCATGCATTCTTCCTAGACTAGAATTAGGAAATACCAAAACAAAGAAGCACAGAGAATGGAGGATCCATCTTGGTGATCACAGTAGCAGCAACAGCAGTGGCAGCCACTGGGCTACTATGACTGAGGTGGCAGCATCCACTGTCTAATTCCATTAATGTGGTGAGACAAGATGTGGCTTTCACTGTTCACTGGAAGCAGGAAGGTCACAGCAGACAATAGTTTTTAGCAAGTTCCTGCTTTCCCAGAGACACATTGTGAGCTACCAAAAGCTTTTCATTAAGCCTTTCCCCTCTTAGGTTATCCAGCATTCAGCCATTCTTGCAGAGAAAGGGAGTCTGGGAAATGGCCTTCTGAGTGGTCTCTTGGAGATTCAATGTCAGATTGATATCTGCATGTCAGATGTTTTTCCCTGACACCCACATACTGATCAAATTTCAGCAGTAGTGCTGCCCTTCTAGCTTGCTTTGGAAAGGTGATCAAATTCTAGGAGAACCAAGCTGTGCTTTAATATCCTAAACACTGAAGGGAACCCTAAAAAGGTTTGTGGAGCCAGGCCTTGAGGACTTTGAATGTCATATTGATGGTAGTATGACTGTGGCTGCACTTTTATTAGCTAATGCAGTATAGAATGAACAGAAAGGAGGAGGAAGCCCCTCTAGTTACATGACTGATGTGCTGACAAATACCATGCAGACTAAAAGCAACTTGTTCTATCTTATGACCTTCCACATCCTTGCTTTTTTTTTTTAATGCTTTGTTTTGCTTTTTGCCTCAGGACTACTTCCAAGGCTTCTAAGATTGCTGCTTATGTAGAACAGTCTACAATTAAAAAAGAAAAAAGACTAGGCCTTGGGGGCGCTGGGTTATAGTTACCATCTTAGAGAAAATTTTCAGCAATAATGAGAGTTAAATACCCCTATGTCCCCCAAACTGGGGAGACATTCCTGAGGTACATTCTGGGTAGTCCCCCTCAAAGGGTACCTGAGGCACTGAGACCCAAGTGATTTTGTTCCATAAGACACATTCAGTTGCTTCCCCATGGTTTCCTCATGCCGCTTCTTGGGACTGTCTTCCAATTAAACTACCAGTTTCCTATTTTGGAGGCTGTTTTCAAGAGCACTCAAATTGGGGCACTTTTTTCTGCCCAGCAATTCTTGGTTAAGTTTCATAAATTTGGAGGATTCCCACATTAGTTTTCCATGTCCCAGAGAGGGACACTCACATTGCTCCCTCTCACAGTATGGGCACAAGGGTTTGTCCAGTGCTTGGCCAACCAGATGTAGCCACCCACAGGAGACGTGGACTCGGAACAGCTCAGGGTGAGAAAGCATGCCTTACAAAGAATCACTGTGCTGCTGAGGGTGGCAGAGCATACCGAAAGGGTATTATCGAACAGTGCCAGCTACATCACCACATTGAGCACAACTTTAACACAGTATGAGGCTATGGTAAGTTACCCAGGAAGCAGGAAGACGGAAGCCTCCACTGGAGGAGTCCAGTGATGTCACTTGGGTATTTTTCTTAACATAGAACCTCCAAACCAGCCCCTCTAGCCTATGAATGTTTTCTGAGCCACCAAACATTCTTTCAAGTTTTTATTTATTCATTGATTTTTATGTTCATGTATATTTTGACTACATATGTGTCTGTACACTATGTGCATGCCTGGTATCTGGGACTGGGCTTACAGATGGCTGTGAGCCACCACATGAGTGCTTGGAATTGAACTTGGGCCCTCTGAAAGAGTAGACAGCACTCTAAGCCACTGAGCCATTTCTACAGCCCCTGCCACCAAACATTCTATAATAAATTACCACGGGTCTGACTACCAGTTGTGACAAGCTACCTAACCTCCCAACTTCTTCCCAGAGAAGAAGTCTCCTTATAGTTGGCCATTACACATATCTAAGTTTGGACAATGCATAACAGTGGAAACAATGCACCATTCCCAAGTCCAGCGCAGAAAAGCTTCTTCCCAAGCATCATCCCATCACCTCTGTCACATCTGCCAGCTGAATGCATATACAAAGCCTCAAGAGGAAACCTATCTGCAACCTGAACAAGTATAGTGCAATGGAAAATTGGCTTGTCAACATATGAACTTGGGGAGCACATTCAGACTATACCACAGTCTTGAAATGGGTGTCTTCCATATTCACAGGTGACCTTCCACATGGCTGTGACAGAGCTTGTACAGGTGGATTGCTGACTTTCATTCTTTGGTCATGTGAAAACATTGTTTGTTTCCCTTCTACCTTCGGACACAGAATGATACAGCAAGCAGGTTCTCACCTGATGCTTGCTTGTTGATCTTAGGCTTGCCAACTCCCAGAACTGTGAGAAAATAATTTTTTTTTTTTTTTTTTACAAATTACCTAGTTTCAAAAATTAAGAAATTACATAGTCTCAGGTTTTTCTATTATAGCAACACACAGACTTGGACAGGCTTCGTGGGTGTGATGTGTGAGTTTCTGTGAAACCTGTGCAGACATTGGAGTTCATATCTAACAGTGGCTAACCTACCCTAAGTGAGTTCCACTATTTACAACAGAACTGAAACAGGTGCAAACTCAGGACACTGGAGACAATTCAGGAAGCTAAGGGGACTGAGGCACTAGACAAGACTGGGTAGGGAAGTAGAGGTCAGATGAAGGATAAAGCCTCCCACAGTTTTAATAACTGAAAATTCCAACATCAAATCTCCAGAGAGTGCAGCCAGCACATAATAGCCTCACTGTAGCCACAGTAACTGTTTTCTCCTAAACTTCAGATTATATTGCTTAGCCAAATAAATGAAAGAGAGGGGTCTCAAAGAATTGACCACATGTACAGAGAGAACACTCAGAAATAAAAGAAGGAACAGATAGCAAAGATCTTGGGGGAATGATAAGTTCTTCAGCATGATGAAAAGGTGACCTCAGAGGAAACTTCTCCAGTGGTGTGAGGCAACGACTAAACTAACAGATATGAAAGTATGCCATGGGGGTCCATTCTCATGTTTACAGAAGGACCAGACAGGAAGACTCTAGGTGGGCTTGCTTCAATCGGGCATTCTTAGAGGTATGCAGCTGGGAGAGCAGAGGAGGAAAAAGCTTAAAATAAGCTAGAATTGGTTGTGGGAAACCTGAGGAAATCAACACTTCTGTTTCTATGTTCTAGGAGGCATATAGGCGATGCTAAAGAACAGAAAGCTGGTTTTGAGCCAAATAAAATTGTGGTGTTGGAAGCTCTTGTTTCTCATAAGCTCAGCGTAGATGCCCAGAGTTCCGGCTTTTGATTACAATGGGTGGTGGTATCATCACTTGGCAAACTTTACTGTCTTCTTATCTGTTCAAAAACAAGCAAAGTGTCAATGGGACTTTAACAACTAGGAGAAAACTAGTAAATTGTGGGAAAACAACAGGCAAATAGAGAGGAAAGTTTAAAGCACTTTTGCATAAGGCAAGGAAAGGGTCTGCCAAAGTGGAGGAAAATTCTATTTAAAGAGGTTATTTAGAAAATACAAGTTCTGCCCTTCCTGTTCCAAGAATTGTGGGCTTCCAAGATGGGTCCACTATGATACTTTTATCTTATTTGACTCTAATAAAACTGTTACTGCCTTCCCTCTGTTATCACAGGCAACATCCTCCCTTATTAGTTCATTCACTGGCTTTCTTAATAGTACTATTGCACCACATTTGGAAAATCCCAGTGTATGGGCTGAACCAGCAAGTCAAGCCTTTATGTTTTGCAAAACTCTCACAAAAGGCCTTGCATTAAACAGTATTCACTGGAAATTATACCATTCTTAAAAACCTCTTGAGGCGAAGGACATTAGAAGTCCTGGCAAAAGTGGCAGCCATCCCCAAGATGTCAAGGCAACCCTATTATTTTCCCTTCGTGACAGTTTACTCCCACACCAGGAGCAGTTACATTTGGCAAGAGCCACTTCAAAGATTATTTTCTAGGGAAGTGTGACTGATTAGCTCAACCTGTATATCTCCTGTGGGGATCCAAAGCCTGGCCTATACTTAATGGAAGAGCTCATGCCTAGTAGTTGCCTTGTTTAAAAAATGGAATTGGTAGGCTGGGGAGAATTTTCAATCGGTAAAGTGTTTATATCATGAGCATGAGGACCTGAATCCAGATCCCCAGCACCCACAGTAAAATAATAATAATTTAAAAGCTGGTACAAGACTATAATCCAGCACCAGGAGGTAGAGTCAGGAGAATCCCTGGGGCTTGCTAGTCAGCAAGCCTACCCAGATGGGTATACTTTTGGTTGACATCTGGCCTTGACATGGACACATGTTCACATACATGAGCACATACACATGCACACATACATATATACACACATGCATACATGTGAAAAAGAAAAAAGTGTAATTAGGTGATGAATTTGGATAATTTACATGAAAGTTACTCATAGACGAATTGCATTCACTCCTTTTAAGGTTCAAATCCTGTTTTGTTGTTTGTTTGATTTTAGAATCTGAATACTTCATCTCCCATTTTACCTTAGCACTATTCTCCTAGGTGACTAGTGTTACCTATCAAACAGTGCCATACCCAGTGGTTTTGCTGGTCTCAGTAACAATAGTAATAATTAGAACCTTGCTGCCAAAAGCAGCTTCTGGATTCTGTACACAAGTTCATTACCCCAGCCAGATGTTTGCAACTCAATGTTCCAGTTCAGTTGCTCACCTGACACTGGTATTCACATTTATAGATGCCATCTGAAGCTCCTTAGCTGAACACATAAAAAAAAACTTAGAAATAAAAATTCATCCTAATTTGTCCCTCACCATCTCATTTCTTCTAACAATTCTTCAGGTTCCCAAAGGTTGTGGGAGCTTCCTATGGTTATTTCACTTTCTTTGTTTGCTCTATAGACAGATGCTATCTCTTTTTTAACGTGTGTGGAAACATATAGGGAGAGGTCTAGTAACTCATATTCAAAATTATTGCCACCTAGCCCAGTACTCTGACAATTACCTCTCTGTTTGCTCGTCTATTGTCTTTTATACAGAAACTATATTCTGTGGTTCTTAATCATTTGTCTGAATTTACTGGGTCGTCTATCATTGAAATTTATATCTGCTTGGTTCTGCCTATACCATCTCTGATCACCATGCATGTACACATGCAGAGGATGCTATCTATCCGAACCTTGCTTATATCCTCTTGGAATTTACTATTCCTCTAGCAGCCCAGTTATTTTCAACTACAAGCACTGCTACATGTCTACCTGGGACTTTCTCTGACACCTGGAGCCCTCTTAGTCTTTAGATTTGTGGTTATTTCTATACCCAGAAACAGCCCTTGACCAATAACAGGATCAAATTAAGGGATAACTCCTCAGGTCCTTGGACTTTGTGGTAGAATATAAAGCATATTCTATACTATCTTCTATTCTTCTACAGATGATTTGAGCCTCAGTTGGTCATGGCAGTATCTTATTCTTGAATTCCCCTTCTAAAGGCTTTCTTTACTTCTCATTCTTGCCTCCTACTTCCACGTCCATGCCTCCTGATCACCTCCCACATAAAATGTTTGCACGCAGGTCTAGGTCTCTGAGTCTGCTTCCACAGAAACCTAAACTAAGGCACCATGTGTGTTGTACCCTCCTGCCAATTTGACTTCAAGGTAAAGATTCGCAGCATGTATTATGTTCTACTCAAAAAACATTTTCCTGGCTTCAAACAAGTGCTTCCATTTTTACCACTTTAACTACTAATGTCTAGATCAGTCCTAAAATTAACTGCTCCTAAGCCTTCTTCCTACTCTGTAGACAGTGTTTCACATATCTCTTTTCCCCTGTACCTTTTTGCTTACAGGGCTTCACATTTCCATTTGGTATTATGATCCCATAACTAATTGGAATTTATCTGTTAAATGAATTCTGTAGACAAAATGTTTCTAATTATTTTATTGTCTATCATTCACAACAGTTATGAATGAACGCCTATATCAGCATCAGAACCCAGGATCATTTCAGATAAAAATAACAAAATATATGTTTGGTAGCTTCCTACATAACTTCAGACTTTGTAAACTTTCTAACTTCACTTTGGAGAAATTTAATAATTTAGCCTGCCAATTTTCTAGCAATAACCGCATCTCAAAGAAGCATCTTCATGTTACATCATTTGCAAGTGTGACACATTTTTATTAGCATGATTAGAACAATATCAGCAAATGGTCCTAGATTTTAAGACTGCCCCTAAAACAAATCTCTTACTATTTTTAAATTAATTTATCATGGACAATTTTATATATGTATACAATATATTTTAGTCACACCACCCTATCCTCCCATCACCCTTCCCCACACCTACTACCAAGTCCCCCTCCCACTAGTATGACTTTTTCTTTTGTCTGGTTTTGATTTTGAAACCCAGTGCGTTTAATCAGTGCCAACTGCACAGACATTTGTGTGCAGCTATGCACTGGAGCCGTGCCTATATTACTGTAGACATTAACTCCCCTTTCCCCAGCAGCCATGTTCTGTTGATAGTTCTCCAGGGAGGTGCCAGACTCTGTGAATGCCTCCTCCAGCCATGACTGAATGTCATGTGCAGACCCTGTGCAGACAACCACAGCTGCAGTGATTTGATGAATGCACTGGCCATGGCATGCTTATTTCACAGCCTTCCTCCCCATCATATTATTCTAGTAGCCTATCAATTACAATCTAGACCAGTGGTTCTCAACCTGTGGGTCATGACCTCTGTTGGCAAATGTCTATTTCCAAAGATATTTACCTTATGATTCATAACAGTAGCAAAATTACAGTTATGAAGTAGCCATGGAATAATTATATGGTTGGGGGGCACCACAACATGAGGAACTGTATTAAAGAGTCATGGCATTAGGAAGGTTGAGAACCATGGGTCTAGATACTTTCTTAGGAAAATAAATTTCTCTGCAGTCCCTAAGGCCAATTAGAGGGGAGCACATGGAGCTCTAACTGCATGAATCGCCTCTTTCTGGAACACATGTATGATGGCTAACTTGACCATGTGTGGAATTAGCTACAACCCAAGCAGCTGGGCACACCTGTGAGGGATTTTTCTTTGTTGGATTATTGGAAGTGGAAGACCCACCCTAAATCTGGGTCATTTCAGGTCAGAAGATCCACCTTAATCTGGGTCATTCCTTCTGGTGGCAGCCCACATAAAAGGACATGGAAGAAGGAAGCTTGTGTTTTCTGCCTGCTTGCTCTCACTGGCATTTTCATCTATCCTGAGCCATTCATTCCTTTGCTGCTGTTAGGACTTACTTCTTCAGAATTCCAGCATGGACTCAAAACTGAACACTGGCATCTCTCTGGGACCTTCCTGGGACTTCAGCACTAGACTGGGACTACTGAGACATCCAGTCTCATGCATCCAGTCTCATGGACTGAATGACTACCAGGTTCATGGCCTTTTTCTGCAAGACACAGCCATGTTGGACTACTCGGACCACAGCTTGTAAGCCACTCTAATAAATCTTATATATACATTTCATTCTATCAGTTCTTTTCCTTTAGAGAACTCTGGCTAATATAAGAGCAGAGTTCAAATATTTTTTTCCACCCCCGAGCCCAGACGCAATCCATACAGAACTCCACAATATTGAGCAGAAAATAGAGTGAACTAGAGTAGGGCAGACTGGAATACAGTGGAGTACAGTAGAATGAGTAAACTGGAACATCATAGAATCAACCAAATTAAAGAAGAATAGTGTCGACTAGCCCACAGTCCACTAGAACAGAGCAGAGGATTCAACATCTAGTAGAAAAGAAGTACTATTGACAACCCCTTTTGGCCTACCTAGAGTGCTCTAGCATTCATCTCAATAAACAGACATTGATGAAAGGAATAGAAATAGACCCAAATTAGCTCAAGGAAATGGAGATCTCTCAGAACTCAATGGCAACAAGCACAAGAAATTAAACAACCTGTAGGTTGTTCTCAGAGGTCACAAGGGCTCTTACTCCATTTATTTGTATGTAAATGTCATGACCAATCCTACTTTTGAGACTAGCCGTCTCTGCCTTATGAGAAAAAGCCTTCCAGATACAGCTTACATGAGCTCCCAGTGTCCAACACTGGCCAGCTGGGGGCTCTGTGTCCTGATTCAGATTTCCCAAGAAGCAATCAGATTGGCCAGTCCCTGGCCCTGTGGCCCAGAAGCTAGTCCCATAGCACAAACATGAAAGCTAGGCATACCCATCAGCAAGCATTGAGGTTGAAGATAATGGGTAACTCTCAGATAACCTGAGCTGCTTCTGGCCACAATGTTAGAGAATCACTCTGAACAGCCAAGCCTTTCCTATTGATCACATGGCCAATGGGGGTAGGGTGGACCTTATTCTGACTGTCAGTTTTCTCACTACTTCCAAGATGGTCGAATGAAATAAGCACTGTGCCACCAGTTATAAAAACATGAGTTCTCAAAATAGAATGCATACTGTCTTCTCTACACACTTTTGGGAGTGTCTGTGAGGTACCCAATAATCAAGAATACCAATGTTGTCATCTTTTAAATATTGTGTTTATTTGTATGCGTATGTACCTGTGTATGTATGCATGTCTATGTATGTTAATAAGGCATCTGTGTGCCACAGCATGTCTGTGGAGGTCAGAGAATAACCTTGGGTGTTGCTTCTTACCTTCCACCTCGTTTGAGACAAGGTCTCTCTCTTTGCTGTTTGCTACCATGCAAGCCAGGCTAGCTGGCCTACAGGCTTCTGGAGATTCTCCTGTCTCCACCTCTCATCTCCTCTCAGGAGTGCTAGGATTACAGTCATGAACTACAGCATCTAGCATTATGTGAGTTCCAAGGATTAAAACTTAGATCTTCATATTTGCATGGCCAATAAGACATTACCCCAGTGATATATCCATGTTTCTATCACAAACATGATAGCCACACAATGTAACCTTAGAAAAAGGACACCAGAATAAGCCAGAATAGGTTCTGCCACTGTAGCAGGAATCTTAAAAGTTCTTATTAATAAAATCAAACCTGAGCCAGGTATTGGAGTGAACTGGAAGATCAGAGAACCAGAACAAGCCACAGCTACCTCACCTCGCCGGATCCTCAGCTGGTCTTGTCTCCTCAGACTGGAGGCCTCTGAGTCCTCATCCAGAATGGGTCTCAGCTGAACTGTGCTGCTAGAAGACTGAAAGCTTAACCAGCCAAATGCTTAACCAGCCAAAAGATTCTAGTTCCTGGTCCTCACGCCTTATATACCTTTCTGCCTTCTACCACCACTCCCTGGGATTAAAGGCTCGCTTTCTGGGATTAAAGGCGTGTGTCACCATGCCTGGCTATTTCCAATGTGGCCTTGAACTCACAGAGATCCAGAGAGATTTCTGTCTCTGGAATGCTAGGATTAAAGGCGCGAGTGCCACCATTTTCTAGCCTCTGTATCTAGTGGCTGTTCTGTTCTCTGACCCCAGATAAGTTTATTAAGGTACACAATATTTTTGGAGAACACAATACCACCACATGCCACTAAATGATTTTTGACACAAACTTCATGAAATAATGTTTTTCAGAATATTTTCAATTTTAGAATTATGGATAAAACATCAGAGGCCTGTTGCTGCTTTGACCTACCTATATCTTAAGGTTGCTATAAGGAAACAAAAGGATGTACCCCAGTAGTATTTGTTGTCTTATACTCTATGCCATATATTAGGCTGAGCTCTGGTGAATAAGAGATTAGTAAAATATAGCCCCTGCTACAGAGAATACCATGGTCTAGATTATATAGTAGGAAAAATTACTAAATACAGGTGGTAACAAATACTGTAATATAAATCTGCATGGGATGTAATATTAGTAAACAAGGGAGGAACCAAAAGAAGAGAGCTTCAACTGGATGTACACTGGATGTACACTTCAACCAGTGTACACTGTCCCCTCAGAATTCATCATTCTCCCATACACCTTACATCTCAACTCTCGTGAAATGGCAGATTCCTACTGTGAGTACCTCTGAGTCTCTATCTCAGCTTGCATATGAACCAGAAAACCCAGAAAAGTCACAGCAACAATCCAGTACCAAGATGAGGGAAGATCAGTAGGTATATAACCCATCTTCTCCATCCCATGGGCCAGACAACTCTAAGGTTAGTTGTACATAGTGCTGAAAGGTCCCAGCACACCTTAATCCAAGTTATCCAAAGTGGCAGCTTGCTTATCAATATACCCTCTATTGTCTCATTTTCTGATACCTCTACTAATACTTTCTAAGATCCCTTCCCTAAAAAACTACTTATATTCAAATCTTTCCATCAAAATATTATGATTATGCACTACTGAGTAACAAATCATTCCACACCTAGAAGCTCAAAGCAACAGCCATTTAAATTATTATGAGGGAGCCGGGCGGTGGTGGCGCACGCCTTTAATCCCAGCACTCGGGAGGCAGAGGCAGGCGGATCTCTGTGAGTTCGAGGCCAGCCTGGTCTCCAAAGCGAGTTCCAGGAAAGGCGCAAAGCTACACAGAGAAACCCTGTCTCGAAAAACCAAAAAAAAAAAAAATTATTATGAGGGGCTGGCAAGATTGCTCAGTGGGTAAAGTCACCTGCCACTAACCCCGAGGACCTGAGTTCCATCCCCTGGACCCACATGGTAGAAGGAGGAAACCAATTCTTGATAGTTGTCCTCTAACTCTGGTAGCAGTCCACCCACAGTGAGCTAGTTTCTGAAGGACTCTAGCCCGCAAGGGCAGCAAATGCTTTCATGAGCAAGAATAACTTTGAGCTAATGCCTGAGGATGAATGGCAATCTTCAAGTAGGTAAACGAAGGCATATTTGAGGTAGAGATCGCAGCATTAACAGAGAGCAGACAAGAATCCACAGCGGTGAACCTCTTAGTCCTAGGGGAGAACCTACCACCATTATTTTGTTAAGTAAACATTATTTTCCTAAATAAACATAAAATTTCACCCAAAAGCACTTATTTTTACAGTGGACAACTGTTTGTAGAGAGTCACAACTACTCAATGTGCAATAAATAAGTGAGTATGGAGTGCTCAGTCTTAAGTGAGACATCTATATCACGTACTCCCTCCTAAGACTCAGGAACAATGCAGAGGAAGTAGCAGAAAAATTTTAAGGGCCAGGGATTTGGGGAGAATGTTGTGAAACTGTGTCTTCTGGACATGACAGGGCTATTGCTCTGACAAACTCATAGAAGCTATGGTTGCCTGCACAAGATCAAGACAATCAATATTCCAGTATGGATAGGTGGTTGGTTCACAAAGCCCCAGCCCCAGCTGAAGAGCTCTTGAAAATGGATAATTGCTGGGAAAAAGGGAGTCATTTTTCTTCAGGCCTGTAGACTCTGGTAGCTTCCTCATGCTCCAGTGGATGTATTTATACCCATGCACATACGGGTAGTACTAACTGGACTCTGTGAGTTACAAAGCAGGGGGTGGGGTGGAGGCATGGTTTAGCAGTTAAGAGAACAGGTTACTCTTATAGAGGTCATGGGTTCGATTCCCAGCACCCACATGGTGGCTTCCAACCATCTATAACTGCAGGTCCAGGGAATCCAAACCCTCTTCTAGCCATCATGGGTGCCAGGCATGCACAGGGTACAGACATACATGTAGGCAAAACACTCAAACACAAAGAGGACAAGAAATTGGAAGGATAACATGGGAGATGTTTCTGGAGGAGTTGGAGGGGGTGGAGAAATGGATGCACTCAAAATACATTGTATACATGAATGACTTTCTAAAAATACACTTAAATTTTATATTTAAAATAAACAGAGAACCGAAATGCGTGTCTGAATGTCTGCATAGCTCTGTACCTAAAAAGAGACAGAATATGATGACAAAGAAGAGAGGATCAAAGGAGCACTGGGAATATTTCATTCTGAAGTTAGTTGGTCAGACCTAAAAGAGCCAAGCTTATATTCATATTAAGAAAATTACTACAAGGCTCTGCTGAGGGAAAATTGGAGTAAAATCTTGTCTGAAATTAAACAGTAAATACAAAAGCACATTTAAACTGTGAAGATAATTCACAAATGAAATACTTTGAATCCTGGGGGTGTGGTGGTTTGAATAAAAATGCAACCCCTATGCCTTGTTAGAGTAAGTGTGGCCTTATTGGAGGAAGTGTGTCACTGGGGGTGGGCTTTGAGGTTTCCAAGTACTCAAACCAGGTCCACTGGCATACTCTCTCTTCCTGCTGCCTGTCTATCCAGATGTAGAACTCTTGGCTCCTTCTCTAACACCATGTCTGCCTGAGTACCTCCATGCTTCCTGTCATTATGATAATGAACTAAACCTCTGGACTGTAAGCCATCCCCAATAAAATATGTCCTTTATAAGAGTTGTTGTGGTTTGGAGTAGATGCAGACCCACAGTCAAATATTAGGTGTAGCTCAGGGAACCCCCAAGGAAGAGGGGGGATGTAGCTGGAAGTTTCTCTGGTCCCACAGCTGCCTATAAAATAATCACTCAGAGGCTTAATATTAATTGCACATTACATGGCCTATGGCTCAGGCTTCCTGCTAGCTAGCTCTTACAACTTAACTCAACCCATAACTATTAATCTATGTATCACCATGTGATCCATGGCTTTACCTGTGTTCCATTACATGTTGCTCCATTACATGATGCTCCTTGGATGGTGATTTGGTGTCTCTCCTTACTCTCCTTTCTCCTTTCACTTTCCCTCTTGGATTTTCCCACCTGGCTCCATCCTGCCCTGCCATAGGCCAATGCAGCTTTATTTATCAACCAATCAGAGCAAAATATATTCACATATATTCCCAGCATACAGAAAGATGTCCCACAGCAGGGGAGGAAGAATTGTAGAAGCCAGAGGGGTCAAGAACACCAGGAGAACATGGCTCATAGAATCAACTAAGAATGGTTCACAGGGACTCACAGACTGAAGCTACAATCACAGAGTCTGCATGGGTCTGTACTAGGCAATGAAGATAGAAAACATTGCACATGGACAATAAAAATGAGCTGTTTCAGAACATAAGACCCAAAACTGAAAAGCTTATAGAAGGAGAAAAATGTCAATCTCTTGATAATCCTTGAGTTATTGAGTAGAAAACTGGATTATCCATATAATGTGAGATGGACTCTTACTTAAACTTAAAAAACATGATATTAGGGTATTTTATGACCCATTAAGAGTGCAGACATTTGGGTCACATGCTAATTTAAGCATGCTGTTTGTACATGTTTGAAATATATGTTTTAAACACTTTTATATTATATATACTGCTTGCTCATGCTTTTGCCTTATTTTTAATTGCTGAAAATTCAACTATACTGATAGCCATAATTTATTTAATTGGTTCCTGTGTATTGCATATTTAGATTATCTTCATTTTCACTGAAATAAACCATACTGTGAATAATAGATAGTGAATAACAGATAGATAGATGATAGATATAGACAGACAGACAGACAGATAGATAGATAGATAGATAGATAGATAGATAGATAGACAGATAGACAGATAGATAGATAAAAAGTATTGCCGTGGTCATGGTGTCTCTTTAAAGCAATAAAAACCCTAAGACATGAGATAAATTACCCCAAAAGTCTATATTTACACTATTGAAATTTCTTCACTCACCCCTCCTCTAGCTCAATCCAGGAACCCTGGTGGCAGAAGGTAACAGTACATTTATTCCATCAACATTTACTCCATTCCTGCTATGTGTCAGATATTGGGATCGTGTTTGGGATGAACTGTGCACAGTGCCTTCCTTGGCAGAACTCACTATCTAGTTTCTGAAATTTGCAGCTTCTGGCGCTACTCACAGTGTCCACCAAAGGCCAAATTACATGGTTTTTGTGACAGCCATTTCAAGGTTCTGATTATGCTTCACCCACTGATGGTAACTCTGGGTAAAATATGGGAAGAGTATACTTGACTGTGCTGAGTAGGAAGAAATGGGGGTAGGGTTGAATGTAAGTCTATTGCACACCTACAAACACTTATTTGATTTGTACACCCACCCTGATAATGAAGTACTATTATGCCAGGTATAAAGCACATACCTAGGAAGTAGCTGAGCTGAAGTCAAACCCAGTAGCATCTGCTGCCAAAGCACATTCTGGTAACTACTATAACTAATTTGAGATTCAGGCAAGGCTCTGGATCTCCATGGGGAAGGGCCAGACATGACTCTATGAAGGAAGAATGAATGACTGGAAAAACTGAAGCATGAAAAATCTTGAAGCAATCAGCCCTAAGGAGGAGGCCTGGGGTCATGCATTGTCATAAACTACCTTTTACATAATGATAACAACACAATCAAGTATGTACTATCACCTGCCATCCCACAAAATACCAAAATTCTTAAGATGATACATAACATTGATGCCTATTACTTCTTCCTGTAGTTATGTGTCCCTTGAACGTTAATTGCATTCTAGATTATTAATCTTGTTTCATAATAACTTATTACAAAGTAGACATACACAAACAACATTACAAACCAAGCTTGTATTGCCCCATTTATCTTTTCTTCGAGAACAAAAGAAGACACAGCTGAACATAAATGAGATATATTTTAAAATTCAATAATAGTTTAACCAACAGTATGAACAACTGGTAAAAAAAAATGCATTGCCTTGAATGAAACAGGGGCTTTTGCAAACATAAATAATATAGAAAGTTCTTCCATGGATGATACTAATTCTCTAAATAGAACACATTGTTTTTGCATTGTACTATTCCACATTACAGCTCACATTAATTCTCTAAATATGACTCAACACACAATAGCCTCGCATTTCAATATTCTGGGTAATGGTTGGTTATGTCAGAGAGTAAAGGTTATTACTTGATGTAATCTCTGCATTATCTTTTTACATACGATTTTTTATTAAATGTTCCCTTCCAGTATCAGAACTGACCTTTTACAGAAATCTCTACACCAGAGCAGAAATCAGTTTCATAAGGCAAAGGGGATATTAAAAAATAACAGAGCTTGTCGGGGTAACTGTTGAATCTGGTTCTTGGATTTTGCTGTTTTTATATGTTGCTAATTTCCTGCATCTATAATTGATATCCAGATGTGAACTCATTAGGACAATGATAGGAAACCCAAATCAACTAGATTAATGAAACCTCAGACATATGTCAATACCCTTGCACACTAATTATGAATTTAAAAATAAATAAGATCAAACTCAAGAAGAGAGTGTTTCAAACACCATGGCTCTACACTCCAAATTCACCTCCTACCCTCACTCTAAAATGGACTAGCTAGGGGCTTACAGCAGTTCTCAACCAGTGGATCACGACCTCCATGGGGGTCACATATAAGATAGCCCGCATATCAGACATTTAAATTACAATTCATAGCAGTAGCCAAATTACTGTTAAGATGTAGTGATGAAATAATTTTATGGTTGTGGCAGGGGAGGTGGGTCGCTACAATGTAAGGAACTGTTTTAAAGGGTCTCAGCATTAGGAAGGTTGAGAACCACTAGGCTAAAGGTACATAGTTCAATGGTAGAGCGCTTGCCTAGCATATGCAAGGCTATGAGTTTGGTCTCCACTTCTGCAAAGAAATAATGATAACAGAATAGATGAAATGGGTTTGGTTAAAAACCAATCTAGAAATGGAGAATAAATAGACTTGTGCTTTATGTTGATGCTGTGTCCTTTCCTCCTCCATCAGTCTTCATGGGACTTCATTTCAGCTGCATTTCTGCTGGATTTAAAATGCTTAAAAGTCCTATTCAATTTTCCTTTTTCTTGGGAAGTAATGAAGTCCACTGGCTCATTTTAGATGAGATAAAGAGATAGTTCTGCAAAATTTGGAAAAAACATTTACAAATTTTCTGATGAAAAAAATTATGAAAAACCAACTTAGATCCTATATTATAAATATATATATAGGTAAAAACAAAGAATAACAGAGAAGCCAAAGGAATAGACTATGTTGATTCAAGCTAAACAAAACAAAACACCAGCAAAACCCCTTCCCAAGCCACACATGATGAAAACGGTATTGGTGATAAAGGAGCTTGTCGTGAATATACATACATTGACAATAGTTGATGACATCATCTGTGTAGGTTTTCCTCAACAGTGAGTCATCATGTAAGTAGTGATTTCTGCCATGGTCGTTTTTCCATCTTTATCATAAAAATGAAATTCTGTATTGACCATCTATGCAATAGCAATGTTTTGATTCTTCAACTGTTTCCTGTTTTCTTTGAACTGTCAGACAACTAAACTCAGAAAGTCAATCAAATCTTTCTTTGAGTTATAAATAAAATGCCTTTTCTCCCAAACCCACCTGAGCATGCCTTGCACTTTATAATGCTTTCTATATCTATACTTATAATGCACATTTATTCTTAAAGAGGAGACATTCCAAGATCAAATTAGGTGCTGCTAAGCATTTGTGAGTTAACAGTGGTTTCGGCAGCTCTGAAGGGTGATACAGAATGGCATGCCGACTTGAAGTGGATCCATGGACCACAGATATCAGCATCCGCTGAGAGCTTGTTAAAAATGTGAACTCTCTGGCTCCTTCTCAGACCTACGAGATCAGAATCTGCATTTTAACAAGATCCTGGGATGTTCAATGAATATTAAAATCTGAAATGTTCTGATTTTAAAAGAAGGAATGCTGAAAAGATGGTTCAGCAGGTAAAACATTTACTGTGCAAGCATTTGGGCTGGAAATTAACTATCCAGAGCCCACATAAAAGCTGAGTGGATATGGTAACCAGCCTGTACAATACACACACACACACACACACACACACACACACACACACACACACACACACACACACCACAAACATGAATACACACATGCACACACATACAAAGGGGGGAAAAGTAAGGAGGCAGCAGAGAAAAAGTAGTCCCCACACAGCCTACCCAGACACTAGTGCAATGGGGCCTTTCTAGGTGGAATTCAGGAACTCAAAGACCCTAAAATATTCCCAACTGCAGGCCAATACTTCATATCCTTCAAACAGGACTCACTCCACAAGTTGAGATACATTTTAAGAAAAAAGCATGGTATGTACTCACTCATAAGTGGATACTAGATGTAAAACAAAGGATAACCAGACTGCAACTCACAGCTCCAGGGAGGCTAGCTAGTAAAGAGGACCCTAGGAAAGACACAGGGATTGCACAGCGATGGAGAAATGGATGAGATCTACATGAGAAAACTGGGAGTGAGGGGGGTAATGGAGGGCAAGGGTTGGGGGAAAGAGAGCTTAGGGGAGTGGGAGGTCCTAGCTGGATCAGGAACAGAGTGGGAGAACAAAGAAAGAGACACCATGATAAATGAAGACCCCACGGGAATAGGAAGAAGCAGAGTGCTAGAGAGGTTCCCAGAAATCCACAAAGATACATATACCTGTACTATAGACTACTGGCAATGGTCGAGAGAGTGCCTGAGCTGACCTGCTCTGGTGATCAGATGGCCGAACACCCTAACTGTCATGATAGAACCCTCATCCAGTGACTGACGGAAGCAGATACAGAGATCCATGGTTAAGCCCCAGGCAAAGCTCCAGGAGCCCAATTGATGAAAGAGAGGAGGGATCATATGAGCAAGAGATATTGAGACCATGATTGGAAAAAATATAGAGACAACTAGCCAAACTAGTGGAAGCGCATAAACTGTGGACCAATAGCTGAGGAGCCCCCATGGAACTGGATCAGGCCCTCTGGATAAGTGAGACAGTTGGTGAGCTTGAACTGTTTAGGGGGCCCCCAGGCAGTGAGACCGGGAACTGTCCTTAGTGCATGAGCTGGCTTTTTGGAACCTAGGGCCTATGCTGAGACACTTTGCTCAGCCTTGGTGCAGGGAGGAAGGGATTGGACCTGCCTCAACTGAATCTACCAGGCTGGGCTGTCTGCCCAGGGGAGACCTTGCCTTGGAGGAGGTGGGAATGGGGGGTGGGTTGGGGGAGAAGGCTGGGGGCTGGGAGGAGGGAGGACAGGGAAATCCGTGGTTGATTTGTAAAACAAATAGAAATTCTGTTAATACAAAGGAAAAAAAAGAAAAGAGAACTCTTTGAGAGCCAAAATCCATATGTGCCTACTTGTTCTGATTCCACAATTCCAGTTTTCCCAGCACCTCAGCATTATCTTCCCATGGAACGCAAGAATTTCCTAAGCTAGGGAAAGAGGAACAAAGTGCAAAGCTGAACCTCAAGAGCTACATCCTCCATCAGCCCCCTCACACTCCAGTCCTTAGAGAGGCACAAAACCACGAGGTGACCCCCTGAGAAAAAAGAAAAGACACTTTCCTCAAGCCTGTTTTTCTCCAGTCAGATCTCAAAGCTCTTCTCTAGCATATGAATGACTGTATGTATAGACTTGTTAAGAGAGGAAGTTCTGAGTTCAAGTGCCAGCTTTTTCATTTGCTGTATGGCCTTAGGCCAACAATACAATTGCTCACTTTCTACATATGGAGACTGGCCATAACAATATTTTCCACCTCTCGAGGAACTGTATGGATTCAATAGATCAACATGAGTGGGGGGAGGTTTGTGGGTATGTGTGGAGATGTAGTGGATTTCTAGCAATATCTGGCACATAGGAAGAACTCAAAAGTCCCCACTGGTGTTATGACCATCACTATAATTATCATCATTACCATTATCGATACATATCTTCTGGTTTAACCCTAAATTAGCACTCTCTGAATTGGATTGTTCAGCCATACACATATCCTCCACTGTTTCTCATCAGTCAATAATTCTCCATCTTTTCAAGAAGCCAATTCTTCCCCCTTCCTCTTTGTTTACAAGAAAAAGAAGTGTATAAAGTCCCATTTTAGGGCCCCCAGGAAGTAGATTGTGATAAGCAAGACTGAAATGTTGTAGAGTCTTGGTGCCAGAAAAGGTCTCTAGCATGCCAGGATGGCACTCTGTTCATGTAGAAATGACGTAGTGACTCCACACTGAGCCATCAAACCCTCTTCCGTTTCCAAAGGCCTATAAGCTCCCTCCATTTAATAATTCATCCTAGAATTTTGAGAGAATTCAATTTCCAGCTTGAGGTTAGAGCTTTGGGGAAATGAGGACATTTTCCAGTCTTTGTCTAAATTCTCTCCAATTGTCATTTTTCGGTGTCAAAAGACATAAATCCATTTATAGCAGTTTGTGGCTCTCTTATGATCACCCCACTTATCTCTAGCTTCAAGTCCTCTTAGCCAAATGCATTCTGACCTTTCTGTACTGCTTCAACTGCCACTGGCAAGACACTATTAGGACCAAACAGTTGGGCTAATCTCATCCTTGTTGATAGGGAGCAAAAATAAATTGAAAAACTTAGCTTTTTGTTCATCATTTTTGTGATTAAAGTCATTCTGATCACAGTCTTACAGGTTTCTATTTGTTCTTTAATAAATTAGAAAATGTAGAATGAGACTTTGGGCCTAAAACTGAGAACAGAGAAGCCACATGTAGCTCTGCACTCTAGAGAGCCTTGAGGGGACTGGGGAGATGGCTCAATGTGTACACTGCATATAATCCTAGGACTGGGAAGAAAGAAACAAGAGGATCTTTGGGGATTGCTGGCCAACCAGCTTAGCCAAATGCTGAATTTCAGCTTCATTGAGAGGCCCTGTCTCAAAAAACATGGTGGAGACTTGTTAGGGAGTTATCTAACACCAACCTCTGGCCTCTACATACACCAGCATGCAAACATAAGCATGTACACACACACACACACACACACACACACACACACACACACACACACACACAAAAGAGATGTGAACAACTAAGACCAGACACCTCACAAACAGGTTCTACCCCTTTCATTTGTCATACCCAGGGGCTGAGGAGGCATAATTCCCGCCAATCTCTAAACTGAATTCTGGAGAAGGAGGAGTAGGAACTGTAAAGTAATCCATCCTCATACATGGCATAGTGGCTTAAGCAGAAAACTCCATTCCCCTGTACTCAAAAGTTTTCTCTGTTCCTGCCCAGCCCCACGGTCCCACAGCTGCTTATAAAATAATCACTCAGAGGCTTAATATTATTTACAAACTGTATGGCCTATGGCAGGCCTCTTGCTAGCTAGCTGTTATATCTTAAATTAACCCATTTCTATTAATCTATGTTTTGCCATGTGTTCCATTGCTTTACCGGTCTGCTGGTATGTTGCTCCTTGAGCAGCAGGCTGGCATCTCTCCCCAGACTCTGCCGTTCTCTTTCCTGTCTCACTCCTTGGATTTTCCATCTGCCTTTAAGCTGCCTTGCCAAAGGCCAAAACAGCTTTATTTATCAACCAATCAAAGCAACACATATTCACAACATACCAAAAGACATCCCACAGCACTTCCTCTTTTCTGTCTAATCAAAAAGGAAGGTTTTAACTTTAACATAGTAAAATTACATATAATAGAACAGTTATCAAGCAGGAATTACAGCTATAATATCTAGTCTATTTGTATTTGGTAAAATTAAAGAAAATATTCTATCTATCCTATGAGTCAAAAGTTTCATATCTAATTTATCTTTTATCATAACCAAAGAAAGGTATAATTATAATTATTTAGTCTTCAACTATATCAAAGACCCTGAAGGATATAATATTACTTAAGTAAACAGGAAGTGCTTTGTAAGCAACTTCCAAAATTCTGGAAATGACAGACACAACTGGCTTGCAGAGAACATCCTCAAGTCGTGAAGCTATGAGGTCCTCCCTGCATCCTAGTGGGAA
Organism: Peromyscus californicus insignis; assembly: GCF_007827085.1. Classification (NCBI taxonomy): domain Eukaryota; kingdom Metazoa; phylum Chordata; class Mammalia; order Rodentia; family Cricetidae; genus Peromyscus; species Peromyscus californicus. Next base: position 31,367,118 of record NW_026294391.1, on the reverse strand, counting down.
GGGCCCTGAGAAGCTTACCTTTGAGTGGAAGGTGGGAAAATGGCAGATTCCTTGAGCTTGAGCAGGGCACGTGGAAGCCCATGGTCACTGATGCCCACAAGACAAAAGGAAGGAGAGTACAAGGTAAGCGCTTTAAGGAAAGTTTTGTTTTGTCTTCATTAATGGTTTTTGTTTAATTTTTTATTATATGTTTATTTATCTCCTTGGAAGGGTGTGTGTGTGTGGTGATATATTGTGTACCCCAATGAAGATTGCCTGGGGATCAGAGGACAAAGCCAGCCACTATATTAAACATTGAAGTCAGGCAGTGGTAGCACATGCTTTTAATCCTATCATTTGGGAGGCAGAGATCCATCTGGATCTCTGTGAGTTCAAGGCCACACTGGGAATAGAGCCAGGTGTGGTAGCACATGCCTTTAATCCCAGCAGTGCGAAGGAAGGAAGATGGCAGGGCACAGAAAGGTATATAAGGTGTGAGTGAACAGGACGTCTCTCTCTTGAGACTGAGGATTTCATAGAGGTAAGAACTTGTGGCTGGCTGCTCTGACTCTCTGATCTTTCAGCTTTCACCCCAATATCTGGCTCTGGGTTTTCTTTTTTTTTTTTTTTTTTTTTTTTTTTTTTTTTTTTTTTTTTTGGTTTTTTGAGACAGGGTTTCTCTGTGTAGCTTTGCGCCTTTCCTAGAACTCACTTGGTAGCCCAGGCTGGCCTCGAACTCACAGAGATCCACTTGCCTCTTCCTTCCCTAGTGCTGGGATTAAAGGCATGCGCCACCACTGCCCGGCTGGCTCTGGGTTTTCTATTAATAAGACCTTTCAAGATTCGTGTTACATCCCCCACTCATGAAAAAGAATTTGGAGTGCCTCCTTTTCTACATCCTTGAGCAAACTCTGCCATAACGGTGGACTGCAAAACCACCATGAGCTATCACTCCACAAAGTATTGCTACAATCAGAAAAACAAGCAATCACAAATGGTAGAGCCTCAAATGGAGCAGCTGCTTCAGAAAACAGTCTAACAGTTCCTGAAAAGGTCAAAGACTTACTATAGGATGCAGCAATTCCATCCCTGGGTATATACCCAAGATAACTGAAACCATATGTTCACATAAAAACATGTGTGCAATTATTCACAGCAGCTTTTTTTTCATAACAGCAAAAATGTAGAAGCCAAGGGCTGAGGGTGTTGTTCAGTCACAGAACACTTCACTGGAATGAGTAAGGCCTTGGATTCTGTCCCTAGCACCACAACAAAAGTAGAAACAACTCAAATGTCCACCAACAGACAAATAAATGAATGAAATACATTCTACTACACAGTAGAATAAGATCCAGCCACAAGAATGAAAAATCGATACATGCTACAACATGGATGAACTTTGAAAGCACTGTACTGTGTCTCAGGGTGTGCTGTTTTAGTATCTACATGTCCCAGTTGATAAATCAATTTAGGGAGAAGGGGATTTATTTGACTTACGCTTCCAAGTCACAATACATCACTAAGGGAAGTCAGGACAGGGACTCAAGCAGGAGCAGAGGCAGGAACCATGAAGGAATGCTACTGACTGGCTTGCTCTGGCTCCTGATCAGCCAGCATTCTTCTGTAACCCAGGACCTTTTGTCCAGGGGTAGCACTGCCCACCGTAGCTGGACCACCTACATCAATTAGCAATCAAGAAAACGACCCACAGAGACACTCATGGACCAATCTGACCTAGGCAATCCCTCAATTGAGACTCCCACGGATACTCTGGACTGTGCCAAGTAGACACCTGAAGCTAGGAGACCTAGGATTGGTTGCAAGAGAAGGTGGTGGATGATAGCTAAGCAGCACAGGGTTCTTTCTTATTGTTATCATTGTTGTGTTGAGTTGTGGTTTGATTTGGGAGGGTTTAAGACAGAGTCTCAATATGTAGTACAAGTTGGCCTCAAACTCACAATTCTCCTGCCTCTGTCTTCCATGTGCTGGGGTTACTGGAGTGCTCCTCGACACCTTGTCACGGTTTCTTCTTGAGACAGATGAAATGTACCAGAAATAATTCTGGAGAGAGTTGCACAACTTCATGACTGTAGTAAAAGCTACTCAGTTGCATACTTGAAGTGGGAAAGCTCCTGGTATGATAATAACATCTCAATAAGGCTGTTGCAAAACAAGAAAAAACAAAGTAGGGTGAGGAGAAAAGAAAGAAAATAAGAGAAAGAAGATGCAGGTCCCCCCTTTCCAGCTAGCTGCTCACACTGAGAGACAGAATCCTCACATGCTCCTTCATGAAAATATCAGAGAATGATTAGTGAGCGCTGGGGGATTTGGAGTAGTCTGTGACCATAAAAGACAACGTTTGCTTTTGCCTAGAGGTATATAACAGGGGAGGGCAAGACAGATGCTGAAACAGCCCCACTTCACATGACAGGAAAGGGAGGTAGCAGTGGCCAGGCCTGCCTACCAGTTTGGTAAGGTAAGAGTGAAGACGTCCTCAGGCCAAAGAGGCATTAATAAGGAAGAAGGTCCTTGGGCTGGAACAATTACGACCACTAGAACAAAGCAGAGGCTTCAAGCACACACAAAATAGTGGTAACTGAGGGAGAGGGAAGAAAAGGCAATCCAAGCCTGATCTCCCCCATCAGGATCTATAGGGTGGACATGGGGATACAGTGTTCCCCAACCTTTATTCTTCCTCCGAATTGCCTGAGGACCTTATTAAAGTGCATGTCTGAAATCGTGGGACTAGAGGAGCTTCTACATTTCTAATAAGATCCCAGATGATTCAGGTTTTACTGGTGTAAACCACCACAAAACAGCAGATCTCTGAGTCGTTAATTATAAAGCACTGTTTTCTTGGCATCATTTTGTATCCTTACATTTGTATGGATGATAACAAACACCTTTTGCTTATGTGGAGGGGCTGCCACCAGAGAGCACAGAGGACTGGCAGCTGTTGATATTTACTATTTTTGAAATTAAATTAGATTTGATGTTTATGTACTGATGAATTCATTTAAAATAACAATGAAACCATATATGTTATGTTAGTAACATTTTATGAAAAATAATTGTTTTCCAAACCAAAAAAAAAAATCAGTGAGTGGCCTTGTAATAAAAGTTTTTGCAAATTTCTAACTTAGAAGATAGTGAGATTCTTACTTCTGCTTCTGCATTCAATCCTTTCCAATATAATGGTTTTATTGAAGACTTAACCTCTTGCAGGTATATAATTACAAAAAGGAGTATGGGCTGGATAAATGATTCAGTGGGTAAAGTGAAGTGGCTGGGTTCAGATCCCCAGCAACCATTTAAAAGTCAGGCATTGTCTGTAGCCACACTGATGAAGGGCAGAGACAGGCAGTTCTCAGGGCCTCACTGGCTAGCGCTAGCTGAAATGGAGAGTTTCAGGTTCTGTGAGAGATTCTGTCTCAAAGAAAAATGGGGAAAGTAATAGTAACAGAGGGAGACATCCCCATATCTTCCACTGGCCTCCACATATGAATGCACACACACACACACACACACACACACACACACACACACACACACACACACACACCATGCACACACAGAGGGCTGTTTTTAACAACCTTTTAGTGATATAAATATTCTGTTACACCGAGAACCCCATTAGTTAAAAGTTTGTTGCAATGTGGAATCTGAAACCATAGTGGTGCACTTTCTACACCCTGTGATATGAAAAATCAATTGGCCAATCGTGCACCATGAATGGACTTTTCACATGATTTTGTAACATTAGTAACTTTAAAAAAAATGGATTCTGTGCAGATGTTCCACATGTTGACAGATTTCATTATACAATTTTAAAATGTGGCATTTGTTAATGCCACTGTTAATCTTACCACTCAGCTCCCTGGGAAATTTTGTCAGTCCTGGAACACTTTTAAATGCATAGTAGTGGAGATGAGTCTTTTGAATTTTTAATTTTTTCTTGAAAGCTCAAATTTTATCACTGACAACAAATGCTGTCCATTGTTTTCCTTGAAGTGGTAAGCCTTTTCTACTCATTTGCAAGAAAGTAACTGCCAAGTCTAAATAACCAGAGTTTATTAGTCAGGGATGTTTTTTAAGTGAAAGTGATGTTTCATGAAAATAAATAGCATTTCAGTTTGCAAATCAAACACCCAAACAGATCTTTTGGAGACAACAATTATATTCCAATATACAAAGAAGTTACCTCATGTATTCATCTCATTTTGTTCTACACAAAATAGCCAAAGGCATATTGTCAAAGGTCAATATTTAGTACATTTAGTCCTTTTTGCTGTTTCACTAAGGGCATTCTTCATCAGAATTGGGGTCTACTCCAGTTTGATTTGTTGCGACGAGACTACCAGGACAAGTAGTACTGTTTGTGGCCACTTCTGAGGTTCTGACAGTTTGACCCATCACTACTTTTGCACTATCACTGAAAATACCAGCATACTGGAAAAGGTAAATGACATCTTAGTGTTAACCTGAAGACAGTTTTGATCTTGCAGAACAATGAAAGGAACTTATCACAAGCCCTAAGGAATTTATCACATGCCTCACAAGAAAGCTAACATTTGGAGGGGCTGCCACCAGAGAGCACAGAGGACTGGCAGTGTGTACCAAAGCTGCAACAATTGAGTAAGAAAGTGACAGCAGCCCATTAAATATAGAGACCTCTGTCCCCTTTCTTCCCTCATCACTCCACAACAAAGTCTCATTGAACGCCTACTGTACCAGACACTCTTCAAAGGGTTTGGGAAACACCAATGAAAAATGGATGAATCTGTTGGTGAGCCTGATGAGCTACGGCCTGAAAAAGGCACTGGATATACTTCAGAACTAGACCAGGCCACTCCGACTCAACTAAGCCTTGGACTTGGGCATGAGAGGAAATGAAAGTGAGATCAAAGTTAAGATTGAAAACTTTTTAACTGAACTGGACTCCTAATAATCAAAAATGACCAGAAAGTTATGGAATCTGCTCAAAAATGTTAAGAAAACATGAATGGCAATAAGACAGAGCACAGCTGGGAGCAGGGATCGAAGCTAAATAAAAGACGTGCGTGTTTCTCTCCCACTGAGCTGAGACTTTTCATTAAACAGTTATGTCTAGTCCCCTTTCCATTCATAATGCATACATATCTCAACTAATTGAAAAGCTCTCTATGAGACATGCCATATTTCTTTTCTTCCTTGTCAACATCATATAATTTTTCTATTCAACAAAGTTTGATTGAATGCCTACTGTGCCCGGCACTCTTAAAAGGGTTTGGGGAAAAAAAATGGAAAAATATACAGAGATCCTTTGGTGGAGCTTACATTTGTGAATGTTACTTGTTAAAGCTTTTTTTCTCAATCACACGTGCTCAACTGCAAAGTACTCTAAAATCTTGGAGCAACGTGGTAGGGTTCAATGTGGCTCAGCTAAATACTTTGAGTGGTCCATAGATTATTCCTAAAGCACATAACTATTGATCTATAACCTAATGTCCCAGGTCCTGTCCAGCTGGTTCCAATGGTCAAAATTACCTGATAATCTATTAGGCAGACGTCCCAGAGCAGAAAGCTCAGGGAAAGACAAATAAAAATGGCAGCATCTTGGGTTAGGAAGATGGTGTAGTGGATAAACTCTTGTTGCACAAGTATTAAGATGGAAATTTGGATACACAAAATCCATGGAAAAAATAGCAAAGCCAGGCAGGCATAGTAGACAACTGTAATCTTGGCACTCAGGAAGCAGAGTCAGGGAGTTCCAGGGAAAACTGGCTAGCTAGACTATCCAGAATTGGCAAATCCAGAGTTCAGGGAGAGACTATCTCAATAAATAGAGTGATCTAGGACGATACTTGATATCAACTTCAGGCACCCCACGCACGCGCGCGCGCACACACACACACACACACACACACACACACACACAACACAACACAACACAACACAACACAACACATGCAATACTATTATGTTTTAAAAAATAATGTTTTTGGAGCTTCTTGGATAATCCAGGCCAACAACTCAAAAGAGGGCCTCTCATGCCTAGTGCTATTTTAATTAGACTATGGTTCTTATGGGGGGGGGAGCATTGTCAGCTCAGATAAGAAATTTTCATTTAAACTATGTAGGCAATGCAGATGTGTGTGTATTGTAGGTATTTCAGGTAGTTAGTTAATAGTATGATTCTTTATGGATTTTTCAGCTATCCTTACTGTTGTTTTACCCAACTTCTATATTTCATCCCCTTCCCTAATTAAAGCCCCCTATTTTTTCCCATTTCCCCCTTCATTTGTACCCTGCTAGTCCCCTCTCTATCATCCCACCCACCCATCCCCGCTGCAAAACAGTCCCTTTTTATCTTCCTGGTTTCCACAGTTACTCCAGGATATACTCCTATCTGAAGATTTGGAGCTAGGAACCTCAGATAAGAGAGAACATGTCTTTCTCTGAGGTACCTCATTAAATAAGCTCTTTTATTGCCCTTGGTTGCCTCCCAGAGGTATAAGGTAAGTACCTGTTGCTGAAGAAGACATCATGCACTTCAGACAGAGAGCCCAGAGGACTCGAGCTGGATCTGACCTAAAAGCCTCATCCTGGAGGACTAGATTTCATGGTACCTGAAGGTACCTTGCAAGCTTCCAAGAAAGGGAAGCAACTAACAGTACTACCCAGCTATGATACCTATGAGCCACATCAATGACCAGCATGGCACAATAATTGTAAAGGTACAGTAGTGGCATGTGTACTTTGGTGATAACCAACAGCTCTCTAATTGGCCTTTCCCACTAAACGGAAAATCGTGCCTGGAACTGGAAACTTAGCCAGTTACCTGGGGCTAGTGAAGTCATGGACCTTGGAGGAGAAGCTACAACCACCAATACTTTACTGAACCAGCATAATCTCTAACTAATACTTGTAGTGAGTAGCCATTCCAGCTTTGAGCTGGAAGTTCCAACCCCCATTGAGGCTTCGGTAACTGTCACGCCTACAAGGTGGGGCCAAGAGTGGACCCTGAAGACCCGAGATCCAGATGGGCCAGCTCTCTTGGTTCCTGGACCCTGGACGCTGGAGGTAGACCAAGCAGAGTTCTCCAGAGAACACCGCCAGACTGCGCTACACCTTTCCCAGACCCTGTAACCTATCCCTTCACTTGTAAGTTACCCCACAAAATAAACCTCCCTTTTAACTATGTGGAGTTGCCTTAATATTTTAACCAATAAATACTAAATACTAAATACTCATCCTTATATCTGCAGAAAAGTGTAGCTCTCACTCCCACCAAGAAACCTTTCCTTTGCAACAGATGAATACCATTACATAAAACTACAACCAATCACAGTACAGACTTGTGGAGCCCTGTCCCAACAGATGCAAATATAATACAATTCTTATACCCAAGACTCAAGGATCATTGCATAAAGGGAGGTGGGGTGGGTAAAAAGATTGTTAAAGCCAGGGGAACAGGAAGTTGGCTATGAGATCGTGTCTCATAGAAATGTCAGAAGAGCCGGGCGGTGGTGGCCCACGCCTTTAAACCCAGCACTCGGGAGGCAGAGGCAGGCGGATCTCTGTGAGTTTGAGGCCAGCCTGGGCTACCAAGTGAGTTCCAGGAAAGGCGCAAAGCTACACAGAGAAACCCTGTCTCGAAAAACCAAAAAAAAAAAAAAAAAAATGTCAGAAGATAAACTCATAAAGTCTCACCAACATGGCTGTCTAAAATGACCTAAACAAGGATGACACCAATAAATGTGTTAACACTGGACATGGGAAAGCCCAGGAGGCCTCAGCCCTACACAAAGAACTACAGGCAACTAAAGAATGCTGAGAGCAAGAGAAATAGTCTTCCCCAGGGAAGAGCACGCCAATTGGTGCTCCAATACCAAATGGTCAGCCCTGAAAACATACGCATATAAGTAATATTATACAGACTGAGCATTTTGTATTCATATATTTAGGAATATATGTGTCTGTGCAACAACAATTAAAGAATATGAGACCATGAATTTGAATACAGAGCAAGGGGAGGCAATTGAGGGTTTGCAGAGAGGAAAGGGAATGGAGAAATAATGTAATTATATTATAATCTCAAAAATTTTTAAAAATATTTAAAAAAGAAAAATCAGTTTCCAAATCAAGACGACACTTCAGATTAGATTCAAGACAAATGACAGTTAAGTAGATCAATTTCTGCTGCCTCCTGGGCATTTTGAGGGTGTGTTTAAGGGTCATTTCAAGATCATTAAAGACTGAATCTAGAAAGGCAATTGATACGTAATAAAAATAGAATAATCAACTCCCTCCAAAAGGTAAAAGTTTGTTCAACATTGTTCTTTGTTCCCTATGACTTTCTCAAAGTGGTCTCTTAATAGCCAACACCTTCAATTTGGAGCACAAGCACAGCAATGTGTGGGACCCATAATCTCATTTAGTCTGTTTTAAGGGGTGGTATATACCCCTAGCCCACAAAAGACCATCAAGTACTGACAGATGAGCCTGGACAGACCTAATGATACCAAATAATTATTATACAAAATCCTCTCCAACTTTAGTTTAGCTCAACACTTCCAGCTACTCTGCTCACTGAACACACGACAGCCCTATTTCATTCCTGTCCTTTTCTCTCCCCACACACGAAACTCACTTGGAACATATCAGTCAAGGTTAGGGTTAGTTTCCTTCCCTTTGTCTCCTAGTTCCCTTGGCACACTCTGATTTCCCAGAGAGATCTAACTTGGAAACCCAATCTGGCTTTCTACCCCACCTCAGCTTGAACTCTGGAAGAATTAGCCAGAAGATTTGAGGGAAATACAAAGACCCTGGAAAATGTTGGTCCAATAAGTAAAATTACTAATAGCATTACATTTAATAATCATAAAAATTTCAGAGCAAATGTTCTAAAAAACGTCATAGTATTATGCCATTTACATTGAATTGTCCTAGGATGTTTGTTAAAAGTGCAGAGTACGGAGTTCACGCCAGAGCAGTTGTCTAAGCAAACAAGGATTTGATTACAGAAAGTCTGAGAGAAGATCCCAGAAAACACTGAGAAAATGAGAGAGAGAAGAGAAGACAGACCAAAAGGGTGCATGTGCAAGTCAGATACTACTGTTGGCAGCTGGAGCTCAATCCCACCAGGAACTTTAGGAAAGATAGAGTACACATGTGTCAGAACTATGCCGCTAAATAGGAAAGGGAGTGGTGTGTTTGAATACCAGTTCCCAGTTATTTGGTGAAGCCACACTTGGATGACATTAATTTCTTGATCCTTCTGATCTGCAAAATCAAGGCTGTCTGGCTATATATATATTGGAGATAGACTGAGTTGTTTGAAATGGTGAGGGCTGAAGAAACACCAGTGGTACCCTGACATCATCTGTTCCACCAAATAAACCAACATATCTGAACAGGGCTGCCATCTATATTATGAGTAAGTTGGACATAGAGCACAAAGAAAATGTATTATAATTTCATTGGATTTCTGACTTCCTAAAGGCTCTATGACTAAGAAAGTCACCTCTATCTTATTATCCCAAACCACACCAAAAAGATTCTAATTTTAATAAGCCCTCTTTTTTCTTATAATAAAAATATAAGATTTGAACCTACTATTCACCATTATAATCTCTGAGCTGAATTTCTATTTTGTATGAAGGGATCTATTTTAGAAAAATCCTGTGAACTTAAATAGGAAAAGTGATTCATTGGCATGTAAGGTCTGTTTCATGTTTATGTCAAGATGGAGAAATCAGATGGTGCTAAATGTTCTGTCAGGTCAATACTTGATGACTTCATAGCTTTCACCAGCATTCTTAATGGTTCAACATTTAGCACTCAAGTCTAGGAGCTTTTTGTCAGCTCTTTGTGAAGGGGAAAGCCAAGGAGATGCTATTGAAAGGTTTGGGGTTTTTTTTCTTCAAAAGATTAGTTAATGCACTAGGGCATGGATTTCATTACATGATCACATAACACTGAGCAGCAGAACATATAGTGAGTGATCTAAAAATAATTACTGCTCAGATGTCCATTAGCCAAAAGTTGGCCATGAGCTGGGCTTGGAAATGTGACGCTAGGGGCTAAGAGTACACTTTCCTGCGACCCTTAGCTTTGATATGACCGCAGGTTGGACAGGAATAAAATCAAACTCCTGCTACTTCAGTTCTCACTCACATTCTCTCCTATTTTCCATAGCCATCCCTCACACTGTACCTAACAGGAGCTACAAATGGTCAATAAATGACTGTCATCATCCTTTCCTAGAGTTGGAAAGCATCTTAGTCCACTAAATACCAAAACAGAGTTGACCTAATGTCTAGTTGTGTTAGACACTGTGCTCTTCCTAGAATACTGCCTGGCTTAGTAAAGTGCAAGGAATAAACAGAGCCCAAAGGAGGGAATGAGAATTTGGAAATGGTACATGTACTCTTGATATGGTGTGATAGAAAGACATTTTGCTTCTGTGGTCTTCCACTCCAAAACATAACTTCAGTCCAATCACATGAAAGACATAAGACAAATTCCAATAAAAGGGTATCCGACAAAATACCAGACAGGCACACTTTCAATGACCTGGTTACCAAAACTAAGAAAAATATAAGGAACTGTCATAGTTAAGTCTTAAAAGACATGACAACCAAATGTAACCATGGTGTCCTGGAGAGGATCATTAAACAGAAAAGTAACATTGGAAAAACCAAGGAAATCTGAACAAACTATGGGTTTGGTGAATAATAATGTTTCCAAATATGTTAACAAATATGCCATGCTAACATAGGAGGATACTAATAGAGGAATTGTATACTGAGGAGGAGGAAAGGAATGAGGCATAGAAGGACTATCTTACTTTTGGCTTCATTTTTCCATAAAAAATCAAAATGTTCTAAAACAGTCTATTTAAAAATGCAAGGGAGGAAGGAAGAAGAAAAATAAAGGAAGGGAAGGGTAGGGAGAGGAAAAAGGGAGGGATGGAGAAATAGAAGGAGTGGAGAAGGACAGTAACGGAAGGAAGAAAGGAAATGTAGCATTAACTGTGCTGTAGGTAAGGGCCAAGCCTTCGGCATAAACACAAATAGGAAATTCCACTATTGTTATTGTATTTATCATTGTGCATGTGTGTATATGGTGTGAGAAGGAGGGGACACATGTGGAGGTAGAAGAGAGCTTTCAGGAGTGTATGTTCTCCTTCCACAGTAGATTCTGGGGATCAAATTCAGGTCACCAGGCTTGTTCAATAAGTGTTTTTACCCACTGCGCCATCTCACCGGCCCCATAAATAGGAAATTCTTGCAACATACAGTGTAGGTACAGATAACAGGCAATTGTCCCACAGTGTCCCTAGCAAGAATTTAAGATCAAATCTGTGCTTTAACCCTGAGTGACAAGACGTTATGTACCAGATCACTGCCTTATTTGATTGGTTATGAAATTAAAATAGACCCACTATTCTATGCTCATTGGTCTTAGGAGACATCCTGTTGTTTTCAGACTGCCAATACCACTAAGAAAAGTCAGAGAAGTCACGGGACCTGTGTCTGTCTAGATCTCTGTACCCTTATTTATATGGTTTACATGACTTATTATCTAATTTGAGAGAAAATAGAAGTAAAAGCTGACTTGTCATCTTGCTCATACTTGTCTTCAGACTAGAATCTTTCCTGGTCCCTCACTCAGTAAGAACTAGCTTGAGCCAGCCATTGCCTTATCTGATAAATTCTGCTGTCTTCTTCCATTCTGAATGTCTGACCTACCCAGTGAAGAAATGAGCATTGAGGGTCCTCTCAAGGATGGTAACCTTGGGAGATACAGACATGAATTCTGGGATCTGAGATCACACCATCAATGGCAGAGTTACTTTCAGACTTCCCTATTGCAAGGTTAGCAGAGAAGATAAGCAGTGATCAAAAGACCAAGGCCCTGGTGGTTTCACAAACTCTTCAACACACAGTTCTGTTTCCTCTTCTCCACCCACTTTTACCAATGGCCAGGTCTCTGGTCTGTTGGAAGGTAAATACCAGGCCAATAGGAGCCTCAGTGATTAACATAAGTATGGTTCAGAGTCCGAGACCCTCCATTTTATTTCAGTCCTGTCTCCAACTAATTAAAACACTCTTTAGCATTCATACTGACAGATACTTCAGAGTGGTGACAGCCCAAAAAAGGCTGATGAATTGTGCAAGCCTTTTATTCCATTCATATCAATAATAACTAGCAACTCAGAACTAACTAATATGGCAAAAAAGGCAGTGGGAACTTAGCAAATGGCTCTCCCTGGTATTTCCCAGGGTGCTTTTCTTGTTTGTCTTAGAGCTTCCATCAGTTGGATTTTTTTACATTTCAAATTCACAAGTCACAAGTTGGAGTTAACATGGTGAGGGGGGAAGATTAGAAGTTATTTGGCTAATACTATACAGCTAGCAAGAGCTCATCAAATAAGAATCAAGATCTAATAGCAAGTAAAGTCGTGTTCTTCCTTCTTGGCCACAATCCTTTCTAAAGTTTCACTCTCCCCGGGTGCCACTGCTGACACCTTTAACCACTAAATATGTCTCCATCCTATGTTTCTTTCTTGAGTTTCAAGTCAATTTGTACAATGTCTCACATATACTTCAAGGCCAACATAGACTGGAATGAACTCATTATGCCTCCTCCAATCCAGCCCCTCCTTAGGGACTTCCACTTGCAATAAATAGCACCACAGTACAGTCAACTAGCAAATCAGAAATGTGGAATTCTTGTGCCCTTTTTCTACATGCTGCCACAATCAACTAGTAAGCTTTCTCAGGGCTTCATCCTAAATAAGTCTCCAATCTCTCTGCTGCTTCCTCTCCCCATCCTCTCAGTCCTTTAACTACACAGTCCTACCTTTTATCTACATTGATCTCCGTAAGTCTAATTCCATCCTCCATTCTCAGCCTCAAATTCTTCTCTACTTGGCAAAATCATCCTCTTACAGTGCCACTACCCCCAGCTATCTTTCTAGTCTCATAACTAGGACTTTATCTCTGGTACATTGTATCCAGCAGATTGAAAGTACATTGCTTTTGCAAACATCCATGCAGCACTTGTCTGACTGCCCTGTACCCACTTCAAGCCTCAGTTCAACAACCACTGTCACTTCCTCTATGAATGTGCAATGGCACATCCCCCCCTCCAGCACGCACATACATAGTTGTTTACGATCTCTTTTGCCTTTGTACTTGAACTTGATTCTTATCACCTTGAATTGAAATTCTTTGGTCAGATGCCTGCTCCCCACCAATATGCTGGAAGATCCCTGAGAACAAAGACTAGGCTCTACTCATCATTGCATCTGCAGCAGCTAGCTCAGTGGTCATAAATACACACCTAAGTTATGCTGGAATATGTTACCAGTGAATTGTAGACCCACTGAAGGACACAGAGTAAAATGAGTCCACTCCAAACCCTGATACCAAGGCTTGAGGGTGACATGACTTGCTTAATTGCAGAATAAGTTGGCAACAAGAGTAACACATAGACTCAAATATCGTGAGTGGAGCCACTCCTTTATCAATTCAACTTCTATTATTCCTCATTTTGTCTCAGATTCAAAGCATGAGAGTCATTGAGCCTGTCAGTGTCTCTGTTTCCACTCATAGTCAACGGAAATTACTAATGCCTTCCTTCCCTATAGCATGGGGATTTCATTTAACTATGGTCGAATGTTGTCTGTAAAAATGCTTTGACTTCAGAGCCATACCATAGCCGAGACTCAGCAGTCCACCACTTTGATTTCAACTTCTCAGTTTACTCTCTCACTTCCTCTATTGACTTTTCTTCCCCTGCAGCCTGCAAGCCAGCAGAAGCGAGAGGAGAAAGAGATTTGTGATTTCCTCTTCCACTCTAGCTCCACTTAACTAAGGAAAAAGATATTGGGAATAAAATAAAACAGAGGTTCCTGTGCCACAGCATTAAAATACTGTCATTAATGACTAAGCCTTCAGAACAAGAGTAAAAGGGGGTTCAAGTTTAGAGTCTTGCACTGGAAATGATTATGACATTACTCAGAAACTCCATATCCATCCATATGTAAGTAAATACCTCACATAAAACAGCCTACCAAACCCAGGAGATTTTTTTAAAGTTCTAATCTCTTTCAAAAAAAGAGAGAGCTTGGGGGCTGAAAGATGGCTCAGCAGTTAAGGGCACTGACTGCTCTCCCAAAGGACCCTGGTTCAAATCCTAGCACCCATATGGCAGCTAAAAACTGTAACTCCAAAATCTGACACCCTCACATAGACACACGTGCAGGCAAAACACTAATGCACATAAAATAAGAGTAAGCAAATTTAAAAGAGAGAGCTTGGAAGTTAATGTGAAACAGAACGACGTTACAAAAGACAAAGAAAGATGGTTGAAGTGTTTTAGATTTAAGGAGACTGAAAAGACATAATTAAGTGTGATAACTGACCTACTACTCCATTCTATGTTGGAGGAAAATGCTGTCATAAAGGACATTATCAGATCAACTGACAAAAGTGATATAAGGACCATATAAATGTGTTTATATCAATGTTTAGCTGATAGGGGTTGATAATTCTACTATTGTTGGGTTTTAAAATCCCTACATTTGTAAAACTCATGCTAAAATATTTAAGAGTAAAGAATCATAGTATAAGTAACCTACTCTTATAGAATTTGGGAAGATACTGGGAGAGAAATGGTAGATAAATAGGTAGGTAAATTGATGGATGAATGGATGGATGGATTATCTAGAAATAAAATTAGATAAAATATTTACAGTCAGTGAATGTAGCTAAAACCTAGTAAACTATGCAGATGCCCTTTCTAATATTTTTTCTGCTTTCTGAAACAGAGGCTCCATATCCTAGGCTGGCCTGGAACTCACTAGGAAACCCAGACTAATCTCAAGCCTACAATTCTCCTGCCTCAGCTTCCCAACTGTTTAAATTACAGGTGTTCCCTTTTTTGTTGTTTGTTTTGTTTTTTCGAGACAGGATTTCTTTGTGTAGCTTTGTGCCTTTCCTGGAACTCACTTTGTAGACCAGGCTGGCCTCGAACTTACAGAGATCCGCCTGCCTCTGCCTCCCGAGTGCTGGGATTAAAGGCATACGCCACCAACACCTGGCCAGTGTTACTTTTTTTAATTCTTGCAGCTCTTCTACAAGTCTGAAAGTAAGTCCAAATGAAAGGTTTGTTTTTTATTATACCTGAGCAAGATATTACGTTTGTGATATTTGAGTTCAATACCCATGTGCCTACTTATCATATATATGTGTGTGTATATATATACATGTATACACACACACACACACACACACATATATATATATATCTTCAGTAACCATGTTCTTTGTGCTCTACTAAAAGGTGCAAGGGCTAAAGAGAGAAATAAGCCTAATTTTTGTCTAAATGGCTTCTTTCTAGTTCAGAAGAGAAGACATAAACACATAAAGTCCTGATCATCAAGACGGTAGTAGCCACAAAAGGAAGGGGGCAAAATGTTATTTCTGAGAGTTACAGGGGAGGCAGACTATGAGAGAGCCCTTTCATCTAGAAAGGCACAGAAAAAGAAAAGTCACCAACAGCAAAGTGGACAGAAAAAGCTCAGTGGCAAGGAGGGAAAACACATCCTGTCACAAGCAGCATAATTCCAAAGGTTTTGCAGGGAGTGGTGTCAAAGATCAGGGTAAGAATGTTGGTCGGGGTCAATTGAAGACACCTGGAAATGCCAGATTAAGGAGTTTGGACTTTGCAAAGGCCAGAGGTCAACAGTCTCTTAGAAGTTCTGAGCCCTTTTTCTTCTGTTTCTGGACAACACAGATAAAAGGCTGATTGCTAATGATTGTGCAAGAACACTCCAGTATTTGGACACCTCTCCCTCGTGCTACATTTGAAAACAGAACTATCTTATTGCTCACAATTTTGTACATTTGATTATTTTATTTCACTTTGTGTGTTTGTGCACGTGTATGTGTGTATATATACGTGAGTGTATGTGTAGGTGAGCATGTACCACAGCATGGTGTGCATGTGTAGCTTGTAGATACAATTTGGAGGAGTTGGTTCCCTCTTTCTATCATGTGGGTCCCAGGGACAGAACTCAGGTTGTTGCCGGACTTAGTGGCAAGTACCTTTACCTGCTGAGCCATCTCACCAGTTTAGTTTAATGAATTTTAATTAGTTATCATAAGCCTTGCCTTTAACACATGGCTGTTTTCAGTTCTATTGTCAGCCTGTGGAGGATTGACTTGATCCTAACTAACTGAGGTAAGAAGATGTGCCTACACCATTCCCTAACTGGTATCCTGGACAATATGAAAGGAAAATGAGAATGAGCAGCATACATCCCTTCCCCACTCTCTGCTTCCTGAGGGTGGATGCAACGTGACGAGCCAGCATCTTACTTCTGCCACTTTGCTCTCTCTACTACATCTTCCCTGCCATTATAAACCACATGCTCCTGGAACTGTAAGCTGAAATAAACCCTTGCTCCCTTCAGTGGTGTTTGTCAGGACATGCTGTTACATCAACAGGAAAAGAAATCGAGACAGTATGTAAAACAAGCCATCTGAGAAATGCAGACACTGAGCTATTTGTCCTCCAACTCCTGTCCTTCATGGTTTGAGGACTGACCCCTGGGAAATTCACTCTCTAGCACCTCTAGCAAGCAGGTCAAGCATGCTCCAGTGGCCACAGAATGAGGTAAAGCAAATGTTGTATACTAAATAGTGAATATTGAAGGTCTGTAAAAGGGACCACAGTTGGTTCTGCTACAATGAACATCTACCAGTAACTTCAGGCCTCTCTCCTCCACCAAAAATGACACTGATAAGAAATTCTCCTTAGAACACCAGATTACAGCCTAAAGGAATAACATTGGGTTGTGTCCTAGAAATAAAAGAGATACCCAGAAGAGCTCAAGGTAGCCTATAACAGGGCATTGGGAACACCTCCCCTTCTCTACTCAAACCTTCGTCATCTCACTTAAGATCATTCCAGTGAAACCTTTTCTCAGAAGATAATCAATAGTCTCCCCGTTCAAATTTTATTGGCTCTCTGTGTCCTCGCCTTAGTCATTAGCCAGATGTTAGTATTTCCGTCTTTGCGAAATACTCTTCTCCCTCTCTGAGTACTTTCCCTACCTTGCTGTGTGTTCATCCTGCACCTAATCACCAAGCAGCTTACTCCCTTGGAAGTCCACAATTGCTCCTGATCACCACACCTAGTCTTTGAAAAGAATCCAGAAATGGTAAGTGGAGTTATTGGTAATAATTGCCAAAGTCACGTATTAACAAGAATTCTAAGACTACGTGGTCAATTAGCTGTGGCAAGCATGGGTGTTGGTATAGTGAGGGCTAATCTTACATTCATCAGCTCTGCTGAAGATTTCGTACAGTATGTATCTCCCTTGACAATCTCATCCATTTGTAAGGTGACAACTATTATTTCTACATAAATACCACCAAAATATACATTTCTATTCAAGACTTCCCTCATCTGTTCTAAACAGACTTTTCAACTCTTTCTAATTAAGTCTCTTTCACCTACATCTTTCAAGCTACACAAGCTTAACATCTTACCAGTATATTCAGTTCCTTACTATTGTCTTACCTTGTCCCCATTATTTGCTGGAGTGCTCAGCAAACTAAGTGGTTTCCTCTCTGTCTGCTCTTCAAATAAAAGAGTGAGAGCTGAGCTAGGGAGATGGTTCAGTGGGTAGGAGTGTTTGCTATGCAAGCAGGAGGACTTGGATTCAAGTCCTCAGATGCCGTGTAAAATGACAGGTATCGTCACAAATGTTTATAACCATAGAGCTATGGGGGACAAAGATTGGAGGATCACTGGGGCTTGATGACTGCCACCCTAGCTCCAGGTTCAGTGAGAGATCCTATCTTGAGGGAATAGGCTAGAGAACAATAGACCAGAACACCCTATATTCTCCTCTGGCCTCACGCTCAGATGCACACACATGCATGCATATAGGCAGATATAATTCATCATGCATGCTCGATTCATCTCAGCTGCTAGAATGGTTTCTGGCACAAAGTAGACACTGAGTAAGTGCCTGAAGATGTATTGACATATATTATCTGTAAATTATATAACACACATATAAATTTTACATGTTTTGTTCCTTCTTTTTACCTCAGCTATTCTTTTCACTCCATATTTCTAATCAATTACTAAGTTCTCCCCACTCACTCAGTCTCTCTGTCTCTCTCTTTTCCATATACATATGTATTATATATGTGCGTATGTTTGTACAGTAAGATAGCTATAGGAAAACCCAGAGAGACATAAAGTACACTGGTAGTTTGGGGGACAAATAACGGAGAATGACTGATAATAGGCATTTTGTTTCTTTAGGGGGTGATAAAAATGCATTAGTAAGCCGGGCGGTGGTGGCGCACGCCTTTAATCCCAGCACTCGGGAGGCAGAGCCAGGCGGATCTCTGTGAGTTCGAGGCCAGCCTGGGCTACCAAGTGAGTTCCAGGAAAGGCGCAAAGCTACACAGAGAAACCCTGTCTCGAAAAACGAAAAAAAAAAAAAAATGCATTAGTGCTGTGGGATGTTCTGTATGGCAAATGTGTTGCTAATTAGTCAATAAATAAAACACTGATTGGCCATTGGCTAGCCAGGAAGTGTAGGCGGGACAAGGAGGAGAATAAAGCTGGGAAGTGGAAGGCTGAGTCAGAGAGACACTGCCAGCCGCCATGATAACAAACAGCATGTGAAGATGCCGGTAAGTCACGAGCCATGTGGCAAGGTAAAGATTAATGGAAATGGATTAATTTAAGCTGTAAGAACAGTTAGCAAGAAGCCTGCCACGGCCATACAGTTTGTAAGCAATATAAGTCTCTGTGTTTACTTGGTTGGGTCTGAGAGGCTGTGGGACTGGCAGGTGAGAGAGATTTGTCCTGACTGTGGGCCAGGCAGGAAAACTCTAGCTACACATTAGAATTGTTGGTGGTAATTGTACAAACTAATGAGTTTACTGAGTTGTAAAGTACAAAATGGTTAATTTGATGTATGTGGATTAGTATCTCAGAGTTCACATATAAAGTCGATAGTGCTGATTTTATTAGGTCTGTATCCTTTGTAGACACTAACTTTCACATATTTCTACAAGTAAACATTTTTATTCTAATTAAGGAATGATAAAAATTGCTTCTTTAAATTATTCTTCTTAGCCAGGCATGATAGTGCGTGCCTATAATCCCAGCTACTTGGGGAGATGAGGCAGGAAGAACTCATGTCTGAGGTTTCCCTTCCTATAGAATGAGTTCCAGGCCAGTCCAAGCAACTTAGTGTGACCCTGACTCAAAATAAAAAGTAGTAGGAGGTTTGGAGAGGTAATCCAGTTGTAGAATACTTCCTAGCATATGCAAACCTCTAAATTCAATGCTGAGTCAGATAGATGATAGATAGATAGATAGATAGATAGATAGATAGATAGATAGATAGATAGATAGATGATAGATAGATATGAATCAAAGTACACTTCTTTTATTCTTCATCTCTAAAGACCAAATTTCTTGCTAAGTTGTCCAGACCCTGTCTGAGCAGGCCTTAACTTGCTTCGGCAGATCTCTCTCTTTCTTCCACTATCCTCCCCACTGACTTCAGCCACCTCCCATTTCTCCATGGCTTCCATGTACCCTGGACTTCCTGTTTCTGAGGCTTTGTTCCCTGACATTCATGCTCGTCTTGTTCTTTGGGTTTCTCCTGCCCAGCATACCTGCAGAAATATTTCCTGGGCCAGATCAAATCTCACTTCCTCAAAGGGCAGTCATCTCTCTTTTTAGCTCTGCTAGCACTTTGCTCAGCATCTGTTTTTATAGCATTGATACCATATTTTATATAACCTGCTATGTATGTCTTGATAGGCAGATTTACCTTCCATTCTTCTAAAGTACACAGCACATGGAATAGATAGCCAAAAATTTTTTTAGTTTTGAGCACTGTGTGTGCCTGCTCCTCCCAGCTTGTTCCTCCTCTGCAGCCGCTCCGCAGTCGCTGCCGCCATGAGGGAGATCGTGCACCTGCAGGCTAGACAGTGTGGCAACCAGATTGGCGCCAAGTTCTGGGAGGTGATCAACGCTGGATCGTATCAATGTGTACTACAACGAGGCCACCGGTGGCAAGTATGTTCCCCGTGCCGTGCTCGTGGACTTGGAGCCAGGAGCCATGGACTCGGTGCGCTCAGGGCCCTTCGGGCAGATCTTCAGACCTGATAACTTTGTCTTCGGTCAGAGTGGGGCTGGGAACAACTGGGTCAAGGGGCACTACACAGAAGGCGCAGAGCTGTTTGACTCGGTGTTGGACGTTGTGAGGAAGGAAGCTGAGAGCTGTGACTGCCTGCAGGGCTTCCAGCTGACCCACTCCCTGGGTGCGGGGACTGGGTCTGGGACGGGTACCCTCCTTATTAGTAAGATCCGGGAGGAGTACCTGGACAGAATCATGAACACCTTCAGTGTGGTACCTTCCCCTAAGGTGTCGGACACAGTGGTTGAGCCCTACAATGCCACCCTTTCAGTACACCAGCTTGTTGAAAACGCAGATGAGACCTATTGCGTTGATAATGAAGCACTCTATGACATCTGTTTCAGAACCCTAAAGCTGACCACACCCACTTATGGCGACCTGAACCATCCAGTGAGTTCCTGCCACCATGAGTAAGGTAACCACTTGCCTGCGATTCCCTGGCCAGCTAAACGCTGACCTGCGGAAGGCTGCCTGTAAATATGGTGCCCTTCCCTCACCTGCACTTCTTCATGCCTGGCTTTGCCCCCTTGACCAGCCGAGGTAGCCAGCAGTACCGTGCCCTGACAGTTCCTGAGCTCACCCAGCAGATGTTTGATGACAAGAACATAATGGCTGCCTGTGATCCCCACCATGGGCACTACTTGACAGTGGCTGCCGTGTTCTGGGGCCGCATGTCTATGAAGGAGGTGGCCGAACAAATGCTTAACGTCCAAAAGAAGAACAGCAGCTACTTTGTTGAGTGGATCCCTAATAATGTGAAAACAACTGTCTGTGACATTCCACCTCGGGGCCTAAAAATGTCAGCCACTTTCATCAGCAACAGCACCGCCATTCAGGAGCTGTTCAAACGCATCTCAGAGCAGTTCACAGCCATGTTCCGACGCAAGGCCTTCCTGCACTGGTACACGGGTGAGGGCATGGATGAGATGGAGTTCACCGAGGCTGAGAGCAACATGAATGACCTGGTGTCCGAGTACCAGCAGTACCAAGATGCTACAGCTGAGGAGGAGGGAGAGTTTGAGGAGGAGGTTGAGGAAGAGGTGGCCTAGAGCTGTCTTAAGCAGCTAAAGCATGGGAGCAGTGTGAACATTTTTCATTCACAGCTTGTCTGCTAGCCATATCCACTGTGCATTTGCTGTCCTGTCCTGACATCACTTGTACAGATACCACGATTAAAGCAATTCATAGTGAAGAAAAATTTTTAGTTTCGGTTTAAATTTTTGAAGAAAATACAAATACACATATATGCATTGGTTCAGTCAACAAGTACTGGTGGCGATATACTCTAAACCAGAAATTTTCCTTGGCTCTCACAAAACCATATCTTTTTCAAAATTATCATTAGTTTGTTTCTTGTTTTTGAGACAGGCCCTTACTATATAGTCCTGGCTGGTCTGGAACTTGCTTTGTAGACCAGGCTGACCTTGAACTCAAAAAGATCTACCTGCCTTTGCTGGGACTAAAGCATATGCCACCATGTCCAAGTAATTATTACTGTTATTTGAGACAGGATTTTGTGTATCCTAGGCTAGCCTTAAACTCATATTAGGATGACCTTGGTCTTCTGATACTACTGGTTTCATTTCCCAGGTGCTCAGATTGCAGGCGTGCCCCACAACACCCAGTGTCTGCCATGCTGGGTATTGAATCCAGTGTATTATGCATGGAGGGAAATGTTGGGTTTTTTACTCTTTTTGGAGGGAGGGCTGCCACCCAGCTCCCAAATAAATCACATACGGAAGCTTATTCTTACTTATGAATGTCCAGCCTTAGCTTGACTTAGTTTCTAGCCAGCTGTTCTTAACTTATCCCAACTATCTTTTGCCTCTGGGTTTTTCCTGTTCTCTTACTTCTATCAATCTTGCTCTTACTCTGTGGCTTGCTGTGTAGCTGGTGGCTGGCCCCTGAAATCCTCCTCCTTCTCTGGCTGCTAGATCCTCTCCTCCCAGAATTATTCTATATATACTCTCTGCCTGCCAGCTCCACCTTTCCTTTCTCCTGCCTTGCTATTGGCCAGTTCTTTATTAGATCACCAGGTGTTTCAGACAGGCACAGTAACACCGCTTCACAGAGTTAAACAAATGCAACATAAACAAAAGTAACACACCTTAAAATAATATTCTACTACAGGGAAAGCACTGTACCAACTAAGATACATACCCAGCCTACTATACATTTTATTTTTTTAATTCATGTAACACAAATATAGAGTGTGCACAAATCTTAAATGTACACCCTAATGACTTTCTACATATGTATCTATTCATGTCATCACTACCCACATCAAGACAGAGGATTTCCAGCACTACAGACCCCTACCCAGTAAATATCCTTTTGCCCAGAAGCAACCACTATTCCAACTTCTATCACCATAGATGAGTTTTACCTGTTTGAATTTTGCCAAAATGGAATTATATGATATGTTATATTCTTTTGTGCCTGGTTTCTTTTATTCATCATCATTTCTATGATATGCACCCATATAGTTGTATTTTTTTTGTAGTTTGTTCTTTTTACTGCTGTATGGAGTTACATTATGGGATATTCTATTGACTATTTCACCATTTATTAATCTATTTTCTTACTGATGGATATTTGGTTTGGTTCCAGGTTTTAGCTATTACAATAAAGCTGCAGTAAACATTCTTGCAGATTGTTCTTAATGTACACAGCACTCATACCTCTTGAATATATACCTTGGCATGGAATTGCTGAGTCATAAGTGGCTTTACTAGGCACTGTCCAACAACTTTCCTGGGGGGGTTAGTGCCAACACATTCTCACCAGCAATGTATGAAAATAAGCAAATATGACAAATATCTCATAGCAAAAATGAGATTTGGAGAAATAAGGTAAAGTAATAAGGCTACTTTAGATGTAGTGATCAGGAAAACCATACAAGGTGAAATTTTTCTGTCTTGTCCTCCTGAATTCTAAGATTATTACAAGTTCAGGCAAGCCTGAGCTACATTGTGAGAGCCTCTCAAAAACAGCAAAATTTAAAATAATAGGTGAAATTTAAGAATTAAATGACAAGAAGAATCTGGCCTTGCTTGTGTGAAGGGAAGATCGTTTCAGGTAATGGATAAAATCATAAAGACTCTTGGACAAGAAGTAACAGCTCATTTAAGACACAGAAAGGAAGAGTCTAAAGACCTTGGAGTATATGAGAAAGTGAAGATAGCAAATAAAAGGAGTGTTACAGAACCAGCTGCCACAACAGGTGCCTGGAACCTAACTCTGTAGAGAAATAATGGGAAAGGTATAAAATACATGTCTCAAAATTTTCCTACCCAAGAGCCAAGAAAGATCAGGTATTTATGTAACAAGTCTCAATGTCATTGGTTGAGGATTTCTCCTGGCAGATTGAAGATGAAGGTCTTAATTTTCCAGAATTGATGCATCTAATACAGTCTCATGACTGAGATTCAGTGTCTTCCTCTTCTCACAGACTTCCGCTTTATTCTATTTTCATTGGTCATCTTTTGGATGCCAAGCTCTACAACAATCTCGTTGAACTCACTCATCTCCACTCACCTTCATTTCCATGGCCAGTCTTTCAGGATCAGGTCCATCGTTGGCTCTGGTTTTTCTTAAGCTCCATCTCACTGGGCATTTAACCTAGCATAGTGTTTTATCATTAAGATTCACTCCATTCATACCTACAGAATAACTACTAGTATAACTGTGCTGATTTGGAAAGACTTCAAAATGCTTTTAAACCACCATTTGATTCTTGCTACTTCCTACAATCCTCTCAATTCCTTTTACTTCCTGTATGTTGTTCATTGAGTTTAAGACTAAGCCCCATGTATTCCAGGCTGACTTTGAACTTGTTATGTAGCCAAGGATGACCTTGTACTTCTGATCCCCCTACCTGCACCACCCCAGTACTAAGATTACAGGTGTGTGTAAACATACCTGGCCTTTGAAGTACTAAGGATCAAACCCAGGACTTCATGCTTGCTAAGCAAGCTCTCTATAAACTGAGCTAGCCATGGCTCCATTTTTGGATTTTTTTGACAACTAAACTCTTACTTTCCATACCAGTTACCAGTTGTCACATAACTCAATGTAAGAAAACATTCTAAAATTCAATGTCTTTAGACAATAAGCATTTATTTAAAAGTCTGTGGGCTGGAAATTTATCCTGAACTCAAATGGTCCATGCTTCTGAATTCATACACCTTATAGTCAGCTGCAGCTCAACCGTATCTAAGGAAATCAGCCCTGATCTTGTTGCATCTTCTAGTAGGTTCTCAGGCAAAGACAGAAAAAGAACAAGGGAATGCAAAGACTTATGAAGCCTAAGATCAAAACTGGCCCAACCAACATTTCTACCTCCATCCTATTACCAAAAATAAATCATATCACCAGCCTACATTAAAGGAAACAGAATCTTCCAGTTTAGTGAATGAAATATCAAGGTCACATGACATAGGATGTGACTACAGGAAAAGATGAAGGACTAAAGTCATTAGTGAAATCTACCGTATTTTAACATTTGCCTTTTGAGAAGATGCTGAATATATGTTTGTACATCAATCATACCTCAAAAGAGTAGCTTTAAGTTTTAGTATATTGTCTCTTCCCTTTTCATCTCCAAGTTTCTATACTATAAAACATCAAAATACGTAAGTATGTAATATAAGCAACATTGATTTTGCTTTGCATTATTAGATATTGTTTTGGTTCTCATGTCTATGCAGACAGCAAAGGTTCTTCTGTCTTCATTTCAGTGTAGACACAAAAGAAAGGACTGTGGAAAGCTGGAGAACACATAGCATGCACAGTGTCCTGGGTTCAGTTCCCAGTACTGTAAAGAAAAGAGAAGAGATGAAAAGAAAGATTATGTCAAGTATGCTTTCCCTCGTAAATACCCCCTTCAGACTTTCGAAACAGGTTATCAGTCACACATCTGACAAGGCATCTCAAACACGAGTTAGATGGAGATCACTCAACCCCTTAGGATGTGTACTTTAGTTCATGTCGTAG
Organism: Peromyscus californicus insignis; assembly: GCF_007827085.1. Taxonomy (NCBI): domain Eukaryota; kingdom Metazoa; phylum Chordata; class Mammalia; order Rodentia; family Cricetidae; genus Peromyscus; species Peromyscus californicus. Next base: position 31,341,908 of record NW_026294391.1, on the reverse strand, counting down.
AGGAGAATGTTCTCCCTCTATCTGATGTCTTCACTGGAAGAGTGGCGGTGCATCATTTATGAAAGGGAACAAAGGAGCCACCACTATCACCATCGTTGCCATGGCCATATCATATTAAATCAGGATAGAAGAGGTTCCTGAAATGGCTCTTCAAACAGGGTGTCTCCTCATAAGACATCTCTGCCACTGACATCAGCAGGAACATTGGGTACAGAGTGTCCAGTGGAGAGAATGTACAAACTATTCAAGCTGATGAAGATCCTATGAATCAAATGGCCCCGCTGCGCTCTGCTCAACACTATTTCTGTCTTGCGTGAGGTATGTGTCCTGAATTTGATTTACTAGCTTTAACGCCATTCACTGACAGTGTGGTGTATGGACGCAGCAAGGGACTCCAATTAGGAACTGAAAATCCACTGCAGTGCTATTGAAGCATAGCAATTTCAAACAGATAGAAAGCTGTAGTGAAAGGGCTGGGAAGGAAATGTATTTGTAATTTCTTGCTAAGGGAGAATGGGCAGTGCAAAAGGTAGTTAAGTATCCAGGTAACCCAGACAGCCTCAAGCTTGAGTCTGAGGCTATGACTCAGGCAGATCTCTTATCTTGCCTTAGCCTCAATTTTTATGATCTGAAAAATAGGGCTAGTGCAGAAACAATCCAAAATGTTTGGGTTTTTTGGTTTCTTGTTTTAACGTGATGAAATTAAGCAGTCAATAAATGCAGACGGGGACTTTTTTTTTTTAACTGGAAGTGTTCTTGGAAGTCATTCAAGCCAGCCCTCCACCGCCCCCACTTCAGAAGATGGAACACAGAGCCACGAGAAGCCTGAAAAAGTCCCCGTGGTTACCACAGCTAGTAGCACAGTCAGGGCTGCAAACTAAACACTGTCTCTCTCCTGTGCTTCTTTACATTGTTCCTCCAGCAGCACACCCTGCTGCCTACCCTCTTCCCCAGAGCAGAACTCCAGGAAATAGCTGGGACTTCTTCCCCTTCCCCTGGATAGCCATGTCTTAGGCACAGGGTACTGAAAGGTATAGAATTTCTAATGAAGCTCTTGCCACTTGCTCATTTTAATCCACTGCAAGTGTCTCTGGGAAATAAAAAATATTGGCAGGTTTGTCCAACAGCTGCTCAGCCTAGAGACCACGGCTTATTTTGGTCCATTTATGTTAACTCATCTGTCTTAAGCTCTTTGTTAGTGACTCACCGCATACTGCTACCAAAAATATACACCAAAATCCAAGAATCATTCATATGAAGGGCAAACCTCTTCCTTAAAATAACACATTTCTGTCTTGTTTGGATGAAGTTTTTCCTTCCTCCTGCCTCCACATCACATTTTCCTCTCTCCTTTCTTTCTTCTCCATCTTTGATCACCACCAGTGGCATGGAAGCTGCATGGTGTGATCAAGAGAATTCTAGAAGAGCTGATTTTGGTACTGGCCTGAAATTCATCAGCTGTAAAAACCTAGCATGTCACAACTAGTCTGTAGCTCAGTTTCTTTCCCCACAGTATGAGAGGTTTGTGTTAACATTGTAGTTTCCGCCCGCACAATTCCAAGAACTTTCTCATGACTTTCCCTTAAAGAGTCCAATCTTTGAAGGAAGGGGTTTTTTTTCTTTCATTAACCTCTCCGGGTGTGTGTGTGTGTGTGTGTGTGTGTGTGTGTGTGTGTGTGTGTACATGACACAGCACACCTGTGGAGGTAAGAGGACAATTTTGGGGAGTTGATTCTCTCTCCATGTGGAGCCAATAGAATTGGGTTGTCAGGCTTGTTGGCAATGAGCCATTTTGCCAACCCTGTTGGACAGGTTTCATTTGCAACATAAACTGCCTTTTAAAATAAAAAATCAATATTCCCCATTTTCTATTAATTGCATATCTAAACAATCTAATTAATATACATTAAAAATAATCAGGAATAATTATGAAGTAGGAAAATGTGTGAAGGATTAAGTTAATTTATTTACCAAGATGTACCCAGACTTTCACAGGAAACTATGTCATCTTTGTAAGACTGAGTGAAATATTGAAGGAGGTTTATATGCTATGCTGTAGATTTAAAAATAGACAGATGTGGGAAGAATACAGACCAACTTCAGGATGATGCTGACTTCCAGGGAAGAAGAAAAGGAAGGAGATGGGGGAGCCAATCTTCAAGTATATGTGAAGTGTATATGTAATATTTTACTTTACATCTGACACAAACACAGGAAACTATTAACATGTAAAATGTGAGTAGGTGATATATGGCTATCAGTTATTAACACCAGCCTATTTTTATAATTTTAAAGTATTTCAAATTTTAAATAATTTTACTAATTAAATTAATTTGAAATAAGTATAGCAACTGAAACTCATAGGTTGCTTGTGGGAGTATAAACTGATATAAAACACTTTGAGAAATTTTGGTAGCTTATTAAAAAGTTAAACCAACAGCAACCACACCTTCTGAGGTATAGACCTAATAGAAACGAATACATACATTTACAAATAAGACATATGCAAGAATGTTTTGGTAGGGATGTTATTAACTGATAGAGTACTCGCTTAGCAAGCACAGGCATTAGGTTAGATCCTCAGTACAAAAAAGAAATTTTTATACCAGTTTTATTCATAATAATCACAAATAAGAAAGAGCTCAAATGCCCATCAATTGGTGAAGGATTAAACAAATTGTAAATTATTTATATAATGGAGTACTATTTAGCAATAAAATAAAGGAGAGATGTATTCTTTTATATAACAATATGGATAAATCTCAAAAAAAAACATGCTGAGCCAAAGAATCCAGATACAAAAGGGCAGTTCTATTTACATTAAATTCTAAACCATGCAAAACAAACCCAGAGAGATACAAACCAGAACAGTGGTTGCCTGTTACGGAAAGAGGTTGCCTGTTATGGAAAGAGATTGCCTGAGAATGAGGTACAGAGAAGTTTCTGGAGTGAGGAGCCTATCTTGATTGAAAAAATGTCTTGATTGGTGGGGTGGTTAAACATGTGTTTGCATTTACAAAACAAAACTCTTCAAACTGTCCATTCCATAGTATATAAACGTTATCTCTATAATTTGTTGTTGTTGTTGTCGAGACAAGGTCTCACTATGCAGCCCTGGTTGTCCTGGAACTCACTCTGTAGACCAGGCTGGCCTTAGACTCACAGAGATCTGCCTGCCTCTGCCTCCTGAGGGTTGGATTAAAGGCATGTGCCAGCATGCCCGGCTTATTTCAGTTCTTGAAGCTTCCTAACACCCATAAACTCATGAAGCCTCTTCATGGGCTCCCAGGAGCTTGGGGAAGCCTCCTGAACCTCTGCACTAAGGACTCCTGCAATGACTTTCCTCTCTTGACTAGTGTAAGGGCTTGCTTTCTGTGGTGTTCCTCATGCTCATTAAAATGAAGTTTTTCTTTGAGACTCTTTGGAAAGCACTGTGCTATAATAGGGAGAATATGGGTTTTAGAAATAGCCTAAATTCTAGATTTGAGCTTCTGTTCCCTAGATCACGGGCCATGTGACTCTGGGCAAGGAAGTGACCCCCTGGAGTTTATTTTCTTAACCTTACCCAGGAAAATGCAAAAGCCTACTTCCTAGGATTATTTGGAAGATTAAATGAGCTCACACAAGCAAGAGTGGATTTCACACAGCCAGGCTTAGCACAGATGCTCCATACATTCTGGTTTCCTTTTCTTCCTTCCTTCACTTTTTATAGACCCTCCATGGATTGGAAACACTATATCTCCTCCATCATCACAGTTCAAATCCTGAGGTCACAGTTCAAATCCTGAGGGTATCAGAATAGCTTCCCTGTTCTTCTCAAACATAACAAAAATGGACCACTTACATTCTGGCTAATGGGCTGCTGTTCTGAGTTACATGATTTCAAAGGACTTGTTCTGTTGCCTCCCCCCTAGCCCTACAGAAACTGGTACCTCACTGGCTGTGCCTATCCAGGACCCCAGAATATGCTGTCCAAATGACCTATGGCTTCCTTCCAGGGCCAACCTGGGCACCTTTGTCTGCTCCATCTTTCCAAGAGCAGACTGTCTCTTGGAAAGTGTACATCCCAACACCAAGAAGCCATCAGGAAAAAAAATGTTTGGGTCTATGTGGACAGAACTTGGACATTCAGCCACATTGTGTCAGACCCCTCTTGGTGCTGCGACAACTTCAGAATGGAAAAAAAAGAAAACTGACCTTGAAATAGGACTGGGATCTAGGAGTCATGACCCTAAGGAGGCCAAGAATTCTAAATCAGATGTAGTTTTCCAAAAATGGAAGTACTTTAGTCACAGTAAGATACGTAATTGTTATAAATTCCAATATGTAAATGTAGACAATATGGATGTCTACCTGTACTCTTGCACTGTACTTCCCAAATGTTAGGGTTGCTCAGGCCAGGCTGTTTCCCTCCCAGGGGTTTTGGACCTGCTATTCTATTGTTTACAATGTCCTCTCCTCACTTCACTTCTCTAACCATAGCCCTCATGCCTCTAGGACTTCGCTGTCATTTTTTTTAGATTTTTATTATTATTATTATTCTCTATGTAGGCCTTGGCTGGCCTAGAACTCTTTATGCAGACCAGGCTGACCTCAGCCTCATAGAGATTCACCTGCCTCTGCGTCCTGAGTACTGAGACTAAAGACCTGTGCCACCAAGCCTGGTTCACTTCTATCTTACTACAACTTGTTGCTTAATTTATTAAGTGCCTGACTCCCCCATTAGAAAAACTTCTGCTTCCATTACTGCTGCCTTTACAACCTCCAAAACAGTGTCTGGCACATAGGAGGGGCAGAGTAAGATATTTACTGAGCTAATGCATGAGTGATTTGATGAACAGAATTTCATTTGATGAATAGAATTTCATTTGAATTAGTACCTCACAGCATGAAAACTGGAAAAAATATTCATACCTGGACTGAGGCTATAGCTTAGTTGGCAGAGTGCTTGCCTAGCATGCATGAAGCCCTGAGTTTGATCCCCTGCACTGAATAAACTGGGTATAGTGGTGTACACCCATAATGGAAAGGAGAAACAAGAAGCTCAGAAAAATCAAGGTCATCTTCAGTCACTTACAAAGTTCGAGGCCAGCCTGGAAAGCATGAAACCCTATCCAAAAAAAAAAAAAAAAAAAAAAAAAAAAGACTTTCTCAAAACCAAAATTTATTTCCGAAAATAAAGCTGTTTAAATAGGCCAAGTGACTTGCATTTTGGATTTTCACTTTTAATAAAACTGATGAACACAGCCTCCATTCTTTCGGCTCTCTTGCTCTACTTTTCCTCTATCACATCTGTTCTTATGACATAGAGCTCCAACCTCTTGACATCCCCAACTTCATCTATGTCAGTCAGCATTCATCTGCTTCCATCTCCTTCCCTCTTCTGCTGAGAACCACAAGGCACGCCACACCCACCATTCTTCTGGCACCACCTGCAAGTTCCATTCCCTTTCGCCTGGCACCGTCCCGGCTCGGGAGCAAACCAAGGAATGGCTCCATAGCTGCACTTGAGCTACATCACAGGATAATTGAGAGAGGGAGCAAAAATGAGCTAAAAATACACCCTTTTTTTCCTGGCTAAAACTCTTGCCTACCAACTATTGCACATTCTTTACATGGCTAAAATTAAATATGAAAGTCTTCCATGGCATTTAACTAGCAATCTGGCAGAAATAAAGTGCTGCTCTACTTCCATTCACAAATTTGAGTTTAATTACATTTCATATCCTTTTCCAAGCCAACATGGTTGGGTTCAAATCTCTGGTTAAGAAAATGCAATGTAAGGGCTGGTAATATGGATCATTGGATAAAGCTGCTAGCCAACTAACCCAAACCTGAGTTTGTTCCCTGAGATCCACATAGGAAAGGAGAGAACAGATTCCTTCAGGTTGTTTGCTGCCTTCCACTGGTATACAGACACACGGGGGGAGGGGGGAGGCAATAAATAAATAAATATAAAAAGACTCCTTTAAAAAAAAAAAAGGAAAATGCAAGGTAAATGTTACACCGCTTTTGGAATGCCTAAAATTCACACAATCCTCTCCCTTCCCCCCTTCTGTCTCCATCTAGGGGGACACAGTTGTCTATTTTGCACTTTCCTTATAGAAATTTCAGATTACTTCTCAGCATAGAGTTGACAATAGAAAGCAAAATACAAATTTCATTTAGGTAAGACATGTAGGTTCAAAAGATAGATTGTAGAGAATGGTGAATATAGTCAGCAATATATTGCATTCTTGAAAAATGCTGAGAGAATAGATTTGTGTATTATCACCACAAAAATGATAAATCTGTGTGGTACTACAAATGGCAAGTAGCTCAATTTATCCATTCATCAATATGTATGTGTCAAAACCATGCTGTACATAAAAAATACAGGTAATTTTTATTTGTATTTTATGCATATGAATATTTTCCCTGTATGTGTGTATGCACACTTCACATGTGCAGCGTCCACAGAGATCAGAGAAGAGTTACAGGCAGCTGTGAGTCACCATGCGGGTTGGGTGCTGGGAACCAAACCCAGGTTGTCTGCAAAAACAGTAAGTGTTCTTAACCACTGATCCATCTCTCCAACCCTTTATTTGTATTTTAAAAATAAAACCAAACATTAAAAATGTTCCCTAATGGCAATAAGTTATAGTTAGATAGAATCATAACCAAGATAAAATGTTGTGCTATTTCACAGTAGGATTAACTATAGATAATTATAGCACGTTGTACATTTCTAAAACCTAGAAGAAAATATTTTAAATGTTTTCAGTGAAAAGAAATAACAAATGTTTGAGATGCTAAACATGTTCACCTTTATTTAAACATCATGCAACATATCCCTATATCAGAATATCATATAGTACCCTATAGATACAAACATTTTTCATGTTTCACATGGCAATTAAAATTAAATAAAAATGAATACAGTATTTTTATATATTATGATTTCTAATACATTTAGAAATATAAATGTGTGTGGGCAAAGATGAGTTAATAAACAGAAATGATAGTAGCAGTATTAGGAATTTGATTTCCTTTCTAAACTAAACATGTAGATACTACAGTATTGTTTTTTACAGTCGAAAGTGAGGACAGGTTAAAGGAGGTGGAAAAGATGCAGAGAGGATGTATTATCCTTTTGAATTTCAAATTGGCATCCATTCCAATGACGTCTAGAAGCAGCATCTCCCTGACCTTTAATAAATGTCCTCAATAAGTCAAAGTGGTCACAGTAGATGCACTCTACTTATTACAAATGTCTTACCAGCCCTTTAAGAAAATTCTCAGGCTACAGAGAATTCAAGCTATTTTGCATAAATCTTAACAGTCTGAATAAAGTTACAAGAGAAAAATCACTATAAACTCTCATGAAAATACCATATTTTAAAAATTATAAATAATAAATGGATTGCTAAAATTACTTTGTAATATAAACATATTGCTTTTACAGGGATAAAAAAATGGAAACATGGAGCCCAGAGGCTCAGTTCTTGCAGGAAGATAAGATCTTTTTAAAACTGGCATTAAATCACTACACTTAGAAAAAAATACTACCCTTTAGGTCCAGGTCCATAATGAACTTAGAGTTTCTGTAAACAAGTTAGGTAAATAATCCATTTGTGACAGTATTAATTTCATGCAGTTACTTCCTAATAAAGACAAAAATAAACTCTAGACATAAATGCATCTTACTAATGGCTTCTCCATAAATAAAACTGCAAATCAATAATTATGCTCATTTCCTTAGCGATGCCTTAATTATTACCCTACATTCTTGTATAGAAATATCAGCAAAATATAAACAAACAAAATTAAATTAAGAACAACCCAGCATCCCAGTAGGTAAGCTTTGGTTATACCTTTATTGTGAAGTCTACTACTGTTATTTAAACTTCATTTTGTTTTGTACTGGTGATGGGGGTTGAAACCAAGGCCTTACTAAGCATGCACACTACCCTTGTGCTACTCTTCCTCCTGCCCTCACCTCTGCTACTGTTATGTAAATTTTTCTCCAACCTATTTGTCTCTTTATCTTAAGGAATTTGGTGGGAAGGGCAACGAGGCCTGAACTAATACAGTTAAATGTCAGGGAGCTTTCTAATAATGGATGTCAGCGAGTTATAAGCACAAATAGTTGAATTATCAACAGTAACATGTTTCCATTATCATGCAATTTCCTCAAAGATAAAGTTGCTTATAATTTCACTTATGTGTGCACTCCTTTATTTGCTACCCAAATTTGTTTACAAAAACAACAAAAGGGGATTGAAATCAAAATTAAGTGCAAATATACAGAGAAGAAGGTGAAAATGCCCCCTTTCTAGTCTGATACTCTAATCATTCCTTGGATGGCTTGCCTACCCTTTATGTAAGGCTGGATTATTGAGTAATAAAGCACGATCAGGGTGAAAGATGATGTAATCATTCACACTTACTGCTCACTCTGTGTTATTCAAGTTCAAGTCAGGGGACTTCTACACCAGTAAAATGTATTGTATTAGGCAGTGATAAAGATAAAGAGTCCTGGGAGATTCTTTTCTAATTTATGTTTTTAAATAAAAGCCAAAGCATGACCAGAAATATTGTCTAACAGTGTGGGACTCCACTGATGTGTGCATATATACCTATACACACACACACACATATAAACACACAAACAAATAAATTCAAATAAAAGGTAAATCACCCTTGAAAGAATGGGGCTAGCTAGTTCTGGAAGAGCAGTGCTTGGATATCTTGATCCTTTAGGCTTCTGGGTTGGGGTGGGAAATGAAAATGCTTTTGTAGAATTCAAAATTGTTGAAGACTGTGGAGAACCTCACAGATGACAGACATGTAAAGGAAGAACAAAAACCTGAGTAATGGCCTATGCCATATTACACCACAGAATATTTTCCTGCATACAGTATTGGCCATCACAGAATACTGGCTTTCTGTAATTTTTAGAGTAGCTTCTGTATCTAGGGATTTTACATATCAAATAATGATATGTATATCTTCACTAATTTTAAATTTCTTCCGTCTCTCCTTTATTTATTTAAAGTCCCTGTCATATCTTTTAATTGTTGATGTGAGTTAACCAAATAGGTCCAAATCAATGTTTCTCTTAAATTAAGATAACATTCTAGATAGCAATAACTATCACCAAAATATTTGTATTTTCCCCTAGTCATGAGAGTGAGAAAGAGTAAGGGGGGGATGAATTCTCACTAAGTTTTGTTCTTCTGGGCTTCCATCTGACACTACAAGAAAAAGGATGCAGATGAATCTTAAACAATTTCAGCTACAACATGCGATGCTGACAGCATATTAAGGATCGTTTTTTACTGCTTCTTCCTAAAACCCTGCGTTGTTGTTATCCACTGATATTGTCCCCTAACAATATTATAGATATACTTTCAACTTGGTATTCACTGAACGTAGGGTTTATTGTCCCTTAGTAGCCTTCTGAAATTGTTTCTTTGAAACAGTCTTGCTATGTAGCCAAGGCTGGCCTCAAACTCAAGATTCTCCTGCCTCAGTTTCTCTACTGCTGGGATTATAGGTATATACCACTTTGACTGGGACTAGCCTGCTAAATTCTAATATCAGGTAGTTTAAGGGGAGGATTGTTTGGACCTTACAAATTCAAAGCCAGCCTGGACAACACTGCAAAACCAAGCATCCAAATAGTTTTCTGATTGGGCAAAATAATAGCCTCAAACAATGTAGAACTGATGGAAAGGTGGAAAAGCTTTAGATTTATCTTTTGGTTATACTCAAGATGAAACAAGTCCAGAGGGAAATGACTTACCAGACACAAAACTAGTAGCGGAGAACCAGGACCAAGGTTCTGCACCAGTGATCTTGACCTGCATGTGCAGTCAATACATTTGAACATACAACCTTTAGACAAACCTTTTACAGTGGATTTATATTGTGAACATCATCTTCTCCTCCCTTAGCTGGTTTTTCCCCTTGGAAAAACAAAAGATTTTTTTCCTCACTTTCCTTCTCAATTCCTACTAGAGTTTATTCAATGTATGTCCCAAATTTGAGACATTTCTCTTCTATGTGTTGGGTAGCATCTATCTAATTTCATTAAGTCACATGATAGTGGGTATTATATAGCTTCACACTAAGCTTTTTCCAATTTTGGGTGAATTTTCCCAAGCATAAGGTCAAGTTCTGTGGTTAATTTAAGCCATAAATTAAATGTTATGATCCATCCTCATCAACTATAAAATTTTCTGGAGAAAGTGGTTATTAAAGAGTGGTGGGTATCTTTGCCTCTTCCAATCCACTCTTCACCTCTATCCCCAATTCTGGGCTCCTGCTGACCTGTATGGATGGTATGAACGGGCTCCCTTGATCTCTGGCTTCTGGCTAGGTTCCAAGAACAAGAGGCATCAGCAGATAAAGAGAGCAGTAGGAACAGGAGGCTGGGGTAATGATTCCTTTGGCTCTGTCTCCACAGGCTTACTTCAAAGTTGCAGCATCCCTCTGTTGAAGGCCACGGCTACTGCCTTACAGTATTCTAAGCTGTTGTGTCCCTGTAATACTCTCACCCTCTGTTCCTCCAGACCTAGGAATGATGGCAACCCTTCTATTACCATCCCAGGACAGTGCACTGTGCCTTGCCCGCTTCCTTTCTCCCTGCTGATGCTTTTGTAGGCAGTCCCTCTGTCAAACCCTCCCAGCTACACAGTTTGAGTACATCATCTGTTTCCAGGCAAGACCAAAACTGACAGACAGTAAATAGGACATTAAATAATTTGACTAATTAATTTAAATATTTATTTTATCACAAAGATGGGTATGTTAAAAAGTACAATAGAAATATGAATTTGTTGTTCTCTGCTAAAAGGCATCTCTGTGGAAAATTGCAGAGCACACTGGAAAATGTAATTCTCTTTCCTTAGGGAAGATTTATGATCACCATAACTTCATCAGAACTTCTGCATTACCACTTTTTCTGGTCTTTGGCTTATAGTAAAAGAGAAAAGGGCAGGAAAAAAATGAAAAGAATTTCATAGTAGGAATTTGCCTTAAAAAGAATACTTTCAAATTATGTCCTGAGCTTAAAAAGACTTCAACTCCTTTTCTAAAAAAAAAAAAGAAAAGAAAAGAAAAGAAAAAATCTGATATTCTCATCTATTTCTTTTATACATTTCTACCCACAAATACATTTTGATAAGTGTGATTGTGTCCTTATACATTCAGATTTTTGGTGCAGTCTTCCTGCTCAGCTTGGCTTTACTCCCCATTCCTTTCCATCCCCTTCCCTATATACATTCTTTCTGCATCTTGCCTTTCTTATTCCAAAACACCATCTGGAAGTTTCAAGTACACTAGTATACCTATCATTCATTTTTTAGATGACTAACCAATATTCTAACTGGGGGTATATGTCATAATTTATTCAATCATCCCCTATTAATGGATATTTCCTTTGGTAACCATGTTCTACCAATACAAGTGCTCTCTCTCTCTCTGGTGTGTGTGTGTGTGTGTGTGTGTGTGTGTGTGTGTGTGTGTGTGTGCGTGTGTGTGTGTGTGCTTTCACACACACACTCGCAATTGTTAATTAAAAGAGATGACTGGGTCAAGTGGCATGGATATTTTTAGTTTTAATAGATGCTGCCAAATTGTCTTGCAAAGGCTATGGTAGATCAAATTTCCTACAGCGGTGAATGAGAGTGCCCTTTTCTCTGTATCTGATCAGCAATAACTGTAATAGGGCCTTTTAAATTTTAGACCTATTTTGTGGACAACATCTTATTCTATTTTCTATTTCCCTTTCCTAAGAGTATCTTTTCCTGTGTTGTTGAACATCTGGATTTTGTATTTGTCCCATTTTTCTGTTTGCAGAGAAATTACATGTATAAAATAGAAATATAGAAAGCTTAGGACATGTGATTGCACTGTTTTCTATATTTATTTTCCAACTACCTATTCTACAAAGAGCACCATTGAAACACACAAAGTATAAGCTGATCTAGATTTTAAAATATTTTCCATCTGTCCAATAAAAGCATTTGTCCCTTCAAATTTTAGGTTAGTAAACTTTTTTCAAGAGTGAGTTTTGAAATAATTGACTCTTTAAATCTTTTGCCCATTTTTAGATTGAGTTATAGAGTTTTTTCAAGACATTTTATTTATCTACTGTTGCTAATGTTTTCCAAATATACTGTTTGTCCATTAACTTTATAGACTTTTATGTTTTTATAAATCAAGTTATCTCAGCCCAGTTTTGGTTAAGAAGATCTAATCTACCCAGGCTTCTAGCAAGATGTTTTGTTGTGTTTATTATATTTAAGCATTTAATCCATCTTAAAGTTATTTTTATCTACAATAAACAAGGCATGATCATAACATTTTTTATTTTCCTTGAGGTGGGAGCTTTGGAGATTTTAGAGACATTTTGCATTCAATTGATTATTCTTTAACAATTTCACAAAGGTATTTAGTGCATTTTGTTTTACTCCCCCCGCCACTACATTCTTTCATCTCCCTTCTACACTTGTCATTGCCCAGTCTTCCCCACACATCCCCTTTCCACCTTCATGCTGTTTTGTTTTGTTTTGTTTTGTTTTGTTTTGTTTTGTTTTGTTTTGTTTTGTTTTGTTTTGTTTTGTTTTGTGACCCATGGGTTTTAACCAGGACTGTCTGTGTGGCCATGAGTTTAGAACTATCCACTAAAGTCTTTTTGATAAACTCACAGTTTAGTATACAAATGACTGTCCCTCCCTCAAACTGCCTGCCTGCCAATGGTTCACCAGGGAGGGCAAGTGTGCCATGAGCACCTCCCGATACATGATTGGCTGTTGACAGGTCCAGTCTTGTGCAGGCCTAATGTAAGCAACTGCAGTTGCTGTGAGATCATGTTTGCAATGGTTGTGTCATGTCCTGAATATAGCATTTCCCAGCCCTCTCCCTGTCTTCTGGCTCTTACATTCTTTCCATTCCCTCTTCCACAGTGTCCCCTGAGCCTTAGAGGATATTATGTAAATGTCCTGTTCAGGACGTTCATTCTTACCTTCTTGAGTAGCCATGAATTTCTACATTCACTGCCATTCACTACAAAGGGAAACATCTCTGATCAAGGATGAGAGTTGCATCCTTAATGGGTAGAAACATTAGTATTCAAAGTGCAGTTTGTTGCTGAGTCAGTTTAGCTAAACAACAATGTTGAGTTCCTCCTATGGCCTTGTGCTCTTTCCCAGCCATGGGTTTTTGACTGAGTTTACAATTCCAAGCATGTATTCCTCCTATGGAGTCCTCAGATCCAGTCAGAGAGCAGTTAGTAATCCCTGTAACCATTGTGCCACTACTGCACCAACAGCATGTCTCGCCTGGAAATTTCAAACTACAGTTCACAGGATTCATAGCTGGGAAACACCACTGGTGCCTTATCTCCCCCAAGTAATCTCCACAGCACTATTAACATCATGAAAGCTACCCACTTAAGGAGAAAGCTTCCAACTGAATTCCAGCTTGCTTCCTCTATATCTTGCAATCAAGATGTGTGTTGTCTTTGGCAACATGGTCTTACCATCTAGTTCTGGTGGGCAACCGAGAGGAATAACAATAGCCTGTATTATATTGGGGGCCTCTGAGGATCCCTTGCCAACAACTCATAACAAGATAGCCTACTCCAGGCACTAGGATTTTTATTTTATAAACAATGGCTTCTAGGAACAGCATTTTTCCAGCTACATGATATATCTCCCAACTGTTTTTAGCGTATATATTTTTCCATATGGTGTTTCCAAAGGTCCTTCACTTTGGTTAATATCCCCTCCCCCACCCCCTCACCTCCCCATCCCAGTTGAACCTTTCCATCCCATTATTTTTCCTCTCTATCTTCATATCATCTCTGTATTCTCCATCTCTATCTTCATAACACTTATGTTCTACTAGTTCCCTTTCCTTGAAACATTCTCCCACTGATCCCTTTGTAGTTTTCTGGCTCCTATAGGGGGCTGCACGTTAAACACTTAACATTAAAGATTTGAAAATAAGATCCATGTGTGAAATTGATTTTTACATGTTAAATGTCTATATTAATGGGATTCCATGCAATATTTCCACATAATGCATACTGAGTACACTGATCATATCCAGCCACCTTTATTCTACACTCATCCACCCCCGTACACTTTCCAGTGCCTGGTAATGACTATTATACTTTCCAAATCAACTGCTTTTCTTGTTTTCACATTTGAGAACCAAGTGATACGACTTTCTGTCTGATTTATTTTTCTTAACATGATGTCCATTTCCACCCATTTTCCTGTAAATGACATGATTTCATTCTACTTTATGGCTGAGTAATGTTCCATTATGACTATAAAACACATTTATTTTCTTTATCTATTCTTCTGGCAAACACCTAGACTGATCTTGGCTATTGTGAATAGCACTGAAACAAACAGGACTCTTCTGGGATCTTTTTTTAATGCTAACTTTATCTCCTTTAGACATACATAAACATGCTAATATGTACATACACACTAAGAGAAACACACACTAGTTGTATAGCTAGACTATGTGTTACTTTTACTTTTAGATTTGTGAGCACTCACCATACTGTTTTCCATAGATATTGTACTAGTTTGTATGCCCACAAACAATATGCGATTTCACCACATGCTCACAAGCTTTTGTTTTTGTTGTGGGGTAATAGCTACTCTAACTCAGGTGAGATAGCATCTCCTTACAGTTTGGATTTGCATTTCCCTAAGAGCTAACATTATTGAGCACTTTTTCAAATTTTTATTGGGCAGTTGTATTTCTGCCTTTAAAGAATGTCTGTCTATTCAGGTCATTTGACATTTTTAATTGGATTACTTGTTTTCTTGAGTTTGCTAAATTCCCTTGGTTCTTGGTAGTTTCTGGACATTAACCCTCTGTCATGTGTATCTTACTCAGTTGATTGTTTCCTTTGATATGCAGGTGATTCTTATCTAACTTCAAATGCACAGGCCACTGAGGTCTGCCCCGTATATTTAATAGTCTGTCTGCCTTCTGCACATCTCTCTTTTCTTTTATTTTCTTATATTGGTCTCAAAGATTTATGTCCCTCCCAGGATTCTTTGTCATATATTAAATTCTTAAATACATTCTAGTCTTCTTCCAGACTCTGTTCTGTTGAACTATTAGCCAGTTTTGTTTAATCACTGTATGATTGAGCTTTATAATTTGTTCAGTATTATGAGGAAACACATTGTCCTTCTGATCTGGGTGTGGCAGAACAGGCCTATAATCCCAGTACTTGGAAGACTAGGGTTGAAGAATTGTCACGAGTCAAGGCCAGTCTGGGTTACATAGGGCCTTCTTGCCTTTAAAAAAACTAATTAATTAATAACACAGACATTATCCCTTCTATTTCTTTTTTTTTAATTTGACTTTTCTTGAACATTCTACCACTTAAGGAAAAGTAGAATTTTCATTCAGTTCCTTAAAAAAGATATGTTGACTATTGGCATTACAAATAGAATTAATTGAATGAATATATATTAATATATTAATTTAGAAAGAATCACATTTTAAAAATTGTCCTCTTCCCCAAGATTTAGAGTGTCTTTCTATTTGGTCAGCTCTTATTTTTGAAACCTACCCCCTTCCTTTCTTACTGTCCTCCAAGTCATATAAATGCTGTTGTGTTTCCTCCTCTTTTATAACTAGGTGAGTTCCCAAAGACAACACTGCAGAAATGTTCATGGGCTGTGATATTTGTAGCCAAGGTTTGACATTTATATAGGCTCATATTCAAAACCTGTCTTTCAAAATTAACATAACATTGAAGGAAATATAGTCAAAGTGGCTTCTGAACATACATCAAGGTTTTCCTGCAAACATTAAGTGGACACCAGCATCAGACATGTGAAATCACAAGTATCCACGGCAGTGTTCTTAAGAGCAAACCATCCCAGAAGTGGGTCCTTCAGGCCACTGCTCTAGCTGACATCTTGACACCAACCTCAGATCAAGAGGCAGATCTTCCTAAAGGACTGAAAACTCCTGACCACAGACAAAGATAATTTTTTTTGTTACTACAAAGTGCTAATTTTGAGGTAATTTGTTACGCAGCAAGAGATAACTAATGAATATGGAACGATATATAATCTTATCCATGCTGCTTCTCTGGCTACATATGTTATTTTGTTTCTCAGAAGATCACGCTGCTTTCTACCACTGTTCCTATTGCCTGCTAATTCCTGCCACAGTGGTAGTTTTTATTTAAAGTAAAGGTTAATAAAATCCAAGACTTCCGAACCCAGGAAGCAGAAAAGGCAGCCTGGAAACAGATGTCAATCCAATGAGAAGAATATCTAGAATTTTCCCACTGACAATTTTGTCTTCCGGATGAGTAGTAGATTGGGTTCTTTCAAAGCTCAATACTGTATTGCTTAACAAAAGCCAATTTCTGTTCTGTGTAATTCCATCCTCATCAGCATGATCTCCTGATAAACAAAATAGTTTCTAGGTATACCGGGAAGAGAGTACCTTGGAGAGAAGACTTTCCGATTCAAGTCACTAGAAAAGTCTATACCCCTCTATAAATAAATAAAAGTTTCATTCTGCTTCACAAGCAGGACACCTATAAATTTTGTTTTATGGTTTTCTGAGACTCGATTGCTTCCCAGAGCAGGAGGAAATAAACTAATTTGCTGTTGTTTCTTTTCTCTCTCATGGCATATTCAAAAGAAAAATCAATACACTAATGTTAAAAGCACTTAAAACTTTTTAAATATCTTGACAAATATTGCAGGGAAGTCTGAATTGTAGAACACTGGTAATAAAACAGTTTTTTAATATATATATATTATATATATCCAACCTGATAGAAGACTTTTCATAAATAGGAGACAAGTTGAACTAGCTTCAGTTAGAAGACAATATATACTGAATCAGCTAAACCCATTTGATGAGAACTTTTTTCTTTTAGTGCTGGGGATCCAGTGCTTCTCAAATAATAGATATACACTCCTATCATTGAACTACATCCTGTCCTGACCATGAGCTGCTACACTAATACAAAGAGAAGTTCTTAGTCCCTGGTAAACAAACTTATAGTGCAAGGGCATCTCACATATGTCCTGTTATGTCAACAGTATTCTTTCTATTTCTTTCAAGAAAAACTGAGATCTAACTTGATCAGGATTCCAAGATAAGGATTTCAACAACAACAGTAACAACAAAACCCTCATATATATGACTGGCTTAGTCATAAAAATTACTACAGCAGCAAGCTGACATGCATGACTGCATTCCCATCTACTCAGAAGACTGAAGCATGAGGCCCACTTTGATATCATAAGTTCAAGACCAGCCTGGGTTACGTAAATATACCTTATCTCAAAAAAGAAACAAGCTACTAGAATAGGAGATAGAATAGGAGGTTGACACTCTCTCCTCCTTGGCTTTTTTCTTTCTACTGCAACTGGCTTCCTCCATGTGACAGAAAATATAAATAATGATAGGGTTCAGGACACAACTGCTCCAAAATAAGGCACCTTGGCATTCAAGCAAACCACAGAAGCAGGAAGGACACTTTCTGACCTTACTATGCCTCTCTCTTCCTAAGCAGGTCATAAAATCTCGGAAGCACTCAGTTACCTTCCTCTGAAGTAAGTCATAAACCCTCATTAAAGAGGTGCCCTCAGCCAGGTGTGGTAGCAAATGCCTTTAATCTGGTACTTGGGAGGCAGAGGCAGGCATATCTCTGTGAGTTCAAGGCCAGCCTGGTCTACAGAGTGAGTTACAAGATAGCCAAGACTGTTACACAGAGAAACCCTGTCTTGAAAAACAAAACAAAAACAAGAAGAGGTATCCATGTACCTATAAGGAGCTCTTATCCCTAAACCACAAGCACAGAAGCAGGGAGCATGTAATCCCATATTCAGAAGGCAGAAGCAAGAGGATAGAGGCTACCCTGGGCTACACTGTGAGTTCCATGCCAGCCTGGATTACATAGAAAGACCCTGTCCCCACCCGACCCCCCCAAAAAAGCACAAGGACAAGACTCTTGGAAAACAGGTCTTGTTAAGCTTCTCCTTCAAGATTATTATTAGATCATAATTTTTCATCCAATCATCTCCTTCATGAAAACACACTTGTCCATTAAACCTAGCATGAGAATACACAGGGTTAGCCATTTCTTTGGGTGTCACATCCTTATAGAGGTTCCTGGATCACATAAAACTTACATTAAATCAATGTGTGTGCTTTTCTCTAGTCCCTCTGTCCTTTGTCACAGGGTGTTCAGCCATAAACCCAGCAATAGGGAAGGAAAGGAGAGCTTTCTTTCTCTGCCCTAACAGCTCCTTCTGGCTTTTATGCTCCACTTTTGGAGCCTCTGGGGAGAAAATGGCCCTAGCTTTTCTTTGCATCTCTAAAATGTCTTAGGTCCAGCCTCTGAGTGGCCAAGTGACCTGACACAGCAGGAATGGCGGGACAAACATGGTCATCCTCATGATTACCAAGTGGCTGGAAAGGCCGTTATCAGAGAGAAAAAAGGAAGCAGACAGCCCAGTCTTTGTGCTGTCTTTTGTATACTTAGTTTCTTAGGATGTCAATAAATTCCATCAAATGCTCATGGGAATTTTCAGAAATCTGTAAAATAAAATAACCTCATGTTTATAAACTTCTATCTTACTGTAGCTTACGTTTTTAAACACTCTCCTGAGAACCCACGTAAGAGAACATATACTCTCTTCAGTGTTTTCTGATTTTTTTTTTTTTTTTGCATCAGGATATCGCTATGGAGCACAAACTAGCTTTAAATTGACAATCCTATTTCAGCCTCTCAAGTGCTGGGATTACAAGCATGTGTCACTATGTCTCACTTTGTCTCATACCCTACTTTTCCTAAAGATTTTATGAGATAAATACAAATAAGATTCCCACTAATTATAAGATAATTGAGTCCAAACCAGCAGCTTTGTCATACCAGAGATCTCATAGTTAATCTCCCTATAGGGTATAAATATTTTCCTAGCTTTATATTACCATTCTGTTTACTATAATGAGAGACATCAATTCATGTCTTTGCTTAGAAAAGCATCATCATTACCTGTATGATGGTTCTGAACTCAGGAGCTGATGCAGAGGTCATGGAGGGGTGCTGCTTACTGGCTTGTTCTTCATGGCTTGCTCAGTCTGCTTTCTTATAGACCCCAGGACCACCAGCCCAGGGATGGCACCACTCACAAGGGGCTAGGCCCTCCCTCATCAATCACTAATTAATAAAATGCCCTATAGGAAGCATTTTCTTAATTGAGGCTCCCTCCTTTCAGATGACTTTAGCTTGTGTCAAGTTGTCATAAAACTAGCTAGCACATTACCTGTGTGATCGTTAATTAATGTCTGACCTTGATAGTTTGAGCAGCATGAAGAAGAAGCCAGAAAGACCCCTCAACCTACCAAAACTGTGCACTGCTGTATCTCGGCATTTGGGGCCTACCACTCCCTTGCCCTGCTACCACCATGCCCAAAAGAAAGGCTGAAGGGTATGCTAAAGGAGGTAAGGCCAAAGCAAAGGACAAGCCACAGAGAAGATCTGCAAGGGGGTCAGCTGAACCGGATCCTCAAAGCCCTAGCCTAAGCCGAACAATGCCCCTGCAAACAAGGGAGAGGAGATGCCCACAGAGCAAAAGGCAGAAGCTGATGTTAGCAAGGAGGGGAGCAATCCCAAAGAAAGTAGAGATGCCCAAACTGACCAGGCACAAAGAGCTGCCAAGTGCATGCATTTTTTTAATAACTGTGTACTTCTATTGACTGTACAATTTAAAACACTATTTTTATCAAGTTTTAGAAAATGCAGAATTTTGTTTTACTTTTTAAAACAGTTATGTTATTAGCACACAGATCATTTCACTGTTTGGGGGCACGGGGGTATGTGTCACTAACAAAATGTCTCCCAAGCTGAATTAATGGGAAAATACCTTCCCTGCTAATCTTGAATGGCTTATCTTGGCTTCAGGAGGAATTTCCTGGTATTCACACACCTGGGCCCCTTGGCACAAAAATACCTAGAGACATGAGAAAACTTTAAGTTCATTTTTCTCCCTCTCCATCATCAACATAGACTTAATTCTCTTAAAACCAGAGTCCCGCTGGGATCTAATCCCCTAAAATTGGTTTGACCAGTTTGTTAAGTGAGCTGTACCTTGCAGTGACACCATTGAGTTGGTGTTCCTCAAAAGAGCAGTGGATCCTTTTCTGAAAGGCTTTTGTTCACTGGGCAGTGTTGGTATATGCCTTTAATCCCAGCACTCGGGAGGCAGAAGCAGGCAGACCTCTGTGAGTTCGAGGCCAGCCTGGTCTACAGAACTAGTTCCAGGAAGACTTTGGCTCTTCAGGCTGATAATTCTACCATTTTAATTTCATTTCCTAAAAGCCAGGTTGGCTTGTGGAATGTTATTAAACAACATCCTTAGGTGAAAGGTCAACTCTCACTCCAAAATTGGATTTCATAATGGCTTTCTGATCTTGGTAGCCTTTATAAGAAGGGAATTTGGAAACTCTAGCATACCATTAATGATCGTTACCCCATGCCCTTCCTTAAACACCCTGATGGTTTATAAAAAGTATCATTAATAAAGCTGGATAGGTTCAGCTTGAAAAAAGAAATGAAACACAATGTAGCAAGTTTGAGGCAACCTAGGCTACATAACAATGGCCTATTTCAAAATAAAATATATTTTAAAATAATGAAAGAAATGAAATATAAACTATTGGAATGTTGTGTAATATTTTGATTGTGTTCTGATAAATAAAGCTTGCTTGGAGTCAGAGGGCAGAGCTAGCCACTAGCTGACCAAAATTAACCACAAAGGTTTTGGAGGACTGTAGACAGATAGGACAGGAAGTAGTAAGGTGGGTGGAGAGGGATCTCGGCCCTTTTGGAGGAAGGAACAGAGCAGGTAGGAGAAGACTAGTGACTTCTCTGTTTCTCTGATCCTTCAGGTTTTTACCCTGATATCTGACTCCTGAATTTTTATTGATAAAGAATAATTAGAATAACACTTCATTGGAGACTAAGAAAGCTCATAAGAGAAGCTCCTTCCCTTGCCTCGTGATTATTAATATATTTAATAGTTGATGTTTCTCCTAATATCCTCTCCTGAGCTTCTTTATGAGGTAATAACTTGCAAAAACTGCAGCTATGGCCACCCTATCTATCCAGTATTATGCAGATCACATGAGTGATTAATAAACATGGTACATTTGGATAAAGCACAGGGACAAATAGCCAAACGAATGGAAACACATGAACTATGAACCAATGGCTGAGGGGCCCCCAACTGGATCAGGCCCTCTGAATGGGTGAGGCAGTTGATTGGCTGTATCTGTTTGGGAGGCATCCAGGCAGTGGGACCAGGTCCTGTGCTCATTGCATGAATTGGCTGTTTGAAACCTGGGGCTTATGCAGGGTCATTTGGCTCAGCCTGCGAGGAGGGGACTGGACCTGCCTGGACTGAGTCTACCAGGTTGATCTCAGTCCTGGGGGAGGCTTTGCCCTGGAGGAGGTGGGAATGGGGGGTGAGCTGGGGGGAAGGGGAGAGGGGCGAGAGGGGGGAGAACAAGGGAATCCGTGGCTGATATGTAGAACCGAATTGTATTGTAAAATAAAATTTAAAAAACAAATAGAGACAAAAAAAAAGAAAAAAGAAAGAAATAGCTACTTTTGTTCTTATCAGCCTATGTCTATGCCTAAAGAATTTTCAAGTTATTTTAGATCATACTGTATATGCCTATATCAATTGATGAAGAATTATCTTACAATCCAGATGTATTGGTTCAATTTAATGTTCTAATTACATCACAAAAATGGAGGAGCAGATTTAAGTATGCATTTAAAGAATCAAGAGATATTACAAAACAAAAACTCGCCGGGCGGTGGTGGCGCACGCCTTTAATCCCAGCACTTGGGAGGCAGAGCCAGGCGGATCTCTGTGAGTTCGAGGCCAGCCTGGACTACCAAGTGAGTTCCAGGAAAGGCGCAAAGCTACACAGAGAAACCCTGTCTCGAAAAAAACCAAAAAAAAAAAAAAAAAAAAAAAAAAAACTCTCAACAAATATTTGAGTCTACTCACTAAAAGATTATCTACTTGTAACTCCTATAATATTGTAAACAAAGTCAATGTGAAAACAGGAATCAGGTTCCAAACTGTTTTGAAATACACACACACACACACACACACACACACACACGTATATACATACATAATTCATACATACATACATACATAGAGCATAGAGTAGGAAAAAGATATTAAGAAAACTGTATTTTGGATCTGACTTTACCCACATTCAATTTTTGTGCCCTTGGTTTATGACCTATGCACATGACCTGAGCCACTCTCCAAGTGTAAAGTTTTAAAATCTTATTTCTGTCTATCAGTTAGAATTAGGTTTATTTGGTAGCAAATAAAATGGACCCAAATACTTGTAGCTTAACAAGATAAAAACTTACTTCTTTTTTTCACATAAAAAAAAATGAGCTCCGGGCAGTGGTGGCGCACGCCTTTAATTCCAGCACTCGGGAGGCACAGCCATGCGGATCTCTGTGAGTTCGAGGCCAGCCTGGTCTCCAGAGTGAGATCCAGGACAGGCATTAAAGCTGCACAGAGAAACCCTGTCTAGAAAAAAACCAAAAACAAACAAACAAAAAATGAGAAGTGGGGCTGGAGAGATGACTCAGCAGTTAAGAGCACCAACTGCTCTTCCAGGGGACCCGAGTTCAATTCCCAGCACCCACATGGCAGCTCACAACTGTCTGTAACTCCAAGATCTGACCCCCTCACACAGACATACATGCAAGCAAAACACCAATGTACATAAAAAATGAGAAGTAAGCAATGTAACCTTTATCTTCATAGTCTAAAATAGTGGTTAGAGAGCCACTCATCACTTCCATGCTTTAGACAAGAAATGCAAAAACCAAATAACATAAGAAGTAAAATGCGCACACCAATTGTCTTATAGCAAAATTCTGAAAACTGAAAGCCATGATTTCTGTCAGTATCCTGTTGACCACACCGTTTCAATTGAAAGTAGAAAGTAGTCTTAATTTGGGATGGACATTTTTCCAACTGAAGATGGAAAAATGGTCATTGGGAACACCTTGAAGTGTACAGGGAGGCCAATGAAATGGCTCAGTGGGTAAAGGCTCTTGCTGCCAACTCTAACAAATTGAGCTTAATTTCCAGAACTGTAGTGATATATTGTGTACTCTAATAAACTTGCCTGGGGATTAGAGGACAGAGCTAACCACTAGATTAGACATAGAGGCCAGGCAGTGGTGGCACACACCTTTAATCCCAATACTGGGAAGCACACATGCCTTTAATCCCAGGAAGTGATGTCTGGGCAGAGAATGGTATATAAAGCGTGAGGAAACAGGAACTCACTCTCTTTAGGCTGAGGATTTCCTAGAGGTAAGAACTAGTGGCTGGCTGTTGTACTTCTCTGATCTTTCAGCTGGCTCTGGGTTTTTTATTAAAAGACCATCTAAGATTCAAACAACACAGAACCCACATGATGGAAAAGAGAGAACCAACTGCTGCAAGTTGTCTTCAAGTCTATAGTGGCACATGTACACACACACACACACACACACACACACACACACACACACACATGCATACACACACACTGATGTTAAGTGCTATAAAAATTAAAGCAAGGGAGGGGAATAATGGATGATGTCAGGTATGGTAGTAAATGCCTATAATCCCAGCACTCTGGGTGGGGGGTGAGACAGGAGGATCATAAGTTCAAGGCCAGTCTAGAATACATAATGAGTTCCTATATCAAAAAAGAAAGCAAAGTGACAAAATACAGAGGAGGTGATAGTTGTTATTCTTAGTAAAGTGGCCTTTGCTCACCTGTAAGAAATGGAGTCTATCATATCTGAAGGACAAACTGCCAAGCACTGCAAAGACCCAAGAACAAAGAATAGATCTATTAGGAGAAAGGTCTATATTCCCACTCAAGCCACCATTTTGTCTACATATGAAAGCTGAAATTTTGTGACCATCTCACTACCATAACAGATAAGCCAGAAGTCCAAACCATTTCTCTGAGAATTGTGGGTCAAAACTATGGGATCCGAGTTCAGTCCTCCCTTGAGCCCATGTGATGGAAGGGCCATGCTGACTCCCACAGGATGTCCTCTGACCTCCATGTGCGTGTGCATGTGTGGGTGCACCTGCACTGCAAACAAACACATGCAAATAAATAAACAGATGTAAAGGAGGATCTCAATGACAATGTCATCAACAAATTAATCTTTCGAACTCCCTATTCCCTTGTGCTCTTGTTGTATTAAAAACATGAATGCCCTTAATTCTTAAGCTACTTCTAGATGGGTATTCAGCTCTCTGCAGTTAAAAAAAAAAAGAACAGTTGAGAAATCTTACCTAGTATAATACAAAAGAGTGATACTTTTGCTTGATTTTACATTAGCTTTTGTGCACTTCTCTAAAAGCTTAACCTCTAAGATAAAATGATGAATAGAATTGAGGTTTTGTGTGAAATGGAGAAAATCTTTTCTACAAAATAACTGAGAGAGAGAAAAGGTTATTCCTCTTCAGTCAAATGTATTTGGGCAGATAACAATGACATCAATGGTCTTGAATTATTTAATACGTTCTTCCACAATGTCACTTCTGAGTAATGTCTTTTTCAGGTCAAGATAATAAGAAACTTTTCTTGCACTTAATTTACCTTGATCACATAGGGGTTTTTTTCATCATATATTTTGCCTTGGTAATGTGCTTTTCAATTAATTGAATTCAAAACACCACAAGATACATACAAAATACAAAAGCAGAGAATATCTAATAAGCAATCACCCCACATAAATAAGCCTCACTCTAAATTACTAAGCTAGCTATACAGAGTTAATAAAGTTCAAAGAACCAAAAATGACCAGAAAAGCATAGCATTAAAATGTAGAAAAGTTCTATTACGTGAAAAAATCTTTAAAGCGTATTTCTCTCTAAGGTAAAGCTGTTGTGACTTTAATGGATCTGGGCAGTAAGTTTAGATTCTGAGTTGAAACAAGCTTTAAAAAGTACCAGGAAAGAGCATAGTTCAGTAGCAAGGGCTGGAAAAATAGGAAGAAGAAATAAAATGAAGCCAAGTCAGAAGATGAGATTATGAGATCTAAGTTTTGTGTAATTAAAATGAAAACTTTCCATTATGTTTACATAGATTTTTTATATAAGTCAGCATTCAAAATTTATAAATATGTCCCCCAAATTGCTACCTGTCCATTATCTAGAAGATACCCAAGGAACTCTGCTATTGAATTAGTGAGAATTCATTGGCATGTTTTTTATGATACTATATATGAGTTACATGAACATTTTAGGCAGTGTTATTGAAATTCACCTCAGTTGGAATACTTCAGTAGTTTCCAACATTTCTAATTAAGCACTAAAACTTTAATAACCACTTAAAGAACATTTTATAATATAGGCTTAAGTGAATGAATTATGTTGCATTACTTCCAAAGGAATTTAGCAATGACCTAACTAAGACCATTCATTGTTGGCACTGTCTTAATGTTAGTATTAATTCTCTTAAATGGAAATAAATATTGACTTGGTTACTTATTCATTCACTCAATATCTATCAGCATGGTTTTGAGTGAAG
The DNA here is from genome assembly GCF_007827085.1 of Peromyscus californicus insignis. Taxonomy (NCBI): domain Eukaryota; kingdom Metazoa; phylum Chordata; class Mammalia; order Rodentia; family Cricetidae; genus Peromyscus; species Peromyscus californicus. The sequence goes on along the minus strand of NW_026294391.1, from coordinate 31,316,261 downwards.
CCCTGTAGTAGGTCATGTAGAGAATATTCAAGTGAATTAGGCAGCTACTCTATCCCTTCTGATTCCATAGTTAGTTTGAGAAAATAAAATATACACACAAGACTATAACATGAAGTTGGGAGTGGTAAATGATACAAGAGACACTGTAGAAGTTACTTTCATATAGCTGTGACCAAATACATGACATAAACAACTTGAAGAGAGAAAATCTTTGTTTTAGTTCAGTTTCAGAGAGTTCAGTCCACCATGATGACAGGAGAGCAAAATGGTAGAGCAGAGTAATTGATGTCACAACAATCAGAAAGAAAAGTAAAAGTGACTACACACGAGGCCAACCTCCTTTTTTTCCCCACAATCTCCCAATAATGCCACTGCATTATGAATCCATTGTTGGATTAATCCATTGATTAGGGCAGAGCTGTCAGGACCCAATCACTTTTCCCAAAGTCAATATCCAGTCAACCAAGCTCCCAATTTACATGAGGCTACAGGAGACATTTTATATTTAAACCATGACAAACATGGACATACAGCTTAAAAAGAGTAAGATTGCCCGGCAGTGGTGGCACACGCCTTTAATCCCAGCACTCGGGAGGCAGAGGCAGGTGGATCTCTGTGAGTTCGAGGCCAGCCTGGTCTACAGAGTGAGATCCAGGACAGGCACCAAAACTACACAGAGAAACCCTGTCTCAAAAAATAAATAAATAAATAAATAAATAAATAAATAAATAAATAAATAAATAAATAAGGGTAAGATTGTATTTGTAGGAGCAAGCTACAATAAAGACTTGGTGGAAAGTGAATACTGGTGTTAGATGTGGTTTTTTTTTCTAGCAAGGAATGCTTACTGAGAGAACCTTTGGGAGTTTAGAGCTTTGTCTCACTTCCAGTTCACTCTGCTCTGTATTGTAATTGAAGATGTGATCTCTCAGTTTCTTGATCTCCTGCTGCCATGCCTCCTTCCACTATTATAGACTCTTCCCTTAGAATTATAAGTCAAAATAAACACTTTCTTTCATAAGTTGCTTTTGGTTATGATATTTAATCACAGCAACAAAAAGTAACTAATAAAGTATGTATGTACATTGAAATCTATATTCTGCATGTGAGAAAAATAAGTAATATTTTTGTTTTGTGAGCCTGGATTATTTCTTTTAATAGGATGGTCCATCCATCTTCTTGAAAATGATATAATTCCGTTTTTCTTTACATATGAATAAAGTACCATTGTATATGTATCCCCCACATTTTCTTTATCTATTCATCCATTGATGTGCACTAAGGATGGCTATATTGACTATTGTGAATAGTGCAACAATAAACATAGATGTGCAGGTATGTTCTGTTGAGTTAGAGTCCTTTATGTATATTCCAGGAGTTGTACACCTGGGTCATATGGAAGTAGAATTTTTATTTCTTTGAGTAATCTCCATACAGTGTTCCTCTTTTCCTACATCCTCACCAACATTTGTTGTCATTTGTTTTTTGGTGATGGCCATTCTGAATAGTGAGACTGAGTCTCAAGGCAATTTTAATTTGCATTTCTCTTATAGCTAAGGATGGTGGACATTTTTCATATATACCATTTTTGTTCCTTCTTTTGAGAACTGTCAGTTCAGTACATTTAGCCATTTATTGAATGTATAATTCAGTTTTTGGTGTTTAATTTTTATCTCTCTGTATATTCTAGATATTAATTCCCTATCAGATATATAGCTGTCAAAGATTTTCCCTCACTCTGTAATCTCTTCACTCTAATGTTTCTGTTACTATGAAGATTTTAAAATTGCATGCAATCCCATATGTCAATTCTTGCTAATATTTCTTATATTGCCTATATCATTAAATGTTTTTCCCCAACAGTTTTACAGTTTCAGGTCTTACTATTAAGTTCTCTGATCCATTTTGAAACTATTTTGTGCAGGGGAAGAGATAAGGATCTAGTATCATTCGTATATACATGGATACCCAGTTTTCTTAGCACTGTTTGTTGAAGAGGCTGATTTTTCTCTAGTGTATGTTTTTGACACACCTGTAGTGTTGTGTGACACTATTCCTAGAGAGATGTTGTTGGGGAATATAATTTTAAGGTGTGTTACTTTTGTTTATGTTGCATTTGTTTAACTCTGTGAAGCTGTGTTACTGTGACTGTCTGAAACAACTGATGGTCTAATAAACAGCTGAATGGCCAATAGCAAGGCAAGAAAGAGAAAAGATAGGCAGGACTGGCAGGCAGAGAGAATATATAGAAGAAGAAATCTGGGAGGAGAAGAGATCTAGAAGAAGCCAGAGAAGGAGAAGGACATCAGGGGCCAGCCACCCAACAACACAGCAAGCCACAGAGTAAGAGTAAGATTTATAGAAGTAAGAGAACAGGAAAAGTCCAGAGCTAAAAGATAGACGCGATAATTTAAGTTAAGGAAAACTGGCAAGAAACAAGCCAAGCTAAGGCCAGGCATTTATAAGTAAGAATAAGCCTCCATGTGTGATTTATTTGGGAGCTGGGTGGCAGGCCCCCAAAAGAGTAAAGAGCAAAAACAACAAGATGTGAACAAACACATAATTACCCTAGATAGGAAACAAACAACAGACCTAAGTAACAATACCCAAATCCAACTTGGTGAACCAATCAGGTTTTCTGGATTATTTAAATGTGTATATATGAAGAGGTCAGAAAAACAAATGCCACATGTTCTCTCTCATATGCAGATGCTAGCTATGAACCTTTGGATATGTGTGATTAAATTGGGGTACCCATAAAAATCAGGAAACTAGTAAGGAGCTATGGGGTGTATTTTAAGGGAAAAGAGACAGAGCAGAGTTAGTATGGAGTGGAGAGAAGAAATAATGGACCAGGAGGGGTTAAGTGGGATGAGAGATGGGAGGGTAAGCTTGAAAAGGGAATATGGGAAGGAAATAACTATATGAAAGACCTTTGAAAATGTCATGTGGAAACTTACTACTATAAAATCTTCCTAAAATATGCATATACATAAAATATTTTACATGTGTTTACCCTACAATGGAGCGACAATGTCACTACTAGACACCAAACATTTAAAAAAGAAAAGAATAAAAATAAAAAAAGCCTAGTACCAGAAGGTTACCTCTTTCGGAGTTTTTAGAAAGTGGGGCCTCATAGACGCCCCCAACATTGTAGACTATTGCTATTGTTCTTCATTATGATACATAATTTGAGGATAAGACTCTATTCTTGAAAATACCACATGCTTAAGTTATAACTTCATCCCTATTGACTAGCTTTCATGGTGCTGGAAGGCGTTTTGCATGCTACTGGGAGAGAAAAGTAAGCAGTAGTCCTACATAGCTGTGAACCCTGCAAACTAAAATAACAAGTAGCCTGGCAAGATATGCCAATGTACAATAGTGGCACAAATGTTATGGGAGGAACCAACCACTTTCTGCCTAAAATTAAGACATATTTCACAAGACAGAATTCATGCCTGGCACCATTAAAGTGTCAAAGAACCCATGGATGGGTAAGTCATAGGTCCTAGATGAGAACTTACTATTATTACTCTGCTAAGTGGATGCAGTATTAAACTGTGCCCCTAAGTACCTACATTTATACCCATAGATTAGTGCACCTCTTAATCCTCATCAGAGAAACTTTTTTTTGCAGTAGATGGCAATTAACAAAGAGACCCGTAAGTGGTCAATTTACAGAGAATAAGAGACTATGGAGTGCTAGAACTAAATGGGACAATCTATATTACACTTCTTCCTCCCAAGGTTCAGGAATTGTCATGGGAGAGAGGGCAGAATGATTGCAAGAGCCAGAAGTAGTAGGTGACTGCAGTGAACCAATGTTTTACAGACATGACAGAGCTATTGTACACATGCACTCACAGCAGCTATGACTACATGTATAAAACCTATGCAAGATCGAAGTAGACAAAATCCAGCATAGACTGGGACGGGGACCACAAAGTCCCATCCCTACTTAAGGAGCTAATAGCAACTGATGGTTGCTAGGAAAGGGAGGGTCAATTTTCTCCAGGAATGCTGCCCCTGAGAGACTACCAATGCTCTAGTAAATGGCCCCTACACTCATGCACATGCTGGCAGCTCTAAGTGAACTAAAAAATTGGACTGGAAAAAAAGAGCACCTGAAATTGGGAATGAATAGTGGTAGAAGAAATAGAGGGAGAATTGGAGAGGTATGGTTGTGGGTGGATTTAATCCAAATGCATTATATGCATATATGAAATTTTCCAACAATAAAAAGGTATATAGGCAAGGGATTACTTACAGGAATATAGACAACTCAAATGCAACTACATCACCAAAAGCTCACCCCAGCATGGGGTGAAAACTGGAACCCTGGAGGTCTCCACACTATTTAAACTTGGGGAGAGAGGTTTCATGTGCTTCTGCTAAGTTTTAGGAAATTCTTGAAACTTTTGAGTTGTTTATTTCTTGAATCTTAATGAGTCTCCTTTTAGAATTTTTTGAGTCTTATAGAGCCTGTTCAAGTGGAATGCTTCAACTTCTAGGAAATCACTGCATGACAACACCTTTGTCAAAACATTAGTGACTGTGACAATGTGGATTTATTTCTGCTTTTTATTATATTACACTGATCTATGTGTTTGTTCTTACACCAGTTGCCTGCTGGTTTTGTTACTATAGCTCTGCAATATAATTTGAGATCAAGTGTTGTGATACTTCCAGCATTGTTCCTTGTGCCTGGAATTGTTATGGCTGCTCAGGATTGTTTGTGCTTCCATACAAATATCAGGGTTGTGTTTTCTGGGTCTGTGAAGAATTCTGAATGGGATTTCACTGAATCTGTAAAACGCTTTTGAAGATACCAATTTGTGAATGAATCACTGCCATATAATAAATAATATTTAAATCCATGGACTTGTATAAGACCAACAGGGAGAAAACATTGCTACAATGGGACAAGAGAGCTTGGACCAAGTCTTGGTTGTTTGAAAGATGGATAATATTTTGATAGACAGAGATATAAACAGCATCTAACTGTAAAGAAGAACACAGTGAACAAAGGCTAAGTTAAAGACAAGCTTAGCATAAGTAGGAGAGCATAAGCATGAGGAGATAATGGAAGGTTTTTAATTTGCAGAGGGTTTCTACTTCTGATGATATCTGACTACTACACACAAATGACCACCACTCTCTTTATAATAACTATAAATATAAACCAATTTTTCCAACATAACATTTTTATTGTTTGGGAATTTCACATCATGTGCCCTGATCACACTCATTTCCCAGTACTTCTATGTCTGCCCCCTCCCTTGTGACCTCCCCCCAAAAATAATTAAGAAAAAAAACAAGTACAATTTGTCCATACATTCACTGGAGCATGGTCAAACTCTCAGTGGCCTGTCCCTTACAAAGAACTGAGTCTGAAACCAATTTTTTTTTTTTGGTTTTTCGAGACAGGGTTTCTCTGTGTAGCTTTGCGCCTTTCCTGGAACTCACTTGGTAGCCCAGGCTGGCCTCGAACTCACAGAGATCCGCCTGGCTCTGCCTCCCGAGTGCTGGGATTAAAGGCGTGCGCCACCACCGCCCGGCCTGAAACCAATTTTTAATCTTACTAAAGACACTGGAGAACAAATAAAAACTGTCAAGTGCTGAATGGGTAAATGCTTGAAGGAGAATACAGCTCTCTTTGAGTTTCCCATATTCATTAGCTTTTTGCTTAGAGAGAAGTTCTGGCCTTCACCAAACAAGGTAGATATAACTAACATTATTTATTGAAGAACTAGAAAGCAGTTTAGAGAGAAAAGTAGAACTCTCTTAAAGAAAATATCCAGATTCCAGGTGTTTTAAATTCTGTGTTTTAACTTTGCCTAAATCTCTGGTTGATACTGAAAACACATGTACATGGCAGATTACAAGAAAAGCAGCTCAAACTTAAAGATTTGGGCTAAAACTTCCAGCTGCTGCCCCATTTGGAATCTGAGTTCAGCTCAGTCCCTTGCCTATAAAAACAAACAAAAAAGATCAAAACTTAATTCATACTCCCTAGGCATGTCATTTACAACATGTAGGACATAACTCATAATCATTAGATACATGGATAGTAAAACATGACTCATGCTCAAGAAAAATAATAACCAATGGAGAAAATGTTGCAATATACATCCAAAAGGAAATGCACTTATAGTGTATAGAGCTGAGTAGTCAACTCATCATTGCACACTTTAGGAGAATGAATCATTTAAGTCAGTAGATGAGATGAATTCAAGTAAACAAAGGCCAGAAGTAGGAGAACAGTAGGGAAGCTATTAATTAGCAAAAAGATACTTTGTAGAAGACATAACCTGGATATAGGATGAGAAATTCATGTTGGGAAATATTTGATTTCAAATGTTAACATGATATTCAGCTGGAGTATCCAACGTAGAGTCCCAAATACAAGATGGAGTTATGCAAAAGGTCAGAAGTGAAGCCTGAGGAAAATAATTTGGAGTCTGTCAATATAGAAGAGATTACTGAAGTCCTTTGGAAGTTAGGTTTGCAAAGTAGAATATGGGTATTTAAATGATGTTATGTGCATTAGTTGTCAAGTACTATGATGCTTTGTGTTGTCAACTTGACAAGATCTAGAATGTCTAGGCATGCCTCTGGGGATTATCTTGATTATGTTACTTAATGTGGAAAGACCATCTTAACTGCCTGGGAGACCATTCCCTAGGCAGGGAACCCTGTGTTGTATAAAGGAAGAAAAGGAACCAAGCAGTGGTATGTGCTTATTGCTTTCTGTTTCTGCTTATGGATACAATGTGACAAGGTTTTTCAAGCTCCTGCTGCCTTGCTTACCTGTCTTGATTGGACCATACCCTTGAATTGTGAACAAGGATAAACCATTTCTCCCTTAAGGTGCTTTTGTCAGAGTATTCAGGAAAAGAAAGGAATACAATTACCATGTGCTTAAAGCAACAACCAGCCAGAAGAGGCAGTGCATGCCTATAATCCTAGCAGAGACTGGAAGATTGTGAGTTTGAGGCTAACTTGGACTACATGTGAGATCCTATCTTAAAAAAAAAAACATTTATTTGGCCTAAAATTTCATAAAATGGGAATTTGGGCTAAATTCAGCTGGATATTCATTCAGCTCCCTTGTAGATCCTCTGCAGTTAGCTATCTAGACCTTGGCTGCACGCTCTCACTATTTTTGAGCAACATCTAACACGTCTTATCTCTACTTCATATGCTCTTTCTTCCCTTACTATTTCTGACCTACATGTGTTCATGTGGACTCTGAAAAAGGAAGCAAAGAAAGGTGCAATATTAATGTGGCTCAGACTTGAAACCAGTACCACATTGCATACATCACATTCTATTGGGTAAAAGTAGTCATCAGGTTGTCCCAGGTTCAAATAGCAGAAAATCATCTCCACCTTGATGGAACAAACTGAAAAGTCATGCTGCAAAGTGGCATGGTGTTGTGTGTCCAAACTTTTCCTAGGGATATGCAACACACATGTCTACTTACCCCAGTTAGTGAATAAACAACTGAACAAGGACTGATACTACCAAAGTCCAATTTGGTGGAACAATGAGTTTTATTGGGGTGACTTACAAGAATATAGGTGAGGGGTCATTTGCAGGAGCAGAAGTGACTCAAAGACTGCTGCATCACCAGAGTCCACCCCAGCGTGGGCGACAGTTCACAAAGCTGGGAACCTGGAGCGCACTGCACAGCCTGCAGGCAGCTAACAGGATGGAGAGTGTCCTTAGCAGGTGCCTCAGTTGGTCTAAACCTCTTCCAGGCAGCTCAGCTGGTCTCTGCTTCTTCCAGCAGCTGGTCTTGTCTCAGAATCTTCTTTGCAGCTTTTCTCCTCTGAGAGTCTTCTTTGAAGCTCAGCTTTTTATTGTTCATTCTGGCAGGGAGGGGACTAGTGAATCTGGTCAGTTTCAGGGAGTTCTTGAAACTATTTCTTAGTTGTTTACCTCTCTGCTTAAGGAGCTCCCCTGCAGAATGGAATGTTTTAATATCTGAGGAGACTGTTATACAACACATGGATTCAAGCTTAGTTTGTGATTTGCAATCTACCATATAATCATGGATTTACATATTCATGTTCATAGAACATTATTCATGATAACCAAAAGAAGCAACCCATTTTCCCATTGATGAATGAATAAATAAAATAAACAGTCTGTTTATTATAAACAATATTACAAATCACAACTGGTCAAAGTGCAGAGAATGAGCATCTGTAGAATGCTCAGGTACAAATGGGACATTTCTATTACATCTCTTCCTCCTAAGTGGGGGGCTATTGACAAGTTGATAGCTTCTGAGGGAAGGAGAGTTCGTTTTCTTTAAGGGTGTGGCCCCTGATAGTCAACAATGTTCCAGTGGATGGTCCCAGACCCATGAGTATATGAGCAGCACAAATTGGAAAACACACACACACAGAGTCAGGAGGGGATGGGGGTTAGATATTGGAGGAGTCAGGGGAAGTAGTAGGAGTAAATATTAAAGTGCATTGCATGCATGAATGAAATATCAAAAGTTAATAAGATAGTATATCTTAAAAGAATATTACAAGGATGTGGATAAATATCCAAATTAAAAAGTCCTTAGGAAAAGATTTAGAGGGGCCTTGACTGCAGGAGCTTCCATCCCTGTGAAATTTGGATGCACTAGTCTCCTGGCATGGAGATGTGTTCATTAACCTGGAAACTCTCCAAACCCCACAGCTTAGGAAATTTTAATGTCTGCTTCATCATATAGGCATGATTAGTTATTAACTCAATCTCCCATCCCTTTCTTCTCCCTGGAGCATGACAGGGATGAAAGCTCCAAGCTTCTAATCATATTCAGAGCCCACCCAAAGTCACCTTATTACCACAGACAAAATTACAAGAGTTTTAGGAACTCTATGTAAGGAATTAAGGGCAGAAATTGTGTGTGTGTGTGTGTGTGTGTGTGTGTGTGTGTGTGTGTGTGTGTGTGTGTGTGTGTGATGTTATAACATGAAATGGAATATTATTCAACCTTAAAAGAAGGAAATTCTGTCACATGCCGCAACATGAATGAACCTCGAGGGCACGGTGCTAAGTGAAATAAATCAATCTCAAAAGAAAAGGCAAATAATGTATTTGTTACATAAGGTATCTAAAGTAGACAAATTTCCAGAGACAGAAAGTTGCATGATAGCAACCAGGGCCCGAGGTAAGGGGGAAATGGGGAGCTGTTGTCTACTGGGTATAGAGTTTCAAGCTTTGCAAGATTAAAAAAAATATTCTAGAGATTATTTGTGCAGTGATGTGAATGACTTAAGACTACTGAACTGTGCACTTAAAATGAATAAGGTGGTAAATTTTGTATGACATATTTTTGTTACAAAAGTAAAATATTAAAAAGACAGACTTTATACATGACCTATATTTGGGGGGAAGGAAAAGAAATGAAAAATCAAAGGAAACAAACATTTTTGCTATGTCTGAAACTAATGGAAACCATCACTGTGAGATAAAGGGCTCCAAAATTTATCTTTTGCTTACAGGAGTTAAATGGCGGCCAGCTCATCTGGCCTTCATCTCTTCAGGCTAGGGTTCACACCATCTATCCTATTTTCCAGATTTATAATATCTGGTGGAAACTCCAAAGCCAGACGCACATTCTTTTATCCTTTCTCTAAAATCTATGCAAAAATACTAGATTTTTTAAGATCTTGATTTATGGAAAAGCATTGTGGATTTTAAGGAATTAGATGAGATTTTCACTAAGAATGCATCCTTTGGACATAGGTCAGAGCTAGTGAAAAATGCTTTGAAAAGCAGGCCAGAGATAGTGAAGGCCTAACCTTCAGAAACAGTGGCAGAGAGAGAGAGGGAAAAGGGGAGGGAGGCAGGGAGGGAGGGAGAGAGAGAGAGAGAGAGAGAGAGAGAGAGAGAGAGAGAGAGAGAGAGAGAGAGAGAGAGAGAAATGAGAGAACACGTAGATTAGAAGGCAGAACTACAATCTGGTTGTGTGATGCTGCCTGAGTGGAAGATGAATGAGAGAAGGACAAGGGTTGGATGGTACGATGAACACTACCTCCCACACACCTCCCTCGCTTCCTTTCTTTCCTTACACAGCCGAAACACACATACTCACCCTGACCTCTCCATTTCTAACTTGTTAAACTAAGTCAATGCTGATACAACAACCCTCTAGAAATTGAGGAAGAGAAGAAAAAAATTTTAAATGAAAAACTTAACCCATCTAAAGATGGACTTGTCCTATAGAAGGAAAGATTGAATTTTAAATTGCTCTAATAATAAGTGCTATACCATATGAGAGAGAAGTTTTTCTTGTAACATTTTCCAGATTCCAGAGACCTATAAAGAAGAGTCAGGGTTATGTTGTTGACATTAAGTCTTTAACCTGAAAAAATCGAATTGAGGCTATATTCCTAATCCATATTAAAATGTCCTCTTGCAATTGCAATTTCCTCTCTATTGTTATTTTTTCCTGTTGCTTGCAGAGAAAAACATGCTATTTGAGAAATCTTAAATTGTAGATGTAATACACTCAGAAGTAAAGATATTTTGCAAGTATATAAGCAAAAATTATCTCCATGTTTGTATTAATCAGGTAGGGCTGCTATAATAAAGTACCACAACCTGGATAGCTTTAATAGTCAACCCTGAAAACATACATAAAAGTAACATTATACAGACTAGAATGTTATATTTAATAATATATATGTGTATATAACAACATATATGTGTATATGTATATAATATATATGTGTATATAAAAAGAAGCCATGAATTTGAAAGAAAGCAAGGAGGGATACATGAGAGGGTTTGAAGGGAAGAAAGAGAAGGAGGAAATGATATAATTATATTATAATCTCAAAAAGAAAAGAAAAAAGAATTCCATCCCCTGCCCACCCTCCATTCAGGAGACTGAGGTGGAAGGATGATGAGCCTAAGGCCAGTGAAGGCTAGCCTAGCCTAGCCTTGGCTAAGTACAAATGAAAAGGAAAGGAGAGAGACAGAGACAGACACAGACAGAGAGAGAGGAGGGAAGAAGAGGGGGAGGGGAGGAGGAATTGTCTTACAGTTGTAGAAACTAGAACTGTGAGATTAGGGTAGCCCACAGAACCTAACTCCCTCTGAAACCTGTAGAAAACCCTTCTGAGCCCCTCCTTAGCTTCTGCTGCTTTGTTAACCACCCTTGACATTCCTTGACTGGCAGGTGCACCATTTCAACCTTCCTTTGTTACAAAGCATTCCCCCATATCTCTGTTCACAGAGCAAGCTTCTTAAAAGAACATCAGTTATATTGGATTAGGGGCCTACCCTATTAAAGTATGACCTCGTTTTGATTCATTACACCTGGAAAGACAGTATTACCAAATAAGGTCATATTCTAAAGTAGGAGGGATTAGGAACTGAGTATCTTTCTGTAGGGTAGCATAATTCAACCCTTAACAGTGTTTAAAGACCTATAGAAAAGTTTTTCATTATTATGCTTTCAAAATACCTGGGTTCATTTTTCTGTCCTTCCTCCCCCCATCTCTTTTATTGTACTGGAAAGGGAACCCAGGGCCTCTCACATGCCAGGAAAACATTCTACCGCTGATCTATATCACCAGCCATCAAAAAATATTATATATTGCTCTTTGGAAATAGTAAAATATTTTCTGTTTCTCTAAATATCATTTCACAATAATTCTTGCACAAACATAAACAATTTAAATGTACACAGTTTTATTAAGTGGTATTAATTACATTTTCAAATAAAACTATTTAACCTATAGTTTCACCCCTTACTTAATAAGCCATTTTAAGTTATATTCAGGTTTTTAAAGAATATTTTTGGGGGTATCTATACCCTCAATGTATTTTTTCTTACCCCTATCCATTTAAATAAGTTACTGAAATCATAATCAATGTGTTATGTGATGAAAACATACTTCATTCATAAATGGCATGATTAAATAAATCACCAGTTTTTCCAGCAACAGACATCATTTAACACTGCCTCACTTACACAAGTTTGTGATTAAAGTTGCATATTTCCCAAGCATAGAGATTTAGAATTTGGTAAGTAGCCACAGAGTAGAGTTCCATTTAATTCCATGGTGTCACTTCCAGTTGAGCGCTGGTTATGGAATGAGTTTAAATCCAAATAAAAAAAAATCTCAGAGTTTTTCTTAAAGTTATCTTCCTAATTGCAAACTCAAATCTACATTTCAGAGAACAAACACAAACTTTAAAATAACCACAATAGCAGCCACATTCTAAAACAATAGTTTCATAATGTTTAGGCGTTTCTTTTTCTTTTCATTTTTTTAAATTTCCTTTTTTTTTTTCTTTTCATGATGATGAATAGGAACCGGTGGTCCTTGGGGTTTTGCTTCAAAATGGTTTGTGAACTGAAAAAAATGAGAACCACTGTTCTAACCAAGCACACTAAATTGATAGTTATAAAGCAGAAATGTTGGCCTCTGAAGGAACGCATTATGCTATGATTTTTGCTTAATGTTAACACAGCCATTTTTAATATTGGTTTGAAAATGAAATTTGAATGTATTATCTCCCTCTTATGAATCAATGTTTATAGACAAGAACATTTTGAGGGTCTTTTCTGCTCTAGTCAAAAAACTGAAAGAGAACAGTAGCTTATTAATGCTCCAAGAATGGCTTCTCAGTTCCTTGTCAAGTCTCAAAGCCTCATAATTCTTTCCCTTCAAACGACTCTAAAACAGAATGACACCTCCAAGGATTAAACATTTTGGAAACCAATAAAAGAAAACATTAAAGCATGCCTGACACAGACTCCATATTTCCCTGTTCCTCCTGTGTTCCCTCCATAAGTATGAGTCAGGTACTGTTAACTTTGAATCAGACATTTGTTAATTTCTTTTGAGCATTCTATAAACAGGTTTTGATCATAGCCCATGAGGCAACTGACCTGTAATCATTTGCATTTCAACACATGTAGCTTGAAACACAAAACAGCCAGTTACCCTACATTCTCTTTTATTTGAATTCCACAGGAAGTTACTCACAGTACCTGTGGGTGTGTGTGTGTGTGTGTGTGTGTGTGTGTGTGTGTGTGTGTGTGTGTGTGGTATGAATGCCCTAAAGAAATAGATAGTACTACAATAAAATGCTCTCTCAACAAATGGAAAGCAATAACTTTCAAGAGTCACATTATGTATTCAGGAATACTCCCTTTCTGAAATGGGTAACAAAAACTCCATTTATTGAAGGCTTTCTAATGATGATGTACTTAATGCTTTCTAGACATCATTCCCATTTAATCTTCTCAACCATCCAATGAGATGAGTACTATTATTCTTATTTCAGACAAGGAAATCAAAGCTTATTTTGCAAATACCCACTGAGCAACTCTTATATGCCAATCCCTGTTCTAAACAAAATTGAAGCTTAGAGAGATAAGCAAATATGAAATTTGGATATACTCTTATCGTGACCCCATCGTCCCTTCATGGAAATAATGCTGGAGAAAATGTTCCCTGGGCTGGAAAGATGGCCCAGTGGGTACAACACTCACTGTACAAGCGTGAGGACCTGAGTTTGAATTCCAAGAACTGATGGAAGCTCACAGACCAGCTAGACTGGCACATACAAGTTGTGAAGAACAAAGAAGAGACTCTTCCTCAAACAAGGTGAAAGGCAAGGACCCACAAACCCCTGAGGCTGTCCTCTGACATCCACACATGTATGCCTGTGTGAACACACACAGATAAATACATTTTTCAAAAGGAAGCATTTCATGTAGCTGTATTGTAGAATGCCTTTACCCTTGTTCCTTATAGATTTTATTAATGTGTTCTTTCATCATGTCATTGAGCTTTTTATCTGGAGAGGAACCTAAAGAAAATTTTTATATTTCCAAATATTTGAATTTTCTCAAATAAAACATTCAAATAGCTCTTTATTGTTCTTTCATAAAGGTTTGTATTGTGATATTTTTTCATTTGACACAGGGTCTCACTATGTAACCCTGGCTGGCCTAAGCTCACTATGTAGACCAGGCTGGCCTCAAAATCACAGAGATTCACCTGCCTCTGCTTCTGGAGTGCTGGGACTAAAGGTGTGTACCCCATACCTGGACTTGATAATTTTTTTTTTATCTCAGAAGTCTTAAGGAAAATCATGAAAAACATGAAAGATACACTACCATGCATTTTGTTACTTTTGTGTTATGTGATGTAAGATATGAGCCTAAATCATATCATTCCTTCTGTAAAGAAGAACATGTCTACTGTTTGCTTGCCATTTCTTTTTGTGAAAACAGATTTACTTCATATACTATAAAAGGGAAGCCTTTTCCTGGAGGTGACAGGGATTTGCTCTGTGAGTTTTCTATGTTAGTGTCAGGTCTATATGTATAGAACTGTGAATTTTGAAAGTATGTGAGACGGAGAGCTCACCATGAGCCACAGTTAGTCATGTCGCAACTTTTCCAGACTGAGGGAACTCCATTTTTTGACAAATGTTATTTTGTCAAATGAGTGCCCATTTAAACTTGTACACAAAGGTTATAATTATAGCAGGAAATGGTTGGGGGCAGAAGAGGTTGAAGCTAGCTGTCCTGTCATACATTAGGAATCATTTCTTGAAACTCTAGTTCAGATTTTCTACTGAGGTTTGCCATTTCCTCAGCTGCTGTTTCAAGTAATAACTTTCCAGTGTTTTGGTTCTGGAGACATAGGGTAGGGAGATTAGGAAATAAATGAATCAACCCTTTCTGCTGATTTTGCACAGGGTGGTGTGGGGGGGGGGGGAGCAGAGCCTGGAGCTATGACTTTAAGGTTAGGACCTGTAGGCATTCATAAAAGGCTCAATGTTAAAAGATAATTCTAGAGCAGTGTTGCCCTAAAGAACTGTAGTGTGAAGTTTAACAAGAAATGAACTAATTTACAGGTTTCAAAAGGTAAAATCAAACGCCAGGTGTTGGGGTGGTGCACACCTATAATCCCAGTACTCAGGAAACAAAAGCAAGAGGATCGCAAGTTTGAGGCCAGCCTGGGAGAGGTAGTGAGATTCTGTCACAAGGCAAATCAAAGGTGAACTTAATATAATGAAATTTTATTTAACACAAGAGAGTCATAGTATCATTTCAATATACATATAGTCAATATCAAAATATTGATGAGATACTTTATATTAAGATATCTTAAGATACAGCACACCAGAGCATCTTTTTTTTTTTTTAAAGACAGGGTTTCTCTGTGTAGTCCTGGCTGCCTTGGAACTCACTTTGTAGACGAGCTGGTGTGGAACTCTGGAACTCAGAGATCTGCCTGCTTCTGCCTCCCAAGTGCTGGTGTTGAAGACATTAGACACCACACCCAGCTGATACTGTGCATTTCAATTTGGACCAGCATACCTTTCTTAAGGCTCAGTAGCCACATAAGGCTAGTGGCTTGCCATCTTTGCAGGTTTGGAGGTAGAAGGCACCTCTTTGAATAGCCAGACTTAGAGTTCTTCGTTAGGAAAACCAAAGTAATCGTTCAGGGCAGCATCAACTATTTTTCCAAAATCCTGTCCTCTAGCTGTTCCCTCTATCTTGGTGCCTGCTGGAAACAGGACTTCTGAAATGTAAATATGTCTGGAAGGCTGTGATGCAAGGCCATTTTTGCTGGCTGTAAGTGAGGTCTCCAGAAACAAAGAGAACACATGGCTCTTCTTAAAATTGAAGGTGTTTGTGCCCCAGATGAAACTGAATTCTATTCAGTGTATTTTAAAAAAAAAGTGACTCCTGGAGGCAAACTGAACAAAGTCAGAGTAATCTGGAGAAACATAACCCGGGCCCATGGAAACAGTGGCATGATTCATGCCAAATTCCAAATTCCAAAGCAACCCTCCTGCTAAAGCCATTGGACACAGAGTATGTGTAATGCTGTAGCCCTTCAGGATTTGCCCTAATGAAAAGCAAATAAATAAAAGTGTATGGGGGGGTGGCACGAATCCTGTACTCTTAGCTGATTTTCCCCAAGTTACCCAAGCAAAGAGGATGATTGCACTACTCTTGGGTCTAATAAAATAAATAAATGGGGAAAACACTCCCCCATCATTTTCTTTTTTTGGAGGCAAAAAAAAAAATCAGGTAGAATTTCATTTTTCGACATCAGTCCACAGTTTAAGTTGATCCTATGTGCAAGAAGACATCTGTCGTAGTGGTGTTTTAACCCAGTAGTAGCAGTCAATTTAACGTTCAATTCCCGCAATTAACCACGGCTTACATTACTCTAGTTTAAAAGTTATTACAGGCAGGGCCTGGCACTGGCCTGTAATCCCGGCTATTTGGTAGTCTGTGACAGGAGAATAACAAGATTTAAACTTCACTGAGAGACTGAGACCTTGACTCAAAACAAAGCAAACAAACAAACAAACAAGGCTTGGGGATATAATTCAGTGGCAGTGCTTGCCTACCCTGTAGAGGCCCCAAGGTCAATCCAGAGTACTGAAAACATAAGATTGAAATAAGGTACCCCGGTTGGTTTTCAAGGTAAACAGAAATCAGTAAAAGTTGGTCTTGAAAATCGCCAACAACATGCTTTGTTTGTATTTTTTGTTGCGTTGACTTATTATACAGGGGTGTGCACATGTGCACACCAGTTTGGGAGATCACAGGAGGCAGTTCTCTCCTTCCACCATTTTTGTCTTGGGGGTCAAACTCAGGTCATCAGGCTTAGCCACCAAGTGTCTTTACACACTAAAGCCTCTTGTTGGCTCAAAATGCTTTTTTTAAAATATGGTTTTTATGGGGGTAATTAATGCCAGACAGTGTTTGGGCACATAATTTAGGCATTCTGTGTATAAGTGCAAAATAATACATAATTCCCTATCTTCAAACTTCTGTGAGCATGTTTTTACATCAAAAAGATGCTGCCAACTAACCTGAATTAGGGCCCTGGTTGGATTTGCAGCATCCGAATCAAATATGGTGACAAGCTTCTCCATGTGTCCCTCTCCTCCAGATTACTCAGAGCCCGCCTAGTTGTTGTTCAACGTGAGCTATCCCAGAGTCCAAGGCTGAGGGAGAGGGCTCTCAGCAAGAATTTCCGGCTGCCTTCCCTAAACAGTTGGAGCTTTCATCAGATGAGGTTCCCAGGCCTGGAGGGGCACACTGCAGATGGCAGCAAAAAGAGCCCAACACCTGTCTCTGGCGGGCCAGGCAAGAATCCTCGCTCACACATCACAGACCTGGCCAGCTGGGCGTGGATCTCTAAGGTCATTCTCACACCTGCCGAAGGGAGGGAGGCGAGAGCTCTCCAGGTGTCTGGATCCCCAAGATGATTAAAGGAAACTGTTAAAAGGCGTGCAGGGAGAGCGCAGCGGGGGGACGCGCTGTGGTAGCCAAGCGTGGGAGGTTAGAGATGCCTCCCTCCAGGCCTCAGGGATTGAAGAAATCAAGCTGGCCTGAGATTTCCCTGGGCTTTTTTTCCCCCTTCCCGATGCAGGGCGATTAGCCAGGGGCTGCAGTAGCTTTCCACTCAACCCAGCGACTTTCACACTTTTCTACCCAGGCATACAGCGCGCCTAAGCAGCAGGCGCGACAAACCCAGTATTGAACCTTCCTGGAACCCACTCTGAGCGTCCAGGCCTTAATTCTCAAACTCTTAGAATTCTGCGGCTCTGATGCCTACTGGGGATTGGGTTCCCTTAACCCAGGGCTTCCTCTTCTTGGGCAGGAGGAGGAGTCACAACCTCCCCCTCCCTTTCTCCTCCGCCTACGACCAGCTTGATTTAAAAAAAAAAAAAAAACTAATCTTTTATTTAAAGTCAACGGAGGAGCAGGAGCCCCGCGCTCCTGCCTACAAGATATTTTTACTAACTCCTTAATCTCTGCCAAGGAGGGCAACCTTAAGGAACCTCTGTTTTCTCCTTGAAGATTTAGGTAGCAAGGGAGGGGTGTGACAGTCTGGGCTGAAATTCGAGGGCTCTACGCACTTGGGAAGGGTTATTGGGGAGGAAGTAGGATCGGACGAAAAAAAATCCCAAATACTAACAATTAAACACAAGAATCAACTTTAAAAGCTTTGAATCAAACTGGGAGTTGAACCTACATGCAGCTGACTCCCTGGCACGAAGCCTCTCCAGTCCCTGTACAAGCCGGAGGAAAGGGGTCAGGTGAATACTCAGCATGTGACCCCGAAGAGGGAGTCTTGGGCCAGGAGGGGATGTGCCCATAGCCTAGGCGCGCCCACGCGCACCCCTGGAGGAGAAAGGCCGAAAAGACATCTCCCGCCTCCACCCCGGGCTGCTAGCACGGGACTGCGCCCCCAGCGCCCTGCCTAGCTTCTCCAGCTGAGCGCAACCACTCTGCTCTCCCAGTCTCAACGAGCCTCCAACCTGCTTGGACTCGTGGCAGTTAAAAGTCACCCAGCCTCTCGTCTTTCCTGCATTGCCCATTTCTCCCCCACCCCACCCCCCAACTCCCGCCAACGCCCCCAAATCTCTTGGGCTCGCCCTTCCTGAAAGTAGGCGAGGCCCCGAAGCTGAGGCTGGGGGAGAAGGAGGAGGAGGGGAGGGGGTGGGAAAGGGGAGGAGCCGAGCGTAGCGGCCCAAGGGCGTGTCCTGCACTAGCCACGCCCCTGGGTGCGCGCGGTGGTGGTGGTGGCCGCCCAGCCTCGCTCTGAGAGACAGGTATCGCTTAGACGCCATGTTGTGAGCGGAAGTGGGGGAGCGCGCGGCGGTCGCTGTTCTGCTGGGAGCGGGCGCGGGAACCGGCGGGGAGGGGAGGTGGGGGGCGGAGCCGTAGTCCGGGCGGCGGAAGGAGGAGAGGAAGAAAGGGGCGAGCCCTGGTGCCTGGCGGCGGCGCGAGGCTCTCACTCCGAGTGCGGGCAGCTGTGGCCAGGCGCTGGGCGTTCGGGCGGTCAGTGTCGGCGTCGAGCTTGCTCTCGGGAGCCGCCGCTGTGCTGCTGCTGCTTCCCGACTCTGCCTTGCGCTCGAGCGGCGAAGGAGCCGGGCCGGCCGTGGGGCGGGTGGGGAGGGAGGAGGTGGTGAAGGCGGCGGGCCGGGGAGGGGGGGAAGATGCCGCTGGCGCAGCTGGCGGACCCGTGGCAGAAGATGGCTGTGGAGAGCCCTTCCGACAGCGCTGAGGTGAGTGCAGCCGGACGGCGGGGCAGGCGCGCCCCTTCCCCACGCCCCCGCCGGTTCGCTCTCTTCCCTGGGTGCCCTTCGACCATCTTCTCCGGCTTACATCTTGTCCCGGGTGCGGGATTCTGCTTTGGGTCGTTGGGGTTTGCCCATCTGTCTATTCCTCCCTCCCTCCCTCACCTCTCCTTAGCATTTTTTTTTTTGGGAGGGGGCTGCCGGTGTGGCGGCGCGTGGGGTTTGGAGTGGGCGCTGAGGCTTTGCAAGAAGCCGGTTTTAATCAACTTTGCGTGGGGGAAGCAGGAGGCAGAGCGGGAGCCGGCGGGGAGTTGGGAAGTTTGGCCCTGCGGGCTCCGGGGGCTTCTCCGGATTCTTAGCGACTTTGGGGTAATGGGTTCGGTTCACCCTGGATCCAAGTCTTGAGTCTGGCCGAGGGAGGGGGTTACTGCAGAGAGACGGGCGCACGCAGGGCAGGGTGGTGAGCCATGAGGGTTTTGAGTAAGGGGTACAGGACTGAGGGATACCCCCCCTATCTGCCGCAGCGCTTTCTGCTGCTGCGAAAGGAAAACGGGACGCCCCCGATCCCCTACTCCTCGGTTTTTGAGGTCACTGAGTTGTAAGACCCCGAGTATAACTTTGTTTCCTGCCGGTGGAGGTGAGCGGGTGAAATTCAAGATCAGCGGTTGTTGTAAAGGGCTATCTGGTTTTCCTCGCCCGGGATCTGGTGACCATCCCTGAGATACCCACCCCAGTGTCAAAAAGCCCAAACAATATACCCAAACAAGGCAAAACAGAATTTCTGCGGACACATCCCAGCACTGAGCATTTCGCAGCCGCCTCTGTCCCAGAATCAACTCGAGATCTGAGAAAATAATACAGACAAGATCCATTCCAGGGTATCAGCGCTCCTCTCCAGAGTGGAAAATCAGTTCCTGATGGTGGCGCGTCTGTGATTCTTCTTTCTTGACTTTTCGCTGCCTTCTGTCCTCACAGCGGACTTTAGGGGATTACAGGATGATAGGCTGGGTGTGTGTAATAGTTACTGAGCGAGTGACCCCATTTCTGGAAAGCATGACTGAAACGCGGGGGTGGAATCGGGCAGGCTCTGATGAGTGGTGTACTTGGCGGCAGCCGCTGCCCCTGCCGGCCTCCGCAGTATGAGAGGTGGATAGGGTTACTGGTTACGTCAGTAAAACTCAAGCTCAGTTTGGTGTGAGATGCGGGACACTTATATTCTCCAGGAGGGGGAAGGGGAGGAGGACAGGAATCCTTTCAAATCGTTTTTCAGGTTTTTCTCTCTAGTCACTCCATTGCCATATAAAAATATTTACTTGATCTTCCTAAATGCAGGAAGAGTTGTAATGAAGCATACAAGTCTGTACTTAATATATTTTGCTACTAGATAATGCCTTTAATATCTAAATGCTTCTCAAAAATATAAAAGACATAGATATATATTGCCATATTTTTTAAAGGAAAGGCCGGTGGGAAAAAAAAAGAAATGGTGTTTTTAAGACTGGCAGAATTACAAGAATTTTATTTAAATTTGGGAGCCAATAGAATTCTGTAAATCTTTAATAACAGTTAAATTTAGAATATTTAATCGTCATTTGAATGGATACTGTGAAAAACCATATGGCAAGGGAGCCTCTTCATTTTTTTCCTTCAGAAAAAAATTGCATTTAAAAATACAGCTATCAAGGTGCTTAAAATGTTCCCAAAGTACTACACCTGTCGAAAACATTATATATGCTTAGACTCTGCTTTTTAATTTAGTTTTTTTTTTCTTAGTATTTTGGAGACAGCCCAGGCTGGCCTGAAACTCACTATGTAGACCAGGCTGGCCTTAGTCTTACAAAGATCTGCTTGCCTCTGCCTCCCAAGCACTGTGATTAAGGCATATGCCTCCATGCCCAGATATGAGTCTGCTTTTTAAATACACACAATAACAATTATGTTTCAAAATGAATCCACTGATGCATTAAAAATGATTTGTTAAAGATATACCTCAACAAATTGCCTTTAGATAGTTTGTTTCCTTTGGGTGTTAAATTGGCATGTGTCAATATGCAGGTAGAAATCATTTAAAATTCTACTTTATCCTTTTTCTGTATAGTATTCATTAGATAAAGAAAATACAAACTTACTTATTTAGCATCTACTATATGCAAAGGCAGTATTGTGGTATATCTGCTGTTTCATTTTATCCTTCCTGTAACCCAGCAGAGAGGATTGTGGTATCCATTGTTACAAATTAGGAAACTAAATTCAGTAGTTAAGAGCACAAAGATTTTAAATAGTAAATGGCAGAGCCATAATTTGAAGCCAGGTAGATAAAATTTGTGTGCTTTGCTTTATGTTAGAATAGATGCTTCAAATCATTTGTAGAGTCAAGGCATAAACATGTCAAGGCATAAACATGCTAATAGTTAGAGATCATGTATTCTTCATAAGCAAATATAAGATCTGATTTGGAAAAGCATCAATATATGTAATATATATTAATTATACACATAATATTTATATATATATATATGTGGGTGTGTCGGTGTGCTTGCATGTGCACGCATGCATGTATCAGTGTCATGTTTTCCATAGCCTGGTGAATAAGATTCCACAAATTGTAATTTCTAAAAATTTTTTTTACTATTCTAGCATAAAATATGTCAGAGTTAGGTGATGCCTAGATTTATTAAAAGTAGACTTCAACACATTGCCTTTAGATACTCTATTTCCTTTGGTTGTTAAGCTATTGCAAGTAAAATAGTTCTGATATGATTTTAAAATACTGAAAGCAGTGAGAGAAGAGTTGAGAGTTTTCATAAAGAGCTAATATTGATGATACCCATTATTATACCATCTCCTCCCCAGTAGACTCACATCCTGGAATAATTGTATTTTACCAGAGAAATATCAGGGTTTCTAAAGAAATATTTGCTTGAGCAAATGCATCAGAAATTTCTTCTCCATGCTAAAAGATTTTAAGGTTGGTTTGTATAGGATTACATTTATGGTGTCATCACTAGATAGACTGAGCTCTTGAAAACAAACTCTTTTTTATTTCTCTGAATCCTCAGCAATTAACACAATGCCTGGCACATACATATTATGAACTCAGTAAATGTCTGCTAAGTGAATTATGAAAGTCGGGAATAGGGTGCTTATGATTCTTAATCTATGTTCTTATTTTAATTCCTCATTGAACTATGAACAATTTTAGAAGACCTGTATGCCTCTAAAAACAGTTTCTTCATTCCTTCACACCAGCCTTCCTGCTTTAAGACCTCACACAAGTCTCATGGTGTTCAAAACAAAAACCCCTTGTGGTTGAACTCAAACATGGGTCATAGCATGATAGGCTAGAAGTAGGCCAAATGTTTAAGGCAAATTTAGGATAATGAAGTACTATGTAAGCAAAGTCGGGTTATTAGAAGATAAAAAAAATCAAAATCACTTCCTTAGTAGATATTCAGAAGTTCTTAATGGATTACTTTAAGTTGTGAATACTTTTTTATTTGATATTTGACTGTTTAGGGGGTAGATATCAAGGAATCGTGGTTCTTCTACAAATCCATTGCCACTGCTGTCAGAGACAAATATCACTAGATGACCAGCCTAACTTAAAGTATATGATCTTCCTTAGTTGCACTAGAATTGGGATAAATGCTAATCTAAATAGAAGACAATGTAAAAGTAATAAAATGAAGGTTATTTTTGCTCTTTAAAAATACTCACAATGCAATGTATTGTATATAATATGAACAATGTTTTTATTCAATGTGTTGCATAAAAATAGCCACCTTGACTTCCTTTAAGTAACAAGTACCTAACAGGCATTGAAAAATACTATATTTGATAACAAAAAATAAGAACTTTGTATTTTAGATTTAGTGAACATGCAGCCATTTTTAACCTCAAAAATTATACAGTAACCCTTATTATAATACAGCATAGGTAGCGGGTGGTGGTGGCACACAGCTTTAATCCCAGCACGCA
This sequence comes from Peromyscus californicus insignis, assembly GCF_007827085.1. Classification (NCBI taxonomy): domain Eukaryota; kingdom Metazoa; phylum Chordata; class Mammalia; order Rodentia; family Cricetidae; genus Peromyscus; species Peromyscus californicus. Next base: position 31,293,185 of record NW_026294391.1, on the reverse strand, counting down.
GTAGGCAGAGGCAGGTGGATCTCTGTGAGTTCTAAGCCAGCCTGGTCTACAGAGTGAGTTCCAGGAAAAGTGCCAAAGCTACACAGAGAAACCCTGTCTCAAAAAAACAACAACAACAACAACAAAAACAGCATAGGGTGTCTACAGTGCTTCTAATATATATTATATAGATTTCTTAAGTTTAATCTGTTCAGAAAGTGTTTTATTCACCTATGATGATTGACTTTGAACAAATGTTTTATTAAGTTCTTTTCTGTTTCCTGTTCATTTTTACCACTTTTCAGGTTTTTTTTTCCCCCCAAGTGAAGATCTGAAGTGAGGACAGATACTGCTTTTGTCAACTGTCAAGTAACGGAGACACATTACTGAATATTTCATTGTTTTCAGTAATTCTGATACAGGACAATGTTTTTTTTTTTTTTTTTTTTTTTTTTTTTTTTTTTTTTTTTTTAGGTTTTTCGAGACAGGGTTTCTCTGTGCAGCTTTGCGCCTTTCCTGGATCTCGCTCTCTAGACCAGGCTGGCCTCGAACTCACAAAGATCCGCCTGCCTCTGCCTCCCAAGTGTTGGGATTAAAGGCGTGTGCCACCACCGCCCGGCAGGACAATGTTTTTTTAAAACTCCAGAAACCTGCTTTATTTTGGCAGCCATATCCTGTGTTAGAGTGTATCCAAAATGTGAAACTTCCCATGTTCCTTTGAACTTTAAGATAAAGAGAGAAAAGTGTTTATTCAAAGAAGCAAGTATAGGCACACTTGAACTTTTCTTTACTACAGTTTTGGAAATCACAATAAATATATCCTAATTTTACATAAGAAAATGACATAATTTAGATATGTACTCCTGAAACAAGGATTTGACTTGGTAAGTTGTAAAATAAATAGAAGTGTAGTAAGTTATTTATCTAGAAGTCTGAATTGAAGAATTATTCTTAAAGTTTTCCTTTATTATCATCCACTAAAAAAATCTTATCATTGTCACAGTTAACAAGATTTATTCTATCCTTCCATGCTCGAGAACATGTATAGTGCCAGGCTATAAATGATGAGTGAAGTCAGAGTGGCCTAATTCACTCATTACACATTGGATACTTTAGGCCCGGTGGCTCAGATTGTAATGAAGGATAATAACATTTGCTTGTCTCTCTAATGATGCATAAGTATAATAGTGTTCAATTGTTAAGGTATTTTGGTGAAAAATGCATTTTAAGCCTTGAAATACACCTGCACAAGTGTGTGTGTGTACATGTGTATATGTATTTACATCCTGTTCTCTGAATTAATATCATATGAAAATTAAGTGATTAAGTTTTAATACATAGTATTAACACATCCTCATACCCACCTGGTGTGTTGTTTAGATTTAATACAGTGACTATTTATATTATGAATTTGGAACTACTCAGCTACTCAGATAGTCTGATTTATCAGTTTAATAGCAAAAATCATAAACACAAAGGAAAATATAAACAATAAATCTTACTTGCTAAGTAAAATGTGTCTAGATTCAACTAAATAAGTATATTCCACAGGTACACTATGTACATATTATAAAACAAGTTTACAGAAGAAAATATGCTCATATAGCATATAATGATCATTTAGTACATTTGATCTACTCTAAGTGAATTAATTAGTTATTATTTATAGTTAAGCGTTTCAGCTTTATCACCTTGAAATTTAGAAGGAACTTTGTCAGATCATTTGCTTCCTGCAAAAGTGTGTTTTTTTTTAAATTTGGAGCTATAAAGTCCTGTGTTTTGAGTCTTGGCCTTGCCTCTGAATAACTTTCTAACCATATCAAGGTTTTTTGCAGTGTCTATTCTTGAATCTTCAAAAATAAGTATAAAAATATTGACTTCAGAGTTGTGATAAGAATTAAATGAAATGATAATGTGTGTAAAATAATTGTATACTCTATGATTTGTGTTTATTAAATGATACTTATAAATGACTTGCTCAAAGAAATATCTTCTTGGATATTTTTTTTCCAGAATTAAGTAAAGCAGGTAAAATTGTTTATTTGATTCATCATTTTAAACAGAATCATTGTAATATCTGAATATACCTATAAAGGTAAGATTAAACAGAAATCTCTTCAGTCTTGTCCTTTTTTTTGTTGTTCTTTGCAAATATTATCTTTAAATACAAACCAGTAAAGAGCATCATGAAGGACATGTAAGGAAAAAGAGGACAGAAAAGAGTATTCCCATTTTAAAACTGTTGAAACCAGAAGGTGTGTTATAAACTGGCATGCCAGTTTTTTTTCTTAGAGATAAATAAAATGATAGTAGACCTTATGCATGATGCTGTCTTATGATCAGTGAAATACAGGATGGCCTGTACATCGATCTCTTGAAGATAATGTATTTGTGAAGAAATGATTAGTCAGTATATAGCATCAATAGATAGAATTTTGATTTTTTTAAAGTACATCAAAACAAGGTATACACATATTTTCATTATTTAGGCTTAATCAGTTCTTGTTTATTTTATTAGGGAAATTAATATAGTTTGTCTCCCTTCCATTATTGTAATATATTTATTTTGGTTATTGAACAGACCATGGATAAATAGGATTTCCTGTCTAGAAATGTAAGCCTTTGGATTTTGTCTGTTTTGAGGTGTTGGTATTTTAAAAACTTTAAATACTATAGAGTATTTTACAGAGAAAACTCTAGAGACACTCTTAAAGTCTCCAGAGACTCTGGAATTGTTATTAAAGGATATATGTGACCCAGCAATCAACTTCCCCCTCTAAAAAATAAGAGCACATGACATCAGTAAGTTTAAAAAATGTGGAGTTAAATGAGTTTAACCATTATCTTTACTGCATAATTTCTGAGAACGTTTAAGATGTTGTACACAGTGAAACTGCAAAACAGTATTTGAGCCAGGGGTATATAGTGAGATCCTGTGTTTATAAAACAAATAAGCCGGGCGGTGGTGGCGCACACCTTTAATCCCAGCATTTGGGAGGCAGAGCCAGGCGGATCTCTGTGAGTTTGAGGCTAGCCTGGACTACCAAGTGAGTTCCAGGAAAGGCGCAAAGCTATACAGAGAAACCCTGTCTCAAAAAACCAAAAAATAAATAAATAAATAAGCAAAACAACAAAAAATTGTATTTGAAACTTGATGTCAGGGTCCTGTTTTCATGAACCACCTATTGGAATCTTAAACAACATAAGTGTTTTACAGAGCAGTTTCAGAAAGTTCAGTACCTTCATTATTGCCTGTAGAAGAGCTCCTATTTTTTTTTTTTTTTTGGTTTTTCGAGACAGGGTTTCTCTGTGTAGCTTTGCGCCTTTTCTGGGACTCACTTGGTAGCCCAGGCTGGCCTCAAACTCACAGAGATCCGCCTGGCTCTGCCTCCCGAGTGCTGGGATTAAAGGCGTGCGCCACCACCGCCCGGCAAAGAGCTCCTATTTTTAATTGACTATACTGAAGCTTTTGACTTTGTCAAGAAAAATTTCGTTTCACTTTTAATTAAAATCTTTCTAAGTTGTACAATAAATTTCCAACTCAGTAGTGAACTAAAATTTAAATATAAGATGTCTCAGTGGGTAAAGATGCTTACTCACCAAGCCTGATGACCTGAATTCAATCCTGGGGCCCACATAGCAGAAGGAGATATATATAGATATATAGATATATATATCCAACTCACATAAATTGTCCTCTGATCTCCACACATGGGTAGGCCATGGCACATGTGCACTATAACTTGATTGTGCCCCACTCCCAGCAAATAAACGTTAAAAACACAAATTTTTAAATAAACCTTTTTAAAATTCAAGGTTTTGATTTGATTTTTGGTAATCCTTAGTTATGTAGTTCTTTAATATCAAGCCTTTACTAAATTACCCCTACGTTAAATTCCTCTAACTTTTGTCAGGTATTCACAATTTTTAATTTTTTTTCATTTTGTTTTCAGATAAGATCTCAGTGTAGTCCAGGCTGGCCTCAAATTTGCTGTGTGGCTCAGACTGGCCTAAAACTGCTGATCCTCTAGCCTCAGCTTTCCAAGTGATGGGATTATATGTGTGCACTACCATGTTCAACTTTAAAAAAAAATAGGTGGGGTTTTTTGTTCGTTTGTTTTTTACTATGTGCCACTTTATTCTTCTGTCAATCTTTCTGCCACCTCACATTCTCCTTTTTTTTTTTTAATTAACTGCTTCTAACTTACAGTTAGTAGAGGGTAGAAAACTAGAGTTAATATGATGGAGCCATTTTTACCTGGGAATATTTTGATTTCATTTTTTTAAATTCACCAAATAATGTAAAAGGACGTCCTCAACCTTCTGTTAGACTCTGTCCATTATGTAGAGCAGGGGTGTCCAAATTTTGATATTGCAACTTGACATCATTTATAGATAGCACATAGTTATCTAGGGACTTGTGTAAGTGTAGATATACCTAGAGGATCAGGTATTTACTGGACATACTACCTAATAGTAAATGGTAATTTTATGTTTTGGCATACCCTAACAAATGGCTCATTGCCTTCTCTTAAAGATGTGAGCTACAAAGTAGAATGTGAATGAAGTAACGACTAGGCAGCTCTGAAGTGGAAAGCTAGCCTGTCTCCCTATGTGTAATCAGGTTTTCATACTATGGGTCCAATTTTGTTCTTGGGAGATTTTGCTGGTTTCTCAAATATTAGATATTCTACACTTAGGTATTAGTCCAAAAGCACTTTTCGATTTCTTCGTTCTTCTCTGATAATAGAAGTAGTATTACAGGCAAAGTAAGTTAAAGAGAATTTCTTCATCTTAGCTAATAAAGTCTCTTACACACGTTAGGTGTTGACTGTTTTGTTGACCATATAAATTAATTTTTATATCATCATCTTATATAGGATGATCTGTAAATCTGACCTGGTCATCTAGTTTACTGTGTGCTTAACTCTAATCCTTTGGTTCACAAAGCTTGTTGTAGGAAACTTAGTTCAATCATATGATATGTGTTAGAAGCAGGTATCAAATGATAGCTTGAAGCAAAAGACCATTTTGTCACTAATAAATTGAACTACATCTTACTGCAGTGGCTGGGACAAAAATGTTTGTTCTAGGGTTGGGGATTTAGCTCAGTGGTAGAGCGCTTGCTAAGGCCCTGGGTTCAGTCCTCAGCTCCAGGGGAAAAAAACTTTGTTCTAAAGATCTTATAAAACCTACAGTAAAATCCTCAACATTAGAATGTTATTTATTTCTTCACATTTGGGAACAGAGGTGACTGTTTTTATTTTTTATTCTGAAAACAGTATAAAATAATGAAGATTTACTTTTAAAAGAACTGTTAGCTAGACATAGTGATACATACATGTAATACTAGTGCATGGGAGATGAAGACTTGAGGACGAGGTTTAAGGTCATCCTGGACTACATATATCCAGTTTGAGACCAGTCTGAGCTATGTGAGACTTACCTCAACTGGAGAAAAAAATGGATCCGGGGATATGGTTTGGTGGATAAAAACAGTTACCATATAAACATGAAGACCTGAGTTTGAATTTGCAGAACTCATTCATGCAAAAGCCAGATTTGTAGCATGAGCATTTGTATGTATTTCCATCACTCCTACTGGGAGGTAGAAGGCAGAGAGAGAAACAATTCCCTGAAACTCAAGGGCCAGATGGCCTGGCTTGTGCAGAGGAGAAACAACATAGACCCAGTCTCAAATAAGGTAGAAGGGGAGGACCTTTAGATATTGTCCTCTAATCTCCACACGTGCACTTTGGCTTATGCATACCCATACTCTTCTCACATGCACATGCATACATATACATTGTACACACACAAACATAAATTAATTTTTTAAAACTGAGAGGGGTCTGGGGAGATGGCTGAGCAGTTAAGAATGCCTGCTACTGTTCTTCCAGGGGACTGGACTTTAGTGTCTAGCACCCATGTCCTTCATTGGACTTAACCACCTGTAACTCCAACTCCAGGGGATCTGTCGCCCTCTTCTGGCTTCTGTGGGCATCTATATGCACTTGCAACCTCTTTTGCTCATATAAATAAAAAACAAAATTATTTTATAAAATTAAAACTTGTAGCTCAGTACCATTCAATATAGTATTAATGGTGGGTTATTAAGCACTTGAAATACAGTTGGTGTGGCTGAAGAACAATTCTAGGGATGGAACACAGGACTTCACATATGCTAGGGAATTGCCCTGTCACTAAGCTACCTCCATGCCCTGAATTTTCAGTTTAGTTTAAATAGTCACCTGTGTTTATTGTCTACTATAGAGACCAATGCAGTCATAGGTTATAAGGATTTGTATGAATAGAACTCCCCTTTTCCTTCTAGTTCAGTGTTCAGTTTCCTGTTCTTCTACTTCTTATTTGTGTTTTGAAATGAACAAACTAAGGCATTTTTCTAAATAAAAATATATTATATTTGATATACGTTTTTCACAATTATCAGTTACTCCTTCCCTATCCTGATGATGTTTTAGAAGCCTCCTTAAGTGAGGTATGTTCCCAATTCACCATTCTCTTTAGTAGTTTTGCTGATGTCATTTCCTGTTGAAGCAGTGGGAATATTTAGCTATCAAAATGTAAAAATTATAAGCTTCCTCTTGTGGACTGAGCTGTGGACAGAAGTATTAAACAAAATAGGGCAGAAAATAGCAATTATATTCTGTGTTATTGAATGAAAAAATGCATGGTAATTTATATTCTGTACATTCTACTGTGCTACTTAAAACTAAAAGTGGGCTTAAGTGCCTTGGAACTTGAAACTTTTATTTTAATTTAGTATAGAATTTTGGAACTAAGAACAATTTAGCCCTATTCTATGTAAGAAAACTGAGACCTAGCCAGATGTTGTGGCACACCTTTAACCCCAGCCCTTGGAAGGTAGAGGCAGGCAGATAGCTGTGAGTTTGAGGCCAGCTTGTTGGACGTAGTGAGTTCCAGGACAGCCAGGGCTATGTACAGAGACTCTGTCTCTCACATACACAGACACTCACACACAAACACACAAAACAGACCCGTTCAGAACATCCCATTTCACTAAAATTCATTTTTCTATCCACTACATACATAATTTAAAAGTAATTGTTTAAAACTGTCTTAAATAGAATAATTTAAATAGCCACTATGTAAAAATTTAAACATTTTTCTCTTCTATTTGTTAATTTTAACTTTGTTTGCTTTGTCAGAATACTAAAATCAATTTTCCTTAACTTTAGTTTGTAAATTTGGAAAATTCAGCCAGTCCTTAGGGTAAAGAAACAACTTGGTAACAGTCCTACCTGCAATCAAATAGTGTGGAGTGTGTCAAGGTTACTACTCTCTTTCTCCTAAATGAATGGACACTCACATCTCCCAAGTGCCCTTTGGATTGGGTACTTGGTGTGTTTGAACTGGAATGAGGGATATCGTTATTCTTATCTGGGGAAGTTGAAGCCCAGAGGGAAAGAAACTGCTCATAAGATTACATAGCTAGTTAACAGGAGCAAAGATTCAAACCCAAGTTTCACAGATTGCAGATTGCACTGACTTTCAACTGACTTGGCATGCTTGAATTGAAAACATCCAGATGAGTAATGCCATCTAGATGAAATCATCTATAATGCAGAAAGTATCCAAATGGTTTGCATAAGTGGCTATGTTTGTGAGAATGTAAGGAGGTTAATGACTTAGAAAGATAGGCACCTTCTCATGTATGTGAAGTCCTCTCAATGAGGTCGATGGAGGATGTGATCCTGGCATAAATTAGGAATGCTGTTCATAATAGAAACAATGTCTGTGTAGTCAGGAAAGTCAATAAAAATTAATACTGCTTTGCAATACAGCCTTTTTAAACTAGCCTGAGTAAAAACGTTTCACATTATGTGGGAAAATGCATTCAGATTTATAAACAGCTATGTTACCATTGAAACAAAGTATCTTGCATTTGAGGTGGGGAAGAAGGAGGCTGTCTAAACATTATTTACCAACTGTCCTTATAGAAGCCCCTCCGTAGGAATTTGAGTAAATGTGGCTTGTTACTTGCAGTTTTTTAATAAATCATTACCTATTGATATTTGACTCCTCCTTTCAGAAAAAAAGGCCTATCAGATACCCTTTTAAAGTGCCAGGAAGTAGGATCTGCTTCAACTAAAAAACAACAACAGCAAAAAAACCTTAATACTTGAAAAAATAAAGTTATGTTGCTGTAGCATAAGAAAAGGAAAAATTTAAAGTTATGCAATCAGTGAATTCTTTTATTAGACTTTTAAACAAGTCAAGTGGCCTTAATTTTTGAGATAGAAATTATAGATTTACTACAAGATTTACCCTTATAAAGTACGTGTAATAAAACATTGACTGAAACCAACTTGGGGAAGAACCAGTTTATTTGGCTTACACATCCTGATAATTGAGGGAAATCTGGATCATTGAGGGAAGTTGAGGCAGGAACTCAGTCAAGAGATGAAGCAGATAGAGGAACACTGCTTACTGACTTGCTCTCCATGGCTTCTCAGCTTGTTTGCTTATATAACCCAGGACCATCTACCCAGGGGTGGCCCAGTCCACAGTGGGCTGGACCCTCCCACATCAGTCATGAATCAAGAAAATACCCTCATAGACATGCCCACATACGAATCTGATAGAAACAATTCCTCAGTTGAGGTCCCCTCTTCCCAGTTAACTCTGGTTTGTATCTAGTTGACAAAAAACTAACCAACACAGTGACTCGCTCTTACTATAGTCACAAAATTGTGCATCCATTACCTGTCTGATTCTAGAACATTGCCATTACTCCAAGAAGAAATGCCCTACTCATTAACAGTCACATTGCCCCACACTTGCTGGCAACCACTGATCTATTTTCTGTCTTTATAGTTACCTATTAAATCCTACAATAAATGACCTTTGTATATGTTGTCTTATCATGATGTTTTCAAGGATCATCCGTGTTGTGTAGAATGTATCAGTGCTTCCATCCTTTTTCCCACATTGTATGAGTATGCCACATTTTGTTTACTCATCAGCTGATGGAATTTGACTTATTTCAAACTTCTACCTTTTGATTATTATGAATAATGGTATTAATGTTTGAGTAAAGGTTTTGTGTGAGTATATATTTTCAATTATTTTATGTATTAGAAGTAAAGTTGTAGAGTTATGTGATCTATGGTTAACATTTTTGAGGAATTACCAAACTCTTTTACAACTCATTTTCACCATTTTCCATTGCCCTTAATAGTATTTCTCTACGTTTTCCCCAAACATGTGTTACATTTCTTTACTGAAACTGTCTGTAGTCAGTATAAAGTATCTCCTTGTTTTGATTTGTATTTTCCTAGTAACTAATGATATTAAGGATCGTTCCATTTGCTTTTTGTCCTAATTTCTGTGCTTGTTACTGATTTAGACATTTAAATGGTTTTTTTCTCTAGAGAAAAAGAAAGTGCCCTATATGTCTATATTCTCCAAAACTTTCCCTAGAGCAGTGGGTTTTCAATTGGATTAATAAAGGCCTAGGTTCTATGAACATGCTTTAGGTTACCTCATCACCTAGTACATTTTATCTAAGCAGGAGCAGAGTTCCTTGAAGAACACAACATAGAGATATAGACTGGTTATAGAAAGCTACAGATACTTCAGAAAGTACTCTTGAAGGTGAAGGCAGGAAATAGCCCCCTAGGTCTTGGAAACTCAGTAGATTTTTTTAAGCAAAAATATAGAAATATGTTGATAATCAGAAATAGTCTAAAAAAATCTCCAAAGTTAAGTGTATTAAAGGAATTCTTTTTAAGAATCCTTCTCAGACAGGCAGTTGTGGCGCTGTCTTTAATCCCAGCACTTGAGAGGCAGAGGCAGGTGGATCTCTGTGAGTTCAAGGCCAGCCTGGACTACAGAGCATATTCTGGGACAGCCAGAGCTATTACACAGAGAAACCCTGTCTTGGGAAACAACAAAAACAACCACAACAAAAAGAATCCGTCTCAGTTACCTCTGTCCTTACTAACCTTCTTTCCTTCAAGTTCCTGCTAGCAATTGGTATAATTCAAGAGAATAACTATAACAGTGGCTGTTGGTATTGGTAAAAGGGGAGGTTGCTTACAGAGAGAAATAGTATAGGCAAGTGAAAAATAAGATATGCCTTGGATCAATAAAAAGAATGTGCAAATTAGTTTTAAAATGTTCTTTTCCTCTTGGCTCCCTTTAGTGTGTGTACTAGGTGATAATGAAGTAAGTAGAATTCTTTCCTTTGGTTTATGTAGTCTAAAAATACCTGATTTGTCTGGACAGACAACGAAAATAGCATAAAACAAGCTAAATTGATCAGGAATACAAACAGATGTAATTGGATATTTAGAGGAAAATTATAATCTTACAATGTAACAGCTTTCTATAGTAGAGTTTTAATGATGATGTGAAAACTAGAAAACAAGTGTCATTTTTAATATAAATATCACTTGGAAGAAATTTCTGGTTATGCCAAGATATGGAGGAACCCTATAGCTCCCAGGACTTTTCCTTCCAACTGAAACTCAACAAATAGGACAAACAGTGGAGCAATGGAAAAGAAGGCAAATTGCCTGAGGACCTTGGATCCTAAAAGTAACACAAGTAATGTGGTCTCTGGGTTTTCTTACTGATTCCCCATATATCACAGACAAAATGCTAAAGGCACAAAAAGCTCAAAAAAGGCTCTATCCTCTTTAGTCAAACAGTTGGGGAAAGGGCAGTTCAGTAAGACTAAACCTTGGCAGTTCTCATTCTAATCTACCCTAATACTGACAGGAATAGGGAACAGGTGGCAGTGTTCTGCTCTTCCAGCAAAAAAAGTGGACAGTGCTTTGGTTCCCTCTGCTGGGTGACTTGCAGACTGTTCAGAAGGCTGGTTTTTCACCATTCCTACCCTTGTAAAAGGAAGCTGATTCTTCTCAGTGTACTGTCAGCAGTAAGTTGCGCCTCTACCACAAACCCGAAATAGGAAGACTTAAAGTCGTTAAAGGCTGGGATAGTTTACACTAAGCTTCCACCTTTCCCCCAGAATCAACCAGGCAGAAGAAGACAGCTGGGGTCAAGAGTACTCAACTGTTTCTCATCCCTGCTAATGTCAGTGGGGCGTAGCGGATGCTGAGCCTCCACTGTATCCGGGAGAGGGTGAGACTGATTAGCCATCCACTTCTTCTTGTGTTCCTCCCTTTGGTTAACTCTCCTTGAGGAACTCTTTGAGAAGATAGGCTTTTGGTTCTTACCTTGCTTCCCAAGAGCCCAGAAGAAAGGTGAACTCACAGTCCTAACCATTAGGCATCAAGGTGTTTAGAGGCTGGTAGTTCACTCTCTGGAACCAAGCATATAGCTGAATACATCTGCAAGAGCATTTGAGACATTGTTCCACTAGTGCTTGGGTAGTTTTGGTAGTCTCCAGAGAATATATCAAGCTGCCCTCACACTACACCTCAACGTGGGATTGTCTGCCAGAGTATATTAAATGGGATTGGTTAAAATGCTTGGCGGATCTCTGTGAGTTTGAGGCCAGCCTGGGATACAGAGTGAGTTCCAGGAAAGGCGCAAAGCTACACAGAGAAACCCTGTCTCAAAAAAACCAAAAAAAAAAAAAAATGCTTGGCATATAGGAAAAAAAGTCAGCTGGGAGGTGGTGGTGGTGGTGGCACATGCCTTTAATCCCAGTGCTCAAGAAGCAGAGGCAGGCAGATCTCTGAGTTCAAGGCCACACTGGTCTATAGAGTGAGTTCCAGGACAGCCAAGGCTACACAAAGAATCCCTGTCTCCAAAAAAAAGTCAAAAGCAAATACTAGAAAAATCAAATACTGGGGAAGAGCTCTGGCCTTAAACATCTCAACTGAAATCCAAGCAGAAAAAGATGTCACCTTTTTTTTAAAAGCAATGTAAATTCATTTTTAAATGAATTTTGAAAAAATATGAATTTGTTTGAAAAATGAATTCTAGATTAATTCAGTTGTGTTGGGGGGTACTTTTGGGGTAAGACTACAAAATAAAGTGATTTTTATGAAAATGTTTTTTAAAAATCTAATGATCATATTGTAAATGTAAAAATAGAGGTCCAGGTGATTTTTTTTTCCATAATCACACCAAAATAAACGTCTGGCCTTTGAAGCCAACATGATGGTATTTCTCATTTGAGCCTCTGGAAACCGACTAAATAAATCTGAATTAACTCAACCCAAACAATACATAGGCTATCTAATTTTGGGTTTTTAGTTCCGAAAACGGGAGAGGATGCTTAGGACAGGGAACTCCTCTAAAGCTCCTCATATGATATTTGCCCTAAAAAGTAAACACAGGAAAGAGAAGTTGAAATTTATTGATTATCCCGTAAGGTTGACTAGACTGAATTTATCACAGCTTCTGGTGGATTGAGTAACTCTGGATTGGAAAACTGAGGTAAATCACTTGTCCAAAGACACCTGTAATAAAGGACAAGCCAGATTTTGAAACTTGATGTGGCAAAAAAATCACAACTCGTGATCTTTTTTACTACACTGTTTTCCCAGAGTTGTATAATCACAGGAGTCATCCAAGATGCCCTTTAAAAAAAATACTAAGCCATGGAGCTTCTGAAAAATCTGATTTTGTTTCTGTGTGGAGGAAGGCCAAATATTTTATTTTATTTTGTATTGTGTTTGTGTTACTAGAAACTGAATGCAGGGCCTCACAGATACTAGGCAAGCAGTCTGCTTACTACTGTAAGTTACCATAAAACTTAACCAATTCTGGTCATTGTGCAGGGATTGGAAACCTGCCGTCTATTAAAAAGAAGTAGGGCTTGGGAGACAGAAATAGAATTAGGAATCTTCATAGGAGTTATTTAAAAAGTTGGCACTACACCAGTTTCTCTGCTAGTAAAATACTGTAAGATTGGATTGTGGAAATTATAAGATTGCATTAGAGTCCTTAATCTGTAAAGAAACCCCATATTTTATTTTTCTTTTAGGTGACAACAGCTGTTCCATCCATTCTTTGGCATTATCCTTCTTTACAATAGGGAGCAATGCACTACTGATAGATACAGATAAAACTATTCTGGATACAGATGAAAGAATTACACTTAGAAAGAAAATATAAAATAGCTATAAGCACAGAATTGGTAACTTCCTCAAGTGCAATACAAAACAAAAAATCGTAAATAATCAATCTAAAGCTTAATTTTTAAAATCAAAGGATTATAACATTTTCAAGCTGAGGGAGCTCTCAGACTTAGGGGCTTACCCACAGTGGCAGACTCTCAAATCTAAACTGACCAAAGTTCCATAGAACTCTGAGGATTATAGCTAAGTACCTTTTCCAAGATCACGCTGGTTTTTAGAAATGGACAGCAAATCATGTTTACTTTTGATTCCTTACTTTATCTAGTTTTATGTTACTTTCCATTTTTTCATGGCCCTATTGAGAATAGACTATAGAAACTCTTCTTAGGCGATAATATGATTTGAAATGTATTCAACCAATGAACTGTTAGAAAAATGAACCATGCCCTTATTAGAATAATGTGTTTACAAAGTGATTATTTTCAGAACATGTTGTATAAAAGAACTCTGGTTTTCCCCACTTTTGATATAAAATTTTGTATTATGCAAAAAAATAAATAAGCATGCCTGGATGTCAATTCTAGCAGTGTTACAGCAGTATTTCTGTCTAAGTGCACTTAATGGGTACTTTGCATTTTGATTTTGCTTCACTTATTTTACTTACAAAATGTAGCTGTGATCTTGAACAAAGTACTCTCAACCTCCCTTCATCTCTACTATACATAACATCTACCTCCTGATTTATTAATAATTGCAAACAAATGATAGAATATGTAACATATGGAAGGAGAAATTGAGTTCCCACAGTCGTCCATTGACCTCCATGCATATGCTTGGCATGTGCATGCAGACATGCACACACGCACACATGCACACACGCACACACGCACGCACATATACAAAATAAAAAAGAATTTTAGAGGCTAGATACAGCTCAGAGGACCCCAGTTCAGTTCCCAGCACACATTGTTAGTGTGCTCACAATCTCCTGTAACTCCAGCTTATAAAGAAAATAATTACAAAATAAAAAATATTAAATATTTTTTAATTTATTTTATGGCTTAGAACACAGTTTTTAATAGGTACTTGAATCCTTAATCTTTTTTAATACTTTATTTTATTCTAAAATATAGTATTTACCTATCCTAGTATAAATTATAATAATTTGTCCTTATTCTGTTTTTATGTTAGTTGATAGTCATGTGTTAAAGTTTTCATATCGCCCTTGTTTCCATTTATTTCATGTTATAGTCCTAATGCATGTGCTTTTGTGTTGTGGTTTGTTTAGTCTGTGGCTAAATGTTCAGTACTTTTACACACTGATTATTTTTGTATCTAAAAAAATAGCACATGCTAATTATATAAAACCTGGAAAATAAATATACATAAAGGAATTATATATCTGTACTCTTGCTATAATGGAGCATTATTAAAATATTATTTGTGATTAAAGAAAAGGGTTATATTTAGATTTGAGTCTAAATGTGGTCCCTACTTTTATCCTTGGACAGGTTAATGTACTTTTTCATGTGTTCACCAAGTATTTATTGAGCATGTACTATGTGCCAGGCATTTTGCTGAGAGTATACCAAAAAATATTGACAAATCCATCTTGGCTTAATTTTTTCATCTGTAAAATTGGTGACAATGTCTCTTGAAATTGGTAGAATCATCAGAGATAATAACACTTAGTATTTGCCTAGTGGTCAAGAGCTCAGTAATTGATAGTAACCATTATTACTATGCATTCAGTACTGGTATCTTTAGTCCAAATGACCTTTGTGATCACCTTAAAGGTTCTTTGTCTTAGATTTTATGTTTAGTGTTAATATTACAAACACTTGCTTCCAGTTTTTTTTTAAAAAGTGTACATTAATTATACAATGAAGAGCTTGGAGATGACATAGTTAAGTGTTAAAACATTTGCTTAACATGAATGAAGGCCTGGGTTCAATTCCCAGAACTGCAAAAGTTAGTTGTGTGCTTTCTTCTTCTATATGGTTTTCTATACTTGCCTCTTTTGTCAGTAAGTAATGGATTTTTTTCCTTCTTAAAAAATATAAGCCTACTGAAAGTTTTTAGTGTGAAGCATTTTACACACAGAACAGTGAAAGTAGCATAAACAAGCACCATTTTCTAAGATTGAAGTCTCAAAAGTTACCAATTCATGACCTGCTATTTTATCCCTACTGCTTCCCCTCCCACACACTACCCTACCCATACTTCCTTGCCCCATCTCCAGTGAATAATTCTGAAGCTAATCCTAGATGAGTCAAGTCCAGTGTAAATAAGGAGGATTGCAAGTACAAAGCTTGCCCAAGCTGTAGAATGGGTTCAAGTCCAGGTCTGGCAACTTAGTGAGACCCTGTCTCCAAACAGAAGAGAACTACAGATACAGCCTAGTGGTAGAATATTTGTCTAGCTTGTGTGAGGTCCTGGGTACTGCCTCTAGCAGTTCAAACAAAAGGCTACAAGGGCATCAAATACTAGTCACTTTGTTTTAATTAGACACTTCTTATACCACCTGCAAAATGGTTGTTTGTCATTTTGTTATTCCCTTGAGAATTTTTTCTTCTGCCATATGGAATGCTTTCTTTGAGACAATTGTGAAAGATAGAAGAAAGACTTACTGAGCTGAAAAGACCTGGGTTTGAGTCCTGTTTCTGCCGTTCACTAATTTATTTGCCAAACTCTGGTTTCTTCAGCTGTGAAATACAAGTAATTAATATTTACCTCATATTTTTAGGGTTGAATATGATGTCTGCCTAAAGGACTATCAAATCAGATGTATCAGCCACATAGCGCATTCTTTAGTGGTTCAGACTGTAATATCTATTTTTTATTATTGTGTGGTTTTCCAAAATATCCGAAACTTAACAGATACAAACTAAATATAATGGTTGTTAAATATACTTTTAGGAAGGATGGAGAATTAATTTTTTCTTCTCCTCCTACCTCTTTTGAATCGATATTAATTTAGTCCAAGGTTATAAATCTCAACTCTATAAAATAATTTTTCTTTTACATTGTTTATATACTTATAGCAATAATTATTCATTTTTTTCTACATTATCCTTTACTAGGGTTAAATTAGTCAATTATTCCTGGATATTAACTTGGTGTCTATAGACGTTACTTCTTCTCATATTCTTGAGCTCTTTATTCTCCTGATGGTTTTCTAGAGTGTGCCTTTGAACAGTTTATTTTTAAAAGATGCTACCAAGATGGTGACATTTCATAAGACTTTGCAGATGTAAGAATAATTTTCTATGACCTTTGAACTTGAAAAACTAGGGTGAGGTATGAAATCCTTAGATCTTAACTGTTTCCTTTTAACTCTCTGTAGGTCATTACTTCATCGTCTTCTGGCATTTTGTTGTGAGGAAAAATCTGAGGTCAATTTGATTTTAGTGCCTTTGAAATAACCTATTTTTTCTGCTTGTATGCTTATAGGATTATATCTTTATCCTTGAAATTTAAAAACATTTACCAGGACATGTCTTGGTGTTGATGATCTCTGTTGAACCTTCTCAGTCTGCAGTCTCAGGTATTTTTTTCAGAACTGGAAAGTTTTCTTATACTTTTGATTGATTAATCTGCTCTGTTTTTTCTTAGGAACATTTGTTATTCATAGATTATTTCTGTCTGTCTTCCATAGTTTTTAAATCCTTTCTTTCTTTCTTTCTTTCTTTCTTTTTTTTCATTTACTCAAGTTTGTCCTTTGTGGCATGGATTCTGTTTTCTGCAGTGTGTGTTCTGATATTTGCTATTCACAATACAGACTTAATTTTCGCTACTGTGTTTTCATTTCTTTATTCCCAACATAACTTGTTTCATAAACAGAATTTCCCTTAAGGGTACACTTCAAAAAACATGAGGTGGATCTAGGCCTAAACCTTATTTTCTGAGGCCACAACTACAGGACCAAGGGAAAAAAAAACCAAATAAAAACTTAAGAAAGGACCCTCATAAACTTAAAAGTAGAGATACAAACAGAGGTCATACCTACCTAGTCTAGAAAATAGAGCAGTCCTGGGTACCAGCAAATTTTTGGTAGCAAGAGAGCCAATAAAGCAGGCATAACAGCACTGTAACAAGAAGATAAACCAATTTTTCTAATTACATTTATTGCCTTTTCTCTTTAAAAATACATAATAAATGCATATAATTTTGAAAAGACAGTACCACGAAGAAAATCCTATGGCCCAGGTAACCGCTGATAAGATTTTATGTTTTGCTAGTTACATGCTCCCATGTTGGGAGGGAGGGTACAGAATTGGGATCATACTTACAGCTTTATATCCTCTTAAATGTAATATATTGCAGGCATATTTTGCATCATTAATTTTTCATTAGGCCCTGATTTTAACCATTGCATAGTGTTCCTACATATGAATAGATGTATTGTGATTTATTTAATCAGTCCCCTGTTGGTCATTTAGATTGTTTTCTATTTTAAAGTATAATGAATATCACTGTACATAAGTCTTTATGCACATCTCTGATATTTCCTTAGGATAAATGAGGAGCTGATTCTTAATCCTGTCACATTGGTAAGGATTATATACATTCCTTATTAAGACTATAAAATGCTTGTTTCTTATTGTTTCAATGTGATTGCATAGAAGCTTCTTTGGATTCTGAACAATACAATGGTATCTTGACCAAAGTTGGAAAGAGGTTTCTGCTGCCTCATGTACAGCACCTTTATGATGAAACTTCTGCTACCTACACTTTCAACAGGAAAACCACTGCTAGGATCAGGGAGTTTGGAAGGCAGATATACTTGTGGAAATGTGAGGGTGTTTTGTTTTGGGGCTGCTGTTTTCTTAAGTGTGGTCCTTGCTCCTTCCTGCAACTTGGGTCTCTGTATTAATATGCTGTGGCTTCAGACCCTTTTCTTCTTCCTTTCCTATTACTTTAGATTGTTATTCTCTATGAGTAATCCTTTTCTCCCAGTGTTCTTAGGTACATTTCACTTCTAGGTAAGAGAGTGTAAGTAGTTGGTATGTCCCACAAAGGTAAAGGTCAAATTTCATCCATCACAGATCACTTCTTAGTCCTCATGCACTTCTTCCAGATGATCTCCTGTAGAAAGTCAAAGAATTTTTTAAAACTTACCTTATATTTTTTCCAAAGACCAGGCAACACCCCTGGGACTATATGGTATAACAGGTATTGCAACACAGTAATCTCCATAGTAGGGTTGCTGAGAGTGAAACATTCTTAAGAAAGTAGTCTTATTTGTAACATATCAGCATTTCCCTTAAAATATTTTGGAATACGTTAGAGGTATTGAAACTTCAGTTTAGAATTACTGATTGAATTGCCCATCACACCTCAAAGACAGTCTTTATTGATCCCTGTATATAACATTGAAAGTTGTTTTGAAAACAACTCCTGCTGAAACAGTCTCCTTTATCTGATTTGTTCTGATCAGACCCGTATTGTAGGTTAATCAAATTTGTGACTTTTTATACATTTCAAAGTAACAAAGTAAAGCATGATTAGCATTTCCTAACCTTTTCCAATATTTCACATCATATTTGCATATGTACAATCTGCCAAGCTCTATGGGTTTTTTGTTTGTTTGTTTGTTCGTTTTTTGTTTTGTTTTGTTTTTGGCTGGCAGGCATTTTGGTAGGATGAGAGAGGAAAAATACATTTGCCTCACTTTAAAACTATTTTTCATACTTATTCTTCAGCCACATTGTACAGAAAAATAGCACACATATGAATGATTTCTCCTATCCTGCTTGGCAGGAAATTGACTGCTGTGAGTGTTGAGAAAGACATCTCTCCTATTCTTTACGGCATAACATCTTTAGAAATTATCTGCAGAAATGCAAACATTTCCTGATCATTTGAGGCAAAAGAGAAAACGTATAGCATTTACTGTCCTGTGATGGACCCTTCTAATTCAATATCCTACAAGATTGGCATATTATATTATACATATCATGTATATTATATTATACATCTTACGAATGGATAAACTGCAGCTTAATTTTTAATTAGCTTACCCAAAGTTCAGGTAACTGTACCAGTATGGGACATGGCCAGGATTTAAAAGTGATACTGACCAACTTCAGTGCACATGTTTGTATTTGTCTTAAAATTAGAGAAATCCGTTTTCTTGTTTAGTAGACCCTATCCCTCTAGCTTTAGAAACTATATTAAGTACTGCATTGAGTCAGACTGGTCATCTGTTTATCCTAGTCTCTAGTGATAGCCAAAGGTCAGTTTTCAAAGGGGAAATAAACTTCTTAACTGCAAACATAACATTACATTCATTTCTAATCATGGTTCGATCCTTATTTTGATGAATGATACCAAAGGTTCATTGAAACAGATTTTTTTTTAGTAGAGAAAAAGGTCTGTGAAGTTGGTATATAGGATAACATTGGCTTTCCTATTTCCCTACTTTAATAATGAAGTTCAAAGTTGAATCTTCCCTAAATTTAGCAAGAAGTGGATTATTTGCCTACACTAGAGAATGGGATACCTTTGGGATCATGTTTCACTTCAGTTGTTTCTTAGAATGTTTATTTTTAATGGTTATTAGCTAAATATTTCAGAAAAGATAATTTATTGTCAAAATTTGTGAGTGATATGAAGCTGAAAATAGTGAAGTAGTTTACAGGTTTTTTATTCCAACAAATAGAAACTGTAGCAATAAGATTATAGGTGGGAAAAGTTGAATCAAAATTTTTTAAGTAAGGCTTTTTCTGTGGGAATAAGTAACAACAGGTTCAAGATGAAAGATGCATTATCTTGGGTATGCCCCAACATATTGCTGGTGCAATAAGTTGTACTGTAAGTAAAAAAGTGGGAATGGGCTCTAGATGGTTCTTCACATAAAGATAGCTTGGAAGCTTGATGACCTTAGTTCAATTCCTAGGACCCACATAGTAGAAGTTGTGAATCCATTTCCTCAGGTTGCCTCTGACCATACACACACTATGGCACATATAACCACCACCACCAAAAGCAAGCTAGATAAATGTTGGGACTAGAGAACTAGATCAGTTAAGAGGACTTTTTCTTGCAGAGGACCCAGGTTCAGTTCCCAGTACCCATGTTAGGTAGCTCACAACTGTCTGTAATTCCAGGGGATGCAACACCTCTGGCCTCCATTGGCACCTGCATGTACCTATGCATACCCACACACAGAGATATAGATACATATAACTAATAAAATAACTATTTAAAAAAAGACAGGGACTGAATCAACAGAAAACTTAGTATGTTGAGGCATATCCAAAATTTTGCAAATGTAAACAGCATCAATGAAAGTTTATTATCTAGGAAAGGGAAGTATATCACCCACGTTTCTGCATTTTTAAAACCAGAGTTGGAATGTTGATTGCATGTGTTTTAATATACTACTCTTTAAAATGAATCAAGAATATGCTCAGCAAATAGGATCATAAGTCTCATCTGTCTTAAATATTTGGAGAAACTTGAGTTATCTATAAAAGATAAGACATGGGCACATTATAAGCATGGATGTAGATTTACTTCTTATGGCTTTACAGGTAATCTAAAGGCAAATTAGTCTTCATTTATTAGTATCTTCTTAAAGTGGAATTTGTGAGTGAGGAAAATTACTGTACAATGAGTAATTGTGTTTAGCAGACAGTATTTTTTCAGAAGCAGTCTAGTAGTGGGCTACCTGATAAGCCTACATCCCACCCACCCCCACCCCCATCCCCCGGCCCTATGCCTGTCCTGGAGCTGCTCTGTAGACCAGGCTGGCCTCAAGCTCACAGAGATCCACCTACCTGGCTCTGCCTCACAAGTGCTGGGATTAAAGGCGTGTGCCACGGCCGCCTGGCAAGCCTACATTCTTATCCTGATAGCATTTGAACATAGGTAAAAACAGGGTGGAAAGAATTTAAATAGATTATATGCAATATGCAGTTGAAACAGAAGACTTTTGAGATGTCTTACTGATTATCAACAGGATTTTATCTTGTCTCATTTTATCCTTATGAAGCTATTTCATCTTAATAGTACTTTACATTGGTACAGTTAACAAAGTGCTTTCTTATGAATCCTTTCAATTTTGAGCTGAATAATAATCTTTTGAGTAGACAGGGCAAATAATCCCTATTTGAACAGAGAAAATGATAGGTTCAGAGAAAGTCCAATTTCCCCAAATCATAAGGCTTCTGAGTGCCTGGTCTCTATGTCAGTACCGCTGGTCTATCAATGCCAAGTTCAGTGCTGTTCCTGTTGTACCAGCTGGCTTTAAAAGTAAAAAAGTGTGGTCGCTGTTTTGCATGCATTGAAACTTACAAGGAACTGGCGGTTCTGAAATTCTGTTCCCAAGGAAAATATAAATGTACCTCCAGTTAGACTAAGAGTTCTAAAATCCAACCATTAGAGAAAGGTAAATATAATTAGATGGTAGCATTCACTAAGAGAGTAGTTACAGGAAAGATAGCAGGTTGGCCAGCCATAGATGAGATGACTGCATCTGGACATAATAAAAAATAACTAATCTGATTATTTACTAAATGCCAAATACTCAGATTAGGTTTTCATGTATTTATCTTTCATCTTTGCAATCCTCTGAATAATACTCTCTAAATTGTTACTTTCTGTGTACAGAAACCAAATCTTATGTGGTTTAAATAACTTGCCCAAGGCTTCATCATTGCTAGTGTGAGAACGAGATTTCGAATCTACATGCTTGCCTCCAACTCAGTATTCTTAACTAATTTAAGGTTTTCTTGGGGTCCCTAGATTGGATTAAAAAAATCAGAAGTCTGTCAAATAAAAGGTTACACTTTTTAGAAGAAAGGCATGTCTTGAAGATAGTTTGGATGCCGTTACCACAAAAATGGGGGTATTGTAGCCTCTGATTTTATTTTACATATGCTCCCCACCCCCACTTTCCTGCATCTTGGCACCAATTTTGTCCTTTGTGTTATTGTATAGACAGCCTCTAACCTAGGCGTGTAGGTGCCCTTTGTTTAAGTCAGTAGACATTTTAGGATGAAAGACATGTTTTCTTTTATCTCCAGGTCACCACCTAGAACATAGCATGAATAAATGAACAAATGAAGAATGAATGAACGAATGATAAATAGAGCTGGGGAGAGCAGAGAGACAGGGATTTAAATTCAGAGAATCTGCCTTATGTGGTATTGTGGGCTGCCTTTTATTACTTCCCCATTTATAATGCTCTAAAAATGGTTAATTTAGATCCTGGTACATTTGTTGAATCAGCAAGGAGCTTTAGAGGGCTTTTGTCCACTGAGGGAATAACAGATGAGTTATTATGAATAATAATATTTCTAAGTTCCATTGTTTTAAGTTTTGTTTTTGTTTCTTTGAGATGTGGGCTTGCTATATCTCAGGCTGGCCTCAAATTTACAGACCTGCCTCAAGATCCCAAGTTCTGGGACTATAGACATGGGTCACCACTCCTTACTGTTTTATTTTTCAATTACACAAATAAAACATGTTATAGATTGTAGATACTATAGATACATTACAAAATTCAAATAAGCAAAATAAAAGTTTAAGTCATCTGAAATTCTGCCATTTGGAGATAGCCACTGTTAACATTTTGATGTATATCCTTCAGAGTGTTTTCCCATACAAATATATACATTAAGACATGTATATATTTGTTTAAAATGGGTTTGTTATAATCCATATTGTTTTGTAAACTGCTTTTTCACTTATTATATGTGACTGTCTTTCCATGTCAATAAATTTACATCTTTATCATTTTAATGACCACATAGTATTCCATTATATGGATATATCATACTATATTTAACTAGTTTTCTATTGTTAGGAATTTAGGTTTCCAATTTGGAGTTCTTTTTGGAAAAAATAATTATGGTGAGCATCTTGTATATACATCTTTGTACACTTGTCTATTTTAAAAGAACTAGAATGGATGGGAAACTAAAATTTTATGTGTGGTATTTGTTTGTTTTTAATAGACTCAAATTGTCTTCCTGAAAGAGTGCTGATTTACACTTTCTCTACCAGTAAACCCAGAATTTTCCCCATGCCCATTGAGTGTTAGTTTCAGGTTTTTGTAAGCTATTACTGATTTGGAAGGCAAAAGGTACCTTTGGGTTAAATGCATTTTTATGACTGGCACTAAGGCTGAATTCTTTTTTCCCTTATTGCTCATTTCTGTTGAGGTTCATCGTTTTTTCTTACAGGTTTGTAAAACAAAGATCTTTATGTATCAAGGATACCAACTTTTTGTCATGTTGCTTTAGTTTTTTGTAATCAGTTTGTCATTTGTAATCCTTTGTGTCTGGTAGAATAACTTTTATGGATGGAAATGTCACTTTTCTCTTTATGATTTATATTCTTGTAACTATTACTCACCCATATTCTAATACTTAGTTTTATTTTTGGCATTTAAATGTTTAGTCCATCTGGAACTTACTTTGATGTGGAGATTGAGCTTAGTTTTCTCCACAATAATTAATCAGTTTTCCTGATTAATTATTAATGGCATTGGAGTTTAGAATATGTTTTGCTGTACAAAGTATTATAAATGATGTTAGGTGAGGCTTGACTAAGACCATTTATAATGCATTTACTTATGAAGCATAAGAGCTCACCTGGAAAGGTAGTCATCGTTTATTAGTTCCATGGAAATATGCTCAGATAGTTTCAAATAATTAAATTACCTATGAACTTGTTCCAAAAGTTGTCCCTGCATTCTTAGATGGTGGTTCTATTTCACTGAAGCTCTTTAGGCATGAAAATATTCTAGATGATGGGTTGATAGTTTTGTTGGTTTATTTTCTTTTTGTCTGTCTTCATACAATTTTGATGAGAAATCTTTTTTGATAACATTCTACTTGCTGTGCTTTTCACAGAATGGACAGCAAATTATGGATGAACCTATGGGAGAGGAGGAGATTAATCCACAAACTGTAAGTAAAATATGTATCACAAAGGACAGAGACAAACCAGATGTTGTAAAATTATTCTTAGTTTTAAACTAAGCAAAGCAATCATTTTATAATATAAGGCACTCGTTGATGCTTTCACATTAGTTTTACTAAAATATGTTGATATGTTTGTTTATTTTTTTTGTCAATAAAACTTTGGGAGTCAGATATTGAGGTAAGAAACTGAATTATCAGGGAAGGGGCGGAGAAGCGACCAGTGACTTTCTATCTCTTTTGTTCCTCCATTCAAAAAGGCCAAGACTCTCTCAGCTCCGCCTTACTACTTTCTGTGTCTATCTGTCCTCAGTTCTCCAAAACCTCTAGAGTTAATTTTGGTCATCGAGTAGCTAGCTCCGCCCTCTGATTCAAAACAAACTTTATTATCAGTCTCAGGAGTGTCAGAATGCAATCAAAATATCACACAACGATATGCCAATGACCCTTCTAACTACTGTTTAAGATTTGTCAGGCGGTGGTGTATGCCTTTAATCCCAGCACTCGGGAGGCAGAGGCAGGCGGATCTCTGTGAGTTTCAAGGCCAGAGTGAGATCCAGGACAGGCACCAAAACTACACAGAGAAACCCTGTCTTGGAAAAAGAAAAAAGATTTGTTTTAAAAGAATGACAAAACTGGGTCTGGTGGCACAGGCCTATAATAAGCTCTCAGGAAATTGAGGCAAAAGAATCACATGTCTGATACCAGCTAGGTTAGTAATAAGACTGTTTCTGTGTGTGTGTGTGTGTGTGTGTGTGTGTGTGTGTGTGTGTGTGTGTGTGTGTGTGTGTGTGTTCATTTATATGGACATACATATTAAGGTCTTACTTTAAAGAAATACTTAACATAGAAAGTGGATTATTTACGATTTCCTCCTTTTTTAATTGTTATTCAATATTGAATCCCCAGCATCTAGAACAAGGCACACATGAAGTACTCATTAAGTATGTATAAATAAATTAGTAAGTTGTTCCCATCTCCATGGGACAGCTGTCCATTGCCAGTAGCTCAGCTATAATTTTGTTATTCTATACATATGACAGTTATTTTGCAACTTGCTCTCTTCACTGACATGTCTTGAACATCTTTTCATAACATACACAGATGTTACCTCTTTTTTAAATGGTTACATCTTTTTACAATGGTTACATGCTATTCTATTCTGTCTGTATCTTTTATTTAATGTAATTTTTCCACTATTTATTTTTATAAACTTATATTTCAGTAGACTACAGAAAAGGTTGCATTGAGCCACAAGGTATGAATATTTAAATTTCAATAGACATTACCAAATAACCTTACAAAACTGCTGATAAAGTTTTAGCATATGAGAGTACCTGTTTGACCATTTCCTATCCCACAGTGGAGTGTTACCAGAAAACAGTCTTTATGAGCCACTTTAAATATTTAATACTTTCTCATTTTAGTTTGCATCTCATTTGATTATTAGATTAAGTATCTGCATATTGTTAGTCTTAATTTTTTATGTTTAGCATGAACTTCTTTTAGATAATTCATTTCCTTTTTGATTTGTATGTCTCTGAATATATTCTGGACATTAATCCCATGTCTATTATCAATCTTCCAAATATTTTATACAGTTTTTTAAACATTTGATTTTTATGCCTTGCATTAGATGTACACACATGTTTTTATTTTTAAATTAGCACACCTGGCTCCTAGATTTCATGTTCTGGCTAGAATACCTATCCCTGTTGTTAAAACAAACTCTTATACTCTTATATTTTGACCTAGTAATCTTTGGATTTTTGTTGTATTGCTGGTTTGTTTTATATTTTTCTGTTATTGTATTTAAATCTATCATCTACTTGGTATTTTAATTTGTGGTATGATGTTTATATTTTACTTTACTTACCAAATAGATAGCCTGTTGTCCTAATCCCTATTTATTCAGTAAATAAAATCCATTCTTTATGCATTCATTTAAGATATCTCTTTTATCTTATTTAATTTGTCTTTTACATACTATATAAGTTTCTGAGGGTTGGCATAGCAAATTAGCACATACTGCAAGGCTTAAAATAATTGAAATTTATTCTCTCAGTTTGAGAAGTCAAAAGTCTGATGTCAAAGTTTCCACAATACTACCTATCCCTGGAAGCTCCAAAGTAGGATCCTTCCTTGCCTATTCCAGCTTCTGGTGTGCCAGTAGCCTAAACATTGTTGTGTAGACATATCATTTCAATATCAATCTCAGCCATTACATGTAGCATGAATCTTAAAAGTTCTTATTATAGCATGAATCTTAAAAGTTCTTATTAATAAAAAACAAACCTGGAGCTAGGTATTAGGGTGAATGCTGGAAGATCAGAGAAGCAGAACAGGCCACAGCTAACCTCACCTTGCCAACTTCTCAGCTGATCCTGTTTCCTCAGTCTGGAAGCCTCTGAGTCCTCATCCAAATGAATCTCAGCTAAACTGCTATTCAAAAGCCTGAAAGCTTAACTAGCCTCTAGTTCCTCATCCTCACGCCTTAAATACCTTTCTGCTTTCTGCTATCAGTTCCTGGAATTAAAGGCTCACTTCCTGGGATTAAAGGTGTGAAGGTGTGAATCACCATGCCTGGCTGTTTCCAGTGTGGCTTTAAACTCACAGAGATCCGTATGGATCTCTGCCTCCCAAGTGATAGGATTAAAGGCGTGTGTGCCACCATTTTCTGGCCTCTATATCTAGTGCCTGTTCTGTTCTCTGACCCCAGATAAGTTTATTAGGGTACACAATATTTTGAGGAACATAATATCACCACAATTACATGACATTATTGCTGTCTGTGTCTCTGTCCAAAATTCCTTCCTCATAAGAATGCTGGCCATAGGAATTGGGGCTGTCTTATACAGTATAACCTAATTTATATTGCTTTTACAATGATACTACTTTAAAATATGGCCATATTCATAGGTAACAAAGCTTGAACTTGAACGTGTCTATTCGAAGGATACAATTCAACTACAAGTATTTTGGTCTACATACTTTTCCATCCGTTGTGTTTTTTACCATATTTTTAAGTATGTGCAAGTCAAGACCTTTTCTTTTTAAAAATTAAAGTCTTATGCATTTAATTTTCCAGTAATATTACATTTAGTTTGTCAGTTACTCCTAAAGAATGTATTGGGACTTTTTAATTAGAATTGTTTCAAGTTTATAGGCTAACATGATAAAAATTATTTTTAAAAATTTAGTCTTCAGATCTCAGCATATTCACTTATTTCAATATTCTTGTGTATCTTTTCTCAAATTTTATGGCTTCTTTTTGTTTGTTTGTTTTGTTTTTCAAGAAAGGGTTTTTTATGTAGTCTTGGCTGTCCTGGAACTAGCTCTGTAAACCAGATTGGCCTCAAACTCACAGAGATCCACCTGCCTCTGCCTCCTGAGTGCTGGGATTAAAGGTGTGTGCCACCACTACCTGACAATTTTATGGCTTTTTGCATACAGTTTTTATATACTTATTACTAAATGTATAAGTAAGATAATTTATGGGTTTTTTTTGTTTTGTTTTTTATTTGTTTGTTTTGGTGGGGTTTTTTGTTTGTTTGTTTGGTTGGTTTTGGTTTTTCAAGGCAAAGTTTCTCTTTGTAGCCCTGGCTGTCCTGGAACTCTTTATAGACCATGCTAGCCTTGAATTCACAGAGATCTGCCTACCTCTGCTTCCCAAGTGCTGGGATTAAAGGCATGTGCCACCACCACCCAGCAATTTATGGGTATTTATAATTCTTTTTATTGTTTTGTTTTTCCCCCTCTGAAACTAGTTGGGAACTTACTATGTAGCCTAGAATGGTCTCAAACTGGTAATTCTCTTGCCTCAGCTTCAAGTACTAATATTAGAAGGCTACCATACCTTGTTTCAATTTTTGTTACTGTAAATGGGATATTTTTTGTTATGTCTTCCATCGAGTTACTGCTAATATGTGTATATGTGTTTCTCTTCTTTGATAGAGGAGTGGCTTTGAGACAGGATTAAATGTAGCCCAGGCTGGCCTCAATCTCTCTGGGTAGCTAAGAATGTCCTTGAATTCCTGATCCTCTTGCCTTCACCTCCCAAGTTGTGGAATTATAGACATGCACCATCATGCCTGCCTAGTTATATGTTTCTATTGGCTTTTTTTAACATGTTGCAAAAGTTAATTTTTCATAAGTCAAACAAATAGTTATACTATATGAGTTATAGAGGAATGAGTTTATTTTACTCTTCTGCTTAAAGCCTCTCCATAGTTTTGTGCTTCCTTTAAATAAGAGCTAAACTCTGCAATATGACCTATAGTATCCTGTATAATAATAAACAAGGTCTTTCCCCACTTGTCTTCACATCCTCTCTGGCCACACTACTCTGTCTTCTACTCAGAGTCCACTCATTCAAATATGTCAGCTTCTCTTTTGCTTCTTCACTTCCACAGGTATTTCTTCTCCCATGGTTCTTAACTGCCCACCCCCTTCCATTTAACCTAATCATCTCTGAGGTTCAGGATTAGGTATCATTTTAGCTGAGGCATTTTCCTGACACAACTAACACATTGACTTCCATTTTTAGTTAAGCATTTTCCTTTGTCCAACCATAGTAATCTGCATATCTTAATGCAGATACCACACCAAATCCCATTATTTATTTACTTGTCCATATTCCCTGTTAAAGTGTAAACTTCATGAAGTAGTGGCCAAATATGGCTTATTCACTGTTTTATAGTACCCAATTGGTGTCAGTAAGTGTTTGTTAATTCTCTATATGCATGGATTAAATTTTATCTGTGCAGAAACCCATGATAAGCTAGAACTACCTTCAGATTTTGTCTAATTCCCACCTTTCTCAAACCATTTGAGGTATTTTACATCATGGTCTATAATGTATATTGACATGTAAACAGATACAGAAATCAGTATTAACATTGTTTTGCTTTGTGTGACAATTCTTTTAGAAGGAAAACCTCCACATTTTCTACTTTCTGTAGTCTAAAATGAAAGCATATAATGTCATATGGCTTGTACTTTTGCTTATGGTACAGGTTGGAAAACTGTAAAAGTATGATATTACCAGCAATGTGGATAATCAGTCTAGTGAATATGGAATTAGGTTGAGTTATCAGATACAAACAATATTTCTCTAATGTAATTAAATCCGAAAGACTATTCAGCTGCTGAGATGGCTCAGTGGGTAAAATGTTTGCTGTGCTAGCATGAAGGCCTGAGTTTGGATCCCTGGAATCTATGTAAAGTCCAGGTGTATGGTGATATGAGCCAGTAACTCTAGGGATGCAGGGCCAGGTGAATTCTTGGTTAGGAGCTTGCTGGCCTGGCAGTCTAGCTGAAACAGTGAGCTTCTGGTTCAGTGAGAGACACTGTCTCAAAGACAAAGGTGGCAAAGAAGAAAAGAAGGCATGTACTGTCAGTCCTTGGCTTTCAGATGCACATCCATGTGCATGCACACTTACTTACATGTATGCACTCACATACGTACACCGCACACATACACAAAAAATAAGTTTAAAAAGATTACCAAAATTTATATTAGCCTTATACTTGAAAAATTGTACTTACCTTTAAAATACAATTAAGAGTTTGCTTTTTGTCAGTTACTAATAATTTACATGGTCAAGGTTAAAATGCTGTATTAATCAGTTACAGTTTCTGTAGGCCAACAGTCTGGATATATCTTTGCCTAACCTTTGAGCTTCAGAGACTCTCATAGACTGTAGTCAGGAAGCTGGCCCCACATAGAGTCTCATCTGAAATTTGACTAGGCAAGGATCTACTTCTAAGCTCATGTGGCAGCTGGCTCAGATTCCTAGCCCACAGGAGATAGATAAATTTATGTATGAAGATTGTTAACTGGTAGGCATTTTAGTAGGTTGATTAACCACTTTACCATGGTCTGGAATACAAAGTTGTGATAAGCCAGTTTTCACCAGGACAATATAAAGGATGAATAAATACGAGAAAGGAGAAACCTGGGCCTCTTAATGACCTGGTGTTCTGATGACAGCTCTTCACCCTGCACTACCTTCTTACCTGTGAACTGCTCTTTGATAAATGAAATAGGCACTTACCTTATTTGAGTGAGGCCTTGTGTTTGGGGGTCTTCTACTTACAGCGCTTAGTCTGTATCTAAACCACTCGATTCATTGATGAGCTGAATTCTTCATGTCTGTTAGATGCTAAGTACTCTGTCTGCTGTGTTGTTAGAGGTATCTTTTAGATATTAGAGGTATCTAAGAGAAACTCGTCGTTTTAAAAGCATAACAAAGCTGCCTTGGTCCTCTTCTCCTAGGGGAAATTATCACCCAAAAGTATTAGGAAAATAAGAAACAGAAACTTGAGTTTTCTTAATCAGAAGACTTCTATAATTTGAATCACAAGACATATTATTGAAAGGCAGATGGAAACCTAACAATAGGAAGTTACAGAATCTAAGTGATTTTAGAGGGATCCTCCAACATGAAGAAAGCCTTGTTTACAGCCCTGGAAGCTCAAAATAAATAAAGAAGAGAAACTCCAGGTACAATGGGAAGTGGAGTTGTGGCATAGAGCTAAAAAGACAACCTGCAATAAAGCATGTCAGCTGACTAGGCCCCAAATCCCCATGCTATTCAGTGCCTCCTTTTGATATAGGGTAACCTAGGCTGACTTTGAACTCCTATGTTCATGCAATTCCCCTGTCTCAGCCTCCTGAGTAGCTGGAAATAACTCCTTGTGCAAAATGTTCCACCCTTATTCAAATGAATAAAAAAGAAAGAAATAAAAG
The DNA here is from genome assembly GCF_007827085.1 of Peromyscus californicus insignis. Taxonomy (NCBI): domain Eukaryota; kingdom Metazoa; phylum Chordata; class Mammalia; order Rodentia; family Cricetidae; genus Peromyscus; species Peromyscus californicus. The sequence goes on along the minus strand of NW_026294391.1, from coordinate 31,262,478 downwards.
AAATAGAAGAGGAAACACCATTAGAAACATATTTTCACATCTTTTAATCTCTGAAATCAGAATGTTAGCTATAACCAATTGAATAATTTTAATTGCCTTATTTTTCTTTCATACTCATAAAATGATGCTCATTTTCTTATATTAGGTAGAATATGATAGTACCATTTTCCCCCAAGTAAGGATCAGTCTCTGGATTAAAAAGCCCTATCTACCAAAAGACTACTAATAGAAGAAAGACCAAAAGGACCTGATCTCAAAAATGGTCATTTTTATGAAATACTAAAACAACAAGAATAAAGATAGTCCCCCCTCTTTTTCATTGTTTTGATTTGGCCAGCCTCTCATATAACTAGGATTATAGATATATAACACTCTGCCCCATTTTTAAGAACTTTTTAAAGAGATTTTTAAAAATCATATACAGGGCTGGTTGTGAGATTCCTCTTACATGATAGAAGAGAAAGAACAATGTCTTTAAAAAATACATAGTGAAAATTATTTTCAGCCAATATATTTTCAGACATTACCTATGGGAGGAAGTTTCTAGAGAGTTGTTGATGAAGAAAAAGAGACATGGTACTTGGGACACAAAGTATCCAGTACTACGATCCTGCTGAAGAAGGGACCTTCCAATCATAGTAAATAAATGAATCTTCAGAAAGCTCTTTTATTCAGTAGGCTCAAAGAACACTAAATCCAAACTGAGACACCCAGTTCCAGGAATGCATGCTGCCCACAGAGAGGATAGGGAAGACGTCAATGATATAAAAGTGATGAATTCTTCAATAGGTCTGAGTGTTGAAAGTTCACTTGAGAAGCTGTTGCAAAGCAGAAAGAATTTGAAATAGATACAAGGAAAGTAAGTTTTAAAACAAAGCCACCATAATGCAATCTTCAGAAAAAAACAAAAAAATGTAGCTAGCATACTAGGAAATTAAGTTTCTACAAAATCACAGTAGTTATAAAGAGTAAATAAATAACAGTTTTATTGAAATTAATGTTATGATTGCTAAGTTATAAAATAGGATGTCTAATGATGTCAGAAATTGGATAGCATTAGATGACATGTCAGGGAAGCCAAACACAGTGGCTCATCCCCTTCATCCCAACACTGAAGCAGGAAGGTTGCCACAAGTTCAAGGTCAGCATGGGCTACATAAGGAGTACCAGGCCAGCCTGAGCTTGAGCAAGACTGGCAAAAAAATCAGAGGGAATGGTGAAAACAGCTGAAAGGCTACCAAGAAGGCTGCTTTTTTGTTATAAGCCTGGCAGGAATTTTTAACCCTTTCACTTTTAATAAAAAATTAAGCAATTTTTAAGTAGCTGTATCATGTAATATTTTTAAATGTAAATTATAGAATATGAAAAATGAGTGTTGAAGACTAGGTACAGGATTTTGAAAGTAAATGTCAGTTTGGGGATGAAATTTTTTTCAGGGGAAAATGGTGTAAACAAAAGACAAGGGAGGGAAGGTGAGATGTGTGATGGTTAAATCCATTTGCCTAAGATGATACCCGTAAAGAAGAGCCTAAGTTCTCCTGAATACAAAAGAACACCTCCACTCAGGCCTTCTATCTAACACGGAGTTCGTCATTCCATTTGTGATAAAGCCATTTCCTCATTAATTCCTCCTCTATTCCATTTGGTATTTTTCCTGGAGTCTTCTTCCCAGCCAAGTCTTAGATCCTCTTCTGTCTTCTCTAAGTTTTAATGCTATAATTCTTCCTAAAGAGTCAAGCATTAACTGTCTTTACTCACCTAAAGTTCTTTATTTCCTCTGTTCATCTCATAACATATTAAGAAATTTGCCCAATTTAAAATAAATTGCTCATCACCAGAAGATCAAATGATAGCATCTCCTCCGGATATGTTGCTTTATCAAATTCATATTTATGCATAATTCATTTATCTCACAACTTAACTCCAGCCAGTATCTTTTATTTTGTCTCCTCTGGTGATAAGAAGGGGTTACTTTATCTTTCATTCCTGTGGGACTTAGACGAGAAACTGCCTTCATAGCAGAGATAGAACTCCATGGTCTTCATGATCTGTGCTGAAGAATTGGCAAGTCTTGACTGCCAAGATGGTCATCAAAGAATAATATAAAGCAGCTTTCTGTTTAGTAGGGAATTGATTCTCTTAAGAGTTCTTGTAATAGTATTCAAATGTCCTTCTAAGGATTGAGAATCAAAGGAGAGAAGTAATGCCTAGCACGAAGTAAGAGCCTAGTAAGTATTAATTTTCCCATCTTACTCCTTCTAAAGGCTGCTCCTGTTTTCTTATGTTGTTTGTCAGAGGTGAAGTATGTTCCTAAGGAATAGGGTTGTAGCCAGTGTTTGTTTGTTTGTTTCTTTGTTTGTTTTGCTGAAAGTAGGCCTGGCCTCAGGCAAATTATGAAATGAGTTCACTTTCCCTTAATTGAGTACTTTAACCCTTCCATCCCATCTGCCATTCATTCACTCATTTATAAATAAAATAAGACACAGAATAATACTCTCTGCCAACCAGCTTCAAACTCCTGGGCTCAAGCTTTTCTCCTGATTCAGCCTCCCAAATGAGTAGCTAGGACCAAAGTTGTGCACCACTGCACCAACCTCCCTTCTGTCATGTATTTTCAATGACCATACATACATGAATTGCTTATAACGTCTTTGTAAGTGACATATTGCTACAAAACAGCATTTATTAATCCAGTCTCCATAGCTCTTATAGTTATGCATATAATTGTTAAGCAAAATAAGCTGGTTAAAACTAATATATCCAAAGTACTCCAAAATCCAGAACTTTTTAAAGTATGGACATGATGGTACAAGTCAAAAATTCCACACCTGTACAGATATGACAGATTGTAGTAAAGATTCAGACTCATGAAAAATGCTGCATAAAATTAGCTTCTGGCTATATATATAAAGTGAATATGAAACGTACATGATCTCTATGTTTAGACTTGGGTCCCGTCCCCAAAATACCCCATTTATTAGGCATTTGAAAATATTCTGAAGCTTTTTTTTGCCATGCTTCGGATTGAACCCTGGACCTTGCATATTTCAGGTTCCTTTATGAAGGACACAGGCAGTAGTACACAGGCAGTAAATATCCTGTTCTTTTCAGATTGCCAGAAGTCACATTGGGGCATTAGCAGTTAGCAGTAGTTTCTATCTTCCACTTCCACCATTATTTTAGATACTGCTCATTCTGTAACCATGAGACTGCAATGGTGTGCATAATTCCTTTCAGGGTATTTCACTTGCTCATTTAGGCTCCCTCAATCTGTCTTAAAACTTGAATTTGAGCATCCCAAATAACACTCAAAGCCATGAGTTCAGCACACTCTTAGCAGCCCTGGTTAAAGCACAAAATAAGCTACAGAAAGAATCTTAAACAAAGTAGACAATAGGCAATGCGCTACTCAAAACAGGAAAGTACAGTTGAGTACTCATTGGCAGGAAAATGCATGGTGTGGTACAATAACACTTATTGACTAATTTCGTCAATTATTGTCTGTCATTCTAACTCATTGACTGAGAAGTGTAGTTCAGCACTCAGAGGTTGGGATAAAAATCCTCTAGTTGATCTAAATAAATGCCACTTAGGGAAAATACTTCTGAGCTAAATAGTATTATAATTAACATAGTGTGGTAGCATTAAATAGAATATGTGTACCCAAACTTATAAGGCTTCTCTTTGCTGGCTTTGACATTCTTTCAGGGTGTTTTTGTTTTGTTTTTACTTCTAACGATCCTTTTTTCTATACCTTAAAACGCCTCTTCACCAGAATTTGAACAAAACTACTTTTCCTTTTATCACAGCTTACTACTGGTATGGCTTGCCTATGGTACAATGCCTCCTCTGATTTAAAGTTACTTCTCTGCTCTGGTGTATTCATCACAAAACAGTATCTATTCTTTCAGGTTGAGTGATGCTGTCCATATTTGGAAGGAAAGCAAGTGACTTAACTGAGTGATATTCAAGTATGAATGGTTGACCGAGTCAAACTGAAATACTGGCATATGAAAAGCTATGGCCCCTTTATCTAAATGAGTATTTTAAGTTAACTATTTCATACAAGCATAACTAAGACCTTGAGAGTAAACAGAAAAAAGCTATGTAGACAAAGAGAGAGGTGATATGTTCCTAGCCGGGACACTGATGCTGCTTCCCCTCTCTTTTCTGGCCCATGGGAAGGACAAGTAGAACATAGCGTCCTTGCTTTCCATCTAGACAAGGCCTTAGAAGTAAGTCCTCACAGTGAACCAGGAGTCCACTACCATTTAGTTCAAGTCAATCATCTTTATAAACCTTGTATTCTGTCTCTGATTTCAAAACCTTAACATCTTACAGTAGCAATTATGGATCAATGTACACTAAAACTCTTGTACTTTGAGGAAAATGATTAGATACCAAACCCTTAACTATCTGAAAAGCTTGTATTACTATCCAAAAATATATTCTAAAGAAATCAGTTAAGAACATGATGATTTTACGTGGTTAGCATACAAATTTAGTTGGGCTTTTTGTGGGGGGTGGTAGGTTGGTTGGTTGGGTATATGTGTGTGTATATTTTAAGACCACTGCAAATATTCCAGGTTGGCCTCAAATTTCCTATGTTGTGGAAGATAACTTTTAACATCTTACCCTCCTGCCTCCACCTCCAAAAGTACTATGATTACAGGTATGTACTACAGTGCCTGGTTTATGCCTGGCTGATGATCAACCCCAGGGCTTCATGCATACTAAGCAAACACTCCACCAACTCAGCTGCATCCCCAGTTACAGGATCATGAAGATGGTTGATAATTGGACTTAACTGTGTTTATGGTTCTGCCTTGGACCTTCTATTGAGCTATCTTCCTTCAGAGTCTTGTCAGAAAGTTTAGCAACTTCCTGATTTTGTTTGTTTGTTTTTACCTAAGTCAACTACTGGTTTGGTGGTTCTCAACCTGTGGGTCTTGACCCTTTTGGGGGTTTGAACAACCCTTCACAGGAGTCGCATATCAGGTATGCTGTATATTCGATATTTACATTATGATTCATAACAGTAGCAAAATTGCAGTTATGAAGTAACAATGAAATTATTTTATGGTTGGGGATCACCACAACATGAGGATCTGTATTAAAAATTAAGAACCACTGGGCTAATTAGTTCACATATGTTCTCCATTCTCCATTGAATTGCTTTATTATGCTGCCACCAACATCCCATCAGTTCCATATTCAAACTGTATAGACTTGAGCAGCAGGTTATTGAATTTTCCCTCTAAGCCTCAGCCCCTTTGTCTGTTGTAAACAGGTTTCTCTCCCACCTGCCAGTTCCCAATAACCATTCATAGGCTTAATATTACTTATAAATGTTTGGCAGATGGCTCAAGCCTATTACTAGCTATCTCTTACATCTAAATTAACCCATTTCTATTAATCTAACTATTGCCACGTGGCCATGGCATTACCAGTCTGCTGGCATGTTGTTCTTGGGCAGCTGTCTGGTGTCTCCCAGACTCTGCCCTTCTCTTGTGTCTCTGCTTGGATTTCCTGCCTGTCTCTATCCTACCTTGCCATAGGCCAAAGCAGCTTTATTTGTCAACCAATGAAAGCACCACATATTCACAACACACAGAAAGACCATCCCACAGCAATCTGTACTGCAGATAATCGAACTTAAAAATGAGTTAAGTGGTAACAATTATCTGAGATAATTCCATGTAAATGATAGTGGCTAGGATATAGTACTATCTTAAATATTATTGTTACAGCTATACCTGCAAGAGAGCATCAGCAAATGGGATAATTGAAATAAAAGCAACTCCATATTCACTTAACAAAGGAAAAAAAGTAAACCAATAAAAACCAAGAGGAGGGAATTCAATATAAATTCAGTCAGTGAAATAGAATGTGAGGGGATGCAAATGTACAACACTAGGAAAGCAAAACAATATATAACCACAGATAGGAAGGAGATTTGGGGTTATTTAAAAATAATTACATGAAAGGGGAAGTGAATATATGAAACAAGGTCATGAGTTGAGAATTATTAAAGCTGGCCTGAAGATGTAGCTCAGTTTATAGAACACTTGCCTAGCATACAGGGAACTCTAGGTTCTATCACACCACATAAAACCAGGTGTGATGGTGCAGACCTGTAATCCCAGCACTCTGTAAGTGATGGAAAGAGGATCAGAAGTTCAAGGTCATCCTCAGCTACATCCTGAGCTTGAGGGCCAGTCTGGCTACATGAAACTCCTGTTTAAAAAACAAAACAAGAGGGATTGGAAAAATGGCTTAGCAGTAAAGAGCACTGGAGGCCCTGAGTTCAATTCTCAGCCACATGGTGGCTCACAACCATCTATAATGGAATCTGAATAATGGAATCTGATGCCCTCTTCTGGCATGCAAGTATACATGCAGATAGAACGCTCATGTACAAAAAATAAATAAATCTTTAAAAGGAAAAAGAAAAAAACAAAAAGAGGGAAATTGTTAAAGCTCAGTGACAGGGTTTATTGCTATACTAGTCTTTCTTTGCATTTCTGGGTATGCTAAAAATAATACTAAATATAACACTATATTAATTTGTTCTGAACTATATTTAAAGGGAAATCTAAACTATATTAGAAATGAATAGTAAAAAGAATTTAAGTCATTAGTAAATGAGCATAAAGCATGTGTACGTACACCATATGCACACACACACACATTCACAGTGCAGACCATAAAAATTTCTTATTAGAGCCGGGCGGTGGTGGCGCACGCCTTTAATCCCAGCACTCGGGAGGCAGAGCCAGGCGGATCTCTGTGAGTTCGAGGCCAGCCTGGTCTACAAAGTGAGTTCCAGGAAAGGCGCAAAACTACAGAGAAACCCTGTCTCGAAAAACAAACAAAAAAAATTTCTTATTAGCATCTATTGTTTTACAAAATTATGACCATGAAAATGAAAAGTGGTACAGAAAAAAATAGCGTGATAATTTAACATGAACACAAGTGCAAATATCCTAGTAAAACATCTATACATTAAGTTCAAAATTACATTAAGATAATTTCCCCCCAAATACAAGTATAGGTCAATATTAAGAAACCTATTTTGATAAGTTATCAAATTAGTAAATCAAAGAAGAAACTCTGTGGTTATTAATAGAAAACCAAGATTTCTTATAACATTGACGATTTAAAGAAAAAATGTTATCATAGGTTTAAAACTAAATGTTTATGTCTAAGTATTTTAGTGGCTATAGTCACAAAGTCAAGATCAAAGTAGCGTTTGGTATAGCTTACTTTAAGCTCCATTGATGGAGGAATTCAATTTTGTTCTATAATTGGAAGCCAGTGAAGAATTTTGGGTAGGGCCATAACCTATTTTAATTTATGTTTGGGTTTGTGTTTCTGGGTTGTTGTTGTTGTTTTCCCATAGCTAGGATATAGTATGAAGCTGTGAATAAATAAAGTCTTTATTTGTGTGTCAGGCTGGCCTCAAACTCCAGATCCTCTAGCCTCTGCCTCCCTGGTGTTGGAATTATAAGCCTGTGCCACCTCACCTGGCTATGATATGTGCTTTAGGATTATTCTGCCTACTGTAAAGACAAAGGACTTTGAAGGAAAAAAAATGCAAACAGGAAAGCAATACTCCTGATAATATACTACAACTTTAAAGAATTAGTTCTAGGCCGGGTGGCGGTGGTGCAAACCTTTAATCCCAGCACTCGGGAGGCAGAGCCAGGCAGATCTCTGTGAGTTCGAGGCCAGCCTGGTCTACAGAGCGAGATCCAGGATGGGCACCAAAACTACATGGAGAAACCCTGTCTCGAAAAACCAAAAAAAAAAATTAGTTCTATGTAACTGTGAATGTATAGTCTGATGAAGTACCTCATGTTCAGACTACAGTAGTGTGTTAGGTGAATGTCCTAACTTTGCTGCCCTGTTGGAGCTTCTTAAGACTTGAGTGATTCATGAGAGAGGGAGAATTTTATGAAAAGCTTATAAATGCTTTCCTTACTGAAAAACATAGTCATCTGTTTTTAACTAAGACAAGTGTGCAGTCATCTGAGTATATAAGTCAAAGATCTATGGTAGATATTTATTTTAGTTGATTTCTAATGTATTTGGTGATGTAGCATTTTTTTAAAATTATTCTCCATTTACATGATGCCCTTGCCATGAAAATTTGATGTAGCAAGAAGAACCTTGGCTTTTTATTTAGCACATAATGGGCACTATATTATAGCTCAATCGATAAGTGCTCAGCTGAGCCCCAACTGTAGAGAACTCTGTCGCCAAAAATGTGCCTAGCTTTGCCACAGTCTCTTCATCCAAAAAGTTAGCTTATTCTTACTGCTGCTCCTCCTCCTCCCACTTTCCATGTCCTGAGGATTGAAGCCTCGGGTTCTACACATGCTATACAACATGGTCACTGAGCTACACCCTAAGGCCCATATTCTGGATGTTTTCAGAGTCTCTTTGGGTTTGAACTTTCAGTGATTTTATTAAATTTTGTAAGCTATGTAGATTAGCACTTGAGGTTTTTCTTGGATCCACATATATTAAATTTACATTAGATCACATCATGTATCTGCTGATCCTTTGGATATTTTAAGTTCCACTTACGGTGATTCTGAGTATTGGCATAATTTAAAAATATTTTCCAAAGCAAAAATGCCAGTAAGTGAAATGAGGAAGGGCTGATATAGAAGCTAGGCTCTGCCTTCCTTTCCAGCTTAGTTTCTTGGAAATTGGTTTTTGCTTGCTAATAATCCCAGAGGTTGGACTTTTTAATTTAGATTTTATCAGCTGAGAATTGAATTTTAGTTACTAGAGCCTTGCCTTTAACATGTAAGTTCCATTTCTATTCATTTATGATGGAAAGAATTTATCCTTTAGTCTAAAGGTTGGTTTTTTTTGTTGTGTTGTGTTTTGCATGTAGCCTTTGTTTTCTAACCATAGTTATGAAACTCTTCCTTACTGACAGGGAACACCCATGGCATGGCTATATATATCTTGAAAGTCATCTTGAGGCCATGTCTTGTATATGGGTATAAACATTACAAAGGGTAAATTCCCACTTGTGCATCAGCAACTTTTATTATTTTAATAGCAGTGACTGGTTTCACTTGCTTTTAAGAGTCATAGTTAAGGAATACTGCCGTTTCTCAGGATTCTAAAATGGCATTCGTTTTACTGGTTGTAAAAATTGTTAGGACTGCTGGGAATCAGGAGAAAAAAAAACACTTCAACAGGATTTGGTTATCAGCAAATCTGTTGCAGTTTCCTGTTCTGGCCTCCCTACCTATCAGCTACAAGAGAGCCTCTGTAGGCAGGTTTCTCCTTTCTTTTACCACAGGAAAACTGTCCAGCCTCTTTTTCTAGCATTTTCAGGACCCGCCTGACAGGAAATTTTCTAATTGCCGGAACAGCTGGTAGGAGAAAACTTTGCAGGGGCTTGGCCTCCTCTTTCTAACTTAGGTTTTCCCGTCAGGAATTCTTTATCAGCAGCATGGTTTCGTAGCCATGTTTAAATTTTTGTCTTTTCGTGTTCGCTCTATACAGGTAAGCTTTGTTCAACTTCTTTTAAAAATAAGATGTTTCATTCAGAATGAACTATAATTATGCTCGTCATTCAGCTTTATAGGTTCTTTTAAGGAACTTTTAAAAATTCAGAATAAGTTTTGAACGAAACATTTTTACTTCTAAATGTAAGCTAGTTGGTTGAATTGGACATTTCAACTCTTCATTTTGTTAACTTATTTTTACATTGGATTATTTGTGCTAGAGTAATTTTATCATGCTTGTATTTATAATTTTATATAATAAAACAAATGACTGACTCTCAGAATTAAACTAGTTATGAATAGAATTGCAAACTTAACTAAAATTTGGAGCTTATTGTTATGAAAGTAATATTTTGGCATATAAGAGAGTATTATTTTAAGCAGTCAAACACTTAGTCAGGGTTTTGTTGAAACTGGTTCCTGTAAAAACTCAAGAGCTTCAAACGGCTCTACATTTAAGTAACTGTAAGCAAGTGATTTAACCTGACTCAGTACAGACACAGTTTTCAGAGAATTATATTTTTTCACAGTGGGTTTAGTAGATGATAATTTGCATTATATTTAATATAAAATCCTGCCAAAATTAGCTTGGTGTGTTGCCATGAGAATTGTTCTATATTGCTCTCTTTAAAGAGAGTTAAATCTGCTAATTGGGATTCTGGGCGGGGGGTGGGGGGGGGTGGGGGTGAGTGAAGTGTGGAAAATGTTGGTCTGGAGAACTAGCAATACTCTTTCTTTTAAACATAGAAGTTGTCTCATGATATTCTCTTAAATAATTTTGTTAAGTAAATATGTTGTACTCATTTATTTCATTAGCAAGTGAAATAAATTGAATCTAATCAAATTGTCTTCTAAAATAAATTAAAATATTGTTTCTTACCATGGCTTGGATAACCATCCTAATTATTTGCAACACCAAATAATTTATAGACGTCTAAATCATATTAAAAACAAAAGTTAAAGAAGCCCTTTCAAATAAACGATTATAGTGTTATAGTAATGTCTGTAGGAAGTGATTGTCCAATGACTTTAGTCTACAGTACCTTTAAGGGATAAGCTATGTATATTTCATTTGTAAGGTGTTTTGTATATTACACCAAGAAATAGGTCCATAGTTAAGAAATATTTTTTATAGTCTTGTACCAAGGAGCATTTCAATATTTTTCTTTGAGTTTTAAAAATGTTTTCTGGCATTCAAAACAATTTGGAAAATATAAATGCCTCAAGAACAGATTTCCTGACTCAAGGGAGGGGAGGAAAAAGGAAATTATGTATACAAGGTAGGGCATAATGCCAAACATTGAATCATTCTTTAAAATCAGTTAATATCACCCAGTTTGTGTTCTTAGTGTTAGCATGGTACAATATTAGGTTTTTAATAACTCAAAAAGACAGCATTAATGTAAGTACCTTTTCTTTAGTTCTTTTTACATTTTAGGGTCAAGGTTACATTTTCCCCTCATGGCTTGAAAAGGAATTTTTTTGAGACAGGGTTTCCCTGTATAGCCCTGCCTGTCCTGGAACTTGCTTTGTAGACCAGGCTTTGTATACTTGCTTTGTAGATCTATCTGCCTCTGCCTCCTAGTGCTGAGATTAAAGGCATTGATCACCATGCCTGGCTTAGAAAGGAAATATTAAGTTAACCTTTTTTCCCACTTTAAGGGTGAGCTTTAAAGACTAAGAATGAGCCAGGCGGTGGTGGCGCACGCCTTTAATCCCAGCACTCGGGAGGCAGAGCCAGGCGGATCTCTGTGAGTTCGAGGCCAGCCTGGGCTACCAAGTGAGTTCCAGGAAAAGGCGCAAAGCTACACAGAGAAACCCTGTCTCGAAAAACCAAAAAAAAAAAAAAAAAAAAAAAAAAAAGACTAAGAATGAACCTGGTAGCCTTTAATACTAGTATGAGGTCTTCAGTACCCTTAAGCTATAGGTGACAAACGTCAGGGAAGTTTAAAAGGATGACGTAGAATTGTGTTGTGGATTTCATTGCTAGCCCATTTTGCCTATCATAAAACATTTGCTTAACAAATAAACAGACTTCGTAAAAAAAAAAAAAAAGCATTCGAGAATTTATAACAGTTTTAGGTGCACAACCTAAGGATATTTTGTGGTGACAAAAGTACTCGTGTGGCCGGGCAGTGGTGGCGCACACCTTTAATCCCAGCACTCGGGAGGCAGAGCCAGGAGGATCTCTGAATTCGAGGCCAGCCTGGGCTACCAAGTGAGTCCCAGGAAAGGCGCAAAGCTACACAGAGAAACCCTGTCTCGAAAAACCAAAAAAAAAAAAAAAGTATTCATGTATTACTTAAAACAACGAACACTAGGCTAGGCCTATCACATCAAGCTAGATGTGATGGTGCACAGCTGTAATCCCAGCACTGGGAGGCTCATGTAGGAGGATTGGTTCAAGATAAAGTCTGCTTGGGCTACAAAATGAGACTTTTCTCGGGAAAAAAATTCAACCCAGGCAGTGGTGGTGTGCACCTTTAATCCCAGCAGAGGCAGGCAGATCTCTGTGAGTTTGAGGACAGCCCACTCTACAGGGTGAATTCTAGGACAGCCAGAGTTACATAGTGAGACTCTTTCTCAAAAAAAATTAATATAAAAATGGGAAGATAGTCAAGAAAATTTCTCAGAAAGTAAAGACATAAGAGATTAAATATATATAATTCCAAATCTAACCCAAAGGGAAGTTGCAAAAATAGAAGCCCTGAAAAAGGATTGGCAGGAAATCACTAAATATTAGAGTTCCCCATAGAGATAAAGAATTCATAGATTATAAAATTATCTAAGCACTTAGTACTCTCAGAGAAAGCAGACTCTGATTTACTTCATTAGTATAGAGTTTCAAAAAAAATAAAGTCAGCCAAGGTTATATGGTGAGACCCTGTCTCAAAAAACTGTAAGTAGTAAATAATAAAGGCCAGCAAGATGCTTCAGTGGGTAAGGGCATTTGCTGCCAATCCTGGCTACGTGAGTTCAGTCCCAAGAGCCACATAGTAGAAGGAGATAACTCACTTTATAAAGTTGTCCTTTGCCCCGCATTTTGTCACACATGAGACACACACGAACACACACACACCACAAAAATATGTTAAATATATTTTTAAAAGAACATCTAAGGCTGGAGAGATGACTCGGTAGTTATGAGTACTGGCTGTGCTTCCAGAGGACTCAGGTTCAATTCCTAGTACCCACGTGGCATCTCACAGACATCTGTATCTCCAGTTCTGTGGGATCCCACACCCTCTTCTAGCTTCCATGGGCACCAGGAATGCACATGGTACATAGACATATATGCAAAGAAAATGCTTATACACATAAATAAATTAAAAACAAACAGCACAGAGAAGAGGAAGTAGACACAACTCCCATCCCTAACCAAGAAGCTATTCATAGTTAGACACCTGCTGGGAAAGGGAAAATCAATTTTCTCCAATGGAATGTCACTGGGTACATCAACCATACTCCAGGGTAAGCCTCATGCCCAGGAATAGTTGGCCAACACAAAATAAACTCCATGCTTTTTGTATGTACGCTTTTGTTTAATTTTGGGGTTTTTTGTTTTGTTTTGGGGGGGGTTGGGGTTTTTTTTGTCGTGTTGGTGTTTGTTCTTGGCCTTTGCTTTTTATGTTGGTTTGGTGTGGTTTGGTTTTTTGTTGTTGTTATTTTTGTTTTGTTTTGAGCTAGAGAAAGAACATGAAGTTTGGCAGATGGGAGGTGGGGAAGAGCTGGAAGAAATTGGAGGGGGGGATATGTGACCAAAGTATATTGTATGTAAAAAATAAATGATTTTAAAAGATGATCTGCTAAATTTATCTTGGTTAGTGTCACCCATCTTGTAAGCAACACAGTTGCTAGAAGGTAATGGACAAATGACACCAAATTCTGAGACAAAATTGTTTTCAGCCTGAAATTTGATATCAAGCCAAACTTTACAAATCTGAAGACAAAATAAAGACATTTACAGATTTATGCAGTTCAGAAAATTTTTTTCCAGCAGGGTATAGCAATACACTTGTAAGCACTCTGAAGGCTGAGGTAGAAGAATTATAAATTTGGGACCAGCCTGTGCTAATAGCAATACCTGTCTTAGGAAGATGAAAAAATCATTTTCTTCTATGTAATCTTTTAGCTCTAGGAGACTCCATGGACACCTACACACTTGCTCATTCACATGCAGGAAATCACACATATACATACTAAATTCTTAAAAATTGAAAAATATTTCAGGCTGACAAAAGACTATTATATAATAAAGAAGTAGGTTGAAGCCATATTGCAAAGGGCCTCAAATGCCAGCATGAAGCATTACATTGAATTTGGGAGAGCTTGGAGAGGTGTTTGAGTAATCTGGTCATATAACTGGAGCTGAATACTTTTCAGAAAATGTAACAAGAAAGATGAACTAGACATAGACAGGATGAGGTATTATGCATACCATACCCACTTCAGTTTTCTACATGCAAGATTAAAGGATTATATATGCATGATGCCATTGGAATGGAAGAAGAAAGGATGAAAGGTCTTCTAAACATTGCATTTGATATCTAGCTGGTGTTTTAGTATATATTTATTGAGTGAAAAGATCAAAGAGAGCCTGCATTTTTAGTGGCTTAATTGACATGAGAGGAAAGAAAGGGTAGTCATCAAACATAAGAATAGAAACGGGTGTTTATTTTGAGATCCATTCCCTGATTGTAGCCTACACTTGTAACAGTAAGCCTTGATCCCCTTTGCTTGCTACAGTCTACTGAATGCTTGATTCAGGAGCTGTTCCTCCTTGCTTATGTTGCATCCTTGTGAAAGGCATCTCAGCAGGTATTTGCTGTAGACTATAAGATGCAGAAATATTGTAGCTGAATTGAATTGCATCCCACTTACCCAAGAAAAAGAAATGATAAAATGTAGACTATTGCAGAGTATATGGTCATATGATTTAAGGACATAAATTGTACATGCTACAATCCAGCCAGTGAACTTGGCTCCATGAGTCAAGTTTGCAGTCCGTTAGTCTTTAAAATACAATGTGGTGATACTTTGTGTGTGGAGAAGAAAGAGAACTTCTTTTATGTGTATATAATTTACAAACCAATAAGCATACAAATATTGGTTGTATGATAATAATTTTATTGCTAAGGATGTGCTACTGAGGTAACTGAAGCAAAAGATAGGCGACTAGTTACAGCCAAGCATAGTGGCTCATACCTGTAATTGCAGAAATTAGGAGGCTGAGGCAAAGAGATTTACCAGAAGTTCAAGGCCAGCTTAAACTGATAGTGATACCCTGTGTCAAAAACAAAGACCACAAAGCCCAGGGGCATAAAATCTGTAGGTTCCTGTCATTGTTCTTGTGTGGGAAACCACCAAGAACATCCACCAGCTTTAGAGTAGTGTAACTGTATGGGCCTTGTTTGGAAGTTAGAATTGAGTCCTGACTGAGTCTGGAACATACTGGCTATGCTCTTTAGCCCTCATTTAATCTCTTTAAACTTTAGACTGAAGATTGTTCAAAACATTTTGCCTTGAAAAGATCTGTTAAATTTCTCATGGTGAATGGAGTTGGGAGAACACATTAGAATTCTGAAATGCTTGTGTCTGATCTGGAAATTTATTCTGTATTATCCTCAGCCCTCAAAAACATTAATAAAAAGTCAAAGGTTTGTCACCAAATGTAAATACAAGATATCAGGTGAAAAAGCACCTAATGCATGTTTGATACAAGATAGATAATAAGTATTTGCTGGATTTTCATCTAAATCTTATTTATCACTCTTCCATATGCATTATTCTTCGGAAAGATTGTTTAATTTGGTAGTTTTCTTCCTGATTTTCTTACTGTAACTGCTCAGTCTCATTCAGAGAGAAATGTGTTCAGAAAGAGGTAGCACCTTAGACTCAGCTGATGCTTGGTTCTACTCTAATATTTCACATAAAGGGAATAATGCTTGTGAAATTATAAAATACATGACGATATTGGGGGAAATTTTTTGTTATTGTTGTTAAAATTCTAAAAGACTCCAAACGGAGTAAGTTGCTGAAGTAGTAGGCTAGCCTATGAACAACACAGCACATCTGCTTTGGAAACTAAAATAGTATATTCCTTTATATCTTCTACCTGGAGATTCCTTTTCTTTTTACTGCCCATTTCCAGAAACTACATTAGGGTATATTGTATCTTTTTTGAGAAATCTCTGTACACTGTAATTCTTGTTTGGTAGTTTGTTGGTTGGTTCGTTTTATAGTACCAATCTTGGACCTCCCACATGTTAAACAAGTGTTCTACCACTGAGTTTATTTCCAGCCTTTAAGGGTATATGAGAAAATGCTAACCAGGTATGGTGGCACATGCTTATAATCTTAGTGCTCTGGAGTCTGAGGATCAGGAGGATCATGGAGGATCATGGCCAGCCTGGATTACACAGTGAAACCTAGCTCCAAAAACAAAAGTATTTGTATAACACTTTTAGATTCTTCTACCAGTACTTATGCATCTAGAAAAACTAGCATTCATAGTTAACAAAGTAGAAATGACAGTGTTTATTTAACAGGCTTGTACCTCTGGTTTTACTAAATTTTGTTTTATTGTTGCTGTTTTTGTCTATAACACAGTATTGTCTTGATTAATCTGCTTATCTCAATACAAATAGGCAATTGAAATCCTATGTACACATTATATATTTTCTAGTATCTACTGTGGGCTTTGAAGATCCTTCCTTAAGATGAATGTGGTGTTGCATGCCTATAATCCCAGCACTTGGGAAAAGTTGGAGGCCAGCCTCATCTACATAATAAGACACTATCTCAAAACATCCTTTCTTGGCCTGAAGATTTTTCATTGTATTTATTGTGTAAAACAGCCCTTTCCTCCCATGTTTAATCCCTCTATCCAAATATTAAATCTTTTCTGACTTCGGTTTTTAGTGTTAATAGCCCTTTATCTCCTTTGAAAACAGGAAGTAACTTACGTATTTCAAACATAAAACTTCACTCTGCTTTTTCTTGCTCCTCTTCAGTATGCTTTCTTAGACAGCTGTGTTAAGGATGGAACCATGTGTTTACCCTAGGACAGTTTTCAGTCCCTCTCCCCCAACAAATAGTGCTTTAATATATAGCGTTTGTTCCACCTGCTATAGTCACATGCCAGACATAGTATAGTACTCTAATCTGCTATTTCAGATATTCTCACATGCTTTCCCCCCTCAAAACTATCCTAATTCTTTCCGAAAGAAAGAATAAAGATTTGGAAATAATTAGTGCTAATATTATATAGAAACTATTATGGCTTAACATTCTCTAACATTTAGCTAGAAAGTATAATTACTTGATGTGTGTTTTCTATTTACTTGATGAGTCAGTCAAGAGTAGTTTTGTATATTAATTTGAGCATTTCTAATATGCTATACTAAGTTAAGATATTTGATTATGACTAACAAGTGTTTTGTCTCTTTATATGTATTTCAACAGGAAGAAGGCAGTATCAAAGAAATTGCAATCACACATCATGTGAAGGAAGGACATGAAAAGGCAGATCCTTCCCAGTTTGAGCTTTTGAAAGTATTAGGGCAAGGATCATTTGGAAAGGTAAGTCATAATTGTATGCTCTAAGCAAAGTTTATAGAAATACGGTAAACATAGAAAATAGAATACTAATCATACAAAGCTTGGAATAGAGGGAGGCTAGATAATGGATACCAAAATTAGATACATAGAAGGAATAGGATCTAATGTTCTATAGCACAGTAGCATGACTATAGCTAACAACAACTTATTACATATTTTATTAAGAACTAGCAGAGAAGTTTGGAGGTTCTTAGCACAAGGAAAGTTAACATCTTTTGGGGCATTGGATCTTACTGTGAGGCAGGTTACACAACCCTTCTGCCTCAGTCTCCTGAGTACTAACTAGGATTATAGGCATGTACCACCACAACTGGCTATACATGTTTAAAGATACATAAATACTAATTCCTCAGATATGGTTATTATTCATTACATATATTTATCAAATTGTTGTATTATGCCCCATAACTATGTATAGTTATATCCATTAAAATATACATAGATGGGGCTGGAGAGATGATTCATTTTTTTAAGAATGCCTGCTGCTCTTTCAGAAGAGTTTGGTTCCCAGCACCCACATTGGGCAGCTCACAACCAGCTGTAACTCCCAACTAGCTTCAAGAGTTCTGGCACACTCTTCTTGCCTCTGTGGGCACATTCACATCTATAGACAGACATAGATACATGTAAATAAAAAAATAAAAATAAATATTTTCATAAATAATAAAATATATGTATGTATCCTAAACCATAAGGTTTAGATTAGAAAGTTACAAGGAGGCTTGGCATAGTGCCACATGCCTTTAGTCCTAGCACTCAGGAGGCAGAGGCAGGCAGATCTTTGTGAGTTCGAGGCCAACCTGGTCTACATAGTGAGTTCCAGAATAGGCAGGACTACATAGAGAGACTGTCTTAAAAAAAAAAAAAAAACATTACAAGGAAAACAGTACCTGTGACAAAAGCCTCCAATCCCAGCACTCAGAATCAGAGAGAGTGTGAGGCCAGCCTAAGCTGCATGAGACTCTATCTCAAAAAAAGAAAAAAACACGTTAAAGGGAACTGAATACAAATTCAAAAGATCTTCAGATTTAAAAGGAGTTAATGTCTTCAGATTTAAAAGGAGTTAATGTCTTGGGCTTGCAATCCTAGCAATTGAGAGGATAAAACAGGATGATTGCCATGAGTTTGAAGCCAGCCTAGGTCAACCTAGACTAGAATGAGAACCTGTCTCAAAAAGAGCTGACTCTTAATAATTCATGGATGTTTTATCACATTGGAAAAGAGATATTTTATGAAATGCTACCAGTCTTTCTACCAGCAATATTTTCTCTTTTTATATTTTTGCTATTAGTACGTATGAAAAGAATAGAATTTCAGAACTACAGTAGAAACCTTAGTAAATTGACAGTGTTCATACTCATTTTTTTTTATCTTTAAGACTGTCATTTCTTGTCCTGCTGCTAGGGTGGGTGTATTGTTTACTTTGTTTTGTGTCTGCAATGGGGAGATTAGGCTTAGCGTGTCAGGGCTTGTTGAACAAGCCCACTATTGCTAAGCTGTATTCTCAGCTCTCGTGCTTCTTGAATGATTAAAAATCACAAGCTATCCCCTTCATACACTCTCTTCTTTTTGTTCTCTTATTGTTGTAGTTATTGTTGTTTTAAGACAGGGTCTCCCTCTAGCCCACACTAGCCTCAAACTCCCAACAGTCCTTCTACTTTCCACTTCCCAAGCTGCTACTACTTGATTTTTCGAGACAGATTTTCAACAAGAACAATATTCTGAGATTTCATGCAACTTTGACAGTGCAGTAATTCCTTACCACCTCCCTATAAGAAAACAGTGGAAAGTATCATGCTCTGTAAGCATCAAAATGGCATCAGTGGATCTCTCTTGTGTATTTTAGTGGGGCTGTTTAGCAACTCTTTGCTAATACAGATAATTTGTTATGGTTGTTTAGCCACTTTTAAACATAGAGCATACTTTTAATCCAAATATAGACTCAAGAGCCAGCAGAGCATGATGATTTTAAGTTTAACTCCCCAACCCCTAAAATAAAATGTTTCAACCCAAGGTCAGCCAGACTGAACTCATTTTTTTTCTACTTATCACTATGTTATTTAATCTCTTAGAGCTCTGTTTCCCTATTCTAGCATGTCATTAAATATTGAAGTTCCTTGAGGTTTGATTCTAAACTGCCATCTTGTACTCCTCACTAATTGATTTTCTCTATGTCCCTATATTAATTGTAATTCACATGCCGCTGACATCACAGATTTATATTTCCAATCTGTTTTTTCTATGACCTCTGAACTCTTTCTGTGGCTACTCTTCACCCCCATTTGTCTCAAAGGCATTTTATTTTGTGCTTGGTGTGTCTCAGACCAAACTCACAATCTTTAGCACCCCCAATTCTATACTATTTCATTTTTCTCTGTCACTGTGAATAGTATCCAGTTAAACAAGCCAGAAACTGGGGAGGCATTCTTACGATCTTTCTTAGGTCTGCTCCCTCCTCTCTTCTTTTCCACCCTCTAACCCCCACCATGTCACATAGCACCCCCAGCCAGTATGACTCATCACCAAATCCTGTTGATTTAGTAAATAGTTTTGAAATCATAGAAATCCTATCCTGCATTGCCACTGTCATTCCCTGCTCTATTGAAAGAGTCTTATAAGAGTATCTTCCCAATTTCTTTTCTTTTTTTTTTTTTTTTTTTTTTTTTTTTGGTTTTTTTTTCGAGACAGGGTTTCTCTGTGTAGCTTTGCGCCTTTCCTGGAACTCACTTGGTAGTCCAGGCTGGCCTCGAACTCACAGAGATCCGCCTGCCTCTGCCTCCCGAGTGCTGGGATTAAAGGCGTGCGCCACCACCGCCCGGCTCCAATTTCTTTTCTTAACCTCACTTGTGTACATGAGAACCAGTATGAACTGGTGTTATATTAACTCCTCAACTGCCTCCCTTTGTTTTTATGATAAGGACAAATTCTTAAAATTTCAGAGGAGCCCCTGAGTCTGACTCTTTAGCCACCTCTAAAACATCAGCTTAAATGTTATCCAATACTGTGTTCTGACCCCATTGGTCTTTTTTTGGTCCTAAACTGTCTTCAGCTGGTTAACTCTTCTTGTGCCTGTGATCTCAGAGAAGACTTTCCTGCCACCCTACTTGTCACACTCCTTAGTTATACACCCTAGGAACAGTATATACCTTTACTTTATGGCACTCACTACAGTTGCAGTTACTCATTTGTAAAATTACTTATTGGCTATCTCTCTCTGTAGACTAGAGGTTCCATGAGTAGCATGGTGCCTAGCATACAATTTTGAAAGATATTAATGAGTCATAGTGTTGACCTCATAGGATAACAGTGAGAATTAAATGGTACAAGGCCAAACACATCGGGCATTAACTGTATTACCTACTCTTCAACAAACCCAAATAGAGTTTATTTTTATACATTAGATTTCAAGGAACATAATAGTTAAGTTTCAAGGAATTTGAATGCTTCTCCCTTTATTTCTTTAAAAGTACTTTAAGTGCCTCACTATAAATAGCAAACATTAAAATAGGGTGTCTTCTTTCTTACTCATCCTTAAAGGCCAGTGTAAACCAAGGAAACAGGGATAACCTGTCAGAGCCTAGAATAGCTGTGTGAGCAAGTGAGGACTCCTGCTGCTGTCACTAAGCTTAGCAGCTCACTGGCTTAAGCAAACAGTTAAAGAATGCCATGAGTAGGGCCCCAGAACTGAGTATATGATCCGGATCTTGTCCTACTATGACGCCAGGCAAATTGTTTGATTTCTCTAAGCCCTGATTTGAGCAGCTATAAAACTGGCATTGTTTAGACTTGTCTCTTCACATGGTCATGATGCTGCATTGCAAATGTTTCTGAAGGTACTGTAAAAGTTAAGAAGTGCTGAAAGTCATTAAGAGGGTGCTTTCAAAGAACTGAAACAAGTTTAGAAGCCATACGAATTTCCCCTTTGCAACGGAATAAAGACATTGATAGGACAATCTCTAATTACCTCTACCCAATTAGAATTTATTTCTGATACTTACCTGGCAGGGGAGATACCATAATCACGAAGGTGGTTTTCCCAGGGCGAGGCTTATCCATTGCACTCCGGATGTGCTGACCCCTGCGATTTCCCCAAATGCAGGAAACTCGACTGCATAATTTGTGGTAGTGGGGGACTGCGTTCGCGCTCTCCCCTTTAAAAAAAAATTTATTTCTGTTCATTATAATTATTACTAATATCTGACTGCCTTTAACATTTGAACAATAGTCTACCTTAGAACCACACTTATTAAAAATGCTTTTCTCCTTCTAGGTCAGCTCCCCATAATTGACTAAAAGAGCTACTGGGTGGGGCCTTAATGCTGGCAGTGAGAACACAGTTATGGGAGAGCACATCCTACCTCTGGGGGCCGATGTGAGATGTGATGCTTTTCATTTGATTCCATTACCCATTGGCTTTTTACCATTTCTCAAAACAATAAAATTCTACCTTGCCTGAGAATGAGTTGATGGATTATTTGGAGATTTTTGTGCTAATCACACAATGTGTAAGTCAGATAATTGAAAGCTGACCCTAAACTTAAATCTTCTTCCCACCCATAGCAGCTCAAGAACACTGCTTTCCATCAAGGCATGGTGGCTTACATCTCTAATTACCAGCAGTTAGGAGCTGAGGCATGCAAATTATAGTTGAGTTCCAGGGCAGCCTGGGCTATCCAGAGTATGACCCAGTCTCCAAAAAGTGGGGGACACTGCTTGATTGAAAAGAATAGGTAAAAGAAATAGGTTAAAATACATGCCCAGAAGCTAGAGAGATGACTTGCCAAGTAAGAGCACCTAAGTTCAAATCCAAAGCACCTATGTAAAAAGCCAGATGTGGCCCTGGGCACCTGTGACCTCAGCACTGTGAAGAGCAGAGACAGGAAAGTTGCTAGGGCTTGTTGGCTAGCAGAGTAGCTCCAAGTTCAGTGAGAGGGTGTATCTCAGAGGAATGAAATGGAGAGTGGTAGTGCAGGACACCCAACAGCCTTCTCTATTATATGCTACACATGCATACACACACCCCAAAAAATATCAGGGCTATTTAGCAGCTCTCTTTAAGTCTTGGTGGCAAAGGTCAAGAATGAAATAGTCAAAATTAATATGATGTATTGATAAGTATTTGTATCAGCCATATTACAGCAGTTATGAGTTATTTAAAGCACGTCTTATTTATTTTGCCTAAACCCCACACTCTTTTTAAAGAATCTCCAAATATATGAAAATTGAAGATGCTAAATAGTAATCTTTGTACTTTGATATATATGCTGATTTGCTAGTAAAAAGGTGAAGAGGTAGTGTCATGTTAAATATTGATGTCTAGGATTCTTCATTGGCAGTTTTTTAAATTACTCTCCCTAGCAGTGAGATAGATGTGTGTATACTTTTCATACAGAGAAAAAACCCTTCATCTGTGAGTAAATGTGTCAACAGAAGTTTGTCACAAGAAGCCCCGGTGTAAGAATTTTGATGGAGGCGACTCAGAAGGGTCTACCCCCCTCCCTGAAGATTCCTAGACAGTTGATGGTTGCTCAGGAAGGGAGGGACATTTTCTTCAGTGGTATAGCCACTAGTTAGATGTCCATGCTCCTATAAGCAACACTAATTAAGCTCATTGGTCACCATAAAAAGAGACATGAAAATAGAAGGAAGACTAGTTAGGAAGGGGAAGATGACAAGAAAATAATGGAGAAGGTAAATCTGATTAAAAAAAACTAATGAAGAAAGGAATTGTGGTATGGGACTAGGCCTATATAGCGTAATAGTAAAGTGTTTGCCTAGTGTGAATGAGAACCCAGGTTACACCCCCAACACCCAGAAAAATTGAGGGACTCAGAAGAATTTTGTTTCAATAAAGCACAGTCACCATCTCCTGTGGTATACGTTGAATGTGTGGAGCTGTTCTTTAGTTGCTATATTCATAGTTGAAAGACTTTTGTCTTATTCTATATATTATATGCTCCTTTGGGACTGGCAAACAACGAAATGAAAAACAGTACCATTCACCTGTATTGAAATGTCAATCTATAACTATTGTTTATAACTTCTATTAACAACCAATAATATTTTGGAGAAAATGCATTTATAATATATTAGAATGTATTTGTATATATAATGGGGTATTGTTGTAACAAAGGAATATTGTTTGTGATTCTTTGTAACATTTATTTTCTGTCATTTCAACATAGGTTTTCTTAGTTAAAAAAATCTCAGGCTCTGATGCTAGACAGCTTTATGCCATGAAGGTATTAAAGAAGGCCACACTGAAAGGTGAGTGCTGCTGCTATTTGCCATGTTCATGTAGTCTAAACAAACCAAAAGGTCGCCATGAAGCTCACGTGACCCTGAGGCCACTTAGATTCTGAATTGGCTCCTGTTAACAGCTTTAAATTTAGACTGACTTCCAGTGACTTTCCTACTAGGCTAAGAGTCATATGACTTGAGAACAGGACTTACCATGTTAGAAAAGAAGGATTATCAATTTATCTTGGGCTTTAAGCAAGCAGAAGTTGAGAAGATTAAAACTGGGTTTGATTCATCTTCAAATTATTTGAATATTTTGGAAAACGTACTAATCATACAGATGCAAAAGAGCTTTAATTCTTTAGGATTACACACACGCACGCACGCACGCACGCACGCACACACGCATACAACACATACACATGTATATACACACTTGCACACAGAAAAAGAAATAGACGTCCGGAGTTGTCTCTGGAGTGGTTTGTCCACTGCAATAATTAGTAGTATTAGTTTATTAAATTCGTATTAAATAAGAATCCATAGTTAATCCATAAATTAATGAAGAAGAAAGGAAATCTCTTTGCAGTAGAATTCCAATTAATAAATGTAAAAATAATGGTGTAGGTAGGAGTTGATAAGGCATATTATTACAACTTTATGTAAAGGACTTTGAACAAATTTACTTAGGAAGATAAATCTTTTGAGTGGGGACTGGAGAGATGATTCAGTGGTTAATTGCACTGGCTGCTCTTCCAGAGGGCCCAGGTTCAATTCCCAGTATCTACAGTGGTGGCTCACAACTTCAGTCCCAGAGGATCTTCTGCCCTCCTCTGGCCTTTGTGAGCACTAATCACACATAAGTAATACACAGATACACATGCAGGCAAAAGGCCCATACATATCCAAAACAATAAAATAAAATGGGAGCTCATTCCCTATGGAGGGATGCCTTGCTCAGCCTTGATGCAGAGGGGAGGAGCTAGGCTCTGCCTCAGCTTGGTATGCCAGACTTTGTTGACTCTCCAAGGGAGGCTTTACTCTCTCTGAGGAGTGAATGGGGGTCAGGATGATGGGTAGTGGGGAGGAAGGGGGAACTGGGGTTGGTATGTAAAGTGAAAAAAAATTAATAAAAAAAATCTTTGAGGAAATGATGAATTCCATAAAATAGAAATTTATATTAAATAATATACATTTTAAACAAGAAATGTACACCAAATAATAATGTTATTTCATATGATGGCAGCATAGCAGTTTTGAATTAAGCACAAAGTTGTCATTAATGCTACTGAATTAACCTGAGGAAATAGCCTTACAGAATGAGTTCCTACACTTGAAAATATTCACAAACACTTACAATAATATGATAAAAAAATTGCATAGATATTGAAAAAGGAATGTTTGGAAAATCATGGTATCATACTTAATATAAAATAAGATTAAACAAAATGTTGTTGAGCACTTGCTGCTTTTCAGAGGATCCAGGTTCAATTCCCAGTATCCACAAGGCATTACTGTCTGTAACTGTAGTTCCAGGGGATTCGACTGCCCTCTTCTGGCCTCCACAGGAACTGCATGAATATGGTAACAGGCATACATGCAGGCAAACTCCTAATACACATGGAATGAAAATTAATGTTTTAAATATGATTATAGAAATTAATGAAAACACAACTGAAAAATATAACACATTAGGCTATTACAAGTACATAAAATTATATAGACACAAGCTATGGAAGGAAATTCTAAAATGTGTATGCAAACATTAGAGTTATAGAATTGTAAACTTTAGATAATTTTGGATGTGTTCTTAAATATGGATTTTATTTTTATCAAAGTTTTATCATGTAAGGCAGCTGTACTTTGTTTGTTTTTGTTTTTGTTTTTCGAGACAGGGTTTCTCTGTGTAGTTTTGGTGCCTGTCCTGGATCTCACTCTGTAGACCAGGCTGGCCTGGAACTCACAAAGATCCACCTGCCTCTGCCTCTGCCTCTGCCTCTGCCTCTGCCCTCTGCCCTCTGCCCTCTGCCCTCTGGCCTCTGGCCTCTGGCCTCTGGCCTCTGGCCTCTGGCCTCTGCCTCTGCCTCCCGAGTGCTGGGATCAAAGGCATATGCCACCACCGCCCGGCTAGGCAGCTGTACATTTACCACATCTCCATGCCTGTCCTAATTCTTGAGCCTTCCAGAGTCACTGACTTGCTGCTTCTCGCATTCACTTTCACATTCCACACTCATCTTTGCAATCCTTTGTTTGTTTTCATTTGGAGCCATAATCTGTTTATTTCCCAGCATGGAAGATTTTCGGGTTTAGTTGCTTTATGCTGCCACCCACAGTTTTCATGTCTACATCTGCCCAGCAATGTTCTCATTATTTCTGCATTATAAAAATTGATCGTTGGGGCTAGAGAGATGGCTCAGTGGTTAAGAGCACTGACTGCTCTTGCAGAGGACCCTGGTTCAGTTCCCAGCACCCACATGGCAGCTCACAACTGTCTGTAACCAGTTGCAGGGGATCTAACACCTTCACACCAATGCACATAAAATAAAATTAAATAAATTTCTTTAAAAAAATTGATCACAACTGAATGAAATAATACATTGGAACAGGTGTCCTTCATATCTTTGCTATATTTCCTTTTTCTGGATTTTTTTTTCCTACCTTTTACTCAGTATACCTTCTAGATTAGGTTGTATGTATCTCCTAGTTGCTACTGTAGAAAGGCAACTGCATGGTAAAATTTGTGTCATCTAGCATGTCTGAAAGTATATCTGCCCCCTTACTGAATTTATGACTTGATCAGGTTTACAGTTCTAGGTCACAAATAAGTTTCCCTCAGATATTTGAAAGTACTGCTTCCATTGTCTTCTTGTTTCCCGTGTTCTAGTGATGAAGGCCATTGCCATTCTATTTGCCAGTCCTTTGTGTGTTAGCAACTTTTCCTCTCCAGAAGTGTATATGTGTGCATGTGTGTGTGTGTGTGTACGTGTATATCTAAAAATGTGTCCTGACATATATGAAGTAGTATCTTTGAGTGCATGGTGGAAAAATTTCATCATATCAAATATGGGTGGTCCCTTTGAATCTAGGGACTCATATTTTCAAGTTTTGTGGAGTTTTTTTTTTGTCATGTATTCTCCATTTTGTGACACCTAGTTTGGGGGTATGTTGTGCTTCCTGGGTGATTCTCTAAGTTTTACTATTTTTATCCTTTCTGTCTTTTTTTTTTTTTTTTGGTTTTTTGAGACAGGGTTTCTCTGTGTAGCTTTGGAACCTGTCCTGGAACTCTCTCTGTAGCCCAGGCTGGCCTCGAACTCACAGAGATCCACCTGGCTCTGCCTCCCAAGTGCTGGGATTAAAGGCGTGCGCCGCTGCCGCCCAACCATTTCTGTCTTTTTGGTTTTTTTTTTTTCTTCTCATGTTTTCTTGGAAATTTTAAGCAAAACTTATGGTAATAATTTCTCCAAAACACAAAATTAATGATGTTGGTAATTTAGACATGCCAACCAAAAGCCTTCTTTTAAGTGAAAAGCTGCAATTTCAGTAAGATATTTTGGGAGAAGGAAAGAGACTGAGAATAAAAACACCTTCAAAGAACTTTCTTCCTCGTTTTTTTTTTGTTGTTTGTTTGTTTTGTTTTTGTTTTTTGAGACAGGATTTCTCTATGTAACCACCTTGGCTGTCCTGGAACTCGCTCTGTAGCCCAGGCTGGCCTTGAACTCACAGAAATCCACCTGCCTCTGCCTTCCAAATTCTGGGATTAAAGGCGTGCGCCACCACCACCTGGCCAAATAACTTTCATTATTTGTTTTTATTTTATTTCTTACTGTGTGTAATGTGGAAATTATATTTTATCATAGGTATGTGTCTGCAGGGTTGGTATTTCAGTGGTTTTAGGTACCCACAAAGAGTCCTAAAACCATAGATAGCCCTTGCAGATAAGAGCTTCCTACTATCATTTTTCTATTAATGTCATTTTAGTGGGATTTTAGAAATAATTAACAGAACACCCATGTTTACCCAGAAGTCTTTCCACTTCAAAGTTCCTACTAATACACTGAGTGCCGTCAACTAGAAGTTAACGACATTCGATCAATTTAATGCGGAATTTTTGTCCTGCTAGGGTGGTCTGTCAGCCTAAAAGACTTCATACATCAATACATCAAACAATTGTCTATATACATTCTTGGAAACACAAATAGCATTTCTTCTTACTCACTCATATTCAGAGGATGACTTACTAGTGTTCGTTCTCTTCCTCCACCATGGGCCTCAGTGATCAAAGGAAGGTCATCAGGCTTAGCAGTACCTTTTTGCCCAGTGAGCCATCTCTCACCGGAGTTTGTTTCCCAAAGGTCTTATTTCTATGTTTTAAATATCTGTGGTTCCCTTGAAAATAAAACCAACCCAAGTTTCTCACACACACTCTCCATCTTTCTTTTTGACTTAATCACTAACATAAACATTAAATGTTTTTGTTGTTTTGGTTCAGTTTGGCTTTTTGAGACAGAGTCTGGTGTAACCCAGGCTGGTCTCAAGCTTACCACATAGCTGAGAATAGCTTTGAACAGTGACTGCTCCTACCTCCACCTCCAAAATGCTGTGATTGCAGACACATGCCACAACACCTGGCTTTCAGAATGTTTTCTGATCATTTACTTAGTTCTCATCCCTACTATATTCAAGCCTTTGGATGTACTTCTAGCTCTAGTGCCTAGCATTATAGGCTTTGCTCAGGAAATGTTTTCTAGAAAAAAAGTTTTACCACAAACCCAAATTATTCCCAGCATTTCAGCTTGTCATGAATCTGGATCCTCTATATGCCAACTACCCTATAGTGAACCTCTGTTTCCACATTGATATGCCTCTTTCCAAGTCATTATTTATGCTTCCATGTCTGTTCAGGTGTTGATACTCCATATTTGGACTCTTTTAGAACACGTCTTTTCCATCCTATTGGAAAATCCCACTGGAAGAGTCTTAGAGCTCATAACCTAACCCTGCTTCTTCTTCTAGACTTCTAGTCTTCCCATACAAGTAAAACTGATCTTGCCTTTCTCTGAACTCCAGTAATATTTACCACTGGTGATAAAATGCCCATTAGACATATGCCGGGCAGTGGTGGCGCACGCCTTTAATCCCAGCATTCAGGAGGCAGAGGCAGGCAGATCTCTGTGAGTTCGAGGCCAGCCTGGTCTACAGAGTGAGTTCCAGGAAAGACGCAAAGCTACACAGAGAAACCCTGTCTCAAAAAAAATGTCCATTAGGCATATGCACACTACTGCTTTTCAATATAATGATAGTCCATTACTTGAATACCTCTTACACACAGGCTTTATCCAAGTAATCACAGATTCTTCAAAGGTATAGTAGGATTACCCAATTTTATACCTGAAAGGTAACTGAGGTTCCACAGAGTTTAAATAAGTAACTTACTCATGATTATACAAATTAGAATCAGTACTTTTTAATTAAAAAGAAAAAAAAAAACAAAAAACAAAGCAAAACAAACCTTTGGCTCTTTCTGCTGTACATTTTCAATCTACCCCTCCTCTTTTCTCTCTCCTTCAAAATAGACCAATTGGGATATATCTATCCTTTACCAAGTCTGCCACATTTTACAGATAATTTGTGAACATTTATTGACGTGATAGGGTTAGTAAAAGTACTGAAACCTATTTCAGGTTATTGTTTTAATGTTCCATGAAATGCCTTGTTTTTTAAAAACTGACATGCTTTTTGCCGTTTTCCACAACTTCAACAAAAATGCTCCTAAACCTAATACCTAATATATTTTACATATTTTTAACTTAGAGCATAGAGTTTATAAATACATAGTTGCCTTTGATTATGTAATGTAGTAAAAGTTATTTTTATAGATTTAAAAAATTCAACAGCAATAAAAATGTGTGTTTTATGCACATTAGCAAAATCTAATTAAAATGCAATATAAAAAGAATTTGTTTTAATATTACCTTTGAAAATACTTGCATTGTATCATGTGTTCAATCCTTTGTAGTTCGAGACCGTGTTCGGACAAAAATGGAGCGTGATATCTTGGTAGAAGTCAATCATCCTTTCATTGTCAAATTGCATTATGGTAAGTTTTGAACCACCTCTCACCCTATCCCTTTACATTCCCTCACTCCAAGTATATTCAGGTACACTAAATATATAGAGCTACATAACACTGTGATACCATTTTATAGTCCTTATGTGTTAGCCCAAGCTGAATACAAGAAAGAGGCCCAGTATCAGCATCCTAAAACTTCTGTCACCTACCTTTCCTTTTCTCTGAAAGGCAAGTGCTATTTCTCAGTGTGTAAATAACAGAATTTTTGTAGTATGTTATTAAATCTAACCAATTCACCCCTGTGGCATAGCTTTGTATCATAATTCATAGTTAAATCTTTCTGGTGTGAGTTTTTCTTACTGATCACATTTAGAATGGTAGCATTCTTGAGGGAACTCTTGCCTGTAGAAAATTTAGTTCCCTGATAATACACACTGTATTTGACATTTCCTCATGGAAACTAAGAGAATCAGTGTTTTCTTTCTTCTATGTAGAAATAAGTTTAGATTTCTGATATCACTTATGTGCTAAAAATAACATTTATAAATGAATTGACTTAATATAAGCCTAAAAAATAAACTACAATGATCTAAACAGAAATTTTGTTTCTTCATTCAGCTTTTCAAACTGAAGGGAAGTTGTATCTTATTTTGGATTTTCTCAGGGGAGGAGATTTGTTTACACGCTTATCCAAAGAGGTATATAATTAATGTCTTTTTAATTTATTTCTACTCATCCTATTTTAATTAAAGCTTTGTTATTTCAATGTTGCATGTATCATATTCTCTTATAGCACAGAATTCTTTCATTCAAGGAACTGAGTCAAAAAATATTATTTTTCTATCTTTTGAATTTATACTGAAAGCAGCGCTTTATTTGGAGAATTTGGCTTAACCCTACTGCTTTCATAGTTTTTTCAAAATTGATAATGTATCAATAAATGTCCTTAATAATTGATATTGTCAATTCAGCATTTATTCTCAAAATCATTTTCCATTTTTAAAATGTTAATATGCTAAAAACCATTTCTGCAACAGGGCATAGTTAACATTTAGCAAGTGATTATACTTGACTGATTAGATCATTTTGCACATTTTTTCATGAGTAAATTGTAACTAAATCTATGTCTGATTAACATATTTACAAATTGAATATTTAAAGTCTTAGGTGGAATTTCACATAAATGTCATAGACATAAAAAGAAAATAAAGTTGGGAATATTATTTTGTTGTAGGTGATGTTCACAGAAGAGGATGTCAAATTCTACTTGGCTGAACTTGCACTTGCTTTAGACCATCTGCATAGCCTGGGAATAATCTATAGAGACTTAAAACCAGAAAAGTAAGGAGCCATGCTATTACATTGAATTCAGTGTGATATAGCTATACAGGAGGTCATAAAATTTACTGACTTAGTAGATCTCCACAGCACTTCCTTGTAGTACTGTGCTTCACATGTCTGCTAATACTAAATGATCTTATACTTGTAAAATCTTTGCTAAACAACACTATTAACCTGTTTTCATTTATTTTGTTTGTTTGTTTGTTTGTTTTGAGACAGGGTCTCCCTATGTTTCCCTGTCTGTCCTGGAACTCACTCTGTAGACCAGACTGGCCTCGAACTCACAGATCCACCTGCCTCTGTATCCCGAGTGCTGGGATTAAAGGCGTGCACTACTACCCCTGGCTTTCTTGTTTTTCATTTACATTCTTTGATTTTTTAAATGATATTAAAATCTATTGGTTGGCAGTTTGTATTGGGGGGGGGTTCTATTCATGACCTGATTCATTTTTCTTTTGGAATATCATTTTTCCCATTGATTTAAAAGAGAACTTTACAAATTAAAAATATTTTAAATTATCTTCAATTCTTTATTTTGTATGGGTGTGCACACACACCATGGTGTATATTGCAAATCAGAGGACAACCCATAGCAGTCAATGTTCCCCCTTCTACCATGCATGTACTGGGGATTGAACTCAGGTTGGCGGCAAGTATCTTTACCCACTGAGCCCTGTTGCCAGCCCCAAACTAAGTATTCTAACCATTTATCCAGAAACAGTTGAACATTCATGTATGTAGTCATATCTCTTGGGGAAACTTAGGCAGGAGGATTACTTAAGCACAGATCTGAGGTCAGTCGAGGCAATGTATTGAGACTCCTATCACAAAAAGGGGGAAAAAGAGAACTTTAATCATTTCACATATGTTACAAATCTTTTCCTTAAAAACCATACACATTTTTTTTGTCTCATTGGGCCAACTAATCTTATATAATTTCTCCAAAGACTTATTGGTAGAAGAGTTTTTCCCAATGTCATGATGATATTTTTCTTCTAATTGTACTTTTTTTTTCTTTTACTTAGCTCTATGAAGAATGGTGTAGAGCTAACCCTTTCTCCAAAATACTGTTTATCGAAAATTTCTTCTTAGCCAGCCTTGGTGACATACACCTTTATTCCCAGCACTTGGGAGACAGAGCTAGGTGGATCTCTAAGGCCAACTTGGTCTATATAGCAAGCTCTAGGACAGGCAGGACTACATAGACTCTGTCTCAAAAAAAATAAACAAAATTTATTCTTAAAATTTCAATTTTTGCTGGGCGGTGGTGGCGCACGCCTTTAATCCCAGCACTCAGGAGGCAGAGCCAGGCGGATCTCTGTGAGTTCGAGGCCAGCCTGGGCTACCAAGTGAGTTCCAGGAAAAGGCGCAAAGCTACACAGAGAAACCCTGTCTCGAAAAACCAAAAAAAAAAAAATTTCAATTTTTAAATATAACTTGAGCAGATTTTCCACAGCTCTTACAGTGACATTTATCAAGAAGGTGATATTATTTCATATAATATGCACACGGGAGTTTTTTCTTTTTTCAAGGATATAAACAGAAGCCTTGGTCTATAAAGAATATTTTTAAACAGTTTTTTTGAGATAAGATCCACATGTCTATAGTAAGTGTACATGCCTATAGACCTACTACACAGAAAGCTAAGGTAAGAATATCACTTGACCTGCCTGAACAACATAGCCAAGACTCATCTCAAAAAATAGAGCTTGTTTGGCTGAAGAGTTAGCTCAATGGTTAAAAGCACTTGTTGCTCCTCTAGAGGACCTGGGTTTGATTCCCAGCACCCACATGGAGGCTCATAACCATCTGTAACTCCAGTCTCAGGGGATCCAATGGCCTCTTCTAGTCTCCATGGGCACCAGGCATGGCATGTACATGGTGCACATACATACATGCAGGCAAAATATCCATATACATAAAATAATAATAAATCAAAAAATTTGAAAAAAAATAAACCACACAATTCATTGCTTCTCAGTATATAAAGCAATCACCATTACCAATTTTTTGTTACTGTTTGGCCTTTGGGATTTGGGGTTGTTTTTTGTTGTTTGTTTGTTTGTTTTTTAATGCCGAATGCTGTTTATTGAAGGAAGGAAGAGGTCTTAAATACAGGCTTACAGCACAATGGGAGAACCCCGGAAGGCAGAAGTTCGCTACCGATGTTTTACAATCTTGCATCTAAGCTGTTAACGCCCATTATCCTGGATACACAGACAAGGAACTTCCCTTAAGCATTCAGGAGGGTGGAACCCGGCAGGGAATTAGCATAGGGAGGATATCAAGGTCAAGGTCAGCAAGCAAGGCAACAGTTACTCAAAACGGGGGCCAGGGCCCTATAGGTCCCTCTTTTACTAAAAAATGAGCTTCTGACTTAGGTTGCATGGGACGTCAGCAGGTCACCTTACCCGTCATGGAGACACCTGCCCAGGCCACACAGGCGCTCTGTCTTAGATTGGTGAGCGCCCCCTAGGCATTGCCCGTCTCTGAATACTCATTATCATACAGGCTCAATCGTGTGTGAGTTGCAGAGTTAACTGCTGCCAAAGATCTCAAAGTGACACTGGGCTTGCAATCTGTGTGTTTGACACAGAAAGGAACAACAGAGGTCCTATCGGAATTTGGGTGTTTTTTTTTTTTTAACAGTCTTACGTAGCTCAGGCTAGCCTTGAACTGACTAGGTAGCCAAAACTGGGCCTGAACTCTTTTTTTAATTAAAGTTTTTTTTTCTTTTTTTAGGATTTATTTGTTTTATGTATATTGTGTTCTATCTGCATGTACACTTGCATGCCAGAAGAGGGCATCAGATGCCATTATAGATGGCTGTGAGCCACCATGTGGGTGCTGGGAATTGAACTCAGGACTTCTGGAAGAGTTGCCAATGCTCTTAACTGCTGAGCCATCTCTCTAATCCCTGTGCCTGAACTGTTCATCCTCCTGCCTCTACTTCCCAGGTGTTCTGATTGTAGTTGTATGCCACCACACCTGAATTTTACTGAGTATTTTTAATATTACTTAGCTCAAGATGTTATAATTATGTATTGTGACAGAAAATAAAGGGCATGCTCCTATGAAAACCTATAAAGGGATCATTTAGAAATTATCATGCTTTTTACATTTTATGTATTTTTTCGGTTTTTTGTTTTTGTTTTTGAGACAGAGTTTCTCTGTGTTGTTTTGGTGCCTGTCCTGGATCTTGCTCTGTAGACCAGCCTGGCCTCAAACTCACAGAGATTTGCCTGGCTCTGCCTCCCGAGTGCTGGGATTAAAGGCATGTGCCACCACCACCCAGCTATATTTTTCATATAGTTTGTTTTTTATTTCCCAGAAGATTATTGAGATCTGCTTGCCTCTGCCTCCCAAGTGCTGGGATTAAAGACTTATGTCACTACTATCAGCTTTCTAGATTAAAAAAAAAAACTAAAATTGTATTACAATAAAATGTTTATAATATTCATTAATAGCTGAAAACATTAATATTTCTTTCAAAGACAAATATGAGCATTGTTATCTCTAGACATTCATTTGTTTTGTATACTAATATTATTCTCAAAAAATTCTTTTTAAAAAATACATTTGGGCCGGGCGGTGGTGGCGCACGCCTTTAATCCCAGCACTCGGGAGGCAGAGCCAGGCGGATCTCTGTGAGTTCGAGGCCAGCCTGGTCTCCAAAGCGAGTTCCAGGAAAGGCGCAAAGCTACACAGAGAAACCCTGTCTCAAAAAACCAAAAAAAAAAAAAATACATTTGGGCCGGGCGGTGGTGGCGCAGGCCTTTAATCCCAGCACTTGGGAGGCAGGGGCAGGTGGATCTCTGTGAGTTTGAGGCCAGCCTGGTCTACAGAGCAAGATTCAGGACAGGCACCAAAGCTACACAGAGAAACCCTATCTCAAAAAAACAAACAAAGAAACAAACAAAAAATACATTTGGTCTGGAAAATATAAGTAATACATTTTTTATCCAGATTTTCTTAACTTTCTGAATTACTAGGAATAACTTGAGGATTGAGATTTGTTTTGTTTTCAGAACTGTCTTCTATTTATTAGATAGAAAGGGCCATATTTCCACCATCCAATTAGTGTCTTTAGGAATTCTCTCTCTGTCTCTGTCTCTGTCTGTCTGTCTGTCTGTCTGTCTGTCTCTCTCTCTCTCTCTCTCTCTCTCTCTCTCTCTCTCTCTCTCTGCGTGTGTGTGTGTGTGTAAGTGTATATGCATGCATGTTCTACACTTGTATAGAGACCAGAAGATAACTGCATTTAGGACTCAGTTCTCTCCTTCCACTGTAGGTTCCAGGCATGAAACTTAGACCATCAGGCTTGCATGGAAAGCACTTTTACCCACTGAGCTATCTCACTGGCCTTTATTAGTGTCTTTTATGTTTCCTAAATATACTGAACTGCTTCATAAATAAGCATAATTAAAAGAATTTTTCCTAATAAGTAGTGTGTTATGAAAATGACTTGAAAAATATGTCCCTTCTAAATTATTCTCAGTGTAATTATGTTTAGAATGCTCCATTAAGAAAGTTGGTTACGCCGGGCGGTGGTGGCGCACGCCTTTAATCCCAGCACTCGGGAGGCAGAGCCAGGCGGATCTCTGTGAGTTCGAGGCCAGCCTGGACTACCAAGTGAGTTCCAGGAAAGGCGCAAAGCTACACAGAGAAACCCTGTCTCGAAAAACCAAAAAAAAAAAAAAAAAGAAAGTTGGTTACTAACTTGTACAGGAGAAAGCCCAAGAGACCTCAACCCTGCACAAAGAACTATAGGAAACTAAGGAATCTTGACAGTTGGAGAAATAGTCTTCTCCAGAGAATAGCACACCAATTGGTTATCCAAAGCCAAATGATCTGAAAATATGTATATGAGTAACATAGAGACTAAAGACGTCATATGTATACATATATACATATATGCATGCAATAACAATTAATGAAAAAAAGAGGCCATGAATTTGAAAGAGGGGTATATGGGTATATGGGAGATTTGGGGTTAGGGAGCAAAGACAAGGAGGAAGTGATGTAATTATAATCTCAAAAATAAATAATTAAAAAGTTAATTTTTTTGTCCAAGTAAAATTTTATTATAATAAAATTTGATTTGCTTTTAGTTCATATTCAAAGTAAGAAAATGCCTATATTATAGGATAGCTTATTATTTGACTTTTAAAGTTAGTATACTAGCATGCCTTTCCCAAAATACAAGTATGAGTTTACAGCTTAGTATTTAGTCCTTCCTGTGACTCCATAATTTGGCATTATCCCCCACAAAAGTTATCTGCTCAAAGATGCAGAGAGCCACAGCCAAACATTAGGCATAGCATAAGAGGGCAAGTAAGGATTATAGGAGCCAGAGGGGTTAAGATACCACAAAAAAATGGCCCACAGAATCAACTAACCTAGGCTCATAGAGGCTCACAGAGACTGAACCGACAGTCAGGGCGCCTGTATGAGTCTGACCTATGTCCTCTGCATATATGTTACGGTTATGTAGTTTGATGTTCTTGGGGGGAGTCCTAACAGTGGGAGTAGGGGCTATCTCTGACCCTTTTATCTGCTTTTGGGACCCTTTCCTCCAAATGGGTTGCCCCATTCAGCCTTAATATGAGGGAATATACCTAGTCTTACTGGAACTTATTATTCTGTGTTCAGTTGATATCCCTGGGAGGCCTGCCCTTTTCTGAAGGGAAAGAAGGAAGAGTGGAGTTGAGGGGAAGGACTGGAAGGAGAGGAGGAAGGGGAAACTGTGGTCAGGATATAATATATGAGAGAGAAAAGGAAGGAAAGACCAAAAAATTATTTGTCCAAACTAGATACTTGAGTGTCCTTTTCCAGATGTTCTGCATGATGACTTAAAGAACTCACTAAATACCCATATATTCTCCTCTGTGCCTTTATACATCCCTTTTACTAAGAAGAAGCAAGGATTATTGGGAATGCCTTTTAAACCCTCTGTAGACTGATTTTATTCATCAACAAATATTTTTTAGATTTATTTTTTAATATTTTATTTTTGAGATTATAATTACCCAGAGGAGCCAGGGAGAGTGATGCACACCTACAATCCGAGCACTTGGAAGGCTGAAGCAGGAAGAAGTGTAATCCTGTCTCAAAAAAAAGAGAGAATTTAGATTGAATATGTACTTCATCTGTCTAGCATGTATGGACAAGATTTAGACAGGTCCCCTCAATAGAAGAGCATTAGGGAGAGCACTTCGGAAAAATAGAGCTTGTTTAATTGTTTTCTTCATCATTACTCATGGCCAAAAGTAACCCTTTAGAGTAAATGTGGTCAGCTGATGGCTGAGTAATTGCAGTTTCAGCTTCTGTATATCTCCATGTAGAATGGTTTAAAGACATTTTTCTGACTTTTTCTTTCAGCATACTTCTTGATGAAGAAGGTCACATCAAGTTAACTGGTAAAAGTCTTCATTTTATTAAAATATTTTCTCCTTTATTTCTTTTAAGGTTGATTATGATAAAAAAATTTGAGTAGTTAATTGTTAAAATTTTAGGTTAATATTTCTTATTATAAATATGTATTGGAATTCAGAGTTTAAAATGTATGTAAAATATTTTGGATATTTATTAATTCAGTATTTATTTTGTCAGATTTTGGCCTA
Organism: Peromyscus californicus insignis; assembly: GCF_007827085.1. Classification (NCBI taxonomy): domain Eukaryota; kingdom Metazoa; phylum Chordata; class Mammalia; order Rodentia; family Cricetidae; genus Peromyscus; species Peromyscus californicus. The sequence continues at coordinate 31,225,054 of NW_026294391.1, read as the reverse complement.
AGTAAGGAGTCTATTGACCATGAGAAGAAAGCTTATTCTTTTTGTGGAACTGTGGAATATATGGCTCCAGAAGTAGTCAATCGTAGAGGTCATACTCAGAGTGCTGACTGGTGGTCTTTCGGTGTGTTGATGGTAAGGCTTGACTTCGGATTTTTACGTGTGGAAGTTCTTTTTTTTTTTCAAATGAGACTTGGCAGGGCGTACAATGAGAGAAAAGCTAGTACTTTGATTTTCAATATTTTCTATTATTAATACTAAGTAACCAAATAAAATGATTGCCTGAAGGGTAGGACTAGAAAACCTATTGGTTGCTTCTATCTCATCCTAATTTGTAAAGGCCAAAATATATTTTCTTTCATTTTTCTACATTATGTGTTTGACTTGCAGTCCATGAGCTGCTTATACCCTAAAATATGTGTGAATACAGCCCAACCCAAAATCATAAACTTATCTAAAACATTAGGAGAGTGAGAGTTTGGGGGTGTCACTTGTTAATTTGATTTGGCAGTTCTCAAGCGTGAATTTATAAATGACAACATTGTATTATGGTATCATTGGGCTAGATAAGCCCAAAAGCGTTAATAGTGTTTATTCTTTTTTTTTTTTTATCTAGTTCTTATATCTTTTTTTTTCATTTTATTTTATTTTGCAATACAATTCAGTTCTACATATCAGCCACGGATTCCCTTGTTCTCCCCCCTCACATTCCACCCAGCCCACCCCCCATTCCCACCTCCTCCAGGGCAAAGCCTCCCCCGAGGACTGAGATCAACCTGGTAGACTCAGTCCAGGTAGGTCCAGTCCCCTCCTCGCAGGCTGAGCCAAGCATCCCTGCATAGGCCCCAGGTTTCAAACAGCCAACTCATGCAATGAGCACAGGACCCAGTCCCACTGCCTGGATGCCTCCCAAACAGATATAGCCAATCAACTGCCTCACCCATTCAGAGGGCCTGATCCAGTTGGGGACCCCTCAGCCATTGGTTCATAGTTCATGTGTTTCCATTCGTTTGGCTATTTGTCCCTGTGCTTTATCCAACCTTGGTCTCAACAATTCTCGCTCATATATAGTGTTTATTCTTTGCAAAAGCCTCTTAGAGAATTCTCTTGGTAATACCCCTTTAAAAAGCTTAGTAGGAAAATGGCAGTCTGTTAGACTAGTCACATATTTACACTTTAAAAATGCCATTTAAAATATGATTGATTTCTTCAGAATTGTATAGTTTGGTTATTTATGCCTTATGAATTATCAAGAAATTCAGTAGTAAATATAATAGAAACATTAATGTTTATTTTAAAAACTAATGTATTATAGTACAACTTGCATATTAAGTAACACTATAATAGAATGATTTCATGCTGTTTTAAACAAGAGAAAAGGGGACAATGACTTTATAGGTAGCAATTTTAGAAGACTTAGTTATAATTAAGATGATGATTTTTGCTTTTAACCTTCTGGCCTTGAAACTTTATACTTATTGGCTAATACCTCTGTTTTACCTTTCTGTAGTTTGAAATGCTCACTGGTACACTACCTTTCCAAGGAAAAGATCGTAAAGAAACAATGACTATGATTCTTAAGTAAGTATTCCCAAATGAACACATTTTGGTGAGATGTGAAAATAAATGCTTCAAACTAAAGACAAATCATGTATGTATGCTTTTCTCTGTTTATCCCACTCCTAGGCATGCATTTATCGTTTATGTGTCAGGGCACACAAGAAATAAGTGCGAAGATATTCAAAATGTTATTGGTAATAGTGAAAATTATATCAGTAACAATAGAGTGGATTTACGATAATGGTATTTTCGTGCAGTTGACTCTTCATTACATTGCTCTTTATTGTATTTCTTAATCCAACACTATACAAATATAAATCAATTGTTTTTTGTTTGTATTTTGAGATAAAATCTCACTGTGTAACCCAGGCTGATCATGAGCTCATGATTCTTCAGCCTTATCCTCCTCAGTATTGAGATATAGGCATGTACCACCATGCCTGACTAAAACAAGTCTTGACTAAGTAGCCATACAAAAGCAAGTCCAGGCCTTTATATGAACATAATATGCTGTATAGCAAAGAAAATAGGCTGTCACAATTCCATGCAAGAATTTATATGTCTTACAAAGAAGTTAAATAAATAAAGCTTAGACCCAAAAGAACTGATTCCGTGAGTCTATTTATAAAGTTTACAAACTAGCAAAACTAAAGCATATTTTAAGGTCTATATTCAGATGGTAAAAGTGTAGACAAAATAAGAAAAAAATTATGTTGGATGGAAGTTTCTGGCAATGCTATCGTTCTTGGCCAGACAGCTATTTATTGAGCTGTGTACTTTAGGTGAGCATTTGTTTGTTTAGATGGCTTTGGGGCATGTTATTCTACACAAAAAAAGGTTAAAAAATATATATTACATGAATAAATGTTCATTGAACTCTCAATATCAAACTTTAATTTCCCATCCCCTGATTTCAACTAAAGCTTTTTAGTATTTAAAAAATACAAAAAAAGCCAAGCCCTTTCTTTGACCTGGCTTTCCTTTTTTTTTCTTTATAATTTGATTTAATTTTACTTATCAGCCACGGATTCCCCGGTCCTCCCTCCTCCTGCCCCCCCCCCCCGCCCTCTCCCCAGCCCACCCCCTATTCCCATCTCCTCCAGGGCAAGGACTCCCCTAGGGATTCAGCTAAACCTGGTAGATCAGTCCAGGCAGGTCCAGTCCCCTCCTCTCAGGCTGAGCCAAGTGTCCCTGCAAAGGCCCCAGGTTCCAAACAGGACCTGACTTTCCTTTACAGTTACTGCATTATCTTCTTTCATCTTTTTGCATCACAAAGTCTCTTTAAGTGTAGTCTGTACTTTTTGTTATTGTTTTTCAACTTCTTTTACTCCACAACCTATTTGTTCACTAAAACTGCTCTCCATTTGTCAATGGCCTTCTAGTTGCTAAATCATGACAGGTTGTCAGAAAGGTAATCCTATTGTTCATTGAACAAGTAATATAGTTCTTTGTTTTTAAAGTTTTGTTTATTTATTAAGTATACAGAAGAGGGCGCCAGATCTCATTACAGATGGTTGTGAGCCACCATGTGGTTGCTGGGAATTGAACTCAGGACCTCTGGAAGAGCAGTCGGTGCTCTGAGCCATCCCTCCAGCCCAGTAATAGAGTTCTTGCTACAATCCTTGAATGCAATATGAAGAATACTGAAAAAACCTTCAGTGTCTCACAGTCCTTATGTTCTAATGGGGGAAGTATAGCATTAATGCTTAAATAAATATGATAATTTCAGATGTTGTGGGATAATATCTTAGTGTATACTTACTTTGTTAGTGACCAGTATAAAAGAAAGAGCAGGAGTTATTTTACAAGAGAGAAGTAAGGAAAATTTCTCCATACTACACACACACACACCACTCTCCTCTTTCTTTCTTTCTTTCTTCCTTTCTTTCTTTCTTTCTTTCTTTCTTTCTTTCTTTCTTTCTTTCTTTCTTTCTTTCTTTTCTCTCTCTCTCTCTCTCTCTCTCTCTCTCTCTCTCTCTCTCTCTCTCTCTCTCTCTCTGTCTTTCTGTCTGTCTTCTTAGTCATTTCCTACTCTCATCTGCTTGTCTTACCTCTCTAACCATGTTCTTTTGGTATGATTTTGTTTTGTATTGTTTTGGTTTTGGTGTGTTTGGGGGGGGGGGGTTGTTTGCTTGTTTGTTTTTCAAGACGGTTTCTCCGTGTAGCCCTTGCTGTCCTGGAACTAGTTCTATAGAACAGTCTGGCCTTAAACTCAGAGATCCACCTGGCTGTGTGTGTGATATTTTAAGATAGTATCTCACTATGTAGCTCAGACTGGATCACATTTTTTATTCTCTTTCTTTGGCCTCCTGAGTGCAGGGTGTAAAAGCATGTGCCACTGAACCCAGCTGTTCTTATAGAGTTTTAGGGAGTGGTAGGATTCAAGTAGTAACAGGTTTACACATCCAGAGGTATTTGGGCATCACATATGAGTATAATTACTGTCAATAAGTTGGCACTTCTGGTGTCTTTAGTTGAATGAGGCTGTTCCTGATCTGCTAATTTTCAGAGATAACACTTAATGGTCAGTTGGCATGGAAATTTTCCAGGCAAATTGTCATTGATAATTGAATGGATTTAAAACCAGTTCTGTGAATCTTTTGGTACCTTGGTTACAGAACAATTAGTCTACTCCTAGAACTGTGCTAATAACTTAGTAATTTATTCCACTAGTAATTTATTCCACTATTCCTGTTTTTTGCTTAAATTCTTGTTTTTGTGATGGTATTTGATTTGGTTTTGTAATTTTGTGACAGTCTCCCTGTATAGTCAAGACTGGTCTGAAACAATGTGCATATCCTAGACTAGCCTCAAACTTTCAATCCTCCTACCTCAGCCCCTAAATATATAGGACTAAGGGTGTGTGCTACCATACTCAGTTGTTTCAACTTCTTGGTAGTATTATTTGATGGCTTATACTGCATGCTCCCTATTTTATTGAGTCAGATGGCTTAGAGTGCATGATTGTCTCACTTTCATTCCAGCTGAGCCCATAATGTTTCCTGTCAAACGGTTGTCTACGGGTTTAATCTGTTAATAATCATTACCTTAAAACATATTTTAGCCGGGTAGTGGTGGCGCACGCCTTTAATCCCAGCACTCAGGAGGCAGAACCAGGCGAATCTTTGTGAGTTCGAGTCCAGCCTGGTCTGCAAAGTGAGTTCCAGGACAGGCTACAAAGCTTCGCAGAGAAACCCTGTCTCAAAAAAACCTATATATATATATATATATATATATATATATATATATACCCTGTCTCAAAAAAACCTATATATATATATATATATATATATATATATATATATATATATATATATATTTAAAGATTCAAAGAGATGACTCTTCTATTGCTGTCTTTCTTTCCTCAATTTTTAGCTGGTATTTTATGAACTTTTCCTTCATCAAATAATCAGTGTGATTCAACCAGTTGTATTTTTCTTTGTTTTTTGTTGTTGTTGTTTTGTTTCCTGATGCTGGAATTGAACCTAGGGTCTTGTATATGTTAGCACATGCCCTACCACTGAACTGTCCTCCCAGCCTATTTTTATTATCTTTAATGTTCAAAATACTTCTTTTTTAACCACCTCTCAAATGATCTTCTCTTTCCATCTCTGATGTATTTTCTCTCTCTTCCCTCTCTGTATTCAGTTACTCGACTGACTTCAGTCTTTCCTATAACTAATATCAACATTTTTTTAACCTTCAAAGTCTTCTTACATTGGTATACTAGGCACAATACCTATCTTCTTACATCGGTATACTAGGCACAAGACCTATACTCAAACTAACTTACCCATGTGATTTTATAGTAAGCATGACTTCACATCTTTAAAATAAGTTCCTACTTGCTGTTCTTTTCTTATCTGTATACCCCCAATAAACATTTCCATATATTTCCAAGTCAGAAATATGTCTTCCTCCTTCTTTCATATCCAGGTATTCTGATTTTATTTTAGAACTATTTAATTGTTATAGCCCTTCCTCTGCAATGCATTGCTCACAGTGTTCAAGCAATGGGATAATCTCTCCGACAATGTTGAGCCACACTTCTAGTATAGTGCCTACCATCTCTTTCCATTCTAGATTGTTCTGGAGTTATCATCTTGAAAATAAATCTGGCCATGCTAGACTACTGTTTCAAGACTTCCACTATACCCCAGTTACCGAATTACAACAGTGCTTTTCCAGTTTTCTCAAAAGAGGCCTAATTCTATAACAAATAGTTATCTTCTCAAAAGGGAATGCTAGAGATAAATATTTATAAAATAATGATTTATTTACTCTAGATTTCTTAGCCTTTTATGTATCGTATACTTTATTTTATGTCTTCAACATGAAGGCTGCAATAAATCACAGTCCACAAGCTCACTGGATCATAGAGTAGTCTTTATTGTTGTCCCCAAGTATCTAGGGGGGCGGGAGATAATGTTATTTAGTAACATTTGGGGCAGTACTAACCCAGTGAGTAACTTCAATCTAAATTCAACCTTTAAATTCATTTGAAGGAGGGCTAGAAAAATGACTCAGCTGACTAATAGCACTTGTTCTTGCAGAGGACCCATATCTGATTCCTAACACCCAAATGGCAGTGCACAACCATTTGTAACTCTAGTTCCAGGGATCCAATACCCTCTTCTGCCCATCCTTGGGCACTAAATGCACATGGTGGAGACATGCATGCAGTCAAAATATTCACACATAAAATTTTTAAAAATTAAAAAAAAACCATTATTTGAAGGTCCTTCACCATGTTCCGTGATAAATTAGATACCCACTGCTGTTCCCTTAGCATTCTTTGCAAATGACTTCCTAGGTCTGTCTTTTGGTTAATTGGTTGGTTTGGGGTTTGGGGTTTGGTTTTGTGAGACTAGATTTCACTGTATAACCCAGGCTGATTTGGTTAATTGGTTGGTTTTGGGTTTTGGGTTTGGTTTTGTGAGACTGGATTTCACTGTATAACCTAGGCTGACCTGAAACTTGAGATCCTCCTGCCTTAGTATCCCTAGTGTTTTGATTACAGATGTGCACCACCATTCCCAGCATTGGATTCATCACTTAATATACTGTGGTTATCTATATTAATCTTTTATAGACTGAAGGGGGGGATACTACCTTTAGCCAGAGCACTAAGCAATATCTGGCACATACCAATTCACTAACAACTCAATAAGTAATAAATAGATCTGTTTCTGAAATAGGAATTTCTATGCTAGCTGTTTTCTCTAGATCTATTGTTATTGTCATACTTACAGGATCTTTGGTTTCTTTAGGTTGGGGAAAAGAATGCACTAATACACTAGCTGAAATAGACCATAAGGTCATCCAGCCTTGTGGTTTTCAGCTAGTATGCCATAGGATCTCCAATGTTTCATAAACTCCTTTCCCATCAGTTTCCCTTCATTAGGAATTGAAACACAGGAATGTAGCATGAGTCTTAAAAGTTCTTATTAATAAAATCAAACCTGAGGCCAGGTATTGGGGTGAATGCTGGTAGATCAGATGCAGAACAAGCCACAGCTATCTCACCTTGCCAATTCCTCAGCTGGTCCTGTTTCCTCAGACTGGATGCTTCTATGTCCTCATCCCAATTGCTCTCAGCTGAACTGCTGCTAGAAACCTGAAAGCTTAACCAGGCCAAATGCTTAACCAGCCAAATGCTTCTAGTTTCTGATCCTCACGCCTTATATACCTTTCTGCTTTCTACCACCACTCCCTGGGATTAAAGGCTCGCTTTCTGAGATTAAAGGCGTGAGTCACCATGCTTGGCTGTATCCTTGAACACATGGATTTCTGCCTCTGGAATGCTAGGATTAAAGGCATGTGCTATCACTGCCTATCTTAAGTATCTAGTGGCTTTTCTGTTCTCTGACCCCAGATAAGTTTATTAAGGTACACAATATTTTGGGGAACACAATACCACCACACAGGAAAGTGGTATATAAAGCACACATATTCTCTTTTCAGTATTAGATTTCTTAAAGTCCATTTGGAAAAGGGTTCTAGGGCTATAGTTTGTAAACCATTGATCTAGAATCCAATCCCTTTGCTTATAAAGATGCACTAACAGGCAAAAGAGTACTAGCCATAACCAAGGCTCAGAAGGCCTTATTCTCATAGTACTGATTTTTATAATGCTTACTCAAAAACCTGTACATGTATGTTTCTAGCAGCTTTATTCATAATTATCCAAACTGAACACAATTCAGGTATCATTCAGAATGCAATAAATAAATGAACTAGTCCATCCATATAGGAGATTACTCATGTACATGAGAGCATTGCATAAAACTATACAAATACATAAGTGCAAATAAAGCTGGAGCCACCTGAATGATATCAGTAGATTATTTCAGTCAGTTTTATATTGCATTATAGTTCTATAAGATACTGCCATTGTAAGAATTGTGGAATGATCGCTATTATTTTTCATAACTTAGTATGAATTTAAACATATTTCAAAATAAAAAGTTTAATGTTTGAAGATGAAAAATGCCTCCAAAAGTTAAATGTTGTTACATGGATTTATATTTAGAGCCAAACTTGGGATGCCACAGTTTCTGAGTCCTGAAGCCCAGAGTCTTTTACGAATGCTTTTCAAACGGAATCCTGCAAACAGATTAGGTAAAGACTTTGAATTAATCAGTTTCCTTCATGAGTTTGTATTTTTTTTCCAGTGGAAGGTGAATGTTTATTTTTTGTAGTGGGGTTATTACATACTCATACAAATATTCAAAGCAAAATCTGTGAACGATTGTACATGTTTATCCTTGAAATAAAACTGTTAACCAATCAATTTCCAATAGGTGCTGGACCAGATGGAGTTGAAGAAATTAAAAGACATTCATTTTTCTCAACAATAGACTGGAATGTAAGTACAGACTAAAGACACACTTGAGGGAATTAAGGGAGCATTTCCAAGGCTCTGGGTACTCAACTATTTTAAAAAAAAAAAGAAAAGTTTGAACTGTTTTTAAAAATTAACCTGTGGATGGTGTTGGTGCACACCTTTAATCCCAGAGGAGACAGAGGAAGGTGGATCTCTGTGAGTTCGAGACACGCCTGATCTACAGGGCAAGATCCAGGACAGCCAGGACTACACAGTGAAACCGTGTCTGGGGAAAAAAAAAATTAACCTAACCCATGTCTAAGTTTTTCTTGTTTCCAACAGAAACTTTATAGAAGAGAAATTCACCCACCTTTTAAGCCTGCAACTGGCAGGCCTGAAGATACATTTTATTTTGATCCTGAGTTTACGGCAAAAACTCCCAAAGGTAAAGAGAAAACAGGAGAACTCATAAGACAATGGCTATCTCTTTCTGGTTCAATCAGAAAATCTTTTCCTTGAATCTCCTAAATTTGCTGTATATGACCCTTGCATTCCCCCCCCCCCCAATAAAAATGAGGAGCCATATTATTAGTAGATCATCATGTAGGACCATGATGTCTAGTATGATAATCACATGTGGCTGATTGAATTTAATTACAATTTAGACACATTTTAAATACTCATTAACTCTATGTGGTTGCTTACCATATTGGACAGCACAGATCAAGAAAATTTCCCTTATTCTTAGAAAATGAATGAGATGATACTAATTTCAAATACTGTTAACCCAATAATTCATTGATTTATTATGTTCTTCAGACATTAACTATTTTCTAGGCTCTAAGAGTAGATTAGTGCTGGGCAGTGGTGGCGCACGCTTTTAATCCCAGCACTTGGGAGGCAGAGCCAGGTGGATCTCTGAGTTCAAGGCCAGCCTGGTCTACAGAGCAGATCTAGGACAGGCACCAAAACTACACAGAGAAACCCTGTCTCGAAAAACCAAAAAACAAAACAAAAGAGTAGATTAGTAGGCTGATGGTTGCAGTAGGTAATCAGGACAGATCTAATACACTGCCTCACTGAGGTATCCTGGACAGCTAAAGGTATGCAGGTGTGTGTATATAAATGTACACGTCCCAGGTAACTGAGAACTCCAGAATAAGAGAGAAAATCCAAAATGTCAACTACTTTCCAAAGACTCATTTTAGTAATTCCTCTTTCTTTTTAGATTCACCTGGCATTCCACCTAGTGCTAATGCACATCAGCTTTTTCGGGGGTTTAGTTTTGTTGCTATTACCTCAGATGATGAAAGCCAAGCTATGCAGACAGTTGGTGTGCATTCAATTGTTCAGGTAAGTAGTGTCTCAATAATTTAGAATTTGAAATGTTGATGTATTTTAGTATGTGAATAGTAAGGTTAAATTTTATGTGCTGACTTTAAGTGAACATATAAAATACGTTAACATTTTAGATCATTTACATCAGAGAAATTTCTTTCATATATCATTGCAGTGATTGCATGAACCAAAATCCTGTATGTGATTTGAAAGTGTAATTCTAAGAGAATTGAGGTAAACATCACTCACTATTTTGTTGCCCCCCTCTTCTATATCTCAAAATGTTTATTAGGCTTAGTATATTTCAGCCTTTGCCTCTGTCAGGTCAGCAATAATAGATTCAAGTCTGCAAGTTCATAACTTAGCAGACTTTATAAAAAGTAAGAAAACAAACATCTGAGGCTTTGTTAACTATTCTCACAGTTACTCAACACTGCTGTTGTTGCAAAAAAGTAGCCATGGTGCCACTTGTACAACAACACTCAGGAGGCTGCAGCAGGAGGATCAATTTCAGTGTTAGTGGGGAGGAGCCTCAGAGTTAGATCAAGACAAACCTTGGCTGCTTAGCAAGATCAAGTAAAGAAATAATAAAAATAGCAAAAATACAGACATAGATAATCCATGTACAAAGTACATTGTTGGGCTCCAGTAAAACTTCATTTATAAAAACAAGCAATAAATAAACTCAAGACAGGAACCTGGAGGCAAGACTGAAGCAGAAGCCATGGAAGAACACAGCTTGCTGGCTTGCTCACTCTGCTTTTTTATACAACCCAGGACCACCCACTCAGGAGTGGCATTGCTCACAATGGGCTGTACCCTCCCTTATCAACCATTAATCAGGAAAATGTCCCACAAACATACCCACAAACCAATCTAATGGAGGCATTTTCTCAGTTGAGGTTTCCTGTACTCTGATAACTCTAGTTTGTGTCAAGTTAACAAAAAAAATTATCTAGCACTGGACCTTTACCCCTTTATATGATCTGATTATCAGATTTGGGGGGAAAAGTAGGTAAAGGACTTTAGAAGCTGGTTTCTAAGTACATGTATTTCTAAGTACTGTTAAAGGAGTAGAAACTATGAGATTACTTTTTTGTCATAGTATTGTGGGAAGATAATTTTAATTTACCCTGTGTGATCATTGTGTACATATATTGAGATATAATATACATCATAAACATGTGCAATTACTGTGTTGAAAAGTAAAAATACGTTTAAAAATTTTAATTCATCTTTTAAATCATAGGTTTCAATTTGCCTTTTGAAAAATTAAATTAATAGCTTTCTTTAGCCAAACATATGGGGGTGAAGAAAGGGGGTCATAGCTACTGAGAGATGAAAATGAGAGAAACAATCCAGATTTCTGATTCTGAATCCTCCTGAATCTTTTCTTATGTACCAGAGGTTTTAAACTTCTGTTCATTTTTAAAGGTACTTCTAAAAGCCTGTAGGTGTTTGGGGAATGAAAGAGGCTAGAGATATTAAAACAACTTTCCATTCTTCCAGAGGACTTGAGTCTAAGTGCCATCGTCCACATGAGGCAATTCACAGCCATCTGTCTGTAACTGCAGCTCCAAGGGACCCAACACCCTCTTCTGGCTTCTGTGGGCACCCCACACATATAACATACAGATAACATATGTATAAATTACATATATATACACACATATATAATATATGTATTTATATTAAAAGTACAAGCTCAAGCCAAACAAAATCCTAGCATGTAGAAAAGGAAGTAGACACAAAGTCCCACCCCTAGGCAAGAACCTATTTGAAACTCATACCTGCTGAAAAAGTAAAGTTTGTTTTTTTCAATGGAGTAACACTGAGTATGTCAACTACACTCTAGGACAGACATTATGCTCAGGAGTAGTTGGCCAACACAAATCAGATTCCATGGAGGGGTGGGGTGGGTGTGTGTGTGTGTCTGTGTGTGTGTGTGTGTGTGTGTGTGTGTGTGTGTGTGTGTGTGTGTGTGTGTGTGTGTGTGTGTTCCTGATTATTTTGTTTTCTTTGGTTTTGTTTTTTTTGGGTTTTTTTGGAGTTGAGGATTGAACCCAGGGCCTTGCACTTGCTAGGCAAGCACTCTACCACTGAGCTAAATCCCCAACCCGGTTTACTTTTTAAGAGAAAGAAAGAACATGAAGTTGGGTGGTGTGCCTGGTAGGAGTTTGGGGGGAGAAAAGAATATCAAAATATATTGTATGATAGTCTTGAAAAATGAAAACAAAAGAAGATATATCAAAGATAACGGTATAGGTGAACTACCAATTATTTCTGTTTTTTATGTTTTACATATTTCTCTTGTTAAATATAAGCACATTCAAAGGGCCTATTTCACATGCTATGAATAATATTTTTACTCATTTTTATTATTAATATTTGTATTAGTAAATAACATCAACAATACATGCTCAGTAAAATATTCCTTGTTTATAAAATGCATTAGAGACATTACAGAATTCTTATATCAATCTATGATTTTGTTTGTAGCAATTACACAGGAACAGTATTCAATTTACTGATGGATATGAAGTAAAAGAGGATATTGGCGTTGGCTCATACTCCATTTGTAAGAGATGTATACATAAAGCCACAAACATGGAGTTTGCGGTGAAGGTAAATATTTTTAGATTTAAAATGCAACTCTTAGCAGTTCTTAGTCATATATGTCAGTATGAGTTAAAAATTATACTCTTCAACCCAGGTGCATGTGCAGTAGCACTTCTATATTTCACTCAGGAGGCTGAGGCAAGAGAATCATGAGTTAGAAGTTAACCTAGCCAGTATGGCAAGACTCTCCCTAAAATAAACTACATTCTTCTCTTTAGCAAAAGTGCCTTTTGTTATAAAATAAATTGAAGGTAAATTTAAGTATCTGAGTTAGTGATCTTCAAAGATCTTAATCTGGAATCATGGATCCCCATTCTGCTGAAATGAACAGTAAGATGCCTATATAGCCAATTAAGCCAGAGAAGTGCTAGTTTATACATCATGATTTTTAATAGGATTCCCTATACTCCGAATAGTCCCTACTTTATGATCAGAGTATCAGGGAATTCCTCAAAACTGTGTTCAAATTTTGCATTATATCTGGTGAAAATGTTCATACCTTTCTTTATATCTAAAAGGAATCTTTGAACCATTAAAAGAATTAAAGAACCATGATCATTTCTTATCATTAGTAAGTTTAATTTAATATGATATCTTAAGACAGAAGTCTTCAAGCCAAAACCTAAGTATATAGTTTTGTGATAAAGTTTGAATTTTAAACCCCTAGCTATCGATGAACAAACATTATATTCAAATTCTTTGCCTTTTCACTGTAATTTAAGTAATCTATCCTTTCTCACTTCAAGTAATTCAAGCAATGCCTAAAGCTTCCAACTGACCTTGAATCTTCATAGTAGTAGTTTATAAGTATAAATAGTTCATGTTTAGTTAGGGAAAGAGTAGCAAATTGTTATTACTATGTAAAACTGAATATAATTGCTTTAAAGAGACATGAGTGTCCATGAGGCTTTCTGTCAGATACAATGATGAACCAAAGAAATGGATTTAACATGCTATTCTGCTGTACACTGTTCTTACTGAAATCTAAAGTGAATAGAAGTTCCAGATTACTAACATGCAAGGAGAAAAAGGGAATGGTATACTTGATAGGCAGTTTAGGAATGTGTCTTGCATACATAAACACATCAAACATGTCCTAAGGTCCCATTTTATAAAGATTGCTGCCACTGTGAGGCCAGCCTGAACTAGCTACAAAACTTTGAGGCTGATATGGGCTACAAAATGAGAATCTGCCTTAAAAAATTTAAAAACTAAAACTGATAAAAATAAAATTGAACATAAAGACCACAAAATTTGTTTCAGACTACTCTTTGAATGACTCAAAAGCCAGAATTGAGCCAAGTGTGGTAGCACATGCCTGTCATTGAAGCATTTGGGAATGGAGGCAGGAGAAATCAGGGGGATTTCATCCTCAGCTAAACAGTGAGTTTGAGGCCAGTCTGGAGTCCATGAGACCCTTTCTCATAAAACAAAGCACAAATTGTCTTTACAAAATATAGTACTTAGAGCTGGAGGGATGGCTTAGGGGTTAAGAGCACATACTGTTCTTGCTGGTTTGTTTCCCAGCACCTACATGGTGGCCCACAGTAGTATGTAACTCCAGTTCCAGGGGATCCAACACCCACTTCTGATCTCTGAGGACTCCTACACACATGTGGTACACACACATAAAATAAAATCATTTAAAAAAGAAAGCATTTACTGCTCTTCCAGCAGACCCAGGTTTAAATCCTAGAACCCATGTGGGAGTACACAATCATCTGTAACTCCAGTTCTGGAGATTTCAACACCATATGTGTGTATAGTACTTGAACATACTAAAACATTCAGAAAAAAATTTAAGCAACTAACATAAAAGAGTTAATAGTCTGTGTTAATATTTTAAAGAGCTTTATTATAGTCAAATGTAGTCAAGTAATATTCTAGGGGTGGTTTTATACAGAGCTTTCTACTTAGTTTCAAAAATAAGGTTGTTTACTTAATTTTTGTAAGTAGCTTGCAGCTAATGTGACAGTCTATTAAAATAATTAAAAGAAGTAAATCAGCCGGGTGGTGGTAGCACATGCCTTTAATCCCAGCACTCTGGAGGCAGAGGCAGGTGGATCTCTTGAGTTCAAGGCCAGCCTGGTCTACAGGGGTAGTTCCAGGACAGCCAAGGCTACACAGAGAAACCCTGTCTTGAAAAAAAAAAAGGAAATTCCATTCAATAAGCAGGTGCTAATGGTGGTATTGCAGACATATGTATCTCTTAGTTATCTGTATTGATAGGGGATTAGTTGAATTCTCAAATTTTTGAGAAATTCAAGGGTGAAAAAAAAATGATGTGGTAACTTTTCTTGAGGTTTTTGAGTTTTTAGTGAGTCCCAACTTCACTACCAAGTTTCTTTGGCATGACCTAGTAGGAATGTGTGGCATGGTTAGCCTTATCTAGCCATCTATATGGAGACTAGCTTTCTAATGAAACAATCTGGCTAAGTAGTTAACTACAACTGCCTAGTATACAGTGAGGATACCTAAGGTCTATAACTATAAACATTTAAGGTTCATGTTCATAAAATTTTATGACAAATCTCTCACCTTTTAGATTATTGATAAAAGCAAGAGAGATCCAACAGAAGAGATTGAAATTCTTCTTCGTTATGGACAGCATCCAAACATCATTACTCTAAAGGATGTAAGTAGATTCTTTAGCAAAGATAACTTGAAGCAGTTGTCAAACTCATATCTGGGATATTTTTCAAATATTACATTGTACACAAACACTACTTCAGAATAGTCAGCTTAGAAAGTAACATTGAATGGATGAAAGTGGAAATTTCTTAAGCAAAGTATCCCAGACTTTGAATGACAGAAACTGCATAGTTCTTCTTATATAAAGATCCTAGATTTTGTATGTGTGTGTGTACACAAGTGGGGGGTATAGGTTATGAAACAAGAAAGGTGACCATGAAAGGTGATAAAGATACCTTAAGGGAGGTTTGGGAAGGGGGCATGAAATCATAAGAAGGGACTCGTAGTAGGAAGGAGGGGACCAGCAGGATAGGGACAGGGGATTGGAAGGGAATGTATTGGAGGAAGAGGATTGATTTTTAAGAAATTAATAATAAAACTCTAAAATCTATAATTCATTTTCTGCTTTTACTTTAAAAACTATTTTAACATTATTGCTTATATTATGTGAATTTGAACATATTAATATTCAAGATTGATTAGTCTTCCTGAAGGCTCCCTAAACTGTGCTCCCACCTGCCTTCCTTTGTAGTAGTTTTCATACTTTTTTACACACCCTATGTTCTGGCCATGCTTTATTTGGGATGTAGACTTTTTAAAGCACACGTGCCTCATTTTCTCCAAGTGCTTTTGAATGTGTGGATCCTTAGTGGGAATATCATTTCCCTTCTTTACCTGGTTGACTACCACAACTAAGACTTTGCTATAGGCTGCTTCCTCCCAGGAAGCCTTTTCTGACCATTACCACCCCAGGACAAGTGAGGTATTCTCTACCTGGGATGTCCTGATACCTCTGTCTTCTGTGGCTTTTATTATAACTGAGTATTGATGAAAATATCCACTTCCCAAGTAAGTATTCAGCTTTCTCTTGCTGTTGGTGCTCACATAGACTCAAAGGCTATCTCTTTAGATACTGTCAAAACTCTTATTTTCTCAGAATAATTTGTCTTAGATAAAGAGTGTTGACTAGGTCACATTAAATGTGAAGCTGTTCACTGTAAATGATTCATTTACACAATCTCCAAAAATCCTGTATTGGTTTTTCACAAGTAAATTTTTCTTGAATATGCAATTTTATTTCTTTTAATATATTCACTTATCTTTAGTATGTTTGAGTAGTAATTTAGAGACATACATAAAGCTTCAAATAATTTTTGTGTTATTTTAAATTTTACAGGTATATGATGATGGAAAATATGTGTATGTAGTAACAGAACTTATGAAAGGAGGCGAATTGCTGGATAAAATTCTTAGACAAAAGTTTTTCTCAGAGCGAGAGGCCAGTGCTGTCCTGTTTACTATAACCAAAACTGTTGAGTATCTTCATGCACAAGGGGTAAGTCTTTTGAACATAATTTATGCATACACATATTTGTATGCACATCCTTTTTTTCTTAATACTCAAGCTAAAATTAAAAATATAAAAGTAGCAGAAAACTGTAATGAGCTTCATTATTCTACCACTTTTCCTTTACACAAACCTTTTTAATTAAGCCTGAAGTACTTTGAAATCTTAGCATGCTTATATTGAGTTGTTATGCTTTCTAAGAAAAAGTTGATGAGATCTTTGAACCTGTAAAACATTAGCACTCTGTATCCTTGAAAACCAGGCCCACTTAAAATTATAGGCAGAAAAAGAGAATGGTGGTTTCTATCCACATACACGAGTAAAGCCAATTTGTCACCTAGTGAATGATCTCATTGTTTTCTCCTGCATATAAATTTTACTAAATGATTTTTTTAAAAGGAAAGAAAAAAACTAATATTTTTAAAAGAATGAAGTCTGTGAAAGAAAAGGGAAAGTAAAAAAATAAAGAGAAGGAAGATAGAGGAGGAAAAAATATCACAGGGAGAAAGTTTTCTTATTTTTTAACATTTTTAATTAATAAAAATGCATTTAAGGTATAGGTCAAAGGTTTTTTACGTATTTGTGTGTGTGTTCTTGGTGTGTGTGTGCACATGCGTATGGATCATGGAGGACAACATTGCTGTCATCCTCAGGAACACCATCTATCTCTTTTGGATCAGGGTGTCTCTCACTGGCCTGAAGTTCACCAATTAGGCTCAACTGACAGCCGATTAAGCTCCATCCTGTCTGCCTTCCTAGCCCTGGGATTGCAAACACTTACTACCATGCCTGGCACATTTATATAGTTTCTGGGGATTGAGCTCGGGTACTTGAGCTTTCAAGGCAAGCACTTTACCAACTAAGCCAATCTCTAGCTTGTGTGTGTGTGTGTGTGTGTGTGTGTGTGTGTGTGTGTGTGTGTGAAAAATGACTTCTTAAGGAGTTCATTTCAGTGTAGTGGTCTCATCTTGGTTGTTTGTTCATTTGGTGGTTTTGTTTGTTTGTTTGTTTGCCCTTAAAAGCTAACAAGTGGAATGTGTTAGATCTACAGCTTTCTGGTTGTGGGGTAGTCAAGATTTGCCTAGTACTGTACCTTGAAATTGGTAGAAGACAATATTTGCTGAACAACTGATAGCTTTACGGTTATCTAAGTCTTCTGTGTTCTTTTCCCTGTGTCTTACCAGTTAATTAGGAAAATACAATTAATGTCCTGGATGTTAGGAACTAAAACTAAGGTGATTAGAATATAGACTTGGATTTGGTGATTGAAAAGAGAATCAAATCTAAACTTTTTAAAAAGAGAATGATTTTGTTTATGTGACATCTTGATTTGTACATCAAATGAATTTGGGGGGGAGGGTTAAATTTGAGTTTTTTAAATTAGTTGGTTTTTACTCTTAGGTAGCATGCCTGTGTGTGTGTATTTATTGTTTTCCTATCTTGATATATACCATTCCCTCACTTTAGAGAAGCTGTATCTCACAGTTTGAATGGCTTGTTTTAAGTGTCTACTTTAGGCCTTAGGTCACAATTTATTTCCTCTCAAAACTGTCCCATACTTTAAAATGCCTTATGTGAACCTGTCTGTTGTATTCCTTTCCACTATGTTGCAAGTACCTAGCATGAAACAGCCAGGATCTTATGGGTCTTATTTACACAGTATCTGCAGCTCTTTATATAATACACTGGCACATGGTAGAGACTGGATAACTATTATGAAGTGAATGAATTACCTGGAGATAGATATAGTTGCTATTTGCATTTCTCCTTTACCCAGTTACACAATTGGACAAGAGGGAAAAGGCAACTAACATTGTTCCTTCCTCCTCCTTATGCCCAGGTCAGTCAGTGTTAGACCACTACACTTAAATTAACAGCATTATGCACTCATCAGCTTGTTAGGTGCATTGTTTGGCAGTATGAGAATAAAGAAATTTCAGTGGGGAAATGTATTGTGTTAACATAAATCTCTAATTTTTATTTCAACTAGGTGGTTCACAGAGACTTGAAGCCTAGCAACATTCTTTATGTGGATGAATCTGGTAATCCAGAATCTATTCGAATTTGTGATTTCGGCTTTGCAAAACAGCTGAGAGCGGAAAATGGTCTTCTCATGACTCCTTGTTATACTGCAAATTTTGTTGCACCAGAGGTAATTGTGAGAGAGTGTGCTTGCTCTATTTGGGTATATTTAAGAACTCATTTATATCGTTAATATAGACAGTTAATTATTGTTTAATTGAAGAATCACTGAACTGATCATTGAAATAAAATGCCAGCCCTTTATTTCCCTGTTTAATGCTTCGATGACATCTGGTTGCCTACAGGAGAAAAATCTAAATTCTTCTTTCTCTAGTATCCTCTTCCTGAAGTTCTAGCTACTTTTTACTCCTTTGCCTTTCATTAGCACTGTTCTGTCCTGTTGTTTTGTTCTGAGACAGGGTCTCAATTCTGTACCCAGCTTGGCCGTGAACTTGCAGTGATCCACCTTAGCCTCCCAAGTTCTGAGATTGCAGATGTGAACCACCACACACAGCTGTGTCCTTTGCTTCTATTTTTGACTGTCCTCTGCCTCTTCTCTTTGCCTACAGCCATCTTACTTGAAGGTCCAATACAAACTAGCTAACTCTCTCCCTATATCAAGAATTATTGGAGCTCAAATTATACCTCAGTGATAGAGTACTTTCCTAACCTACAGGAAACCCTGGATTTGATCCCCAGCTCCACAAAAATGAATAAACCATGTATTTATCTCAATATCAGAGTCTTTATTAACATGATTTTGTTATAATACTTACATTGAATTGTTAACTATATGTTGATTTCCCCTGCTAGATTCTATTTTTTAAAGAAATTGATCTTTTTCAAAATTGGTCATAGTGCATGCCTAATAATAACCAGTGATAATGATTAAATGTTTGAGTGAATCAAATAATATATGAATTAGTAGGTTTAGCACTGTATCATTTATATGAGGTTACATGTGTTCTTAAAAGTATTGTTATTTGCCAGGCATGAAAGGCATGCCTGTAATCCTAGTACTAGGGAAGCTGAGTATATGATCAAAAGTATATACAATCTGCCCTGACTACATGGGAAGCTTGAAGCTAGCCTGGGCTATAGAGTGAAACTCTGTCTCAAAAAGTATTATTTATAGTCATTTCTATAGCTCCATTCAAAATAGAAATTCATTAAGATAAGAAACCTGTCAGGTGTGGTAGCACAGACACCTTGACCTTGAATTACAGCACCAAGGCAGAAACAGGTGGAATTCCATGAGTTCTAGGCCAGCCTGGTCTACATAGTGAGTTCCAGGCCAGCCAGAACTACATAGGGAGATTATGTCTCAAGAAGAAATATGTAAAAGAAATTACCCTTGATATGTTCTGTATCCCTCTCTGTACCCACAGCAGTACATAATAAATATTTAAATACCAGTGTTAAATTCATAAATGTATATATGAATTTAACATAATACACATAAATGTATATAATGTATAATGTATATAAGCAGAATGTTCTAATTTGATTACTACTTGGTTTTTGTTGTTGTTTCCTTTTTTAAAAATATTTTTATTCATTTTTACATACCAACCACAGTTCCCTCTCCCACCCCTCCTCCCGGTCATTCCCCCCCTCAACCCCCGCCACCTCTCATTCCCCCTGTACCCATCCCCACATCCACTCCTCAGAAAGGGTAAGGCCTCCCATGGGGGGTCAACAAAGCCTGGTACATTCAGTTGAGGCAGGACCAAGCCCCTCCCTGCTACATCAAGGCTGAGCAAGGTATCTTTCCATAGGGAATGGGCTCTAAAAAGCCAGCTCATGCACCAGGGACAGATCTTGGTCCCACTGCCAGGGGCCCCTCAAACAGACCAAGCTACACAACTGTCTCCCACATGCAGAGGACCTAGTTTAGTCCCATGTAGGCTCCACAGCTGTCAGTCCAGAGTCTGTGAGCGCCCACGAGCTTGGTGTGTTGATTTGGAAAATACAATTCCATTCAATATCTAAATATATCTAAAAAACACCAGTGTGGAGAAGCTGGGAAGATGACTCCAGTTAAGAGCATTTGCTGCTCTTGCAAAGGATCAGCAGCTAACAATCATTTATAACTCCAGTTCCATAGGATCAGACCCCTCTCCTGGCCTTTGTGGTGCACATACAGACAAGCTGGCATATGCACAAATATATAAATTTTTAAATATATTAGTGTGTTAATAATCATCTTTTACTTTTTCTAGGTTTTGAAACGACAAGGTTATGATGCTGCCTGTGATATATGGAGTCTTGGTGTCCTCCTTTATACAATGCTTACTGGGTAAGTGTGTACCATAAGCACTTATTCATCAATATTTTATCTAAATTATGTAGGCTTTTTAAATCCCTATATTGTAATATCGTTCCATGTTTCTCATACTAATATATATATAGTAGTATAATTATATCATATTTATAGCTGTATCCTTTTTTGTTTGTTTGTTTTTTGAGGCGGAGTTTTTCTGTGTAGCTTTGGAGCCTGTTTTGGAACTAGCTCTGTAGAGCAGGCTAGCCTTGACCTCACAGAGATCTGCCTGCCTCTGCCCCACAAGTGCTGAGATTAAAGGCGCGCGCGCACACGCATGCACGCACACACACACACACACACACACACACACACACACACACACACACACACACCTGGCAGCTGTATCCTTTTTTTAATTAGCTTTCCTTTTTTTGTTTTGTTTTTGGTTTTGTGGGGGGTTTGAGACTGGGTCCCACTGTGTTGTCCTGGCTGGCCTGGGACTCGTTATGTATATTAGGCTGGCCTCAGACTCACAGAGATGTGCTTGCTTCTGCCTCTCTAGTGCTGGGATTAAAGGGGTACCACAACACTTGGCTTTAGCTGTGTTTTTAATGTCTTATGGTGTTAAATAAATTTTTCATATTTTTATTCTGATTATGTAATAAACATGCTGTTTTAATATATTATCTTAGACTGTGTCATAACTTAAAATACATATAATATATATTAAGTCTATCTTACTTAGAGTTTCTATTGCTGTGAAGAGACACCATGACCACAACAACTCTTATAATAGAAAGCATTTAATTGGGGCTGGCTTACAGTTCAGATGTTCAGTCCATTATTGTTGTGGTGGGAAATATGGTGGCATGCAGGTAGACATGGTGCTGGAGAAGGAGCGGAGAGTTCTACATCTTGATCCATAGGCAACAGGAAAAGAATGAAATCACACTAGGCCTGGTTTGAGCTTCTGAGACCTCAAAGCCCACCCCCAGTGACTCACCTCCAGTAAGGCCACACCTACTCCAACAATGCCACACCTCCCAATAATGCCAATCCCTATGAGCCTGTGAAGCCATTTTCATTCAAACTACCACAAAGTGTAATTAATATAACCTATTATTTGGCCTATGGAGCTTCTTTTTACTGTCTTTTATTTACTTTGATAGACTCCAATAAAGTATTACATTAACTGAACTACTCAGAATACTTTTAGAAACTATAAATAAATGTAAACATTATTAACTATAAGAAAAATTTTATGCATTGACATTTTGACTTTATTATAATCTAGTTACACTCCATTTGCAAATGGTCCTGATGATACTCCAGAGGAAATATTGGCACGGATAGGTAGCGGAAAATTCTCACTCAGTGGTGGTTACTGGAATTCCGTTTCAGATACAGCAAAGGTATGTGTGACTTTTATTGTGGGATATTTAATCACACTGTGAAACTCCAAGACTATGTAAATAAAATTAACCTTGGATCAGGGGGCAGAGCCAGAGACTAGACAGGAATTAGCCATAGAGAAGACAGAGGAGCCAGGAAGACAGAGAGACACATAGGAGGGAGTAGAGAGGGACTTAGAGATTCCTGGTCTTTTTGGTTTGGGACGAATGGAGTGATGCTTCTCTTGCTGGATCTCTGGCCAAAAAGGAAGGTCAGCTAGTTGCTTTTCTGTTTCTCTGATCTAGCAGGTTTTCACTGCAACATCTGACTCCCGAGTTTTTATTGATAAATAGAATGATAGAGACTTAGTTAAAACCTACATTTGGCAGCTGAGGCTGAGCCAGTGCCAGCAGACCTGAAATCCTCCCCTCTCCCCCCCACATACACGGGGGAGGCCCCCAGGGTAGCAGCAGGGGGGCCACAGAGCCCAGACAATAGTTAAAATATCAGTAGATTCAGGTGTGGGCCCCTAAGCTGACAGAAAAAACATCAGACTTCCAATTACATGGCTGTTTCACTTTGTTTTGTTATTGGGACTAAGAATTGAGCCCAGGACATCATATATGCTAAATACACATTCTACCACTGAACTATTATACCCTCAGCCATATTATAGACTTTTTGACAGGGGAATAAGGTGTTTGATATGTGTGCATGTTTTTCAGTGAACAGATGGATATGTGCAAAAAGATGTGAAGTACGAAGGAAATTTTTGGGTGGCCATGCAACTTGAGTTGAGGGGTGTTGTTTGATTGCTTGCTTGCTTTGAGATGGGTTCTCTTAGGGATCTAGGGCTCACCAATTAGGCTACACTGAGCCCCAGAGATCTACCTGCCTCTGCCTCCCCAACTCTGAGATTACAATGTATGCAGCAATGCTCAGCTTTTTCTTTGGGTACTGGGGGATCAAACTCAGGTCCTAATGCTTGTACAGTGTTCTAGTTCTTCTATTGCTATGATAAACAGTATGACCAAATCAACTTGAAGAGGCAAGAGTATTTGACTTAACACTTTCTGACCACAGTCCATCACTGAGGGAAGCCATGGAAGGAAGTTGAATCAAAAACTGAGGCAGGGGGCCGGGTGGTGGTCCATGCCTTTAATCCCAGCACTCGGGAAGCAGAGCCAGGTGTATCTCTCTGCAAGTTCGAGGCCAGCCTGGTCTACAGAGCAAGATCCAGGACAGGCACCAAAAACTACACAGAGAAACCCTGTCTCGGGGGGAGGGGGGGGGGAGAGAAAAAAAAACTGAGGCAGAATCCATGGAGGAATGCTACTTACTGGCTTGATCAACCTGCTTTCTTTATATTTTTTTTGTTTTTGGGGTTTTTTTTTTTTTTTTTCTTTTGAGACAGGGTTTCTCTGTGCAGCTTTGTGCCTTTCCTGGAACTTGCTTTGTAGCCCAGGCTGGCCTCAAACTCACCGAGATTCACCTGCCTCTGCTTCCCAAGTGCTGGGATTAAAGGCGTGCGCCACCACCGCCCAACCTGCTTTCTTATATAACCCAGGACCACCTGTCCAGGGATGGCACTACCTACAATACACCGGGCCCTCCCACACCAGTCATTAATCAAGAAGTGTGGGGGCTGGAGAGATGGATCAGTGTTTGAGAGCACTTTGTTGCTCTTGTAGAATACCTGGGTTCAGGTCCCAGCATCCACATGATGGCTCACAACCATCTATAATTCCAGTTACAAGAGATACAGTGCGTTCTCCTGACCTCTAGAGGCCCAAGGTATTCATGTGGTATACATACATACATGCAGGCAAAACACTCATATACATAAAATAAGTAAATCTAAAAAAGAAAATATTGTTCCATAGACAGGCCCACAGGCCAATCTAATGGAGGCAAATCCTTAGTTAAGGTTCCCTCTTACAGCCAGGTGGTGGTGGTGCATGCCTTTAATCTTAACCAGCATTTAGGAGGCAGGGGCAAGCCAATCTCTGTTTGAGGCCAGCCCCGTCTATAGAGCAAGTTCCAGGACAGCCAGGACTGTTACACAGACAAACTCTGTCTCAAAAAAACAAAAAACAAAACAAAAGAAAAAAATTCCCTCTTCCCAGGTGACTCTAGTTTGTGTCAAGCACTGTACTGACTGAAGTATTTCCCTAGCTCCTATTACAAGTGTTTAAGAAAAAAATATTTTTCATGATCCATGATGAGAAGAAACACTAACAGAAGTTTTTGTTTATAAAGTAGTATGTTGAAGTGATATTACCAAACATCTTAAATTCCAAAAAGGACTATTTATCATGTTTCTTTCCTAGAGGACATTGGTTTGGCCTTATTGTCTATACATTATCATCTTTGTCTTTACAAGCATGATGAATAATAATGATGGAAATCTTTAAAACTTGTCCATCTACCGTGTGCCTCATACTGCACTTGACCTCATAAGAACCTTGTAAAATAGATGGTAATAGCCCCATTTCACAGAACAAAAGCAAGGACTAGAGCTTTAGTACAGACTTGTGTATAGTTGCACACCAGGTACATGTGAGCACTTGAAACTCACACTGCAGAGTCCTTGTTCCCTAAAAGAACTGTACTGTGTCCTCATTTTGATTTGTTACAAACAGGGTCTCATCCTTATCACAAGTCATAATAGCCTGGTTTATAGCCTGGTTGCTGGAAATCATTCAGAAACCCTTGGCTCTAGAAATGCCATTCTTAGACTAACACTGCTTTCACTTAAATCAGAGAAAGTTCTTTTTCTTTAAAGAAGTAAACTTTTCCAGGTCAAATGAGAGAAATACAGAAGAGACTGAAGAAACATTGGTAAAAATGCTCACTGACTTTCCTTCGGAATGGAAGCTCGAGTTGAGGTGATTGTAAATAGAATCCATCCAAAAAGTTCATAGGTTCTTTTAGATAGAGCAGAAAGTTCAATTAGCCAGTTGAATTGATGTTTAGATATGTGGCTTTTAACTGTGTTTAAAATTAACATGTTAGACTAAAATTAACATGTGTAGCTCAGCAGTGGAGCATGTGCTCTGCAGCCATGAGGCCCTGGGTGAGCCCCAGCACCAAAAATAAAAAATAATGTTAGCCTTTCTTTTTCTAACAGTAAAATTTGTCAAAGCTGATACTTTATTTTTCTGGGTACCTGTTTCCTTCCTAATTTTCCTTATTGAGCACCTAGATATGTTTAATAATAATATGGAAAGTCTGAAGAGCAAAGGTATGGCAAAGATAGAATTCTTGATCTCAGAGAACTCACAGTCTGGCACAGAGACAGCACAAAATGTGCAGTACAAGATTGACTGTATTAGTGCAGTTTTTGTGCTAAAGAAGATTACAGATGATACTGGACAAGAAAGCAGTGGGAGATCTTTCCAAGCAGCTGAGGAGGCTATAAAAAGTTGTATTCTATCTCATGCTGAGGGAGCTCAGTGCGTGCCAGTTAGGTGGTGATGGGAGCATGAGAACAGCAAGTGCCTCCAGACTGGTCATTTGATATGACTCCTACAGCATGCACAAGCAAAGCTGCTTGATGAACTGAATTGTAAATAGCTGTGTGCCTCATACTTGGGATTATTGGCTTACTCTGGGTGGAAAGTTTAAAAAAAGAAAACTACCAAACTAGCCAAGTGTGGTAGTGCACATGCTTTTAATCCCAGCACTTGAGAGGCAGGCATATCTCTGAGTTTGAGGCCAGCCTTGTCTACAGAGAGAATTCCAGAACAGCCAGGGCCTCACAGAGAAACCATCTCAGAAGAACAAAAAGAACAAAAGAAAACTACTAAGCTGTGTGTAATGATCAGATTTTCCATTTTTCACTCTATGGCACAGTTATTTTCATCCACGGAGTCTGCCACAAACTGTCAAGATCACATGAGGTATATGAAGAAATGTTACCCATAACCAGAGTACCAGAACTTACACATCACGTGCTTTTTCTCGTCATTTAAAACTAGTTAAAGTTATCTCTAGTCCTTTGCATTCATTTGCACTCCAGAATGCTTTTTTTTTAGTGAAAGATGAGATTAGACACAAATATAGAGCAAAAAATTATCTCTAACTCAGAGCCTGTCTTATAAATTCCATGCAATTACAGTAACTTTTGCTCCTGTATATAGTTAAGACTCCTGATTGTAAACATCATGTAATACTATCATTACCTACAAAATGGAAAAGAGGATTATGTCAGTATAGATGTATCCATTCAAGAACAAGTTGCCTGGGTCGGGCGGTGGTGGCACACGCCTTTAATCCCAGCACTCAGGAGGCAGAGCCAGGCGGATCTCTGTGAGTTCGAGGCCAGCCTGGTCTACAAAGTGAGTTCTAGGAAAGGTGCAAAGCTACACAGAGAAACCCTGTCTCGAAAAAAAAAAAAAAAACAACAACAAAAAAAGAACAGTTGCCTGTGTTGAACGGGCTCTGTTAACTGGCTTGCATTGTTTTACTCACTGCTCACTGACCTAAGATTAGGGATGTTTTTTGTAAGGTTTTATACATTTCAAATCATGAAAGGTGAAGACCAAAATTATAGCAGTTGCAATGGAATCTGAGACAAATGAATGGAAAATTTAGAAGGCAGAGCAGACTTCATAGTTTATTGAACATAAATAAGTAGCAGCTATCAAGCATGCAGTCCACAATGCTACCTCAGGCAAATGTAAGAGAGTGTCTTTCACCAAGTGTTTGGATATGTAAGAAGCTTTGAGATTGGCAGTAGTTGAAGATTTCGGCATAATGAATTTAAAATGCTTATATAATTATAAGATGTTTGGTCATTAGGCAACTGGCCATATGACTGTAGGTCTTAGAAGTCTATGGTGGAGTTTGAAGGAGTTGACCATCTATAGTAGCTAAAGTAATGATTAAGAATGCGATTATCAGAGCATAGTGATAGAAGAACCAAGGAAGGGATTCAACGAAATGCTA
Organism: Peromyscus californicus insignis; assembly: GCF_007827085.1. Taxonomy (NCBI): domain Eukaryota; kingdom Metazoa; phylum Chordata; class Mammalia; order Rodentia; family Cricetidae; genus Peromyscus; species Peromyscus californicus. The sequence continues at coordinate 31,198,045 of NW_026294391.1, read as the reverse complement.
CCATTTAAAGAGAAAGCTAGGCCTAGGGCAGGGGGATATATAGCTCAGTGGTTGAGCTCTTGCCTAATATGTGTAAGGCCTTCCCCAGAACTGTGAGGGAGGGAGGGAGTGCAGGCAAAGTGAGTAGCCATTGAAGGGTTAGCAGTAAAAGAAAGATAAGTTTGAAATGCCTTGGCCCAGTCAAACCCAGAGATGCAATTAAAATTACAATTGAGTTTTGTTTTGTCTCTGGAAGTTTTGCAACATTTACTTTTAGCACTTTGGTTCATTTTCAGAATTTGATAGGAAAGGTCATTTTTTTTCATAGTTTGATTTTTTTAACATATCTTTTATTTATACTTATTTTGTTTGTATAGAGTGTCACAAAGTGTTGCCCAGGCTATCCCAAAACCCCTGGCTTTAATGAATCCTCTTTCAACCTCCCAAGTGGCTAGGACTACAGGCATGTGCCACTGTTCCTGGCCCACTCTTTATTTCCAATTCTGTTCAGTATCTTAGTCCTGTTCTTAGCTGTTAATAATAACCAAGAGAGACTGCAAGTGTCTAAAGCAGAAGAGTAGCTAGAATAGCAACTGCCTAGTTCCCAATATCTAGTCAGCCACCAGGTTCTGTCAAGAAATTTTTTTTCTACCTAGGAGTGATGGTGCATTCCTAAAATCTTAGCACTTGAGAATCTGAGGCAGGAAGATTATGTATTCAAGGTTATCTGTGGTTACTTAGTGAGTTTGAAGCCTGCCTGGGCTATGTGAGACGTCTTCAAACAAAAAAAAAAAAAACTAAATCTCCAGGCTTTTGCCCCTCCAAACTATTATCCCCCAGACTTAAGGAGTATCATCTATCTAAATTTCAAACTTGACTACCTTATCATCTTGCTTTTGTGCTTTATTGTTCTATAGTAAGTCCATATTTGTTAATATGGCTTGCAAAGACCTTCCTCATCTGTCTATTCTCAATCTCTTCCACTTTACTGGCTGCCATGTTCTTCTTGACAGCAAATTTCTACCGTAGCCACATTGTATTGTCAGTTCCTCAATTGTGACATTGTATTAGTTACTTCCTATTGCTGTGATAAAGCCCCATGACCAAGGCAATTTCAAAAGTGTTTAATTAGGCTTGCAGTTTCAGAGGGTTAGAGTCCATGATGGAGCAAAGGCATGATGGCAGGAACAGCAGCTCACATCTCAATGCACAAGCAGTGATACACTTCCTCCAACAAGAGCACACCTCCTAATCCTTAGCAAGCAGTTTCACCAACTGGGGTCTGAGTATTGAAAAATAGGAGCCCATGGGCGCCATTCTCATTCAGACCACCAAAGACATGTTCTCTTGTACCTTAGGGATTTCCTCCAGATCCACTCCTTTTTGTCTACCTGAGATGTTCTGCTTCCTCCATACCTTTTGTTTGTTTGTTTGTGATTTTTTGAGACATGGTTTCTCTGTGTAGCTTTGGAGCCTGTCCTGGAACTTACTCTGTAGACCAGACTGGCCTTGAACTCACAGAGATCCACCTGCCTCTGCCTCCTGAGTGCTGGGATTAAAGGCGTGTGCCACCGCTGCCCTCCTCCATACCTTTTCAAGTCCAGCTCTTGCCTGTCCTTGAGGTCTTACTTTCCTCTTAATCAGTGGTTCTCAACCTGTGGATCATGACCCCTTTGGAGTTGCATATCATATATTTACATTATGATTCATAACAGCAAAATTATGAAATTTTAAAGTAACAATGAAAATAATTCATTGAAGTAGCAATGAAAATAATTTTACAGTTTGAGGTCACCACAACATGAGGAACTATATTAAAGGGTCAGAGCATTCGGAAGGTTGAGAACTACTGCTCTTAAGAGTCACTTTCTACCATCACTCAGGAGACTGAGACAGAAGGATTCCCACAAGTTTGAGACTAGACTGAGCTACGTAGAGAGTACCAGGCTAATTGAGGGTACATGGAAAGACTCTCTCAAAAAAAAGTAACAGTCAAAAGTGACATTTTTGAAGCCATCTCCCAGTTCAGGTCAGGTATCTATGTTCTTCTAGCTGCTCTTGGTACTTGTTCATCCCATCAGAGACTTTACCTTGCTTTATAACTGATTCTTTGTCTCTTCCTCACTGAACTAAAGCTTTGTAAGGCCAGAACTCTGAATATTCTAACCCTCTAGAATTAGAGCAAAGCTAAGAAAAGCTAGAGTAAACTGATCCTTTGCACCATAACAAAACTGTGGTACTCAGGGAAGAGAGAGGGGAGATTGGAGTGTTTTTGTCACAAACTTATCCTAAAATTTGCTTTGTGACAAAAGGACTGCAACCAGGAACTCGAGCATCATCATCATAAAAGCTGAACAAGAATGCTGACAATATCAAGCATCATAGAAGTAAGAGAGAAGCAAAGAATTAACCTTGTCTTATTCTTCTCCTTCATCTGATGATAGGACCTGGTATCAAAGATGCTTCATGTAGATCCTCATCAGAGACTGACTGCTGCTCTTGTGCTCAGACATCCTTGGATTGTCCATTGGGACCAATTGCCACAATACCAACTAAACAGACAGGATGCACCACATCTCGTAAAGGTGAACAGCCCTATATCCAGTCATTGCTTTCTCTCTGGCCTCCAGGATAGACATAGCCAGCTGAGCCTCCAGGAAACCTGTCTCCATGCCCCAAGCAACTTTCCCTTGCATCTTGTTTATAAGTTCTTTGAGGGCATGGTGACACAAGGCGTATCAGAATGTCAGTAATTAAGTTAGCTTAAGGGAAACTTTTGCATTTTTGTCATTCTGTGTACATAAGTGTTCACTATCAGTAGAGATAGAATCTATGAATTTTTCTAAATGAAAGATCATGGTTTACAGCCTCTCATATTACAGGGTTGTAAAGACAAATGATCCTAAGAAAAATGAGGACTGCTCTATTTGAGCCCCTCCCTGTCCTTTCTCATACAAAATTTTAACCTCTCACATTGGCCTCAGTTTTAGTTATAATCTGAAAATTTGACCACAGGTTATTCTCGTTATGAGGCTGATAAAGATCTATATCATTTACATTATGAAAATCCCAGGGTGGGGGGGACATAACATTTATTTCATATTTGTATACATGTCATTTTTGTTGTAACCTTTCTTTGCTTTTCTCAGGGTGCCATGGCAGCTACATACTCTGCTTTAAATCGCAATCAGTCACCAGTTTTGGAACCAGTAGGCCGCTCTACTCTTGCTCAGCGGAGGGGTATTAAAAAAATCACCTCAACAGCCCTGTGAAGTGACCTCAGTGAGATATTTGGTACCATGATGTAAGCTGATAGCACAAGTTCTGGCGACAGGTAGCACATACCTGAGAGACACCTGCAAGCACACACTGTCCCAGCTGGTACCCATAATGCTGCTGCTCCTGCTGTTCCTGCTTTCATCTCTTCTCGCTTTAATTGATTCTTAGCAAGTTAGATTTTCCTGGAGCTTCGAAATGAAAATGGAAACATGATGAAGATATAATCACTGAATCAACACGAAAAATAATGAACACATGAATACCACCTAAAATACACTGAATAAAAGTACTCTTCACCATATAGCATTATTTTTATAGGAAATATTTCATGTCCCCTAAATATTCTTTTGTTAGTTATAGGGATGGACAGTTTATGTTAAGCACTTAGCTTAAACAATCCGTTTATATTAGCACTGTATCCCTTGTGCCATCCAACATTTTGTATGTTTTTGTAAACAGTTCATATACAGTACATTTCTGTACTGATTTCTTTAATGTATACATGCCTTGTTTAACTTGGAGTCTATTAATCAATTGACTATTAAATCTGGATAAATAGTTCACCTGGATTAACAGTATTGTTGGGAAACCTTAAAGATGGCCAGACTGATTGAACAGCTGTTGAATGTAATTCTCTCAAATTGTACATATCCTCCTCCATCTGTTTCACTGGTTTGTTCATTTGTTTCTTCAAGTCAGGTGCTCTGTCAGACTAACCTAAAGAGCTGTTAATGGTAGAGAAAGTTGTTGTGTGTGTGGCATGAAATCAAGAATACACCTATGAAGTTAATCCATATACTTTGTGATTTCTTAGGGTTTCCTTTCCTTAATTAAGGAAGTAATCCTTGAACTTTTAACCTTACATAGTGCTCATACTTAGTATTTGGCATATCATTTGAAATCTTGCCAACATACATCAAAGGCCTTTAAAAAATCATATTAAAGAAATTGGAAAAAGAAAATTTAGCAATTGATAATTAAAGCCTTACTGGATATTTCATGTTTAAATAGGTATTCTATATTAAACACTAATTTGAATGTAATAAAGGCCACAGGCCTCCATATGAAATTGGATTTAAACTTTATTATTCTAGAGAATAAAATATTCTTGGCCAAACAGTATCTGTTCTAACCTGAAGTCATAGCTGAGGCAGGCTCAATGACTGATCAGCACTGACTGTTTTCTGAATCCCTGCTGATGGTTTATAGCCATATGATGTTTCCTTTGACTTCAGTAGTGACCAGTTTTCATAATGGCCCCTGGCTCTGCTTCATGTGCTTCAGGATCTACATCTAACTTGCTGGTTTCCAATTTTATTTGACAAAAGAAACTTCTATACCCATCATTACCCATATCTTTGTCACACTACCCAGTGTACGTTAATATGTGTTGTAAAAAACATGAGCAAAGAAAAAAGTGATTTAGCTTACCTCATCAGGAATGTGCCCCAGTAGATGTGAGTCACTTACTGAGCTGCGTACATCAGAAATCTTCTCACTTAGAGTACTAGCCCAAGAGTGTGGTTTTTGCAGTTCATAAAAGACACTTGTCATTCCTTATCTTCTCTGCTACTAAAGAGAAAGAGAAAATCTCCAACACCACCTTTGCCCAAGCAACATGAAATGATGATTGCATAGAAACCAAATGTAGGGTTATCTTCTAAATAAAAAGTACACATTAGGAGGATGCCAGAAGTTCTACATACCAACTACTGAAGTTCTTGAGTATATGGATGCTAACTATTCAAAGTTGCTTTCCATTGCCTGGCAAGAAAGCCTTTGCCCCCCCCCCCTCTTCTATTCAGTGTGTCAGATTCTCCCATTTATCCTGTCTCTCATTTAGTTTTTCCTTATAGCACCATGCTGCCTTTCTTTCATATTATCACCAAAAGGAGCTAAAGTCAAAATTATGTAATTTTAGGGCAGTCCTATACTATATTATGATGCCAAATTTATTTCCTTTAAGAATTGCCTTCCTTATCTAGTCAAACTGCTAGTTTTATTGGAGAAATGAAGATTTCCCCAATAGATTCACAAAACTGAAGGCTTCCTACTGACAAAACAGGTTAGGAGCATAAATTACTTCTTCTGTGGCTCTAGTGTTCACATTGTCTTAGGGCAAACATGGCCGACAATGTAGTGCTTGTGCTGGGTTAGCCTTTCCATTTATTTCACAAAGTCTATTTCCTATAGGCCACTGTACTTACGGGATTAAGGCTCCTGAAGTCTTCTGCCTTTCACCCATTGCTGCCAGTTTTGGGGGCTTATCCCAGAGTTGTCAGCTCTGCTTTTATGTTTCACTGAAAAAGGAACTAAACTGACAGGACTCTTTTTACAGACATCTCTTGGTTTATGATGCAAAATAACATCCCAAGCAATAGAAATGTGTTTAACATAGCCAAGCATATACTGGAAACTATGAATTAAAATATGATGTGTTTTGCATCTTCCCTTTCAAGTGATGATATTAAATTAAGGTAAGTTTTTTGTTATTTTTTGTTTTGTTTTGCTTTTTATGAATCATTTCAGCTCCTTCTGTTTAAAAAGGTATCTTCTAAGTGCATTAATGCCTTGAATTTAACAGATGTAATGTAAATCTGTTTTTAACAAGCAACTCCAAAACTCTAAAAATAATTTTGGCAAGCCCCAAAGTCAAGATGCTGTGAAGCTGGCATACAGAAGAGTAAGTTCTGAGTGTCTAGAGAGAGGATGTAGGGTATGTGTGGTAGTTTCCACATTTCACATGCATTACTCTCCAAAGGACAGGTTGGGAGGATCAGCCATTTTCCATCTGTTCTTTAGACATGGCTTCTGTTGGGATCAGAAGACATCAAGAGAAGTGGGGGTGTCCTTAAAGCTGTGCCCATACCCTCAGTCCAAGAAGGATTGGAACAGAGAGTAGGTGCAGAGGCTTCAAGAAAAGGCATGTATTTGATAGGAAAAGGACCAGAGTAGACTCATCCTGGGATGATAGTTAGCCAAAGGCTTTCTAGACTTCAGGACCTTGGTATAGTTGTTCTTATTCACTGTGGAAGCCAGTAATACACATCTCAACATGACTTCGATAGTCTCCAGTCCCTGGCTTTTATGAATTACCTACAATATTTCAGGTTTTTCTGTATTTTATAAGTCCTTAGTGTGGTGATGAGAATTTGAGACTTGTGAAAGTACTCAGCTCTGGAACATAAAGGATCAAAAAAGGTCTATTTTCTGTGACTCACAAAAACAATGGATTCCATGGCTGATCTTGGTGCTTAAACCAGGAGGGTCCAGTCTAACTCTATCTGTCCCTCTGCAAGATCCAACTCCATGTGACTAAACTGGATGTATACTTTGAGCCTTATTTAATTCACAGAGAAGTTGACTTAATTCAGTGTTTTTATTTCAATTAATGAAAATAGTCCTCTTTTCAACCCCAGGTTGCTTACATTTTGCTGATCTCCCCCAAGTGACCATTGGTGGAGACCAATTAATGAAGGAATGAATTCAGTTTCTTGAGACTGTGGTATTCTCCAGAGCCACACTTAACCACTTTTTCCACTGAAGAATCTACACAGTGATAATGCCCAAATATGGATGGCCAAGAAGAATTTGTATCTACAGTGTGCTTTGTGTGTTTTTGACACTGCTGTATTCTGTGTTGCCAAGTGACTTGTAACTAGTTCCAAAGTGACAGTTCTCAAAAATTCTAGTAATTAAGTCAACTTAATTTTCGTAAACCTGGTGTCATTATAGGTCTCACATTTACCACTTTTTGTCAGTCTTTTACCTGTTCATAATGGGCATAGCAAGGGTTGGGATGAGAGCCTACTTTCCTACCTCTTAAGGCACTTTCCTCATTGTTTTGCCATATACCTTGAACTGCATGATAAACTGTTGAAATATCATGACTTTTCCCAGAGCAACTAGCAAGGTGTATGATGTTTTGACTAGATATTAGTGGAAAGGAAAACTTAGAGATTTAAGTCCAGATATATGAACCTCAAGAAAATGTCTTCTAGCACATACCATTTAAGTACAGTATATGGAAATGTATTTGAGAAGAGAGTCACTATAATAGTTCTCTCTAAGTAGATTAGTTCAATGTCCAATGAAAGTGAACATCTTTATTCCTATATTACTATCGTACTGGATGAACTGTATACTGAGTTTTTCAAACAAGTATTTAAAGTAGAACATTTAAGTACAAAGCAAGGGCATGAGGATAAAGACTTGGGTTGTGTTTCTGTAAGTGTAGTTTACCATATAAAGCTTTGTTTTTTAATTTAAAAAAGGTTTCAAAGTATTGTCATTCATTAGCCTACTTAATGATTATGAGTGATGAGTGTATAACTCAAAATCATATACATGTATTAGTTTATCTTAACTTTTTCCCTAAATAAAAAGGGAAGGTATACACCTAAAAGATGTAATTATTTTGCATTTTTGGCCATGGGTGGGAATGGGGTGGGTATCTACTTAAGCAGTTTTTAAAAAAGAAAAAAAATCACAAATATTTTTCTACTGTTATATATGATCTTACTTTATACTAGTTTATCTCTAGTAAGGCATGCCAGAAGCTCAAGCAAGGTACCATATCAAGGGTTCTAATGTGTTGTACCTTTTATTGGTGGGTAAATAGCATAGATGCTTGGCACGGCTGCCATAGTTATGAACTGCTTGTAAGGATCAGATTTCACTGAGTATTTTAAGTTGTTTTACTTAAGAGTTCAATCTGGGAAGTTTGCAAATCATACTATTAATGTGTAATCTAAGCTCTTTCCAATGTATCCATGAATAATCCTGGAACAATATTGCTTGTATTCCTGTCAAAGAACAGGTTTTGTAATCTTTAAAAGAAATGGAAATTTATATAATAAAGTTTCAAGTAAACCATGTATGTTCCTTTTATCAGATTATTTTAGTTATATAATTAGACCTTAAATATAAATATTTCTCTCCAAATTATATTTATGAAATTGTATTGGTAGAATTTAAAACAGGACTATTTCTAATTTAATAAGTGCAAAATAATTTTTCTATGCATCATCTTAGACTCATGTGAGCCAAACATCTTCCCAACTATCAGGCCGGGCACAAATGAAATAATCTTTTTCATGGAGAAGTCCAAAACTACCAGACTTGGCTCCAAAACTGCCCTTCTCCTTTGTTACCTTAGTTATCCTTTGGATTTCCTTTGCTATCCAGAGTGAACCTTGTAACCTCAGAGTTGATCACCCAAACTTCTTTCTCGGATGCATCCTGAATTTTCTTACATCCTTGCTTTTGTACTGTACCCACTGAGCAAAACTCCAGTATTTGCTGTTTGGTTAATTCTATATACATTTCTGGATATTGTATGAAACCATTCAATTATGCAAATGGCCTGCAAGTTTCTGTTTTCTAATTGCACTTAAATCCTTATAGTATTTGTCCATCGTTTTTCCTTATTGAAATCCATTCTCCCGTTATTTTTATTTTTTTTATTTTTTATTTTTTTTTTTTTTCCAGAGCTGAGGACCGAACCCAGGGCCTTGCGCTTGCTAGGCAAGCGCTCTACCACTGAGCTAAATCCCCAACCCCTCCCGTTATTTTTAAATAAAAATGTTTGTTGGGGAGAGTTAGAGGTGTTTTAGTTTAGTTTGGATTTGGATTTTAGAAACAGGATTTCACTCTGTGACTTTGGTTGGTCTGCAACTGAGTATGTAGACTATCCTGTCCCCAAACTTGGGGCAGTCATCCTGCCTCTGCTTCTGAAGTGCTGGGATTACAGGAATGTACCGATACACTCAGCTGCCATTTCTTTTCAAAATGTTTTTATTGAGATACAATTCATGTACCATAAAGTTTACACATTTAAAATTTACAATCCAGTGTTTTCAGCATATTTACAGAGTTGCATGGCCATAATGATAGCTTAGTTTTAGAATATGTCATCATCCCCAAAGAAGCTATCCTACTTGAACCCACCACAGCTGTCTTGCTTGGACAATCGTAAATGTCCACATGATTCTATTTCTTCTTTTGTCTCATACACACATTCTTTTTTTTTTTTTTTTTTTTTTGGTTTTTTTTTTTTGGTTTTTTGAGACAGGGTTTCTCTATGTAACAGCCCTTGCTGTCCTGGAACTCGCTTTGTCGACCAGCCTGGCTTTGAACTCACTGAGCTCCACCTTCCCCTGCTTCCCAAGTGCTGAGATTAAATGTGTGCACCACCACCGCCTGGCTCATACAGCCATTCTTAACACACAAGCCAAAATGATGTATTTAAAATCTACCAAGGGTTCCAAGTGATCTGGTCTCCTTACATCTCTGATCTTGATCTTCTCCCTCCCAAACTGCTCCCTGGCTTGCTTTGTTCTAGTTTGTTATCTGTTGGGATAAGTGCCATGACCAAAAGCAACTTGGGGAGGGAAGTGTTTGTTTAGCTTAAATGTCCTGATCATAGTCATCATAGTGGGAAGTCAGGGCAGTAGCCGAAACCGAGACCACGGGAGAATGCTGCTTACTGACTTGCTCTCTATAGCTCGCTCAGCCTGCTTTCTTCTAACTCCAAAACCACCTGCCCAGGTGGCATAACCCACAGTGAGCTAGCTGACTTGTCCTACATCAATTGTTAATCAAAATGCCCCACAAACATGCCCACAGGCCAGTCTGATGAAGGTAATGCCTCAGTTAAGATTCTCCTTTCCCAGGTAGCTCTAGTTTGTGCCAAGTTGACAAAAACTAAGCAGCACACTGGCCTTGGTCCTTCTTGAACATTGCAAGCATAGGTGCTGCAATGAGGCTCTTGCCTTTCCTGTTTTCTCTGCCTAGATATTTCAGGCCAGATGTCCACATGATTCACCTCTTCCTCAGTGATTCTGATTATCAGATGTAGGAACCTTGCTAAAGGAATAAAAAAAAAAACTGGTTTTCTCCTATGAGGTTTTACATCAAGTACTTGACTTTTAAACATGTAGCTATATACCTGGGATCTGATTACTCGTGTACTAGGCATAATTGCTAAACTCCTAACATATTGCATTAATTTCTGTGATGAGAAAACTGAGGCTTACAAAGATGATGTAACTATCTAAGATCACAGAGTAAGTTTTGTAGAATCACATTTAAACTCAAGTCTCTATAAACTCCAGAGCCCAATTATTTGGACTTTCAGCCAGGCATTGATTGTAGTTCACTACTGCAATCTTAGCACCATAGAGATGGAGGAAGACTGGGCTACACAGCCCTGTCTCAAAAAAAGTGTAAGTTGCAAACAACTACAAATGAAAAGAGAAAATCAGAACTTTCACTCACCTGTCATTTTTCATTTTTTGAGACCAAGTCTCGCTGTATTTGTAGGTATATGTAGATCAGGATGGCACACGCCTTTAATCCCAACACTCAGGAGACAGAGCTGGCAGATCTATGAGTTCAAGGCCATATTATATACATATAATTTAATCACTATTATAATTAATAGTGCTGGGATTAAAGGTGTGCACTGGCATGCCCAGCTTTCCCCGTTTTGTTTGTTTTAGAAAGGGTTTTTCTGTGTAACAGCTGTGGCTGTTCTGGAACTCACTCTGTAGACCAAGTTGATCTCAAATTCACAGAGATCCACCCACCTCTGCCTCCTGAGTGCTGGGATCAAGAGCATGCACCACCACTACCTAGCAGCCCTGTCACTTTTAATTACACTCTGAGAAATACATCTGTTGATGAGTTTCTCAACCTCAGTTCTATTCTTGTTTTCTCATTGGATAATCCTTCACTGAGGGCAGGAGATGTAGAATGTTTAACATTTCTGGTCTCTACTCAGATATCAACATCATTGATTCCTTCCTCCACTTGTGATAACCAGAACTGTCTCCAGACACTGCCAAATGTCCACAGTCCAGAAGTACTGTTAGATGATTATACCTTTATTTCTCTGTCATTTAGTCTCCCTCCCTATAGAGACAATGTTAAAACACTGATGTTTCCAGAAAGATTATTTAAAATAAGCCTACTTTTGCTGGGCAGTGGTGGTACAAGCCTTTAATCCCAGTACTCAGGAGGCAGAGCCAGGCAGATCTCTGTGAGTTCAAGGCCAGCCTGGGCTACAGAGCAAGTTCCAGGACAGGCACCAAAACTGCAGAGAAACCCTGTCTCGAAAAAAAAAAGACAAAAAAAATAAGCCTACTTTTAAATTTCTACATATTATTACTGGAATGGGGGGTATGTATGGTGGTCAGAGGACAATTTTGTAGCGTTGGTTCTCTCTTTCCACACTCACATTGGTTTCAGGAACTGAACTCAGGTTGCCAGGCTTTCCTGGTAAGTGCTTTTACCTACTGAGTCATCTTGCCGGCCTAAATAAGCCTGTTTTGAAGTGAAGCTATTTGCTCTGAGTAGCCATGCAGTTATTCCTTGGTGGGACTGCCAAAACAAAGAACCAGAGAATGGGTAATGGGTTGTTTAAATGTTGTGTTGTTTTGTAATCAGAGTCTCACTACATTCATAGCCCAGGCTAGTCTGTGTTATGCCCAGATCGAGGGGACTCCCCCAAAAGACCACAACAGAGACCAAATCCCATATGTAAAAGCAAAGAGCCTTTATTCAACCTCGAGCTTGGTCTGTCTGTCTGTCTGACTCAGCTGTGAGAGCAGAGAGCTCCAAACCTGGGCAGGGTGGGTTTTTTTTTTTTATCGTAACAGAGGTTGGGGTGAGGGGATTTCCAGGGTTCAGGACCCTGATTGGCTGACATTTGTCTAGGGGGTATCTTGATAAAAAGAGGAAATAGGTCTGTGCTAGGCTCATGGACATCTATCGATCTTATCTAATCTGAATGGTTGGACTGGTTGGGATGTCAGGTTCTTCCCCTTAGATGCTGGTGGATCCCTGGGTGGTGTCAGCTTATGGCTTTTCCTGGATTGGGGTGTTGCCTGCCAGCAAACCTGTCATGGCAGCTGTGTGGTCAAGCTGTTTTGGGCCTCTCCACAGTCTGAAACTATGTAGCCTAGCTTTTCCCCAAACTTGCAGCAATCCTTCCTCAGCCTCACATGTGCTAGAATTATAGGTGTGAACTACCAGGCCTGGTTACTACTTTTACTCAGTTTTGAAGGCTTCAACTCTAAGATCAAGGTAAAGACAAGTCTGATTTCTTCTGAGGTCTCCATGGCTTACAGGTGATTAGTGGCTGGGAAGTGTTCTCCTTTATGCCTAGGTGCTAATTGCCTTTGTTTTGTTTTTGTTTTTGAGACAGGGACTCACTATGTAAAGGCTGGCCTTTAACTGATATATTTACCCTCCTCTGTCTCCTCAGTCCTGGGATTAAAGGCCTGTGTCACCATGCCCGGCTTAATGTCATTTTCCAAGACATACTAACTTGGTGTCAAGTCTAAGGACCTCATTTCAATATAATCACTTCTTTAAAGACCTTACCCCCAAATACAGTCATATACATAGGTATTCGGAGTTAGAACTTAGCGTGAATTGTGGGAGGTTCAGTCCCTAATATCGACTGAGCAACCTACTATATGCAGACATTCTATTAAGTGCTGGTAATAAACAACAGACCTGGCTACAGAAAGTTAGGGAGGACAGATTTTTTTTTTCTGTACCATCCAAATATTCAATTAAAGTTTGGAAAGGGAGGGCATAAGGCCTTCTCCCTTCCCCCTCAGACTTTCCAGCCTGCCTGGGCCAGTAAAAGAGTCATATTAAAACTCAGCTAACTATGAGGTTTATGAGTCTGCAGCCTGTCAAGCTGGGACTTACTTGGCTAGGAGTCAGCAGATGGTGGCCAAGCCAGCATCCTGCACTGCCTCAATTTCCCCTCCACTCCTCCACTGTGACGCAGGGCCCCGGGGCAGCCCCTTCTGGACTTCAGGGCCTCGCTCCACCCACTGCGTGCCCTCCCTTGGCAGTGAGCCCCTCCCCAGCAGGCATCTCCCTTGGCTCCCACCAGAAGGCATCCTCTCGGCCACGCCTGCGCCGTAGGGCTGAGGGAGGGCGGGAGGCCGGCCCCGCAGATGGGGGAGGAGGAGGGCGGGGAGAAGCGCCGTCTGCAGCCGCGACGCCATTTGCCACTGCCAAGCGTGGGCACAGGCGGCTCTCGGAAGCACCGGCGACCAGCCTCTTCCGAGCACGCTTCTCGGCCTCCCGCATAGTCTTCATCGCGCGCGTTTCTCCGCGTCGCCCCTCGGAGTCACCGCCGCTCCTGCCGCCTTCCGGAGCACGGTCCCACACGCCGCCTGCCCGTTTTTGCCGCCATGCCCAAGAATAAAGGTAACGACGCCGGGACCACGGCTTCGCTCCCCGCCGGCGTCCCTGGTCCAGCTCGCGGCCTCGAGGTCATCCCAGGCCGCAGTGACCTTCCTGCCATCTTTCCTTGCCTCTCCTCTGGCTACGTTCTCTGTGTCCTACTCGGGGCTCGGCAGAGGCGCAAGGAAGTTACTCCGGGTTCCCAGTTTGGCTACATTGGGGTGGAGCCGACGCCATTTTTTTGTAGGGCCTCCTGTGTGAGAATGTGGGCTTGTGCCCCTGATTCGCGCCACACCGACCGCGGCGCCAAGGGGACCCGTGGGAACACCTGCCTCGGGCTTCTTGGGCATCCGGCACGTGGGGAGTTAAGCCCTGGGAGCGACTCTGAACTTTGAAAAAGGGTAATGCCCTGCTTGCTTTCGTGCCCATCTGGCACCTCCTGCATAGGCTTCTTTATGGACACTTACTTGATACTGTTGATGCTGCTCCGGAGTAGCCAGTGGTCAATACTTCGATGCATTTTTAAAGTTGTCTCGAGAGAATCACTTTACTCCATGGCTTTACAGGGCTTAACTCGCCCCCACCCCAGAGCACTTGACCCGTTTTAGCCAAGTTTTCCACTTTTGCTTCAGGTCATGTATTTGTTTTGATGGAAAAATAAAAACCTTTGATGTTCCCTCCATCCCGGGAACAAATGTTCTCAAATTATCAGTCATGAGGGTACTTTAATTTGGGATCTCCAAAATGAAGAGCCTAATCTAAGTAAAAATACAGCATTCCTAAGGTCATTCTCATTTTTATATACTAACAGTATTTTGTGATAGTAGATATTTTTGTAGGAACAAATCTATCCTTAGCAGGACCCTACTGCTTTGCTCTGCCCCCAGGCTGAACCCGAACTTAATAGCCGAGACTAACGTTGAACTTGGGATTCTCCTGCTTAAACTTCCCAAGTAGCTGGAATTACAGGCTTGCCGTACTCATTGTCCGTATAACTTCTCAAAAATTGTGCAAGTAAAGATAGTGAAAAACTTGTATTTCCTACAAGAGAGGAACACATTACCCAGCCCTGGGCCAGTCGGTGGTGGCTCATGCCTTTAATCCCAGCACTTGGGAGACAGAGGCCAGTAGAATCTCTGAGTTCCAGGACAGCCAGGACTACACAAAGAAGATAAAAATGAAGTTTTCTTTGTGCAGAAGAGATAGCTTCCTGGTTAAGAGAAACAAAATTAGGCTCCCATACCCACATGGGGCAGCTCATGACTGCCTGTAACTTCAGTTCTAGGGGATCCGGTGCCCTCTTCTGACCCACCTGGGCACTCCATCACACACACATTTTTTAAAACGAAGTCTTTGATAATTCATCCTTGGGACCACCTCCCTTGCCCCATGTCTGCTAGTGTTCTCTTTAATGCTTGAAGGTTGGCCTGGGAGTCTACTGAATTACTCTTTATACCTGTCACTATTCACATTAGCCCTCGGAGTACTTGGTCACAGTTTTGTGAACAAGTTGATTTGAGTCTTGCTGTGTGGCCCAGGCTGACCTTGAATTCACTGTCCCCCACCCCCACCCCACTTCAGGGCCTCAAAAAACAAGGTTGCCAGTTTTTTTGTGTAGCAAGGATTTTTTTTCTTTTTTCTTTTTTCTTTTTTTTTTTTTTTTTTGGTTTTTTTCAAGACAGGGTTTCTCTGTTTAATTTTGGTGTGCCTGTCCTGGATGTCACTGTAGACCAGGCTGGCCTTGAACTCACAGAGATTCACCTGGTTCTGCCTCCTGAGTGCTGGGATTAAAGGTGTGTGCCACCACCGCCTGGTGTAGCAAGGATTTTTACGGATTATCCTGAGAAAAGTGTGATTATAGGTATAATATGTTCAAAGTTTTAAAATTCCTATGTGTAGACTTCCTTATTCTGAGATGGCAACTGGATCACTTCAACAGGTGAGGTGTCTTATTCTCACCTTAATTCTAGTGACAAGATTTCCAGTTCCCATACTAATTGTAAGCCCTAAAAGGATGAGAATGGTGTCAGTCATAATCTCATTGCCTTGATAGCACTTAGCCTAAAAGATGCTCAATAAATACTTGATGGACTTACTCATCTCCCCTCTGGTGACTCCACCCCTAAGTGAATAGTAGGTTCCTCTTTGGTCCCACTGAGACAGAACTTCTACAATAAATCACATCTAGTCACTAGCCTAGTATATTTTAAGAAAGATCCTACCTGGGCTATTTCTCTGAAACACCTCTAAAGAATGAATTTGAGAATTGTGATTGAGCTTAAGAACTAGATAGTCTTTTAGAAAGAAAGTGGGTTAAAAAGAAAAGACTGGTTATTCTGTTTGCTACTGTTTTGTCATACACTCAGGCTTGGTCTCATTTCATTCTTTACTTTTTTATTGCTGTTGTTTGTTTGTTACAGGGTCTCACTGTATAGCCCTGGCTGTCCTGAAACTCACTATGTAGACCAGGCTGGCCTCAAATTTACAGATTGACCTGCCTCTGCCTACCAAGTGCCAGGGTTAAAGTTGTGCCCCAACATATCTGGCCTTCATTCTTTCGAAAGAGAATTTGAAGAGGATTTGATTTTGTGGCAATAAAATAGAAAGGGGAAGAATGTATTGCTTGGGGTTACAGGCAAGCACCACTATACCAATCTTGCTCATTTCATTTGGGGGGTTGGGGGGGGTTCAAGACAGGATTTCTCTGTGTAGCCCTGGCTGTCCTGGAACTCACTCTGTAAACCAGGCTGCTGGCTTCAAACTCACAGAGATCCACTTGGGATTAAAGGCATTTGCCGCCGCCACATTTTTATTACTGTATAATAGCCCATTGTATAGTGCCACTATTTATATGCTTACCCTTAAAGTACATAGGGCTAACCGGGCGGTGGTGGCGCACGCCTTTAATCCTAGCACTTGGGAAGCAGAGGCAGGCGGATCTCATCAGTGAGTTCGAGGCCAGCCTGGTCTACAGAGCTAGGAGTTCCAGGACACCCAGGACTGTTACACAGAGAAACCCTGTCTCGAAAAACCAAAAAAAAACAAAAAAAAGAGTAAGAGAGGCTTGGTATGGTGAACCCTTTAAAATATGTAGGGCTGGAGAGATGGCTCAGCAGTAAGGGCACTGGCTGCTCTTCCAGAGGTCTTCAGTTCAACTCCCAGCACCCACGTGGCAGGTTACAACTGTTTGTAACTGCATTTGTGGGGTATCCTGTTTCAGCACTGGATGGACATGCCCGTGATGGACAGACATACATGAACACCAAACACCCATAAACACTAAATAAATTTTAAAGGGGGCTCTAGAGGCAAATTAACACTTTACTTTTAAACTTAAACTGTCTCAGGTATGGTACATTTTAAAGGATAAAGTTCAGAATCTTTAACTATTACTAGTCTTCATACCATCAATATGTTCCATTCCAGTGGCAATAACTTCATTTTTCTCTCTCCTGTCATCTTTTTACCAGCTCTTCTTTCATAGGGGGTCAGGTACGAGTAAGGCAAGGTGTTTTTGCGAAATTTATCAGGACTCACTGTGGTGGCTCACACTTGTAATCCCTAGCATTCAGGAGGCTGAGACAGAAGGACTGCCCAAATTTCAAAGCTAGCCTGGGCTAGAGTGTGAGACCCTGTCAAAAAAAAAAAAAAAGAAAGAAGGAAGGAAGGAAGAAAAAGAAAGAAAGAAGAAAGATGAGGCCCATGTGGTTAAGATTATGGTGACAATCTTCTCCAGAAAGGAGCCCTAATGTGAGAGCTCTTAGTAGGACAAGGAAGGATTAGGGCTGTATTTGGGGTCCCGAGCTCATGGATTGAAATTTTGAGTGAGTTATTTAATCTGTGAACTTTAGTGAACTTACTGATAAACTGGAAATCAATAACTGTTAATATTCAAGGTGGTTGTGACAAAGTAAACGGAAGGCGTTCTCACGTAGTTAAGAGCATTAGCCACTGGTCATCTAGCCACTCCGAAGAGCCAGTTCCATGCCCAGCAGTAGATGGCCAACACAAAAGGAACTCAGTGGCATCTTTGGAGGATCCTTTATCACATGTCCTGTCAGAGCTTTTTTTTTTTAATACCTTACTTAATAGCTCCTTTGCTTGTATAGTATGGCTTCTGGGTGTGGGTTTTTATGGGATTCCTGTGTGTGTGTGTGTATGTGTCTATGCATTTCTTGTGCTTTTCTTTTTTTTTTATTATCCCCGGAGCTGGGGACCGAACCCAGGGCCTTGCGCTTGCTAGGCAAGCGCTGTACCGCTGAGCTAAATCCCCAACCCCTTCTTGTGCTTTTCTTTGGCTCTTTTTCTTGTTTGGCTTTGTCATATTCCAATTTGTTTGGTTTTGATTTATTGTGTCTTATTTTATTTTTATTTTTTAGATTCCTGTTCATTTTCTCATGAGAGACAGAAAGTGGGTGGATCTGGATGGGAAGGAGGTGGGGAGGAACTGGGAGATTGGGGGGGGGGGTCAGAATATATTATATGAAAAACATTTTCAATAAAAAAATGAGGTTGTTATTTAAGATGCAAAATCCCCAAAGAAAATTCCATGAGGAGTGGAGAGAGTAACATGGTAACATGATGTACCTGAACACAGTAAATTTAACATGATTGACCACATTAATTTTTAAATTAATTGACTTCTAAAGATGCTTTTCTAGGTCTGTTAAACAGTATAGGTTTAACACTTGATGTTTTGCAGATAATTGACACCTTTTCTTTCTTTTAACAACCCACTAGGAAAAGGAGGTAAAAACAGACGCAGAGGAAAGAATGAGAATGAATCTGAAAAGCGAGAGCTGGTCTTCAAAGAGGATGGGCAAGGTAAGAGGCTGGAGAACTTGGGCTCTTGTTAGATTTTTCTTTGTTTGTTTGCCCGGGTTGAGCATCGAACATTTTCTGACTAAGACTAGAGTCCTGGCTTCCTGCCTCTGTCAGTGTTTGTTTATTTGTACAGACAGTTGGGTATTATCTTTTTTTTCTGGGTTTTTGTTTTGTTTTGAGACAGGGTTTCTCTGTGTAGCTTTGGAGCCTGTCCAGGAACTCACTCTGTAGCCAGGCTGGCCTCAAACTCAGAGATTCGCCTGCCTCTGCCTCCCAAGTGCTGGGACTAAGGGTATTATCTTTTTTAAAAGATTATGGTTAAGAATTTGGCATTTTAGGCCAGGCATGGTAATGTACACCTTTTTAATCCCAACACTCGGGAGGCAGAGACAGACATGTGAATCTCTTGAGTTCCAGGATAACCAAGGCCACGTGGTGATACCCCATCTTAGGACAATGAGAATAATTTGGCATTTTACCCAAGTAAAAGATAATTCTGGCTTTCTGAGAATAATTACTATTATACTAATTCAGCAAGGATATCACTAACATTTAAAGTACTTATACTGATTCCATGAGACTGCTCTAAAGATTCAAAGAGAGAAATAAGGAATACAAAACATTAAAGATATGAATGTGAGCTTTATGAAGTATAGTGTACATACTGGGACATGGTACCTTTGATCTCTACAAGTAAAGCGTGGTCACAAGGGCAGCCAGTAGTCAGTCTGTCTCCTTACTGAAAACGAGTAGATAATTAAAACATCTAATAACAGACCCAGCTTGTTATATTACAAAGTGTTGTTTCTGGTTCAACCATTAACTAGCTGAGTGTTTGACTCCCTTCTATTTATTTTATATTTGCCCTGTGTATATTTATCCCTAACCAGTGCAGCCACATGCTCTTTTCAAACTTCAATGGACATGAAAAGTTGCTTTCATCAAAAAAAGTGAGCAATATTTCGTACCTTTTTTCTCCCTACCCCATCCATGTAGAATATGCTCAGGTAATCAAAATGTTGGGAAACGGACGATTAGAAGCAATGTGTTTCGATGGTGTAAAGAGACTATGCCACATCAGAGGGAAGTTGAGAAAAAAAGTAAGTGTGTAGATAGAACATTTGTTTTATTCCAATATGAAAATGTTGAGGGTAGAGGAAATGCCTCTACAGGGGTGTGTGTGTGTGTGTGTGTGTGTGTGTGTGTGTGTGTGTGTGTGTGTGTGTGTGTGTGTGTTGTGAGGGAGCCACTCCAGGGCCTCTTAACATTAAGCACAACCACACTCTACCACTGAGCTACAAGTCAGCCTCCCACCTCTACTGATTTTATGGACCTAAGGATATTTGTGTCAGTCCAGTACAAGACCATAGTGGTCATTTTGCAGATTACATCCTTTGAAGAATCATTTGCCTCACCTGTGTTATATCCCCGCCCAAAATGGCCTGAATCATTAGGAAATAGCCAACAAATCTAATTTGAGGAACATTCTGAAAAACAAGTAACCCTGGCTTTAGAAAACCTTGAGATTATGAACGGGAAAGGGCAGGAGAAGTAGTCCAGTTTTAAGGAGAAATAAAAGAAGCCCGCTGGTAAATGGCCCTTTTGGTTCTGGGAAATCCCGGCTCTGAGTGAGAGAGAGGTTCAGGGTTGTTTTATTTTGTTTATCAGTCCTTCACAGGGAAAGTGATCATGAAAGCTGTATACATCTGGGTGGGTAAAAGATAGAGATTTAGAAAACTACAGCATTTTTCTGTTTTCATAGATAGCCAAGTGATTTGGGAACTCATCTGTTTCTAAGTGAATCATCTCTGAAATTTCTTGATTCTGCTTTATTTAAAATATATTATGCAATGACTTTTCTTTTGTAGGTTTGGATAAATACCTCAGACATCATATTGGTGGGCCTCCGAGATTACCAGGTGAGAATCATTTTGAAATTTGTTGTTGATTTGCTTGAACTTGATGGGCCATTTCCTAACTGTCCATTGTATTTTAGGTATTATGCTTGGTGTCCTGGCATTATGTATGGTTCCCAGATGCCAGTCTAAGGAGTCAAACAGTTTTTATAGAGTTAAATGGTCTCTTTTCTTACCTTTACTATTGGAAGTTTTCCCTTTAGAATAAATGATACGGGGCTAGAAAGATGGCTTAGTGGTTAAGAGCACTGACTGCTCTTACAGAGGACCCAGGTTCAATTCCCAGCACCCACATGGCAGCTCACAACTGTCTGTAACTCCAGTTCCAGGGGATCTAACTCCCTCACACAGACATACATGCAGGCAAAACACTAATGCACATAAAATAAAAATAAATTATAAAAGATCATACTACTATGTGGTAGTTTTGCTCTTTTTTTAGTTCTCCATTTTTTATTTTACTTTATAGATCTTTAAAAATCTAGTACCTATTATTGTAGGGTTTTACAGCTGAATGAATCCAGCTATATCCCACAGGTGGCATATAGCCTGACATATTTGCTTTCTAATCACTGACAAAAGCAAAAAGAGGAATGTGTTTATTTTGGCTCAGTTTGGGGGGGACAGTCCATTATGGTTGGTCATAGCAGCAGGATCCTGAGGCAGCTGGTCAGTCGCTCATGCACGTGCTCGCTCGCCTCTCTCTCTCTCTCTCTCTCTCTCTCTCTCTCTCTCTCTCTCTCTCTCTCTCTCTCTGTATTGAGATTGGGTCTCTGAGGATGACCTTGAGTTCTTGAGCCTCCTGCCCCTCTCCCCCAATCCTGGAATTACAAGTATGCACAACTATTGCTGGCCCCCTTGTATTACATTTCTGTTTGTATGGCTTTGATCATATTTAGGTTTTTACTTTTGTGTTTCAGATTAAAGTGTTGACATCTTTATTTCAAACCATAGGGTTCTCTGAGGGTGGTTCCCTTCAGAGGGTCAGAGGCAATGTTTGGAGACTTTGGTTACCATAACTTGAGTGAGGGTCTTACCAAATGGTATGTAGTTAGAGTACTGGTTATGTGGAACACCTTCTGATGCAGAGCATCCCACAACAAAGATGATCTAGCTCAGAATTAGCATTAGTGCTTTTGTTGAGAAAAGCTGCTCCAAATCCATAAGCCATTTGTTCTTTCTAGATCTTAGCAGTAACCCTAGAAGGAAGGCTTATTGTTAGAAAGGACACTAAAATTCAGACAGGTTTAACACTGACTCTAATCTCCCATGATCCTTTTCTCTTTCTTTTGCCACTTTGAGAGTGGTCCACAGAGATTGAATGAAGCATTACTGTTTTCTGGGAGCTGGGAAGAAATTCAGGTTCTTAGGGCTAGAGAGATAGCTTAGCCATGAAGAACACTTACTCTTACAGAGGATCTATCTGGGTTTGATTTTCAGTATTAACACCACATCAATAGCTCCAGTTCCAAGGGATCTGATGCTTCCTGACCTCTGTGGGCACCAGGCACACATGTGGTGGACATACATATATCTAGGCAAAACATTCATACTCAAAAATAAATCTAAAAGAAAATTTAAGAAAAGAAAGTTCAAGTTCTTACTATCCACCACCCTCTTTCTGTACACTTTTCACAATTTTAAAAGTACTTGTTTAGATTACAGTGCCCTTGAAAGTGAAGCAACCCATTTTTCACCCTTGGAGGAGTGAAATTCTTCTCAAATAAGGCAATGTAAACATTTCAAGGCATCGTGTCTTGTACACACAGAAGAAATAAGAGTTAAAAAAGAAATTACAAAGACAAATTCGGTGCCAGTGAGCAGCTACATAAGCCTGATGACCTGAGTTTAGAACTCAGAACCCACCCGAGGATGGAAGGAAAGGATGGATTCCACAAAGTTGTCCTCTGACCTCTACATGCATCCATTTTAAGAAATACATAGTAGGGTGGCAGCGGCGGCAGCACATGCCTTTAATCCCAGCACTCAGGAGGCAGAGCCAGGTGGATCTCTGTGAGTTCAAGGCCAGCCTGGTCTACAGGGCGAGATCGCCTGGCTCTGCCTCCTGAGTGCTGGGATTAAAGGCGTCCACCACTGCAACCCAGTTTAGTATTCTTATCTTACAGTTTTTTATTCATTCCAGGACCCCAGCCCATAGAATAGCACTGCACTTAGGGTGAACCTTCCTACCTTAATAAACCTAATGTAGAAATTCACTTGCAGACAGACCTAAAGATTTGTTTTTGTCGTGATTCTAAATCCTGTCAAATTGACAAGATTAATAATAATCATTATAGTTGTACTTAACATATATATGAAAAGGTGTATTTATTTCCTTAGATCAGGGCTAGAAAGATGGCTCAGCAGTTAAGAATGCTTGCTGCTCTTACAAAGGACCAGAGTTTGGTTCCCAGCACCGACATGAGGTGGCTCCTATCCACCTGTAACTCCAGTTCCAGGGGATCTGATATCCCCTTCTAGCCTCCACAGATACCCACACATACATGTGTGTATATACACACACATTTTTTAAATTCCTTAGGCTGTGATACAAAGTCTTAGTCTTTGACTTGTGGTGTTGGATCAGTCTGTACATTGTAGAACCAGGGGGGCATTTGTGCTTCTGATTAAAGGATAATTATAAATAATATAAAAGATATCGTTCTGCTGTTACAGAAGTGAGCTATATCTTTCCTGAATTTTTAACCATTGCTCAGTTAAGTTCCTAAAACTTGCTTCTGATTTCAACCTAAGGAAGGTGAGGAGGATTTTATAGCAAAACATTGAGATTAGTTTTTTTTAATTCAATTTGAAAGTAGTGTATGACATAACAGATAAAAGTGTGATATAATCA
Source organism: Peromyscus californicus insignis (assembly GCF_007827085.1). Lineage (NCBI taxonomy): Eukaryota > Metazoa > Chordata > Mammalia > Rodentia > Cricetidae > Peromyscus > Peromyscus californicus. The sequence continues at coordinate 31,174,984 of NW_026294391.1, read as the reverse complement.
GAAAATTACTTGTCTTTGTTTTAAGGATAACAAAGCCGATGTCATTTTAAAATACAACGCAGATGAAGCTAGAAGTCTCAAGGCGTATGGCGAGCTTCCAGAGCATGGTAATGACTGAGTTATTATTACCTTGTCGTAGTTTTTAGGTTATCTGCTAGTGTTTAGAGAATGAAATTTTGTTGCTCCTCTTTATTTTTGTGTTTACATGATTAAAGTTAAGTATACCTGCTTATAATTCATACTAGATACCACAGGAAAGAAGTTACTAAAATTCTGTTCCTGATAGAGTGTATTTAATGAGAAATTACAGTGTTGGCCAAAGGAATTATTTCTTGTGGTATTTTAAAACACCTTCAAGAAAAGTTGGCCATGCACTTTCAGTAGTGACTGTCTTAGCATCCTCAGGACTTCAGTTGGATGACTAGCACTCCTGAAAAACATCCTTCAAGAGTCTGTCCTTTATATGTGTAAAGGGGCAGTGATTAAGTAGTATGGGTTGTTTTCCTCCTCAAAATACAAGCCTCCTATATAACCTTATCAGAGGGAAATTCTAATTTATATACTGTTTTGTAAGTCTTATTTTTTACATAGCAGTTACTTTTTTTAAGTATTTTCTCATGAAAACATGACTTTTTGTAACAAGTAAGACCCTACTGAGAATTATAAACTTGCCATTTTGATCTAGGAAACAGTAAGATATTTGGGGGTTGAGTAGTATGCCTGGTTCCTTTTCATTCCCTGGGGAAAAGTATGATTTGCCCAAATGTTTCTTCCTGATTAATGATGGGTAGGAATCAGTTGATCTTTTCTTCTTAGTGTTTGTTGCTTGTTTGATTGATGGTTTCTGTATGGTTCATTTTGATCAGGAGTTAACTTTTCTGGACACTTGAAACTGTCCCTAATCCCAAGTCCATTAATGACTCCTCAAATCTTTCTCCCTCCTAAAGTAACCTACTTTTTTCCTTTTTTTTTTTTTTTTTTTTGGTTTTTCGAGACAGGGTTTCTCTGTGTAGCTTTGCGCCTTTCCTGGGACTCACTTGGTAGCCCAGGCTGGCCTCGAACTCACAGAGATCCGCCTGGCTCTGCCTCCCGAGTGCTGGGATTAAAGGCGTGCGCCACCACCGCCCGGCTTTTTTTTTTTTTTTTTTGAGATAGGAAATAAAGTTTTCAGTATGTATACAAACTTCTAAAGCATTCCGGGAGGGTATAATTGCTTCAGAGTTAATACAGTTAGAACTTGCCTTGATAAATCACTCTTGTGAACAAAAGAAAATTAAAATACTCTCAATGTTTTAATATTTTGCTCCATATAGCAAGATTAGTAGAAAGTTGGAAGTCAGTATTTTGATTATATTATTAGTATCTTTTGTATGTTTTTTTTTTTTTAGCTAAAATCAATGAAACTGATACATTTGGTCCTGGAGATGATGATGAAATTCAGTTTGATGACATTGGGGATGATGATGAAGACATTGATGATGTAAGTAGATACATCCTGCTTTTTCTGGTTTCTGTTCATGAGTTACATACAAAGACACTGGCCCTTTCCATTAAATTCCTCTAATACTGGGAATATAAGACATTTGAGTGTATATATTTGGGGGTGGGAGGAACAGAAGGAGGAAGAAGATGAAGGTGAAGAGATAAAAGGTAGTAGGTGAATATTGGGTAGAGGCAAAATGTTTGCCTGTATGAAATGTCACGATGAAAACCATTACTTAGCCCAATTAATATATACAAATAAAAGTGTATTTTGAGACTTGGCTGTGGGTTAAATCATAAGAATTATTTAGAGGTCAAACTGTTAGCAAGGTGTGGTAGCACATACCTGTAATCCTGGTAATTGGGAGGCTGAAGCCAGCTGATTGCTGCAAGTTTGAGGTCAGCCTGCGTTTTGCAATACCAGCAAATACCAGGCCAGCCAGAACTACATGGCAATACCTTGCACCACACCCAGCTTTCAATATAATACTACCATAACAAAAACGTTTCAGGAGCTGGAGAAAATGTTTTAGCAGTTAAGAGTGCATACTATTCTTGTAGAGACCCAACTGTAGTTCCCAGAATACACATCAGGCAGCTCATAACTACCTGTAACTCCAATTCCAAAGGCTCTGAAGCCCTTTTCTAGCCTCTGTTGACAAACACACATACATTTATGAAAAAGTAAAACTAAATACTTTTAAAAGATTCTTATTTTATTTAACAAATGGGCTTTTTAAAAATGCATATAACTTTTTATTTTATGTACATTGGTGTTTCACCCACATGTATGTCTGTGTGATGGCATCAGGTCCCCTGGAGCTGAAGTTACAGACAGCTGTGAACTGCCATGTGGGTGCTGGGAACTGAACCCTGGTCCTCTGGAAGAGCAGCCAGTGTTCTTAACCACTGAGCCATCTCTCCAGCCTCACTAAATACATTTTTAAAAACACATGTTAGCTCATAACCATCTGTAACTCCAGTGCCAGGGGACTTCATGTCTCCTTTTGGCACTAGGCACAGGTGTGATATGCACAAAAAATAAATAACATTTTAAGGGATACACCATAATAGAAAGTGATTTTTTTTAACTTTTTTGTTTGTTTGTTTGTTTGTTTGTTCGAGATAGGGTTTCTCTGTGTAGCTTTTGGAGCCTGTCCTGGATCTCACTTTGTAAACCAGGCTGGACTTGAACTCACAAAGATTTGCCTGGGTCTGCCTCCCTAGTGAGGGGATTAAAGGCGTGCACCACCACCACCCGTAAAACATTTTTAATGTAGTTTTCTTTGGGGATCTTGAGCCTAGCCAAAAGCATTCCTTCCCCTACCCCCTTTTCTTATGATGTAGCTCAGTAGTAAAGTACTTCCATAGAATGTACAAGGCCCTGAGTAATTACCTAGTAATTCAAAAAGAGAGGAGGAGAGGGAAAGAAAAGAAAAATAGGAAGCAGTGGGTCTGTGAAGGGGAGGGTGATGCTGAATTTCTGTTCTCCTTTTTAAAATATCTTTATTTTGCTTTTTTACTCAAGTGTAGTATGTGTGGGTTGGGTGTGCATGGAGACCAGAAGAGGGAGTCGGATCCTCTGGAGCTTGAGTTAAAGGCAGTTGTGATACACCCAGTGTGGGTGCCAGTAACACAACTACAATAGAGGTGACAGTTTTAACCAGTGAGCCATCTCCACCCCAGAATTTACATTGTTAGGAACATTATTTTGAAACATTGCTTTATTTTGTGTGTTTCTATGGAAGGACAAACACACTCCCGCTAGGGCATGCATGTAGAGGTCAGTTCATGTGGGTTCCAGAGAGCCTCAGGCCATTTCGTGGGGGGTTGTTTGTTTGCTTTAAATAAGAGTACAGTTTGTAGGTAGGCAGCAGTGGTGCACACCTTTAATTCCAGCACTCGGGGTGGAGCCAGGCGGATCTCTGTGAGTTCAAGGCCAGCCTGGTCTACAGAGTGAGTTCCTGAGAACTCTGTTTTTTCCCTTAGGGGACATTTCTCCTGCTATTTTCTAAGTGTTAATAGGTATTCTATCTGTACTCCCATAACCAAATCGAAAGAAAAGGATTGAAGACATACTTAAGTAGTTCTCAAAAGAGGTCATGTTCCCTCATGTCTGTTACTTCTCCTAAAATAGAAAATCTCAAATCAGGGCTGCAGAAATGGCTCAGTGGTTAAGAATGCTTATTGCTCATGCAGAGGACACTGGTTTTGGTTCCTAGCACCCACATGAGGAAGCAGCTCACAACTGCCTGCAACTCCTGCTTCCAGGAATCTGACACCATCTTCTGGCCTCCACTGGACCCACATACATAAGTGCAGACACAGGCACACACATGCAAATAAAGAAAACTTAGAGCCAGGTGGTGGCGCACGCCTTTAATTCTAGCACTTGGGAGGCAGAGACAGATAGATCTCTGTGAGTTCAAGGCCAGCCTGGTCTACAGAGCAAAAGTTCCAGGACAGCCAGAACTGTTACACAGAGAAACCTTGTCTCAAGAAACTAAAAATGAGAGAGAGAGAGAGAGAGAGAGAGAGAGAGAGAGAGAGAGAGAGAGAGAGAGAGAGAAACTAGTCTTTTTTATTTAGTTTAAGAAGTAAAATATAAAATAAAATCTCAAATAAGCAGTGCAAAAGGAAGGAGACAGCAAACCTCATTTAAATATATTCTCAGGTGCCGCGTGGTGGTACACGCCTTTAATCCCAGCAGGATCTCTTGTGAGTTTGAGGCCAGCCAGGTCTACAAAGTGAGTTTCAGGATAGCCAGGGCTACACAAAGAAACCTTGGAATGTTCTCAGGGGCCAGGCATGGTGGCACAAGCCTTAAATACTAGTGCTCAGGAGACAGAGGTAGGTGGATTTCTGAGTCAGCCAAGGATATAGATAGAATGAGACCATGTCTCAAAACTAAAAAGGAGAAGAAAAACACCACCAACAAAGAATATTCCAGTAGACTACAGAGAGGGCTGGATGGTTGAGAGCACTTACTACTGCTGCAGAGGACCTCAGTTTGGTTCTCACAACTGCCTATAACTCCAGCTCCAGAGAATCCAGTGCCGTCTTGGTGGGTACCTGCACACACAGATATATATGTTCTTTAGAAAAATAACATGTATCACATAAAATATTATGGAAGTCAGAATTTCTGAAAGTGAGCTGCAATAGAGAAAAGCTTACTTGGGGAATTTTCTCTTCAGACTGGATTGATTTCCTATATAGCCTATGACAACATTTCCCTTATGCACAGAGTGTTAGGATGTAAGTTCTTTTCTTTTGAATTGGCTCAGGATAAAGTGCTTGCCAGGCATGCCAGATAATCTTCATTCAACTCCACAGACTCCACATAGAGCTGCCGACAGTAACTTCTCTAAACCTAGTGCTTTTGTGGCAAGGTCAGAGTTGGAGACAGGAATCTCTGGAGCTCTTAAGTCAGCTAGTCTGACATCTACAACGGTGAAAAAACAAGGTTGAAAGTGAGGACCAACACCCGAGGTCCTCTTCCTCCAGTCCTCCCAACACACACACACACACACACACACACACACACACACACACACACACACACGTACACACACACACACACACACACACACACACACAGAGCACCCACAGTGGCACACGTGAATTTGCACATACGGAAAGGATTTTTTTAGAACTATTTTTTCCTTTGACTTAATGTTCTTTTTTCTTTCAGATCTAAAATGAACTCAACATTTGACATTCCAGTCCTTCTGAAGATTGCCCTGCAAGTTTGGAATTGATCATAGACGTTCAGGAAAAGTTTTCACAACCATGATTGTAATTTGTTGAGGCAGACTTGATTCAATACTAAGGTCGCTTCTTTCAAAACTGATAATATCTTAACTGTTAGGTTAAGCCCACTTTGTTCATTTGATGTAATGAAACTCAAGAAGATCATGTAAGAAAAAAAAATACATTACTGCCTTTCCTACTTTGACCCCTTCCAGTAAGTAAATGGATGTTTTGAATAAACCATTTGCCTTGTACTCATTATAAACTATGATTAAGCCCTCCTTTTGCATAGCTGTTGACTGTACAGTCTTTGTGTATATTCCAGTTGCCCAGAGATTTTGATACAAATGGAGGCAGAAATCTGTTTTGTGTTTTGTTTTGTTTTGTTATATTTTGAGACAGAGTCAAACTTTGTATCTGAAGCTAGCTTGGAGTTCACTATAGTCCTAGTGGACCTCAAACTCACTATGATCCTCTTTTCTCAGCCTCCTGGGTGCTGAGATTATATGTATGTACCACCACACCTGGCAGAAATCTATTTAAAGGCAAAAATGATAGGTCTGCTTTTCATATTTAAGTCTGTGGCTATTTTTATACTAGTTTTGATAACATGTAAGTTCTTTTCATGATTTTATTCTGCAGTCATCAACTTACTGGGGGAGGAAAGGCACTTCCAAAATGTTTTTAGAAACTGGTTTTTAATGCCAATTTTGAATTAAGGTCAGTAGTTACAGAAATTGAACACTAGGTGGTGCTCAGTTGTCTTAACATTGGAAATACTATTTTAATTATTGAGATGGTTTCCTTTCACAACTAGTGTGTATAGGAAATTCCCAAACAAGGAAAAGATTGTTTTACTCATATGCGTAGAATGTTTTTAACAAAAAGAAAGATTATGTTGGGGTATTGCTTTTTCAGGAGTCTTATTCACATAAGCTACAATTGAGTGCTTTATAAACACATAAAATATATAGGCAAGTGAAGATTTAAGTTCATAACAATATATTATATGACAAAAGTATAAATTAATGCTTTTTCAGGCTTTCCCTGAACTGGGGGAAAATGAGGGAATAACAAACGTAAGCCTGATAGAATGGCATGACCTGTAACCCTGCATTTGTGAGGTCCAGGCAGGAGGATCAAGAGTTCAAAAACAAACTTAGTGAAAAGATGTTTTCTCATTTCTGAATCTAAGACCTGTTTCTGAAAAAAAGAGCATGCTACAGAGGCTTGTATACTCTGACTTTACATTTGGGACAAGTTTACTGTGTAGACAGTCTGGGGAGGGCCCAAGGGGGTCCCATTGTCTTTCTACGGGGAATTTAGGTTTGCTCTTATTTAGGAGTTACTACAGTTAGAGCTGGGCTAGTCAGAATTCACTGTACACACTGAAAGCATGCAAGTTTAAAACCGAGATCCATCATGCACCTTGTGGACTTTGTATTCTACTAGCATCCAGAAAACTTTTCATTAATGAAAAGTAATACACAAAGGAATGCACCTTTACATGGTTTCAAAAAAACAAGATCTTCTCTAATCTCCCCCCACCCCACCCCACCCCTTTTTTTTTTTTTTTTTTTTTTTGATTTTCGAGACAGAGTCTCTGTATAATAGTTTAGCTGTCCTGGAACTCACTGTGTAGACCAGGCTGACTTTGAACTCACAGAGATCCACCTGCCTCTGCCTCCCCAGTGCTGGGATTAAAGGTGTGCACCACCCCCTGCTCTAATCACTTTCTTTTTTTTTTTTTTTTTCTGTTTTTCGAGACAGGGTTTCTCTGTGTAGCTTTGTGCCTTTCCTGGGACTCGCTTGGTAGCCCAGGCTGGCCTCGAACTCACAGAGATCCACCTGGCTCTGCCTCCCGAGTGCTGGGATTAAAGGCGTGCGCCACCACCGCCCGGCTCTAATCACTTTCTTAACTATGACTTCATCTCAGGTTTTCCTACTTAGCTTCAAAATCAGAGGTATCATAACAACAGTAGGGAAGATGAAGTGATGTAGTCTGTTTCTTATTCTGAGGAGTTTCCTAGTGATTCTCTAGGCAGAATGTATCTGAGAACAAGGGCTTAAACTAGCCCTTGTCTTCATCAGTAATTAGACCTCTGGACCTTAAAAGTGTTCACCAGCTGGATGTGGCATACACCTGTGATCCCAGCACTGGAGGATTTTTGTTGAATAGCAACCAGGGCTACATAAGATGCTGTCTCAAAAGCAACAATAAAAATGAAAAACCATTTTTACTGAATTTGCAGTGTATATAGTTATGCATTAGTTTATGAGCAGTGTTTTAACTCTACATGGGTGATACAGCTCAAAGGCTGATTTTCTACTTCCTATAACAAACGGGATTTGGAGGATTTTCAGAAGTTACATATGAGCCCGTTTCCTGTACCTTCTGGTGGTTTTGTCTCTTTTCTTGCCTAAATAGTAGCAGCGTTAATGAGTGCTCCTGTATCCCGGACGATGTGGAGTCATTGGTTGAAGATAGTTGAATACAGTTGTCTGGTATGCAAACGCTACCTGGAAGAGTTCTTTGCCGTGTGTTTGCTATGGGAGTTGATTCATTTTTATTTCAAATAAGGAATGGAAGTGGTCTTCAAGGAAATTGAGGTTTTTTTTTTTAATTTGACTTCTATAGTACAACTCTATAAAGCAGTGCCCAGAAAGAAAAATAAAATGTTTGAAATATAAGAATTATGCGATTTTGTTTTTGTGGAGGGGGGGAGGTTTGTTTTTGTTTTTTGAGACAGGATCTCATGTACCCCACTCTGGCCTTGAAATACCAACAGCTGAGGCCGGCCTTGAACTTCTGATCCTCTGCCTTTACCTCCCAAATGCTGGGGTTATAGGTGTGTACAAGCACACCCAACTAGAATAAAGCCTCTTCCTGCTAAGATGGTGTAACAAGTTAATGCTCATCAATTAGACAGTCTCACACCAAGCTCTTGATCTGATCCCCAACACCACATAAGTGAGCCAGTTTGATAGGGTTTGTTTTTCACGAAGTTTATTCCTGATAGAGCATGAGCATGGTGTGTTGCTAAAGTGAGTAAGTAGCCACACCAAGCGTCTGTATAAAAAGACTTGCCAAGATTTAGTCGTTTGCCTGTTGAATCTTTCTTAACCATCTTAACTTTTAAGAGAACTACTTTTAGGAGACTACAAAGTATTTGTGACAGGAATTTTTATATTTCATTTGGAAAATAGCCATCGGTTTACTCATCCCATGTATGGAATCATAGCTATAAATTGTCACTTAAAAATTGTGACTTGTAATGTTACTTAATCGCGATTGTCTTAGTAAACTTTACTGTGTTGAACAACATCTCTAATAGGTAGAAACTGTCAGTGTTGACTGCAGAGTGAGTAATCAAATAGATAAAAGCATGTTTTAAATAGCTAGATTTCTACTCAATTTGTATTCTGTACAGATTTAATGATGTCCATTATAAACTGCCTTTACAGTTAAAGTATCAGGATGAAGACAGTTCTGTTAACCTGCCTTTCATAAAGATTAAAAAGATTTGTATTAGTGTGTGATATTCATCCTGCTCAGTAAGGATAAGTTTCATTTATATGCTGGTAGGACTCGCATGGACTTTGACACACTATATTCATGTTTGTGGTTTACCTTAAACCATCATTTTCCATCCTTGTTCAGAAAAGAACAAAATCTGCATTAAGTTGTATTACAAGTGTAAGTAAACACTAGACTGAGCAATTAAGAGACTATACTGGTCACCTCTACCAGTTTCTTGAGAGACAGTGTGCTAGAAATAGAAAAGGAAGAACATGGGTCCTGGGATCAGTTGTCCTGTATCCCAACCACCGGTCAGCCCTAACAAGTATCTACCACTACCTTTCCAGCTTGCCTCAGCTTCACAGGCCTGTCCTGGGATATATGGAGGATAACAACACCTACTATAGAATTAGTGGAGGATTAGTAACAGACGTTTGTATGTGTGACACACTTGGTGTTTGCTTTTCACATGGAAATCCAGGACCATGTAAGACAGAAGATGCATGTCTCCTGTGTTCACTGTGTACCATATCTTGCTTGCAGTCTTTAATTACTGTGATAGAATGAACGTGTAGAATATATATTTGTATTGTGTGGACACTGCAGTTGCTACCACACCATCCTTATTTAATTCAGCAGGTGGGAGTCTCTAAGTTGCTTGCAGCTATTTATGGAATTCCAACCGCTCTATATTTCTTCAGAGAAAGTTTATAGTTACTAATAATGCTGGCTGTGGTAATGTGTCATTTATGCTTTAATGAGTCCTTTTGCTATAGAGTCCCATCCGTGGAACAATGTAAAGAAATCAGATGCAAACTACAGCAATTAGAAAATAAAACACGAAAACAACCCAAGAGTGTATATAATTGGTTTTTTTCCTACTAACATTTTTAACTACTTAGATGTTAAAGGTGATTCTGTTCTGAAATTGTGTGCGGGTTTTTTTTTGTTTTTAAACTTCAGTGTGATGGATTAGAAAAAAGTATAATTGTACACTTTATCCATTTCCTTTTTTTAATCTGATTTTGATTGTTTGAACTGAATGGATACATGGTGTCACACTTGGTGAAAACCTGTAGTGAAGAAGACATTTTCTAACAGTAAGTAAACCATTTGTCCAGAATGATCTCAGATTGCTAAAATGATAGTAGACCTTTTGTGCTATGCAAATATGTATACAAGAACCTAGATTTCTGGCCAGCATGTTGACTTGTACTCTGGTCTTTTGGGGAGTGGGTCAGGTAAGAGAGCTTCTCACTGTGTAGCCCAAGTGGACCTTGAATTCCCAACCCTCCTGCCTCAGCCTCCCAGGTGGTAGGATTAGAGACGCACACCACTCACCATCCCCACGGAGAGGCCCAGGCCAGAAAATTTCCGAATTTTAATGTAAACTCAGTTTTTCCTTTACTGTGAATTGGCACAAATACAAGCAAGCAAGCAAGCAGATCTACACTGTGTGCCAGCTGACCTCCAAGTCTGACACTGCCTGGAGATTGTCCCACCCCGAAGGGTGAATTTTTCCCCAAGGTTGTGCCCCACCTCACACGGATAAAGAGTATGCACCTCAAGTTTTTTGTTTTTTGTTTTTTTCTTTCAAGACAGGGTTTCTCTGTGTAACTTTTGGAGCCTGTCCTGGAACTTGCTCTGTAGAACAGGCTGGCCTCAAACAAAGAGATCCGCCTGCCTCTACCTCCCAAATGCTGGGATTAAAGGTGCGTCTGCTGCTGCCGCCGCCGCCACCACCACCACCACCACCGCCAGGCACACCCCAAGTTTTTAACTATTTCTAAACAATAGGCCATATAATTCAGGGTTCTTAAAGTCCTTTTTGGCTTTCAGAGGATTCTGGGAAATTTTTGCATGTTTATTATAGAAGTTACTACAAAGGATACTTAATAAACAGCCGGGCAGTGGTGGTGTACACCTTTAATCCCAGCACTCAGTAGGCAGAGGCAGGCGGATCTCTGAGTTCGAGACCAGCCTGCTCTCCAAAGCGAGTTCCAGGAAAGGCACAAAGCTACACAGAGAAACCCTGTCTCAAAAAACCAAAAAAAAAAAAAGTTAGCTGGGCAGTGGCAGCACATGCCTTTAGACGCAGCACCCAGCAGGCAGAGACAGGCAGATCTCTGTGAGTTTGAGGCCAGACTGATCTACATAATGAGTTCCAGGACAGCCAAGGTTACACAGAGAAACCCTGTCTTGAAAAATTAAAAAAAGAAAAAAAAAGAATTGATAAAGAGTTGAATGGTGTGGGGCCACAGAGCTACCATGATCTACAGGAGCTATGTCTGATTGGAGCTCTTGAACTCTAAACCTTGCTTGTCCTTTTGGATCATTATGGAGAGTTCAGTATATAACCCTGAGAAGTTATTGGCCATTGGTGAGGTGAAGCGGAAATCTCTGACCTGCTAGTCCTGCTTTTGTATTTCCTGTGACTAGTCCCCATCCTGAAATCCTGAAGTCAAGTCAGTGTACAAAACTGCAATACTTTGCAGGGAGTTTATATCTTTAAATTGAGGTAGAGGTGTGTGTGTGTGTGTGTGTGTGTGTGTGTGTGTGAAGGACTTGAGGTGCAAAGAAATGGTGAAAACCAGATAGATAGAATTTCACCAAGGTATTTACCAAAGCAAAGGTTTTATTTAAGAATGATGCAGGCTGACCTGGAGAGATGGCTCAGTTGTTAAGAACATTGGCTGCTCTTCCAGAGGACCTGGGTTCAAGTCTCAGCACCCACATGGCAGCTCACAACTATTTGCAAGCACTGGTTCCAGAGGAAGAATGTCCTCTTCTGGCCTCAGGCCCCAGGCATTCTTGGGATGCACATGGAGGCTTGCAGGAAAAATACTAAAACATAAATCTTTAGAAGAAAAAAAAAAGAATGACCTGAGGCAGGGAATACAGACAGTTAAATTATTTGCTGTTGCAGTCATGCAGAGCAGAGTTTCGATCCCCATAACCCACAAGAAATGCTAGTGGGCATGGTGTTCCAACTAGAAGTCCACCTTCACAAGATAGCTAACCATGTCAAGAGTTCTGGGTTTGAAAGACCCTGCCTCAATGAATAAAGTGGAAGAGGGATCCAGAATGATCACCAACTTTGACTTCAGACCTCTATATATCCCTATGTAATACCATATGTACACACACAAATGAAAAGGGGGAATGACCCTGGCTGGGCATGCTGCTGCGTTCCTATGAATATCCTAGCACTTAGGAGGCTGAAGCAGAAGGGACAGAATTTGAGGCCAGCCAAGACTATGTAGCAAGACTGGGGGAAAAAAAGAAGGGGAGCATGCATGTAGCTAAATTGGTACAATACTTGCCTAACATGTATGAAAGCCCAGGTTCAATCCATAGCACTGCAAAAAACGACATGATTCCACATACCTATAAGCCCAGTACTTGGGGGTGGAGAAAGGAGAATCAAGAATTCAAGGCTGGCCCTGGCTACATAGTGAGTTCAAGGCCAATCTGGGCTATAGGAACTCTCAAAAACAACAAAGAAAAGGAAAAGTAGAGACAGTCAATCCTTGTGCTTGGGAGGCTGAAACAATTGCAGTGAGGCCAACTTGGGCTAACAGTTTCATGCTAGCCAGAGGTACTGGATTAGCTGTTTTTTCTCACCAGTGTGACAAGGGTTTTCTTTTTTGTTTGTTTGTTTTGTTTTTCGAGACGGGTTTCTCTGTGTAGTTTTGGTGCCTGTCCTGGATCTCGCTCTGTAGACCAGGCTGGCCTCGAACTCACACAGATCTGCCTGGCTCTGCTTCCTGGCTGCTGAGATTAAAGGCATGTGTCACCGCCAGGGTTTACTTTGTTTATGATTTGAAGGGAGTCTGTCATGGCAGAAAGAGACATGGGGAGCTATGGCAGTGGAAATAGGAGGTGAGTGATCACTTTAGGTCTGCAGATGGGAAACAAGTGAATGCTCATGCTGTTCAATTTCTCTCCTTTCCTTGAATTCAGTCCGAGACTATAGTTCATGGGCTAGTACCACACACATTTGGCTTAGGCCAAACGTTTCTGGAAACTACACCACAGCCATCCTCAAAAGTGTATCTCTTAGGTAACGACAAATCCAGTCAAACCTACAATGAAGATCAACCATCACAGCTACATATAAAGATAGATCCTGCCTCAGAAAATTGCATTTATTGTACCACCACTTACCAAGGACAGGAAGATTTCAGAATGTAAACATAAAGGCATGGTGGCTACTTGAGACTCTTTTCAAACATGGTGGCTCTTTTGCCTGGGGAGACATGAGCAAACATCTGTTTGCACTGATGACAGCCCAAACAAATGATTCCACCCAAATCTGTCTAGTTGATTGGGGTTACTTACAGGAAATGAGTGACCTAAAAGCCGTTGCATCACAAGAAAAGGCCCCCAACCGCTGTCCCAGCATAGATGATGACTCATCAAAGTTGCATCCCTGGAACACTCCTTGATGTTCTCAGCTTTCAGGCAACTGCATAGAAGAGTCTTCTCTCCTAGTCAACTGTTTAGTGCTTACAGAACCTTGGGGAGGGGCCATATGAATCTTGTAATTCTGTTATTTACTGTGTGTGTGTACATTCTCATCTATGTAGGTTGTTGCATACGTGTGTACATGTGTGCAGAGGCCAAGACATCAACCTTGGACACCATTCCTCAGCTCTCTTCACTGGACCCTGGAGCTCACTGACTAGGCCGGACTGGCTGGCACGGGGAACCTTCTGTGCCTGCCTCCCCAGCACTGGGATTATGAGTGTACTCCACCACATGGAGATGTTTATATGGACGCTAGGGACCTAACTCAGCTCCTAGAGCTTGTACCCCAAGCACTTCACTGCCTGAGCTGTGTTCCCTGACCCCAATCTTGTAACTGTCTGAGCTTCCTGAGCCTTATAAATTTTCTTAGCCTTCTGAATCCTACGAGCCTCCAAGAGGGATTGTTTCAATCCTGAGGAAAGAGCTATGTAACAGTGGTTTACATAGTACTTGTAATCCTAGCACTTAAGGAGGCAGGAGGATTACCTCGAATGGAAGCCAGCCTTGGTTACACACTGAATACCAGCCAGCTGTGACCACAATGTGAGAACCTGTTAAAATAATAATAATAATGATAATAATAATATAATAGTAGTAATCATATTCTTTTTTCCATTTTCTTTATTAAGAAATTTTCTACTCCACATATCACCCACAGATCCCACCTCCTCCTTTCTCCCACCCCCCAGCCCTCTCTCCCAAGCCACCCCACATCCCCACATCCCCCAAATCAAGGTCTCCCATGGGGAGTCAGCAGAGCCAGGCACACTGAGCCTAGCAGGTCCAAGCCCCTTCCCACTGCACCAAGGCTGTGCAAGATATCACACCACAGGCGCCAGATTCCCAGAAGCCTACCCATGCACCAGGGACAGATCCCGATCCCCCTGTCTGGGTCCCCCCCAAACAGTTCAAGCCAAACAACCATCTTCCATATCCAAAGGGCCTAGTCCAGTCCCATGGGGCTCCGCAGCCACCAGTCCACAGTTTATGGGCTTCCATTAGTGTGGTCAGTCATCTCTGCACGTCCCCCACCTGCAGATTCTCTCCTCTCTCATCGATTGGGTTCCCGGAGCTCAGCCTGGTGCCTGGCCATGGATCTCTGTATCTGCCTCCATCAGTCACTGGACAAAGGCTCTATGATGACAGCTAGGTTATTTGCTAGACCATTCACCAGAGTAGGCCAGTCCAGGCACCCTCTGGACCACTGCCAGCAGACCCAGGTGGAGTCAACCTTGTGGATTCCTGAGAGCCTCCCCAGCACCCTGACTCTTCCTGTTCCCATGATGTCCCATCTATCATGGTATCACCCTCCCTGCCCTCCCACTCTGTCCCTGTTCCAGCTCGACCCTCCCATTTCCTTATGTTCTCATCCCCTACTCCTCGCCCTCTGCCAACCCCAAACACCCAGTCCGCTCATGTAGATCTCATCCACTTCTCCTTTCACAGGATCATCCATATGTCCCTCCTAGGGTCTTTCCCTGTTAGCTAGCCTCTCTAGAGCTGTGGATTGCAGTCTGTGTTAGTAAATTGCAAAAACTCTGGGTTTGGTGTCCCGGGTTTCAGCACCAAAATGTTAGTAAATTGATGGCTGAAACTGCAAGGAGACAGTTCAGCCCTGGAGGGTGAGGTATCCCGGACACTTTGCGCTGCTCAGAACAAGAGCTCTGCCCTGAAGGTGTCCCGGACACCTAGAGCTGTTTAGCACAGCTCTGACAGCTGGGACTGCAAAGAAACAGCCCAACTCTGGAAGGAAATTTACCATAGTGGTCAAAACACAAGTTCTTCCAGCCCATACCACAAATCAGCAGGCTGAATTGATAGTTCTAACCCGTGCTTGTCAATTGTCTTTGCTTAGCAAAGAGACAACACCAAAAACTATATACAGACCACCAGCCTGCCTCTGGTCTCAGAATAATGAGACCTCATCAACCTGTCAAGGCTCATGCCCCACCCTATC
Organism: Peromyscus californicus insignis; assembly: GCF_007827085.1. Lineage (NCBI taxonomy): Eukaryota > Metazoa > Chordata > Mammalia > Rodentia > Cricetidae > Peromyscus > Peromyscus californicus. The sequence goes on along the minus strand of NW_026294391.1, from coordinate 31,159,742 downwards.
AGGCCGCGCCCCACCTCTTCTCCTTCTACTTCTTCCCACTCACTCATATTGCTATCAAACTCTACATTTGGATATTTAAGGTTCAGGAGACATATGCTCAGCAGTTCAACCACACCACTCATGTGGTAGTGTCTGAAGACTACTGGAAACATAATGCATATGCAGGAAAAAAAACTCTGTTATGAAGAATGAGGAATATTTTACATTATGATTAAGGACCCATGGAATTCCAACTGGAAAATGGGAGTCATTGGGAAGCTTTACTATAGCATCTATCAAATTCGCCCACCAGATATGCTCAAAATATAGAGGGCACACATTCCACTCTCTCAGCTCCTACGAATGGATAGAGTAGAAGTGGTCCAAGCTCCTCAAAGGCTCCTACCTCCTTGTCACACCATCTCTTGTTTCAGACCCTAACTACTGCATATCAGCTATTGAATGATGCTCAGGCTGACTATTTTGGAGAATGCTGGTTATGTGTCCCCCCAGGGTCAAATGCTCACCCACCATTTTGGCCTCACCTATTATCCTATTAGATTCTCTCACCTTACCACTTGTTAATTGCTCCAAGCCAAATGTCACTGCTACCCCTTGTCTCTCTCACATTCCTCTCTTTGGCATTACAGCCCGCTTTAACTCCTCAGGAATACACTTTTGTGGGTACTCTGGATTCTGCAGACTGCAATAATACCATTACCCTTGGTACTAACACTCAGCCCCTATGTTCAAGCATTCACAATGCCTCTATTCTCTGTGGTACTCAGGTTTATCACTGCTTACCTGCTAGGTCGTCTGTGACTTGTGCCCTGGTATTCCTGTTTTCTTAAGTTAGGGGTGGTACCTGGTGAAGAACCCTTGCCAATTCCCATCACCAAGTTCATAGCAGCAAGACATGACAAATGAGTCATCCAAATAATACCATTTCTAGCAGCCCTGGGCATAGCGGCAGGTGTAACCACTGGAACAGCAGGACTGACTACTTCCCTAGCTATTTACCATTGGCTTTCCTCACAATTCATCCAGGATTTCCAAAAAGTAGCTCAGACCATCCTTACTCTTCAGGAACAAATAGACTCACTGACCACTGTAGTATTACAAAATCGGAGAGGATTAGATTTATTAACAGCAGAAAGAGGTGGTCTTTGTCTCTTTCTTGGGGAAGAATGTTGCTTTTACGTCAATCAATCAGGGATAGTGAAAGATAAGATCCAACAACTCCAGATGGATCTTCAAACCCAGAAACAGTTTGATGCCCCCAGACAGTGGAGCACTAATAATAAGATATGGAAATAGATGCTACCTTTCTTATCCCCTCTTTTCTTCCTTTTCCTAGTCCTACTAATTGCACCCTGACTCATGAACTTCTTTGCTAGTTTTCTTCAGCAACAGATCCAAAATATTTCTAACCAAACTCTGAACCAGTTAATATTACAGGATTACCAGCCCCTACCGACAAAGCCAGAGATCTACAGAACCTGGTTACATCCTGAGGAAGAAGATCAAGATTGTCCCAAGAACCTCAGCACCCTAATCCAGCAGGAAGTAGTCTAATGATAACTTCACCCCCTTTCCAGCCCCCAGTTGCGTTTTACTAAACAAAAAAGGGGGAATGTAGGGAAAAGGGGCTGGCTAAAGAAACCCACCCTGACCCCGGAGCCCAGAATTAGGGAAATGGCCATCCCTTCCCTCACATCTAGTATCCACTTATGAGTGAGTACATACTATGTTTGTCCTTCTGAGTCTGGGTTACCTCATGCAAAATGATATTTTCTAGTTCCGTCCATTTGCCTGCAAATTTCATGATATCATTGTTTTTTTACTGCTGAGTAGTACTCCATTGTGTATATGTGCCACATTTTCTTAATCCATTCTTCAGTTGGGGGGCATCTAGGTAGTTTCCAGGTTCTTGCTATTACGAATAGTGCTGCTATGAACATAGTTGAGCTTGTGTCCTTGTGGTAAGATTGAGCATTCCTTGGGTATATGCCCAAGAATGGTATAGCTGGGTCTTGAGGAAGACTTATAATAATAATAACAATAATAACGATAATAATATAATGGTAGTATCATATTCTTTTTAAAAAAATCATTTCAAGGGCTGGAGAAATGGCTTCTCATGTCACGAAAAGTTAACAGGCTGGTGAGATGTCTCATTGGGCAAAGTGCAAGCCCGATGACCTGAGTTCAATTCCCAGAACCCACATAAAGAAGAGAGGACCAATCCACATTTTACTTTGGTCTACACACATGCACTGTAACACACTTGCCAAAACACATCACACATACACATACAACAATAATTAATTTAATTCATTTTTTGAGACAGGATCTCTCTATGTAGGCCTGGCTGTTCTGGAACTCTCTATATAGACCAGGCTGGTCTCAAACTCAAAGAGGTCTTCCTACCTCTGCCTCCTGAGTGCTGGGATTAAAGGCGTGTGCCACTATGCCCAGCTCAATAATTAATTTAAAAAGAAAAATTAACAGTATTTATTGCCAATAATATACTTATAAGTCTCTCTCTCTTCCTATGTGTGTGTGTGTGTGTGTGTGTGTGTGTGTGTGTGTGTGTGTGTGTGTTTGACAAGTTCTAATTTAGTACAGATGGATTTTTAACTCTCTGTGTATCTCAATAGCATTGAACTCTTGGTCCTCCTATTCCTGCCTCCCAAGACCTGGGCTTACAGGCAAGTATGAACCACCACACCTGGCTTAATTTGCATTTTCAAGTAAATTTACAGTTTGAAAACTTATATCTACCACCGTTGACAAAACCAAAAGCTTTTTATGAATTTGGTAGGAGTTGGCACTCCAGTTTGCAGACCAGATGAATGACCTGTTAAGACTATTCACTTCTGTCACTGAAGCCCCAAAACACAACACAGGTTAAATGTGACTATAGGTTTAGAGAGATGGATCAGCAGTTAAGAGCACTGGCTGCTCTTCCAGAGGACTAGAGTTCAATTCCCAGCACCCACATGGTAGCTCACAACTGTCTATAACTCCAGTTTCAGGAGATCTGACACCCTTTTCTGGTCTCCACAGGCACTACACACATGAGGTGCATAACTTAGTTACTGTTCTATTGCAGTGAGGAGACACCATGACCATGACAACTCTTATAAAGGAAAGCATTTAATTGGGGCTGGCTTACATTTAGAAATTTAGTTCATCATCATTATGGCGGGGGGTGTGGTGGCACACAGACAGACATGGTGCTGGAAAAGTAGCTGAGGGTTCTATATCCAGATCTGCAGGCAACAGGAAGAGAGTGAGACACTGGGCCTGGCTCGAGCATCTGAGACCCCAAAGCCCACCCCCAGTGACACACTTCCTTCAACAAGGGCCTACTCCAACAAGGCCACACCTCCTAATCCTTCTAAGTAATGCCACTCCCTGATGACTAAGCATTCAAATACATGAGCCTATGGGGACCATTTTCATTCAAGCCACCACAGTTGCACAAACACACATGCAGGCAAATCCCCATACAGATAAAAATAAAAATAGTTGCTTAAAAATGTGGCAATATTCTAGGGAAATTGTACTAACAGAAATAGTAAGCTATATCTGATCTGTTGACCATCATTTGCTGACCACTGTTATAAAAGCTTCTGATACCAGAAGATTGGTTAACTGTGGTGTTAAATGGCATAATGGATTTTAAGAAACCAATCAACTATAAGTTAAATATTTTAGGAAGTTGATGTAATGAAAAAAGCACAGAAAACAGTTGGTTGTAATTTCTTTTTATAAAATATTTATTTTTATTTATGTGTGTGTGTGTGTGTGTGTGTGTGTGTGTGTGTTTGTGTGTGCGCGCGCGCGCGCGCACAATATGCATGCAGTGCCTGCAGAGGGTGGAGGATACCCTGAAGTTAAGAGTTTCAGGCAGTTTTGAGCCAACAGATGTGGGTGCTGGGAACTGAACTGAAGTCCTCTAGAAGAGCTAGCTACAAGTGCCCTTAACGACTGAACCATCTCTCCATTATATGGATGCCATTTTGTGAAGCTTTCCTTCCTTCCTTCCTTCCTTCCTTCCTTCCTTCCTTCCTTCCTTCCTTCCTTCCTTTCTCCCTCTCTCTCTCTCTCTCTCTCTCTCTCTCTCTCTCTCTCTCTCTCTCCCTCTCTCTCTCTCTCTCTCTCTCTCTCTCTCTCTCTCTCTCTTTCTTTCTTATGTGTATGGATGTCTGTGTGTGAGTGTATGGACGCATGTATATGGGGGTGTTGTACATGTATGGAGGCTAGAAGAGGGCTGGCCTCTGGGTTTTCTGGTGTGAGTGTGACACCCAGTTTGTTTTGTGAACACTCTAGGATAAAGGGTGGTCCTCATCATTGTGCAGCAAGAACTCTTAACTGCTGAGCCATCTCTCCAGCACCTGAATGGCATTTTTTCAAAATCCCTAATTCATGGATGGTATTCACAGGTGGTACTTATTGATGTTTTGCATAATGTTATAAAAATATCAATTCTAGTCTGGCATAATGGTTATTGCCTTTAATCACAACACTCAGGTGGATCTCTGTGAGTTTGAGGCTAGCCTGGTGTACATAATGAGTTCCAGTCCATCCAAGGACACATAGTGGGAACTTTTATTTTTTTTTATTTTTTTAAAGACCATTCTAGGAGCTGAAGATATGATTTAGGGGTTAAGAATACTTGCTGCCCTTGCACAGGGCCTGAGTGGGTTCTCAGCATCTGTATAATGGCTCACAACCATCCATAATTCCAGTTCCAGGGGTCTAAGGCCCTCTTTAGGTACCGACTTTAAATTAGTATTTAATTTAAATACAATTGTAATTAATATACAGTAGGATTTGAGGGTGGGAGATTTAAAACCACTGTAAAATGTTCTAATATTGGAAGTACTAATTTATAAGACCACACGAAAGAAATGTGCAGAACTGACAAGTAGCTCAGGGTTCAAACACATGCTTAGCATGCGTGAAGCCCTGAGTTCCGCCCGTACTCAGTGCCACAGAAAGAAAAGTATAAACATACCGAGAGGGAAGTCAACTCCAGATATTAAGCTGCAACAGAAGACACAGTTATAAAAATACGTGCTCAACTGGTAGAAAAGGATTCAAGAGCTCAGAACTAAGTCCACAGATCAGAAGTTGATGTGGGATTGAAATGGCTTCAAATATCTTTGGGGAACTGAGCATGATGATGGGTGCCTCTAATCTCAGCACTTGGGAGTTGGAGACAGGATGATAAACATTTTGAGGCCAGTTTGAACTATATGACACCCTATCTCAAGAAAACTACTACTACTACTACTACTACTACTACTACTACCAATAATAATAATAATAATAATAATAGTAACAGAGGAAAATTATATTGGTGAGAAAATTTTATCACCAAAGATGAATTGGATCTGTATCTCACTTCATATACAGAGAACATGCTTAAGAGAAACTAGACATGGTGGTATAGTTGAGGTGGAAACAAGAGAATGAGACATTCAAAGCTATCCTGAACTACATATGGAGCTTGATATTGAGCTTGATCCTGGGCTGTATGAATACATGCCTCAAAAATAAAGTGAAGATAAATCTGTAAACACAAAGGAAAAGCAGGATACAGAGTGCAGTGGGGCTAGGGAGTAAATTTTTTTGTTTCTCTTTTTATTTATTTATTTATTATTTTTTTAAACTTTTTGGAGCTGAGGACCGAACCCATTGCCTTGCCCTTGCTAGGCAAGCGCTCTACCACTGAGCTAAATCCCAACCCCTGTTTCTCTCTTTTTAGAGAGCAAGTTTTTATTTCTTGAGACTACAATGGCATCATTTCCCCTTTTCCTTTTCCGGCTCCAAACCTCCCATGTATCCCCCTAGCTGCTTTTTACCAAACTTGTGGCCTCTTTTTCTTTGCTGTTACATATCTACTCCTAAATACAGAAATGCAACCTGCTCAGTCTGTATAATGTTACTCGTATGTATGTGTCTGTTTTTCAGGGCTGACCATGTGGTATTGGATGACCAGTTGGTGTGCTCTTCCCTGGGGAAGACTCTTTCTCCAGCTCTCAACATTTCTTAGTTGCCTGTAGTTCTTTGTATAGGACTGAGCTCTCCTGGGCTTTCCCCTGTCCACATTAGCATGTCTATTGCCGCTCTTGTTGTTGGTAAGCTCGTGTTTAGTCAGCAATGTGTATGAGACTTCATGGGTGTAGCTTCTGATATTTCTAGAAGACACAGTCTCACAGCCAACTCCCTGTTCCTCTGGCTCTTGGAATCTTTCTGACCACTCTTTTTGCAGAGTTCACTGTGCTAAAGGTGCAGGAGTTCTATGGCATCCAATGTGGTGGCAAGAGTTTCCACCTAAAAACTGAGAAAAAAGATTCTAAAATGGAGCTAAAAACAGTTCCTAATTGTCTCTCTCAAATGAGCGGCAGCTGCCGGTTTGAGCTGCTGGTTTGAGCTACTTGTGGATTCCTAGCATGCGTGCTCAACCTGCAGTATGGCGGGAATGAGGCCTCTGCAAGTGGCACATTAAGCTGCGTGGTGGATTTAGCCTTTGCTAGTACAAAACAAAAAAAAGAGGTTTCTGGGCTGCATGCTGCTTGGATAAAATCATAGACCCACGATAGCTCCCAGAGCTGACAGTAAACTACCACTGCCATGTTGGGAAGCTGAGGTGGGCAGAGCCAGCAGCCACAGCTGCTGCAGTTTAAAGCAATAGATTCACAATAAGACAGATTTAGATGTAATAGTTTACAATGTGTGTAAAAGATACGTAGGCTTGAAAGAGACAAAAAAAGTGATATGTACAGTTATAGAAACAAATACATAGTTTTAAAAAATAAAGTCTTTAAAGAGACTGTAAAATTAATATAAAAAATAGCCATGTAAAGATGAATATTACACAGAGAATCTGGATTGTGTTGTCTTTGGGATTTTTAACTGCAGAAAAACATTTGATTGTAAAAGCTGTTGAGTTATGCCAAAATGTATATTTTAAAAATACCTTGACTTCAAAATTTGGATATAAGGATATGTTGCTTTGGAAAAGACTCTCTGCTTTTGTTTCCACAGAAAGCCAGAGGCTATGGATTTGTTCCAGATTAAGATACATCAGGTTTGACCAGCCAAGACCCCCTGAAAGGTCTCCGATGACACCATGGCCCGGATGATCCAACATCCAGAATGGTTTGAAGGCAACTGGCTCAGATGATACACCTTCATGGACTACTCCATAATCCTAAAATTTTCTTTGTGTCCCCATAAGATACAGCGCCCCCCCTCCAGCAGGAAGTAGTAAGAGAAGCTATGCCCAAATTCCCAAATTATATGTAATTTTACGTTGTTAAGGTTAAAACCTTCCTTTTTGAGAGAAAAAAAAAGGGAAGTGCTGTGGGATGTTCTGTATGGCAAATGTGTTGCTAATTGGTTAATAAATAAAACACTGATTGGCCAGTGGTCAGGCAGGAAGTATAGGCGGGACAAGGAGGAGAATAAAGCTGGGAAGTGGAAGGCTGAGTCAGAGAGACACTGCCAGCCGCCATGATGAGAAACAACATGTAAAGATGCCGGTAAGCCACAGCCATGTGGCAAGGTATACATTAATGGAAATGGATTAATTTAAGCTGTAAGAACAGTTAGCAAGAAGCCTGCCACGGCCATACAGTTTGTAACCAGTATAAGTCTCTGTGTTTACTTGGTTGGGTCTGAGCAGCTGTGGGACTGGCAGGTGAGAGAGATTTGTCCTGAGTGTGGGCCAGGCAGGAAAACTCTAGCTACAGTTCTATAGCACATTAATCAGTTGGGACTGGCCTCCACAACTTTATATTATGATCATTTGTTGTTTTCTGTGATAGCTTCCATCTGTTGCAAAGAGAAGTCTCCTTGATACCTCATGTGTATGTATAAGGACAAATGTTTAGAATGTAGTTATGGATTATGTTGGAGGAGAAAGAGAAATACAGAAGGCATGAGGAGGGTAAAATAACAGTAAGAATGTCTATAAAAGTCATAAGAAATCACACTATTAACTATTTACCAAAAAAGCCTGTAATACCCATAAATTTGTGTATAAGTATACATAGTTTAAATGAAACGCTCATCTGGGCTAACAATGCTTCCCGAAAGAACCACAGATCATTTAACAAAAGCCCTGACACCAGGCATGAGAAGCCCTCTTCTGAGTTGTTTGTCAGGGCTGTCCAAGAGATTCCTGAGACATACATCTTGTTGCTGTTGGCCTTTGTTGCCCTCCAGAGGTGGAAAGTAAGTCCCTGTTGCTGAAGACACCATGCACTTCAGACACGTGACCCAGAGGCCCTTGAACTAGAACATGAAACCCTCCTCCCTGAGAACTAGCTTTCATGGAACCAAAGGAGGAAAGCAATCAACAGTCCTACCCAGCTGTGATTCCTAGGAACTACATCAACAGCCACTATGGCATGATAACCCTGAGCAGTAATGGCACAAATACCTGGGAGGTAACCAGAAGCTCTCTAGCTGCACTTAAGACCTACCCAACATGAGAGAATCATGCCTGCTACTGGAAACCTAGCTAACTACCCAGGGCTAGTAGAATCATAAGCCCTGGAGGAGAGCCGACAGCCACCACTTTACCAAACCAGAAAAATTCCTAACTACAGTCTAAATACTTGTTTCTTTTATTAAATACTTATTAATTTTGTGGTGCTGGGGATTGAACCCAAGCCTTGCATATACTAGACAAGTGCTCCACTGCCCAGCTGCAAACCCAGCCCTTAGGAAATGGTATTTTTTATTTTTTTTTATTTTTTTATTTTTTTTGGTTTTTCGAGACAGGGTTTCTCTGTGTAGCTTTGCGCCTTTCCTGGAACTCGCTTTGGAGACCAGGCTGGCCTCGAACTCACAAAGATCCGCCTGCCTCTGCCTCCCGAGTGCTGGAATTAAAGGCGTGCGCCACCACCGCCCGGCGAAATGGTATTTTTTAAAAAAGATTCATTTATTTATTATGTATACAGATTTCTGCCTGCATGTATGCCTGCAGGCCAGAAGAGGGCACCAGATCTCATTGCAGATGGTTGTGAGCCACCATGTGGTTGCTAGGACTTGAACTCAGGATCTCTGAAAGAGCAGCCAATGCTCTTAACTGCTGAGCTATCTCTCCATCCCCAGGAAATGGTAATTTTTAAGAAAAATGTATCTTATTTTAAATTATGTGTCCGGGCGCGAGTATGTTCATGTGAGTACTGGTACCATCAGAGGCCAGAGGTGTTGGATTCTTTGGTGCAAGAGTTACATGCAGTTTTGAGTCACCTAATGTGGGTGCTGGGAATCGAATTTAGGCCCTCTGCAGAGTAGGAAGCTCTCTTAACCACTGAGCTCAGGAAATGATATTTTAATTTATATTCATATTCATTTATTTTTTGAGATAGGGGATCTCTTTATGTAGCCCTGGGTGGCCTGGTATTTGCTGTGTAGACCACGCTGGCCTTGAATTCATAGAAATCTACCTTTCTCTGCTTTCAGAGTGCTGGGATTAAAGGCATGAGCCATCATGCACACCTCAGGTATTTTTATTTTTAAGCAGACCAAACAGACTGGCTAAGGAAAAGTGAGAAAAAATTCCTGATAGTGAGAGGGTCTCCAAGTAAAGAATGCTGGGAGAGTATATTTTAAGAGGCCTCTTAAAGCAAAATCATCAAATGAAAATCTTATGGATTGAATCATTCAGGGATTGGATTATGCAAACATCATTAAGTGTTGATTTGTTGAAATAGATATGACTGGGAAGTACCTTCCCCCAGATAGCAACCCAGGCTACTGTCAAATTTCTGAAGCTGACAACTCCAGTGTAGTTGTTTAAGAAACTGTCTTTAGCCTTAGAAAAAACACGTGGAAGTGTTTGGGTTTTTGGTTGTTGCTTGGGTTTTTGTTTTTGAGTTTTTTTTTTTTTTTTTTTTTTTGATTTTTCGAGACAGGGTTTCTCTGTGTAGCTTTGCGCCTTTCCTGGAACTCACTTGGTAGTCCAGGCTGGCCTCGAACTCATAGAGATCCTCCTGGCTCTGCCTCCTGAGTGCTGGGATTAAAGGCGTGCGCCACCACCGCCCGGCTGTTTTTGAGTTTTATTGTTGTTTTGAGACAGAATATCATCTAGCCCAGGCTAACATTAAACTTGTTATGTAGCCTAAAAGGATGACCTGGAACCCCTGACCCTCCTGCTTCCATCTCCCAAGTTCTTTGGTTACAGTCCAATAAAAACAAATGCCACACACAGATACAGCTAAGAAGGCAAATGATTCAGTAAAATATTGTTAGAATCTTGCTATACAGATTAAGGAACCAGGTTTGGGTGGCACACGCCTTTAATCCCAGCACTTGAAGCAGAGGCAAGCAGATCTCTGTGAGTTCCAGGCCACTCAGGTCTACATAGTAAGTTCCAGGCCAGCCAAGGCTACATAGTGAAACCCTGTCTCAAAAAACAAACAAACAAAAATATTTTGAAAAATCTTGCAAATTTTAGGAAAGTTTAATTGACTAGGTAAAATATTTGTGGCTTTCAAACTCAATGGATTATCTAGAACGCAAAAAACACTCCCCGAAACCAAAGGGGATAAATCAAATAGTCAAATGGAAAGATGGCCAAGGATTAAACAGGCAATTTACTGGGTAAGCCAGTATGGCTGACGTTTACAACAGATTAGTCAGTATCCAGCTGCAATGACTAAATCGTGAAAACTTGATTCCAACCAGGGAAGGCGTCTGACAGCTGTTGTGCAACATCACTTTACACAAAGTTACAGGTGCCGTGTGGTCACAATATGATGCCGCAACATTTCTAAAATATAGCTAGGAAAACATCAGAGGAGCAGTTTGTGGTGGCCCACTTCTGCAAACCCAGCATCTTAGATGCTCGGGCAGGAGGATTGCCAGTTAGAAAACAACTTGTGTTATAAAAGTGAGTTTCAGGGTAGTCTGAGTTACACAGACCTCATATTTAAATGATCATTATTAGTGCAATAATAATAATAACAAAAATCAGAGTAACTATTCATGCCCGAAGAATAGAATGATATTAAGAACAAAACATAAAAGGACTGGGGTGTGGTGTCACAAGCCTGTAATCACAGCACCTGGGAGGCAGCAGGAGAAGAGCAAGTTCTAGGCTAGCCTGCTCTACATAGAAAGTTCTAGGGCAGTCATACATAACAAGATTCTGTCTCAAAAAAAAAAAAGTCTATGGCTCTTTTCAGGGGCAGGAGCATTATCAGCCCAAGTGGAATGATAAAACACACACATTCTCTCTCTCATATTATTCACATATATATGTTACAGTAATAATTAAAGAAATGGAGGCCATGAATTTGAGAGAGGGGTGGCAGGTGGGGCGGGCATGGAAAGTATTGGAGGATGGAGCAGGGAGGGGAAATGATGTCATCCTATTTTAATAAAATAAATTTTAAACGTTCAAAAGTGTGGGCTGATGAGATGTCTCCATGATTAAGAGCACTGGTTGGTCTGGCAGAGGACCTGGGTTTGATTCCCAGCACCCACATGGTGGCTCACAACTATCCATAGTGCCAGGTCTAGAGGAACCAATGCCCTCAATCTAACCTCTATGGGCTTATTACCCTTGTGGTGCACATGGATATGTCCAAGCAAAACACTCATACACACAAAATAAAGTAAATAAATGTAAACACTTCAAAGTAAGTAAATAAAAGTAAAAATAGTATAAAATTAGAGAAGGATACTGCCCAGACCATCGTCAAGCCCTTGAGTTCAAGAGTGGATCAAATTTGCAGACAAGACTCCTAAGAGGACAAAGTGGTAACAACACACACCTCCTAACGTTTATCAACTTGACTTTTTCTTGCCAGCTTAGAAACAATTTTCACTATAGCTCCAGGCACTGGCCTTGACATGCCCACTTTCCCGATCATTGTAACTATCTTAACTCCTCTTCTGGCTCTCACATCACACCTGACTCCTCCTCCAGCCATATCCCGGGCTGACAAGAACACATTTGTCACAAAAGCATTTGTGCCACAAAGGCTCTGTTTCCAAGCTTTCTTTTTTCTTCTATTGGTTTCTTTCTTTCATCTCCCCCCTCCCCAATAACCAAATGCCAGTTCCTAAAGGTCTCAACTTCTTTTTATTGTTTGTTTTTTAAATATTACTATTATTATTATTATTATTTGATTTTTCAAGATAGGGTTTCTCTGTGTATCCCTGGCTGTCCTGGACCTCACTCTATAGACCAGGCTGGCTTCGAACTCAGAGAATCACTTGCTTCTGCCTCCTGGGACTAAAGGCGTGTGCCAGTTTATTTTCAGGTTTGTTTTTTTTTTTTTTTTTTTTGGTTTTTCGAGACAGGGTTTCTCTGTGTAGTTTTGGTGCCTGTCCTGGATCTCACTCTGTAGACCAGTCTGCACTCGAACTCACAGAGATCCGCCTGCCTCTGCCTCTTGAGTGCTGGGATTAAAGGCGTGTGCCACCACCGCCAGGCCTTCAGTTTTGTTTTGAGACAGGGTCTCAAGTAGCTCAGGCTGGCCTCAAACTTAAGATGTAGTGAAGGCTGGCCTTGAACTTCTGATCTTTCTGTCTCAGAGTCCCTACTGCAGGAATTATAAGTATGTACCAGTTCACCTGGCATTCATTTTTAAAAATTGATGTACTACTTGAACATTATAAAATTCACTTGTTTAAGCTGGGTGTTTGTGATGGTACATGCTTGTAATTCCAGCACTCTGGTGGCTGAGGCAGGAGTGCAGGCCAGTATGAATTATGTGGTGAGATTTAGACTAGGCTGAGACACATAGTGAGATCTTAAAAAACAAACAAACAAACAAACAAAAAACCAAAGTATCACCAGAGATGGTAGTACACATCATGTCTATAAACTTAGAACTTCAGAGGTTGGGGTAGAAGGTTCAGAAGTTCAAAGTAATTTTTGACTACACAGTAATGAGTTCAAAACAAACCTAAGCCACCTAAGATTCTACTTCAAGAAAACCATGAAATGCATTCATTAAAAACAAACTTCACGGGGTGGTGGTGGCACACGCCTTTAATCCCAGCACTCGGGAGGCAGAGGCAGCTGGATCTCTGTGAGTTCTAGGCCAGCCTGGTCTACAGAGCGAGTTCCAGGACAGGCTCCAAAGCTACACAGAGAAACCCTGTCTCAAATAAACAAAACAAACAAACAAAAAACCTTCACATGTTTAATGTGTGTATTTCAATGGGTTTAGTGTATGTACTGTTATGCTTTTTTTTTTTTTTTTTTTTTTGAGTCAGGATCTTAAGTATCCCGGGCTGGCCTTGGACTCACTATTTAGAATTAGATGACTTTGAACTTGTGATCTTCTGGCCTCCACCTCCCAGATGCTGTATTTACAGGTGTGTGCCATTACATCTGGTTTTCGCAGTATTGGCAAATCAAACTCAGAGCTTCTTTGATGCTAGGCAAGCATCTACCAACTGAGTTGCATCCTCAGCCTGAATTCCAGAACATTCTCATCACCCAGAAAGAAAACTTGTGCTCATTCTTCAGTCTTCTCTTCCTTTCCCCACTTCCAACCTCAGTGTAACTGAAGAGAAAACTCAGGGCATCCCACATAACCGAGGCAAGCACTCTATCACTGAGCTACACCCCCAGCCTTATTTTTGCATTTTGCCATTCTGAGCCTTGAACTCAGAACCTTGGCATGCTAGATTAGTACTGAATATTATTAGAATCTTGCTATACAGTGTGAGAAACTGAGCTTGGGTGGTGTACACCTTTAATCCTAGAACTCGAAGCAGAGGCAAGCAGATCACTGTAAGTTATAGGCCATAACTCATTTATATATTGTTTTTATTTCAAGACAAGGTCTTTCTAAATTTTGCAGGCCAATCTTGAACTTGTTCTGCTTCCCAAGTAGCTAGGATTTCAGAACTGTGTCAGCAGGCCTGGCTTCAGCTCTGTCTTTGTTAGCGTTACTATTGCTATAATGAAACACCGTGACCAAAAGCAATTTGGGGATGAAAGGTTTATTGGGGTTACATTTGTACATCAAGTCCATCATCGAAAGAAGTCAGGACAGGAACTCAAACATCGCAGGAACTCAAACAGGGCAGGAACCTGCAGGCAGGAGCTGATGCAGAGGCCATGGTTACTTGCTTGTTCAGCTTGCTTACTTATAGAACCCAGGACCACAAGCCCAGGGGTAGTCTGACCCGGAGTGGGCTGGACTCTCCCCCATCAATCACTAATTAAGAAAATGCCCAGGGCTAGAGAGATGGCTCAGAGTTTAAGAGCACTGACTGCTCTTCCAGAAGTCCTGAGTTCAATTCCTACCAACCACATGGTGGCTCACAGCCATCTATAATGAGATCTGGTGCTCTCTTCTGGTGTGAAGGCATACATGCAGGCAGAACACTATATACATAATAAATAAATAAATCTTAAAAAAGAAAAAGGAAAATGCCCTACAGGCTTGCCTGCAGCCTGCTCTTAGGGAGGTATTTTTCTCAATTGAGGCTCCCTCCTCTCCAGTGACTCCAGCTTGGGTCAAGTTGACATAAAACTAGCCAGCACAAGCTTCATTCTTTTTCTTTTGAATTTTTGCATGGATATGGTATGCGTGTGTGTATCCATGTTCACATGCGTGTGGGTGCATATTTGTAAGGGAATATGTGGGAGAGGTTGACATCAGGCATCTTCCTGGATGGCTCTCTATTTACTGAGACAAGGTTCAGCTAGTTTAGCTAGCCAGGTTGCCCTGTGGACTTCCTGTTTCTGCCTCCAAAGCACTGTGGTTACAGATGAACCACCATACTTGCCAGGCATTTGCGTGTATACTGGGGATAAAATCTCTGGTCTTTGCCATGCGGTGGTGGCAGGCTGGCCTTGAAGTCGCAGAAATTCACTGCCTCTGCATCCTTACTGCTGGAATTAAGTCATAAGCCACCATGCCTGGCCACTATGATTGTTTTGTTGCTTTCTCTCTTAGGAATCAAAGCCTATACACATCACACACCCTAGGCAAGCAGTCTCCCACAAAGCTATGTCTCCAACCCCTTCACTATGTTTTTGAAACCACAATAAATGTGCATGGCTAGAGAAAAGGATGTGCTGGGTAAATAATACCCCATAGGCTTCTTTGACCCCTACTCAGGAGGCAAGGCATTTAGCAGCAAGACTTAACACAAAGCAAACAAACATGGTGGGTGGCTCACAACTGAAAATCCAGACTGTCAAAGGCCAAGTCAGGAGGATTCCCAAGTCAGCCTGGGAAACATGGTGCAATCTGGGGCAGCCCTACAAAGACCCTGTGTCAAACAAAACAAACTAGCAAAAGAATTGGCAAACGGGCTGGCAAGAAAACACAAAGCTCTATAGAGCAAAGGCAACAATTATCAGGGAAAGCCCGCACGAAGAAGAGCTAATCGTCTGGCAGAATATGTAAAGGAAAAAGTGGGTCTACTTTCACACGCCCAGAAAGATCAGAAGTTCAAGGTCATCTTTGACAGTAAACTCTGTGGCCACCACCAACTGGGCTAGATGAGGCTCCGGGCACAGGGAGGGGGATACTCAAGCAAAATTATTTAGATTCACATCTCACTCCAGTCAGAGTGACTATCACCAAGAATGCCTTTAATCCCAGCACTTAGAAAGCAGAGGCAGGTGGATCTCTGAGTTCGAGGCCAGCCTGATCTACAGAGCGTTTTCCAGGACAGCCAGGACTACACAGAGAAACCCTGTCTCAAAAAACTAAAACCAAAAAAAAGAAAAAGAAAGAAAGAAAGCAACAAATGGTGAGGATCTGGGGAAAGAGACCCCCTACACATATGGTGAGTAGGAATGTTAATTAGGAGACCACATTGGATGTTAGCAATGAGGTTCTCCCAAAATTAAAAGTAGAACTACCATATGACCCAGCTATACATAGGTATATACCCAAAGAATCAAAGGAGACAGTAAAGAGACTTGAATACCTATGTTCACTGTGTCACACTATTCATAAGAACTTATAGAACTGAACTGGCTATACATCAATAAATAGATATAGAAAAGGTGGTATATATACACAGACGAGTCTAATTCAGCCATAAAGAAGAACAATTTATATAATTTGCTGGAAAATGTATGAAAATAGAGATTACTGTGTTGAAGAAAGTAAGTCAGACTCAAAAAGAAAAATGTAGATAGGCATAGTAGTGAAAGACTTGAATCCTACAATTCAGGAGTCCGAAGCGGTAAGATCAGGGCTCCCTTACATAGTAAGTTCAAGGCCAGCCTAGGTTACCTGAAATCCTTTCCTTTTCACACCTAAAACATGCAAACAAACAAACAAACAAACAAAACCAAATATAAGCCCAGCATGGTTCTTTCTTTTTCTAATTCCAGCACTCAGGAGGCTGAGGCGCTAGTCTTGATTGTCGTGAGAGATTGAGTGCTATCAAGTGAGTTCTACACCAGCCTGGACTACAGAATGAGACTGTCACTGGGCGGTGGTGGCACACATTTAATCCCAGCACTCGGGAGGCAGAGGCAGAAGGATCTCTGTGAGTTTGAGGTCAGCCTGGTCTACAATGTGAGTTCCAGGAAAGGCGCAAAGCTACACAGAGAAACCCTGTCTGGAAAAAAACAAAAACAAAGAGAAAACAGCAACAATAACAAAAAAACAACATAGAATAAGACTGTCCAAAACAAAACAAATAAAGCATATGCAGAATATAGATTTTAAAATTATATCTACATGCACACACATATATGATATGGAAATAGAAAGGAGGTTTTTGGGGAAGAGAAAAGGATCTGGCAAGAGGGAGCAGGGGGACAAAAGAGGGTAATGGGGGGTGGATAATATCAAAGTACAGAATATGGCTGGGTGTAGAAACTCATGTCTGTAATTCCAGGACTTTTGAGGCTGACGAAGGAAGATGGCCATGAGTTAGAGGCTAGTCCAGGTTACATAGTTTCAGGTCAGCTTGGGATATAACGTAAGGCCCTGTCTCAAAATCATGCCCCACCCCCAAAGTATGTGATAGACATATGAAAATGGTTGGTGAAACTCGTGATTTTAAGGATGAATATATGGCAAGCAAATAAAGAAATAAATAAATGAACTGAAACCCGATTGTGGTAGGAGAATGGATCCTACAGCTGTGGCATCTGCACACAGAGCTTCTGGGCTGATTTCGGGGCAGACATCCAGTGTGAACACGTATGTGCAGATAGTATGTGTGCAAGGTCTGAGAAGCTTTAAGTGTATTTGTGCACTGGTGTGTGGAAACTTGTTTAAGCTGAGTGTGCTCACTGCAGGTGCAAGATGCATGAGGAACTCTCAGAAGAAATGTGCTGGGTCTGGGGTGTGTGTGTGTGTGTGCACGCGCACGCACGCGCCCCATATATGCTCAGCAGTAAGGACTTGTGCTCACACAATTTTGTGTGACCATTATAGTGAATACTGCACGTGCACGTCCCACACACTTCGCGTGACAACAGTGGCGCATTTCACACCAGCAAGAGAGTGGCTCGGTGGGTGAGAGCCCATGAGCGCATTGCACGTGCAATCCCTTTGCGCACGCGCGACCGCGGGAGGAGGCGTGACGCACATGCGGGTGCGCGAGGGTCCGGCGCAGCGAGCCCAGGCAGGGTGAGGACAGCGCGCAAGGTGGGAGGACGCGTGCGCATGCGGACACGCGCGGAGCCGGTGCGGCGCGGCGGGACGGCCAGTGCGCCTGTGCAGCCCGTGCAAGCCCGTGCAGCCCGTGCCGCCCGTACCTCCCGATGGAGCGCAGCAGCGGTGAGGGAGCCGAAGCCCCCTCGGAACGGGTTGTCAGGGGCTCAGCGCTGCTGCCCGTGAAGTCCACGGAGGCGAGTGCCGGGCGATCATCACAGTCGCCGTCCACCCTTCGGCCCGCAGGTAAGGCCCTGGGAGCGCCCCGGCAGGCCGGCCTGAGGACCCCCCGGGGGCGGGGCGGGCGACGACGGCGAGGCTCTCGCCTGGACGCCCTTCCCCAGGCCTAGGTCAACCTGACCCGGGGGCCTCCGGCCGCGTCCCTCCTCGGCAGGTGGCGAGGTCCCCTCGGGCTTGGCGTGGATGAGTGGATGAGCTCGGGATGGGGGGGTGGAGAGCAAGGAGCAAGTGTCCTTTCCCACAGTTGTCCCTAAGGTAGGGCTCGGCGCCCGAGGGGGCTTCTGGGATGCCAACCCTGTGGGCGCCGCCCCCCCCCCCCCCCCCCCCCCCCCCCGCTGAGGTGTTCGGAGACGAGGGCTTGGCTGGCTCGCAGACTAGCGAGCTTGCACGCTCCATCCTGACTAAAGCGCACTGCCCGGGAAGCCACAGCCTGAGGTGGTCCAGCTTTGCGGGGGGTTTTTGCCCTCGGGGTCAGGAAAACTGTCGTGTCGCACCGGGGCAGCGGCCGCTGCGACGACGAGCCCCCCCCCTCCACCTCCCCACCCCGAAACCGCTGAGCCAGTGGCTTCGCTATTGGGGCGTCTGGACTGGCCGTGGCCCCTCATTACGTGGCAGCGGGGGGGGGGGATTGAGTGTCCAAGCCCACGGGACTGCAGCTGAGAGCTGTAGCGGGGGGTGGGGGTGGTGGGGGGGGGATGCGGATCTTCGTCCCGTCTGCCCGCCCGAGGGGGACATCATGAGGACGTTCTGAAGAACGCGATAAGCAGGTCTCCCGTCTTCTGGTTCTCGCGCTAACCTTCCTTGTGCTTGCAGGTGGTGCGGAGGTATACGCAGCAAGGAAAAGGATCTCATTCTGATTTTCCTGGCGACATTTTTTTTTTTTTAGTTAATAATGCCAACTGATTTCCTTTTTATCTTTTATTGCAAAAAAAATCCACACAAATCTTTGTAGGGTTTGGGAATTATCCCATCGTGGAGATAAACGTATTTCCTATGAGGTGGAGGGGAAAGAGGAAAGACATCAAATGAAGTCGCGTTTGGGGTGTTTTATTTGTCTCTTCATTTTGAGGCTGGATCTCGCTATGTAGTTTACGTTGATCTGGACTTCAGAGATCCTCCAAGTCAACACACCCAGCCTGCAGATGTTCCCTTAGTCACTTGAAACATGCTTTTTGTTGGGATAGAGGGGAGTATCTTATTGGACCTTCTGGTGCATCATTCATAGAAGGGAAAGGAAGGGTAAAATTATTTCTAGTTTCTGTTATCGTGCTTTTTATTAAATGAACAACTTAATAAAACATTATAGGATAGTGATAATAAGTACCTTTTTTTTTTTTTTTTTTTTTTTTTTTTGGTTTTTCGAGACAGGGTTTCTCTGTGTAACTTTGCGCCTTTCCTGGATCTCACTTGGTAGCCCAGGCTGGCCTCGAACTCACAGAGATCCACCTGGCTCTGCTTCCCAAGTGCTGGGAATAAAGGTGTGCGCCACCGCCGCCCTGCTAAGTTACCTTTTAAACAAACACTTATGTTTTCATTCTTTTTCTTGAGAAACTCAGGCCATATCTGATAGAACCCAGAATCCACACACCAGAGCCAACACACTCTGGCAAAGGGGACCTCGGACAATAAAACATTAGAAAGGAGATGTTGTTTTGAGTTTACATTTTTATTTGGTGGGGAGTTGAAATAATAGGTGATTTAGATGTTTCTTGAGTAGAGAATGGGCTGTATGGTTGGATGTCCAGTTTATCTGGGATTTTTACTTGGAGGAATTTAAGGGGACAGTCCCGTCCCCGTCCCCCCCCCCACCCCCGCATTGCTCTGTTACAGTGTGGACTCTAGTTTATTTTGGAATTTCTAATAATTATAGGTTTTAAATATATAGCCTACAAAAAACATTTAGAGGTCATTCCTAATAGCTATGTGAAAGAGAACAAATAGAATTTTTTCACTTTATTTCAGTAGGGATGTGATAGAGACACATGTGGGCAATGCAGTATAACCCGTGTTGGGCATGAATTCGTGTTCCTGTTCCCCATCACCAACATTTCTGATGAAAGGTTTGGTTTGGTTTGGTTTGGTTTGGTTTGGTTTGGTTTGTGTGTATACATTGTGTAGATGTGGGGCGTGTGCTTGTGGAGTCCACAGGTCCAGTGTAGGTCTCATTCCTCAGGCACTTTCCATCTTGTTTTTTGAAACTGAGTCTCTGGCCTGGAACTCATGGTTTTGGCTAGGCTGGCTGGTCAGGGGGCCCTGAGGACCCACCTTTTCCTGCCTCCCCAGGGCTGGACTTAGCAGCCCATTCCATCATCTTGGACCTGTTCTTCATGGGTTTGGGGGTTGAGTTTACGTCCTCATGCTTGCATGACAGGTACTTTACTGACTAAACTTTCTTCCCAGTCCCATTTTGAATGTTTTAACTTCTATTTTTTAGTTTGTGTACCAAGTAACAGGTTCCATTCTGACGTTCCATATATGTATGTCATTGTAGTTTGCCCATGTTCTCCATGACTCTCCCTTGTCCCCCTTCCACCTCACTGGTCACCTTCTTTCACCCAAGTATCCCCACTCTGTTTTCATGTCTTTGACATAGATATTTTTGAATCTAGGTTCCACATATGAGTGAAAACTTGATACTCTTCTTCTCCCCCCTAAGGAGGGAGTCATCCATTTCTGTTTCTCCTTTCCCCATTCCCTTCCCTTTCATTTTTCTTTCTATATAGCCCAAATTGTCCTTCAACTCACTATGTAGCCTAAGCTGGCCTCAAATTGGTGGCAATAACTACTGCTTCAGTCCCCACAGTGTTGGGATTACAGGGAGGGCACTACACAGGGCTTTGACGGGGGATTCTCAGTTATACTTATTGTAAAACCTTTTAATGAATGCTACTGATACTAAAACTAGTTTTAAGGTTGAGAATACAGTTCAGCGGGTGGAGTGCTTGCCTGGTATTCTTAATTACTGAAAAATTGAATTTTTAGTTGCTACTCTATTCACAATAGCTTAGGATATGGAACCGGGTTAGATGTTCACTGACAGATTAATGGAGCTAGATGTGGTGCATACCTATAATCCTACCCCTTAGGAGCTAGAACAAGAGGTCAGTAGTTCAAGGACAGTCTTGCCAGGTGGTGGTGGCAGCAGCAACACACACCTTTGATCCTAGCACTTGGGAGGTAGAGGCATGTGGATCTCTGAGTTTGAGACCAGCCTGGTCTAAGAAGTGAGTTTCAGGATAGCCAGGGCTACACAGAGAAACTCTGTCTTGAACAAACAAACAAACAAGCAAAGAAAAACAAAAAAAGAGATCCTGTCTTAAAAAATGAACAAAATAAGAAGATAAGCCCTAGGTTAATAAAGAAAATGTCGTGTATATACACAGTGGCATTTTATTCAGCTGTAAAGAAAAAATGAAATAGTGATATTTTCAGAAAACTGGGTAGGGCCAAAAACATTATACTAAGTGAAGTTACCTAAACTCAGACAGGTACCACATTTCTCTCAGATTCTGACCTTACATTTCAATTTTTACATGAGGTCGTGAACCTAGGAAAGGGGACCATGAAATGGGAAACAAGCTTAGGAAGACAGGGGCGACAAAGAGTCATCTATGTGACATGAAAGCAGAAGGGGAGCTAAGGAAGGGAGGGGAGGAAGGGAGCAGGAGGGGGGAACAAAAACAGTGTAGGAACGGGGAGATGGTTCTGAGGACTGGAGTTCACCTGGTGTGTAGACAGTTGCCTTTAACTCCATCTCCAGGAGATCTGACACCCTCTTCTGGCCTCACTTGTGCACAAATCCCTACATATACATGATTGAAAAATGCAAATAAAATATTTTTAGCCGACCCCCCCAAACTGTATGAAAATGCTACAATGAAACCCATTGCTTTATACACTAATTAGGAAAATAAAGTAAGTATAAAGTTACCAAAAAGCAATGGTTTTTTATTTACAATGGAAAATAATAGACATGTGAATTAAATAACTTTAAGTGCGTCAGGGTTGGTGTGCTAAAATCAGAATGTTCAGTGTATGCTGCAGTTACAGGTGATATAAACCTTTGTACTTTTGAGGCTAATGATGAGTCCATGTATTTAATCCTCACACCAGGCTTTTTTTTTTGGGTAGGGGCACCATCTCATGGTCTCATGCTGCCCTGGCTGGCCTCATACTCTCTATGTAGGGGAGAGTGACTTTGAACTTCTGAACCTCCTGCCTCCACGTGCCAAATAATGTGATTATAGACAGATGCCACCACACCTGGTTCATGCAGTACTGGGGATGAAACACAGAGTTTCATGCATGCGAGGCAAGCATTCTACCACATTTCAGCCCCTCGGAAACATCTTGATTTTTTTTTTTTTTGGTGGTGGTGATTAGGATCAAATCTAGAACCTTATGCATGTTATGCCTATGTTCTGCACGGTTTTAAATTCCCCACCCCAGATAAATCTTAATTCTTCTTTTTTGTTGTTTTTTTTTGTTGTTGTTGTTGTTTTATTTTTCAAGACAAAGTTTCCCTATGTAGCCCTGACTTGTCCTGGAAATCACCCTGTAGACCAGGCTGGCCTTGAACTCATAGAGATCCACCTGCCTCTGCCTCCCGAGTGCTGAGATTAAAGGCATGCACCACCATTGCCCGGCTAAATCTTAATTCTTGAATTATATTTTAAATCCATTATGGGTCTGAGGATATTGTTCAGTTGTAGAGGGGTTGCCTAGCATGCAGAAGCCTTAAGTTCACTACCCAGAACCTCAAATAATGATGATGATGATGATGATGATGATGATGATGATGATAATTCATCCTCGCTGCTACTCATTCTTGGGCATTCAAGGACTTTTTATGTGGGACCCTTCCTAATGAGACATAATTTGTATTTTTATAGACCAACTACTGTTCCTAAGCATTCATGGAGTCCTGTGGGGACTGCAAAGGCAGAGCAGTTTGAGATAATTTGAACTGAGACTGTATAATGTCACATTGGCATATTTGGGGGATGTAAATAGTTGAGTGGTTTTCCTGAAGGTGTTGTAGGATATGGCAAGGGAGTACCTCTGGTTGTTCCCCAAGCAACAGGTTTTTCAACCTTTGAAATCCTGTGCTTGATTTGCTTACCCACCAGTGATGCCTTCTTTTAATCATTTTACTTCTGAGAATGAAATTGCTCAGTATGCTATTCTTAATGCATGTGATATATACTTAGCATAGTGCCTGTTGTTTCAGTCTGCTTAAATACCTTTAATGAGCACATAAATCACCAGCTGCTCTCCACTGTCATGTTAGGCTACATCGTTGTCACATATGTCCTGTGTTCCTTTTAGTCTAAAATGACTCCTCTTTTCACTTCAGGTACTCATTTCCTTTAGGTTCTTTCACCCAGAATTAATGAACTTCCTTCTTTTTAGAGACAGGGTTTCTTTGTGTAGCCTTGGCTGTCCTGGAACTCACTCTGTAGACCAGGCTGGCCTTGAACTCACAGAGATCTGCCTGCCTCTGCCTCCCGAGTGCTGGGATTAAAGGCCCCGTGTACCACCACCACCCTGCCTGAACTTCATTCTCAAAGATTTGTGTGTGCTCAAATGAAAATGTGTGCATAGGTGGATGCAGCTGTATATATGTCCAGCCTGGGCTTACAATGTAAGATCCTACCTATCTCTTACTGCCAAATGAAAAAAAAAAGTGAGAAAAACAAAGTTCAGCAATGTCACATGGTTTATATGAGGTGACAAATAAGGAGAGAGAGATCTATCATATACCCCAAGATGGTGTGGAGCTAAATCTACTCAGGTTTGTGGATAACAGTGGACACTGAGTCAGTACTGACTTAGAGAGTGGGAAAGTCACTCTAACACTGGCAGAATCTGGAACTTCAAGCAGTTCTCCTGCCTCAGCTTTCCAAGTGCTAGGATTACAGACCTTTCTTAGCTTTTTTGTTGTTTGCTTTTGTTTTCTGACAATCTCTCTCTTGTGTAGCCCAGGCTAGCCTTTAACTCACTCCATTAGCTAAAGCTGAGCTTGAGTTCCTGATCTTCCTGTCTTAACGTCCCAAGTGCTAGTATTACAGGCATGTGACACCATGCCTGGCTCTGTTTTGTTGTTTGAGACTAGGTTTCATCCTGTAGTCCAAGTTGCCCTTGAACTTGTGGCAGTCATCCTGTCTTAGTCTTGTGAGCACTATGATTACAGGTATATGCCACCACCCCTGACTTATTATCTCAAATTTAAAATAGTTTATGTGTATGAGAGTTTTACCTATATGCATATCTGTACAACATGTGCATACTGGTACCTGTGGTGGCCAGTAGAGGGAGTTGGATACCCTGGAACTAGAGTTCCAGACAGTTGTGAGCTGCCATTATGTGCGTATTGGGGCTTGAACCCTAGTCTTATGGAAGCCATGAAGTCTTATGGCTTATGAAGAGCCATCTCTTCAGCCATAGTTATTTCACCTTTGAAATAGACCTATGGACAAACATGAGCGGCAAAGCACTGCCTTCAGGATGATGCAGTTAATATCCGCCTAGAAAATCCTTGAGGTGATTAGCCATTTTTCACTTTGTACGTCTTTCTACTAGGTCATTAGCTTAAGAACAAGTCTTGGGTCCAGGTTATAGGTGGCTGTATCAGTGCCACCTAGTGCAGAAGGTGGCTGGATGATTAAGCCTACCCTTCTTCAAGGTGTGTATGCATAGCAGATCTGTAACTAACATTTAACAGTTGTATTAAACATAAATCAGCTATATTAGGGTGAGTGCTCTGAGTATCTGTTGGATTACAGAAATGTGTTGCTAGAGAAGTTTGAAATAATGGTACTACAAGTCATGTGGCCTGAAGTCTGTTGTGTTTTTCCTGTATTCTTCAGGTAATTATTGTCTAACTGAATTAAATTATTTGCCCATTCTTGGAAAACCAAAACTCATGAAACCAAGTACTCAGAAATAAAAGGGTTTATTGATCCATTACTGATGGTAACCAAAAAAAAAAAAAAAAAGGCATGTTCTTTTAAGCCATAAGCAGCAAGACTTGTGGGCAGTTGGGAAAGTGCCTGACAGATCTAAAAAGCAGAGTGGAGCTGCAGAGATGGCTCAACAGTTAAGAGTACATGTTGCTCTTACAGAGGACTGGAATTCAGTTCCCAGAACCATGTCAGTGGTTCACAACCACCTATAACTTTAGCTCCAAGGGATCCAATGCCCTCTTCTAATCTCTGAGGTACACATACAAAAAAAAAAAGAGGAGGAGGAGGAGGAAGAGGAGGAGGAGGAGAAAGAGGAGGAGGAGGAGAAGGGTACTTTGCAAAGAAAATTTGGGAAAGGTGGAAGTCACTCAAGTTGAATCTATATTGACTGTTGCCAGAAAAATTGTTGCCTCATTTTGGCTGAGACTATAAGCAAGACTGCTGTGACTAAATTTTAGCTAATGTTTTAACATGCATTTAATAATGTAAATCGTTTTTCAGACAGGCTCAGACTTGCTGTTTAGCTGAGGCTGGCCCCCACCTCTGATTCTCTTACTTCCACCTCTCAAGTGCTGGGATTATGTGTATGTGCCGTCATGCCTGGCTATATATAAGATTTTTTTTAAAAAAACCACCCCATCTTTCCTCCTTATATTCATTGTCCCTTTTGTAGTTACATTTAGGATATCTCAGAACTTTACAAACATTTTTTTGGCAGGGAGAGAATGGCTTATAGGTAAGATAGGATTTCTTGATATCTTTGCATCTGTATGTCTTCCATCTCCATCTTTGGAGTAGGAAACTATGGGCATACAAAGTGGAAGTTCAGCAACTTTCCTAGGGAGGCTAATAGGGTGGGGTTGGGTAGTAAAGGCTGAAAGGTCCACCCAAAATCAGTTAATTATCTGTTTTCTTTTTTAAGAGCTTCTAGATTTTTTATTTTGGTTTTTCAAGACAGGGTTTCTCTGTGTTGCTTTGCGCCTTTCCTGGAACTCACTATGTAGCCCAGGCTGGCCTCGAACTCACAGAGATCTGCCTGCCTCTGCCTCCCAAGTGCTGGAATTAAAGGCGTGTGCCACCACCGCCCAGCCGAGCTTCTAGATTTTTAAAAAATACATTATTTTCAATTATGTGTCTCTATGTGTAGGCATGTGCATGTTAGTTCTAGTGCCCATGGAAGGCAGAGGCATCAGATCCCCCTGAATTTGGAGATATAGTGGTTTCGAGCTGCCTGATACGGATGCTAGGAATAGAACTCGGGTCCTCTACAAGAGCAATATGCTCTCTTAAACCTCTGAGCCATCTCTCCAGCCCCTGTTCATTCTTTTTCAAATTGTATTTATTTATCGGTTTATATTTATAATGTTCAGCATTGACTCCATGGCCTTGTCCATGCTAGGCAACTACTACACTGAGCTATACTTCCAGGCCTCAAAGTTGCTTAAAACTCAAGGCACACACTTTTATTTTCCTAGCACTCAAAAGGCAGGGGCAGGTGGATCTCTGTGAGTTCCAGGCCAATCAAGACCTTGTCTCAAAAAAAAAGTTACTTCAGAATATTTTTGTTTGTTCATTTGTTTGTTTTCAAGACAGTGTTTCTCTGTGTAACCCTGGCTGTCCTGGAACTCGAAATGTAGGCCAGGCTGGCCTCAAACTCACAGACATCCATGAGTTGAGTCATCAGGCTTGTGCAGCAAGCACAAACCATTGAGCAACCTCACCAGCCCCAGAATTTGGTAGTTTTTATTTTCTTGCCCCTGATTCCACAGATAGATGATCTAACATGCTCCTTAAAAAAACAAAAAACAAAAAACAAACAAAAAAAATCCGTGCTTCCCACATCAATACAGAACTTAAAATCTAGTTCAGTACTATATAGGCACATCTTAAAAGGAGTCTTTCTTCTTGTTTTTTGTTTTGTTTTTTTAGACACTGTGTCTTATGTAGCCTAGGCTGGCCTTGAACTGACTGTGTAGCTGAGGATGACTCTGAACTCCTCAACCTCCACAACACCTCCCCTTAAGTGTTGAAATTATAGGTGTGCACCACCTTTGTTGGTTTCTTACAAAATTTTATGAGCCTTTTCATTAGTATAGAGATGTTTTCCCCAATGGTGATAAGGATTTCATTTTTTAGAACTATAGCAAAAATGTTAAAATGCTTAGAGTGAGAAAATTCCAATTTAATAGACTGTTCTGGTTTTCTAGGAATTAACCCTTACTCTATCCCTATGAGCTTTTATTGTTGAATATCTTTGAAGACAACCTTAATTGGCTTTTTAGCCTTAGAAAGCTGAATTCAGTGTCACTGAGGATTAAGGCTCCTGCTGTGCCTCTGGGTTATCACTGAACTAGGATTACAGAAAGTTCTCTGATACTAGTGTATCTTGAACTGACTTTAGTAAATATCTGTAGATGTAACCAACCATCTTATTAAATAAAAAACACAGAGCCGATTCAGAAAAGAAAGCCAAGAGGTCAGAACTAAGAGCCTTACCCTTCTTGCTTCAACCAAGAGAGCTCTCCGAAAAGGGACCTACTTCCTGTGTGTATGTCTTTATATAGTCTTTCTGTTCTGCCTTCTCATTGGTTGTAAACCCAAACACATGACTGCTTCATCACTGCCTGTCTGTAGAGACTTCCAGGTCTTCTATGGTTGGTATTGAGATTAAAGGCGTGTGTCTCCAATGCTGGCTGTATCCTTGACCACACAGAGATCTACCTAGCTCTGTCTACCAAGTGCTGGTATTAAAGGCATGCACCACCACCGCCACACTCTTGCTATGGCTCTAATAGCTCTGACCCCCAGGCAACTTTATTTATTAACATACAATTAAAATCACATTTCAGTACAAATAAAATACCACCATAAATATCTTAGGGTTTCTATTGCTGTGACAAAATATCATGTTGGGGAGGAAAGGGTTTATTTTTATTTTTTTGCTTTCTTTCTAATTTCCAATCTATTTTAAAACAGTTTCTTAGTAGAACACAGTAAAGAGGTACTAGGGAAAAAAGGAATAAAAAAATAGACACTCCATAGTGTAAATATTAAATGCAACTATATCCGTGGATATGAAAGCTGTCAGAATGCTATAAATGTTTTGGAATGTATGATTTCTTTCTTTTTTTGCCTTTTTCTTTTGTTTGTTTGATTTTTTTTGAGACAGGTTTTCTCTATGTTGCCCTGGCTGTCCTGAAACTCGCTCTGTAGACCAGGCTGGTCTCAAACTCAGAAATCCATCTGCCTCTGCCCCCCAAGTGCTGGGATTACAAGGTATGTGCTACCACCACCTGCTGTGTGCTTTCAAGTTACATTTTTATTGTGGACTGATAATGAATGGTAAGTAGGGAGACTGGCATTGTTGAGAGGCCATATACCAAACTTTGTGCCAGCATTTCATAAAAGGTAAGGTATACAATAGAATTTTAGACTCCATGCAGACATGCTTATCTTTTCAATTTTGGGTTAATAGTTCTATGGCTTCTTTAGCTGTATTCTAAAAGTAAAAGTAGTATATCAGACTTATCATTTTGTGAATATTGTCAGAATGAATAAAAAGTGAAAACAGCCGGGCGGTGGTGGCGCACGCCTTTAATCCCAGCACTCGGGAGGCAGAGGCAGGCGGATCTCTGTGAGTTCGAGGCCAGCCTGGGCTACCAAGTGAGTTCCAGGAAAGGGGCAAAGCTACACAGAGAAACTCTGTCTCAAAAAACCAAAAAAAAAAAAAAGTGAAAACAAAAGTCAAAGAGAATACTAAACAACAGTGTAGGTCAGTGCCAGAAAATGCAAGTAAAGTACAGCCACATATGTAATCCTAAATTTTCTAGTAGCCGTGTTAGAGAAAAAAGGAATATATACACACACACATATACATATACATATACATACACACACTAATTTAGCCAACTATATGTAAAATGTAAGTTCAGCATATAAAATTGAGACAGTTTATCAAGTGAGATTGTATTTTATGCTTCTGGCATGTCTTCATTTGAACTGATCAGGCTTTGAATGATCATTAGCCAACTACAGCTATTGATTACTGTCTTGGGCATCACTATTAGACATCTTGGTCATAGCAAGTTAAGTGGTCTAAATTGAGCCTTCGGGGTTCTAAGTATACATTCTATTGAGTACTGTGCTGCTGAGTATTGTTGGAGCTTGCTGTCCCTGTTATTTATGGAAGCCACCTGCCAGTTCTGACGAGCTTATTAGGACAGAGGCTTCAAAGTCGGGAACTACACTCTTGCCTAGTCCTTTTCTGGGTTCTGCTGTCCTTGTTCTGTGATCTAATGGGAGAATGTTAGCATTAGGCTTAGAGGGTCTTACTGGAAAATGCCGGTTATCCAGCATTTGCTTCAGGGCCTGCAGGACAAGTCTCTACCTGACCAAGCTGTCCCTGGAACAGTTGGTTGGTCTTTACCTTTAGACCTAAGACTTGAGTGCTGGTTTAATTAACAAGTATGGTATGCCAGTTTCAATGGTAGATATATTGGATTAACTTCTCAGCTCTGTTATTCTGTCTCTACCCTTTTTTTCCCAGCATCCACTTCCCATGTTTACCGTTGCATTTTATAATCAGCAACTTTAATCCCTTCTGTGATTGGCTATATAGGAATACCTGAAATTAATAAATACAGAACAGGAAATTCCCCTGTAGCAAGAGTCTTTCTCCAGGTACCCAAAGTCCTTTATTGAGCAGTACTTTATCCCTACTTCAAAACAGTATCTTAATATGTGCCATTAACTTGAAATAGCCATCAGAATTTTAAACTAGGTAAAATAGAATACTCCTGCTGTTCTTATTTTAAAAACATTTGTGCCCCAATGGGATTCCTGTATGTTCTCTTCCTTCAGCACCTAGGTATGAGTTTTCAGTATCCTACTGACTGGAAAGGGAAACAGCATTGTGTATAGGGGTAGTAGCTCCTTAAGTGTTTTTTCCTGGGTTTTGTTTTGTTTTTACCTCGTTAATTGTATGTGTTCAGTTTGCCTGAGTACCAGTCAGGGGGTGACAATTGGTAGTGAAATATTATGACTGACTTCAGAGGAAGTATTCTTTGCATTTGGATAATTTTCCACCATTGGAGTCATATGCTGTGAACAAAATTTAGTGGTGTTCATTTCATTAGCTAGATAACCGACATCATTTAACAGTTTTAATTATGACTTCAGAAGGAAAGCAATTTCTTTAAAAAGCTAATTCTAATTGTAGTTTTAGTCTGCAAAATATGTTCTTGTTCTTTCTTCCCCTCCTTATCCACTTACATTTCCACTTCACTTGATTTTATTTTCATTAGCCACAAGTTTTTTTTAAAGAGCAATTGCTACTTGTTAATGGTCCATTGATTTCTGCATATTCCTACATAGTCTTCTGGTATGAGATTAGCCCTTTTTATAGAACAAAGTGAAAGAAGTAGACTCCTTCACACTAATATCTTAGTTGTCTTTTAGTTTCTTGCAGTTTTACTTGAGGGGCCTGAATGCCTTTCTGCTGAGGAGTAGTAAATGCCCTTTGTGGTACCTAATTTTATCTTGACTACTAAAAGTTAAAGAATTCTTTCCTTTTTGTTAGGTTAAAAAATGATTTCAGAGTGAGTACCCTCTTACCTGCCCAGCAGGTTAGACCTACAAGGTACAGTGCTTTCCAATAGAATTATATGTGAAGATGAAAATGTTCTAGATCTAAACTGTTACATATGGTAGTTACCAACTTCATGTGGCTATTGAGCACTGAGGAACTGAATTTGGGCTTGCATGTAATTAAGAAACACATTTCTGTGACTCTGCTATAATGGCTTCCATATTGGACTGTGCCATAACTGAATGTTGATTCACTTTGTCTGATTAGGATCAGGCATGAAGAATGCATTCCAGATCTCAAACGAGTTGCCCTCAGACCATCCAGGTTTGTCCTGTACAAGCTCTCATTTTTGTTAATTGTCATTGAACCATTCTCAGGAATATAACTTATAGCTTCTCTTGTTCATAATCAGGTCTGTAAAGTGATGACAATGATAAAAGTAGTAAGTAAAACTTATTTTTGTCTCCTGGCGGCTCTGGGATAGCAGTAGTCAGACAGCCCTTCTCTAGACTTGTCTCAACTTATCGAGTTAGCATCTCTGAAGAGTAAAGACAAAAGCTAAGGTCTTTAAACAACTTGGCAGAGAAAACAATATACTCAGAAGGGATTTCAAAAAGCCATTAGAATTTGCGTGAGCTGCAGGGAAAACTTCTCCAGGAAAAGGCTGGCAAGGATAGCTGGTGGGAACCTGGATCATGAGTATAGGTCAGTGAATCCATGGCTGGACATGAGGTTGGTAAGAGCATTTGGGGCATCGGCTGTCACAGCTTCATTAGTTGTGTTTCCTGTTCTATGGGATGTTTATGGTAAAATATGTGAGTCTCAGCTCTTGTTCCAGATTGCTTCCCATAAACTGGCTTCAGGCATTGGCCCATATAACTCAATTTCTCACCTGACAGTACTTCACACAGCCTTACTGGTGCTTTCCCGCTCTGTGATCCTTTATGACCAGCCCAGTAGGAAGAGGGAAAGATGTATCTGATTTTCATTTTTGTTCATGGGCTTACTAGCCATATAGGTTTGGAGGTCCCCCTCTCCCATAATAGTCAAGCACACAGAAGTTCTACTCCCTCATCCTTTATGACCCCCATGTCTGTGGCCAGTGCCTTTGGTTAGACTTGTCATCCAGAACCAGATGAGTATTAAAAGAGCATTATGGGTCCCTGTATCCAGATAACCTTCCTTAACATGAATCTATCATGTTACTTTCTGGCTTTAACCTCCTTTGATGTCAGCCGAGCATTTCGTAGAGAGTACAGTCTAAACTGCTTGTAATAGTTTCCAGGCTTGTTGAAATAGAGCTGCACTCACCCGGTAGCCTCTTTGACTGGTGGCCACTGGCCCTTAGTATCAGTACACGTTACACCCATTTACACATTACTGACAATTGCATGCTCTTCCCTTTGTCTAGAATTAGCTTCTTCTCTGTATCTGTTTTCTTTATTCTTGTCTATCCTGTCCATGTTTCAGTATTTGACTTGCACTTTACCTCCTCCCTAAAACTTTCTATGACCACACATACTTCTAGTGGTTTTCTTTTTTCTTTCTTTTCTCCCATTTTCCATTATAGTTGGTTATTCTAATACAGTTAAATAATATGCAAACAAAATTGGGATTAGCACTTGGAAATTGAGCTTTACAAATACTAAGTATATAGTCTAATGAATTTTTATGTATGTACTCATGTAACCAATGCCTAGATCGAGAAATTAAATATTTCCATTCCCCACAAGACTTCCTACTGCCTTTTTCTAATCAGCAACCCACAAAGTTAACACTGTTTTTAGCATCGTTTTACTACAGATTGTTTTTAAACTTTCTTTTTTTTTTTTTGGTTTTTTTGAGACAGGGTTTCTCTGTGTAGCTTTGCGCCTTTCCTGGAACTCGCTTTGTAGACCAGGCTGGCCTCGAACTCACAGAGATCCACCTGGCTCTGCCTCCCGAGTGCTGGGATTAAAGGCGTGCGCCACCACCGCCCGGCTTAAACTTTCTTAAAATAGATTGATATAGTATGCATTGTTTTTCAAATCACTTTATTGTAAAGAACTTGAAAATAATACATCATGCAGCTAGATTAACATAGACACACAAACACTTTCTCAGAACCAAAGTCTGCCATCTAAGTGAACTTCTATACGGTTGGAATAATCACTCTGAAGCCATGGAACTTTGTTTTGGACTTTACATACTGACTATGCATTACATTTTTTGTTTTTTTTTGTTTTTTTCGAGACAGGGTTTCTCTGTGTAGCTTTGGAGCCTGTCCTGGAACTCACGCTGTAGACCAGGCTGGTCTCAAACTCACAGAGATCCACCTGCCTCTGCCTCCCCAGTGCTGGGATTAAAGGTATGCGCCGCCGCCGCCGCCGCCGCCGCCGCCGCCGCCGCCGCCGCCACCACCACCACCACCACCACCACCACCACCACCACCACCACCACCCGGCTCATCCTTATGGTTTTGACTAAAACTGGTATGGACATAATACTTGTATGCATATACTGGTGCTCATGCAAATATATTTTATTGGTTATATACCTAGGAGTAGAATTACTGGGTCATAAAATAGGCATATGTTCAATTTTAGCAGATATTGCCAACTATTTTAAAGAGTAGCTTGTATTAATTTTCTATTGCCGATATTACTACAGATAGTGATTTAAAGCAAAGTAAGTTTGTTATTTTTTAATTCTATAGGTGGTCTGAAATCAAGGTGGTGGCAGAGCTTTTCTGAGGGCTTCAGAGAAGAAACTGTTTCCAGTATTCCTTGGTTCCTGAACCCTTCCTCCATTTTCCAGGCCAGCACCATAGCATCTGTGATTCTGTCTCCAATTTCTGATGCTTTGTCACATCAGGTCACTCTTGACTCCCAATTCTCCTGGCTCACTTGTGGTTGGTTACTTTGGGACTTAGCTTAATCACATCTGCAAAACCCTTTGTGTGTGTGTGTGTGTGTGTGTGTGTGTGTGTGTCTGTGTCTGTGGTTAGGTACATATGTACTTGTTAGTGTATCCATGTGTACATTCAGGTTTGCATTCACATGTGTGTTCACATGTGTAGTTACAAACCACCAAAAATAAATAAATAAAAAGAACCTTCACATGTGGGGTCAGAGGTTGATGGTGGCTGTATTGATCACTCTGTGTCTTGATGTTTTGAAGCAAGTCTCTCAATGAACCTAAAGCTTATTGTCAGCAAAACTGTGAGCTCTAGGGGTCCCCCATTATTTCAGGTGCTAAGGTTACAGGCACATGTCACGTCACTATACCCAGCTTTTTTTTGTTTTGTTTTAAGACAGGGTTTCTCTGTGTAGCTTTGCGCCTTTCCTGGATCTCGCTCTGTAGACCAGGCTGGCCTTGAACTCACAGAGATCCGCCTGCCTCTGCCTCCTGAGTGCTGGGATTAAAGGTGTGCATCATCACTGCCCCGCTACCCAGCTTTTTTAAACATGGGTTCTTGGGATCCAAACACAGGCCCTCATGTTTGTTCAGCAGGCGTTTTACTGACTGAGACATCTCTACAGCCTCCCGGGGAGCTCTTCTATCACATAAAGTAACAATCGCAGGTTCTGAGGACTAGAATGTAGATACCAGGAGAGCAGCATTATTTTGCTAACGCGTGGCTGAACTGCTTTGTATTCCAGTCAGAGTTCTAATTTTTCCACACCTCTATTAGTACAGGTGTTTAGTCTTTTTAATTGTAAGCATTCTGGTTGGGATAGGAGAGCACATCCATGGCTACCACCTCAAGCAGTTCATTGTGCCAGTGATAGCTTTACTGTAATTTATCTGTGTTGCCTTATGTTTCACACACACACACACACACACACACAGGGTTTCTCTGTGTAACAGCCCTGGCTGTCCTGGAACTCACTCTGTAGACCAGGCTGACCTCAAACTCAGAGATCTGCCTGCCTCTACCTCCCAAGTGCTGGGATTAAAGGTGTGTGCCACCAGGCCAGGTCTGTGTTGCCTTATGAATATTTGTGTACTTATATCTTTGCCAAATTGAGTGCTGCTTCATGAGGCAGGGTATATAGTAGCTGATTTAATAAATGCCCCTTAGATTCTAAAAGCTCACTCAGAAAAGTTTCCAGCAGAGCAGGTAACAGAGATGAAGATATAAGGGAAAACCCATGCTTACAGTCCTATCTGCCTCAGATCCTGGATCTAAAGTAGGTGGGGTTTCTCCCCAATAAAAATAGGACTATATCAAAGAGACTTGCCTCTAGTTTCTGCATGCTTGTTGTCTTTCCCAAGATAGTTAATCTACAAGTGAGTAATGCCCCAGAAGGGTGTTAGTTGGAAAAGACTTCACTATGTATGTAAAGGAGAGGAAAATGCAATTCGGGCAAGCTTCTGGGGAACATCCTGATTTCGGATCCTTTGCAGAGGCACAAGTTTTCCTTTTTCTAGGACTCCACTCCTGTAGAAACATACTCAGTCTCACTCGCTGAGGAAAAATTTGAAGGTAAGTAGTATTTCCTAGATCTGCAGAAATATTATGTGTGCAGACTTCAAACCTGCCTTAGAAACTTGCAGCTGAAATGTTTGAGGAAGTTGAAGCCAGAGTGGAAATGATTTCAGATGTCCCTGGACTTAAGGTAGTGGTGGGTGCAAATGTCCTGACATTAGAGAAACCTAGAGGTGGGATCAGTGGAAGAAAAAAGGCAAGCAGGATTGTGGTCTCCTTGGGGAGTATTCTGATGAGAGTAACTACTTTTCTGTTGTACTGCCTAGTCTGCTTTGCTGGGTGCACACCTGGGTTCACAAGAGCTATAAGCTTTCAGCGCCTTAGTCTTATCTTGATCTCTGGGGGCGGGGGAGGGGTGTGTGTGTGTGTGTGTGTGTGTGTGTGTGTGTGTGTGTGTGTGTGTGTGTGTGTGTGTGTTGGAGAACTTCCTTATCCCTCACAGGACACTAATGTCTTCTACCAAAACCTGGCTCTTTGATATTTGGAACAAAAGGGAGTTGGTCTTTGGAGAAAAGTATTATGTCAGGGTAGGAATTACTGTGACAGGCCTGTGACAGACTTACAGGTTTCTGTTTAAAGATACACTAACAGTGCCACCAGCTTTAGTGATTTGAATTGCATGTGTGATTCACAGACCAATATGAAGCCAGCCAGCTATGCCAGAATGACGGCAGGCTGTAGCCAGTTTTCTGGCAAGAAGGACTCAGACAGGCTCAACGGAGTTGTACCCATGTTTTTGTGGAGTCTTGTTGCACGAATCCCAAATGGTCTTAATAAAAACTGGGAGCCAGATATTGGGGTAAATGCTGAAAGATCAGAAGAAACAAGCCACAGCCACTTCTTGCCTCGCCAACTCCTCAGCTAAAAAAAGAAGATCCTGTCTCCACGAATCCTCAGACTGAATGCCCCCAAGTCCTCAGCCGAAAAGCTTTTAGTTCCTGTCTCCTCCCGCCTTATATGCCTTTCTCCGCCCAGCTATCTCACTTCCTGCCTCAACCTTCCTAGTGCTGGCATTAATGGTGTGTGTGCCTCCCAAATACGGGGGTTAAAGGTGTGTGCCACCACTGCCTGGCCGTTTCTCTCCTAGACTGGATCAATCTCATGTAGCCCAGTGTGGCCTTAAACTCACAGAGATCCAGGATCTCTGCCTCCTGAGTGCTAGGATTAAAGGTGTGTGCCACCACTGCCTGGCTTCTATGTTTAACTCTGTAACTGGCTCTGTCCTCTGATCTTCAGTCAAGTTTTATTAGAGTACAACATAATATCACCACAGAGTCTAAGTGACTTCTTAGATGTTTGTTCTTTGTGCTATATCTAAGTTATAGAGGTCAAGTAACTATATTTATGCTCAGAACTCTAGGATTTGAGACAACTCTCTCTCCTCCATATCATCTTGGACAAGAGAGGCTGTGTAACATGAATCTTAAATGGTCTTATTAACAAAAAACCCAGAAGCCAGATATTAGGGTAAATTCTGAAAGATCAGAGAGACTGAACAAGCCAAAGCCAACATCACCTTGCCAGCTCCTCAGCTGATCTTGTTTCCTCAGACTGAAAGCCTCTGAGTCCTTACTGGAATGGATCTCAGCTGAACTGCTTAAAAAGCCTCTATTTCCTGGTCTTCACACCTTATATACCTTTCTGCTTCCTGCCATCACTTCCTGGGATTAAAGGCATGTGTCCTTCCCAAGCAAAGACATGAGATCTCCAGTGCTGGGATTAAAGGTGGGTGCCACCACAACTGGCTCTGTTCCCAGTGTGGCCTTGAACTTACAGAGATCCAGAGGGATCTCTGCCTCCCGAGTGATCGGATTAAAGGTGTGTGTGTCACTACTGTCTGGCCTCTATGTCTAATCTAGTGGCTCTTCTGTTCTCTGATCCCCAGGAAAGTTTTATTAGGGTGCACAATGTATCACCCACAAGGCTGAGATTGTTTCCCTCTGTGAACTCAGGTCTAGAAGGACTCCTGAAGGAATGTAGGATAAGTTGTCTTTTTAATCAATTATGATAATTTTGTACCTTTCTGGGATAGATAATAGATCTCAGCTGGACATTTGTGGCAACTGGCTGGAGGGGTGTTGCTTCACATCCTGGGTCAGGAAGTTCTTTATATTATTACTATTTTCTCTTTGCTTGGTATGACCTTTGTAGGCAGAAACAAGCACTTGGCATTCTTTTTGACAAACTTTTAGTATCCCAAAACACAACATCTATGAAAGACCCCTTTTTGGGCTACACTTTTTTCAACTCTTTAATCTCCCACCACATGACTTTGTGTTTGTGTGTTAGTTAGGGTTTCTATTGCTATGTTGAAAGACCATGACCAAAAGCAAGTTAGGGAGGAAAGGGTTTATTTGGCTTATATTTCCACATTGTAGCCCATCACCGAAGGAAGTTAAAACAGGAAATGAAGCAGGGCTGGAACATAGAGTCAGGAGCTGATGTAGAGACCTTGAAGGAGTGCTGCTTACTGACTTGCTCCTCATGGCTTGCTCAGCCTGTTTTCTTACAGAATCCAGGGCCACTAGCTCAGGGATGGCACCACCCACCATGGGCTGAGCCCTCCCCCAACAATCGATAATTAAGAAAATGCCCTCCAGACCAATCTTGTTGAGGCATTTCTCAACTGAGGTTCCTTCCTTTCAGATAACTCTAGCTTGTGTCAAGTTGACATAAAACTAGCCAGGGCAATTGATGACTTGTCAGTTTGACACACAAACACATCTCTGTTAAGCCATAACCTTTCCTTTCTTATTCTTCCCTGAGGTTACATACTAATATCAACAATAAAATATAAACATTCAAAATTTTGAAAGTCCCGCTGTCTTTACCACAGGCAGATAAGGGGAAATTTAGAAAAGAAAACTTGTGCACCTGTTACCTACAATGTAGATAGAAGAAAATTTCTTTTACAAAAGGACAGATTTCCAGTTATTTCTGTCTATGGTTCCTCTAAGTAATCACTTTAAAATATACTAGAGAAGCTAGATGTGTTGGCACATACCTGTAATCCTAGTGCTCAGGAGGTTGAGGCAGGAGTATTGCTATGATTCCAAGGCCAGTGTAGGCTGCATAGTTAGAGACCAGCTTGTAATACAGAGTGAGAGCTTGCCTAAAAACGTAACAAAACAAGGGCTGGGTAGATGGCACACTTAAGAGCCATCACTTCCCTTCCAGAAAACCCAAGTTTGCTTCTCAGTACCCACATAATGGCCTAAAAAGTTTGTAACTCCAATTTCAGGGCATCCCATGATCTCTTCTGGCCTCTGTGGGCACCAGACACTCACATAATGCATTCATATATCTAGTCAAAACACTCATATAGCTAATAAATAAATGCCAAAGAACTCTTGGGCTGGCATATTCTGAGATCTCACAATATCAAGTGTGGCTTCTTAGAGGTAAGAATCCTAATTTTAAATTGCTTTTTACAGTAACAATATATGTAATATAAACTACCATTTTATCCATCTAAGGGTACCGTTCAGTGGTACTGAGTATATTCACAATTGTTATCTAACCATCAGCACTATTTCCAGAACATTTTCAACATTGCCAATAGAAGCTCCATAATCATTATATTCAACAGTAATACCCCATTTCCTTTTCCCTAGCCCTTTATAACCATTGTTCTATCTCCTGTCTCTATGTGTTTGCCTATTCTAATTACCTCATATCAGTGGAGTTAAACAAAATACCCTTTGGTGACTAAGTTCTCTCAGCATAATGTCTTCATGATTCAACTATGTCATAGCATGCATTGGAATTTCACTCCTTTTCAAGCCTGAATAATTCATGGCCTGGATAATATACGACTTGTTTACTCATCTTTCAATAGACCCTTGAGGTGCCTTCTCCTTTCTGCTATCATGAATAATGTGAACATAGGAATGAAAGTATCTACTTGAGTTCCTGCCTTTAGTTCATCTGATTATGTACCAAAAAGTGGAATTCCTGGGTCATATGGCAATTCTGTGTAGTTTGGTCCTAAGTATTGAATAGCTGCAAATTATTTTATTTACTATTCAGTGATTTATAGCAAGGACTTCTTAGGACTGCAAGGAGAGAAGAGAATCTTGATGGTGGCCTGGGTATCAGGAGGGGAGTGTTCAGAATTGGTACAGAAACTCTTTTACAAAAAAATGATTTGTATCAAAAATTTGAAATCCATACAATATTTAGCAAGAGTATACTGTCCACCATGAGGCTTTTAGACCTGACGTTTAGAACGGCTCCCTTGCTACCTGACATATTTTCAGCTACCCTTGAGACTTGCTTTTATGGAACGGGGTGTTGCAAAGAACCTCACAAATGGGTCAGAGTCCCCAGCGGTGCTCTGGAAGCCTGGCTTCTAGAGTAGACTCTCTTTCATACGGTGTTTGTTTTGTCCCATGACTTTCTTTGTCTGCAGACTACTTCTGTTCCATATCTGGGGTGTGTGTATATGTGCGTGTGGTGCAAAGAATTGAACCCAGGGACTTGTGCTTTCCACTTTGATACTCTACCACTAAGTAAGATTACAATCCCCCCTTCTTGGTTCTGATCCCAAATTCTACAGCTACTTGTATTTTCAAATGAAGCAGGTTGTTTAAAATAAATGTTTTAAATATTTGATTGTCAGATTCTGTGTTCTGCTTTGGAGCAAAGAGTAAACCTTGTTTCTGTTAATCTCTCCTATTCATACAAAAAAAGTACTTTGGTTTCTCCATGTTCTCATATTATAGTTGTGGTTTTAATATTTTATGTCTTGAGCATTGTTTTATTGTGGTTTTTTTTGGTAATTTTTCCTTCTTTCTTTCTTTTTTTTTTCATGGTGGGGCAGTGCTGAGATATAGAGTCCTGCTGTGAAGGGTAGCTTGGAATTTACTGTGTAGACCAGGCCAGCTTCCTTTCTCTGCCTCCTGAGTGTTGGGATTACATGTGTGAGTGAGCCCCATACTGAGATTCTGTCTTTTGTTTGTGCTGGAGATAGAACCCAGGACCTTGCACAATTTAGAGTTATATAATACACACATTCTCTTTCTTTAAAAAAAAAAGACACTGCAGAATCACCCATTTAAAGTATACAGTGGTTTTTAGCATATTCAAAGTTCTATAAACACTGCCATGATAAATGATAAATTCTACATTTCATGACCCTCAAAAGAAACTCTGTACTCATCAACAGTAATTCCCTCTTTCCCCTCACTCTTCAACCCTAGACAACCTACCACCAGTCTACCCTGTCTTGATTTATTTTTTACCTCCCCCCACCTTTCCCATTTCCCTTCTTCCTTCATTCTCACCTGACATTATCTGGTTATCTAAATACTCCTTAAATAATTCCCAAATTGGATGAATCAGTGAGTGTAGCATAGCTACAAGAATTCTGCTCCACCCTACCCAACTCCGCAGCATGGGAGAACCTTTAATCCCAGAACTAGGGTGGCAGAGACAGAACACTGAGTTTGAGGCCAGCTTGGTTTACATAGTGAGTTGCAGGCCAACTATAGTTACATGGTGAGACCCTGTACACACACACACACACACACACACACACACACACACACACACACACACACACAGAGAGAAGAGAGAGAGAGAGAGAGAGAGAGAGAGAGAGAGAGAGAGAGAGAGAGAGAGAAAGTTAGTATTCAGTCCCCCAAGTAATGATGGATACATAGCACAGTTAAGCCCTGTGCTGTCCTTGTAAGTCGCCTGCTTTCATTTTGTCACTATGAAGCTGGCTTTTCACTGGCTTGTCTATAGGGATTACAGAGATAGGTCAGTGAAAGTGGAGCCAAATGTTGATCTGGGATTGATCTATGATATGGTCTGGAAGTGATGAATTAAGGCTTCAGGGTATGTCTCATGTGAGTGAGAGAGTGAGTGAGTGAGTTCTGGGACAGGAATTAC
The DNA here is from genome assembly GCF_007827085.1 of Peromyscus californicus insignis. NCBI lineage: Eukaryota > Metazoa > Chordata > Mammalia > Rodentia > Cricetidae > Peromyscus > Peromyscus californicus. Next base: position 31,118,975 of record NW_026294391.1, on the reverse strand, counting down.
CTTCCTTTCAAAAGTATCATCTCCAGATGTGTAAATTTTGGCACTTTATCCCCATAACAGAACCAGTATATAGTAGTCTAACTACTATGTATTCAGAATCTGCAAATAATAACATTTAGTATAGAGTACTGCTATTGACTGACAAAATATTGGTTCACTACACTTTTTTGCTTGCTTTTGTAACCAGATTTTCTTGGTTTAGGTCCTGATTCTTTCTTTCTTTTTTTTTTTTAACTACTTATGTGATCTTGACCCAAATTGCTTCATCTCTACAGAAATCTCCTGTGTTCCTATGTGGATGGGAGGAGTAATGAATCTAACTCTGTGAGGTCCTTTTAAGATGTAAATAAGATCATACATGATAAGCACTTAACAAAGCACCTGACACAGAGTAAATTACTCAGTAAATGTTATTAGCCATTAAACATCTGTTGCATTACTTTTCCTGAGGAAATGCACACAAACAACTCCACCCCAGATAGAACAATGACAGAACAAAGAAATGATTCCATCTCTATCCATCTTTGTCAACCAATTTATTGGGATTACTTAAAGGAACATAGGTGATTGGGGAAGCTACATCTTAAAAATTCCCACTCCAGAATGAGTTACTTACTGTTCAAGAAAGTTTTAAGGAGGAGTTATCTGTAGACTTTACAGGCAGTGCCTGGAAGAGTTTCCTCTCCCCCAACAATTGTTTACTGCTTATGTGTGTACTCCCCAGGAGGGACCTCATGACTCTTACTTCTTGTGAGTTTCCTGAGCTCCCCTGCTCCTTCCAGGAGGGACTTTTTCAGTCTGTCAATTGGGATGGGGGGTAGGGGGAGAGAGTGAGGGATGGAGGCTTGTAAGAAGAGGGAGAGGGAGGGAAGGAAGGCGGGAGGGGAGGCTGGGCGTTTGAAACCAACCCTAGTGACACACCTCCTCCAACAAAACCACACCTAATCCTTCCCAAACAGTTCCACCAACTAGGGACCAGGTATTCAAACATAGGATCCTGTGGAGGCCATTCTCATTCAAACCACCATAAGCACTGATATTTTGCTTGTCTCTTTAGGACTAAATTTTTTTTGAGCCAGTTGTGGTAATGCACACCTGTAATCCCAGCACTTGAGCTCACTTGTAATTTCAGCACTTAGGAGGTACAAGCAGGAAGATCAAAAGTTCAAGGTTAGTCTCAGCTATATAGGGAGTTTGAGGCTAGCTTGGGCCTATCTCAGAAAACAAAATGTTAAAAAAACTATAAATGTAATAAATACTAATATTTAAAACTTTCACAAAATGCTGTGTTGATTATAGATATCAACATGGGAAAGTTTGGTTATGCTTAGGTTCTTGCTGAGAATTTTAGACAAGGTAATTTCTTGTGGATAAATCAAAACAGTTTGTCATTTGTTATCACTGATAGCTGTTAATCAAGGCAAACCATTTTTGCTCAAAACTAATGGTCTTGACAAAAGAAGATCATCAGGGTCCTATTACTGAGTCTGCTAATTATTTGGTTTATTTAAAAAAAAACAGGAAAAAACAGCACTGTGCTTCCTGACTGTGATACATACATATACATACATGTACATGCTCACACAGACACATACACATGCATGCATATCTTCCATTATGTCTCTTTATTGCTGGGAATACAGTGAATACAAGCAGGTCCTTGCTGTGGAATTTTTAGAGCCACATGAGAGAAGAACATAGTGTACTCTTAGAACAAGATCCATCCTGCCTTTTTTTGGTTGGGTGAAATAGACTAAATTGTTGCTTTGAGAGAAACTTTGAACTTTGTGTGTGTGTGTGTGTGTGTGTGTGTGTGTGTGTTGTATGCATGTTTCTATACTTGTATGTGTGTCAGTGAACACACATATCACATATATGTGTGTATGTTTGGAGGAAAGAGACTCACTACATCGCTAGAGGCTCACTCCACTAATTTAGAGCTCACTGATTCTGCTAGATTCACTGGACAACAAGCCTCCAGAATTCTGTCTGTCCCCACCAGTGCTGGGATTACAGGCAGTCGCTGGCTTTCTATATGGGTACAGAGGATCTGAACTCAGGTCCTCATGCTTTTCCAGCAAGCAGTTTACCAACTGAGCCATCTACCCAGTGTCTTGTTTTATTTCTTAAGACAGGTAATTGTCAGAATCCTGGTGATAGACACTTTGTGTCTGTTCAGCTAGGTAGGCCCTCCAGACTCACAGAGCTGGCAGGAGTGGGTCACAGAAGGCCTGAAGATAGATAGCTGCATGCATAGTCTTCAGTCTCTTGTGGACCAGGAATAGAAATCAGGAATTAGGTGCCTCCTGAGTTTACAGACTTTTAATATTTTCTCAGTGTTAATCTAGAATAAAAAAATAATTCAAGGCTTGTTTTCCATAAGCAAAATGGAACTAGAATACTTCTTACCATGGGTGTTTGTACCTTTACTCCGTGTACTCACTCAGCAGGCTGGGACAGGAAGATATCTTGAACCCTAGAGTTTGAGACCAGTTTAGGGAACATGTGTGTATGCATGTGTTCACACATGCATATCCATCTTCATTCCTTTCTGGTTTGTGCAGGTCATTCTCTTCTAGTATACAAATTCCCAAAAGGTGTTTCTAAAAATGACCTTGGCAGAGTCTGAAGACAGGTACTTGAAAGAAGTTCTTGGTCTACTATACAAACATTTATTGACTGCCTGACATGTGCTAAACCCATGGTGTGGGATAGATCCAACATAGCCCTAGCTTTCCAAATGCTCCATTTGATAGAGATGGCAAGTGGGCAGATCTGCTGCTTTTTAAAATTTTCTCCTTTCTACCCTGTGGCAAAGGTAGATTTAACCTTCCTTTACATGGTAGGCAAGGAAGCTGAAAGAGTTTGCATAGCTAGTGTGGAGCTGGACTGTTCTTTAACAGTATGACTGGCAGCTTTTGTTGGAGGATACTTCTTATTGACTGACCATAGGGCATCTGCACAAAGACTGGACAGTAGCACAGATAATTGACTGCTTACCCAACAACCATTCTTTCCCTTTTATACAGCTTGGGAAAGGCTTCTACGTCAACCCTGAAAGTGTGGAGCTAGGCAGTCACTTCAAGTCTAAGTCATTAATGGTAGATCCATGTTCTTTTCCCATGCATTTTACTCCCATGTTCTCCTTATAGCCATGTGACCTAGTATCAACCAAAGAGCCTTAAGGGGAAGACAACTGGACATCTTTGAGACCAGAGAAGATGAGCATAAAGAAAGGGCCTCCTTCCCTACTTTAGCTCTCATAACCTTTATTCTACTTGATGTGTTTTCTTTTGAAAACATGATGCTGTAGTTGTGGCACATATCAGGAAGGGAGACAACCTAAGATGGCTGAGTGACAGAGCACAATGAATCTTTTATCTTTCTCCTAACTACCAAGCCAAACCCAAGACTCTTTTCAAAAATATTTCTTGATAAATGAAATTGCAGATGTGTTTGTGGTTTAAGCTGTTTAAGTCTGGACTTATAGTGTTATCCACAGACCAACAATATTATTATCTGGGAACTTGTCAAATGCAAATTTTTGAGGTTCACTCCAGCCCTTGAATTAGGTCTTTGAGTGTATGAATCCAGCACTATTTTTACAAGTCCTCAGAGTAAATCCCCCAAGGTAATTCTGATGCAAACTCAGATTTGAGAACCTCTGGTTACACCATTAATGTTTCTGCCAAGAACATTACTAAACAGATTCCAGTGGCATCTGTAGAGCAACATCTATAGACCTACCAGTCAGTACCCTATATCAAAGTAAAGACCAGGTTTGTCTCTGCTGGTAGCAGTAGCTCTGACATAGGTCCATTGGCTCTGTGTAATTAATGATACTCACTGTGGGGAAGGGGAGGCAGTTAAACCCACCATGATAGGTATTGAATTGTTTCCCCTAAGGAAAATTTAATTCTCTTATTCTCAAAGAAGAGGCTAATAAGGAAGACACCAGACTGAAGGATGTAACAGATAGGTCAAAATGTCTGTGGTCTTCTAGCAGCACTTCGTGACTCTGGACTGGGATCTGTACAAGCAATAGTAAACAACATAAAAGGACAAGCTAGAGCTGGGGTAGACCAACTGCAATAATGGTGAGGGTTAGGAACTATAGGACATTTAGAGTAGCCCCTCCTGGAATGTTGGGGTAGACTATGAGTCACTTCCTAGGAGTAGCCATTCATCTACCAGTACTGAAAATATGTATGTACAGAGTTATGGGTGCTCCAGGTAGGAGGCACAGCTTGTACAAGGATCTGGAAGTAAGACAGACATGACCTCCTTCATGTAAAACACAATGTTTAGTGTGGTATGAGAATAGATTCTCTTGGAAATGATTCTGTGTTTTCTTTTTAAGGCCTAGGATGCAACTGAGAAGCAAATTGAGATGTACACAGGAAGATATTTAAATGATTTGTTAAGGTGAACTTGGTTCTTGCTTTCTTAAATGGAAATAATCTAATTGTCTATTATAGTCCACTAAATGATTCTTGGACAAAGCACGCCCTGTTTCAGGGACGACTTAGTCCTCCTGCCCTTTCTTCTACATTTTATTGTACTGATGGATATTCAGTTCTGTGGGAGGGGCAGTTATTAATACTTTATTTGGAACCTTTCCTAGGCTTCCTCTTTCTACTCCTGAGACATAGACTGACAACATTTCCCTTGTCTATCCTAAGAAACTCCCAGTTTCTTCAGTGCATTGTTCATTCTAAGCATTTAAAACATTTCTGTAATTTCTCTTGCTTGTGATTTCTATTTTCATTCCATTATGATCTGATGGATGGAAAATTATTTTGTTTGTGTTGTGTGTGCTAAGATTTGTTTTATGGCTCAACAGAAAAGTTCCATTGCTGATAAAAAGAATTTGTATTTTGCTACTGTTTGGGTGGAATATTCTATACATGTCTACTGAGTCAGTTTGGTTTATAGTGTAATTTTAGTGGTTTTGCTGATTTTTGTTAGAAGGTATGTTCAACTTTTGACATTGAGATTGAATACTGTTAGCTATAAAATTCAGGTTTCAGAACCTTCTAGATAAGTTACACACAGAAAAAACTTCTCAGTTTTTAAAACGGTGTGCATACCTGCATGCGTGTGTGCACATGTGTGAATGTGGAAGCCTAAGGATAACTTCAGGTGCTCTCTTTAGGAAAGCTGTCCACCTTCTTTTAAAGAGGATCTCTCATTGACCTGAAGCTCACCAAGCAGACTAGACTTTGGTCAGCCAGCTCCAGTAATCTGCCTGTCTCTACCTCCTGAGCTCTAGTATTACAAGCACATGCCACCATGCCTGGCATTTTTACATTAGTACCATGGCTCAAACTCATGTCCTTATACTTGTAAAGCAAGTGCTTTACTAACTGAGCAACCCACCCCCAACTTCTCATGATTTAAAAAAAATACTTCAGTGGAATGATAAACAGTAAATATTTTTAAAATTGTTTTTATTCTTTTATGTATATTAGTGTGTTGCCTGAAGTTATATAAGTGCACTCTACATGTGTGCCTAGTGCCCACGGAGGCCAGAAAAGGGTACCAGATTCCTTCATAAATAGTTACTGACAGTTCTGAGCTTCCATGTAAGTACTGAGAATTGAACCTAGGTCCTCTGGAAGAACAGAAAGTACTCTTAAGCACTGATCCATCTCTCTAACCCCATTGTGAAGTTTTAGGTAAGTTTATAACTGTGTTGGGCCACATGAAACCTGCATTCTGCAGGTTGAACCTGCTTGGTAGAAAATCTGTTGGTGAGAATGATGTAGTCATCTACTATTACTGTATTGTGGCCCATCTGCCCCTTAGTATTCTGTAGTATTTGCTTTCTAAAACTGGGTCCACTGGTGTTTGATGCACATACATTTATAACTGTTATCTTCCGAATAAATTGGTCTTTTTAATTAAAAAAGACATTTCTATTTTATGTATATGGTGTTTGCCCGCACGTATGTCTATGTACCATGTGCATGCAGTGCCTGCAGAGGCCAGAAGAAGGCATCAGATCGCCTAGGTCAGTGGTTCTCAACCATCCTACTGCTGCGACCCTTCTGCAGTTCCTCAAGCTGTGGTGACCTGTGGGGCGTTTACCCAACCACCCCCACAGTTCCCCAGAGTTTTCTTGAGTGCGAGCAGCAGGAAATATTAGATAGAAGGATTTATTGCGGAGAATATCACGGAGATAAACAGATAGAAAATAAAGGATAGCCTCGAGAGGGCCTGGAACCTATTCCAACGGGCCCTGACTGTCTCTGCCCCAGGGTTTTTATAGAGACACCAAGGGGTGGAGCAAAAGACCTCCTCCCCCAGCACAGCCAAGTGCAGACCATCTCAGACACCTGCACTCAGGCCCGTGGTCCTAATCATCCTCTATGCGGACCTGCTGGGTAAAGTCACGAGGAACCCGAGAACGGGCTCCCACAGTGACCCCCAACCATAGAATTATTTCATTGCTACTTCATAACTGTAATTTGCTACTGTTATGAATTGTGATGTAAATGTCTGATAATTTGACCCCTATGAGGGTTGCAACTCTCAGGTTGAAAACTGCTGCCCTAGGTGGTCATTAACTGCCTTATGGGTGATGGGAATCAAACTGGCATATCTACTCCTCTTCCCCTCTTCAGCTTCCACAGACACCCCAACACATCCCCTCCTACCTCATGTTCTCTTCTTTTTTAAAAAAATATAACCAGAAAAGCATTTTAACATAGATTCTTGGACATCTGTATGTGTGAATATTTTTCTTCTTCTTCTTCCCCCACCTTACTGTCTCTGTCTCTTTGTTGGTCTCCTTTGGTGAGACAGGGTCTTGATACATAGCCCTGGCTGGCCTACTGGTTTCAAACTCATGGCATAGCCTCCCCAGTGCTGACATTACAGACATGTCCTTATGTCCTTGTTTACCTTTTTCATGGTGTCTTTTAAAAAATGTTTATTTGTGTTTATTATGTGTATGTGTGAGTATATGCACCCATGTGTATGGATGTGCATGCCTTTGTGTGTGCTCAAAGGTCAGAGGAGGGAGTCAAATGTCTTCTATCACTCTCCACCTGTTCCTTTGAGGCTGGGTCTTTTTCTTAACCTGAGACTAGCTCTCATTTTCTTGGTTAGGCTGAAAACCATCAAGTTCCTGAGATCCTCCTGTATCCACTTCCCTACAAACTGAGACATCTGGCGGGACATACAGCTTGTTACATAGATGATGGAATCTGAACTCTGGTCTTCATGTTTGTTCAGCAAGTACTCTTAACTACTGAGCCATCTTTCCCAGCTCCTGTTGGCATCTTTGGAAGAGCAGAAGACATTTTGAGGAGGCCTGGGGAGATGACCCAGTGGTTAGGAGTGCTTGCTGCTCTTCCAGAGGACTCCTGATTGGTTCCCAGATCCAGTGTTGAACAGCTCTCAAAAACCTGTAACAGCTCTAGGGGACCTGATCCCTTCTTCTGGTCTCCATGTACACTTGAATAATAGTTAAAAAGTCTTAGAAAGAAATTTTGATTAATTGTGACTAATACTTTTTTATGAAAGTTTGAGCTTTTTTTTGAGATGGGTTCTTTGTGTAACAATTCTGGCTGTCCTGGAATTTGCTTCATAGACCAAGCTGGCCTGGAACTCACAGAGATCGACCTGCCTCTGTCTCCCAAGTGCTAGGATTAAAGGCGTGCGCTACCACTGCCTGGTGGTAAGTTTGAGCTTTTTTATATTTTAAGAAATCCTCGGATATAAGTGCAAAAAGATTTTCTCCTTTTCCCCCCTTTTTTTGTTGTTCTAGAAGTTTTAAGATTTTATGTTTTACATTAAGGTCCATTTTCAGTTAATTTTTATACATTATGCAAGGTTTGAGTAAAGTTCCATTTTTTGTATCTCTTTTATTTTTAAATTTTATTCTTTGAAAAATTCACACATGTATATATTGTATTTTGATCATATCTATATTCTTTATTCCTCCTGGATCCCTCCCCCCAGATCTCCCTCCCAATTTTATATCCCGCTCTTTCTTTCTTTTCTTTTTTTTTTTAACAACCCATTGAGTCCAGTTAGTGCTGCCCCCATATACATGTGTGTAGGGCCATTGCTGGAGCATGGACAAACTACCAGGGGGTCACACTGAAGAAAACTGACTCTGCTAACCCACCATTATCAACTGGCAATAGCTCCTCAGTTAGGGGTGGAGCCTAGTGAGCCCCCTTCCCTCTATGGTGGATAGTTGATTGGCTTGCTGTTATACAGGCAGCTATAGATGTTGGGAGTTTATGGGTGCAACTGTCCTGTTATATCCAGATGATACTGTTTTGCTGTAGCTAGAGTTTTCCTGCCTGGCCCACAGTCAGGACAAATCTCTGACACCCGCCAGTCCCACAGCCACTCAGACCCAACCAAGTAAACACAGAGACTTATATTGGTTACAAACTGTATGGCTGTGGCAGGCTTCTTGCTAACTGTTCTTACAGCTTAAATTAGTCCATTTCTATTAATCTATACCTTGCCACGTGGCTTGTGGCTTACCGGTACTTTACATCTTCCTTATCCTGATGGCGGCTGGCAGTGTCTCTCCTACCCAGCTTCCTGTTCTCTCAATTCTCCTCTCTGTTAGTCCCGCCTATACTTCCTGCCTGGCCACTGCCAATCAGTGATTTATTCATTGACCAATCAGCAACACATTTGACATACAGACCATCCCACAGCACTGTTTTGCAGTAGTCATTTCCTGTCCTCTGGCTTGTAGACAAAATTCTAAATGGTCTTGTTAAATAAGAAACACAGAGCCAGCCGGGTGGTGGTGGCACATGCCTTTAATCCCAGCACTCGGGAGGCAGAGGCAGGCGGATCTCTGTGAGTTCGAGGCCAGCCTGGTCTACAGAGTGAGTTCCAGGACAGGCACCAAAACTACACAGAGAAACCCTGTCTCAAAAAACCAAAAAAAAAAAAAAAAAAAAAAAAAAGAAAAGAAAAGAAAAAGAAACACATAGCCAGATACAGAGTTAAAAGTCCAAGAGATCAGAGCACTAGTGCCTTTAGCTTACCACTTGCTGCCATTGCTTCCCCAGAGATAGAGACCTTCTTCCTGTGTGGCTTGTCTTTTTATTGCCATCCTGTTCTGCCTTCTCATTGGCTCTAAGCCCAGCCACATGACTTCCTCATCACTGCCTGTCTATACAGACCTCCTGGTATCTATGGTTGATACTGGGACACCATGCTTGCCTGAGTCCTTAACCACACAGAGACTCTGCCTGCCATGTGATTGGATTAAGGGCATGTGCCACCACCGCCGAACTTCTGCTAAATGGCTCGCTTTTAGCTCTGATCCCCAGGCAACTTTATTTATTAACATACAAATAAAATCACATTTCAGCACAAATAAAATATCACTATACTGGTTCATATAGTCTTGCTTTCCTTTTTAATTTATTTATTTTTATTTCTATAAGTAAAGATGTTTTGCCTGAATGTATGTCTACATTCAAAGTGTGTATCTGTTGCCAGCAGAGGCCAGCATAGACTTTTGGATCCTCTGAGACTAGAGTTACAGACTTGTGAGGCACTATCTAGGTACTAGGAATTGAATCTGGGTCCTCTGGAAGAGTAGCCAGTGCTCTTAATCTCTCAGTCATACTTTCCATCCCCTCTTACAGTCTTTCTGCACACTCTTCTGCAGTGCTCCCCAAGCTTTGGTGAGTATGATACGGATGTCTCCTTTAGGGCTGAGCACTCCATAGTCATTCATTTTTTGCATTTTGACCAGTTGTGAGTCTCTGTGGGTGTGGGGACATGTGGGGACCTGAAATCAGGTCCACTGCAAGAGCAGCAAGTGCTCTTAACCACTGAGCCATCTCTCTTGCCACCATATTAAAGAGTTTAGTTGTAGCTGGGAGGTGGTGGCACACGCCTTTAATCCCAGCACTTTGGAGGCAGAAGCAGGTGAATTTCTGAGTTTGAGGCCAGCCTGGTCTATGGCTTCTGGAAGGCTGGAAGGGTTATTATCCTACTGTTTAGGGTAACTCCAATTAAACTCTTTATATTTATTTATTTATTTAATTTATTTATTTAATTATTTATTTATGGTTTTTTGAGACAGGGTTTCTCTGTGTAGCTTTGTGCCTTTTCTGAAACTCACTAGCCCACGCTGGCCTCAAACTCACAGAGATCCACCTGGCTCTGCCTCCCGAGTGCTGGGGTTAAAGGCGTGTGCTCGAGACAGGGTTTCTCTGTGTAGTTTTGGTGCCTGTCCTGGATCTTGCTCTGTAGACCAGACTGGCCTCGAAATCACAGAGATCTGTAACTGAAGTTTTCTCTGGTCCTGCCCAGCCCCATGGACCCCATAACCGCTTATAAAATAATCACTCAGAAGCTTATATTAATTAAACTGCTCGGCCATTAGCTCAGGCCTACCACTAACTACCTCTTACATTTTTAACTCAGCCTATTTCTATTAATCTATATGTGGCCACATGTTCTGTGGCTTTACCTGATGCCTTTACATGCTGCTCCCTGGACATCAGGCTGGCGTCTCCTCACTCAGCCTTCCTATTCCCCTCATTCTCTTCTCTGCTTGTCCTGCCTATACTTCCTGCCTGGCTACTGGCCAATCAGCATTTTATTTATACAGAGCATATCCACAACAGAGATCCACCTGGCTCTGCCTCCCGAGTGCTGGGATTAAAGGTGTGTGCCACCATCGTCCAGCCAGACAAGTTTATAGATTCTCTGTTTTTGAAGAAATTACAAAATAATGGATATTGCTATAAATTGCTACAGTTTTTTAGAAGTACACAAATGGGAATTATGTTAATTCTGTTTATAATTTCAGACTCTTGTTTTGTACTTCATATTGCTATGACATGTACCAATGTATATACACTGTAGAAAAGCCTTTTCTATTGTGTACACTCATAGCTTACTACAACAGGCTTTCTGTTTAGGGCTTTGTTTTTTGACTTGTTTTGTTTCTTCAGATGGGGGATATTGTTTTGTAGTTGGGTTCACATGATTCTCCATGTCTCAGCTTTTCAAGTTGTTGAGACTATAGGGAGCACATTACTACACCTGATTTTCAAATAGTGAGGGTACTTTTTTTTAATATATGGGGTATGTGTGTGTTTTGTGGTACTGGGAATCAAACCTAAGACCTTGTGCATACTAGTCCAGTACTCTACCACAAACACACACACACACACATATATGTATATCCCCAGCTTATACAGTAGGCTTTCTCATCTTAGCACTACTGACTTTGGGGGATGGATGATTCATTGATTCTGTGTGTTGTAGGATATTTACTAGCATCCCTGGCTTCTAACCACTGGGTGCCAGTAGCACCAGCTCTCCCAGTTTTGACAATCCAAAGTGTCCTTAGATATTGCCAAACTCAGAATGTCGAAATGTAGTTACCTGTAGCTGATAACCACTGTATTAGATTATAAAGATTGCGAGTATACTATTTTTTAAGGCACTGGCCATCTAAATCCCTGGTTTTTGGTCAGTTGTAAATAGAAGTGTATGTAGTAACCTTTTGTTATGTCAGTTTGTTCAATTTTAAAGTAATGTAGTAAATCTAAAACCCACTACTTACTGTGATAGGCTAACATGCTTAAATTGCAACAGAATATGATCCTTTGATGACAGTTTTAGGACATGAAAAAGGTATTTGAAAATGCATGGGGCTGGAAAGATGGCTCAGTGGTTAAGAGTGCTGGTTGCTCTTCCAGAGGTCCTGAGTTCAATTCCCAGCAAACACGTTGTGGTTCACAACCATGTGCAATGGAATCTGATGCCCTCTTCTGGACTGCAGGCACACATGCAGACGGCATTCATACATAAAATATACATAAATAAGCTGGGCGGTGGTGGCGCACGCCTTTAATCCCAGCACTCGGGAGGCAGAGGCAGGCTGATCTCTGTGAGTTCGAGGCCAGCCTGGTCTACCAAGTGAGTTCCAGGAAAGGCGCAAAGCTACACAGAGAAACCCTGTCTTGAAAAACAAAAAAAAAAATAAATAAATAATTTTTTATAAGAAAGGAAGTGCACACATCATTAGTTTTTAACCTTCTGTAATAAAAAAAATCAAGGGAAGAAATACTGACAGCTATAATCCTTAAGGCACCTATGCTTAGGCAGAACTGCAGTGCACAAGAGTATGTTTCTCCTGTATTGTTTTGAATGACAAGGCCTTTCTGATAGTGCACCCAAAAGAGTGTTTATGCATGTTTGTAAACCTTGAGACTTTACCTCTGAAGGACCCATTGTTTTATTTTTGAGAAATTTTTCCCACAAACACCCACTAGGGTTCACATTTGTCTTTGTCTTGCCAGAATCATAATCTGTAGTCATTATTTTAAAATAAAATGACTACTAGAGGGAGAGGAGTAGAAAAGAGGTTAATGTTATCAACAAGCTGCACTGTGGTTTAAAATGCCAGCTGTACTGGCCTGAATGACCTTGAGGAGGATGACACACATTGTATGCTGCTCTTGTTTTGTTTTTTGTTTTTTAAAGCAAAAGCATGTTTGTGTCAAGAAGCTGTTTCTACCTTAGAACCTCCAAGTTACCTTGAAGATTCTTTAAGAATTACATTGTGGCTGGGCTGAGGATGCCAGACACATAGATCTGTGGGCTTGGAGTGGCAGTAATACTGCTGGACATGCTTTTCAGAGAGAAATGGACCAGGGGTTGCAACTCTCAGAATTATTCTTCACATGTTTTCAGATTGTTTACAATTTCAGGACTGTGTTTTCTCCTTCCATGGTGGATGCTGAGGATCAAACTCAGGTCATCGGGCTTGCTCAGGAAGTGCTGCTACCTACTGCACTGTCTTGCTTGTGCCCCCTGTGTATTTTATGTAACAAGTAAAGATTCTTCTTGGAATAGAAGCCAGGAAGAAGCAGGCCTGAGCACTACACTCCTGACTTGAATTATATTTCAGTAGCCTAGTCAGTGTCCCCTTTACTCTGTAGAATAACCAGGGCCATCTCGATATAGGGCTGCCAATGCTGTTAGCCAGAGGACTGGGCAGGTCCAAAAGAATAGGTGTTTTCCGTAGGATGTTCTATGCTATTCAGCAGGGTATTGAATTAAGATCTCATGCCTAGTGAGGTTGCAGAGGAGGAGTCAGCATAATAATACAAGACTGTCATCAGGGAAGGAGCCTGAAAGTGTCTGGTAGCCCTGTAACAAGCAAGGATGGTGAGGGACTGGGAGTAACTGGTAGCATGTCATGTGCAGAAACACTAGGGACAGGAGTTTTTTTGTTTCTCAGTTCATCTGGCTATTGGGAATTGGGATCTTGGGGTCTATTGCTGTGATGAAACACCATGATCAAAAGTAACTTTTAGGGAGGAAAGGGTTTTGTTTCACTTCCACTTTCACATTACAGTCTGTCTTCAAAGGAAACCAGAGCAGGAACCTGGAGGCAGGATCTGAAGTATTGATTCCCCAGGGTTCATGGGGACTTTGCTATGTCTGGGGTGGGATATCAGGGGAAAAACATCTACGTACACTACGTTCTTATGTCTGTTAACTTTATTCCTCTAAGACAAAATTCTATCAATTCAGCTATAGTTCCACCAGGCATTCAAGGCAGGAAGGAATAACTCTAGACATACCAAGCTCTATATCTATCTACTCTATTTCTCTGGGATAAAATCCTGTCTCCATAACTGCAATTCCGTCCAGTTCCCTAGCTCATAGTCCTGCCAACAACTAAATCCTATGTTTTCAGCCTCATCTTCGTCCTCTGTATCCTCTTTTTCCATCTCTAATACTCTCTACTCTGGGCACTCAGAAAACTCTACTCAAGATCTGCTTACCCTCTATGGAACCTCTGTCATCCTCTCTTCTCTTTCTCCATGCTGTTCTGTCCCTGTCTACAGAAAATATCTGCCTTTTCTTTCCCTGGGCACCTTGTTCCCTGCCTCCTCAGGAATATGTTTTCCCTCTCACCTTGATATGTAAAAACCTCTTTTGTTCTCAAAGTGCTCTAGAGAACCACTAGGCCTCCTCTAGGCGAGGGGATGGTCTGAGCTTCATTAGCACAGGAAACAAAGCTAGGCATCTCTGCCAGCTTGTCTCCTAAGCTCAGTGGGGCAGTTAGTAACTTAGTAGGTACAGCAGGTCTGGGGAGCTGAATTGTTTACCAATTTGTCTGGGCACTGCAAGGATTTCATAGCAGAAGACAGCTGGAATATTAAAGGCTGCTTAATACCAAATATTCATAATAAATGGCTTTGCCTTTTGACAGACCCTTGGCCGGTCAAAGTTCAGCTTTAATACACAGCTGAATCTCTATGATATATTCTTGTGGCCTGCAAGACTGAAGCATGGGCTATGGGGGAATATTGTTTATTGGTTTGCTCAGCCTGCTTTTTTAAACACCTCAAGACTACCTGCCAGGGGTAACACCACCCATAATGGGCTCGGCCTTCCTACATCATTCACTGATTACTGATTAAGAAAATGCCCTGCAGTCTTGCCTACAGGCCAGTCTTAGGGAGGCATTTTCTCAATTGTGGTTTTTTCTTCTCAGATGTGTCTAGGTTTGTGTCAAGTTGACAAAAAACCAACTAGCACACCCATCTTTCACCAACGTGGTCATCATTACATACATGCTACCCTAAAGAGAAATCCAACGGCCGGGCGGTGGTGGTGCATGCCTTTAATCCCAGCACTCAGGAGGCAGAGGCAGGCTGACCTCTGTGAGTTCGAGGCCAGCCTGGTCTAAAGAGCGAGATCCAGGACAGGCTCCAAAATTACAGAGAAACCCTGTCTCGAAAAACAAAAACAAAAACAAACAAAGAAAACCAACAACAACAAAAAGAAATCCAACGAGAGTACTGATAATTTTCTTGTGCTTTGTTGTCTGAAGAAACAACAAGAACGCACGCACTCTTCATCACCATGTCTAGCCCTCTTTCCAGAAGTGCAAGACTTCTGTGAGTCTTATCTAAGAATGTTGAGTTGGGAGCTTACATATTTACATGATACAGCCTTCATTATGAGCACCTAATTCCCCTCCTTTGTAAACCCAGAAAAAGCATGTGTTCACTATTGAAGGAAAGTACTGAGCCTTTATATCTCTTTCTTTTCCTCTCCCTTTTTTCCTCTCCTCCTCTTTTCTTTCTGCCAATTAATGTCCTTAATGATCTCATGAGTAGATGTGTGATCTCCCTGATACTGGAACCAAGATCTAGGTTCTGTATGCAACTTTTTTCTGCAATTGTTGGGTGGTAGGGTGGGAGGCCTCATTCTGTCTGCACAATTGGAGCTCTGTAGCAGATGAGAGTCTAGGTACTCACATCAAAACTTAATGTATCAGAGATTCTCCTACTTCCAAAGCATCTGAAGCCAGATGCAGACAAACAACCCTGTGCATCTTGTCTATGCTAGAAACCTTTATACTTGCTGTGCTGTCCATGTTCCCTCATATAGTACTAGTATCATGTACCTGTTTGTGTGTGTGTGTGTGTGTGTGTGTGTGATTACTCCCCAGCAGGAGAGGGAGAGTCTTAATTCTTAGGGGTGAGGTACAGACACATAGAAAAAAATCTGTGGGTACCAGATGTACAGAGGGCATGGAAGCATGAAGTCTGTGTGTCTACCACACAGTGAAGAAAACAGGGAGGACAGACTTTAGCATCCAGTCAGCAGTTTACTTTAGGAAGCCCCACTTTTAGCTGTGAGGGTTTCACATAAGTAGCAGATCATACTGTGAAATAGAGTATACTGTGCATATTGGCTTCCTTTGAAATTGTGCAATTGGTGTTGTATTTATATAGAAACATAGGAACTTTGTCTCTTTAATGGGGAGCCACAGTAGGAGTTAAGCTTTTGCATCATAGTGTGCAGTAGATAATCAGTTGAGTTTAATTTTCTTCTATCTTTTGTCATCTTTAGTTACCTTTGAGAGTGTTAGTATCATTTCCTGAGTGATCTTCTTTGATCAAGTATTAATTAGAATGGAAATGGTGACCTCTAGGGATATTGTGGGAGTTCCTGGGGGAAGTAACATGATGTTCTTAGGAACACTGAACTGATTCTGTGGTCCAGTACTGCAAGACCAGTCAAAATCTATCACAACTTGTTCTGGTTGTGTTCTCATATATCATTTAAAGAAAGGGATTCAACTAAGAGTGCTCCTGAGGCTGGCTTTTTGGAGCCCACTTCCTATGGTGGGACACCTCACACAGCCTTGAGGCAGGGGGAGGGGCTTGGACCTGCCTCCACTGAATGTACCAGGCTCTGCTGACTGCCCGTGGGAGGCCTTACCATCTTCTAGGAGGGAATGGGAGGTGGGTTGGGGGTGGAGTCTGGAGGGGCAGGAGGAGGGAAGAGGAGGAAAGAGGGGCATCTGTGATTGGTATGTAAAACAAATGAAAAATTTCTTAAGAAAAAAAAAGAATGCTCCTGAATGCCAAGTATTTTTGTTTTACAACCTACTCCTTCTTTAGTCCTGGAAAGTTGGCAGCACATTCTCTTTTATAGAAGATGAACTTGAAAGGAAACTGTTAGCATTAAGGATTTACTCAAGATTCCTTGGCCCTGAGATACAGTTAGACCACATGGATGCTGAAAAGCAACCCTCAGTGCCAAAATGGCTGAGATTTTCACATAAATTGGGGTACAACCCAACAAAGGCAGTCTTACTGGCAGCTATAGAAAGAACGAGACCCTTTGGACATTTGCAATTAAGAACTGGTGCAGAGTGGAGGCAGTTAAAGATCTGAAGAAGGCATATTTCACAGTCATCCTGGAAAATAATCAAATAGCTTCTCACACTTTATCTTCTGAAATCTTCAGTGAAATCAGGTCTTTTTCCATGCTTATTTGTCTGTCTGTCTGTCTGGAGACAGGGTGTCATGTAATTCACACTGGCTTCAAATTTACCATGTAGGTAAAGATGACCTTGACCTTGAGTTTCAGATCCTCCTACATATGCCACCACATTCTGTTGCCTTGCTTTTTAGGAGCTTTGAAACTCCAGCCAATTGGGCCCTTGGAAAGGTGATTTCAGTTCCTATGCTTATACCTTGTGTTTTCTGTACTGTAGACACTGCCATTGACATGAATTTCCCTACTTATTCATAGGGCCACAGCGCAACTAGAGATATCTCAGGTCTGGGTTAATCTTTGTAGCTTTGAGCACAAATAAAATACAGACTATTGGCCAGCATTAATTTTTTTCCATTTGTTGTTGCAGAATTTTGAAAGTTATATATTATATAAACTGCAGTGTATAGATTTTAAGAGTACCAACCAATGAATTTTGGAAAATCGGTCCATTACTTTGGCCCAAGAACCCCTTTTAAGCATAGTGGTCCTTCTCAGACTTCTAGGCCCTAGGACAGGAAGCAAATGTTCTAAGACACAATGGGTGTTATGCCAGAGGTTTGGGACAAGCTGACTGACTACATTGCTAATTTGAAAGCTAAGTTTTAAGCTCA
The DNA here is from genome assembly GCF_007827085.1 of Peromyscus californicus insignis. Lineage (NCBI taxonomy): Eukaryota > Metazoa > Chordata > Mammalia > Rodentia > Cricetidae > Peromyscus > Peromyscus californicus. The sequence continues at coordinate 31,101,540 of NW_026294391.1, read as the reverse complement.
AGGAGTGTCAGAACCTAGTTCTCAAGTGAAGCAGCATGCACGTTGGTAAGATAATGGTTATTATATTGAGGACCACCAATGCTTTCCACATACTTGATATATCCTAAGCACTTGCAAGTACATTATCATTTAAAGGCCATATTTATACAAGAGTCAAGGTAACTCATTTTTTCATATGTGAAGAAGGCTAGTTGGTCTTTCTTCTGTGTTTGCAGATTCCACATCTGAAGATTAGCTGTTCGTGGATCAGAAATGCTTAGAAGAAAAGTTGCACCTATCCTGAACATATAAATAACGTTTTCTTTGTCTTTAGTCCCTAAATGATAGTTTTAAAAAAGCCAAAACAAAACAAACAACAACAACAAAAAAACTATACAGGATTTACCTTGGTGTTTCTCCATTCTTTCAAGAACATTTTTGTGTTTATATACATTTTTTGAGACAAAATCTCACTATGTATCCCTGGCTGGCCTGAAAGTCATTGTATAGATACAAGCTGGACTCACACTCACAGAAATTCTCTTCAGCTGCTCAGATGCTAGGATTAAAGACATGTGCTATCACATCTAGATTGTTTATATACATTTAAAAACATGTATTTTAATACCTGGATATCTGTATATTCATGATAGTAATGAGTTTTGAGCTTCAATGTTCTAGGCCTGCTTCGTTCTCTCTTTTTTTCTTTTTTTTGAGACAGGGTTTCTTTTTTTTTTTTGGTTTTTCGAGACAGGGTTTCTCTGTGTAGCTTTGCGCCTCTCCTGGATCTCGCTCTGTAGACCAGGCTGGCCTCGAACTCACAGAGATCCGCCTGGCTCTGCCTCCCGAGTGCTGGGATTAAAGGCGTGCACCATCACCGCCTGGCTGAGACAAGGTTTCTATAATAGCCCTGGCTATCCTGAAACTCGATGTGTAGACCAGGCTGGTCTTGAATTCACCTGCCTCTGCCTCCCAAGTGCTGAGATTAAAGGCATGCGCCACCACACATGGCTGGCCTGCTTCATTCAAAACGTAAATTTATTAAATCATCCTTGAAAGAAATATTTTTGATGGTAGTATTTATTTCTCCTCATCATTGAAAAGAAGCCAATTCAGAAGATTATAACAGGTGATAAGTGGGTTATGAGAACAATAAATAAATAAAAATATGATCTCCATGGGCTAGAGAGATGGTTCAATCTTTAAAAGCACATACTGCTGTTACAGAGAACCAAGTTCCATTCCCAGAACCCACATTGGCTGACTCACAACTGTCTGTAACGCCAGCTCCATGGAATCCAACACCTTCTGGAATCTGTGCATCTGCTCACACATGATGTACACTCAGCAGACACTCATGTACACATAAATAAAAATAAATATTTTTAAAAATACAGCCTCCAGATCAGCATGGTTCACTTGAACACTTACAGAACTGTAAATTCTCATGTCCTTTGACCCCCCCAGACCTGCTAAGTCAGTAACTCTTGGTTGTGAAGCCCAGCAATCCACTGTTTTATTTTAAAGTGTGGGAGAGCAAGCCCTGGACTGTGGCAAGTGTTCTACTATAGAGCTATATATCCAGCCCTTGTTTCTTGTTTATTGCTTTTGAAACAGAGTGAGTCTGTGCAGCCTAGCCTGATCTCAGACCCACCATCTTCCTGCCTCTGTCTTCCAGTGCTGGGATTATAGGCCTGTACAACCATTCTGGGCTTGCAATCTGTTTTTAATAAGCCTTTAAGGGTTTCTGATAGGTGGTAAAGCTCAAGAATTATTGTAGTAGAACCCCCACTCTTCAGAAAATTATCATAAGAGTTACTAAATTATTATAAGAAATGTATTTTACTGAGGTACATATTTCAAGTAGATGCTAATTTGCTCTGCTCTAGTCAGACAGAATATGTGTATAATCTTGCAATTCTCCCGAGGTTATTTTCTGTTTAGATATTTATTCTAAAATTAAATATCCTAGAGATGGGTAGGTAGTCCAGTGGTAGAGTGTATGCCTAGTATACAGAAGGCCCTGGGCTTATTCCCCAGCACCACACACACACACACGGTAATAATAGTAATAATAATTTTAACCATTAGTAATTAAATGGAACTAAAAGATCACAAATAAATACTAGAAATCCTGTATGATAGTCAAAGAAATAATACTCAGTAGCCAAAAGAGGTTGAAAGCAATTCATGCTTTACTGGTGATGAGAAAAGAGATGAATTTCTAACCTGCAGCCCTTTGCCCATTCCTCTAGCTCCCAGTATGTGTGTGTTTGTTCTGGCACACACATACATAGAAGCCATACCTTCTAAGAGTCTCTTATACCCTTTGCCTTCCTCAGTTCCTAACAAGAATTCTTCCTGGTGGCAACTTAACATAGCTCTCTACTCCTTTGCCTTCCAGCTACCATTTCCTTTTCTCTTTCACTCTCCAATCCCCATAGTATTTGCTCCCTTTCCAGTGTCCACCAGTCCAGACTGACTCACTTCTTGAAGTCCTGAAATTCTTTGTACCTGAATTCTGCATTTATGTAACCAGTACCCAAGAACTTGCATATTCCAGACTCGAATACATGTAGGAAGTCAGGAAGGTAAGGGCAGAACTCTTTTCAAGGATAGCAAAGGATGCAACATGCTCATTTGTCTGACTCGACTGGGCTCTTATAGAGCCCTTCCCTCTGAAATTTCATGGTTTGGAAATTTTGAAAGTGCCAATAACATGCTAAATTGACTTCTCAGCATTTTCTTTTGTGTGTGAATCGTACATGGGTCTGATTAAGCTCTGATTTTAATACTGGTAAGGATTATTTACTGATATCCTCATAGTGACTTTAATGGACTTGGATTTCATTTTGAAAAAAATGTTGTAGTTGCTAGGAAGAAAAAAAAATCTTTTATTTCTTGCTGTTGACTTACATCATGATCCATTGTACTAAAGCAGTTATCCTAAATTATTGAAGGAATTGAGATTTAGCTCTGTGCTGAAAGAAATTGTAATGAAAAGTTTAGTGACCTTATAAAATGGCTTCTGATTTGGAGCATTGAAATGAAAACTGTGAGCTAGGAATAAGTGATATTTCTGAATGCAAGTAGTATATCTGGGTTGGGAATATAGCTCAGTGGCAGAATGCTTGGCTAGCACATGTGAGGTCCTAGATTCAGAACCCAGCATCACACCCTCACCAAAATCAATATACTCTCCTCTATAATGAAAAAGTCTAGGTTTGGTCAAATGATTTAAGTTCACATAATAATGTTCAGTGAGATTTCAGGAATTAACTTTTTTCCTTGCATATTTTCACATATGCCATTACCCAGTCTGAATTTTCCACTTTCTGCCTCTCACTGATAGGTATCTCATCTCACTTCCCTACTCCCAGGAGAACATCAGAAACTAGAAGAAATCATACTGGATTAAGTGTCAGAGAAAAAGGATCAGAATCCTCCCACTTCATATGTGATACTGGCTGGGTCACTTGCCTTTTTTGAGTTTCCATTTCTTTAGTATGGAACTATAACTCCTCTTGAAATAATGGGCGCTGCTTAGAAAGTTCTCTACATGTATCATTTCATGTAATAATGACAACACATTTATTATTGCTGGCAATTTCTTAATCCCCTTTTGAGATTAGGTCTTGCTTGTATAGCCCAGGCAGGACTTGAACTCATAATTCTCTTGCTTCAGTTTCCCAAGTGCTGGGATTATAGGCATGTACCACCACACTGACAAACAGAAATTGACCTAATTATTTTTAATATGTATTTAATGTGTATGTGTTTGTATATGCATCTGTGTGCTTGCACAAATTCCACAGTACATGTGTAAAAGTCAGAAGACAATTTTCAGGTGTGAGTTCTTGCCTCCCACCTTGTTGATGTAGGGTCTCTCTTGTTTCTGCTGCTGGGCTGCATACTCCAGGTTAGCTGGCCCCATGAACATTCTGGGCAACTCTCCTGTCTCTGCCTCCCATCTTGACATAGGAATGCTGGGATTACAGATGAAAACCATTACATTGTTTTGTTGTTGTTTTGATGTGAGCTCATATTTATAATTCCAGTACTCTAGAGGTAGAGGCACAGTGATCATCAGAAGTTAAGGTTATCCTTGGCTACACAGTGAGTCTGAAGCCAGTTTGTGCTACATGATATTTTGTTTCAGAAGGAAGGGAGGAAGAGAAAGAAACCTTAAACTTATTAGTTGTCCTCCACAATGTTTCCTATTCACTTAATTCCTTTTTTCATGGCTTTAGCTAGTCAAACTCCATCCTTTGGAGCCTTAACCTCTTGCTGTATTATAGTTACTACTAATTTTGTTGAGACATCATCTTGTTGAGACAGCATCTTAACTGTGTAGCCTTGACTGGCTTGAAACTCACTATGTAGACCAGGCTAGCCTCTCTCTAACTTACAGAGATCCTTTGCCTCCCAAATGTTGGGATTGAAGGTTTATGTCACCATGCTTGGGTCTATCATTATTACTATTATTATTATTACTATATTACTATATTATTATTACTATTGTTATTATTATTATCATCTATTGTATCAGTCCATTTTTTGCCACTATAATGAAACACCAGACACAGGCTACTTTCTAAATAAAAGACATTTGACTCGTGCTTCTGGAGGCAAATAATCAGGGAGCCTCACATAGTAATAATCTTTCTGGTAGGATTCCAAGATGGCACAGAACTTGACAGAGCAAGAGATGGGGAGCACATATGTCTGTTTCTCTCTTATAAAAAGTTGCAGAATGTAATAATAAGGATGCCACCAAATTGATCTTATCTAATCCTAATCTCATGAAGACCCCACCTCTTAAACAGAATAATTGGGTTTAATTTATACAGTTGTGTGTATGTGTGTGTATGTGTATGTTGTATGAATGATGTGTGCACATGTGTGTGCTTGTGCACTCACCTATGTGTTCATTCACCTATGTGTACATGGAGACCAGAGGACCTCAGAATGGAGATTTAATTTTGATACATGAAGCCTTGGGGCACACTCAAACCAATCCAAATCATTGTACCTCTTGGTCCTGTGAATTGTGTTTCTGCACTTCCATGGAGGAGTCTCTTCAGGTCTGTTGATCAAAGACAAAGGGCCTTGATCATTTATTGTCAGTTGGTGTCATTTATGGGGGCTACTTTACTGGGAGCCACAGTGGGAGTGCCTTTCAGGACATGGTGACTGATAAAGTAACATGAACCATCACAGATTGATTCCATCTGAGAAGTAAGGTACATGGTCAAGGACCAGTATCCATGAACAGGTGAGGCTAAACAGCACAGGCTACTGTGGAACTGGTTTCAGGGCAGTAGATGCTCAGAAAGTGCTGCTGGTTTGCTTATAATGTGTCATTTGACTGGCCTTTTGCTTCTGCTGCTGTGTAAAAGAATGCCTCAGAACTGAGCAGTGTGTGATGCTGCTTTCTTTCTCAGAATCTTGTGCATTGTCTGGGTGTATTGGCTAGTTTTATCTCAATTTTACACAAGCTAGAGTCACCTGAGAGGAGAGAACTTCAATTTTATAAGATTGGGCTGTAAAAAGGCCTGTAGGACATTTTCTTAGTGAGTGATGGAAGAGGGTCCAGCCTGTTGTGGGTGGTACCATCCCTGGGACTTAGATAATTTGCATGGTTATAGATTCTTGTATATTGATACAAATGTGAACTATTTTTATATTCCTATTTAAGATAATTTGTATATTAATACAAATACAAAACTATATTTCTTGTACATTTATTTTACTCCTATTTGAAATATCTTGCATATTGATACAAATGTAAAATTGTATTCGTCATACTGTATGTATGTACTACCTCTGTTTAGGATATTTTGTATATTGATACATATTAAGGATATTGTTGTCATATTGCACATTGCACTATACATTTTACTGCTGTCTAAGATATTTTGTGTATTGTCACAATTTTGAGGTCATTGTTTTTACCTTGTTTATATGAAGCCATAGTCCTTAGGTTATTTAGGTAGATAAGATTTACAGATTTATAGTCACCCATGTTTGTCATCTCTCTAGTTATGTTAGTTAGGTTGTCCAGGTTTACAGATACATAGGTCAGATGGACAGGCAATCTTCAAACACTTCATAGACCTAGAGAATATGACATTTAAATAACTTAGAATTCTGTTGACGTGAGACACGATTACTCCTGGCAGCACCAATCTGATCCTGAGAGAATGTTGGGCTTTTAAGACACTCTGTTTGGAAGTTTGTCTTCTTCCCGGTGCATAATGGCCTGCTGGGCAAAGAACTGCCCTTACCTCAACTGCTGACAGTATGAATGCTGTCCTTTCTGGATGAGCGGGACACAAGGAAAAGCGACTACTGAACTCTGCCAAGACAGGGTAAGATGGTCTTTCATAATTCCTGCTTCTGAAAATGGTCTGTCAGACATTCTAGGCCTGTAGCCAAATTGGATGCCCCAATGGTGCTGAGAAACTTTAGGTGACTGTCCAGGCTGCCAGCTGTCTCTGTCTATTCTCGAAAGATTTCCAAAAGTTGCATGTGTGCATTTCCCATTTTCTCTGGTATTATTATATTCCTTTTCAGGTCTTTGATGGGGTTAAAGACCTATTATAGTTACAATCTTCTCATATCTTAGCTAGAACATACTAAGTACTAGATTCAGATTCTTCAGGATAGGACAGCTTTTGGAATAACCTCTCTAACATACCATTTACCTATGTTCTGGACATCTCTGGATTTTAGTATGTGTCTCTTGTTTGATGTTCTTTTTGGTTGTAGTTCCATTTTGCTTAGGTCATTATCCGCTATTTCTCCTGGACAATATTTAATAATCATTCCTATTGTATATAGTTTTGTATTAGGTTAGAACTTTCTTATTTAGACAAAAGGGGGAGATGTAGTGGGTGGCTGTTTGAGCCATGCCCTGAAGCACCACCCCTAGTGAGGTAGCAGGTAACTGTTACACCTGCCTATGACTTTGAGGTACATTCCCCTGGGGCATGGCCACTGGGAGACCCTTAAGACCTGGAATGCATTTACGCTCACTCTCCTCTCTTCACTACCTCATGGTTTTGGATGCTGGTACAGACCAGGGCAGAGCTCGCCAGAGAACCACGTTGGACCGTGGCTCCACCCTTCCAGGATCCTGCCACAAATTCCTTTATTCTGTCTTGTGAGTTAACCCCCAAATAAATTCCTTTGATCATTAAACAGGCTCCATGGATTGCTAGTGATATAATCCCATTATAGTCGGAAGTAAGAAAGCATGTCTTAGTACCCACACTGGGTCTGGCATACAGTAGATATGCAGTACATATTACTGCTTCCCCTTCATAAGTTGAATAGTCACTTTGTATAACAATGCAATAGATCCTCTGAAGTCTACAGGAGGAAATAGGATACAGGTTCTATCCTTAAGAATCATATCTCTTGTAGTTGAAGTCCCTGAGCCCGTCCCCCAGCACAAAAATCTTAAGAGAAGCTTCTATCCTGTCCAATACCCTATAAAGGGAGACAGTGAGAGGGAGCCAATGGAGGTGGAGCTTCCTGTGCTTGAGGACCTCAGGGAGAGAGTGCTGGGTCTGGGGCTTGTTGGTACCATCTTTCCTGGCATGCACAGTGCCCTGGGTTTAATACCCAGCATAGCAAAAGATATTTGCCAGGTCTGTAATCCAAGCTATTCGGGAAGCTGCAACAGGAGGATTGCAAGTCCAAGGCCCTCCTGAGCAACTTAGTAAGACCCTGTATTAACATAAAGTTTTTAAAAGGAGGCCTGGGGATTTAGGTCATTGGTAGAGAGCTTGCTCTTGCATGCACAAAATGCTCTTGAGTTCAATCCCCATACCACAAATAAATACCTCTTTAGAAGACAAGGGGAAGAACACCAATGCACAGTAAAGAGGACAAACGGCTGTGAGGGATACAACATTGTGACCCTGAAGGGCCTGTAGTTTGCCATGTACAAATTCAGAGATCCACCTGCTTCTGCCTGCTGAGTGCTGAGATTAAAGGCTTTGTTCCACCTCACCCAGCAAGTTGGTTATTTTTAAGGGCACTTGGGATACAAAGTTAGGTTGCTCAACAAATGGGAGGTTTCCATCAATGGAACATATTTATGACCCATTTATTCATCATCTTTAAGTACTTCTGATCTGCATGGTGCTGGGAACTCAGAGATGACAAGAGCTTACAGGGCGAGGGAACAATAAACAGATCCTGTCGTGTGATCATACATGAGGGAAGCACTGGAGCAAGTGATTGAGGACTCTGTAAATTTACTTGATAGCCCTTCTGCAAGGCTCTGGAGCCACGGGCAGGGCTCTACAATTGGTCTAAAATAGTGGTTCTTAATTGTGGGCCCTGAACCAATGGGATCAGCCTTACTGGGAGCTTGTTAGAAACAGACTGTCTCCCTTTCCATCCCAGTCCATTGAAACTCAGGAAAGCAACTTGCTTTCTGCTTTTATAAGCCCCCTTCACCCAGAGAACTGTTGTCTAGGATAATTCTCATGCTTGGATGCACATGAGAATCTGGCGGGGAATTTGTAAGGCACCAAGGCCCAGGCTGTGCCTGAGAATAACTGAACTAGAATCTGAAAGGAGATCCTAGCATCTGTATGGTTTTTTAAAATTCCTGCCTTAGGGTTACAATTGCTGTGATGAAACACCATGACCAAAGCAACTTGGGGAGGAAAGGGTTTATTTGGTTTATGCTTCCACATCACAGTTCATTGTCAAAAGAAGTCAGGACAGGAACACAAACAGGGCAGGAACCTGGAGGCAGGAGCTGATGTAGAGGCCATGGAGGGGTGCTGCTAACTGGCTTGCTTCTCCTGGCTTGCTCAGCCTGCTTTCTTATAGAACCCAGGACCACCAACCTGGGGATGGCACCACCCACAATGGTCTGCCCACCTTCCCAATTAAGAAAATGCCTTACAGGGTTGCTTACAGACCAATCTTGTAGAGACATTTTCTTAATTGAGGTTCCCTCCTCTCAAATGACTATGGTTTGTGTCAAGTTGACAACGATCCGCACAGTTTCCCAGGTGACTCTACTGTGTAGCTAAAGGCTGGGAAGTAGTGGTCTCGTTTCCATGTGTTTAAAAGAGAGTCACAGTATAAACCAGAACCACTGTTAAGTCAGTACCCATGTAGCTACCGGGCCAGAGTTTACCTGACCCTTTATGAAGGGATATGGGAGGACTCTCCACAGAAAGTGAGGGCTTTCATTATACTTGCTCTCATACAAGCTCTTCATTCCAACCCCTAGACATTGAAGTTTCATTGCACAGACTGAGTGTAATTTAAGGTTATTTAAAAATATTCTTGTTCAGAGCCAGATGTGGTGATACATATGCCTGTAATCCCAGTAACTTAAAGGCTGAAGTAGGAGGAATGCATGATTTTGGCTACATAGCAAGATCCTTTCTCAGAAAGCCAAGATAAATAATAAAATAAAATTCACTCTTCAATTAAATTTTTAAAACAAAACAGATGGCTTCCATTAGAAACTTTGAATTTCAATAATAATTCTTACTAGTACCCTGGATAATTGACTGCTATTAACTCATTAATATTCTAGTAGAGTGCTTCATGCTAATAAAATTTATTTCAAAATGAGTTTTAAGAATATGTTGCTACAGCTCAAAGATAACAGGAAGTTATTCCAACTAATAGTGTATCAGTGAAGTGTGTGATTATACTGTTATTTGCTTGCTTCGTATCACTTTTTTTATTTTGTATTGATTAATTGTGTTTCAGAGGCACACATTTATCTGAATGCGCCTTGGCAAGTGTTAACTACATCTAGAATGGGAACAGGGGTATCTCTAACACAGCACCTTCTGAATAGGCTATCTCAGCTAAGGTATCCTGCTCTATCTCTTTGGGTTGGGTCCATCCCAGGGCTTCATCCTTGAACCAGATTTGTTTTCTTCATAGTTAAATGTATCTATTTTGAGGTCATTGTTGATTTACATGCAGTTATGGAAAATATTACAGAGAGATCTCTAAACTATAATGCAATGTCACAACCAATGTGTTGATATTAATGCAGTCAAAATAACCTTTCTGTCACCCCAAGGACCCTCTTCCCCTCATGCCCATTATAGCTGTCTACTTCCTATTACTCCTGCCCTCATAACCCCTGATGAGCACAGTTCTGTTAGCCACCTGTTCTTATGGGGGCTTACAGGATAAAATTGTGTCTCTGGTTTTTTAAGAAGAGAGAAGAAACAAATGTTCACATGTGAAGCACAGTAGGATAGAGGATGACTGGACATGAAAACAAACTTTATGGTTTTAGATGACACAGACTTACTTTTGGAATTAAATCCTTGAATATATCATTTCTTTAGAAAGCATTTCCTGACATTGGTGTTCATGTTAATCTCTCATGATTCCTCTGGCTTAAATTTAGCTGTTTTGTTGTTAGTCATATCTGATCAAGTCCATGGACATTTCATTTATTTTCTGTCTCTCCTTACCTTGGGATGAGTCTAGAGGTTTCTTGTCAGCCTCAAGCTTTGTCAGTAGTGAAAAAGTAGAAGCTGGAGATGAGTTATTTACCTTTTCTTTAAAAGGGAATGTTCTTGAAATGTTTGTACCATTAAATAGGAGAGACATATGCTGTGAGGAGGAAGGGGAGGTTGGGACCTTAAGTGTCTTACCCAGTATCATAGTTACTGTTCAGTTGCTGGGAAGAGACACCATGACCAAGGCAACTCATGAAGTATTTAATTGGGAACTTGCTTATAGTTTCAGGGGGTTAGTCCATGATCATCATGGTGGGAAGCAATCAAGCATGACACTGGATCAGTAGCTGAGAGCTTTATATCCTGACCTGCAGGCAGCAGGTAGTGAGAGAGAGACAAAGGCAGAGACAGACTGGGCCTAGTGTGGGATTTTGAAACCTCAAAGCCTACCCCCAGTGGAAAACCTCCTCCAACAAGGCCACATCTTCTAATCCTTCCCAAACAGTTCCACTAACTGGAACCAAACATTCAAATATATGAGCCTATGGGGGCCATTCTTATTCAAACTACCACACCCAGTGAAACTTCAGTCTTGATTGAACTCATATATTCTTTTTCTTCATCTGAGTCAGCATCACTAAACTTCAGGGGAGAGAATCACAGGAGTGAGCTGCCAGGCTTCTCCACCATTCCTGTGCAGTAGCGTAGCAATCCATTCATTATGCCTATGGAGTGCCTAATGTGTGCTATGTGACCTGGGAACTGAACTCATATTTGTTTGTTTTGAGTATCAAGGATTGAATCCAGGACCTTGTACTGCTAGGCAATCATTTCATCAATTAGTTACACCCACAGCCTAAACTTGTATTTAATTTGGATTACTTTACATTTAAATAGTTATGTGTAGTTTATGGCTACCAAATGGATAGCACAGAGATTCCAGATTACCAATGTTAGGCTGTTTGCTATCAGTGAGGCAAAGCTGAATTGCTTGCTTAAGCCAGAAGGAACCTAAGTTGTTCCCAGAGTCCTATGGCTTTCACCCATTCTCCATCCAGATCAGTCTCTAAGATAGAGCTGAGTAAATATTTCCAAACCATTAGTCTGAGAGAGAAACAAATAATGCTCATGTCTTTACTTCTTAAGGACTGAGATTAAAGGCATGCATGTGCTACCACCCTGCCTGGCTGCAGTTGATCCATAGTAACTGCTTGATTGTCATCTCTATTATGATGAAGCTGCTGATGGTGACCATGACCCTGATCATAAACATTTTCTGGAAGAGAAATTTGTGTCTCTTATATATGTCCACAAGAGGGCAGCCTGAGACCTTGCATGTCCATGGAAAAGCCTTGTAAAGCCTCAGGGTGTTTATGGGCAGTTTCAGCTTTTTGACCGCCATTTTTTTTCTTCTTCTTTCCAGTTTTTCTTTTTCTAATATTTTGATAAGTCCCCAGACTTGCCTCAGATGTAAAGCAGACCTGTTATCATCAAGATTGTGGTGTGGTGTGCCAATTAAGGCTTGGGTAGGCACGTCGGTATGGGTACTGGTGGCTGCATCTGACCAGGCCTCGTGGTTTTTATAGCTTCTCAGACAGAACAAAGTCATACCAGTGGAACTTGAGGTAGAGATTCAAACCTAAAAGTGTTTTAAGATAAGAAAGATCTGATGTTTTCTTCTTACTCCTCTAACACTAACTTCATGGCTTCCGTACAGCACTGTGTGTGTGTGTCTTGGAGACACTGGGTAAGAGGTGGTAGTTGGAACTGGGCAAACCTAGAGCTATCTCAGTTATACATAGCTCTGGAGGCTGCCAGGGAGGCCAAGTTACAGAGATCTGCACAGGAAAGAAGGATGGAGTAAGGGCTTCACTAATTGTATGGGAGCATGGGGCATCATGGATCTTGGAGTCTTGAAGGTAGGTGAGGTTAACAAGATGGCAATGGTGGTGGTGGTGGAAGAGGCGGGCAATGTAAGCTAGAAGATGTGGGGATGGTGCTGAGGTAAAATTGAAAAGGGAGTCACATTGTGGGGAGCCTGGAATGAGTTGGAGTTGGGTCTTTAAGTCCATGATGACATTCATATTGTTGACAGTCTAATAATAATTAAGAATTGACTAAAAACAAACACGGATCATGTCACTTGTAGTCAGGGGTTGTATTTTTCTAGTACTTGTCTCTTGAGCTTTAATATACCTGATACATAATTTACACTGCAAAACCAAATTTATGTTGGAAATCATGACAACTCAATTTGTCATGTCGTCCCCCCTCCAGTACCTACACTGTAGGCCTGGCTTCCCTGACTCTCGTTTGAATAGCAAATAGAAGAGTCACTAGAAGTGCAGATTAGTATGGCAAGAAAACATACTATGAAGTTGGTATGATGTTCCCAGAGAAGAAGGGCCCAGGCACTGAGATTGTGGTTGCATTAAAATTCTTGTTTCTCCAGAATGATATGCTTAAGCCGTATATAGCTAATTTTCATGAACAACCAATAGTAACCAATTGCAGCAAATTATTCTAAACTTAAATAGCCCTTATTTATTTAATCTTGAATTTAGAAAGCCCTTTAGGGCCTTGTAGAGAATGGGATGGGGATATGGAGATGCAGGGATATTTCCTGGACATGTTTTTTGGTAGCTGTTATTTGTTTCATCTTAGTTGTTACCAATATTTGAATGGTAAATATGTAGGAGTATATTATATTCATTTTTTCTTTGTAGTTCTGAGATACTAAGATTGATATCAAAGCAAACTTGGAAGAACTAAAATTAAACTGGAGGGTTGCATTTTACAGTGCTCTCCTAAGGTGCTTGTATGACTTCATCACAATAGATTATTTCAGAAAATTAAATCTTTTTCTGTCTGTATAATAATTGATATCCAAAAGCATATTCACCTTTTAGCTTTTCTTCTCCCCTAAATTATTCTGTGCTGGACCCACAAGCCAGATTAGAATAGGACTGGTGAGCTTCTCTGAACACTGCTGGGTTTCTGTGTCAATTGCATTTCTGACCCCCTCCAGGGCCAGGCCTTGTGACAAGAATTAACTAAATGGTTGTCAGCACCACTGCACCACTCATTGGCAAGCACATGTGGAAGCCATGACTGCTGCCCCTGAATTGTTAGGGCTGGCTGAGAATGTGTGATGGGAAGTGAGTTCCTTGAAATGAATTGGTGGCAATGGATAACACATGTGTATATCCATGCCCAGGGCCATATAACCAACCATCTCTAGCAATCATATTTTTTGTCTCATAGGCATGGATGGATTTTTAAAATCAGATGAGAGACAAAGATTGGCCAAAGAGAGACGAGAAGAAAGAGAAAAATGTCTGGGTAAGTTGTATACTTGGGCTGCTGAAGTCCAAGAAAGTATAAATGAGGTAGTGTCATTTCTGAGGACCTTAGAAATCTGTGAATGAATGGCAAGAGAACTAAGACTTGGTAGAGAAGTTTAGAGAATTGAGGGTGAACTCACACAGTGACTGGCAGTGATCACAAACACTGCATAATTCTCTGAACAGTTCATTTACTCAGCAGATATGGGACCTCCACTTGTCCTACATAGTATCCTTGGAGCTGTGGACAACAATTGCTTCCACTAGGGCTGGAGAAATGGTTCAGTGGTTAACAGGACTGGCTGCTCTTCTAAAGAGCACAGGCTTGATTCCCAGCACACACATTTCAGCTCACAACTGTCTGTAACTCCAGTCCTAGGGGGTCCAATGCCCTCTTCTGGTCTCACTGGACACTGCACACACATGGTGCAATACATACATGCAGGCAAAATACCCATACACATAAACACAACAAAATAATTGCTTCCTCTGATCTGAGGAAAGACCTGATGCCCTCTGGTATCTGCTGTGTGTGTCCACCTTCTCTTTTGGTATCTAGAAGGGCCATCCTCAATAAAACTTAGAAAACGGACACTCATTTTCTGCATTACAACAGTATGCCCAGTTGAGAAAGGCTTTTATTTATTTATTTATTTGCTTGCTTATCTATCTATCTATCTATCTATCTATCTATCTATCTATCTATCTAACTATTTATTGGTTTTTCGAGACAGGGTTTCTCTGTGTAGTTTTGGTGCCTATCCTGGAGCTCGCTCTGTAGACCAGGCTGGCCCTTGAACTCACAGAGATCTGCCTGACTCTGCCTCCCTGAGTACTGGGATTAAAGGAGCATCCACTACCCCCCAGCTGGCTTTTATTTTACTTTATTTTTTAAATTTATTTATTTATTTATTTTGGTTTTTCGAGACAGGGTTTCTCTGTGTAATTTTGCGCCTTTCCTGGAACTCCCTCTGTAGTCCAGGCTGGCCTCGAACTCACAGAGATCTGTCTGCCTCTGCCTCCTGAGTGCTGGCGGCTTTTATTTTTTAACCTCTTGTTGGCTATAGAGACCTCCATGGAGTCATGTGAGGCAGGTAGATGATAATTTTCCCCATTGAATTAAGGTCAACACGAAGCTTTTGGATTCTTGTTTGGGCTCCTGGGCAGTTCAGGCACTGCTTCCTCCAGGGAACCTTTCCCTAGCCTGGCTAAGTAGAGGTAAGGACTTCTTAGTAAATGGCTTGATGGGAAGAAAAGGCTTTGTGTATCTTTTTTTTTTTTTTTTTTTTTTTTTTGGTTTTTCGAGACAGGGTTTCTCTGTGTAGCTTTGCGCCTCTCCTGGAACTCACTTGGTAGCCCAGGCTGGCCTCGAACTCACAGAGATCCGCCTGGCTCTGCCTCCCGAGTGCTGGGATTAAAGGCGTGCGCCACCACCGCGCGGCATGGCTTTGTGTATCTTAATGCTTTGCCCAGATCACTGTACATGTTCATTTAACATGTTTTTGATTGAACATACCCTTAAACTATCATTATAATAGACACTGTATGACTTAGCTGTTGTATACAAGTTTGACTTAATGATAGCAATAATAGCCATAACTCCTATGTGTAGAAACATTACTTTGTGTTTTACATACATCGTATCATTTTCTTCAGCATATTGTTATTACTGTCTCTGTGTAACTGAGAAGGAAACCATGGCAGAGAGATAACATAGTTGGCATGCCCTATACCACTTAACTAGTGGCAGAGATAACAGAACAGTTACTCTCTATCATTGCATCCTAGGATTTCACCAGATTATCATTTCTGTGTTCTTGGTCTTAATCCAACCTGCATGAGGAGCTCTTGGAATGACAGTTATGCTTCCATTCCTCAGCTGCCCGGGAACAGCAGATCTTAGAGAAACAGAAAAGAGCCAAGCTTCAGTATGAGAAACAAATTGAGGAGCGATGGAGAAAACTTGAGGAGCAGCGTCAGCGGGAGGATCAGAAGAGGGCTGCAGTGGAAGAGAAGAGAAAGCAGAAGCTCCGGGAAGAGGAGGTGAGGTCCTAGGAGCTTCCTACCCCTGCTAGCTCAGTGACTCCCATAGGGCAAAAGTGTTCAGGGCATTTGGTGTACTGTCCAAGTATCGGCTATGAGAAAGACCCACTCCCAAATCTTGCCTGATGACTTAGCATGCCACCTTTCAGCACCACAATACAATGAATTTATGGGCATAACACTGGCAGAGTTGCAAAGAAACTTAGCCATTTGATTCAGATTTGCTGTATAACACGGAGCAAAATGCTAAGTCATCAGGCAAGATTTCATGGTTTCCAAGGCTTCTTCCAAACATAACCTTTTCTGACTAAATTAAGACACAGGGGCTTGTGGCCTGGATTTGAGTGATAGAAAACTGAGTATTACAGCCAGGAGGAGATCTATGCTTCTAGAACAGACCAAGGCCAATGAATAAGATGATCCTGTTTATGTACTGCTTGAAAACTATTCTATGTTTGAATACAAAGATGCTAGTGTATTTAAATTTTAATGTAGGTCCTTACTTTAATCATCCTTTCCAGTTACTTTGAAAAAAATGGAGTGCAGTTTGCACTGTGGAGTCCATTATTACTAAACTTTGGAAGTGTATTTAGGAAGCATATTTGAGTTATAGATTTTCTTAACAAGTATATTTTAAGAATGTAATCATACCCTTGTATCAGGTGATCATTTTTTATTCATAAGGTATAATGACTCGTCTTTTAGTATGAACAATGTAGCAGTTTGTCAGTTTCCAACAGTATAGAATACTTAGACTTTTTATTATAAATTTAGTGTTTCTTAAAGTCTTTGCTTATTATTATAGATATTCACCTCTTTTTTATAATAAAATATAATAAGATAAAATAAAAACTAACACATCCAGGTTAGACAAGACAAGCAAACAGAAGGAAAAGAGCCCAAGAGAAGGCACAAGAATCAGAGACCTACTCATTTGAACACTCAAGAATTTCATAAAAAACACTAAACTGGGAAATATATTATATACACAGAGGACCTGGTGCAGACCTGTGCAGGGCCTGTGCATACTGCCTCAGTCTCTGTGAGTTCATATGAGCTTTGATCATGTTGATTTAGAGGGCCTTGTTTTCTTGGTGTCTGCCATCCTCTCTGGCTCTTAACACTTTCTACCTCCTCTTCCATGGGGTTTCCTAAGCCCTGAGGGGACGGACTTGATGGAGACATCTCATTTAGGGTTGAACATTCCAAGGTCTCTCACTTTCTGCATAATGTCTGGCTGTGAGTCTCTATTTCTTCCTATCAGTTGCAGGAGGAAGCATCTCTGATGATGGCTGAGCAAGGCACTGACTGATCTATGGGTACAGCAGCTTGTCATCAGGAGTCATTTTATTGCTACATATTTTGTTTATTTGTTTTGTTTTTAGAACAGTATTATTTGGTTTTCCCCTAGGTTCCTAGACTATCTAGTCTCAGGTCTTGGTCACCCAAGGAGTATGGGTTCTATTTTGTGGATTGGGCCTTAAATCAAATCAGATATTGGTTGGTTACTCCTACAAGCTTTGTATCACCATTGCCCTAGTATATTTGCAAGCAGGATACCATTGTAGATCAAAGGGTTTGTAGTTAACTTGGTGTTTACGGTTCTCTTTTGGTAGCATGCAAAGTACCTTCCTATATCAAGAATTTAGTGGTAAAGGCTCTATGTGGGTACCAGCTCGACTTCTCCATCTTCAATGATTTGTGTATCTTCAGCAGTGGGACCTACCTAGCTGTCAGTTTGTGGATAGCAACCTATATTTTGACAACAGCCTGGGTTGTATAGGGATTCTCACGAGACTCCTGTTTCTAACAGCTCATTTAGATGCAACCCAATTCCAGTACTGGAAGCTTCATTTGGTGACCACACATGTCCAGTTGGGACTCTTGTTTACCCCATTATTTGGCGATTTCATTTAGATCACCTTCATATATACATATATTTTAGGAAGCTTCTACTCTGTTATGTTTCCATATGACCCCTCAAATGCTCCTTAATTTTAGCTATCTCTCCCCATATTCCCTTTCTCATCTCCCTCTTCCCTCCTGCTCCCGACTTGATCTTCCTATTCCAGCCCACCCATCCATCCATAACTATTTATTCTATTTTCCTTTCCTAATGAGATCTATCTGTGCCCCTAGTCACTTACTGTGTACCTAACCTCTGTGGTTCTACAGATTGTAGCTTGGTTATCATTGACTTAATGACTGTTATCCACATATAAGTGAATATAATACCATATTTGTCTTTCTGGATCTGGGATATTTCACTCAGGATGTTTTCCCCCCTAGTTCTATCCATTTACCTGTGAATTTCATGATTTCGTTTTTGTTACCTTCTGAGTAATACTCCATTGTGTAAATGTACCACATTTTCTTTATCCATTCTTGTTGAGGGCCATCTAGGTTGTTTCCAGTTTCTGGCTGTTACGAAGAGAGCAACAATGAACATGGATGAGCAAGTATCCTTGTGGTAGGATGAAGCATCCTTTGGGTACGTGCCTAAGAGTGGTATAGCTGGATCTTGAGGTAGCTCAATTCCCACCTTTCTGAGGAACCACCATATTGATTTCCATGGTGGTTGTACAAGTTTCCACTCCTACCAGCAATGGAGGAGTCTTCCCCTTGTTCCACATTCTTTTCAGCATGAGCTGTCACTTATTTTATTGATCTTAGCCATTCTGATGAATATAAGATAGAATCTCAAAGTAGTTTTGATTTGCATTTCCCTGATGGCTAAACATTTCTTTAAGCATTTCTCAGCCATTTGAGTTTACTCCTTTGAAAATTCTCTCTTTAGATCTGCACACCATTTTTAAAATTGGGTTAATTATTTTCTTGATATCTAGTTTTTAGATTTCTTTATGTATTTTGGATATCAGATGTGTAATTGGTAAAAATATTTTTCCATTCTGTAGGGTGCAACTTTGAATGACAGTGTTATTTGCTGTGCAGAAGCTTTTCAGTTTCATGAGGTCCATTTATTTATTTATTTGTTTGTTGTTTTTACATCCCTACTGCAGTTTCCCCTCCCTCCTCTCCTCTCAAGTCCCTGCCTCCCCTCCCCATCCATCCACTCCTTCTCCTCCTCTGTTTCTCTTCAGAAAAGGGCAGACCTCCCATGGATATCAATCAGCCATGATATATCAAGTTGCAGTGAGACTAGGCGCCTCCTCTCCTATTAACGCTAGATGAGGCAACCCAGTAGGAGGAAAGGATCCCAAAAGCAGGCAACAGAGTCAGAAACAGCCCCTGTTCCCACTGTTAGGAGTCCCACAAGACGACCAAGTTACACAGCTGTAACATATATGCAGAGCACCTAGGTCAGTCCCATGCAGGCTCCCTGGTTGTCGGTTCAGTCTCTGTGACCTCCTGTGAGTCCAGGTTAGTTGATTCTGTGGGTTGGGTTTTCTTATGATACCTTTGATCCCTCTGGCCTACAGATCTTCTTCCCTCTCTTCTGCAGGATTCCCTGAGCTCAGCCTAATGTTTGACTGTGGGTCTGCATCTGTTTCCATCAGTTGTTAGGTGAAGCCTCTCTGATGACAGCTGGTTAGGCACCCATCTATGAATATAACAGAGTATCATTAGGAATCATTTCATTGACTTTTTTGGGTTTGGTTCTATCCCAGGTGCTTGGTTCTATCCTTGGTCTCTGGGCTATCCAGCCTCTGAGTCCTAGCCCTCCAGGCAGTGTCAGGGGTGAACTTCCTCTGGTATGGATCTCAAGCTGGAACAGTTATTGGTTCGCCACTCTTACAATGGAAGGTTTTGTGGCTGGATTATTGTCCTTGTCCTTCCATTGGAAGTCTTGCCTGGCAACAGGAGATGGCCAGTTCAGACTCTGTATCCCCCATTGCTAGGAGTCTTAGCTAGGGGTCATCCTCATAGATTCCTGAGAGTTTCCATTGCACTGGGTTTCTAGCTCTTCTCAGAGATGCCCCCAGATTCCAATTGTCTTTCCTAGTACTCTCTCCCTCCATCTTCCACCCACCTGATCTCTCCTGTTCTCATCCCCACCCTAGCATCCAGACCCCTTGTTGATCTTTGTGCCTGCACACTTAGTTCCGTTCAGAAAGTCCTCTCCTGTGCCAGTGGGTTCAAGGCTATCCCCCACTTTCTCTTCTATCAGATTCAGTTTATCTGGTTTTATGTTGAGGTCTTTGATCCGTTTGGACTTGATTTTTGTTCAAGGGGATATGGATGGATCTATTTTCATTCTTCTACATTCAGATATCCAGTTTGACCAGCATCATTTGTTGAAGATACTGTCTTTTTTCAGGTATGTGTTTGTAGCTACTTTATCAACAACCAGTTGTTCCTGGGTGTGTGAATTTATGTCTGGGTCTTCGATTTAATTCCATTGATCAACATGTCTCTTTTTGTGCCAATACCATGGTGTTTTTATTACTGTATCTCTGTAGTACAGCTTGAAATTGGGGATAGAGATACCTCCCACTGTTCTTTTATTATTCAGTATTACTTTAGATATCCTGAGTTTTTTGTGTTTCCATGTGAAGCTATCAAAAATGTCCTTTCAAAATCTGTTGGAATTGTGATGGAATTAATTGACTTGCTAGATTGCTTTCAGTAGGATGGCTGTTTTTACTATATTAATCCTACTGATTCATGAGCATGGGAAATCTTTCCATCTTCTGATATCTTCAGTTTATTTTTTCAGTGACTTGCAGTTTTTATTATACAAGTCTTTACTTGCCTGAGTTACCCCAAGACATTTTTTTTATTATTTGAGGCTATTGTGAAAGGTGTTGTTTTCCTGATTTCTGTTTGCCATTTATATATAGGAGGGCTAATAATTTTTGTGAGTTAATTTTGTATCCAGCTACTCTGCTGAAAATGCTTATCAGATATAGGCATTTCCTGGTGGAATTTTTAGATTCACTTATGTATACTATTATATCATTTGCAAATAAAGATACTTTGACTTCTTCCTTTCTAATTTGTATCCCCTTGATCTCCTTAAGTTTGTCTTACTGTTCTAGATAAGACTTCAAGTACTGTACTGAATAGATGTGGAGAGAGAGGACAGCCTTGTCTTGTTCCTAATTTTAGTGAAATTGCTTTGAGTTTCTCTCCATTTAATTTGATGTTGGCTATAGGCTTACTGCAAATTGCCTTTGTTATGTTTAGATATGTCCCTTGTATCCCTGATCTCTTCAAGACTTTTAACATGAAGGGATGTTGGATTTTTTTCAAGGCCTTTTCAGCATCTAATGAGATGATCCTGTGGTTTTTGTCTTTCAGTTTGTTTATATGGTGGATTACATTTATAGATTTATGTATATTAACCATCCCTGAATCTCTGGGATGAAGCCTACTTGATCATTTTGGATGATCTTTTTGATGTATTCTTGGATTCACTTTGCAAGTATTTTATTGGTAAATTGTGCATATTATTAAGGAAATTGGTCTGTAATTCTTTTTCTTTGTTGGGTCTTTGGGTCTTTATGTAGTTTGGGTATCAGGGTAACTGTGACCTCATAAAACAAATTGAGCAGTGTTCCACCTGTTCCTATTTTATGCAATAATTTGAGGAGTATTGTCATTAACTCTTTTTTGAAAGTCTGATAAGATTATGTGCTAAAACCATCTAGCCCTGGGCTTTTATTTTTGGTTGGGAGACTTTTAATTCTGCTTCTATTTCACTAGGGGTTATAGACCTATTTAAATTGCTTATCTGATTTTTTAAATTTTATGTCTTTTTAAAAAATGATTTATTTTATGTCTTTTACATCGTGTATCTTGATCCCATTCATTTCTCTGTCCTTTCTCATCCGCCCTCCGTCCCTATACCCCCCCCCAAATAAAACAAAATTTAAGAAAAAAAAAGTAAAATAAAATTAAAAAAGAAAAAAATAAAAATCTCGTCATGGAAGCTGCAGTGTGACACGGTGAGTCACACAGTAAACCCCTTTGTCCATACATCTTTACTTGCAAGAGTCATTGTAAAGAGTCACTGGTCTGGTTCAAGGCCTCTGGTTCTAACTACACTATCAATGATGGGCCCTCAGGAGGACTCTTCCTGAATATCCTGTTGCTGCCCTGTTGTTTAGAGAGTTGTGGAGCTGCTGCATCTTTTGGCCTGCCAGTTAGGTCCCTTCAGGTCCCTTCACGTGCTCCAGCAGATCATAGATGGGGTGGATGATAGGGCAGGCCAAGTCATAACCCTGGGTTTTGGTCTGGGCAGCTGTAGAGTTGGTCCACCAGATGTGAAATGGGGACAGCTCTCCCATGCTTACAACTTCAGGGCTGGCTCACCCACACCTGCGCTAACTGTGTTGGCTCTCCCACTCTTATGACCACAGGGCCCACTCTCCCACTTGCCCCAGATGTTGATTGGGGGTGAGGTGGGGAGGGGGCAGTGAGGGCAACTCTCCCCTGACAATGCATCCACAAGACAGATGGGTAATAGGGATAGCTCTCCCATGCTCACAATTTCAGGGCTGGTTCACTCAAACCTGCACTAACCGAATTGGCTCTATTGTACTGCCCTGGTGGAGTGCAGGGCCTGCTCTCCCAAGTGTTGCAGTTGGTGGGGGTCTGGGATAGCTCTGGAACTGTTATGACTGTAGGACCAGCTCTCTCCCCTGCCTCAGGCATTTAAGGAGGGGGGAGGGAAGCTCTTCCCCATGCTTATCTGATCTTGATTTAACTTTGGTAAGTGGTATGTATCAAGAAAATTATCCATTTCCTTTAGATTTTCCAATTTGATGGAATTCAGATTTTAAAAATATGTCCTTATGATTCTCTGAATTTCTCAGTGTCTGTTTTTATGTCCCCTGTTTCATTTTTAATTTTTAAAATTTGCATATTCTCTCTGCCTTTTAGTTAATTTTGGGAAGGGTTTGGCAGTATTGAAAACCAACTCTGTGTTATTGATTCTTTGTATTGGTTTTTTGTTTGTTTCTATTTTATTGATTTCAGTTTGATTATTACTTGCTGTCTACTCCTTTTGGGTGTCTGATTTCTTCTTTTGTTCTAGAGTTTTCATGTGTGCTGTTAAGTTACGATTATGAGATCTCTTTTTTTTTTTTTAATGTAGGCGGTGCTATGATCTTGCTTCTTAGAACCACCTTCATTGTGTCCCATAAGTCTGGTTATTCTGTGTTTTCATTTTCATCTAATTCTAAAATAGGTTTTAATTTCTTTCTTTATTTCTGTCTTGACCCATTTTTCATTCAGTAGAGAGTTGTTCAGTTTTCATGAGTTTGTAAACTTTTTGTTGTTTCTGTTGTTATTGATAATCAGCTTTAATCTATGGTGGTATGATAGGATGCAGGGAGTTAGTTCAGTTTCCTTGTATCTGTTGAGGCTTGCTTTGTTTCCAGGTACATGGTTGATTTTGGAGGAAGTTTCTCCAGTTACAGAGAAGAAGGTATATTCTTTTATGTTTGGGTCAAATGTTCTGTAAATATTTGTTAGGTCCATTTGGTTTATAACATCTGTAACCTCCAGCATTTCTGTTTAGTTTTTGTTTGGATGACCTGTCTGTTGGTGAGAGTGAGTATTGAAGTCACCCACTCTCAGTGCATGAGGGTCAAAATATGATTTAAGCTGTAGATGATGGGGCCGGTAATGGCAAAAGACACCCCAAGTTCTCAACACAAAGGAGATTTATTTGCCCCAGAGGGACAAAGGGCAGGGAATAAGAGATAAAGACAGGAGATAGAGGATAAGGGAGAAGGGGAAGGGATATTTGTCCTTGGGTCGGAGGACAAGACAGGATGGGGGACTGATGGACAGACAAAAGACTGCCTCTGGATAGAGAGGAGACATGGCAGTTTATAAAGGTAAAAAGGTTCTCATTCCCCACTCTTCACCCTCTGCCACCCCCCACACCCAGTCCACTCATGTAGATCTCATCCACTTCTCCTTCACAGGGTCATCCCTGTGTCCCTCCTAGGGTCTTTCCTTGTTAGCTAGCCTCTCTGGAGCTGTAGGTTGCAGTCTGGCCATCCCTTCCCTCACATCTAGTATCCACTTATGAGTGAGTACATACTATGTTTGTCTTTCTCAGTCTGGGTTACCTCACTCAGAATGACATTTTCTAGTTCCATCCATTTGACTGCAAATTTCATGCTATCATTGTTTTTTACTGCTGAGTAGTATTCCATTGTGTATATGTGCCACATTTTCTTTATCCATTCTTCAGTTGGATGAGAACATAGGAAGATGGGAGGGTCGAGTTGGAACAGGGACAGAGTGGGAGGGCAGGGAGGAAGATACCATGATAGATGAGGACATTATGGGAATAGGAAGAGGCAGGGTGCTGGGGAGGCTCTCAGGAATCCACAAGGTTTACCCCACCTTGGACTGCTGGCAGTGGTCCAGAGGGTGCCTGGACTGGTCTACTCTGGTGACCAGTCTAGCAAATAACGTAGCTGTCATCATAGAGCCTTTGTCCAGTGACTGATGGAAGCAGATGCAGAGATCCACGGCCAGGCACCAGGCTGAGCTCTGGGAATCCAATTGATGAGAGAGAGGAGAGATACTGCAGGCAAGGGACGTCGAGATCAGGATGGGAGGACATGCAGAGATGACTGGCCACACTAGTGGAAACCCATGAGCTGTGGACTTGTGGCTGTGAAGCCCCCATGGGACTGGACTAGGCCCTCTGGATAGGGAAGACGGTTGTTTGGCTCAAACTGTTTGGGGGCACCCAGACAGGGAGATCGGGATCTGTCCCTGGTACATGGGCAGGCTTCTGGGAATCTGGTGCCTGTGGTGTGACGCCTTGCACAGCCTTGGTGCAGTGGGAAGGGGCTTGGACCTGCCTAGGCTTAGTGTGCCAGGTTCTGGTGACTCCCCATGGGAGACCTTGATTTGGGCGATGTGGGGATGTGGGATACTTGGGAAAGAGGGCTGGAGGGGTGGGAGGAGGGAGGAGATGGGATCTGTGAGTGGTATGTAGAGTGAGTAGAAATAATAAAGAAAATGGAAAAAAAGAAAAAGGTAAAAGGGGAAACCCTGTGTTAGGATGAGGTGTCTTAATTTTGTTTGGGCATGTTAATTAGGTGAGCCACAGGGGGCTTTTGATTGCTGGACTTCAATACTATGATAGCTAGAACTTGGTAGTCAGCCTCAGGAGGAGGAAGTGGCCAAATAAGGGAGTAGACCTTGGGGGCTAGCTTTAGGAGTGTAATCTAACAGTTTCTAGCAAGGCAGAGGGAATGGGGGAGAAATGCAAGGCCATGTTTCCCCGTGCTCTGGCTGGCTAGAGTCCCTTCAGTAGAAGTGTATCTTTTATGAACCTGGGTGTCCTTGTTTTTGGTGCATAGATGATAAGAATTGCAGTGTCCTTTTGTGGATTTTTCCTTTGATGAATATTTAGTGTCCTTCTGTAGTTGGTTGTTTTTACTCTTTTCTCTTTGCGAGGGCAGGGGTGGGGGATGGGGGCGTGCGCCACCCAGCTCCCAAAGAAATCATACACGGAGGCTTATTCTTACTTATGAACGCCTAGTCTTAGCTTGTCTTTTTTCTTGCCAGCTTTTCTTTTTTTTTATTTTTTTCATTTTTCTTTATTAAGAAATTTTCTACTAACTCCACATACTATCCACAGATGCCCCCTCCTCCCTCCTCCCACCCCCTAGCCCTCTTTCCCAAGCTACCCTGCATCCCCACATCCCCCAAATCAAGGTCTCCCATGGGGAGTCAGCAGAGTCCAGCACACTGAGCCTAGGCAGGTCCAAGCCCCTTCCCACTGCACCAGGGCTGCGCAAGGTGTCACACCACAGGCACCGGGTTCCAGAAGCCTGCCCATAGACCAGGGACAGATCCTGATCTCCCTGCCTGGGTGCCCCCCAAACAGTTTGAGCCAAACAACCATCTTCCATATCCAGAGGGCCTAGTCCAGTCCCATGGGGGCTCCACAGCCACCAGTCCACAGTTCATGGGCTTCCACTAGTGTGGCCGGTCATCTCTGCACGTCCTCCCATCATGATCTCGACGTCCCTCGCCTGCAGTATCTCTCCTCTCTCTCATCAATTGGGTTCCCAGAACTCAGCCTGGTGTCTGGCCGTGGATCTCTGTATCTGCCTCCATCAGTCACTGGACAAACTTGCCAGCTTTTCTTAATTTATCCCATCTACCTTTGCCTCTGGGCTTTTATCTTTATCCTATATACCTTTCTTTACTTCAACACATCTTTGCATCATTAAAGAACTATTCCACAGCATAAACAAATGTAACACATCTTAAAATAATATTCCACAACATCTTTCCCATCTCTTCTGCTTAGTTTTGGTTTGAAGTCTATTTTTTCAGATATTAAAATGGCTAAACCAGCTTGTTTCTTAGGTCTATTTGCTAGAAATACCTTTTTTAATCCTTTTACCATGAGATAATGTCTATCCTTGATATTGAAATATGTTTCTTGGATGCAACAGAAGGATGGATCCTGTTTTCACATCCATTCTGTTAGTCTGTCTTTTTTTTTTTTTTTTTTTTTTTTTTTTTTTTTTTTTTTTTTTTTTTTTGGTTTTTTGAGACAGGGTTTCTCTGTGTAGCTTTGCGCCTTTCCTGGGACTCACTTGGTAGCCCAGGCTGGACTCGAACTCACAGAGATCCACCTGGCTCTGCCTCCCGAGTGCTGGGATTAAAGGCGTGCGCCACCACCGCCCGGCTAGTCTGTCTTCTTATTGGGAAATTGGGATCATTTATGTTGAGAGCTATCAATGAGAAGTGTTTGTTGATTCCTGTTATGTTGTTGTTGTTGTTGTTGGTGGTGGTGGTGTGTGTGTTTCCCCTCTTTGGATTTGTTTTCTGGGATTGTTTATTCCCTGTATTTTCTTGGCTATAGTTAACCTTTTTAGGTTGGTATTTTCCTTCTAGTGCCTTCTGTAGGGCTGGGTTTGTAGACAGATATTGTTTAATTTTTGTTTTATCCTGGAATGTCTTATTTTCTCCATCTATGGTGATTGAAAGTTTTGCTGGGTATAGTACTCTGTGCTGATACTGTAGTTTCTTAAGAGTCTGTAGCACATCTCTCCAGGCACTTCTGGCTTTAATAGTCCCCATTGAGAAGTCAGGTGTAATTCTAATAGGTCTGCCTTTATATGTTACTTGTTCTTTTTTCCTTGTAGTTTTTAATATTCTTTCTTTGTTCTGTACATTTAGCGTTTTGATTATGTGCTGAGGGGACTTTCTTTTCTGGTCCAATCTATTTGGAATTCTGTATGCTTCTTGTACTTTGATAGGCATCTCCTTCTTTAGGTTAGAGAAATTTTCTTCTATGAGTGTGTTGAAAATATTTTCTATGCCTTTGACCTGGGTTAGTTCTCCTTTCTTCATTCTTACTATTCTTAGATTTGGTCTTTTCATAATGTCCCAGATTTTCTGGATGTTTTGTACCAGGATTTTTTTATTTAACATTTTCTTTGACAAAGGTATCTATTTGTTCTATTGTGTCTCCAATGCCTGAGAGTCTCTATTTCATCTTTTGTATTCTGTTGTTGAGGCTTGTCTATGAGGTTCCTGTTCAGGTTCCTAAATTTTTCATTTCCTGATTTCCCTCAGTTTGGGTTTTCTTTATTGATTCTTTTTCCACTTTCAAGGCCTTAACCTGTTTTATTCATATCCCCCCACTGTTTGTTTGTGTTTTCATAGATTTCTTTAAGTGATTTATTCATTTCCTATTTAAGAACCTCTAACATATTCATAAAGGTTGAAGTCCTTGTCTTATGCTTCAGCTATATTGCATGTCTTAGGGCCTGCTCTGGTAGGGTTGCTGGGCTCCAGTTGCTGGGAGACATACTGTCTTGGCTGTTAATGATTGTATTTTTATGCTGGCATCTAGACATTTAGGATTGGGATGATTGTAATTGTAGGTGCTGATATTTTGTCTTGTCTTTGTCAGGTGGTTATTTTGTACCTTGGTTTCTGTTGGCCTTTCTGGTTCTTAGGAGACAGTGGTTGCTGTGTACTGCCTGGTAGGAAATTCTCCTGGGATCTTGATAGGTGTGGCTGCTGGAAGTTTTAGGTAAAATGTGTTTCTGAGTATTGGCAGATGACATTTAGGAATGGGGATGGGCTGAGGGGGACCTGAAGGGCCCTACAGGAGGGAGGAAAACAGTGTGTTCCACCAGGATTTGCGAAGTTTACTGGGAATAGGGGCAGAGAGTGAGGAAAGACCACAGCAGAAGGTCTGCTACAGAGCTGGGGGATGAGTTTGGGGGGATTGGACTTGGAGGAATGGAGGAGGAGGTGAAGATCTGAAGTTAGCTTACTTGTTTTGGTGGTGAGAGTGGCTTGTCAGTTCCCAAGGAGTGTCTGCTGGAGTTCAGGGCTGGGGCTGGGATAAAAACAATGAGTAGGGGGAGGGAGACTAGGAGGGGAAGATCTGTGTGGTCCCCTGGAGATGGGGGCCATTTGGAAGGGAGACTGCAGCAGAGCTGGGGATGAAACTGGAGGATTGGATTTGGAAGAGCAAAGGGAGTGGTGGGGATCTCTAGTTAACCTACCTGCTTTCCTAGCCAGAGTCCACTTTCTCTTTTTTTAATTTTAAAGAGGACATATGAACATCGACCATGGACTGAACCACACATATTGAAACCCACCTTTGCCTGTAAAGTGGCACCCATTTATGGTGATTTATTTGTTTTTCTTAGCAGATGAAGGTCTGAGCAAAGTTGTTCCTGTGGTTCACTGTTGCTGACTTAATTCTGATTTGTTGTGGCTTTTTCTGATCTCAGTTTATACCTCATTTTTATCACTAAGCAACTGGTAGCTAGAGCAAATCATATAACCCCCTCCCAACTGTTTCCTCAGACCCAAACAAAGGTACAGGGACTGAAGAAGGTGACTTGTGAAAGTGCCCAGCAAGCACCTTGTACAGAGTAATCGCTAGAAATGTGAGACTCTCTCCAGTTATTTCAGCTGACTTTGGTGAAGGCAAGGTCAAGATAGAGCTTCAGAAGACATGAAACAGTCTATGTACTATTAAAAAAAGTAAGCCACATGGAAATAGAGGCTGAAGGTTCAGAAGTTCAAGTTTATCCTTGGTTTCATAGACAGTTTGAGACTAACTCAGGCTATATAATACCATGTTTCAATAAAATATAAAAAAAATCTGCATGAAAATTCCAAAAAAGAAAACAAAACAAAATTCACATAGGCTTCATGGTACAGGTCTGTAATTCTAGCTACTTAGGAGTCTAGGACAGTAGGATCAAAAGTTCTCAGGGTATGTCTTGGCTATAGAACAAGTTCAAGGATAGCTTGAGCAATTTAGCAAGACTCTATCTCAGTGTAAATAGTTTCAAAAGAAGGTTGAGGGTACAACTCAGTGATAGAGCACTTCCCTAACACATGTGCATCCCTAGGTTCAATCCTCAGTATTGGCGGGGGTGGGGTGGGGTGGGGAGGCAGTGTATGAGAAGCTGTTTGAGTAACTTAAGATAGATTTATCCATTCTTAGCCTGTATGTTTTTCATGAGTCACTGGACTTGCCTATTTTCTTCCTTTCCCATCCTCCATTCCTTGATGACTTAGAGTTTGTCCCTTTTCTCCCTGGCCTTCCTATTTTAATTCTTGACATCCTGCTGGATTGCTGATTCAAGAGAAAGCTTGTAACTACTTCTTCCAGAAAGGAACATTATGAAGTGTCACATTAGATGCTTCTCATGCTTCAGCACATCCTGCAGTGTCACAGGGGTCCACTTTGGAGGCAATTCCTGCTCATAGTTTTCCTTTATAGAACATTAGTGTTAGAGGCACTTAATGTAGTCAGTC
This sequence comes from Peromyscus californicus insignis, assembly GCF_007827085.1. NCBI lineage: Eukaryota > Metazoa > Chordata > Mammalia > Rodentia > Cricetidae > Peromyscus > Peromyscus californicus. Next base: position 31,071,962 of record NW_026294391.1, on the reverse strand, counting down.
TCATACTCCTTGTTGATGAGGGGATGTTATGTTAGATGCTTGGTCCTGATACCGCTTAACCTTTAGTAGTTTAACTTCTGGATGTTTTCTGGTTCTGTGCTTTCTTTTATCCCCAATGTAGTAAAGGATATAATCTGACCTCTTGTTGGCATTAACACAACCTGAAATCACTTTTCTCTTCTTCCTAGGAACTGCATGGCATAGCTATAGCAGGTCAAGTCTATGCTGAGCGCTGGGCTTTGTAAGGTTGTGTAGCAACCCAAGAAAGCAGAAGCTTACCTCTGTCACCTGCTCCCACCCTCAGGGCCTCAGGAGACCCAGGTGTAGCTTAGGGACTTTCCACACATAGGGTAACAAGTTAACTACATCAGGGTTAGTATACTGCTGATACAGAAACTTAGTGTTTTCATGAGTGATCTTCAGGGCAGTGGGATTGCTCTGCACTGCACTGTGGAAGTCCTCTAAAGGAAGCCTTCTGTGATCAACTCTGTGGTTCTTGGAGATCTCAGTGAGGGCTGTTGAATGCTCAACACCTGGCTCTAGAATGATTTTTTCCCCTCAGTGCTGAATTTAAGTTCTTTTAGTCATGTTCTTTCTCTGTCAACCAAGAAAACACTTCAGTGGAAAGGTTATTTATCTGATATAGATCATTTTGCTTTTCTAGCCTATTGGAAAGTGTTGCAGGAGTCTTACGTCTCTGGGTCTGATACTTTGAAGATCATAAGTCTGTCAGCTCTTCTCTCCCATGCAGCCCTTCCCTGTTTCATATTCCTATGATGGCATGATGTTGTTCTAACCTTCTATGTCCCAACACAGAAGTGGATGATCTCAGTATCCCTTAGTATTACACTAGGGGCTTAAGAATGGCCAGAACAAAAAAAATGATTCTGAAGTGAAACCACTAATGATTGAGATGCATCAAGACCAGATCATCTGGCATGACATTCCGTTTTCTGTAAGGCAAAACCAACACCCTGACTTAGAAATCTTGAGAATTGGCAGGAGAGCAGTGGCAGTAGTTGTCCTATGGAGGGAGCCATGTCCAGTATCCATTTGAGACCCTGTCCTTGAACTAACTAATATGCTTGGTAGAAGTCACCTTCACTTCCTATAGAATCCCATATGCCACATACCTTCAGAATTGAGCTGCTAGAACAAGTTCTTGTCACCTTCAGTTTTGGTGGACAATTGAATATGCTCACCTAATCTTCATTCAATTAGCTTCTTGCCTGATTGCCCTGTAAGGTGGGATTTAGAGAAAGAGCAACTCTATTTCTTGTCTAAACAAATAACTAAGAAAATTTTCTTTCAAAGAGTAGCTTCACCTCTTTAAGTTAGGTTGACACATCTAAACTTTTCACACTGTCATTGCTTAGTAGCTAATAAAAAAAACCTGGGTATAAAACAAGAAGCATATTAATTTACCTAAACAAAAACTTGACTCAGCTGAAGTCTGGCCACTCTTAGAGGGACTTGGCTGACCACGGGACTGGATATAGAAATCTGTTTGTAGAGAGGAGACCTCCTGTGAAGCCTGTTGTGGACCACTGGGGGATTGTCTTTACAGTGTCATCCATGAACACATACAGTAAAAGTAGTAGGAAAGGTATAGCTTGCTCTCTGTTTCTCTCCCCTCTCTCCTCTGTTCCCTCCTCTCCTCCCCCTCCCTCCCCTGAGCCCCAGGCAGCAGTGTCTAGATCATTCTGTGCTAGAGGACTTTTCCTGACTTACTTTTTTAAAATACTAATTCTAGTTTTAATTAACATGGAACATATGGGTTTTATTTTTACGCTATATTTATACATATATATATATATATATATATTTATTATTGTGTCTTGGTCATATTTATTTCCCTGCTACCTTTCCCTACTCCTCCTTCCCCCAATAGACCCTATTCTAGTTTCATGTTGCATATATGTATGTTGTATGGTTTAATACAAATTCCACATCTGAAAAAAAGTGTGATATTTTGTATTTATTTTCCCAAATTATCCTTTCTTGTTACCCCATCTCTTTTTATAACTCTTCTTTCCCCTCAGTCCCCCTTCTACTTTTATGTCATGTATATTTATGTATATATGCATTTATATTTAAATCTAGTTTACATGTATGAGAAAAAACATATTTTGTGTCTCTGAGTCTGGCTTGTTTTGCTTATCATGATCTTTAGTTCTAGCAATTTTACTACAAGTGACATAATTTCATTCTTCATCATGACTAAATAAAACTTCATTGTGGGGGCTGGAGAGATTACTCAGTGGTTAAGAGCTCTTGCTGTTCTTGAAGAGGACTCAGATTAGATTCCTAGCACCCGTATGGTGGTTGTCAACCATCAAGAGAATCTGGCTCCCTTTTCATTACTCCATGAGCACCAGGAACACACACAGTGCTTCTTATGTACCTTCAGGCAAAATACTTAAACACATGAAATAAAAATAAATCTTTAAAAAGTGCATTGTATATAAATAGCACATTTTCTTCTCGAATCACTTGCCTTTAAGTTTTAAGTTGGTATATAAATTATGGTACTTTTTTGTGTGGTTTTTCGAGACAGGGTTTCTCTGTGTAGCTTTGCACCTTTCCTGGAACTCACTTGGTAGCCCAGGCTGGCCTCGAACTCATAGACATCCACCTGCCTCTGCCTCCCAAGTGCTGGGATTAAAGGCATGGGCCCAGCTGGCACTTCTTTATAAAAATAATTTATTTTGATTTTTTATTTATGTGTATGATGGGAGTGGTACATGCATCTGACCTGTGGAGGCCAGAAAAGGGCTTCAGATTCTCCTGGAGCTGGAGTTATAGGCAGTTGTGAACTACCTGACGTGGGTACTGGGAACCAAACATGGATCTTCCGCAAAGCAGTGCACACTCTAAAACACTGAGCCATCTCTCCAGATGCATTATGGCACTTTCTTGCTCTAGTCCCTTTCTCCCATATTATCTTGATCTATTCATCTATTAATAGGTATCTAGGGTGGTTGCCTATCTTGGCTATTGTAAATACTGTAGCTGTAAACATGGATGTGCAAGTATCCTTGTGTTATGCTAACTAGAGTCCTCCAGGTATGTGCACACTACTGACAAAACTGGACCATTCATATGCTTGATGTAGTTTTCTTTATTTTGAGGAATCTTCATTTTAACTTCCATAGTGGCTATACCCATTTTCATTTCTGGTAACAGTATGAAAGGGGGTCCTTTCCCCAACATCCTTGCCAGCATTTGTTGTAATTTGTTTTCTTAATGATAGCCAATCCTCTTATGGTATGATAGAATTACAATGAAGCTTTAATTGGCATTTCCTTAATGGCTAGGGATATTGAATATTTTACAAATATTTATTGGCCATTTCTAGTTCTTCCTTTTGAGAATCATCTGTTTAATTCATTTGCCCATTAATTAATTGGATAATTGGGGTGAAGGGATGTTTAATTTTAGTAGTTCTTTATACGTTCTTGATATTAATCCCCTGTCAGTTGTATAGTTTGTGAAGATTCTCTCCCATTTTGTAGGCTGTCTCTTCACTCTGATAATTGTTTCCTTTGCTGTGAAGAAAGTTTTCAGTTGATAAGATATCATTTATCATATCTTGAGATTATTTAGTGAGCTATTGGAGTCCTTTCTGGAAAATCCTTGCCTATATCAAATCTTGACATATTTTTCATTAGGTTTTCCTCTAGAAGTTTTAGTTTTGCATCTTTTTTTTTTTTTTTTTGGTTTTTCGAGACAGGGTTTCTCTGTGTAGCTTTGCGCCTGTCCTGGAACTCACTTGGTAGCCCAGGCTGGCCTCGAACTCACAGAGATCCGCCTGGCTCTGCCTCCCGAGTGCTGGGATTAAAGGCATGCGCCACCACCGCCCGGCTAGTTTTGCATCTTAAGTTGAGATCTTCGATCTATTTTTAACATTTTGTGCAGAGTGAAAACTAGGATCTAGTTTCATTCTTCTATGTGTGAATATCCAGTTTTCCCAAATGCTCTACTGGGTTTTTAATTCAGGTTGGCCATCTCATTGGTCACTGTTGGTCAGTTTTCCAGATTGGTCTAGTCATCTAATCAGATGTAGAGTCATCCTGAACTAAAGAGATCAAGGGTTTAGATTCCCTTCTTCCCATCCTTCCTTCTTATAAGCCCACATGGTAGAACATACGGAAGGGACAAGAAAGAATATGCCCTGCCTTTCCCCAACCTCTGTTGGTTACCAGTGATATTCAGGAGAACCACAGCTTAGTAGGCACTATTCGGTTCTAGTATTTTGAACACTGTTTTTCTAGTGTTACTAAACTTTATTTCCCTTGCTTTCTCATGCTCAACTTTTTGTCTGTAAACAGTTGTTCCAACAGTGTGGTCCTACTAGTAGCAGCACCTGAAAAGTAGTTATAAATGTAAATTCTCGGGCTAGGTGTAATTCAGTGGTTACTTAACATGTACAAGGCCTTGAGTTCTAATCCTCAGTACTGCCAAAAATAAATGTAAGGCACTATCCTCAGATTACTGAGAAAACCTAGGAGTAAATCCCAAATCCTTTGTGGGGTTCTGATGCATCCACACTGAAGTTTGAAAGCCACTGTTCTAAACTATCTTATTAATCTTCTTTCAAATTCAGATTCATTTAACACTGATTAAAGACTTAACCACCTCAGGTACTAGTTCTAGCCATTAATCTTGTATGACATGGTGATGTAAGTAATATCATCTTCGTTTTATAGGTGAGGAAATTGAAGCCCAGAAATGTAAAATGGTTAGAGGGCTAAAAAGTGGGTCACAAATCTACTCAAAGTTCAAAAGAACAAGATTCCAGTGTTGTAATCTGGAGCAGCTCAAAAAATTGAGGATGGTTAGCATGAATAGATTTTCTAAAGCTTTTTTTTGGCCTAAGTTTTCCAGGGGCATGTCTGGCTTTAGGAGAGCAAGCAGTCCTTTATAATTCTGCCTCTTAGATAGCTGCTCAGTAACAAGGCTGGCTTCAGTGGTCTTTGTTCTGACTGTGTCCCTTAGTAGATTAGTGGCTGTCTTATGAGGTTCTTCTGACATGTGGAAAATGTACCAAAACTCATCCTGAACTAAATTTATTCTAGGGTGAAGTTTTTAAAACAAATTAGGTTGCTAGTTAAATACTTATTGTTAATTTAATATAATGAAACAGTATTTTGTCTCAGTCTCTGGTAGCCATATTTCGCTCATTTGGTGGTATAGCTCTGTTCCCTCCAAGTTGCAACTTTTATCTGGAAAACCACCAGTGTTCGTCATCAGAACTTCATGGCCAAGATCATCAGGATAGGACATCCAAGAAATGCACACTCATGGTTGGAGAGAGCCTGACCCCATACTAGAACACTGATGCTTAAGTCATGATTACTCAGCTTTTGCTATCCTAAATTAATTTTTCTTACTTGTTTTTATTAAGCCACAAAAATCCCAGCTACATATTTGGACCAATAGAGGGTTAGTCTAGTCCCAGAGCACTGCAGTGTAATGACCAGCCTTACCTCAGGCTTCTCCAGTAGAGGGAAGGAGAGGAGCTGGTATTTGCATTGAGGTAGGTGGGGGGTGCAGAATTAGAACATCTTTGCTTCACTGTCAAGAACAACTTTATGAAAGTAACACTTTGGTTAATATGGGTAATCTGATAAATCCTCCTTTAAGAGAGTAGCCTGGCAACTGTTTTTATTTTCTAGTTAAAAATTACTTAGTTTTTGCCACCACCCCACCTACACACACACACCTAACTGTGTCAAGGCATTGGGTGTTTTATTTTGTAGCCAGAATTTCTGTACCCTTGTCAAATCTTGGACTATGCAGTATTACCGTAAGATATGAGCAGACAAGTATTACAATGTAGAAAAGAAGCTCAAAGATGAAAATGGGGCTTTATAAAATATGTTTCAAAGTCAAGTCTTTCAAAAGGCTGAAAATTCAAATTATACTTCAATTTATTTTTTTTCATGTTTTCAATTAGAAAGACTTACATTTGGTACTGGGACCAAATTTCAGTTCTCTTAACCAAATTTGAGACAGGCTTGAAAGAGTTAATGCTTATTGAGCATTATTCATAAGCAAATCAAGAGCTGGCATAGCAACAGCCTCTCCCCAGGGAGGAGAAGGGAGGAGACAGGACAGGACAGTGTTCACTGTCTGTGGCTGGAGAAGTCAGCACTAGCCTAGCTGTATTGTTTACTCTCCACTCACCAAAAGGCACTGGTGTGGTGAAGAGAGCACACATGCCTGGGTTTGGGATGCTGAGTACAGAAAGCCCCATTTCGTGATTCGTCCAGAGCACTGAGGCGTCAGTGCAGTACAGCTGAGTGATTGATACTGTTTTCTGTTAATAGTCTATGCTTTTTGCTTTGGGGGATTTGGGCAGGAACGCCTGGAAGCAATGATGCGCCGGTCCCTGGAGCGCACACAGCAGTTAGAGCTGAAGAAGAAGTGTTCCTGGGCAGGATCATCAGCCTCAGGGCCTGCAGGACGTGATGGTGAGTCTAATGCTATCTCTGCATTGCAGGGCCTCTGTGGGGAGATCATGAGCATAACTGGATGTCCGCAGGATTGAAAGATGTTGTGTACAGCTCTACAGGCACCTTTTCAGATGCTTAAATTGCCACGCTTCCTGTGTGTATATGCGTTTCTCATAAAGGGAGCTGCTATTCTTCCTGCTATCAGATAGTTGAAGCATGAATACTGGACTTTAGGAAAGAGCAAAAGAAAAGCAAAGAAAACAAATGCAGAGCATGGTAGCTGCACTAAGCACGCAGGTCCAAAACTAATCTCATTTCAGGAGAGGGAAATGGCAGGAGACACAGTCACAGCTCTAGATGTGACTGGAAAAGGCACAGCAGTTACTCTCTAAGAAGGGCTGGGCATTTTCCTTCTTCATTATGATTTTTTGTTGCTCTTTTGATTTCATTTTAAAGCAACTTATTTACATCATTATCCAATTCATAATTATCTTTAAATTTTCAAATGCCTAGATGTATGGATTATTACTAATATCAGGATGACCGTTTCCTCTTTTCAGTGTCATAGTATGTCTCAGTGATCTCAGTATTCTGTTATGCAGGAGTTGTATACTAGCTCTTTCTGAGAGCAGATGTTTAAGTTACCATCTCTTGACTCTGCCATCTTGTTCTTTTAATCATTTGACAGTGAATACACCTTTTCTTTTTTCTTTTGAGAAGGCAATAACTAATTTGTTACTTTTCTAATTTCTTTATTAGAAACTAAAGTGCAACAACAAATTGGAACTTTTTCTTTTACCTCTCTTTGCTCTGATTTTTTTCTGTGTAGGTGAATCAGAAAATACCCCACCCCTTCCTCTAACTTTAGCAGCCAGCACCCTCCCTTCGGACACAGGGACCACTACAGCTGCTGCCGAGTCCACCAACGGTATACCCGAGCATCACCATACCATAGTGTTTTGTGATAACCATTCTGATCACCCTCCTCCATCACTGTGTCTGTCTCAAGTACTTTCACAATTGAGTTCTTAGTCTGACCTGTCATGACTTTTTCTCTAGAGCTGTGAACGACATGCCCATATGTTTTTGTTCTTAGAGCTGCATGCCTTGTATCTTAGTGTCCTGGAGACATTTCATCCTCAGCTCATTAACTTCTGCCTTAAAAAAATCTCATCAGTATTTGACTTTTGTACATTTAGACTTTTAACAGTCTCATTGGTCATCTGGTTTTAGGTATCAAGTAGCAAGACATTTCATTGCTTCTGGTGAAAACCCAGAAATCACACAGATTTCTAAATAGAATACTTGGACTTGGTTAATGTGATGGATTTCTGGAAAAGTGTTTGAGAGCTAGTGGTAGGAAATTTATCAGTATTAACATGGAGAATCCACATAATTAGACAACTTGGCTTTGTGCCTAACTCCATCTCGCTGTCTAAAAGGCTCTCTTTCACATGCAAACATGGAAAATTCTTATGTGTTGATTAAGAGCAAAACTTAGTTTGCATTTAGTCATGACTTTAGAATTACTATATATTTGGATGATAAACTGAAAATGAGAAATAGAAGGGATGTCATATTAACCAGCAATATAGAGAGTCATATTAATTGTAGGAATAAATATCTTTGATTTTTGGCTTTCCTCTGACACAGAATATCTTTATTGGTAGTTCTAAGTATCACAGATTTTGCTTTATGGGTTGAGATTTGGTCTTCCCGCATGGAAAGGTGAGAATAGAGTATTATTACCTAAGGTTAGTAACAAGGTGAGGTGAGTGACTCAGACATACAGTTTATGGGAATGGCAAAAATATCAAGATGAGATAATATTTTAATGCTATATTTTAAAAAATTAAACCACAGAACAATCTATGTTAAACAAAATAACAAATTGCCTCCCACTTTTCCTCTCTCCTCCTCCCCTGCTTCCCCAGGGAACCCATGGTGTTACCTATGCTAAGCAAACACTCCACCACTGAGCAACATCCCTGACCCAAATATGAATTTCTAGATACTAGTGCTGTGCCAAGCCATATCAGAGCCTGAGGCAAAGGAGGAAAAGTGTACAGTTATATACATGGTTTATAATTTCTAGTGTTTGCTTATTTTTCCAGAAAGTTAAAGTAATTAAAATATAAAGAGTGAGAGTGTTGAAATGTAAAACATCATTTCAAGAATAAGCATTTTATGTATCCTCAATTAAAATATGATATATTTTGATTTTAGCTTAATTAAAATGATTTAAGATTGCCCCTTGGTCAGCAGAAATTGCCCCTTGGTCAGCCGTGTACAAGGAATTCTCTCATTTGAAAATAAGTCAAATTTTGAACATCGTAGGGGTTAGCTTCCTCAACGGCAACACATGCATAGTTTTACTTTGGCCTTGGGTTCGGACATAGCTTCACAGGCACTGTCACTACTTTTCTGTTGGTTGTAATGATCTCATTTAGAAGCCAGTCTGAAACAATGACTGGAACATGAGAACACCAAATCTAGGGTCAGATGTTTAAAGCCTTACTCTACTGTTAAAGCATTTGCAGAAGAGCCAGTTTGATGTTGTCTCTTACAACTAGGACAATCAGCAACTGCCGGAGTTAGTGCTACTTTAAACACAACTCCTTGCATTACAAATTACATTCTTTTTCCAACCTGAGCCTCAAATAACCTTCAGGAACAGTTTTGTTCCAGCACAGAGGCTTTTAGTCAAGGTGCTAGATATTTCTAGGAACAGTTGTCCCTGAGTCTAGGTTAGTTTTGTTTTTGTTTGGTGCAGATATATTTAAAAGTCTTTGGACACAAGAAAACACTAGGTGGAATTAGTATCGTTTTAGTATTAGTATCATTCAGTATCTGAGTGAGTTTGAACATTTAAATTAAAGAGAAGAGCACAGTGAAAAAATTGCAAACCAGTGGTTGCTGTAGCCTGGACATTTCCAGATTAAGATAATGGAAGCCATGTGCCGTGCTGCAGTGGAGCACCACTGGATGTGTGTGGATGAGGACAGGAAGGACACTTTTGAGATTTGATTTCACAGGCTACAGTGATATGAAAATCAATGTCTTTAATGCATTTCTCTGCAGCATGTGACAAACTTTCAACATCAACCATGAATTTGCCAAAGCAGACGGAGCCTCCTATGAGTAAACGCCTGTCTTCATCCACCGTGGCAATATCTTATTCCCCAGACCGAGGCAAGTGAATAGGTAGACCTTGTCTCTCCAGTTTGCTTCTTTCTGGTGTGAATGTCTTAGCAGTTCCCTTTGTGAAAGCTTCCTCTCAAGCCTTCTGTAAACAATACCACTGTCCTAACCTCTAGGGTCTGGCTAACAGGACTTTGGAAAGTGGTATTGTTCCATAAGGAAAGGTCATTATTGATTGATAGGAATTGATAATCTTCCAGTCTGCAAGAACCTATTTCACAGAGCAAAGAGGAGGGTTTTTTATTTTGTTTTTAAAGTACCTGCTGGATCAATGATGTAATATAATTGATTAGCCAGAAAGAGCAGAATTGATTAGTTAAAGTTATCTGGGGGACTTGATAACATGGAAAAAATGGGACCCTGAAGTCATTCATGGTTTGTAGGCCTGCCTATTTTATAAATGAAAACAGAAGTACAGAAATAATATGAGGATTTTTTTCATTTATTTTACATACCAGCCACAGTTTCTCCTCCAACCTCTCCCGTTCTCTCCTCCCATCTTCTGTCTAGCACCATTCAGAAAGGGGAAGAAAGAGTCAACAAAACATGGCACATCAAGTTGAGGGAGGACCGAACTCCTCCCCCTGCTTCAAGGCTGGGCGAGGCATCCCAGCATGAAGAATAGTTTCCAAAAAGCCAGCTCATGCTCCAGGCACAAGTCCTGACCTCACTGCTGGGGCCCCACAAACAGACCAAGCTACACAACTGTCACCCACATGTGGAGGGTCTAGGTCGGTCTCATGCAGGCTTCCTAACTGTGGGTCCAGAGCCTGTGAGTTCCCACTAGCTCAGGTCAGCTGTCTTTGTGGGTTCCCCCATCATGATCTTGACCCCCCATGCTCATAGAATCCCTCTTCTCTCTTTGACTGGACTCCTGGAGCTCAGCCTGGTGCCTGGCTGTGGGTCTCTGCATCTGCTTCCATCAGTTACTGGATGAAGGCTCTCTGATGACAATTAGGGTATTCACCAATCTGATTACAGGGGAAGGGCAGTTCAGGCACCCTCACCACTATTGCTAGTAGTCTAAGCTGGGGTCATCCTTGTGGATTCCTGGGAATTTCCCTAGCACCAGGTTTCTACCTAACCCCATAATAGCTCTCTCTATCAAGATATCGCCTACATTCCTCTCCCCCTCAGTCCATCTCCAACTCGACCAACCCTATCCCTCATGTTCCCATCCCCCCATCCCCTCCCTGCCAGCCCCCACCCCCCAGTTTACCCAGGAGATCTCATCTCTTTCCTCTTCCCAGGGAAATCTATGTGGAGGACTCTTTTTTTAAAAAGGAAAAGCATGAAGGACCTTTCCAGGCAGTGCTTTGATTTGGGAGACAGTGTATATATAGAGGGACACATACCATTTTCAGAACCTGAGTAGATGTAACAGCATCTGTGTTCTAATGGAGGCTCAGAAGAGTCATGGGAGGCCTGAATTTTTGCCTTTTATTGTACATAGGTTGAAAAAGAGGGGGTCTTCCTTGTGTACCATGCATATCCTAAAGCACCAACAAAGGAAAGTCAGGTACTAGAAGACAATTGAGGTTGTCAGGTCATCACCAAGGGATGATCAGTAGGTTTGTGACTTGGAAGAGGGTGGTGGGCCTTCTGGTTGTCATTCACTGGCATTGACTTTATCCCTCCATCCAGAGGCATGCTATGTGTAGCAGAGTCCCCGTAAGTGTCACAATGCTGCTGATTTCTGATGCCCATTCATGGTAACCAATGGAAACATGGAAGGAAGGAAGACTTTAAAGAGAAAACACTTAGCACTTTTAACTCTATGGCTATTCCTTTAGCAGACATATTCTGTATTTTCTCAAATTCATTTCTTTGCATTGATGAACATGCATCGATAAACATGCTTTATCATGATTGACAACTAAATTATCTGCTTGTGTATTCTAAATTGAAAAATTTTAATCTCCATACCATTTAATAAATAGGTATCCAAACAATATCCATTGTCATATATTATAGCCCCAAACCAAAACATTTTAGTTATTGTATTTTATTTTATTTTTCCTATTCATTTTTTGAGTTTTCCGTTGTCATTTTCATGTAGATTTTTTAGGCAGAATTTCATTCAGTTCAGACTGGCCTTGAGTTTCTGAGATTACTACCTCCACTCCCAAATGCTAGGTGTAAACCATCACATCCAGTGGTCACTGAATTTGGGAATTTGGGATCATGAATCCACCTACTACCTTTCATTAAAGCTGATAATTGGTTGGCTATTACTTTGGTGCTGTTTGTGTAATTTTGCCCTTAAAATAGTTTAAAAAGATAGGGAAGCATTTATTTTTGTAATGTTACAGGATGGCACTTTTCGTTTAAAAAATGAGTGTTTTAAAATATTTCTTTTTATAGATTTTTAATATTTAATTTTTTAAATTTTTTATTGAAAATAGATTCTTCTCTCACATATTACATCCTAACCACAGTTTCCCCTCCTTCCACTCCTTTCAGCTCCCTCTGACCTCCCCTCTCCCTGAGAGCCCCTTCTCCTCTGTTTCCTCTTCAGAAAAGAGCAGGCCTCCAAGGGAGCCGAAAATGAGGTGGTTTTTGTTTTTGTTGGTACAATCCTTCCTTTTCTAATGTTAAACGTACTTAGTGAGTAATGAGGTCTATATAACTTTTGAAAGGGGGTCATTAATTTTCTTCAACTAACACAGGCCACTGTGCTTGTTTTCCTTTTGTTTTGCTTTGTTTTGTTTTTGAGACAGGCTCTTACTGTGTATCTCAGGCTAGCATCAAACTCAGGATTCTCCTGCTTCAGTCCCCAAATGCTGGGATTATAGGTGTTTACCATTACATATAGCTAAGGTCACTATAATAGTGTGTTAAATTAATTCTGGTTCCACAAGAGAATGAATGAACTTTCCTAAACTCTTAAGTGATATCTTACTTGCTTGATTTTACTAGGACAAACTCCAAAGCCATCCTTTGTTAGAATTATTTTTATTTCCACATTTGTTCTGCCACCAAAATGTTAAATGCTACCCTGTACTATCTTGTTTAAACATTATTTTCTTTTACTTTAATTCTGCTTTTTAAAAGTTTAGTTTAATTCCATCCCTCAGCTCATTGCATGCACCTTAGTTCCATGGAAACCTTCCTTGTTTAGAGACTGCTGATACCCACACAGGCCTCTTTAGCCAGAAACAGAAGTACATACATGCTCTCTGAGCAAGCAAGTGACTCAGGGAAAAGAGGGCAAGTTGTGAAGTCAAAGAAAATGCCTGAAACTGTTTTGATCAGCCTTGGATTCATTCCTGAATTTTTGCATTTTGCTTCTCATTTGCTGGCTTTATGAAATGCTTTCAATGGTTAATAGAATTTTCTGCCTGGCAGTATTTTGCTGTTGCTGTTCGTTTTAAAGTTGAATAATATATAGGTGAGTAAATTATTTTATGACTGGTGGCATGTGAATCAGGTAGAAAATCAACTTGATGGGCTATGGAAGTTAGTAGACTTTTCTTAGGAGATTGTTTGGAAAAGTAGCATATAGACCTTACTCCCTGGAGTGCCACAGCTGGATCTACCATTTTTTATTGCTCATATATAAAATGGGAGTTTTTGTTTTTTATTTATTGTAATGAAAGCTTTGTATGGTGATGAATGCATGTAATGCCAGCTATTCAGAGGCCAAATTAGGAAGATCATAAGTTTAAGGCCAGTCTGGGCAACATAGCAAGACCATGTTTCAAAAATTTAATATTAAATTATTATGAGGATTAAATGAGATCATAGTATAAATAAGATAACACATTGGTTGGCGCAGATTAATAACTCAAAAAATGTCTAGAGCTTTGCTGCTTAAAATATCCATGGATCAGCAATGGGAACTTTGTAGAAAAGCCAGCTCTGAGATCCTCCCTAACCTGCACGTTAAAGTCTTGACAAACACTGGCCTTCCTTTATCAAATACAATTAAATCATGATGTCAAGATTTAAGGCAAGCATTTTCTTCATTTGCCAATGAGCAGCACAATGTCCACATAAGGTAGAGTCTGGTCTCCATTCCAAAGATACAGTGTATTTGGTGAAAATTGCATCAAATTACATAGGGTCTATTCTTATTGTTTGTTTTGGGGGGGTGGAGGAAAAAACCTCATGCAGTCCAAGCTGGTCTCAAACTCATGATGTAGCTGAAGCTGGCCTTGAACTCCTGATCCTTCTGCCTCCATCTCCCATGTGTTGAGATTGCCAGTATATGTCACTATGTCTGGCTATAAAACCTCTTAAGTGGTTTGGATATGATTTGGCAATTCTGCTTTTGGATATAGAGCCAGAAAAATTAAAAACACTAGCAGCATTATTTACAGTAGCCACAAGTAGAAACAACTTGAAAAGACAAACGAAATGAAGTATTATGTAGACTATTATTCAGCTTTAAATGGGAAAGGAGTGCTGATAGATTATACCCAATAGATGAAGTTTGAAACTATTCTGAGTAAAAGAAAGCAGCCACAAAATACCATAAATTATATGATTCTGCTTATATAAAATGTCTGAAATAGATAAATCCATAGAAACAGAAAGTAGATCAATGTTTCACAAGGAGTAGGGGAGGGATGAAGGTTAGTGACTACTTAATGGGTAAAAGGTTTCATTTGGGAGCCTTAAAAGGACTAGGAGTTGTGGTTATAATTGTGGTTATGATTGTGAGTATAATAAAGTATCACTGAACTGGACATTTAAAGGGGGAATTATATGGTATGTTGATTCTACCTCAACAACCCCTAAATTCTTAGTTGGAAGTACCCTCATTTTGAGAAGGAGAAACATTTCAGGGATCCCTAAGACTAAGCCTGGGTTTGATGATTTGCTCAGAAGATTCAGCATACAGGTATACTCACTTCTTTTATTTATTATGATACAAGGATATGCAAAAACAATCCACAAAGGGGAAAACAACTAGGGACAAAGTCTAGGAAAGACAAGGCACAAGCTTGCAGAGCCTCTCCAGTATAGTCACTCAGGATGTGCTTCCTGGAGTTAAGACAAGAATGAATTGCCAACCAGGGAAGCTTGTTGAAGCTGAGTTTTTACAGGGTTCTGACCATGTCAACTCCTTGCGCAGTATGTATCAAAATTTTATACTCTTGAAGTGAAAGCAGATATTCAGATTGTTTTTTACATACAGTTAAGACACAATAAATCATCTGCTCACCAGCTATTGGTGGGAACCTTGACAAAGTCTTAAATTCCCAGGTATTGTTCAGAGACCAACCTTAGGAGCTGGCCTTTCCAAGAACAGTAGTTGAATCTGAGTGCTGTCTTCTGAAGAGTCTATAACCTTGACCCATTGCCATGGTGTCTTTAACCAGTGGGACCCACACAGAAGGATGAGGCAGACCTGTGGCATTGATCTTACTTATAACCTTTAGGTAACCTGGGCTTAGAAGTAGAATAAAATCCCATTAACCTTAAAAGGTATGTCTTAGCCAGATTGCTTCCTGTTCCTTCTGAATCTTTTTCACCTGGCCCCAGCACAGCTCTGGCCAGGAAGTTGAAGTTTACCTGACCACCTTCTAGGTCTGAGGCAATGTTATGACATTAAGGGCACATACAAGAAGTGCCATTCTTGAGGGCTCATGGGCTCCTATAGAAAACAAGAAGCTTAAGAGCTTCAGGGCACTTGCAGCAGGAGATTCATTATCAAGAGACACCCCCAATGTGACCTCCCTCTGTAGTGCCTCTCACCATGCCCCAGAGTGCTTAATACAGTGGGATTAATTCATTTCAGTCTGTGATGCCAGAGGGACTTCCTGAGGCTATCAGTCCCAAAGCCCCCTTCTGCTGGTGGTACTCTCATCTGCCTGATGAGTGTAGATAGTATATTAATGTGCTGTATTAAAACTATACCGAAATTGGCCCACCACGACTTCCTCAGTCATGCTGTTATGTGCAGTCTAGACCCAGAAATCCATGCTCATAGTGGCTTACACAGGTGTTATGGGAAGTTTCTTCTGGAAGAGAGAACTTCCAGGAGCAATTCTGGAAAACAAAGATCACAGGTATCTTTGACAGTACCCTCCATGTCACTACAAGCTGGGTTTTGTTTGTACTCTATTCAGCAGTCAAAACTTGATTTCTTGACTATTCACTGCACTTGCACAAGCCTCTTTTAAAAAGGCTAGAACATTTTTATAGATGGGAAAGGAAGAGGAGAAGAAAATAGAGACATTTTTAATTCAAAAAGACACACCATGTTTAGGTATTATTCAAAGTAAAATACTAAATTTTCAAAGGACTTAAAATAGGTTTATGTGACTTCCTATTTTTTAGCTTAATCATTTGTCCAGTGACCAGTGTAAAAAAAATCATTCTCTTTCTTGGGACAGTTACATAGAAGAAATAGTTTATCTTAGGTGTGTATATTAAGAAAAGGTAGAGTAAGTAGAGTCAGGTCCAAAGTCCATTATTAAAAACCATAGCTACTTTAAAAAATCAAACAGAGCCAGGCGGTGGTGGTGCACACCTTTAATCCCAGCACTGGGGAGGCAGAGCCAGGCGGATCTCTGTGAGTTCGAGGCCAGCCTGGGCTACCAAGTGAGTTCCAGGAAAGGCGCAAAGCTACACAGAGAAACCCTGTCTCGAAAACCCAAAAAAAAAAAAAATAAAATAATAAAATAAAAAAAATAAAAAAAAAATCAAACAGAAAACAGTAATGATGCATCTTGACAACCTTTCCCAGACTGTAGCTTTTACAAGAATGTACCCAGGCTCTGCATCAGAATTATAGCTTTGAAGAATGGCTTGGACTTTTTGGCTTGTGCCATCAGAGACCTGTCCCATGGACATTTATATGTAACCAAGGTGGTCCAACAGTATTCAGGATATTTCACAGTTTAGAGACCAAAAGAGGGGTGTATTTGCAGTAGTCTCTAGTTGAATTTTAAAACTCTAAAGTATATCTCTTCTGGAAGTTGATTCTTTTCGGGGCTTTTCAGTCTCTACTTTTAGACAAAAAAAAATCATATTAAAAAAAAATCAGTTTGAAACTTGTTCTGCTTTCAATACTCAGTTCCAACCCACCTACTGATAACAAAACCAAGAAAAGTTTCGGTTTTTTCCCCATTTCTATTGAAGGAGAAAACTGAAACCATTCCCCAACTGTTATTCTTACCTCAGTTTAGGTAGTATGGCCAAAAGTAGCCAAGGAATCCCCACTGAGGCAACACTCTTGGAGTTTCAGTAGTTATCTTCAAATTTTGTAGGCAACGTTCACCTCTTACATCTTGGCTGTTATACCGTGGTCAACAACTCCACAGCTACACAGATACCACAAGTTTACTCCTTTTCTCCACCTTTCCCAAACATTATATTTACTTTATTTTTATTTTTGTGAATTGGAGTCATTGCAGCAATTCCCACCTCTGATGGCAGAGGCCCTCAAGAACACCAATGTTTTGTGATTCATTAGTAGAACTCAAAGGACTCATAGCTCATGACTATGATTTATTATAGTAGCAAGATACACAACTAAGTTAGCAAAGGGAAGAGTGTATGAGAAGTATAGAGGAAAACAGGTGTAAGTTTCCAAGGCTCTCCTAAGACAGTCACGCAGGATATGCTTCGTATAACAATACACATAAAGTGTTGCCAACTGAGGAAGCACTCTAAAGATTCAATGCCTTGAGTTTTTAGTAGGAACTAGTCATGTAGACACCCTTTACTAAGCAAATACCCAAACTTCACACACTTAGAATGTATTATTTGCACAAACAATTTTTTAGTACTCACCAGTGAATGACACAAACCTTCCTAAACTCTAAGCTCCTAAATACTGGCCAAAGTGCAGTCTTGTAAGTAGACCTGCAAAGACAGTAGTCAGGACTTCTCTGTTCTTCCTGTGTAAAGAAACTGAGGCGTAGAAACATTAAGTAGCCTGCCCAAGGTATTCCAGCTATTAGATGGCAGTGAAAAGTCTGCCAAGCTCCAAAGTGCACTTTTAACCCCTTGAATGAACTTGACTCTTGAATCTTAGGAGTTTTATTTAAGATGAGATCTATTCTGTATAACATAGGAAAAGGATATTTCAAAAATATGGATTACACATTTAACATTTTTATATAGAAATATGTTCTTTTCAACCTCTGATTCTTCTGCCTTTTCCATCTGTGTTTCCTGTATTTTCTGGCTGTTATGTTGTAACTCTCTAGTATTCCATGCCTGTCTTCATGTAGCTCTCGGCAGCCCTCTCAAATCTTCATACAAGTCCTCTCCGACCCGGACCACTGAGAGGAAGAAGGGTATACCTACATCTGGCATGGGAGATGCTGGGAAGGGAGCAGTGGCAGGAGCAGAGCCTTCTCAGGTAGGTTTAAATGCCCTCTCTCACTTTTTTCTGTACTATAATTTGACAGTGTAATTGTTTCCACCCTTGACCTGGGGTCTTTGTTTCTGTCAGTCTCCAGGGACTGTTCAAAGGATACATTTGGTTTAACTTTTTTTTTTTGTTTTTTGAGACAGGGTTTCTCTGTGTAGCTTTGCACCTTTTCTAGATCTCACTCTGTAGACCAGGCTGGCCTCGAACTCAGAGATCTGCCTGCCTCTGCCTCCCGAGTGCTGGGATTAAAGGTGTGCACCACCACTGCCTACCTGGTTTAACTTTTTTTTTTTTTTTGGTTTTTCGAGACAGGGTTTCTCTGTGTAGCTTTGCGCCTTTCCTGGAACTCACTTGGTAGTCCAGGCTGGCCTCGAACTCACAGAGATCCGCCTGGCTCTGCCTCCCGAGTGCTGGGATTAAAGGCGTGCGCCACCACCGCCCGGCCTGGTTTAACTTTTTATCAAACTTTGGAAAATTATTATTTTGCATCTCCCTGAATCTTAATGCTTTGTAGCAGATTCCTAATGATACTGTTGTGATAATACAGCCTTTCTTTCAGAGTATACAAGTCAGAAGGATTATTGCAGGGGTCTTCTGATTCCTCAAGGCTCCGATTCTAAGAGTCTTGCCTCTGTATGCAACTAAAACTGAGGTTCTCGGTCAACCTTCACTCACAATAGCCTTTGAATTTTTTTTTTTTTTGGTTTTTTGAGACAGGGTTTCTCTCTGTAGCTTTGGTGCCTGTCCTGGAACTCGCTTTGGAGACCAGGCTGGCCTCGAACTCACAGAGATCCGCCTGGCTCTGCCTCCCGAGTGCTGGGATTAAAGGCGTGCGCCACCACCGCCCGGTGCCTTTGAATTTTTTTAAAATGTCATATGGACACTGTCAGTAAAATGACTGTTAAGCAGGTACCCTCAATTCTGTATATTTATTTAGAATTGTATATGTCATACTTATTTGTGTTATCGTTTGCTACATAGCAAAGTACCCTAAACCTTGGCAGATTAAATAAAAACAAATACGTCTTCACTCATAGCTTCCTTGGGTCTGAAACTGAGGGTAGCTCAATTGAGAGCTTGGTAGTTTTGGTACAGGGTCTTTCAGGAGGAATTAGTCAGAATGCTGACCAGGGCTATGTCATCTGAAAGCATGACTGGACCTCTTGTAAGACATCCATTACAGGGATGCTGGAGGACAGACAACCTCCGTTCCATACTACATAAGCCTCTCCACAAACCTGCTTATGAGTCCCAAATGGCTGACTTCTCCCAGAGCAAACAATCCAATGTTATAAAATGGAAGCTGCAATGCCTTTAATCTCCAATTTCTGAGTTAAGCCTTATGCAGGTCATTAAAAGCAAGTCACTGAGATTCAATAGGAAGAGAATTGAGCTCCACCCATTGAAGGAAGGAGGAGTATCAATTGCATTATCAGTTGTTGATACATAACAATTTATGTTAAAACTACTATATTACTATTTAGCATTTTTAGTTTCATTCATTATTTATCATTTGTAGTCTTGGAAGTCCAGGAACTTACATGTTACATAAATAGTCCACCACTTATCTTATATCTTCAGCTCTGTTGAACACCTTGTAATAACATATTTTTTTCAAATTCATGGTTGCCCTGAAATATTTAAAAATGGGAGTATTTATGACTCTTGGATTTTGCTGTAAAATGGATTATTTGTGGAGGAAGGTTGCTATTGTGGGGACCAAATGAGGACTTGTTACAGAAAAGTGTAGTAAGGAAAGAGGGTGGAGCTCTTTCTTCACGCCAGTCAGTAATGCTCATCCATTTCCTTCTACTAAGAGAATTAAGGGGAAAAATAGAAATATGTGTTTTGTACTCTGTATTATACCATGTATGCCTCACAGTTTACAACTCAGCATCTTGGATATTAAAATTACCTTCTTCTGGTAAAGGTTTTGTAATAAGTGTATATATTATGTTTATTTGAATTTATGTTTTAAATTATTTTATTTTGAGATTATAATTACATTATTTCTACCTTCCCTTTCCTCCTTCCAAGCCCTCCCATGTACTTCTCTTTGCTCTCTTTCAAATTCATAGCCTCTTTTTTCATTAGTTGTATATGTATATGTGTGTATGTATATTTATGTGTATATGTATGAATATATATGTATATATTCATATTAATTCCTAAATATATAACCAAGTATGAGAAGCTCTCTTTGGAATTGTTAATCAGGGTTATCCAAGAGACTCCCAAAACTTTATAGACTATTGTTGTTGGCCTTGGTTGCCCAACCCCACCCCCCCACCCTCCCGGAAGTGGAAGGTAAGTCCCTATTGCTGAAAACACTATGCACTTCAGACTCAGGACCCAGAGGCCTCTGAGCTAAAAGTGTATGTTTTTGTACCCTTTCCAGTTCCTATATGTTTAGGGCCATAATATGGTTATGCTGTTACCTCTTGATAAGTTAACAAAGTGTATGGCAGAGGATCTCCATGTTGAGACAAAAAAAAATTCCAACTTGATGACCTAAATGCAATGATCTCATGGTATCACAAATCTCTACAAAGATTCATGGCACATGAAGCATTAGACCTTTATATTGATCCCTCTGAAAGAAAAATGTATCACTTCCATCTGAGATAGTTTTTCAACTTGTAGAAGTAGTACCAGTCATGGGCTGTGGCTATCATACTCTTTGTCACCTACAGATGGAAAAAGTCAGGAAGGGACGAGTGACAACTTCGGTTTCCACTGGGGGTCTTGGATCCCCTCTGAGAAGATGTGAGCCTCCTGAAGACATTCCTAAGAAGTCATCTTCTCCTGTGAAATCCAAGTAAGCACATCTGCCCTTGCCAGAACTCTGATGGTTGACAGGCAGTTTAGTTTAGTTTGATTTGGTACCATCCAACATTGTGGCTTCTGTTCTGCCAATAGCATGACCAACAAGAAGGGGTGAGCAGGACAAATGCCTGCCTTTCAGGTATGTGTCTACACACTTATGTATCTTCTGGATAAATGATAGACCATTTATAAGTTAGCTGCTTGGTAACATATATGAGAGTCATATTTGCCAAGGTGATACGTTTCTCTTTAGGGCCTTCAATTCCATTTTTCCCCTTCTTTATCTCCCCTGGCATTATCCTTTCTCTTTTGATTGTACCGTGTTTATCTCTGGATTGAAGTGACTGCATTGTGCATAGGCACCTGCTTACCATCTCCCTTTCTCTTCATCTTACTGTCTCACTGTCTGTCTCTTGAACAGATTACTGATGGTTAGCAATTTTGTTTTGGAGACAAAGTCTCATGTAACCAAGGATGTCTTTGAACTGATCTTTCTACCTCTGCTTCTACAATGTTGGGATAATAGGTATATGTTACTACACACAGCCCAACATTTTAAAACAAAACACATATTTTTTATTAGGAATGGATAAATTCAACAAGGACAATATAAATAAACAAATTTATGATCACTGTCCTAAGTTACTAAAAGATTTTACCAATAGTAATTAACAAATGTGATTCAGCAAAGGTCAATGAAATGGTTTAGTTGCTAAAGGTGCTTGCTACAAAAGCCTGGCTACCTGAATTTGATCCTTGGAACTCACCTAAAAGTGGAAGGAAAAAAAACAACACAATAGAGTTGTCCACTACACATGCACCGTTGTACACATTCCCTCATCATGCACATATACAGTAGTAATAAATAAAAAGAGTGATTCAGTAACAACTTAATCCAGAAGTATAGTAGGAAGATAAAAGTAGTATTAAGAGAGAAGGAACAATGTGGTTTTAATTTGGAAAAATAGGAACTATTTGTTGTCTTTTGGAGATTTTTGTTGGTGGTGGTAGTGGTTGAGACCAGGTGTCTTCAAGCCCAGGAGGACCTTGAGTCATAATCCTCCTGCCTCATACTCTTCAGTGGCTGGGATTACAGGTGTCTGCCACCATGCTCAGTTTACCCAGATGTTTTTCTATGCAGGGTTATATAAGATCATCTTTGTGCAAGTATATAATGTGCTTTGAGCATATGTCCCTCAATGTAACATTTGAAGAGGGACCTGTATGAAGTGAGAAGGCAGGCCACAGTTAGAGCCTTGTTAATCTGAAGCTCATTTGCATTGTATCAGCATTTTATACTCAGTTAGTGTTCTGCAAAACTGCTTTGAGGATGTAAATGGTCATTATTGCTTGTTGTACAATAGGTGCTCAGTATGGGTCTGTCCTAGTCCATTAGGACTGCTTGGAACTAGGGATGCTTCACATTTCAGTTACTTAGGCTTGGGGAACCTTGCATAGACTTCATTGGTTAAGTATCCCTGATTTGACCTTTTGAAATCTGAAACTTTTTGAGTAGTGTTATGATGCTCAAAAAGCTTTGGAATATGGAGCATTTCAGATTTCAAAACTTCCTATTAAGAATGATTAACCTGCCAGGCGGTGGTGGCACATGCCTTTAATCCCAAAATTAGGGAGGCAGAGGCAGGCAGATCTCTGTGAGTTCGAGGCCAGCCTGATCTACAGAATGAGTTCCAGGACAGGCTCCAAAGCTACACAGAGAAACCTTGCCTTGGAAAAAAAGAATGATTAACCTAAAAATAAGCAAAGAAAATAAAACAGAAAAAAAGATAAAAAAGAATGCTTAACTTTTGTAAAAGAGTTGAGAGGACTAAAGAGAAACAAGTGCTTCATGGTTTTACCTTTTTTTAATAAATTGATTTATTCTCTTGTGGTGATATATTGTGTACCCTAATAAATTTGCCTGAAGAGGCATGAGACTCTTAATCTCAGGGTCATGGGTTCGAGCCCCATGTTGGGTGCCAGATGTAACACAATGCTAAAAGGTCTTTTTATAAAAAAAAAAACCTGGAGACTGATATTGGGGTAAAAGATCAGAGAGACAAAGGAACAAGCTACCTCTTACTTCTAAGACTCCTCAGTCTGAAAAGCTTTCTTCAGTGGAAAGACTCTAGTTCCTGTCTCCTCACGCCTTATATACCTTTCTCCACCCACCCATATCATTTCCTGTCTCAACTTTCCTAGTGCTGCGATTAAAGGCATGTGACTCCCAAGTACTGGGATTAAAGGTGTGTGTCACCACTGCCTGGCTCTGTTTCTCTCCTAGACTGAGTCAATCTCATGTAATCCAGGGTGGCTTTGAATTTACAGAGATCCAGACTGATCTCTGCCTCCCAAGTGCTAGGATTAAAGGTGTGTGCCACCACTGCCTGCTTCTATGTTTAGTATAGTGACTTTTCCTGTTCTCTGATCTTTAGGCAAATTTATTAGGGTACACAATATATCACCACATTCTCTTATATATTATATCCTAACTACAGTTTCCCCTCCCTTCCCTCCCCGCAGTTCCCATACACACACCTTCCCTCTCCCCCAGATCTACTACTCCTTTTCCCTTCAGAAAAGAGCAGGTCTCCCAAGGATGTCAACCAAATATGCATGGCATAATAAGTTACAATGAGACTAGACACATCCCTGTATTAAGGCTGGATGGGGCAACCCAGTAGGAGGAAAAGGGTCCCAAAAGCAGGCAAAAGATTCGGAGACAACCCCCTGGTCCCACTGTTAGGAGTCTCATAAGCATAACCATACCATAAAAGCAGAGGACCTAAGTCAGACATATACAGGTTCCCTGATTGTTGGTTCAGTCTCTATGAGCCCTACTTAGTTGATTCTGTGGGTCATGTTCTCCTGGTGTCCTTGACCCCTCTGGATCTTATAGTCCTTCCTCTGCCTCTTCTGTGGGATTCCCCAAGTTCCATGAACCTAATGTTTGGCTGTAGGTTCCTGCATCTGCTCCCAGCAGTTGCTGGATGAAGTCTCACTGATGACAATTAGGCTAGGCTCTGGTCTATGAGTATAGCAGAATATCATTAGGAATCATTTCATTGATCTTTTTTTTGCCAGTTGTGTTTGGTTCTATTCTAGGTCTTGGGCCATCCAGCCTCTAGTTCTGGCCATCCAGGCAGTGTCAGGCATGGGCTCCCTCTCATGGTATGGGTCTCAAGTTGTACCAGTCATTGGTTGGCCACTCCCACAAGTTCTGTGCCACCATTACCCCAGCACATCTTGCAGGCAGGACAAATTGTAGGTCAAAGGTTTTATGGCTTGGTTGGTGACCCAGTCCCACTGCTGGAAGCCTTGCTTGGTTAGAGGAGATGGCCAGTTCAGGCTTCCTATCCCCCATTGCTAAGCGTCTTAGCTAGGGTCACCCTTATAGATTCCATGGAGTTTCTATTGCAATGGGTTTCTACCTCACCCAGAAATGCCCCCAGTACTGAAAAGGTAGATGTTTTGGTGGCATACATCTATAATCATAGTATTTGGATGACTGAGACAGAAGGATCACATAAATTCTAGGCCAGCCTGAGGTAGCATAGGCTACATATTGAAACTCCTCTCCCCAAATAAATAAAAATAAAATGCCCAGAAAGATAGGTTCCCACTTGGTGAAAATTAGTGTATGGATTACAGTGGTTATGGACTGATCCAGAGAATCATGGGAGCTTAAATTATTTAAGAAAATTCATCCAAACTATACAGTAATGTAAAACATTGGTCACAATTGCCCACAACCACATGGGTGGATCTCAGAAATGTTATAATGAGTGGGAAAAGCAAGGTATGAATGCCAATAATAGATTCCATTTATTTTTAGTTCCCAGATATACTACCTAAATGTTCTTTAAAATTAAATATTGTAAAGTGAATTTTTCAGAAATGTTATAATGAGTGGGAAAAGCAAGGTATGAATGCCAATAATAGATTCCATTTATTTTTAGTTCCCAGATATACTACCTAAATGTTCTTTAAAATTAAATATTGTAAAGTGAATTTTTATGAAAATAAGAACATGGCAGACATAAAATTCAGGATGTTACTGGCCTCTTTGAATGAGGGAGGAAGGGAATCAGACAAGGGAGGGCCACACAGGAGTTTTCAACATAATGATAACGTCTGTCTTCTGGATTAGATGGTGGATGTTTAAACATTTATTGTTTCATTCTTTATACCTTAACATATTTTGTAAACTTTATTTTATATATTCAATATTGAAGAAAGACAAGAAAAAGGAACTTGATATTAAAAACGATGTCACACATAAGTAAACTCCATTTATTTTTGACATTTTATCCCTGCAGACTAGAGATGTGGCTCTTATTTTTTTTTTTTTTTTTTTTTTTGGTTTTTCGAGACAGGGTTTCTCTGTGTAGCTTTGCGCCTTTCCTGGAACTCACTTGGTAGTCCAGGCTGGCCTCGAACTCACAGAGATCCGCCTGGCTCTGCCTCCCGAGTGCTGGGATTAAAGGCGTGCACCACCACCGCCCGGCGTGGCTCTTATTTTTTAAACAGTTTTCTTTTTTGTTTTTTTTTCAAGACAGGGTTTCACTGTGTAACCCTGGATATCCTGGATCGCACTCTGTAGCCCAAGCTGGCCTCAAACTCACTGAGATCCACCTGCCTCTGCCTCCCGAGTACTGGGATTAAAGGCCTGTACCACCACCACTTGGCAACAGTTTTTAAAAATTATTTATATGTAAGGGTGTTTTGCCCACATATATGTTTGTGTACAAGAATGTGCCTGGTATCCATGGAGGCTAGATTCCCATGGAACTGGATTAAAGAAGATTGTGAGCCACCATGTAGATGCTGGGAATTGAACCCCAGGTCCTCTGGAAGAGCAGCCAGTGCTCTTAACCACTGAGCCATTTCTCCAGTCCATGATGTAACTTTAAAAGACACTAAAAATGATGTGGGGGGGGGTGCGTAGTTAACCCTTTTGGATTCTGGTCCCAAAGCTCAGGCTAATGTGACCTCCTAAACTCTGACAGTATAGTGTTCTCCTTGATCTCAGGTAAATTAAGCCACAGTTAGATGGTTATGCATATTACTAGCATTACTCTTTTAAGTTGTTGTTTCTTTTCTTTGTATTGAACTTCTATGAGTTCTAGAAGATTTAACTTCAGATACACTCTGAAAATAGTATATGGAACATATCTGAACTCTAGAGAGAAGAAATCAAGTGTGGCCAAAGTGTATTTCCCTAGCCTGTTTGTTTCTGAGTCTTAATATAATAAATATACTACTTATGCTTCTAGTTGTTCTGTGTAAAATATTCTGAGTTGGCTTTTGGTCATTATGATAGTGATATGGACTGTCTTTATTTCTTTTTACCTTGCAGGTTCTTAGCATGACACTGTTTTTAGTCCATTCATATTGCTTAAGGTCAGAAATACTTCACATGATAAGAGTTACTCAAGCTTTTGGAATATTTCCATAGACTTTAACAGTTGGGTATCTATGATCTAAAAATCTGAAATCTGAAACTTTTTGAGTGACGACATGAAGCTCCAAAAGTTTTGGATTTTTTGAGAATTTCAAATTTCAGGATTTAGATTAGAAATAATTAACCATTATTAACTGAAATGTCTAAGGAAAAGCAGTGTTTAAGATGTCCTGTATTGTTAGTGTGATACTACTCCCCCAAAACTAGTGGCCTAAAAGAATGATTTATTATTGATTCTCTTAGTTCAGTGACTTGAACTTAATGGGAGGTTCTCTGTGGCTCTAATGTGCAGTTGTCTTGTGGGTTGACTTACTGTGACTGGGTGGTTTTCGCCTGAGATCTTCTGTTATTTATGCTTTAGTATCAGCTGGAGATGAACATCCCTAGTGTTCAATGACAAAAGCCAGTCTGTGGCTGGTACTTGATTTTGACTGATAGCTCAACTGGAGTGGTTAACGAGGTGTTTACATATAGTTTCTCCATATGACTTAGAGCCCAACAGCATGCTGGCTAAATTTGAGAGTTGATGGCCCTCAAAATGAGCATCTCCCAAGGCAGGATGTGTAAACTGCAAACATTTAAGGATTATGCCCAGGATCATTACAACATTACTTCTCTCCTGCCAAATAACTGACAAAATCAGTCAAGTGCCAGTCCAGATTCAATGGGTTAGAGAAACTTATAAGATCATTTGTCATGTGAGGTAAAATTGCAACCACCTTTGGAAAATAAACTATGTCCAAGATAGCTGCTTCTAGAAGTAGCTCATAGCGGAGGTCAGTTTCCTATCAAACATCTAGTTTAATTTACCTTGTCCTTCATTTGAAACAAAATAGTCCATATGATGGGAAATGAAGGTAGGCATGATGGATAATATTATCAACTTATTATGATCTAGAATCACCTAGGAGATAAAACTCTGGGTATGTTTGTGAGGTAGTTTCTAGACTGTTCATTGAGGTAGGAAGACACACCCTAAATGTGGACAACACTATTCCATGGGCTGGTTAGCTGAAAGCAAGTGGAGCATCAGTGTTCATTGTTGCTTTCTGACTACAGATACAGCCTGACCAGCTGCCTAATGTTTCTGCCATCATGTCAAACTGTTAACCAAAACAAACAAAACCATAAGTCTTCTTTCCTTAAATTGCTTTTTAAAAAATTTTTCAAGACAGGCCTTCTCTGTTTAGTCCTTGCTGTCTGTCCTAGAACTCACTTTGTAGCCCAGGCTGGCCTTGAACTCAGAGATCCGCCTGGCTCTGCATCCTGAGTGCTGGGATTAAAGGCATGTGCCACTGTAGTAGCACTTTTCAGCCAGCAGATGGCGTTGGTACAGCTCCAAAGCAGGGCCTGCTGGTGATCTTGGCTGACTGCAGCTCGCTGGAGTCAAGATGGCAGGAGCCGGAGCCGGCCCAGGCACTCAGGAAGCCGGGGAGTGCCTCTTTTGCTGGTCTCGGGGCTAAGCTAGGGAACTGAGACCGGACTAGCTGCTCCCTCTTTAGAGAATGGAACCGTGTAGGTGTTCCCTGGTTATATGGAACTTTGCAGGCGGGTTTAGGTACCCACTAGCCGGGGAGGAGGCTGAGGGTGGGAGCCACCCAGGCCTTTGGAATTTGCCCCACGTGAGGACCAGATATTGGTGAAATTATTAAGGCCACTCCACGTGGGTCTGGGGAAGAAGAAGAAAATAACTAGTACAATAGGGTATTTTGGATGGGTCAAGATAAACATCTCATTGCTCTAAATCATATGCTCATGTAAACCCAAGAATGTTGCATTGCTTCTATCTAGGTACCATTTCCATAGACATCTCTGGCAGATGCATGGTGTGGCTATCCCCTCCCACAGATAAGTGACCATGGGGCACTAGGGCTCCCTGTGTTGGGAATCAGCTGCTGTTTTCCACCACCATTGTTTTTTTTTAACTAGACTTTTACATTCTTATCTGAACTTTTTCCTGTAAAGGATAATTGAAAACATCAAGTGATATCTGGTCCTGCAGGTACACATATTTGTATACTTATCCAGTCCATAATACTATATGTTTAAGTCTTAACAAAGGATCACTTGAATTTGGATCAAATTTTAAGCCTTTCTTTTTCAACCTTTTCAACTTTAAAAAAACTGCAAGAACTCTTTCACCCACATTTGTTTCACCATTCTCATTCCCTCTGTCAGTAGAGACATTCCAATTTCTCCCAGAACTATTAAAAGTATGTTTCTGATGGTATGTCCTGAAAGAACAAAGACATTCTTTTACATACTATGATGTTTGGTCTTCCTTGTCAACTTGATTGGATTTGGAGTCACCTAGGAGACACTCCTCTGGGCTTGTCTTTGAGGGAGTCTCTAAAGAGGTTTAACTGAGGAGAGGAAACCCACCCTGAATATGACTGGCACCATCACATAACCTGGGCTTTCAGAATGAATTTTAAAAAAAGAAAGAAAAGGGGGGAATGTGAGCAGAAGCATTTCTCTCTTTTTGATTCTCATCTG
Source organism: Peromyscus californicus insignis (assembly GCF_007827085.1). Taxonomy (NCBI): domain Eukaryota; kingdom Metazoa; phylum Chordata; class Mammalia; order Rodentia; family Cricetidae; genus Peromyscus; species Peromyscus californicus. The sequence continues at coordinate 31,043,185 of NW_026294391.1, read as the reverse complement.
GATGAAGTGTGACTGTCTCCATCTTCCACTCATGCTGCCATACATTCTGTGCCATGGTAGGCTGCAGTCCCTCAAACTATAAGCCAAAATAAACTTTTTCATAAGTTACTTTTGTTGGGTATTTTGTTGCAGCAACACCAAAAGTAATTATTGCACATACTCATAGTACATAAAAATTAGAAAATTTAACTTTGATTTACTTAATTTATAGTATGTAAGTAGTTTTGGTCAGTTGTCTTAATAAGGTCCTTTATAATGTTATTACCCCCCAGCCCAGGATGCAGTCTGCAAAAGAGTACCACAATGCATGTGATAATTTAATCACCTTAGTCTCCTTTATTTTGTTATTTACTGCTTATTTATTTTTGTGTGTGTTTGATAGGGTTTTATATATCCCAGGCCAGCCTTGAACTCACTGTGTAACTGAGAATGGCTTTGAATTCCTGGTCATTTTGCCTCTACCTCCCAAATTCTAGGATTGTACATATGTGCCACCATACCTCACTCTTTTGTTTCTTAACTTGTAACAGTTCCTTAGTCTTATTTTTTCATGATCTTGACATATAAGCTAGTTCATTTGAGGGATGGCCTTTGATTTAGGTTGGTTTGGTGTTTACTTGAGGTTAGATTCAGTTCACGAATTTGGTTAGAAACTCCATGGCAGGGGTGTTGAGTTCTTGTTAGTATCTCATACCATGGTGTCAGTTTGTAGGGTAAGGTAATGTACGTAGGTTTTCTTTTTTGTTGTTGGTTTTGGTTTTTCGAGACACAAACCAGCTATAGGTTTTATTTTCTCTCTGGAAAATAATAAATTTCAAACTGTTGGCTGAGTTGTACTGACTCCATCACAGAACCCTCTCTCTTAGCCAGTGTGTAGACTGTGTTCACCATACTTGGTATTAAATCGAATCAAAGAAAATAAAACCAGACTTCAGGATGTGGGGCAGGGGTGGGGAGGATTACTTTTGGGTCCCACTCTGCAGTTCATTCATGTTCAGAAATGTGAAACTGTCTCCAGAGAGTTATTCTTGCCATTGTACTTATTTTTTGCATCATTAAACATATATTCCACAGCATAAATGAATGTAACACATCTTCAGCTAATATTCCACAATATTTCCCCCTTTTTTCTAAATAAAAATGAAAGGTTTTACCTTTAACATAGTAAAACTATATACAATAAGAACAGTTATCAAGAATTACATTGACAGTGTCCAGTCCATTTGTGTTTGGCAAATTTAGAGAAAATACTCCATTATCTATCCTATCTTAGTGAGTCCAAAGTTTTATATATAATTTACTTTCTATCATAACTAAGGAAAACTACAACTCTAATTATTTAGTCTTTAACTCCATCAAAGACCCCAGAAGGACATAATATTACCCAACAACAGAAACATATGGCTGCATGGACAGTCACTCAAAGTTCCTCTGCAACTTGGGGCATCCATCTTACCTGCAGGCCTAGAGTATCTGGCAGACTCTTCTATGAAGCAGGAAATTTGAAGGACTGTCCTGCCTTGTTTTGGCAAAGTTTATCACCCGCTTTCCTCTGTGGCCTGCAGAATGTCTGGCAGACTTTTCTATGAAGCAGGAAATTTGAAGGACTGCCTCACCTTATATTGGCAAAATTCCACAGTTGCTTTCCTGTGTGTCCAGCATGTCCAGTTTATACAGCATACTGTCAGCAGTCAAGGCAAAGCAGTTTCTTGCCCAAAATGGCTAGCTTTGCCACATTGAAAGCAAAATCCATATGGTGTTTCAGTGCCCATCATCCCTTTATGAAGTAAATTAGTGCTGCCAGGAGCAGATAGATATGTCTTATTGTCATGAAAAACCTTAGGTTAACAGAACATTTTAAATGCCATATTCTATAGGTCTTTGAAGTGTTTGAAAATCATCTGTCTAAAATATACCTTGAAAACATACCTAATGTGACTACACGTTTGATTATTATAGATTAACTACTAACCTAATTTTTCAATTATACATTGCATTTTAAAATGATCTGCGTAAGCACAATACCCCAAACAAGAGTAGAAACATATATACAGTATAACAAAAATATAAAAAAATACAATATTAAAAAAACTTTAAATTTGTATCAATATACCAAAATCCATGCCAATGCAAAATATCTGAGCTTAATAGTTGTCTTTTTATCCTGTATTCCTACATTCCCCTAAATGATAACAAACATCCATAACCCACCAAATAAACAAAGACCACTCACCCAATATCTTGGAAATGTGGACATTGTGTTCTCCAGACTGCTTCCTGTTGTCTGTGGATGATGGCATCTTTAGGGCTCTCTGAGAAAATTAAGCTAATGGCCAAGTCCTGGAAGACCAGTTATGACCTTTGTTGATATCACCTGTCAAGTTTCAGAATGTCGTTGCTGATCAAACCTGATCCATATCAACCTTGATGGAATCCACGGCCTTTTGTTTCCTGTGGAACAAAAGCAAACCTCTTCTCCAAACTAATCCATTTGAAAGTTAAGGCATTCTTAAACTATCTAGGCTGGATTATTTCAGCAGTCCCTTTCACAAATTTAGGTCCAGCCTCTTTAATTTCCTTCCCAGGGGCCCAGAAGAGATGTTGCTAACCGCAGGGGTATTCTTTGGGAAAATGATCTAAGTACACGATGCTCCTTTGTCTGTCTACTTTATTCCTCTGAGATTATATCTACACAGCTTCAGTTATATTCTTATATTTAGCTCCTCTCTGTCCCTTCTCCTTCTGTTGTCTCATAACTCTAACCCTTTTCTATCCTGGTCCTCATCTTCAGCCTCATTCTTCTCCATCTTGGTTTCTTCCCTCCTCATCTGGAACTGATCTCTCTCCTACCAGCAGCTTAACCTGACAGTGCCATTGTACTTATAGAGGTGTTTGTTACTATTGTTTGCTAGTCATGCAGCTTTAAAAGGTTATATAATACTGCTCTGTGTTATAGGAAGGCCTCCTTCAACTCCCAAAGCATACCTTTTAAATTCCCTATTACAGTATTATTGAACTTGAAAAAATTAAAGTAGCAAAAGAAAACTAAACAAGCAAATATAAATAATTGGGTGCCAGTCCTGTTCTCATTACTTGTATCTCTTTGGAAAAAAGTCATTTATTATGCTCTTAGGACTGGTTTTCTTTTCTTTTTTTTCATTTTTCTTTATTAAGAAATTTTCTACTCACTACACATACTACCCAAAGATTCCCCCCTCCTCCCTCCTCCCACCCCCAGCCCTCTCTGCCAAGCCACCCCACATCCCCACATCCCCCAAATCAAGGTCTCCCATGGGGAGTCAGCAGAGTCCAGCACACTGAGCCTAGGCAGGTCCAAGCCCCTTCCCACTGCACCAAGGCTGTGCAAGGTGTCACACCACAGGCACCAGATTCCCAGAAGCCTGCCCATGCACCAGTGATGGATCCCGATCCCCCTGCCTGGGTGCCCCCTCAAACATTTCAAGCCAAACAACCATCTTCCGTATCTAGAGGGCCTAGTCCAGTCCCATGGGGACTCCACAGCCACCAGTCCACAGTTCATGGGCGTCCATTAGTGTGGCCGGTCATCTCTGCACGTCCTCCCATCATGATCTCAGCATCCCTCACCTGCAGATTCTCTCCTCTCTCTCATCAATTGGATTTCCAGAGCTCAGCCTGGTGTCTGGCCATGGATCTCTGCATCTGCCTCCATCAGTCACTGGACAAAGGCTCTATGATGACAGCTAGGTTATTTGCTAGACCAGTCACCAGAGTAGACCAGTCCAGGTACCCTCTGGACCACTGCCAGCAGACCAAAGTGGGGTCATTCTTGTGGATTCCTGAGAGCCTCCTCAGCACCCTGCCTCTTCCTTATTCCCATGGTGTCCTCATCTATCATGGTATCTCCCTCCCTGCCCTCCTGCTCTGTCCCTGTTCCAGCTTGACCTTCCCATTTCCCTATGTTCTCATCCCCCACTCCTTGCCCTCCGCCACCCCCCGCCCCTCACCCCCACCCACCCACCCCTGCCACACACCCAGTCCGCTCATGTAGATCTCATTTACTTCTTCGCAGGGTCATCCACGTGTCCCTCCTAGGGTCTTTTTTTTTTTTAGTTAGGAGATTTTTAATGACTGTTTCTATTTCCTTAGGGGTTATTGGCCTATTTAAATAGTTTATCTAGTCTTGATTTATCTTAGGTATGGGGTACCTATCCAGAAAATCATCCATTTCTTTCAGATTTTCCAATTTTGTGGAGTACAGGTTATTGAAGTATGACCTGATGATTCTCTGGATTTCCTCATTGTCTGTTGTTATGTCTATCCTTTTCATTTCTGATTTTGTTAATTTGGATGCTCTCTCTCTCTGCTTTTTGGTTAATTTGGATAAGGGCTTGTCTATTTTGTTGATTTTTTCAAAGAACCAACTCTTTGTTTCATTGATTTTTTTTATTGTTCTCTTTGTTTCTATTTTATTGATTTCAGCCCTCTCTTTGACTATTTCCTGGCGTCTGTTTCTCCTGGGTAGTTTGCCTCTTCTTGTTATAGAGCTTTCAGGTGTGCTGTTAAGTCACTTATGTGAGATTTCTCCAAATTCTTTATGCAGGCATTTAGTGCTATGAACTTTCCTCTTAGCACTGCTTTCATAGTGTCCCATAAGTTTTGATATGTTGTACATTCGTTTTCATTGATTTCTTTTTTTTTTTTGGTTTTTCGAGACAGGGTTTCTCTGTGTAGCTTTGCGCCTTTCCTGGAACTCACTTGGTAGTCCAGGCTGGCCTCGAATTCACAGAGATCCGCCTGGCTCTGCCTCCCGAGTGCTGGGATTAAAGGCGTGCGCCACCACCGCCCGGCCTGATTTCTTTCTTTATTTCTTCCTTGACCCATTGGTGATTCAATTGGGCATTATACAGTTTCCATGAGATTGTAGGCTTTCTGTAATTTTTGTTGTTGTTGAAATCTAACTTTAAGCCATGGTGGTCCGATAAGATATAGGAGGTTATTTCAATTTTTTTTTTGTATTTGTTGAGATTTGCTTTGTGACTAAGCATGTGGTCAATTTTGGAGAAGGTTCCATGGGGTGCTGAGAAGAAGGTATATTCTTTTGTGTTAGGGTGGAATATTTTGTAGATAGCTATTAAGTCTATTTGAGTCATAATGTCTGTTAGTTCCCTTATTTCTCTGTTAAGTTTCTGTCTGGCAGACCTGTCCATTGGTGAGAGTGGGGTGTTGAAGTCTCCCACTACTAGTGTATGGGGTTTGATGTACGATTTAAGCTTTAGTAATGTTTCTTTTATGAATGTAAGTGCTCTTGTATTTGGGGCATAAATACAATTGATACTTCATCTTGTCGGATTTTCCCTGTGATAAATATGTAGTGTCCTTCCTGATCTCTTTCAATTGATTTTAGTTTGAAGTCTATTTTATTAGATATTAGGATAGCTACACTAGCTTGTTTCTTAAATCCATTTGATTGGAAAGTCTTTTCCCAGCCTTTTATTCTGAGGTAGTGTCTGTCTTTGAAGTTGAGGTGTGTTTCTTCTATGCAGCAAATGGATGGATCTTATTTTCATATCCATTCTATTAGCCTGTGTCTTTTTATAGGTGAATTGAGACCATTGATATTAATGACCAGTGATTGTTAATTCCTGTTATTATTTTGTTGTTGTTGTTGTTGTATGTTTCCCTTCTTTGGTATTTGTTGGTGTGGGACTATCTATTGCCTGTGTTTTCATGGGTGTATCTAACTTCCTTAGGTTGGATTTTTTTCCTTCAAAGTGCTTTCTGTAGGGCTGGATTTGTGGAGAGATATTGTTTAAATCTGGTTTATCATGGAATATTTTGTTTACTCTATGTTGATTGAGAGTTTTGCTGGGTATAATAGTCTGGGTTGGCATCCATGGTCTCTTAGTGTCTGCATAACGTCTGTCCAGGACCTTCTGACTTTTAAGAGTTTCCATTGAAAATTCAGGTGTTAATTCTTATGGGTCTGCCTTTATATGTTACTTGGCCTTTTTCCTTTGCAGCTCTTAATATTTTTTCTTTATTCTATATGTTTAGTGATTTGATTGTTATGTGGTGAGGGGACTTTGTTTTTGGATCCAGTCTATTTGGTGTTCTGTAACCTTCTTGTATCTTTATAGGCATTTCCTTCTTTAGGTGGGGAAAGTTTTCCTTTATGATTTTGTTGAATATATTTTCTGTGCCTTTGAGTTGGTATTCTTCTCCTTCTTCTATCCCTATTATTCTTAGGTTTGGTCTTTCATGGTGTCCCAAATTTCCTGGACATTTTGGGTCATGACTTTGTTGGCTTTAGTGTTTTCTTTGACTAATGAATCTATTTCCTCTACCGTATCTTCAGCGCCAGAGATCCTCTCTTCCATCTCTTGCATTCTGTTGGTTATGCTTGCATCTGAAGTTCCTGTTCTTGTATTTGGGGCATAAATACAATTGATACTTCATCTTGTCGGATTTTCCCTGTGATAAATATTACTCAGATTTTCCACTTTCAGCATTACCTCAGTTTGTGTCTTCTTTTTTTTTTTTTTTTTTTTTTTTTTTTTTTTTTTTTTTAACTAGGCAAAGAATTTTATTAACCCTTTTCCAAACTTTATTCCCAGGCTTCTTCAGCTTAATTTGCTGCAAAGAATGAATTGTGTTTAAGCAAAAACTGAAAGAGCTGCGGTGTCCAAGGGGCTCGGGCTTAAAAATATTAGCGATCTAGATTTTATCAGATCCATAAACAAAAGAATTTTAAAAAGCAGTCATGATATAAAATAGCAGCTCCTATAACTTCTGCAGGTGTCACCTTCTTCAGAAGTCGCCTCAGTTTAGTTTGCCTCGTTCTTAGACGCCTCATCAAAATTCTCCACCAGATCTGGGACTTCATCATCATCATCCTCTCCAGTAGCAAGTGGTGCTTTTCCATCCACAGATTGTTTGGGCAGAGCTTCAGCCAGTCTCCTTAAACTAGTCAGACTGTCCTCCCCGAGCTGGTTTAGGATGCTGGGAAGCATTTCTGTCAGCTGCTTTGTCTCAGCGTGGCCTGTAATGGTGAAGGTGTTTGCTGCCAGAGACGCCTGAACTTTAGGGTTGTTAAAATGGATCACTGTTCCTTGGTTTGTAAACATGTTCACCTCTTCAATACCAGAGATATTGTTCACTCCTAACTTCTTTAAGGAGAACTGCAGTTTTTTATCATCTGCTGTGGCTGTTCTGTGAACCACCTTCTTCTTTCTGCGAGCAGTGCCTTTTCCACCAATGCGCACTTGTGCCTGAAGTTTGGCAGTTTCTCCTGGTTCATGATCGTTTCTTTCATCTTGTCGGAGTGGAAATGGGGCCGCGCGGGGGGACTAGGGTTCGCGCTCAGGGGGTCTCGGGCAGACCAGCTGAGATAAGGCGCACACACGCGGGGACGCAAGATGGCAGCTAGAGGGCAGTTTGTGTCTTCTTTATTGTCTCGATTTCAGTTTTCAAATCTTGAACTTAGTCCAGTCGGGTGCTGGCAGGCTCTGTCTCAGGGAACAGTTGCAGTCTCGGAGGGTGGGTGGGATTTGGGGGAGGTAGTGCTTGGGTTACAGGGTCTGATAGGGGATGGTGGTAGTCTGACCTGTCTGTAGGAGGTCTGCCTCCCAACTGGCCTGAAACTGGGACTGCAATGGGTGGTGGTGTGGGGGCATAGAGTTGTGCCCCTGGGCCCAAAGCCTAGGGGCTGGGATATGAGGATATGAGGATAAAGTCTCGCCTCTTAGTCCAATCAGGTGCTGGCAGGCTCTGTCTCAGGGAACAGTTGCAGTCTTGGAGAGGACTGGTTTTCTTATTAAAAAAAAAACAACTGTGGTTAATAGCAATTTCCTGCCTACTTCACTAACAATTTGGCTCTGAATAAATAGGTGTAGAGATACTTCAAAACAAAACTCTATAAAAAGCATGATGACTTCTCCCAATTAAGTTATGTTTAATTTCTTTCCTCAGCTAAGATAGCTATTTTTGGGAACTAGAAAAAAATAGCATTACCGGGCTTCCCTTGGCTTGCAGTACTATAAGTCAGCCTGGCTAGAGAACCATGGAACCTGCCAGACCAACTGTGACTTGTTCAAGATGTACTGCTCTTGCATGGTGCCCAGCAGGATGCTAAATCCATATAAACATATAGAGACAAGAGGTTCTGGAAATTCTATACACAGTTAAAATTGAGACCTTCAAGACTATATTTTATATTTTGGTTGTTCATTACACCCCCCCCCATGTGTGCCTGTGTGTGTCTGTGTGTGTATTAGCATATGCTGTTTATTTTTATTTTTTTATTTTTTGGTTTTTTGAGACAGGGTTTCTCTGTGTAGTTTTGGAGCCTGTCCTGGATCTTGCTCTGTAGACCAGGCTGGCCTCGAACTCACTGAGATCCGCCTGCCTCTGCCTCCCGAGTGCTGGGATTAAAGGCGTGTGCCACCACCACCTGGGTCATATTCTGTTTATTAATGAGGGATTGGGATGGGGGACTATAAACAGCCTTCTTGAATTTTATCCCAAGTAAACTATTCTCACTTAACAGGTAGAAGTGCTAGGCGGTGGTGGCACATGCCTTTAATCCCAGCACTCGGGAGTCAGAGGCAAGTGGATCTCTGTGAATTCAAGGCCAGCCTGGGCTACAGAGTGAGTTCCAGGACAGCCACCAAAGCTACACAGAGAAATCCTGTCTTGAAAAACCAAAAAAAAAAGTCACAGATATTGAGGTAGAAGGGTTTTGTTTGTTTGTTTTTCATGTGTAGTTTTACTTATAACAGAACCTCACAATCAGTGGTGTGATGTTAACTTCCATGTGACCATTATGGATCTGACAGAACTGCAGGTTTCTGCAGACAGAGATAGAGAATATGACCTCATCTTTGCATTAGTGAGTCATTTAAAGCAGACAAGAATGGCATGTTGGCATTCTGATGGTGACTTTTCTGGCTGCTAAGCTTGTGGCCAGTTCAGGCTTTATGCTAGTTCCTTTTCTCATAACTGTGGCTGAATGCCTGACAAAAGCAACTTAAGGAAAGGTTGGGTTTGGTTCACAGTTTGAAGGTTCAGTCTGTCATGGTGGGGAAAGTGTGACACTAGGAGCTTAAAGCACTAGCATTCTCTTTCTCTTTTTTGTTCAGCACCCCACCTCATTGATGGGGTCACCCACATTAAGAGTGGGTTTTTCTCCAGGTGCTGGTGGTGCAAGCCTTTAATCCCCAGCACTTGGAAGGCAGAGGCAGCTATATCTCTGAGTTAAGGCTATCCTGGTCTACAGAGTGAGTTCCAGGACAGCCAGGGCTAAACAGAGAAACTCTGTCTTAGAAAAGAAAAAAAGTTTTTTAAAGAGTGTGTTTTCCCCTTTTAGCTAAATTTTTTGAAACACCCTCATAATCACACCCAGGAGTGGGTTTCCATGTCGATTGTAAATCTAATCAATTTGACAGTGAATATTAATCATCATAGACTTTACTATTTCTTTTTTTATTTTTGATATTTGATATTGACTTTATTTATTTATTATTATTATTATTATTAAGAGATTTTCTATTCATTTTACATACCAATTACAGATTCCCCTCTCCTCCCTCCTCCCATCTCAGCCCTCCTCCCAACCCACCCCCCATTCCCACCTCCTCCACAGCAAGATCTCATGTAACTGAAGTTTTTCTGTTCCTGCCTGGCTCCTGTTGCCCCATGGTCCATAGCTGCTCAGACCCAAGTAAACACACAGAGGCTTATATTAATTATGAACTGTATGGCCTAATGATTGGCTCAGGCTTCTCGATAGCTAGATCTTACATCTTAAATTAACCCATTTCTATAAATCTATACTTTGCCACATGGCTCATGGCTTACCAGTACCTTTATATCTTGCTTCTCCTGGTGGTGGCTTGCAGCATCTCTCCCCACCTTCTTCCTGGCTCTCTCTTTTAATTTCCTGCCTGCCTCTAAGCTGCCTTGCCATAGGCCAAATGGCTTTATTTATCAACCAATCAGAGCAACACATATTCGCAGTGTATAGAAAGACATTCCAGCATCAGTCTCCATGGGGAGTCAGCAGACCCGGGCACATTCTATTGAGGCAGGTCCAAGTCCCTCCCCCTGCACCAAGGCTGCGCAAGGTGTCTTATAGTCCAATTGTAGAGACCCCTCCCGGTTAGAGTAGTGTTTGCAGAAAACATCATGTATGTATTCATTCATGAGAAGAGGTACCTGTGTACTGCAGACCCCTGAGGCAGGGCCCATCTCTTCATACTACTTAGAGAAGCCCAAAAGAAAGGCTCCCTGTAGGTCAAGAGAACTCCCTGTAGCAAGAGAACTACAATGATCAGGTTGTTTGTGTCCAGCACCTTGCTTAGTCTCACTGATTAGAAAACTCTTACCTTACTCTTTGGGGAGTGAGTGAGTGCAAGAAAAAAAAAAACAGGCAGTTTTTGCCAGTCTTCCATTACTAAGAATGACTCATTAATGAATCAAGGCAGGAATGTCTATGGGAGGAGAAAATGTTTCGGTCCATCTACCATACTATAACATTCTTTACTGTGACTTCTCTCATCAAATCTCATATCCGCCCCCTTTGCCTTTGCCCTTGTTGGACTGAAGGCATCCATGGCACCTATATAATGTTCTGGAGAGCAAGTCATATTTATTGATTGTGGTAGAACATTAGACCAAGTCTCTCTCAGTTACTCTGACTGGTTATGACAAATGTGTAGTGCTTTATAGCTCTGATCACTGTGTACCTCAGAAGGCCATTGCCACCTTGAGAAAACAGACAGAGGCTTTCCAAGGTGGAGGACAACTGAGGATCTGCCTGTTTAACAATGTACTTACAGTCCTTGGTGACGGTACAGAAAAACATGTGGCCAAGACTTTCTGCTATGTTTGTATATGTTCTTTGAAGTAAAACATAAGTTTTGCAGCTTATAGAAAAATAATGCACAGTTGGAACACTGTCAACATGAGAAAACAATACAGTATGGTTTCCCATTACAGTTTGGCTTAGTTAGGCTAGGATAAAACACCACGATCAAAACGACTTTGGTAGGAAAGGGTTTATTTTGATTATACTTAGATTTCACAGTCCATCACTGAGAGAAGTCAGGGCAGGAACCTAGAGTCAGGGGCTGATAGAGAGGCCATGGAGGGGTGCAGCTTACTGGCTTCTTGCTCCTCATGGTTTTCTCAGCCTGCTTTCTTTTTCTTTTCTTTCTTTTCTTTTTTTTGCGGGCCAGGGTTTGAGACAGTGTTTCTCTGTGTAGTTTTGGTGCCTGTCCTGGATCTAGCTCTGTAGACCAAGCTGGCCTTGAACTCACAGGGATCTGCCTGGCTCTGCCTCCCAAGTGCTGGGATTAAAGGTGTGCACCACCACCACCACCACCACCAGGCTCAGCCTGCTTTCTTATAGCACCCAGGACCACTAGCCCAGGGATGGCACCTAAAGTGAGCTAGGTCCTCCCACAGTGATCATCAATCAAGAAGATGCCTCATGGGCTTGTCCTTGGCCAATCTGGTAGGGGCATTTCCTCAATTGAGATTCCCTCTTCCCAAATGACCCTCGCTTGTGTCAAGCTGATATAAAACTAGCCAGCATAAGTTTATCATCCTGGTTTTGGTTAATATTATTGTTAGTTTTTGAAGCAGCAGCATCTCGAAAATTCTCCTGTCTTATCCTCCTAAGTGTTGGGATTACAAGAACATACTACCACATTTTACCCGGGTTCATTCTTATTTAAGAGGATCATTTAGATTTTTATTTTATTATCTTTTATCCAGTAGCCAATGAGTGTTTACTTTTTGATAAGTCTAAAGAGAACATACTGGAATCTCAGTGAAATGGCTCAGTGGGTAAAGGTGCTTGTCCACAAAAGCTGAAAACCTGAGTTTGATCCCTGGAACCCACATTGTAGAAGAAGAGAACTGAATCCTGCAAGAAGTTCTGTCACACACATACACACGCGCACACACACACACACACACACACACACACACACACACACACACACACCACCACACACATACTCTAAATGTAATTTTTAAACTGCTTCCAGGATTGAGCCAGGCATAGTGGAGCATTCCTATAATTCCAGTACTTGGGAGGTAGAGGTAGAAAGAATGAGAGTTCAAGGTCATCCTTAGCTACACAGTGAGTTTGAGGCTAGCCAAGGCTACACATGAGACCCTCTCTCAAAACAATGAAACAAAACAAAAAAGAGCAGGAACATGAAAGCGTTGTGCTTACTTAAATAAGCCAGACAAAAAAGGACAAATATATGGTTTCACTCATGAGTAAAATGCCTGAAATAAGCAAGTTCACAGAAACAGAAAGTAGAATAGAATGGTGGTTACCAGGGCCTGAGAGAATGGGGGATTGTTTAATGGAAATGGATGGCAGCAATTGTTGCACAATAGTATGGATGTACCTACTGTTATATAGCTGTACCTTTAAAAATGGTTATGATGGGCTGAGTGTTGGCTCACAGTTATAATAATCCTAGCACTTAGGAAACTAAGGCAGGAGGATCTGAAGTTCAAGACCAGTGTGCTATACATAGTGAGCTGAGGGCCAGCCTGGGCTACCTGTGACCCTTTGTAATGCCATAATATATGTCCTTTTCACAGTTTTAAAACATGGAGCTATCTCCACAGCTTCTGTTCCAAATGGTTGTTCTAACTGTATAGAAGTTAATTGAGTTATATAGTCTTTGGGTCTGGTTAATTTTGGTATGTGTTTTTTTCTGATAATAAAGCTTAAAATAAATAAATAAAAATGAAGCCAGCTTGTCTGTTGCTATATGTTGAAATCAAATCCAACTCTAGTGTTCATCTAAAAAGAGGATATAGGAAAATGCCTTAGCTTGTTTTGTATTATAATAAAATACTTGAAGCTTGGTGTTTCATGAAGAAAAGATACTTGTTTTGGATCATAGTTTTTGGAAGCATAGTAGTTGAAGAGCATAGTACCAACATTTGTTGGGCTTCTGGTGATGTAGCTACATGGAAGAAAAGAAGAAAATTGGGTACATATGAAAGGGTATGTCTGTGTGAGGCAAGGAAGGCTGGTTCTCATTCTAACTCATCCTTATAGTAAATAATCCAGTCCCAGAAAGTGTAGCTTGAGGCCTGTGGTGTGATTCACTGCATAAAAGCAGATGGCTCAGTGGTTAAGTGCACTGACTGCTCTTCGAAAGGACCCGGGTTCAATTCCCAGCACCCACATGGCAGCTCACAACTGTCTGTAAGTCCAAGATCTGACCCCTCTCACACAGACATACATGCAGGCAAGACACCAATGCAACCAATGCACATAAAAAAAGATGGAAGGAGAGAACTGATTCCACAAACTTGTCCTCTGACCTTACATGTGCACCGGCATGCATACACACACACACACACACACACACACACACACACACACACACACAATCTTTAGTTGACTAATCATATCCAAACCATGTTACCATCCTAAACATTGTCACAAAACATAAATATAGGACATGGTGTTACCAGCTGAATTTCGTAAAATATGTATCTTTCTTCCAGGGCCATCTTACAGATACCATGTATTTCTTTGGGGATGACTTTGGGGGGTGTATGTATACTAAGCCCTATAATTGTTTCTATAGAAGGATGAAGTTATGCAATATCTTGGAACAAAATTTCTTGTGAAGAGTTTTATGGTCAAGTTCAGTATCTGGCCTTGTTTTGGTTTTCCAGGACAATTTCAAAAGCATATCCACAGTCTCCAAAGACAATGAAGCCCCCATATATGGGGTCTCCTGTGAAGTATCGCTTTCCTCCCATTCCCAGTGAAGAAACACTCAAGAAGAAGGCAGAGAAGGAGAAGAGCAATAAGGAAAAGGAAGGTGCCACTGGTCAGCAGACCACTGGCCTACCCATAGAAGAAATCCTAGAGAAGCACATGGCGGACAAACATGCCACTGAGAAGCACATGGCAGACAAACATGCCACTGAGAAGCACATGGCGGACAAACATGCCACTGAGAAGCACATGGCGGACAAGTATGCCACCGAGAAGTATGTCACTGATAAGCATGCTACTGAGAAACATTCTGCCACAGGAGGAAAGGCTGAGCACAGTGCAGGTAAACCTTATCTGTTGATGTTATGAGTTAACCGTGCCCTTCCCCTCATAGTTCTTCCTCAGTCCTTACCTATATGTCATTCTCTCATGTTTTGGGGGAGAAGGGGTTTTGTCCTAGGACAACTCCATCTCCTTGTACACTCCCTCAGACTTGCTCATCATTTTTTAATCCTCCCTTCTTTCTGAGGAGACCTAGGCCTTGACTCTGCTTATGACTGTGGAACTTATGACACATAGGAGTGCTAAGATGGGCCACATAGGCCTATATGTGTGCTTCTGCACAAGAGAGCACTAGCTTTAGTCCTTAAAGTCTCTGACATGTACTGAGTTCACTAAGATGGTAGTGTTGTGGAACTTGCTTGTAGCTGTCCTCAACTGTTTCCTGCCCACACTGAGGCATGAACATACCCAGGGTCACAGCTAGTCCATTGTAGCTTCTTCTGCTTAGTGACTAACTGTAACACCGTTTTGCAGTGTTTGCCATCACTACACTGAGTTAAATAGTTTTGTGTCCACTTCTACGTGAGTGGACTCATTGTGCTCATTTCCCCTGGATTTCTTTGCTACTGCTTGTCTGACTGCCTCAGGAAAAGCCACAGCAGGTACCACTGATGCAGGGGAAGCTGCAAAGATCCTAGCTGAGAAGAGACGTCAGGCTCGGCTACAGAAGGAACAAGAGGAGCAAGAACGCCTGGAGAAGGAAGAACAAGACAGGTATCCAGGAGCTCAGACTTGTGTAATCTGATGTCCAGGTGGGCTTGGGAAGATTGGCTTGCCTTTCTTTTTACAGTGTTTGTGTTGCCAGAACCTGGACAGAAGTATAGGAATCAAGAGTGCATAGACTTCACAGACATTCTAGGTCATTAACAGTGACAGAACTTTGCTGTTTTCTGAGGACCTAGAAACCCACATGTCTAGGATCTAAATATTATAGGTACCTTCCTTCCCTTGCTTGGATATAGAGACAACTATATAGGCAACTCTAGTAGAGCTATGAGGAGAGTTTGAGCTTTGATGATAGATTGAGTCTCCCTGGAAAGACAGAAGATTCTGGATATAGAGATCTTGACTCTGCTTCCCAGATGATGCTAACTCATGCTCTAAAGTCAGGGAGGGAAGAGACTTGGTCAGAGTCCCGTAGATAAGAAGCCAGAGAGAAGAGCCAACCCCTTTGCCCATGAGAATGGGGCATGTGGAAATCCTCTCCTGGAGCAAGACAAAGGATATCATTGCAGTGGTCTCTGAATATTGGGAGGGTATCTATCAGAAGTGTTCAGGGAACATAGTGAAAATGTACTGGCCCTAGTCTCATTCTAGTTTAGCAGTTCATCAATGTCTGAAAGCCACTGTGGCAATAGTGCCAAGACACTTTGATGGGATACAGGCAGTCCTGCTTTTTCTGATCTTCGTGTTCAGAAAGGCAACACATGGTTAAAGGACAAGGTCAATTTTATCACTACAAGGAGAAGAGGCTCTTGGGATGATCACAGAGTACAATCTGGTACCGTTTAAGGAGTGAGACAGGAAGCAAGCAGTGCTATAGCACTTGAAGGCCAGCACTGAATTTAAGGTAACAAATAAGAAGATATTCTTTACAAATCTTGTAAAACCTTTGTGGTTTCTTTTTTTTCCAAGACAAGGTTTCTCTGTGTAGCCCTGGCTGTCCTGGAACTCACTCTGTAGACCAGGCTGGTCTTGAACTCAGATCTGCCTGCCTCTGCCTCCCAAGTGCTGGGATTAAAGGTGTGCGCCACCACCACCTGGCGTGTGGTTTCTGATTAAATGTTTATTTATCTATTCTTTTTTGTTTGTTTGTTTTTACAGTTGGGGGATAGGTCCCTTCTGAACATCTCTAATTATTTTGTTTTGTTATTGTTGGATGGTGTATTCAGGCTGGTTTGGGTGGGCTGGAAGTTATGTGAAGGGAAAGTCATAGGTAATGTAGTCATGACATTTCAAATGACAGACTTGGTAGATGTAGCCACAGAAATACAACATCCCCTGAGTAGGTGAGTGATATTCTTGTTGCTGTGTACTTCAAAAGGGAAGTTGTTTACCTTCCAGCTACTATGTTCTCTCATTTCCTTCACAGTCCAGCTGCAGAAAGAAGTGATTACCTTCCTGTCTTTATTTTCCCAGTTCACACTGTTCACACTTCCACCTTTCATTACCAGATTCTTTTTTTTTGTTTGTTTGTTTGGTTTTTTTTTGGTTTTTCGAGACAGGGTTTCTCTGTGTAGCTTTGCGCCTCTCCTGCAACTCACTTGGTAGCCCAGGCTGGCCTCGAACTCACAGAGATCCGCCTGCCTCTGCCTCCCGAGTGCTGGGATTAAAGGCGTGCGCCACCACCGCCCGGCTCATTACCAGATTCTTAATTCGATGCTTGGTTTCCTTTGGCCCTGTGGGACTTGTCCTTGATTTTCTTTTGTCTCCTGCATCTTACCTGTTCAGTCCCCTTAAATATTGTCTGGACTCCAAGTCCTTTGTCCTTGACCAGTGCTCTGCCTGTCAAGTCCTCCCTGAACATGGTGTTGCTAGCTATTGTCCCTGCCATACTTCCAGTTTCCTCTGGCTTCAAAATATTTATGGCTGACAGTTCGTGCATCAGTGTGTTAAGTGAACTTGTTCTCATCTCCCTTCCTGACTTCATTTTCCATTTACCTTGTGTTTATCACCAATTTTTGAAGCTAACTGTAGCTTTGTTTTGTAAACCTTCTATACTTTTTGGAACATACTGAAGACTCCTGAATCTGTGCCTAGACCCTGAATTTAATCTAAAGCTGCATTGTCTTACACCATAGTGCCTACATATATGTAACTGTAAATTGAGGAAAATTCAATTCCTTAGCCTTATTAGACACATCATTGTTTATAGACACATGTAGCTAGTAGTTACCAGAATAAACAACATAATTCTATGAATCATTTCACTATCTCAGAAAGTTCTGTTAGCTAGCATTTGTCTATAAGTCAAAACCTATATTTCCAAGTACATATTTTAGTGTGTTGCAAGTTTATCTCAAATTCAGCATCTTGAAGCCATAAACTTGTATACATCACTCAGACTTCTTGTTCATATTATACACTCCATACTGTCCCAAAGTTAGACATCTCAGAGCTGCTTTCAACATTTCCATTGTCCTTCACATTACATCAGTTGTTAGGGAAGTCTTCACTGGCTCTCATGTTAGCATTTCTATCCTCCCCATGCTCCTCCAGCATCAGATAGATCAGCTAGACTGTGCCTGTGGAATCTTAACTGAGTGCTCCAGATCTCCCAGAGCTTGTCCATTTTCTGTGCTGTTTCCAAAGTGACTTTCCTTAAATAAATGTGGCTATCCTTGCTAGTGAGTCTTGATTACAGAATTTATCCAAACCTCCCAACAAGTCTTCCATGGACTGGCCACTCCTTGCTCCTCTTCCTTCTCTCCCCCCGCCCCCGCCAGCCTTCATCTCTCCTCATGTACTCTAGTATGCATCTCCACACCAAAAAACCCTTGCTTGTGCTATGCCTCCACATGAGCTCATGCTCCTTGCCACATGATATGTCTTTCTTTCTCAAGATGCAGGTCAACTCACTTCTATGGCCTTTCTGGACCTGTTCTGGGGAGGGAGCTGATCTCCTCCCTCTTTGAGCTTAGCTTTCTTTGAGCTTAGCTTTCAGCTGACTAAGGGCCTCATTTGTCCACAGGCTGTCTCCCTTTTCTAGTTACTATTTTAAAAGTCCAGAGTACAGTTGTGGATCACTGTTGCTTGGTGCTCAGTGAAGAAGAAGAAGACCAATTAAAATGGCCTCAGTGACAGCAGTGGGTTAAGTGGACTCAAGCGCTACAATTTCATGGTGAAGGCAAGAGAAAAGGGAGTATACAGGCTTACACAAGTAAAAAGAAAGGGACTTATTTGGAGGAGATGTTAAAATTTGATTTGAAGTATTTAAGATGATGGCATACCTAATAAGAGACCATGGAAAGGCGAAAAAATCAGTCTGAAAAGCTAAAAATTAACTCTCTGATTTCAGATAAACATAGGCACCTGCAGAACACACAGGTAGTTGGAAATAAAATAGAAGCCTGTGGCGTAGGTGAAACTGAATAAATACATTTAACCCCAAATCAGTTTTCCTCTCTCTTGCCAGAATGTGAAGCTTTGATAGTGCCACGTGTGAGGTGAGAAAGGAAAGTACCAGACAGCCTGAGGCTGGAACACAGCGGACATCTCTTGGAATAGGATCATCCTCACATCTGTTTTGTTTAGTTTCAATAGTTAAAGTCACAGAAATGTGATTACCAATTGAGAGAATGTAGCAAAAAATAAAGATACTTGTGCTAAACTCTGGAAAGCCCAGTTATTGTCACCTGTGAAAGCCCAGTTATTGTTACCTACTGTTGACGGAAACACTGTCCAAATCATGGATCTGGGAGATCTTTAAGGAAAGGGATTATTAGGTGTTTTGGCAACTAGTCCCTAAAAGAGCAAAAAGCTGGTCCAGTTCCAGATGGCTGTGATATCAGGATATCAGAGCTCTCTCAGAAGCCCACATAGCAATCCCAGTCTCTAGACTTGGGGATGGCCCAAGACATACAGGGAGATTCTTGGAGTTGGGGCAAGCAAACTGATACCATAGATCCAGTCTGGGGAAGACATCTGCAAAGACTAGCAAAGAGGAGAACTTCCTGGTATTACAAAATAGATTACATGCAGGAGCTGAAATGGCTGTTAGAAGCCCATATCAAAGAATATTTGAGTAAAGCTTATCATGACCAGGTCACATAGCCAACCTGAAGTCATTGTCCAAATGACAGCACAGGCCTGAAACTGCAGGCAGGCATCTACAGTGCTGTTCATACCTGGCTTCTGGCTGGCTACGTCTCTAGCTGGCAAGTGGTTTGGGTGCAAGCTAGGGCAGGCACTGGCCTTCCAATGTGTGGCAGCAAGGTAAGGTGGAGGCAGGAGGAAGACAGGACAGTACCACCTCAAGGTGGCCAGAGGCTGTGAGGGCCTCATGGGAAGAAAATTCAGTGTTGTCAGGCTATTGTAAGATATATTGAGGCTTAGGAAAGACTATATTTGTCTTGGGGTTTAAGCAATGAACAGATTTTTGGAGACAAATTATTGAGAAGACGTGTGTAAAAACATGAAGCATCCTGAAAGAGGTAAGAGGGTAGTCATAAGCAGAAGGCAGGCGGGAGAGAGTTTAAGAGGATGAATTGGGATGCCTGAGACCTGAGTATTTTTGGAGCCCATGCGAAATTGTATATAGAAGGGCAAAACTGGCATAGGAAGGAATGGGAACTAGCGAAAGAAGTAAGAGCAATGAGGAGTGGTAGAATTTATTGCCTCAGTGGTAGTCGTATTTACAGTCCTTTGCATATTAATCAGAACAGGCAGGGAACGTTCTCAGTCATAATACAGTGAATCAGTGAGTGAAGTTTAAGAAGCAATTTTCTCTGTAAAGTAGTGGTAATACTGTCAACTAAAATAATGATAAAGGTTGACAACAAGTGATTGTCCATATGGAATCCAAGGGATGAGACTAAAAATACATCAGCTGAGACTAAGGAGTACAAGATCAATCAGCTTTGTTGGTGCCTTTCTCTAGGCAGCCTGGGAAGCCAGAGAAGGGCATGAGTAATGCTAATGACCACCCAGGCTGGGAATTGGGGAACAGAATAGCCCCAGTGTCATCACTGAAATTCTCAGGTGGGGACCCAGAGGCATGGGGGAGATCCTGAGGGAAAGAAGAGGGTAGAAGTTTGTACAGTGCTCACCAGGGAAGGTCACCGAAGAGGTAGAAGGATGGGCTAAGATCAGATCGAAGATTGATGGTGAAGATGAAGCTTTTTAAATGAAAACTTAAAATGCATAGGAATATTGAACAGTGAAGTCCACATATTCATCCACAAGACTAAGCAATTCAAGGCCCACATGACTGGCGTGGGCACACTATGACAGTGAGGGACTGAGAGATGGAGGGCATTAGATGAAGACCCTTCCCAGTGGCCAGTGACCAAGACAAGGGATATCCATTAACTACTGAATAATAATAACACTTTCTACTTGGTAGGGAAGGAGGACTGGGCTTGGATGGGTATGATAACAAGGATCAAGAGGATGACAGAACTGCTCCCAGGTTTGATGAACGCTAGAAGAAGATTAGTAAAAGACAAAAGATTTCTACTATTCAAAGAGAAACTAGAGTGTAGAGGTAGCTTAGTGACAGTGACAAATGTGGTGGGCTTAGGTGGCCTTGGTAGAGGGCTGATGGGAAAGGAGGAAATTGTTCTTAAAGGGAGAAGGTTCATACTTGAAAATTGTGAAATACTTGGTTTCACATGGGCAGCCAGATTTTTTTGTGCTAGTTTTTAACTACTTTCAAGGGAAGTAAAGTGGATGTAAGAGGGAATCTTTTCAGTAAGAGAATGGAATTGCCATTGGATGCACCGAGGAAAAGGGTAAGCAGAGGCTGGTAGGTATGTGGGAAGGAATTTATGTTTTCAGTGATAATGAGGGTTAAGGAAATTTAGGACCATAAGAATGTTACTAAAACACTCTTAGTCTCTCTCACTCTCGCTCACTTGCTCTCTCTCGCGCTCGCGGTATCTCTCTCTCTCTCTCTCTCTCTCTCTCTCTCTCTCTCTCTCTCTCTCTCTCTCTCTCTCTCTCTCTTGTGTGTGTCTGTGTGTCTTGTCTGCCTGCCTGCCTGCCTGTCTGTCTGTCTGTCGTCTCTGTCTGTGTGTATGCGTGTGTGTGAACATGTTGAGATTTACGTGCTATGGTCAGCACATGGTCTGTTGGTAGTTTGCCTTTGGAGTGTGTCTTCCTCTAACAGTGCTTTTGGTCTCAAAAGGCTAGAAAAAGAGGAATTGAAAAGAAAGGCACAAGAGGAAAGGCTGCGTCTAGAAGAAGCCCGTAAGCAAGAAGAGGAAAAGAAGCAACAGGAAGAAGAGAAGAAAAAGGCAGGAGAGAAGGCAAAACAGAAAGCTGAGGAGGAGCTGGTGTCCAAAGAGAAACAAGAAAAGGAAAAACAAGAAAAAGCCGTGATTGAAAAGCAGGTACAGTCTGAGGGCTCAGACTTTCCTTGTTTTTCAATGGCCTTAGTTGATATTGGGCAAAATTTGTTTAATTTGAATGACTCATAATAAGAACTTGAAGTTTTTTCCTAAATTCCCTGTGCTGGTTATTAAATATAGCTTACATGAAATAAAGTGAAGTTATTAATGTGTGCCATATGAGCTTGGAGTTCTCTACTAGAGGTAGACACTGGAATAAGAATTTGGGTGCCACTGGTTTTTTTGGGAGAAAAATCCCATGAATATGGTATGGGAGTAAAGTCCCTGACTGTGACTCAGTGCCTAAGAGGCTAGAGCTTGTGACTTAGAACTTCCTCCCCGAGGAGTGAGGAAACTGGACAAGTCACTTACTAACACGACTCCTTACTGTGGAACACTGCTCCTCGGGTGAATTAGATTCTGGAATTGTCTGCCGATGTGCATATTTCCTGGCCTGCCCACGGACACAGAGACCTTCCCCGTGTGTGAGGCCTAACTCTTGGTTGGCCCGTTTCTTTCAGAAAGAAGCAGCAGAAGTAAAGGCGCAGGAGGCAGCTCAGCAGATGCGTTTAGAGAGAGAACAGATCATGCTACAGATTGAGCAGGAGCGACTGGAGCGGAAGAAGGTAAGAGGTGGGGGATCACAGGACCCAAGGGATAGGCAGGGATCCAGTCTAGGGCTTTAGTATGGGTTTTGCTATCATGTTCTATTGGTCACTGAGAAGGGAGTGATTAGGAAGCTCCATTAGTGGGAAGAGTGCTTGTTTATCACATATAAGGCCATTTGTTCAACCCTCAGCCCTGAAATCAGTAGAGCTCTTTTTGTGATTTTGAATTTTTCCATCTTGCCTTTCATTTCTGTCAGTTTTGTTACACACACACACACACACACACACAGTGTATGTTAAAGCCCTATGTTACTTGAATATATATATATATATATATATATATATATATATGATAGTTACATTTTCTTTTTGAATTGACATGAAATTCCCTTTTCAGTTCTTTTTTTTGTTTGTTTGTTTGCTTTTGGAGATGATGTTTCTCTTTGTAGCACTGGCTGTCCTGGAACTCGCTCTGTAGATCAGGCTGCCCTCAAACTCAGAGATCTGCTTGTCTCTGCCTCCCGGGTGTTGGGACTAAAGGCATGGGCCAACATGCCTAGTGATCTCATAATATTCCTTCAAGTCTCCTTTGGCACCCTTTTTATGATTTATGTCTTGATGGTAAATCTTTTTCCATATTTTTCTTTGAAGCTGTATATTTTTATGAGCATACTTTGTAAATAGCATATAGTCAGGACTTGCTATCTGAATCTAATTTAACAGTGTTTGTCTTTTAATTGAAATATTTATTCCTTTTAAACTTAATGTACTTACATATCTAGTTGGGTTTAAGGAGACTGATTATAAAGACCTGCTTTTGTGGTGTCCTAGGCCCAGTGTGGCCTTTGTGTTGCTGTAGGTCTAGGAGATAAGGGATCTGTGGTCCTTCCTGAGCTACTGTTCAGCTTAGCTTTCTATAGCAGTCCTCTTGAATGGCAAATGACAAGTTGTTGATTTATGGAGAAGAAGAAAGCTGCTATACAAACTGTATGTTAATTCTAGATCTGGGTTAGTACATTCCTTCGACCTTGTTTGTAGCAGTGGAGGACTTCTGCAGAACCAATGGGAAACCTTTCTGTGATACTTTCCGTCTGCTCACAGTGACCTTTTACATGTTTTCTGAGAAATAGGAAATTGTATATGGAGCCAACTTTTTCAAACATTTTATTCTTACTTAATTTACTTAGTTTATTCTTACAACTTTTTATTCTCTTACACCTTCCCGCAAACACAGAGAATAGATGAAATCATGAAGAGAACAAGGAAGAGTGATGCGTCTCTAGAAGCGAAGGTAAGAATTCAGATAGCCATTACATCATGAGTGGAGAAGAACAGCATCATTTAGTGACGCTGAAAGTTTGGAACAAATGTCTAGAAAAAGTACATTTTTCCTTTTCTGTGTAAGACAAGGCTCAGGAAGGAACTGAGACCTTAAAGGAAAGAGAAATTTCAGAGATGAAGAAAGTAAAAGATACTCCTAGAGTAGTAGAGTGGTAATACAAGAAAAGACACAGTAGTTTGAAGAGAAAAGTGACATAATAATTAAGAGAAATACAGAGCATCAAAGAATCACTTCCTGCTTTGTTCCAGAAGGGCTCTGAATACTCCCTGGTGCTTTTTAAAAAGTGTTTGTCTTTGTAATGTCAATATTTCAACCTTCATCACCTTCCTAATTTCTTTTCCAGTCACTGCCATTGATTGATTTTTAACTTTTATTTCATTTTATAGTTATTTTTTATTGGATACTTTTTCTTTTTTTCTCCTTTCCCCATTCTTTCTTAGTCATCCACCTTCTATTTTTTTTCCTAGAAGGAAGACCCCAAAGTGGAGATTCAGCCTGTGGCAGATGTGGAAAATAAGACAAAACCAGTTGTCCCCAACAAAATAGGTGAGTGTGAGGTTTGGTGTTTGGGTCCTCTAGGTGATGAGGACTAGTGAACCTTCCTGCTGGGGCTGGAGGTCAGGGTAGTGCAGCTAGGTCCCAAGGCAGTGGCTGCTGGCAGTTTTGCCTCCTGAGACATCTTTCCAGCATAAGGGTTACTGGCTCCATTTGGGAAACCACCGCCTTCCTCACCTTCTCTAATTGTTATGTGGCCCAGGATGCTCTCCAGAGACCTTGACTGTACATCAGGTATTACTAAGACCTGGCTTATCTCTTAAACTGAGGCTCTGCAGACACTGATAATGAGATCCTATTCCCTTCTCCTTTGTGAAGCTAATTGCATGGCGTTATTGTCAGTTCTTTCCACAAACAAACCAACAACAACAACAACAACAACAAAAAAACCATTGTGTTATTGGTGAAAGAAAGTATGAAAATAATTGCCTTGTTATGTGCTTCCTGCTACTTTATCAATTTTGAAATTTCTGATTCATCTGAAGACTTTGTGTTCTTGATCAGAAATCAATGGATTGAACACCTGCCAGGAAGTAAATGGCTCAGAGCGTGCTGCTCTGGAAACCTTCCCCCAAGACATTTTCTCCCATGGTCTTAAACCAGTTGGGGCACCTGTTCATCTGGAGGGCCTTGATGGGAAATCAAACAGTCTGGATGATTCAACTGAAGAAGTTCAATCCATGGATGTGAGGTATGTTCATTTATTTTGCACTTAATTTTGATCTCTTTGCCAGTCACTGCCAATTGCTCCATTTTTCCCCACTTTCCCCACCTTTTTCATTTCTTTTAGTTGTTTCTTTACAATATACCTTTTCTTACTTTATCCCTTCACTCATCTTTCCTGTCCATACTGAAATCACCTCAAAGCAGGTTTTGTTGATGCAGGAAAGCTGTCACTGGTGTAATGTAAGTGTCTTGAGTTTGGCATCCGGGAGACAGGGTTTCGTGGCATGTGATTTACAGGAGGAGGACTGTAGAGTGAGGGAAGGCATTAAGTAAGGATGTGTTCTCATTCTCCTGGGAGATGGAGAGGCTGCTTTTCCACCGGGACATCATTTGTATCACTATATATAGTGATATATATTAGTCATTCAGTGTAGGCAAGGCACTGCAGGTTGGATGATGCAGGAGTAACTGTGGCCATAATGGCTCCTGTCAGTTAAAAGAAATTGTTGAAAGAAAGGATAGCAGCTGTGAATCTTCGACTAGCCAGCCCTCTGAAGCTGGGAAGTAGTGTACCTGCAAGTAAAGGAGGTCTCGCCTGACCACAACAGCGTTGTCCTGTGTCCACGAAGTCTCACATTTAAGTGAACTTTTAATTTAATGCTGAGGATGATGGCAGATGCTTGTAATCCAAGCACTTTGGAGGCTAAGACTAGAGAACCAAGAGTTGGACAGCAGCCTGGGCTGCATAACAAGGTTTTGCCACAGAAGGATGATGGGGGAAAGTTTGTTGTTAAAGACCCAATGAAAAACTAATTTGTTCTCAGTTACTAAAACCCTAAGGTATTCTTAAACTGGTATGTTTGCCGTTGACGTCATGTGGCAAATTACTCTGTGATAAAAAGAGCTAATTTGCTTGTGATTGAGGTAGAGGTGTTAGAGTCAGGGGTAGCTCTCCAAGTCAGGGGAGTGTGACAGTATTTTATAGAAGTTCTACCGGAACTCCTACCTGTTAAGAGCTTACCCTTTTCTCATCAGCCATGAACCCTCTGCTTTATCTGAGCAGATAGGAGCAACCTATGACACACATTGATCATTAATATCCATTCGTCCACATTGGGCTTTAACTAAACACATGAACATCTAAGTTGCAACAGTCCTATCACCAGCAGAGAAAATCCTGTATAGACTGACAGTAGAGCTCCCAACCAACCCTCAACTGGATATTCCCATACCCCCAACATCATGTGTGGCACCTTCCCCTAACTGGTGCCATTCTGCTCCCAGCAGAGAAAAACAGAGGTAATCAGAACGGTTAACACACCCATGTTGAGCCAAGTATGCTTTAGTTTATGTTTGGGGGGCAAGACATGGTGCCATTGGCCAGGATTCATAAAAGTGAATGGGCTTTATATACTGAATTCTCCTTTAGAGAAAGGTTACTACTAGAGCCACATGTAAGCTTGTGGTGGCATTCTCTTACTTGTGTTCTTTATTGTTGTTGATGGTGGTAGTAGTGGGTTTTTGAGACAGAGTTTCATGTAGCTCAGGCTGGCCTCAAAATCACTATGTACCTCACATTGACCTTGAACTTTTAATTCCCCTAAGTGACGATATTATAGGTATGTGCCACCATGCCCAGATTTTCTCTGTGTTCTTGAGTTGAAATAAGGGGAATGATGGGGAAAGCTGTAGGTGGAGCCAGATGTTTATACTTAATAAGGCAGCTTGCCCAGATACTCAAAGATGTTAGGTCAGTTATGGTGCCTTAGCTTGGCTCAGGTGTAAGGGAAGTGGATCCTTTGAGCTTCTACAAATCTACCAGTTTTTCTAGATTCTTCTCTAAGATCTCATGAAGGAAGAGGAGCCTGACATCAGCCTTATTCTATATGTTAAGAGTCTTCCTGGGACAGGCCCTTAATTCTTAGCCTACTAGTCTTCAGGACCTGGATATGCTCCTTTGCTATACCTAAAGCAGACAGCAGCAGTGAAACGCCCCATCTCTAGGGAAAGGAAATAAAGAAAAAGCAAGCTTCAGCTGGGTATGGAGTTGCCTAGAGTGAGAGAAGGTTCCATGTTCCCATTCCCTAACCTTAACTAGGCACATGCTTTATGTGGCCCTGCATCAACTCTTCTCAGCATGGTTACTTCACATCTCAAAGGAGTGATGGGAGGAAGAAATAACTCTTCTCATTTTACAGGGGACAGGAACCTGAAGCCAGCTCCAGGAAGAGCAGTTCACCATAGACAGCACTGCTGGAAGGGCAGCACCAGGAGGCCCCAGTGCAAATTAGGGCCCTTTTCACCTCACTTGAACTTTCAGCCCTTACTTGCTCTTGGAATGTCCCAGCCTAAAAGCTGTGGGAGGGCATTGCTTCTCTGCAGTAATGTGGTAGTGCCTGTAGATTTTTTCCTTTCAACCCTCAGACACTGAGCTCTCCCTTCACTGCCCCGCCCATCTGCTTCCTTTGTTCTCATCTGCAGGGACCTTGTGTCTATCTGCTTCCCAGATGTGAACTCATCTGTTGTTCTCTTAACTCTCTTTTCCATAAGAGCAGTATAGTAAAACCACACAAAAAAAAGGGAAGTGTCGGGCGGTGGTGGTGCACACCTTTAATCCCAGTACTCAGGAGGCAGAGGCAGAGGGATCTCTGTGAGTTCGAGGCCAGCCTGGTCTACAAAGTGAGTTCCAGGCCAGCCAGGACTGTTCACAGAGAAACTCTGTCTTGAAAAAAAGAAAAAGACGGAAGTACATTAACACACCGTGTTTCATTCTCATGTTCTCTCTGCTCTCTGTCTCTCATTCTCTGTCTCCCTCATCTCTTCTAGTCCTGTTTCCAAAGAAGAGCTTATCTCCATCCCAGAATTTTCACCAGTGAGTGAAATGATTCCTGGGATGTCTCTGGACCAAAATGGAACTGGTAATGCCCGGGCACTTCAAGATATCTTAGATTTTACTGGCCCCCCCACATTCCCCAAGAAATCCAGTGAAAATCTCAGCCTTGATGACTGTAACAAAAACCTCATTGAAGGATTTAACAGTCCTGGGCAAGAAACAACTCTGAACACCTTCTGTTGACAAAGACAGCATTCCTCTAATAAAAGGTACAGTCTTTTAATGATACTCTAAATCTATAATTCCCCAACTGAGATTTGTAAAGATCAGATAAGTGCCATGCGGCCTCTTGGACAACTGATTTTATTTGAAAATTACAAACATGGATATTTATTGCGGCACACACTGAATGAGACGGATTCTAAGTGATTCCTTTATATGTGACTCCCTAATGTAGTGTTCTACTCACGTTGTCCTTGTTTAGAGCTGTGGGTAGGAAGGTTGAGAAGGTTTGATGGCCAATGTATTTCAGGTAGCATCTTTTTAGAGGCCAGGAGAGAATGCTGAGGGTAGTTCTACTAGAGTGAACCTCTCCTCTCAGTCTCCTTCAGTGACTTCCCATCCTCTACCTGTAATCACTCATGCAGACTGAGTGATGAGCAAATGGTCAGCTCTTTTGTTGACCTATTCGGGATTCTTCACAAACAGACATCGGTTTCGAGGTCAAAGCTGAGGGGAGAGCGGAAAGAACTTGATTTGTGTGTCCTGAGCTCTTTTGTTGTCAAAATGCTTTTGTTCTCACTGGCACTGTGATGCTCACTCTTGTGTGATTGCTCAGTCTATCTTTTTGACCTCTGGAGTCTCTCATTCTCTCCTTTCTCCCTCACCCTCTGTGTTTTACAACTAAGCTCATATTCTACTACTGAACAACACCAGTCACACTCATGTGAGAGTCTTTATCAGTTCTATGCATTTAAATGCATCAGTTATATGTACAGTTGTGTACACTTATATTTCACATTTGATTGATTTCAGTTTAGGATTTTAAAAATAAATTTAAGCCTGTGTGCATATACACAGGAGTAAAGAAAGGCCTCTGAGACCAGAGGCCTCACATTCCCCCTGGATCTGGAGTTACAGGCAGTTGTAAGTTTCCTGACATGAGTACTGGGAATCAAATTAAGGTCCTGTGCAAGAGCAGTAAGCACTCTTAACCCCTGAGCCGTTTCTCTAGCAGCTGGCACTTCTTTTTGAACAGTGAAAACATAATTAGGGTCTATAATCAAATCCTGGAGCAGTTAGTAATTCCTATTGCTCCTGTCATTTTATTTTAAATTGTTTGGGGTTTTGTGTAGGTGTATATGGTGTCTGCTGAGTGTGCACAGGTATCTTCATCTGTTCTTCTCCACCTTATTCCTTTGAGACAGGGTCTGTCACTAAACCTGGAGGTCATCTGTTCTGGCTAGGCTATCTGAACACTGAGCTGCAGCAATCCTCCTGCCCCACCCCACCCCACACTGTGATTACAGGTGCCTGTGGCCATGTACCTCTTCTGTGTGTGTGTGCTGGGGATCTGTACTCACACTGATTCCTGCACAGCACCCCACACTGTGATTACAGGTGCCTGTGGCCATGTACCTCTTCTGTGTGTGTGCTGGGGATCTGTACTCACACTGATTCCTGCACAGCACCCCACACTGTGATTACAGGTGCCTGTGGCCATGTACCTCTTCGGTGTGTGTGCTGGGGATCTGTACTCACACTGATTCCTGCACAGCACCCCACACTGTGATTACAGGTGCCTGTGGCCATGTACCTCTTCGGTGTGTGTGCTGGGGATCTGTACTCACACTGATTCCTGCACAGCACCCCACACTGTGATTACAGGTGCCTGTGGCCATGTACCTCTTCGGTGTGTGTGCTGGGGATCTGTACTCACACTGATTCCTGCACAGCAAGCACTTTTACCTACTGAGTTTTCCCAGTCCTTCTGCCATTGTAGACTCTTAAAAAGGGTTTTAGGTTCTCAGAATTCCATCACTTTATTTCTTATGGTGCTGGATTCTAACAGAAATTTGATGCCTAAACTGATTTAGTCTAATTTTTTAATCAAATAGAGTAATAGAGTGGGAAGGCCACAAAGTTATATTTTGTGTACTGATTTCCACCTGACCTCAATCCTTGCCTATAGAGACTACAGTATAGACAATGAACTCTAGAGTCTCTTTCAGTCAGTTCTCTTCAGAGTCCCTGGAGCCCTTTGACACAGGAGAGGAAATACATGACAGGCCACTTTTAATATTTTGAGAGAGGGTCTCACGTAGATTAGACTGGCCTTGAACTCACTATGTAGACTAGAATGATCTTGAATTTCTGAAAGAGTGGCTGCTTTCTAGAACACTGAAAACATGAATTCATCTGAGCATTCTGTCTTCTTGACAGTTGCATGGCTTAGTATTCATTAAGAGGTTTCTTTTGTTGTTAGTATACCTTGATTTAATTAACTTCCATCCAATTCACTTACCTCAATATCCAGTAAACTCATTATGCAGGTTCAAGGCTCTTAATATTTTCCCCACATCTTAGCTGAAAGAAATGTCCTAAAAGAAAAAAACAATCTTGACTGAATCACTTTATTCACATTGCTTATGTATTCTCATGAGATTTAGACTAGTTCCCAAATCCTTCTAAACCAAAGGTGGTTTATTGCCAGAGTGCTTGAGACATTAAACACCTTTAGGTTTGGGTGCAAGGACAGTCTTGGTGGCTTAGAGTATCCCATTCTTCCCTCCCTCATCCTTCCTAAAACTGCACCAGCCCTACTTCCTCAGTGGAGAACTGTTCTTCGCTCAAGGGAAGAAAAATCTCAAAACATCTGCCAATTTTAGAGAAGTCCCATATGAGGAATATTTGACCCTACTCAAAAAATGATTCTGTGGAAACTGCTACTCTTTCTGTTGAGAAATACTGTATTAGCCAAGGAAGAGTGCAAAATACTTGGTTTCTGCCTTGATCTTACCTGGTTTTGTTTTTGAATTGACACAGGTGGTGTTTGGATCACCATGAAGCTGTCGGTGTTAAATCTGAGCTGCTAGCCACCTGAAGAAGCTTCTTTCGCCCTTAACCGCTGGATTCCAAATTACTAGATCAGAGTGTAACTGTATTCCTAGGTAGTTTGGCAAACACTGGCCTCTCTTGGTAGAAACCTTGAGATTTTTGCCTTGTTGGGCTTTAGCAAAGTTTCATTTTATGGTTCTATTTATGAGCTTCAGCTGCTGCTAAAGCACTTCTTTGTCCTTCTCTAATATAACCTGCGAGATGCTGCCTGGGAACTGCACTTTAGGACACTTGCATTCCCAGAGTTGGAGCACATATACATTAGATATCTCTTCCTATAAAAATCTTCTATTTATCCACATCTAGTTAAACATGTACTCAACCTGGGCTGCTTATATCCTTTTTTTTTTTTATTGGTGGGGGAGAAATCTAGCCATTTTCTCTCCCTCTCAGGTTTCTGTTTATTTTTATTATTAAGCCTCATCACCTGCAGAGCATTATCCCACATTGCTTGTTTGGGCATTAAAGAAATGTTTGGTCGAATAAATAATTAAATAGTGGCAATTATTTCTTTCCCCCTTATGGACATGGACATGGACAACTGAATCTAGCAAGGACTCTTTCTTGTCACACCTTTAAAATCTCCAAATTGTCACTCCAAACCATTGAATGAATCAAGTCTCCTGCAGGTGGTTGTTTTCGTGGTTTTGCTCTTTGTCTCCTGGATCTTGGAAGTTTCTTTTTGTTTGCTGCTTCCTGTGTTTGCTTAACTGTAATAAAAAAGTCACAGTGCTTTGAAAGGGGGCCCCAAGTTGGTCCCAGTATGTCACTTTAATAGACTTTAACATTAAAAAGTCTGAACGAGAAAAATGACACTAGAATGTATAACTCCATATATTTTATGCCATTAATGCCATATTAAAATTTTTCATTTTTTGTGGTGAAATGTAGCTTTACTATTAAAAGGACATTTTCTTTGGAGCTTTTTGTTTTGACTTGTACCTTAAACCTTTTGAAAAGATCCTTAATTTTGAGATTTACAACCAGGAGATATAAACAAATCTCACTAGTGATCTTGTTCTGTACTTTTAAAGCTGGTACAGTTTAAGAATATATTAGTCTCAGAAGCTATGTATGTTTATGTGATATAGTCTAAATAAAATGCATACCTCTAAGAATGTTGTGCCATTGGCCTTGATGAATATCAAAGGAGATATATCTTTTATGACAAGCACACAGATGATAGCATGGTCTGACGTCTAAAAAAAATAGCTGGCCATTATTCTTAAAGCTTTATTTTGCTAAGTGTCCATTTCATTGAGCTTCATTGTACCTCACAGCACCATTGTAATCATGTGATGCCTCATTTGCATGATGTGTACATTCTGTTTGAGGTTAAATACATTTTCATTGAAGAGTCTGATGGCTTGCTGGTGTTTTGTTTCTGTATACTCAGTAAAGAAACTTGCTGAAACCAATTCACATAATTAAAACCTGAAACCAGGTAGAGAAAAAAGGCCAATTGATTTCTTCATAGGTGTTCTTTCTCTGTCAAATTCATTAAAAAATTCCTCCTCAGTTGTCAGTGCCAAGTGGAGCCAGCTGTGGCTTTAGTGGTGGCCTGTCCCTAGAACATGATGAACTTTGGAAAATGGTTAGGTTGCTGTGCTTTCATACAAGTAATGATGCAAGCAGTTGTTAGCTAATTTTGGTATAATTGAAGAGACTTTGACAGAGCACTTTGGCATTCAGGTGATTGTAATGGGAGTATTGGTTCTTACTTTCAAGGATGTGGAAACCCAGACCTGATTTTTTGTACTTGTGGTCTGATTTTTCCTGGGGAGATATGAACAAGTGTCTGTTCACCCAAGATAAGCACTGACAATGACAGAAACCCAAGTCTGGCTTGGTGAACCAGTGAGTTTATTGGGGTTCCTTCAGGTGTATGGATGAGGGATTATTTACAGGCACACAGATGAATGAAAGGTAACTGTATCACATAAAAGACTACCCCAGCGTGGTGATGACTCTCAACAACTCAATCCCTGCAGTTTTACAATGTTCTTACAAGTCACTTGCAGACAGCTTAGCAGGAGACAGCTCTCACCAGCAATTGTTTACTGTTTGTATAATTTTGAAGGGCCTTGTGAACCTTGTAAGTTTCAGGAGTCTGTTACTTTTGCTTACATCATCATCACACATATAAGTCTCCTTCCCTTGAGGGAAGGGGTATTTTTAGTCAGAGAAAATGACCATAGGCTTGTTCCTACTCCCTGAATAATGGTACCAACCCAGGGATTAGACTTTGGAACCTTCATGGTGACTTCTCCAGAGCAATCTGAAGCTGAGGGCCCAGTCAGCACAGCACTCCCAGGTTCTGTTTACAGAGCCTCTGAGCATGATGACCAGAAAGACCATGCTGGGAAACGTAGGAAGCATTAGAAGAAGTCCTGTCTGCACCTTCATGTCAGACTTCCAATCTCCAGAACTGATGTTTAAATAAATCTAGCCATCTACAGTAAAAAATTTTAAAACATTGGAGAAAAAAAATTGAAGATGACACAAGAAAGGGAGACCTCCTATGCACATGGAATGGTAGTGTTAATAATATGAAAATGGTTATCCTACCAAAACCAATCTACAGATTCAGTATAATCTCCAATATTCCAAAAACATTTTGTACTGAAACTGAAAAATCAATCTTAAAATTCATATTGAAGCCCAAAATAATACCCTAGAGATAGGCAAAACAATCCTGAACAATGAAAAAAACACTGGTGGGGGTGTCACTGTTGCTGATTTCAAGTTACAGGGTAGAGCCATAGTAGTAAAACCAGCATGGCATCAGGACAAAAGCAGACACAGTGATCAACGGAAGAGCATTGAAGAGCCAGGTATAATTACACATACTACAACTCCCTGATTTCTGACAGAGACGCCAAAAACATACCCTAGAGAAAAGATAGCTATTTAAACAATTGTATTGAGAAATCTAGCTATATACATACAGAAGGAAATTTGATTCTTCTCTCTCAACCTGCACACAAATCAATGCCAAATGAATCATAAATCTCAATGATAGATCTAAAACTTCTAGAAGAAAAAGTAGGAAATACACTTCAGTATTGGGTAAGGACTTTCTGAATAGGGCTCCAGTCATCCAGGAATAAATACAACAATCAACAATTTTGACTTTATGAAATTTAAAAAGCCTCTATACAAAAAGGAAACTGTTAAACAGCTGGTCATCGTGCAGAGAATAAATGTTCTCAGTTATGAATGGGATAACCATATCACACCATGTTATCACCACAAGGCTCAGAAATCATTGTGGAAAAGAAAGGCAGGAAGATTCTAAAAGCCAGAGATCAGGGAGAACCAGAGCAAAACAGAGTATTTCTGGATGTGACAGGACTATTAGACTCATAAACTATAGTTGCTATAATGAACTGAGTGGTGTCTCTTCTAACACAAATTTCTGTTGAAGTACTACCAATATGAATACATTCGAAAACAGTCCCTTAATCCAGTTTGACTGTGTGGTGTAATAATAAGAGGAAGAGACTCAGTAGGTTTGCACACACAGAGAAGAGGCCATAAAAGGACACAAGAAGATGGACAACTATAAACCAGCCTTCAAAGCACCCTAATTCTTGTTCTAGCCTCCAAACTATGGGAAACATTTTTTATTATGTAAACTACTCCACTTTGTTATAGTGGTCTAACAAACTAACTCAGTATTTGCCAACCTGCAATTTAAAAAAAAAAAACAACAAAACAAAACTTTTTTCCCATATAGGAAAAGACAACGTATTAAGCAGTCCCATTTAAAAAAAAAATAAAATCATGTTCTAGGGGACAGAAATTTCTTGTAATGCTTTTCTTACCTTCTTAAAGAACACTGCAGGGGCCAGTTCAGATCCAGTTAGTGTCCGTAGTAAAAACATGGGCTATGATGAAACATTCATTCTGTACCCTGTTTTATAAATTAGATATCATGAAAAATCTGTGAAACTATGGTAATAGAGAACAAACAGGTTATAGTCACATATCCTCTTCAGAGAATGACTTTCTAAGGACTTGAGTAAAAGGAGATGAATCTTCTTGTAGCTACAGCCATCACTCTGATGTCTGACAACAATGTCAAAGTGGAACCAGAAACTTTCATTTTAGAGAAGCCATTGACTAGGGTTTGCCAACAAACACACTTATGTTGGGGACAGGCCATAATAACGCAGTTGATACATTTACTAAGATAAGGGTGCAAGTGAATCATTGGCAACAGAGCTCTATATAACAGTCAATACATACAAAAATGTTAAGACCGACCAAGTCATCCACAAATAAACTTTTACTGAAATTCCCCAAAACATAACTAGGAAAACAGATGGTGATCGTGGAAATGGATGGAATGGTTGTTACTCAGTGCTTACTGCCAAGCCTGACCACCTGAGTTTGATGCCTAGAACCGCCATGGTACAAGGAAGACAAGGGATTTCCCCAAGTTGTACTCTGACCTTCGCATGTGTTCTATGACACGTGTGTGTGTACACACTCACACGCACACCAATAAATAAGTGTAAAAGAAAAAGAAGGAAAAATTAAAAAGTACTTTTTGTGTAGTGGCACATATCTGTAATCTCAATACTTGGGAAGCTGAAGCAAGAGGATCAATAGCTCAAAGCCAACCTGAGCTAAATTACTGAGATCCAGTCTCAAAAAAAAAAAAAAAAAAACAAAACAAAAACAAAAACAAAAACAAACCTACCTCTGACTGGTTTAAAAACCAATGAAAGGGGGCTGCTAGGCAAGCACCTTGCCACTAAGCTTCACTGTATCCCTTTTAAAATTACTTTAAAATTGTAACAAGAATTGAATACAGCTCTTTGTGAATGCCAAGTATGTGCTCTTATCACTGGGCTACACCCCAGCCCTTAAACTCAATCATTTTAATTAACAAATCTGTTAAAGTAATTATTCTCAGTATTCTGTATTAGTGGGTCTTGGGAAATATGTCACTAATAAGGAAAATTCATTCTGAGTTTTACATTATTTCTTATTTTAAGCATTGTAAAGAACATGAAAACTAACATTTGAAATTCACTGGGAATGAAGAATGATGACCAAATAAACTAATCACTTATTTTCTACAGATTCTACAGATATTCCTCAGTTCTAAAAAGATTTTCTTCCAAAATATGTCATAACCTTTTCACATTTTAAACACATGGCCCAACGAAACACTACATGTGCTTAAACTTAAACCCTTTGCTAAAATTTCCATTCTTTCATCTTTTTCGATGCCTGACAGTAACTAGGTTCCTTGGTGTCTAATGGTTAAGAATGAAAGAACCGTCTCAATAACAAAAGTACTGGTTCTTATACTCCATTCATAATGTAGAATCCCACAGTCTTCCTATCCTCATCCTCACAGTGAAAGTGTTGAGTGGCTCAGTGGAAAGTATCAAGGTGTGTCACTCATATGAACTATTGCAGACTTCTTCTCTAGAAGAGTTTCTGAATTTATATGCATGATATAAGTAAGCTTCTTATGGTATTTTAAATTTGAAGATTACTCTAACATTTGTTCAAAATGAGGCCTTTCAGCACACTTGTGTAGTATGCATGCAAGTGACATGGTACTGAGTTCCTCTCTAATCATATATCCTCTACAGTAACTCCCTGGCCATATACTTATAAGAAGGCCTAAGTGATATTTAAAAGGACATTTCAAGCCACCTCTAGTGAATAGCTTACTAGTAAGACTATGGTATTTCAAGAACTATGTATCCTTACCCAGTGGAGGTTGAAGTAAATCTCCTGCCTGTTCACATGTCCCAACAGGCTGTATGTCTGATGAATCAACAAGTCTCCAGAAGTCATTCTTATTGTCACTACCATCCAGTCGTAAACGTAATCTGGCACCAGTAGTTGCAATAACAGAAGCAACACACACTGAACCAATGTTGCGAGGGTCACAGGCTTCCAATTTCATACCAACTTGGAATTCATTAGTTGGTGGAGTCTTAGACTATATATATATATATATATATATATATGTGTAACATTGTGTTAAAATGCATGAACTATAAGAAAAACAGATGGCAAATTATGTTACCAAAATACTTAGGAGATGTTTTTTAGGTAGAGTCACAGCAGGTGAATGAGGTCAGTGTTACAAGGCTCAAGGCGAAGTTTCCCTTTTGACTGACATGCAGTATAAAAACGCTGGCTATCACTAGTCTCATTCATCTGCATATCCAAGAAACCCAAATATAGACTATAAAATACATCCTGAAAGACTTTAAAAATTAAGAATCCCATTAAGCTATTCCCC
Source organism: Peromyscus californicus insignis (assembly GCF_007827085.1). Taxonomy (NCBI): domain Eukaryota; kingdom Metazoa; phylum Chordata; class Mammalia; order Rodentia; family Cricetidae; genus Peromyscus; species Peromyscus californicus. The sequence goes on along the minus strand of NW_026294391.1, from coordinate 31,006,652 downwards.
TTGAAATGAGCAAACTAGAAGTCATATCAAAGTCTATGATAAAGTTAAATTCTTCAGCACACGTCAAACACCCCTACACACCTTTAACCTTGATCCCATAGTGCCTCTATCCACCTTGCACTCCAGCGACTCTGTGCCATATCTTGATACTTAAATTATTTTAGATATTTTCTTTCTTCTCGTTCTAACAATCTTATATAGCATATGTTCCATGAGCTTTCTCAGTCCAGGGTTATCACATTTCTTATATTTGCTATTTCTGTCTTTCCCTCTACATGGGCAATTTTAAGGGCTTAGTATATCAAACAAAATAACTGCAAACAGGACATTTGGTTTTGAGTGGCACAAACATAATCCCACCTTCTCCTCATACTACCAGAATCCTGAAACTACACAGATACCCTACCACAAGTTAATGCTATACATTACTGTAAAAAGTCTCAGGAGAATTTTGGCATACCTGTCTGAAGTATTCTGCAGGTGCATTTACAGAATCAGTCTCTTTCAAAAACTTGTCCCAGTCAAAATTATCTGGAAAAAAAACATACAAAATAGGCTGGGTTTGGAGTATATAATAAGTTTTTTTCTAAATAAAGTAATTTTTAATCCATACATATAAAAAGGAGGAATATGGGAGGGTTTTGAAGGGAGTAAAGGAAAGGGGGAAATGTTATTACATTATAATCTCAAAAATTTTAAAAAAATGGAAACAATACTTTCTACAAACAAGTTCAAACTTCTCAGTTTACATTTGATTATGCACAGAAATGAAAGCAACTTCCTGATAATAATGGTCCTAATGGAAATTATAACCCATATCCTCTCAATGAATTGTGGGTTAAAGCAGAGTGATTTTGAAGGAATGGGCTACGAGTGTGAAGTAGAAGTAGAGGCCAAAGTTCAATACTTTACACTGCAAAAAAGTGTGGGCATTAGAAACAACTAGGAAAGTTTTATAGACTAGAAAATCTATGCATATGTATCAAATACACATTTGCTCAACAATTTTGTTGACACTGTATCATCCATTAATGTGAAGGTACTTTGTTTTTTATGGGGTGCTAAAGGTGTTTAGTATGTGTTCTAACAGAATTTTAACACTGCAATGTTTTACAAAAAGAAAATTCTAGCCGGGCGGTGGTGGCGCACGCCTTTAATCCCAGCACTCGGGAGGCAGAGGCAGGCGGATCTCTGTGAGTTCGAGGCCAGCCTGGGCTACCAAGTGAGTTCCAGGAAAGGCGCAAAGCTACTCAGAGAAACCCTGTCTCGAAAAACCAAAAAAAAAAAAAAAAAAAAAAAGAAAGAAAGAAAATTCTAAGAACCAGAGTAGATTTTAATGGGCTATCAAATTTCCCTCCACAATGACAAGAATATGGTGTTAAGACAGAGCAGTAAACAACTGAACAGTGCAGCCCCTGAAATAGATTATTTTAGTGCTGTACAGCTTCTATAGATTCTTCCTGCGCTCTTTCAATGTCGTCTTCATGACATAGGACAGTGCTATCAGAAAGCAGTGTCCTCTGCCTGGCTTGAACACTTTTGTTATGCTAGCCAGACTGTCAGAACAACTGACAAACTGATTAGAAATACTAAAAAATACATATTCACAAACAGAGTTTAATTTTCAGCAACAGAATTTTTTTTATATTCTTGTTAAACACTATTAAAAATTGACTTCTCTTCCCTAGGTGACTCTGCATTACCAGTTGCTGATATGCAGTGGTACTTCTTTATCCTCAGCCTCCCTTATGTATGATTTCAATTATCTTGATTCAACTGCAACCAAAATATTAAAGAGAAAATTCCAGAGATAATTCATAAGTTTTAAATTATACAGTTGTTGTAAGTAGTGTGATGAAATCTCATATAGTCACACTCTATCACACTCAAGAGACTTCTGCCATGAATGCAACCAGCCTGTTAATCACTTAGTAACAACTTTTGTCATCAGACTGCCTGCTAAGGTAACAAACTGTTCAAATATCTTATCTTGCTTTCAATTTAACAATGACCACAAAGTGCAAGAATACTGATGCTGGTAATTCAGATATGCCAGAGAGAAACCATAAAGGGCTACTCTTTCATTAAATGGAAAGGTGAAGGCTCTCAACAATGAAAGAAAAACGGTATGTTGAGTTTCCAGATATTTATGCTAATAGCTATCAATGTCTTAGTAAGTCTTATTTATAAATCAAACATTATTATATATTTGTATGTAAAGCATACATTACTATCCAGTTTCAAGCATCTACCAGAAAAGAATCTTGGAATATACTTCCCCCAAGGGAAGGACTATTACATCCTTCAAAGGATAGTACAGTTGTCTGCACATACAGATTGTCTACCAATCAATTTTCTAGAAAATACAAATAAAAAACCTGACTATAAGTATCTGCAGATTTCTCTAATATAAATATTGACACCATGGCTGACTGCAGTAGGCCAAACCAAAGCCATTAAGCACAAAGATGAGGAAAGATGTACACAACTAGCTGCTCCAAGTCAGAAAGAGCCATCCCTTGTATACCATAAAACATAAGTATTTACATATCTATGCATGTGTGGTACACATGCCATATATAAGATTATAGAATTTTTTTTTTTTTTTTTTTTTTGGTTTTTCGAGACAGGGTTTCTCTGTGTAGCTTTGCGCCTTTCCTGGAACTCACTTGGTAGTCCAGGCTGGCCTCGAACTCACAGAGATCCGCCTGGCTCTGCCTCCCGAGTGCTGGGATTAAAGGCGTGTGCCACCACCGCCCGGCTCTATAGAATTTTTAATGAAAACTCAGCCAATGATCTAAAACTACAGTTTGATCCTGCTTCCAGATGATGTAAAGTGAGTACCACCACAGTGTTGAAAATCATGAAGCAAAGTGTCAAGAACATGCACTTCAGAGGCAGAGCTGCCTGTTTTCCCTACAGTTCTACCTCTTATTATATAACCTTGAGGACATCTTTTCACCCTCTCTGCAACAGTTACCTTATTTACAGTATTTGAAATTAGTATTTATGGTACCACATGTGTTTAGAATTAAATGAAGTGACACCCATGAGCACTAAATAGTGTATTGTAAAGATTGATGTTAAAACTGTCCCTAAAGGTGTAAATACTTAGCTTTGTCAAAAGTAAAAACTGAGATCCACAAGTCCACTATTAAATTGTCAAAATATTACCATTGTCTCCTAACAATCAGGAATGCTACAATTCTAATTGAAGCTCTAATACCACATGATCTGTTAAGCATTAAAAAAGAACAAAGTAAAACATGAATTACAAACAACAAAAAGACCAAGATATAGTTAAGGTTATGATAACCCAAAAGGAAAACAATGACTAAAATCTCTTCCCATTTATTCCTCAGAGAGTTATTACTCTTCTTTGAAACAGTATCTGTGAGGTTTTAAATGAAATGAGAAAATATTTAACGTATCTGACTAACAGAAAATTTTGTTTGAGACGAAGTCTTGCTACATACATAGTCTAGGCTGACCTCAAACTCAATCTTCCTACCTGAGTCTCTCAAGTATGGGAAGTACAGATATGTTCAACAAACCCTTAGCAACACAGTTTAAATACTCTATCTTCACTTGTATCGGACATGGCTATAATCTGTTACCAATTCCTATCCAGTAGTGTTCTATTAGCGTTATTATTTTCTATCATATTGTTAGCCAATGACAATCTATAGTATATACCAAAGAGAGACTTACTTTGCCTTAACAAAATTGTTCTTGGCTTCTCATGTGATAATCACTACCATTAACACAATGAAAACACACATGGATCCAAAATTTATTAGTTTAGATTTAACACACCTAACACGTACATTAACACCACAGACAGTTGGAATTCCTAACCAGCAATCAAAAGTCAACCTGAAGTTTTTTTCTGTTCAAAAGATGGGTGCAAATACATGATGGTGTGATCTGACTACTGTACACACACACATCCATGGAGTCCTTATTCATATTAGCCTTTACTCCATTCTAATTTATACATTAGGTCTAATACATTCTGGCACATGGAATATAATTTTTATCAACCTCCTTGATTTTCTCTGTAGTGAATCAGAATTATAATGTCTTTTACTAGTCAGTGCCAGGCTTGGGTTCATATGCTATGTGAAGACAATGAGCAGAAAATATCTTAGATGAAGTCTCTCAGTTTAATAAACAGCATACATTACTTCATAGCATTTATTACAACTATAATTAGGTATTTACTATCTACCAGCCCACTTAAGATCAGAGAAAGCAGGAATCATATCTGTCCTGTTTGGTACTAGATTATTACATGAGCCATTAATATGTGTCGAGCATTATCCTAAGTACTACAGATGCATCAGCTAAAACAAAACAAAACAAAACCTTTACCTCGAACAATCCCTCACTGATTACTAAAATGAAATACCAGGGTCTATATCCTGAAAGTATATTCATGTAATTGCCTAGTTGATTAAGTAATCACATTTTAAAATAAAAAGTCTGATAATTTTGAATGAAAAATTTCTATCATTAAAAATTGGATAAATTTGCACTTAAATATACAGTTGTAATTTCATGCAACATTTATCAATTCATCTTTAAAAAAATTAAAGTTAAAATGTCACAGTAAATTCTTTGCCCTTTCAATGACTAAGATTTTACAGTATTGGAAGTTAGTATATACATACTATACCAGAAGCTACATGAGTTCATTATAACATTGAAGGAAAAAATGATGTATTAAATTACTTAAAAACCTACTGCTTTGTGCAGAAGATGTACTTGAATGAGTAGTTTTCTCTTGATTGTCATTCTTGGCATCCATTGATTCTAACCAAAAGGAAAGAAAATAACATTGGAGTAGTCTTAAAGAGCACTTCAAAAATTATAAAATTAAATTTAATTTTTAAATGGGAACCTATTTAAATTTTATGATTATCTTCATTTTCTATGTGTCCTAACAATTTCTAGTGTATTCTACACTTTATAATTTACTTGGGCATTTTCTTTACTGTATTTTTCACTACTAAAATGAGAGCTTCATAAAAGCAGGCATTTAAGTCTGTCTGTCTTGCTCAGTAATATATGCTTACAACATAGACCAGGATCTGGGATACAGAATGCTCTCAAGCATTTGTTAAATGAATGTGCCAACAATCTAAATGAACTTTTGGTGAATCCTTAAACTGCTTAAAATAATTTCCTAGAAATAAAGTGATGTTTTCAAGCGTTTAAAACATCACATGCCAGCTAGAATAGAGTACAATATACTTCAATGAAATACTCAGGTTTTTCTCTATGATAAACTAAATATTTCAACGAGTACTCAAAATCCTTGAGATGTCACCAAATCTAAAACATATCACTTCACTCAGACAAATAAGAGTATATATAAAAGAAATATAAAATATAATGCTAAAAATTATCCTAAGTTCTTAATATCATCAAATAATCAACAGTATCACTGTTTTTCAAACTGCCTTCATTATCTTAAATATGAATGCTTGAATCTCAGGACTTATCGAGTTCCCATACTGACATGTCTTTCAGGTTCTGATTAAGAAATTCTTCAAGGTATATGAATACTTTAGAGAAATATATAGCCATTTTCTGTTCAAATTACCTGAAGAAATCACACACTTAGAAAACTTACTAAATAGTTCTATGGTAAGAACGTCTACGACAAAAATCTAATGGCATGTGTTTTGTTCTAGGGAAAACAATAATCTATTTATAAATACTATACCAAGGTCAACAAACAAATAAACTAAACAAAATTAAAGGAGAGCATTCATCACTCAACATGTAATCAGAAGAAAAGTAATAAGATATACAAGACTTGAACAAGGAACAAGAGGGCAAATGTGTGAAGAATGTATTAGCAGATAAAATGCAACAAAATATCAACAGGTGTGGCATATTAGTGAGTCAATAAGCAGATTTCTACCTACAGAAAGACAGGATGAAAGGATTATTCATTCATTTTACAGTTAAAAGAACTGAATTCTATTTAGTTCTTTTTTAATTCCTATTTTCTACTATTTTCAATCTTTTTTTTTTTTGCCCAGGTGACCTGAAAAAGTGCTTTTCACATGCTAGGCAAGTACTCTTAATGCCAAAATTACATCCCTAGCCCAGGATATTTCTATTCTTACCTTGGCTTTGTAAAAAGAGTATTTTAAGACCTGTTCTGTTGCTTCTAAGACTTCTAGTTTTATTTATAAAACTAGGGTGGAAAATTCTAAGTACTTATCTCTAGTATCAAAAAACAAAAACAAAACACAAAACAAACAATAAAACACAAACCTAAAACTAAAAACATTTTATTTGGAGGCTAGAGAGACAGCTCAGCTGATAAGAGCACTTACTACTCATGCAGATGACCCAAGTTTGGTTCCTAGTACTCACTTTAGGTGGCTGACAAATGCCTGAAACTACAACTCTAGGGGATCTGATGCCTTCTTCTGTCTTCCATGGGCTACTTCACTCACATGCACATACCCACAGACATACACATACACATGAAAGTAAAAATAAAAATCATTTTTAAAAAAGACTTCATTTGAACCCCCTAAGGGACAACAGAATAAGTAAGGGCAATAAAAATGACTTCAAGAAACAAATATAAGAATTCCAAGTGTGTAGCAAAGAGTTTATTGAGATTAGGAGCCTTTTAGTCCCTCCATAACCTGATGATTATCTTATAAATAAAGAAGCTTCTAAGAATGCTGTACTCTAATCAGTTGTCAATATGTCTAAAGAGAAATCTAAGAAAGGATTTCTTTTTTCAAATATGCAAAAGAAAATAATCCTAGGAGGAAAATCCTAGAAACAGACAGTATTCGGTAGGAAAAGGGTATAACTCTGCAGGTAGTTCTTTAATATTATTTGTTAAAACATTTTAAAGGCTTTATCTAACAAGTTTAGTATATAGTAAGATACTTGTTACAAACAACTAAAAATTATCTTTAGATAAGCAAATCTCACCTTCATTCACTGTTTGTCCCATGGTATTCTCTTCTGCTTTACTTTCCTACAAAGGAAAACAATTAATGTCTTATTTTAAGTACCATAAATTTCTGAGAGGTAATAGTAGCAAAAATGAATTTCAGAGTCAGATCACTTCAATAAAATGATAAGGTAGCTGTTAGCTAGAAAAAAGTGTATGAGTAGTAATTGCTAATGGAACATGGGTAAGTATAGGGCTTCATTTTAGGGTATCAAAAATGAAAGGGTAAATCAGAGATGATGGTAGGTTGGCAGTTACTGACTTTCGATTTAAGGCCATACCAGAGCCCACGTAATGTTGGTGGGAAGTAGAAAAATCATGAATGCAATGAGGGTCCATGAATCAAATCTCCTAACAAGAATTACTTGTTAAGAGCCAAGCAAGTACTGTGGTACAGGCCTATAATCTCAGCACTCTGGAAGCTGAGGCAGGAGGATCTTACATTTAAAGTCACCCTGGATTACATAGTGATATTGTCTCAAAATTCAAATAAATTAATTTTAGGGGCACATTGCTTGTTATGAGGCCTGATAGATTTAAACCACTATTAATTAGTTTGATTTTTTTTCCTGCATGTCCTCAACATGTCCCATACTCTAAAAAACAAATATATTTATTAGACTGTTCTTCTACCAGAAGAGCTCAATCAAGGCCAAAATTGAAATATTAATAAAATACAGAATAAGCATTATAAAAAATATCAGGTGCATAGAAAATCTCAATACAGAATGCCAATGCTATATGCCTGTTGTTACGATGTGATGGTGTATAGACTGAATATCATTTGGTAATTAAGGGAATATACTTATGAAGTCACCCACAAAGACTTCTGTATCTCTAACCCAAGAGATTTATTTGCATTTAAAGCCTCAACTCCCACAACTTTGCTTCTTCTAATAGTTTTCTCTCACCAATACCAATACTTCTCTCAATACGTAGCTGTGCATCTATGCTTTCACTCAGTGGCCAATAATAGACTACACACCTAATTTCCCTTCCCCTTGATACTCACTGGCTTATACTTTCATTCACTTCTACCTGGTGTAGTAACACAGCTGTTCAAATTGTTTTGTCATTGTTGTACTTTTCTACCATAATAATACATAAGGTCAGATATAATCTGGGCTGTTTTCCTCCCAAATCACCGTCCTGTTTCAACTGGCTATGCAATTAAGAAAAAAATTAGAGCTTTCTCCTGTGGGATAATGCTCTTGTACACTCTAATGATTTGTTACTCCTATTGGTTTAGCAAAATGCTGATTGGCCAGTAGCCAAGCAGGAAGTATAGGCAGGGAGACCAGACTAGGAGAATTCTGAGAAGAGGAAAGGAAAGATGGCGTCACCAGCCAGATGCAGAGGAAATAAGATGAGAATGCTGGACTGAGAAAAGGTACCAAGCCACATGGCTAAACATGGACAAGAATTATGGGTTAATTTAAGCATTAAGAGCTAGTTAGTTATAAGCCTGAGCAATAGGCCAAACAGCTTGTAATTAATATAAGCCTCTGTGTGTTTATTTGGGATTGAATGGCTGCAGGACCGGGCAGGACAGAAACTTCTGTCTACACCTTTCTATGGGTTAACACCTTTCTATGGGTTAACACTAGATCCTCCACAATTTCAAAACTAGCAGACATATATCACTCAAACACACCCTATACACTAATCCAAAAAGATTGTTTCAATGACTCCTCATCTTATTTTGAGTACACAGAATACCCTTTTCTCCTTTTCTGCTTTTTGAAATACTACCAGTACTTTGAGACCATCAATAAATACAACCTATTTTCTGAAAGCTTTCGTGTTTCTTTATTCAATACAAGTATCTGATTCCAGATTTGATTTATTCATTTACTTAACAAATATTGATATAATTCCTATGATGTACTTGGTACAATGTGGATAGAAGATACACACTCTGAGGTAGCAGTGGAGAACGTGCCTATATTCCCAGCACTTAGGAGGCTCAAACAGGAGAATCATGAAGTTGAAGCCAGCTTTGCTAACTAGAAAGACCTATAACTGAAGGAAGGAAAGAATTGCAGGAAAGATACACAGTTTACTACATAGAAGCTGGGAAATTGGGGCTAGAGAGATGGCTCAGTGGTTACGAGCTCTGTCAGTGGACTGGAGTTCAGTTCCCAGAAAACACGTTTGTCAGGGACCAAACATGAACCATGGAAAAGTACTAGCTAGGCCAGAGAACAAGTCACAGGCCCTAAACCAGATGCCCCCAAAGATAGAGAACATTCCTCGGTCAGGTAGGTCAGGTAGCATAGCAACAGAACAATAGGTCCTGACCAGTGACCTTATCACCTAGTACAACATCCTGCAGTCTGACGACTTGCACGTCCTCCTCAACTTCACCCCTTCCCTCCTTCCTGTTCTTCCTCCTTCCTTCTGTGTCTCCCCATCCCTTTCATTCTCTCCCGCAGGTGGGTCGCCCCCGTTGACACCCTGCTGGCCGGGGCACATGTTCATGAGTTCACAGATGCTGTAACTACAGTTCCAGGGGATCTGAAGCCATCTTCTGAATGCCAAGAGCATAAGACAGACAAGAGCACAAACACAAATCATGGTAATAGACAGATCTGACACAGACCAGACCAGACCATTCCAGACCGGATCAGACTGGATCGGAAGTGCCATGTTTTAACAGTCCTGTAGCAAAAGGCCAATACACAAAGTGGGGAGTCACAGAACATGAAGAAATATTGACATGTCAAAATTCCAGAAATATCTGGAGAGTTGTTGGAATAATATACAAAGATTGGTAAGAAAGAGAGCCTACATCAACTAGTCTACCCGTCAACTTAGAAGACAGAATTCACACATAACAATGAGAATACATAAACAGAACCAATTAAAACAAATTATTAGTAGAAGATCCAAAGCTGACCAGCAATTGCTGTGCATGTAATTGAGCAACATTTGTTGGTTCAAGTAAGTAATTCACTGAAATGCTAGGATTGTTATTTTAGCAGAACTTACTATGCAAATGCTTTGTACTAAGCATACTTGGTATTCTATAACAGGTTTGTGTCCTCATGAAAGACAAAGAAATTAATGAGGAAAGCCAACAATCTTTCATTTCAATAATATTCTGTATATACACACATGTGCACTGTTCATATCCACAGTAAGACCTATGTTGCCACATGCAAACTGTTTTTGTTGACAAGGTCTCATGTAGTCATGTACTTACTATGTAGCTGTACATGACCAGCTGAGAATGACCGCCAACTTCTCACAAATGCAGGGATCACAGGGACGAACCATCATGCTCAGAACCATGCGCAAAGTGTTTATCCGCTTTCTCCATGGAAATAGACAGAAAATAGAGCCAAGAGCCATCTGCTTGTCTTGACAAAGGTCACCTGTTGGGATCAGAATGGCTCTGACCCCTCTAAGATTGCCCCCACCTCCCCTGTTTTGAGTGTGCTGAGGTCAGGCTGTTCTGTGGCTGTTTTGTTGTTTGGTATATCTCGTGGTTTGTTAGCTGTGGCTTCCTGGGGCATGCTGACCATTCTTTGACCCTGGGTGCTTGATAAACAATTTTGTTTGTTCCTCCCGAAAGGGTATATAAGATGGGGAAGAAAGAATAAAGCGAGTCCTGATGCTTGCAACTTGACTGGTGGGTGCTGTGTTCATCCCGACTTCCCTCGCCAGGTTTTGGGCCCAATTGCTGTGCAGGCACGGCGGTCACCTTTTCAGGGATGAGTCTAAAAATGATACACACAGACAGAGAGACAGATATACACACATAACCATGAAATACACACAAAATTAATTGAAGAGAAAGAAGAACATATTTCTTTTTGTTGTTTTTTGTTTTCTTTGTTTGTTTGAGGCAGGATCTCATTTTATAGCCCTGGCTGGCCTGGAACTCACTATGTAGACCAGGCTGGCCTTGAACTCACAGAGATCCACCTGCCTCTGCCTGCCAAGTGCTGGGATTAAATGTGTGCCACCATGCCCAGCTTACTTACATCTTTTAACCAACAGAAAAAGCAATATTCATTGTTAAATTGCAAACATTTCTGTACATTTAGAGCAATGAATGTCAGCTAACCAGAGATGAAAGAGGCAATGGCATCTCTAAAAAGCCCACCTCAACGTGGGCGACAGCCCAGGAAAACGACAACCCGGAGCTGTGTGTACAGTTCGCAGGCAGCTCGGCAGGTGCTGGACACATCCTCTGGGCAGCCCAGCCTTCTTCAGGCAGCTTGGCTTGTCAGTCTTCCCCCAGCAGTTGTTAACTACTTGGATAACCCTGGGGAAGGGGCCTGGGGAATCTTGCAACTTTCAGCTTTCACTGAGGTGTGAATATATATTACCTCTGGAGTCTCATAAGCCTCCGCCTTCCCTCCCTTCTGGAGGGAGTGCTTTAATTCAGAGGAAATTGCTGTACAAAGCACGGGTTTAAGTGGACTAGAAGGTTCATGGGAAGTGAGAGCTCTATGGTCAGTGGCAAATATGTGCTCAGACGAAGGGAGAGATACTAGAGCAAGGATGAGGTTGGTGAACCCAAGTAAATAGGATTTGAAAATGCAAAATTTGAGAGATAGAGCAGTCTGGTGTCTCCTATCTTTTGTCATCACAGCATGATATTGTCACATATAAAATTCATGCTTGAGAACCACATAATTGAGTGATAAAAAGAATCACAAAGTATCTTTTAAGCAAATTTATGACTTTAATGTTTGGTTTCATTCCAAGCTATTCCCCAACCATGTGGCTTATGGGCTGAAGATCTGGGCACACCTGGCAGATTTTTCTAGAGTATGTTACCCTGAGAATGGGTGCATACAACAGAAGTAAAGGCTGTTTGGTAGCTAGGGAGATAGCTACGTTGGTAAAGGGCTTGCACTGCAAGCCCGAGGACCCGAGTTTGAGGCCTGGAATCCAAGTAAACCAGCTGGGTGTGATGGCTGCCAGCTTGTCATTCCAGGCTGGTAGGAGGATCTCTGAGGCTTTCCAGCTAGCCAGCTTAGACTAATTGGTGAACTTGGATGTCCTAGTTAGGCTTTCTATTGCTGTGATGAAACACCATGACCAAAAAGCACACTGGGGAGGAAGGGTTTATTTGGCTTCCACTTCCACTTCCACATCATACTCCATCATGGAAGGAATTCAGGACAGGAACTCAAACAGGGCAGGAACCTGGAGGCAGGAGCTGATGCAGAGGCCACCGAGGAGTGCTGCTTACTGGCTTGCTCCACTTGGCTTGCTCAGCCTGCTTTCTTTTTTTTTCCTTCAGACAACAGATTTTATTTGGTAAATAAAAACTTATTTAAACATTTAATTAAGGTGGCAGCTTACAGTGTCAGAGATGTAGTCCATTATCATCATGGTGGGGAGCATGGGGGTGTGCAGGCAGACATGGTGCTGGAGAGGTAGCTGAGATTTCTACATCTTGTGCAGGGAACAGGAATTGGCTTGAGACAACTGGGTGGTATCTTGAGCATATATGAGACCTCAAAGCCTGCCTCCATAGTGATACACTTCCTCCAACAAGGCCATACCTACTCTAACAAAGCCATATCTCCTAATAGATCCACTCCCTTGGGGGGCATTTCCTTTCTCTTTTTGCATTTATTTTTTTAATTTTTTATATTTTAATTTTTTAAAATATTTTTTTAATTAAGAAATTTTCTACTCACCCTACATACCACCCACAGATCCCACCTCCTTCCTCCTCCCACCCCCCAGCCCTCCCTCCTAAGCCACCTCCCCCATCCCCACATCCTCCAAATCAAGGTCTCCCATGGGGAGTCAGAAGAGCCCAGCACACTGAGCCAAGGCAGGTCCAAACCCCTTCCCGCCACACCAATCAGTCTGCTTTCTTATAGAACCTAGGACTACCAGCTCAGGAATAGCATCACCCACAATGGGCTGGGCCCTCCCCTATAGATCACCAATTAAGAAAATGCTCTATTTACACTGCAGCCGAAGGCTGTGTCTGGGTCTGTGGCCCTACAACAGTTGGGTTCCGTGATGATATCCATGGCTTGAGTTACCACCAAAAGCCTTGTAGCTGCCTGGGGTCTGGGCTGCCACCTGAGGCCACATTGGTGTCCAAGGGCCACACCGTCTTTGCTGTCTTTGGAGGCATGCTCATCTGAGTGGCCTGCACTGACACCCAGGGCCATGGTGACATCTGGACTAGGCTGGAGCTGTGGCTGAGGGGCATGTCTGGGTCTTTGATTCGACTGCAGCCAGGTTCTGTTGTGTTGATGTCTGTGACCAGTGTTACCACTGGGGCCATAGGAGAGCTGGCCCTGCTGGCCTGGTCAGCAGGGAGCTGGTTCCACCCCTCCCTAGCCACCTCAGCAGGAGAGCTGCCCCCCTCCCAGGAGAACTGGTCCCAGTGGAGTAGGTGCAGGAGAGCTAGCCCTGACCCTCGATGGCCCCAGGAGAACTGTCCTCCTTCTTGCCAGCTGCCACTACTGGAAGGCTGGCCATACACTCAGGAGAGCTGACCCCACCCCTCATTATGTGCTCAGAAGAGCTGGCCCCAGTGGTGTGGGCATAGGAGAGCTGGCCAAGACCCTTGCCTGAGGGGGGCAGTCCCAGAGGAGGTCCAGATTGAACAACTCAGCTCCCACCCAGGCCCACATCCAGGGTTTTGACTTGGCCTACCCTAACATCTACCTCATCTATGGCCGGCTGGAGCACATGAAGGGACAGTTCTGTTCAACCATAGCCACAGGATCTCCATGGCAACAGCAGAATATCCCAGAGAAGTTTCAGTGATGGTCCAGTATTGATGATGTATCAGAAGCCAAGGCCTTGAACTAGATCAACAACTCATTGCAATGAACATTCGCAAGTAAAGCTATTTGAGCAAAAGGGTGTGCTGCGTGACACACATCAAAGGCCATCACAACAAATGAATATGTGACGGAGAGGCAGGAAAGACAGAGGGGTGAAGAGTTTTTTTTTCCGTTTTTAATTTTCTTTTGGGTTGGGGGCTACAAGGGTAGAGGGCAGACAAGGGAAGACTGGAAAATGAGTGGGATTGGGGTTCGTGATGTGAAATTCCCAAAGAATCAATAAAAAATTATGTTAATATAAAAAAGAGGAGAGAGCCGGATGGTGGTGGCGCATGCCTTTAATCCCAGCACTCGGGAGGCAGAAGCAGGCGAATCTCTGTGACTTTGAGGCCAGCCTGGGCTACAGAGTGAGATCCAGGACAGTTAGGGCTACATAGAGAAACCCTGTCTCGAAAAACAACAACAATAAAAACAAAACAACAAAAAAAAAGGAGAGCAGAGAGGGGCTGGTATTTGTTGGTACCATTAACCTATTTGGAAAGTTCAGAAGTTGCTGTTTTCCAAGTAAAAGCTTCATTTGAGGCTATGGGAAATGGTTAAAAGTTAAGTGACTGGTTAGAAATTAAGTAGGCGGAACGGAGGCCAAGAAGAAGCAGGTTTTGGTGAACTGATTCTGGAAGGGATTTGAGGGTCAAGTAAAGAGCTGGAAGCGCTTGGCCGCTACCTCTGCCTCTTGTGTGGATCTGCGCACTAGGCAGGGACCAAGTTGAGGGCTGACCTCTAGGCCGCGATCCTCAACTTTAAAGAGCCCGGGATTTGCGTCACCCTGGACATTCCTTTCCTCCAGTCCGAAGGAGGTGAGGGGGCACTTTAGCCTCTCAGGGAACCAAGGTGAGCACAGCACGCCTGGGCGGGGTGCTAAGCTCCGGCTTCTCCCGGAGAGCGAGTTTGGAGGGAGGCGGACACGGTGGGCGGGGCCAGGGTGGGGGTGGGGCCAGACCATTCCGGAAGGAAGTAGTTCCGGGTCTCCTGGACCCGCGGGGGCGGCTGGGTGTTTGCCGGAGCAGGAGGCGGGAGCTGAGCGAAGAGCTAGGCCTGAAGGGACCTGGGGCGGCTGGGGTGTTGAAGGCTTTGGCGACAGCGACGGCTATGGCGGCGACTTCACTGCGGGGTGAGCGGTCCCGGGAGCCGGCGGAGCGTGGAGGCCCCGGCCTGCAAGGGAGGGAGGGTGTGTCCTTCGCCCGGGAGAGGCGGTTCTCACGGTGGCGGGAGGGGCGGCAGGGAAGGAGCGGCGGGCAGGCTCGGCTTCTCCAGGGACCGCGTCCCTTTTCCCCCCACGCTGGGCCAGCGCCTTCCCTCTGCAGCTGTCGCCCGCGCGGCTCAGGCTCCCGGCGTGCGCTTGGCTCTCTGGCGTTTGGTGGCTGTCCCATCGGTGCCTTTCCTGAGCCGCCGCGAGTCGCGGCACCTGCCCACTACCCCAGTCTTCCCCACCACGGCATCGGGCAGGTGGAGGCTCCTTTCTCGGAGTGTCTGTCCTGGGGACCAGGGAGGGGGCGGTGCCCGGGGACTGAGCCCTTGTTCCCCAGGCGGCCTCTGATCCGTCGCCCGCGGGACCGGAGCTCCCGCTTTGTCCGCGAGAGATG
Source organism: Peromyscus californicus insignis (assembly GCF_007827085.1). Lineage (NCBI taxonomy): Eukaryota > Metazoa > Chordata > Mammalia > Rodentia > Cricetidae > Peromyscus > Peromyscus californicus. The sequence goes on along the minus strand of NW_026294391.1, from coordinate 30,991,239 downwards.
CTCTGGTCGCCGTAGCCGAATCTTCCTGGGAGAATGTCGAAGAGTACTGAAGACCGCTATGAGGAATTTAGTCACCTGTGCCACTGTCATGACTGTCCTAGAGACACTTAGCTCGCTAAATATTTTCCTTTTGGGGGGCTTTTTGAGCTACACCTTGAGTGATCGCTTTTCTGGAACAAATTACAAACTACTGGTAGAAAATAGGGCCCGTGAGGCTCCTTGGTCAGGCAACCTTTTAAGCACGTTTTTTTCTTCTGTAGCCCCTGGGATTAGCTAGGCCCTCCCCCATGCCAAGCAAGCACTCCACATAGAGCTGGGTATCTATTGAGACAGTGTCTCATTCAACACGGGCTGGTGTTTAACTCATTCTATAGGTCAGACAGGCTTCGAGCTTTCTAGCCCCCTGCCTTATCCTCCTGAGTAGTTGGTATTCTAGGCCTGCACTGCCAGGCCTGACAAGTTGTAAAAAAGTTTTTCTAGGTGTGAACAGGTCCAAAGTAACTTTAAAAGTCTTTGCTTTAGTTTCATAATGAACCTTGTTTGTTCATTTACGTTGGGGCTTTTTTTTGTTTCTGAGGGTCTTCTAGCCCAGGCTGGTCTTGAACTCACAGTGTACCAAGACTGGCCTTGAATTTCTGATTGCCCTGCCTCTGGCTTCTAAACACTGGGATTACAGTTGTATGCCAGTCATGCCTGCTTTATTTACTCAGTTTCTCATTTAGTCCACTTAAAAAAATACTTTAGTGTTCTTCAAAGTGAACAAGGGATTTGAAGTCATGACTTCTTTGAATTATAATATATCTGATTATCTTGGCCAAATCACTTAACTTTTTCTAAGGTATTTCCTCAACAGTGAACAAGGGGTTATAATGTGTTTGCCTTACCTTTCTTTTAGGGTCATATGAGACATTTATGGAAAGTACATTTCACATACCTTGTCTTATTGCAGTTTTTGCTTTCTTATAAAAATTTTAGAGCACAGAAGCATCTTGAAGCACATAAAAATTTTAAACTAAATTTCTTGGGGCTGGGCAAAATGGCTGTATAGCTGTATAATCATGAGGGCCTGAGTTCAGATCTCTAGTACTTGAATAAAAAGCCAGAGCTGCAGTAGTTACCTCTAACCCCAGTTCTCAGGAGGCACAGACAGGAGGGTCCCTGGGACTTGCTGACCATCCAGTTAAGCTGAAATGGTGAGCTTTGATTGGATGAAAGACTCCTGTCTAAACACATAATTGAGGAAGATGTCTCTTTCAGGTCTCCACATGGTTGCACACATATGAACACGTATACAAGGAAGGATATGCACACACATCACACAAAAAAGTTTTTGAAAGTTGTTTTGGGGCTAGGCATGGATTTCACTTGGTAGAGTACTTGCTTAGAATGTTTGAAGCCATGAGTTCAATTTTCAGCACTCAAAAGTTAGAGACAAAAGATTTCAGATTCAGGGGTGTGTGTGTGTTTCTTGCAGTACTGTGAATAGAGCCCAGGAGTTCCTCTATGCCAGACAATCACTCTACATAATTAGCTGTATCACTAGCCCTCAGTTTTTGATGGTTTGTGTGTGTGTGTGTGTGTGTATGTGTGTGTGTGTGTGTGTGTGTGTGTGTGTATGTGTGTGTGTGTTTGGTTGGTTTTGTTTTTTGTCAAGCAGAATGTCATTGTGGCCCAAGCTTGCCTCAGCTACTGAGTGTTTGGATTACAGGTATGTGGCACCATGTCTGGCTGAAGATCACAAGTTTGAGGGCAGCCTAGGCACTTTATTAAGATCCAGTTTCCCTAGGTGTAGTGGTGCAACCTTTAATCCCAACACTGGGGAGGCAGAGGCAGGCAGATCTCTTTGAGTTGGAGACCAGCCTGGTGTATATAGTGGGTTCCAGGCCAGAGCTATATAGTGAGACCCTGTCTTGAAAAAAACAAACAAACAAACAAAAAACCCAAAAAAGCCAAACAAACACAAACCCAGTTTAAAAAACTTCCATAATACTCTTTGGCCCCATTCCACACTCTTTCAAACTCTCCTTTGAAGTTCATTTTATTCTTCATAGTGTATAACTTGTATATTGAACATAGCTCCTTTGGTAGGGGGGCTTTTCAAGACAGGATTTCTCTGTGTAAACCAGGCTGGCCTTGAACTCACAGAGATCCACCTGCTTCTGCCTCCCAAGTGCTGGGACTAAAGGCATGCACCACCACCGTCTGGCCTTTCATTTGTTTTTTGAGACAGAGTCTCTTTTAGACCATCTTGACTTACTTTTGTAATCCTTTTGCCTCAGCCTCCTTCATGCTGGGATTATGGGATTATAGGCATATGCCACCACACCCTACTCAACTTGTCTTCCTTCCTCCATTCATGCTTTTCTTGTGACAGTGTCTCATACAGTTCAGACTGGTCTCAAACTCAATATGTAGCTGAGCATGACCTAGAATTTTTGATCTTCTGCCTCTGTTTCTTTAAGTATTGGAATTTAAGGCATGTGTGTATCTCACCTGGTTTATAGCAGTGGTTCTCAACCTTCCTAATGCTGTGACCCTTTATTACAGTTCCTCGTGTTGTAGTGACCCCCCACCCCCACCCATAACATTATTTTTGTTGCTACTTTATAACTGTAATTTTGCCACTGTTATGAATTGGGATATAAATATCTATGTTTTTTGATGGTCTTAGGGAACCCCTGTAAACTGGCCACCTGAACAACCCGAAAGGGGTTGTGACCCACAGATTGAGAACCACAGGTTTATGTGGTTCTGGGGACTGAACTTAGGGTTTCATGCTAGGCAAGGACTATACTAAGCTGCATCCCCAGCCTCCTTCCTTTGTTATTTTAAGTGTTTTTTATCTTGTAAATGAACACATATTTATTCTTTAATTTTTACTGATAAATATATTTGCTACAATGAATTTGTGTGTGTGTGTGTGTGTTTATGTCGGTGTTGCATGCATGTCATGGCCAGAGGTTTGATATCAGTTGTCTACCTTGATTGTTGTCTATCTCATTTTTTATATTTTTATTTATTATTATTAGAGTTGGAGGGTGTGCTCGTGCATGTGCTGGGACACATGTGGAGGTCAGAGGACAGTGTTGTGGAATCATTTCTCTTTATCTACCTTTACATGGGTTTGGGGGATCAGACTTATTTTGCCATGCCTGTGTGCCAAGCATCTTTATATACTGAGCCAGCTCATTGTCCTCTGTCTTATTTTTGAGACTGAGTCTTTCACTGAACCTGGAGTTCATTAATTGTGCTAGATTAGCTGACCAGCAAACGCCTCTCCAGCCCAGGGATTACAGTTGTGCGGTAGTACCAGCTTTTATGTAGGTCCTCATACAAGCATGGCAAACATTTTATTGATGGAGTGTTCTTCAGCCTCATAATTTTTAACTGATCGCTGTTTTTAGTGCATCTCATAGGATTTGATTGTTTAGTTTTTGTGTCTGTGTGCACACACACACAAATACACACCCCACTTGAGACAGAGTATTATTCCTCTGTAAACAAGACTGACTTTAGGTGCTCTGTGTAGACCAGGCTGGCCTCAAATTCATAGTTATCCTCCAGCTTCAGCCTCCAAAGTGCTAAGATTATAGGTGTGAGCCACCATGCTTGGCTTCATTGTCATTTTTTTAATTTATTTTTAAATAAACAGCTCTTTATGGCTAGAGAGATGACTCGGCAATTAAGAGCACTTGTTTCTCTTGTAAAGAACTTGGATTCAGTTCCCAGCACCCACATGATTGTTCACAACTATGGAAACTTCAGTTCCGGTTTATCTGATGACCTTTTCTGACCTTAGTGGACACCATATGCACACATGGTGCACATACATACAGGCAGACTAACACTCATACACATGAAGAAAATTTTAAAAAGACTCACCATTTTTACACTTATTTAGTGTATATTTTTGCATGTTCATGCCATGGCATGTATGTGGAAGAGAGAAAGACTTGTAAGCCCCCCTCTCCTTTTTTTCTTTTTTTCTTTTTTTTGGTTTTTTTGAGACAGGATTTCTCTGTGTAGCTTTGCGCCTTTCCTGGATCTCACACTAGCCCTGGCTGGCCTCGAACTCACAGAGATCCGCCTGCCTCTACCTCCCGAGTGCTGGGATTAAAGGCGTGCACCACCACCTCCTGGCTTCCTTTTTTTTTTTTTACATGGGTTCTGGGGATCCAACTTAAGTCTTTGTGCTAAGGTAACATGCTTTCTGTGACTGTTAGAATAATCCATGCTTGATCTCCTCACTTCTACTTTCCCCTTTCCTCTGAGTACTTACTGATCACCCTCTTATTCCTGTGGTCTCTTGTTGCAAAGGCTTTCCTGGGGAATTTTTATTCATTGCATTTGTAAATACTGAATTTGCATTTAGTGTGGAATCTTTTTGCATAATTTACCCATTTTAAGTGTACAGTTCAGTATTTTTAGTATTTTCATACAGTTGTATAAACATTACCATAAGTTTAATTCCAGAATAGTTCTTCACCCAAAAAGCTCTTGTTGGGTGTGGTGGTAGATGCCTGGAATCCCAGAACTTAGGAGATATAAGGAGGGAGTACTAGGCATTCAGTGTCATCATTCTCACCTACACAGCAGGTGTGAGGCCAGCCTTCCTGACAGGAAATCCTGTTTCAAAAAAACCTAAAAAAAAAGAAGAAAAGAAAAGAAAAAAGAAAAACAACTAAACCATTAGCCATCATTCCATTTCTTTGGATTTGCTTATTCTAGATATTTTACATTTAATGAAATTATACAATATGAGGTCTTTTGTGAATGACTTCTTACATTTAACATACTGCTTTGAGGTTCATATATGTTGTAGCATGTATCAATATTTACTCCATATCTTATAGTTAGGTATTCTACTGTATATGTATGACATATTTTGTCCATTCATGTACATGTGAGTTGTTTCTACCTTTTGGCTATTATGAATGCTCCTATGAACATTGTTGTAAAAAGATTTTGTATGGACATGTTTCCAATTATTGTGGTTATATATACCTGGAATGGAATAATAGTTGGACCATATGGTAACACTATGTTTGACTTTATGAGTAACTGCTAGACTTTTCTAAAGTGGCTGACTATACCATTTACATTCCCACCAGCAGTAAGGATTGTATTAACACTACATCCTTTAAACACGTGTTATCATCTAATGTTGTAATGTTCTCCCTCTTCATTTTACATTTTTTTATTTTTACTTTCTTGGTGGTATTTTTTTTAGGATTTAATAACAAGACTTTGAATTACTTGGTCACTTTTCCTGTGATCATATCCATGTGTAAATGGTGACAGTGCAGTACAGTTAGTTGTTCAAAACAAACAAATATAAAAATAACAGCTCTATTTATGCTTTTTTTTTTTGAGACAGAGTTTCTCTGTGTAGCTTTGTGCCTGTCCTGGAACTCACTTTGTAGGCCAGGCTGGCCTCGACCTCACAGAGATCTGCCTGCCTCTGACTCCCAAATGCTGGGATTAAAGGTGTACGCCACCACTGCCCATCTCTATTTATGCTGTTAATCCCAGCACTTGGGAGGCAGAGGCAGGTGGATTTCTGTGAGTTTTAGGACAGCCTGGTCTACAAAGTGAGTTATAGGACTACACAGAGAAACGTCTCAAAAAACAAAACAAAACTCCAAAACAACAACAAAAAAGCTAGCTCTATATACTTCACAGATCAGTTAATTAATTTTGCTTTTCCAGCTATCCACGAAACAGCTTTTAGATTAGAATTGGAAAATACTTTCAACATGCAGTAATGAAAATAGCCAATAGTTTGCAGAAAATATACTTAAAGTTTCATACTCCAACATTATATAAGCCTGTTAATAATAAGACCTTAGAACTCAGGACAGAAGTCTGGCTTGGGGTCTTCCTTTAGTAGGGAAGCAGGCTCAGAGCTAAGGCCTCTTACTGCTGTCCAAACTGGTCTGTGCAGTTTCAGGCTGCTTGCTCAAGGCTAGACTCCTAGGGGGTGCGCAGAGGTGGGGACAAACCCTTGATAGTGTGCAGGAACCTTTTGAATGCCCAGGGGGAAGGTCCCCAGCTCAGCCTGGGCCTTGATGGCTTGCTCCTCTATTCTGGCCATGCTGTTGCCAGAGATATCTTCGTGAATGCCTCAAGCTTGTGGATCTTGCCGTGGACATACATCATCTCAGCAATTTCTCGTAAATGTACCGCACTCCCTCACTGACCACGTGGGACAAGTCTCCATGAATTGTGTCCAGCATGCTGGTGAACTCATCCAACCAGGCAAGCACAGGTCCTTCATACTGACATTCAGGGCCTCCACCTTGGGACTTGGGCCTCAGTCTGGCAGGCAAGCAGGCCCATGGTATTGCAGTACCAGCACATTGCAACCCTGTTTGTCCTTGGGCGGGGTCTCCCACAGTCCAATGCACCTGACATGCTGCTGTGGCTCTGTGACATATGGCCACGTCCCCAGCTCCACATGGTACCCAGCAGCCTGGCTACTAGCCTGGTAGTGGGCCCCCTGCCCTCTGGTTGATCCTCCATGGCCTGCTTCAGCAGCTTGGCTTTCCTTGGTAGATTTCTTCACAGCATAAATTTCCAAGTTTGATGAATCCTAATTAATTTTCTTCTTTTGTTGCTTGTATTTTTAGTGCCATATCTTAGAAATTATTGTCCTGTTCAAGGTCACAAAGATTATACTTGTTTACTTTTAAGTTTTGTGTATTTAGTTCTTAAATCCATTTTGTTTGTGTGTGCATATGTCTGTGTACATGACATTTGGGTTGTATATTGTATATTGGCTGATACAAATTCCATAGTTCACATTTTTCTTTCATTGAGGCTTTTAAAAACTAGCTTTATTTTCTTTGTATTTAAGCTTTGAAAATGCTGATGGTGGTCCTTTTCCCCTCTACTGTGCTAGGGGGAAACCAAAAGCCACAGATTTATAAGTTATTAGTTCTTCTGTGCTTGAAAATTTTCATGTCTTTATCTTTAAATCAAATAGTATTTAGTAGACTATATTTCGGAGATGAATGTTGTATATCTACCTTAGATATCTTGATGAACCCTATTTCAGCTATTTCTCTATTACTCGAAGGAGGTTTTCTTTTTCCCCCTGTAAGATTGGAGGTTAAACCCAGGGTATTGAACATGCTAGGTGAGTGGTCCACTGCTGAACTATGTCATCTGCTTAGTTTTCTCAAATTGGGATTTTAAATATTAGTCTAGTTCTGTGTCGGAGTTGTCTTTTTTTCTGTTTTTATTTGAAATTATGAGATGGCCTTGCTGTGTAGTCCTGACTGGTCTCAAACTTGGAGCAGTCCTCCTACCTCTGCCTCCTGAGTGCTGGAATTACACACATGCCTGGCTCTGTTCTTTTTCAGGAACTATAATCACACAATAGTTCCTTTTCTTGGATTTCTGTAGCTTTCTGCCTAACTTGGTCTCCCTCTTCCTCTCCTCCCAGTGCCATTCTTATTTTTTCCATTGTTTTACTTCAATGTCTTCTTTTGATGTACTTGATTACTACATTTTCACTTGTGTTTATTCTCCCTTGAGTAGCTTGTAAGTTCTACTTTTGAAAAACTAAACTTTTAGTCCCTCCCTCCATATACCTCAGTTCAGTTAGCTTTTTCATTTCTTATATTTCTGTTTTGTTTTTATCTGATGTTGGTTTGTTTCTTTTAGTTTAGTTCAAGATGGGGATTCTCACATAGGTATATGTCACTCTGATTTTTTAATTTAAGGTGATTTTAAAAATAGTCTCATGTTTTTAATACACAACATTTAATTCTCTTTTGAGTATAGATTTGTAGTTTTCTTCTGCTTCATGTTTTTTGGAGAGGAATTTTCCTCAGGTGAGAAATTTTCTTTTACTGTTTGTCAACAAATAGATGCTGTCCAGTGTTAATTTTGAAAATAAAACTCATAACTACAAAGTAATATTTCAATTTTATTTCCTGAGTTCTTAATAGGGTTGAGTATCTTTTCGTTTGTTTGTTGGACATTGCAATTCCTATTCACTGAAAAATAATACCATTTAGTGAGGTAGAGCAGGATTTATGAGGAACTGATAGGGGGGTGTGGTTTAGGAATTTGCTATACTTTATAATACCCCATAGGTTACTGCTTATACAAAGTTAGAGTCTAGAGAATAGTCGAAGGCTGGAGATGGAAATTTTGAAATTGGTAGTTTATAGGGAGTATATAAAACCATGAACCTGAATGCTGGGGAGAGTATAGACTATGAGAAGTTCAAGGATTGAAGTCACTGTAAGAAAACTGAGCTCATTGTAAAGGATCAGTTAAGAGGGGGAAATGAAGTCAAGTGAAGGAGGAATAGAAGGAGAATTTACTGTACATTTGCCGGTTAGTTTCATTAGTGATTTTGGCTAGAATAGTTGGGTGCAGTGGCTGGAGGTGGGGGTGGAAAACTAGCTTGATAATGGGATTAGCAAGATTGGGAGGAGAAAAACCAGCGATAATGACTATGGCATATGACAGCTTTTTTCCTGCTTTAAATATATATGTATATTATAATTATATCATTTCTCCTTTCCCTTTCCTCCCCCTAACTCCTCCTATGCACCCTCCTTGCTCTCTCAAATTCATGGCCTCTTTTTCTTTAATTGCGGTTACATATATACATGTATATTCCTAAATACATGAATATAATTTGCTTAGCTTTTTGAAGAATTTGGTTGTCATGGAGAGATAGGCTAGCCCAGGGCCATATGGTTCCAGAGGGATGGGAACATTATGCAGGGTTATGGGAAGGAACTGATGGAGGAGAGGGATTTTAAAGGAGAAAGGGAGTTGCTGCAGTCTGGTCCTTCAGCTGAATAAGGATGTGTTCTGCTAAGGTGGCCTCTTTGAGCATTAGTGTTCTCTTCAGCATCCTCCTGGGAGTGAATGACCCTGCCACCTGGGTGTCTGTGTTCAGGGGTAGACAGATGATTCACTGCTTTGAGTCCTTTACACTTTACTCTGAAGCAACACTATAATTAGGATTATCATCTGTTTCTGACATCTCAATCACAACCATATTGGTTTTTGCCTGTTATTTTGAGTTCTTTAAAGCTTTTGTCCATTTAATTAACATTGCTGTTAAAGGAAGGAAATTTAAATAGGATGAACAAACATTTTCTGTAAAAGGCCAGGTAGTAAATCTTTTATACTTTATTTGCTACATCTCTCTTGCTGCTGCTTCTTTCAACAATATTTCCTCCTTTTTGTGGTCCTTTTAACACCAGGGGCAGGATCTAGCAATCTCTGTTAACCATCATTCCAGGTAATTGCATTGTACACCAAAATTTGAGACTCTCCACTCCAAGGTATATATTTGTGTGGGATTGCTCAGTGTTTGGGTATGGGTATGTTCAATATTTTGGGGGTATTTCCAAGCTACTTATACTCGTGTATGTTCTTGCAGTACATGAGTGTTCCTCTTGGGCCATACATTTGCCCATATGTATGTATGTATGTATGTATGTATGTATGTATGTATGTGAGGGTTCCTTCTGTGCCATACATTTGCCTACTCTCCAAAATAAGGACTTCACATTTTTTTTTATTTAATGGGTGTGAAATGGCTGGTTTTTTTATTTGCATTTTCCAATTACTAATTCATCTCATACGTTCATAGGTTATTTGAATTTTGGTTTTGGGATACACTGTTTAGAGACTTTGCCTATTTAAATTACTACTACTATGTAAATAAATAAAACATATTGAAATAATCACTGAGCAAATCCAGAATCCCTAAGGAGAAAGAAATTCAGAATTTAAAAAAGGAAAGAAATTCAAAAAAGAGCCCTGGGACAGTGGGAGTGGGGTAGGGGTATATGATGGTCAAACAATTTAGGAAAGCACAGCAAACTGAGGCAAGGGCATTGATATAGGGGTCCAGCATGATCTGTTTAGGAAAAACAAGGAGTTTGATTTGGACTCTTAGGGTTAAGTAGAGGAAAACAGACACTTAAAGTTAAAAAAAGTGTGTTTTATATATATATATATATATATATATATATATATATATATATATATCATCATCATCATCATTATTTTGGTTTTTTCAGGACAGAGTTTCTCTCTCTGTAGCCCTGGCTGTCCTTGAACTCACAGAGAGCCACCTGTCTCTGCCTCCCAAGTGCTGGGTTTAAAGGTGTGCGCCACCACGCTTGGTTTAATTTAATCTTTTACTAATAGTGAAGCATTAGGATTAATTTGGCTGGGTTTTATTTTGCTTTCCTTCCTTGTTATAAATATATGTTCTTGTTTTTTTCCCACTTAAATTATTTACTTTTTAAGACTTTGTTTTGTTTTGAGACAGGGTTTCTCTGTGTAGTTCTGGCTGTCCTGGAACTCACTTTGTAGACCAGGCTGGTCTTGAACTCACGAGATTCCTCCCCCCTTTCTCTTCCTCCTGAGTGCTGGAATTGAAGGCATGAGCCACCATTGCCAAGCAAGACTTTTTTTTTTTTTGGTTTCTCGAGACAGGTTTTCCCTGTAGCTTTAGAGCCTGTCCTGGAACTCACTTTGTAGACCAGGCTGGCCTCGAACTCACAGCCTCCCGAGTGCCTAGATTAAAGGCATGCGCCACCATGCCTGGCTCACAAGACTTACTTTATGTGTATGTGTGTCTACATAGATGGTTGTGTACCACTTTGTGTTGGATTCCAGAAGGGGGCGTCTGTTCCCCTGGAACTGGAATTATAGTAGGGGATCCAACCAGGTTCTTTTGCAAAAGCAGCCAGTGTTCTTATCTGCTTCATCTTGCCCTCCCTGCCTTAAAATTACTTTCTTGCTGGGCTACAGCAGAAGCAGACAGGCGGATTCTGGGACCCAGGAGCCAGCCTCGTTCAATCCCTAGGTTCCAAAAAGAAACAAGGTAGCAAAAAGAAGCAGGAAAGAAATCGCGCAAGCACAACTGAAGGTTGGAGGAGAAAGCGGCTCTGTCAGGCAGGAGAGACAAACGGCTGAAATTTCTGGTGTTCAGGAGCCTTTATTTTTTTGTCCTCTTTGTGGAGCTGAAAAGTCAAATCTCCAGAAAGAAGGGTAAGGCTTAATTTTGATTTCTTTTCTTTTCCCCTGCTTTCTTCCCTCTTACACATTTCCCTTCTGTAATTTTTTCCCTCCCAATTCAGGGTATTTTTCCTCGAGTGGCCACTGGGACGTGGTCTCAGCACCTGGGTGGTGGTGAGTGATGGTAGTGGTAATAGCGGCTGGCTGCGGTAATGGCTGCAGCCGACATTTTGTAGAGGTTTGGGCCTGCGCAGTGCTTTTCACGGCATTTGTAGGTGAGTCCAAATGAATACTTAACAGAAGCGGTGCCACCCGTTATACCCTTCTTTTCCTCTCCTGCACCAGAGGTGGTTTTGGAAATTTAAGGTTTCTCACTGCAGGAAAATCACCCCCCTCTATCCCCCACAGTGCGAAGGCCAGCCGCTGGGATCCCAGAATTAAAATTTGCTCGTATTTAAGCTAGCTTAGTACTAGTCCAAGACAGTGCTTGGTTGGGCAGAGGAAAGGATAGATAGCCAGTTCTATTTTTTTTCTTTCTTTCTTTCTTTTTTTTTTTTTTTTTTTGGAGGGGAATGGGTTTCGAGACAAGGTTTCTCTAGCTCTGGCTTGCCCTGAAACTCACTATGTAGACCAGGCTGGCCTCCAACTCACAGAGATCTGCTTCCCTCTGCCTTCCGAGTGCGGGAATTATGGTGTATGCCACAATCTCCTGGTTCAGTTCTATATTTTTAATTTAATTTTGATTATTTGAGGCTAGTTTTGTAGCTGTGGCTAGGCTTGACTGCAGTATTTAGAAGCTGGCCTCCAACTCACAGAGATCAGCCTGCCTCCGCCTTCAGAGTGCTGATATTAAAGGTATGTGCCACCACGGCAGGCTTGTGGGTTTTTGTTTTTTGTTTTGGTTTGGTTTTTATTCTTTTTTGGTTTTTTAAGACAGGGTTTCTCTGTGTAACAACCATGGCTGTCCTGGAACTAGCTCTGTAGACCATGCTGGCCTTGAAATCACAGAGTGCTGGGATTAAAGGCATGTGCCACCACTGCCTGGCCAGGCTCATTTTTTATTTGTACTTTTTCATTTGATTTTGAGACCAGCTAGCCCTGACTGCCCTGGAACTCCTTTGTAAACCAGGCTCGCCTTGAACTCCAGGAGAAACGCCTGCCTGCTCCAGCACTCGAAGTGTTTTGATTAGACTTCTGCTGCTGTGCCTGGCCACAATTACGTGTTAGAATTACTGATGTTCAACAAGATCAGATGAATCCAAGGACTGGGGAGATTCTTTACATAATACAATGCCAACTTTCATTTTTCCCCCTTTCCCCTTCTACAAATACAGAGCACCCTACTATTTAATAATCACTAAGACACTAGGAAAACACAGCAGATTAGAATAGACAAGGATCCATTCTACTTTCTAAAGCACTGTCTATGACAGTGGTTCTCAACATTTGGGTCGTGACCCATTTGTTGGGGTTGTGCATCAGATATCCTGGGTATCAGATATTTACATTACAATTAATAACTAGCAAAATTAAAGTTATGTAGTAGCAATGAAATAATGTTACGGTTGGGGTCACCACAGCACGAACTGTTTTTGTTGTTGTTGGGTTTTTTTTTTGGTTTTTCGAGACATGGTTTCTCTGTGTAGCTTTGCGCCATTCCTGGAACTCGCTTTGGAGTTGGCCTCGAACTCACAGAGATCCGCCTGCCTGGTGCCGCCTCCCGAGTGCTGGGATTAAAGGCGTGCGCCACCACTGCCTGGCTGAGGAACTGTTTTAAAGGGTCACAGCATTAGGAAGGCTGAGAACCACTGCTCTATGAAATAGCAGAGAAGACAGAAAATAAATGTCAGAAAAGAATGAAATAATTTACTTAATGACAAGATATAGAATAAAATGAAAAGAGGTAAAATGATGCCTGAGGTTAACCTCTGGCCTTCACATATGTCCACATGTGCACATAGATAGTATTCTTTAAACCAGATCTTGAAAAGATTACCAAGACCAGATTAATATAATAAAACATTGCTGGTTTTTATAGCTGAGTCCTATTTTTGTACTGCTGCCTTAAGAATTTTAACTTAAAACATTTTAAGTTTGTTTTGTTTTTGTTTTTCCAGACAGGTTTCTCTGTGTAGCCTTGGCTGTCCTGGAACTTGCTCTGTAGAGGAGGCTGGCCTCAAACTCAGAGATCCGAGTGCCTCTGCCTCCTGAGTGCTCGGTTTAGAGGGGTGTGCCACCACCTCCAAGCTATTATTTATATTTATGTGTATGGGTATTTTGCCTGTGTGTGTGTGTCTCTGTGTACCACTTGTGTGCAGTGCTGGATGAAGGCAGAAGAGGGTGTCTGATCCGCTAGAGTTGCGAACATCCATGTGGGTGTTGGGAATTGAACCCAGCTCCTTAGGAAGAGCAGACAGTGCTCTTAACCACTAAGCTATCTCTCCAGCTCCCTGACTTTGAGAACTTTAACAACCTTGAATTATACACATACCTTCTTTAAATTTTATCCTGAAGAAAACTTTTCCTTTTTCTCTGTTACGTTTATTTAATTGGATAGTACTTTAATCATATCAGAAATCTTTGTCGGCTGTTATATCCCTTTGCAAAATCCTAGATCTCTGAGCTTAAACATGGAGCTTTATTCCATCAATAATATGGTTTTCCTGCTGTACATTCTGAAGTTCTCATGAAGAAAATTGAACCCAACCTATACCTCTGTGAAAGTCCATTTCTGTCAAAAAGTATAGTGCACTTTAATGTATAGCCAAACTGAGCAAAGTGTTCTATCAGCTCATTTGATGCCATGGTTCAAGGACTTTTTCTGATCAAAGCAAGAGGCCAACCGCCCTTCACATGCAGTGCTGTGGTTCTTTTCACCACCAAGTCATAGGTCTGGAGACTGAAAGACTCTGATCTAGGGTCACCACCCTAGAAAGCCTTTCCCAACTAATTTGGACCTTTTGTGATATTCTGAAGTGTTTTGATTTTGTTTTTCCTTTTCTGTTTTGGGAAAAAACAAACTAGTCCTTTTTTTCAACCTAGGACAAAATCTTGTTTACCATATAAAATCTTTTCTTTTTTTTCCAAGACAGGGTCTCACTGCGTAGCTCTGGTTGTCCTGGAACTCACTATGTAGACCAGACTGGCCTTGAACTCTGCCTCTACCTCTGAGAGCAGAGAATAAAGGTGTGCACCACTATGCCCTGCTACAAAATCTTTTACCCAAAAATATTCTTTATTTTTTGTGTGTATCTATGTGTGCATGTGTAGGCCAGAGGACAGCCTGAGTGTCTCTCCTCAGGCACCATCCATTGGGTATATGTGTGTATTGTATACATGTGTTGGGGGGCTTTTGAGTGGAGGCCAGAGGTTTTTATTGGATGGTTTTCTCAGTCGCTTTACCTTATTTTTTTGTGACAGAATCTCTCATTGAACTTGGAGGTTGTCATTTCAGCTACACTGGTTAGCAGGCCCCTGAGATCTTTCTGTCTCTGGTCCCCAGTGCTGAGATTACAGACTTACACAGCCATGCCTGGATTTTACACAGGTACTGGGGATTTGAACCACAAGTATGCCTGACTGCTCAGCAAGCAATTTTTAGCTATTCCTCCCCAGCCTCATTTGTTTTTTAGGTAGTTTCTCATTGGCCTGGACTGTGCCAAGTAGTTTAGCAACCTCGCTATCTCTACTTCCTTGGCACTAGATTTCAAGTGCATACCATGGAGCTAGCTTCCCAACCCCTTTCTATGTTTTTTTTATTTGCTTTCCTGAAAATACATACTCATACCTTTGTTCAGATCTCTGTTCCTGTCTCTTGGCTGTAACTGGGATGAGGGCCCTGTAGAGCTTTTGTTATCTTCTGTACTTTTTGTGATCTCTGATGAGAGAACCAAGACTAGAGTATATTCCCCCAAATTAGGCATCCTGTTAATTCTGTACCCCTTTATAATTTCTAGATAAGGGTTCTAAGGAATATAGTTGAATGTGAAGGTGCCTACCTTAGGGCAGTTTGAAAGCCATGCTTTGAGAAAGCCTTTTATGCCCTACACTATAGAGTTTGAACTAAGCTGCAAAGGTTTCCCTCTTGATGTAGTTGGTAATCACAAAAAGATACTAGGTGTCTGACTAAACATGAAGAAGAGGAAGAAAATCCAACTGGATGCCTAGGCCCAGTCCAGGAATGGCTTAAAGATAATCCCCTAGCAATTCCACCTGCCCATATAAAAATCATAAAATTCTACAAGAAGCATCAGCAAAAGTGGCTGAGAGCCTGACAATTCTTAAGTCTTTATCACCAGTCAAAGAAGTGAATTAATGCTGGGCAGTGGTGGAGACCAAACAAGGGGTTAAGGTTATAGATAATGGCAGAGATGGGAGGCAAGAAGAGTGCAGACTATAAGTGAAAGGTTGTAAGGCAGTATCTGGGGGAGAAACTATGTGTTTTGGATATGAAGATCTACTAAATAAGCCTATAGTAAAGTGCTTGCTTATTAAGACTTGAGTTCAGATCCTTAGTCTCTATGTAAAAGTCAGGCATAGTGGTACATATTGGGAAACCCAGAAATGGGAAGGGAAGGGAACCAAGACTGGGATTCTAGCAGCTTGATGGCTAGTTAGTCTAGCTAAAAAGGTATGCACCAGGGCAATAAGAAACCTTACTGCAGAAAGAGAGAGAGAAAAACACCTGAAGTGAGGAAGTCAGCCCCTGGTACACACACTCCTAAAAAAAATCATTGTGAGTGTACCTTCTCATCCATACACACAAAAATGAAGTTGATTTTTAAATCTTGCTAACAAACAAGATTAAATACCCTTAGTGTTAATCCACAATCAGTTCACCTCACCAGGGTCTTCTTTATTGAGGCTGGCGGAGGTGGGTGGGTCGGGGGTAAAATGCCTCAGGACATGGTGTAGGGTGAGGGGATTTGGGTTAGTGTCTTAAGGTGATGTCCTTCTAGGAAAGCTCTTTCAATCAAGAATGGATTTGTACCCAAGTCATACATTAAATACTGTGTAGGTGGACTTCTTTCCCACCTGCCAGTTCCCAAATAACTGACAAGGAGACTTAATATAAATTATAAATGCTCAGCCGATAGCTCAGGCTTATTACTAACTATCTCTTCCAATTTAAATTAACCCATTTCTATTAATCTATGTATTGCCACATGGTTTGTGGCTTTACTTGTCCTCTAGCATGTCTTGTTCCTCTAGCATCTCCTTGTGATCTCTCTGTGTCTGCCTGGTGACTCCTCTGCCTCTTCCCTTCTTCTTCCCAGTGTCCTTAGTCTGGGTTTCCCGCCTAACCTAATCCTGTCTAGCTATTGGCCTGTCAGCTTCTTTATTAAACCAACCACAGCATAATTTACAGTGTACAGAAGGATTATTCCACAGCAATACTGGTTGGGTCCCTGACCAGAAAACAAAAGAGTTAAAAGTCCTACAAACCAGAAAAGGTGAGCAGATAAGTAGTGGTAGCAGTAGAGAGTGGAAACCTTAGTACCTCCACTACTCAGATGAAGTTGCCTTGAAACTATTGCAGAAAAGGAATTGCAGGACAAGTCAGAATAGATAATACATGCTTTAGATTTAAAGCATAAAATGTTAACATGACAAGGTTTTCACAGGTGCTAAATGTTACCAGGACAGAGTAGCTTTTTTTCCCTGTTTTTTTGTTCTGTTTTGTGAGTATGCTGTTTTATTTTTTAGCATTGGTATGAAGCAAAACTAGAGGTTTGTACATATCTCAAAAGGAAGTGGCCTAAAATTACAGACAAAAACGAGTCTAAAAATTGACAAACACACTGAATGTGTTTAATCCCACTATTTAGGGGGCAGAGGCAAGTTAATCTCTGTAAGTTTGAGGACAGCATGGTCTACATAGTAAGTTCTAGGACAGCTAGGGCTGTGTTGTGAGACCACATCTCTAGAAATAAGAATGGAAGGAAACCAAAAACGGGAAAAATCTATCTGAGTATGAGCCTGGGAGCAAGCCAGAGCCGTATGATGGTCTCTGCTTCTGTTCCTGCTTCCAGGTTCCTGCTTTAGCTCCAGCTCTGGTTTCCCTCAGTGGACTGAAACCTATAAGAATAAATAAACTCTTTCCTCTCCCAAGTTGCTTTTGATCACTGGTGTGTGAGTGTGTGTGTGTGTGTGTGTGTGTGTGTGTGTGTGTGTGTGTGTGTGTGTGTTCGAGACAGGGTTTCTCTTTGTAACAGCCTAATAGCCTTGGCTGTCCTGGAACTAACTGTAGACCAGGCTGGTCCTCAACTCACAGAGATCTGCCTGCCTCTGCTTCCCCCAAGTGCTGGCATTAAAAGCATGCACCACCACACCTAGTTTTAGCAAACTGGAACTTTATTTTTTTGTGTGTGACAGAGTCTCATGCACACCGCAGACTGGCCTTAAATTTGGTATGTAGTGTAGGGTGCTCTTGAACTGATCTGCTTATCTCTGCCTCTACCTCCTGTCATTTTTTTAAATTATAAAAACTTTTTTTAAATTACACTCATATTAATTACATTCACGATATTAATTACATTTGTGGTATTCATTGATTACATTCGTAGTAGTCATTCAATAACTATATTTATGATATTCATTAATTGCATTAATTGTATTGATTTATTACATTCATGATATTATGTCCTTATACTACTGTCCATTTGTGGGACTTTTCCATCACACAAAACAGAGATTCTGTACTTAAGAAATCATTGCTCTATATTCCTTTCTTCTCCATCTTGAGATAACATCTAATCTTTCTGTCTCTATGAATTTATATATTCTATATATTTGTCCTTTTTTTTGAATGTGAAAACATTTTATGTACAACTGCAGGAGAAATAATACACAGATAGCTTGAACATAAAAACAGGTTATAATTCAAAAGTCCAGGGTTATTTTAAACAGTAAAATATTTTCTCTGTAGAAAATAGTAAAAATGATAACATTTCCCAATAATCCCTTTTAAGCCAAATTATAGCTGAATTATACATATAAATATTGATTAGATTCTGGGATACAGAAGAAACCTATCTTCATCTGTTCAGCGAGCTGTGTTTTACTTAAGTTGTAAAGTAAGTCTTCCCCTTCACTGTTTGTAAATTATAAAAACGTTTTAACAATACATTTAACCCAACATACCAAAAATAATCATTTTAACATATGCTCAGTATTAAAATACATTAATGAAGTGTTTTATTCTTTTATTTTGCCAAGTCTTTGAAAGCTGATGTGTATCTTTTACTTTTTTTTTTGAAGCAGGGTCTTGCTATGTAACCCAAGCTGTCCTCAAATTTGGTATGTAGCCCAGGCTGCTTCAAATTCATGATCCTCTTGTCTTAGCTTCCTATGTCTGGGATTATGTTACCATGCCCAGCTATGTTTTTATATTTTAAGGGGTTGTTTGGTTTTGGTTTTAGTTTTTTTTTTTTGTTTGGAGCTGAGGCTCGAACCCAGGGCCTTGTGCTTGCTAGGCAAGCGCTCTACCACTGAGCTAAATCCCCAACCCCTGGTTTTAGTTTTTTGAGATAGAATTTCTCTGTGTAGCCCTGGCTGTCTGGAACTCACTCTGTAGACCAGGCAGGCTGGCCTGAAATTTACAGAGATCCACGTGCCTCTGCCTGCTGAGTACTGGTATTAAAAGCATGCACCACCACTGCCTGGCTTAAGGGGTTGTTTTAATAAGACAGAATTAATAGACTTGATTCAGACCTTATGCTGTACAAAGTCTACAATAGTTTCAATGTAGTCCTTTATAGAAAACATTTGCTGATCCTTGATTGAATTCATTTTATCTTGACAGTATTTTACTAAGGTGGGTGCTCTTATCCCTGTTTTGCAGATCGGGAAATAAATGCATGGAAGAATTAAGCAGCTTTCTCTTTGCATTCACCAGAGCATACTGCAGACTTTTTTTTTTTTTACAACAAATTTGCTAATGCTTTTATTTCTTTGCAGTGTAAAAAGTTGATCCAGTGGCTCACATGCTAAAGATGGCGCGGTCAAGATCCAGATCCCCCAGGTGGAAAAAAAGGTGAGGAGTTGCATGTTTTACACAGTTAACTTGGATTTGGAAATCACCATTTCTGCTCAAGCTTCGATTTTAATAAGCTCACTGGACCTGTCTGTTCACAGTAGCCAATTGATCAGTATTTCTTGATTCAGGGAGCTGATAAATTTATTTAATTGGGGCTGGCAGCTAGAATTAATCTATAATAAAAAGGAATGTAGTGACCACAACCAGAATGAGAAATGACTTTGAGAAGGTTACATTTTTTAAGCTAACAAGGTTTTCAACTCTTCAGTGTAGGTTTCATTTAATTTTTCATAATATGTTTGAAGAAATTTAGTCAGAAAATAAGGTGTTTCCTATCTTCTTGGCAGAATAGTGGTTTTGAATAGCTCAATTATAGTTCACCTCATTTTTTTCTGATAGGTAGTATCAGTACTATAGTACACATGATTAGATTGGAATAGTTCAACCAGTTTACTTACTATACATCACCTACAGCCAAGTTCTGGGACTACAAATGCAAAAGTATGCCAACTTCTGTGGTCTTAGCAAGCACACAGATTGGCTGGGGAGAGTAACACAATAGGCAATTCTGATAGAGTGGGGAAAGTGCTGAGCTTCTGACTTGGGCAAAGCATTCTGCATTTGTAGGGACAGAATAATTCTGCTTTGCAGCCGGTAAGTTTTCGGACTGATGAAAAGGACCATTATTACGCACATTAAAGATGAACCATGATTTTTATGTTAATATAGCTTGGCCATTGTGCTTGCTCCAATAATAACGGTGAATCACAGTCATTATATTTATATAATTGATTTTCATTTTATAAATGTCACAAAATCATGTTGTATTTGGGAGAAATTTCAAAAAGAAAAGAGAATGTAAAGAGAGAAATGACTGTAACATGGAAGATAGCACAGAGGTCATTTTATTTTATTCTTCTTTTAGTGAGGCTCTGGTAATGGGCACAGGGACTCTGCCAAGCTTAGTGCCTGAATTTCTAATTCCTTCTTCAGGTTGTTTTTTAAGAACTATAAAGGGTTTGACATTTTGGTCATATTGCAAGCCAACATACTAGTTTGCTACAAGACCACTCCCATGTCAGAGACAGTCTCTCTACCTTCTAAGATCCCCTGAAGGCTTCAGAGTGGCTGGCTAGGTAGATGATGCAAAACAGTCACAGGTTCTGGGGTTATGACACAACTGAGGAACTTGAGTCACTTGTAGTAAATATTATCTTATTATCATGGGCAGCAAACAAATAAGCCCTCTATCCATAAGGGAGACCTTATCTCTATTTGCAAGGCTGTTTCTTGGGGAACCAAAGTTGTCAGTGCCTCTACTCTTACGGCATGCAAAACTCTAGACACTGGACAATTGTCTCCTAATAGACTTTTCGGGTCTCTTTTGCCCCTCTAGGAGAATTAGAAATGCTAACCATTATAACAACTTTTTCTAGAAGTGAGTACTATACAGTAAGATATAAAATATGATCTCAGAATAGATTTAAATGTGAATTAAGGGCTAAAGTTAAATCTTGAGTGTGTCATCCAGTCTGGAAGACATCTGCCTCTGACTGCCAGGTTCTCTCCTAAGCAATGAAAAGAGATAAAATTACCCAGGAATTCCTCAGAGGCTCTAGTTGCTTCTCCTCCTGTGATGCGGTATAGCCAGAGTTTCTGCTTCTGATAAGTAGTATTTGCCAGTATGTCTAGCTTGGTGACTCTGGAAGACAGTATTGCCAAATCCACTGTAAATGTCCTAATGGGTACTGAAGAAGATAGATGTGCCTCCTTTCTTGTATAAAGACACAGATTTGTCATTGAAAAGAAAGAGATTCATTCATGATTTCCCCAATTATTTAGAAGCTTCTTAGAGCAAGTAAATAAAAAAATTGCCAGGGCACACCTTTCTTACTGCTTTGGAGACATTAAGCCCTAAAGGAGATGATAAGAAATTGGACAAGTCACATGGGGTAAAGGTTCTCAGGTGCAAAGATGAGCTTTATCTTGTTCTTTCCTTATCTTTTTTTTTTTGGCTTGCTTGTTTTGAGACAGAGTTTCACTGGCTGACCTAGTACTTAGTATATAGACTAGACTAGCTTCAGACTCAGAGATCTGCCTGCCTGTGTCTCCCAAGTACAGGGATTAAAGTTATGAGACACTGTGCCCAGCCCCCTTCCTTATCTTTAAGGCTGAGTGACCTACAGTGTTTTCCATAAATATTATGGGAGTCTTCTCAGTGGAAATACAAGTCTACAGGCTGGCAGTGTCAAGGTCCCAGGAAAGATAGATACAGAGAAGCTATAATACTGGAGAGTATTATAGCTGTGTTCAACACACTTTGACTAGAGTTACAAGCTATTTAAACAACACATCTTTCAATTGATAGGGTGGAGATTTTAGAAAGAAAAGCAGTTTATGCTAGAATTATTTATGGAGAGTTAGGCATAGTAGTCTACTCTTGTATTCCCAGCATACTGGGTGTAGAGGCAGAAAGATTGTTTTTAAGTATAGGGTCAGCATTGTCATCAGAGACAGTTCCAGTTGGGCCAGCTTGGGTTATAGAGTGAGACTCGGTTTTTTCTTAAAAACAAAACAAAAAAGAAACCTAATATATGGAGGAAAAGTAGAGATTGATGTCTTAAGACTCTCTTGTCTTTCCTGCCCATGCTACCTGATAAGCTTCTTACTTTGGTACAACCTGAAGGGAGAGAACAGTCAGTTGGAAAAACTATAAAACATTTCTGGATATGAGTTTGGATTGTAGCATTATTGTCTTAAAATGCAATTTAGGAGGTCACATTCAGTTTTCTTGATACTCTTTGACATATTTGTTCTTATTTCATTCATGCTTGCTTCTCACTTGGCTATTGAACCTGATGTAAGCTTTTCCTCATTGGCCTTTTGGAGTTGCTACGTCTACTTTTGTTAGAACTTTGCTATCAGTAGTCTCTCAAAAAAGATTGTATTATATACCTGGTCTGGTCCCTCTCCAATATGACAGGTATGTTTGACCCAGTTGGATGTGCTCATTGACTACATTAGTTTGGATGAAGAGAGTATGGTTGTCAGGTAGGACAAAAGAATCATTAGATCTCCTCAACCCAATGTACAAATTACAGGTACATATATAACTAGATTTCTATATTTACCTTGAGTATGTTAGTAGTGGAATTCTAGGAAAGGTCAGTATTTTAGGTAGATTACACTAAAACAAACAGTTAAAGGTCTTAAAGTGAACTAAACTTTTCTGTGCTTGTTTACATAGGTCTTTGTCACCACAATCTAGAAATTTTGAATACTACGAGGAAAGACATTTCCATGGGCACTATGACCCTGAATATAGAAATGATTCAAAAAGACCCTTTCCTTGGAGAATGGACGATGAGAAACATGGACAGAATAAACCAAGGATTCCCCCTCGTGTGAAGCCATATTATCGGTCTTATGAAAATAGATCACCTTCACCAAATGTAAAGTCTGTAGAAAAATTTGACACATATAAGCCTCACCAAGAATATTTCCCTGGAAGAGGGGATGATGATAGAAGATCTCAGTATATGCTCACATACTCAGAAAGTGCAACAACCTACACAGAGCACGAAAGGGATTGTTATCCCCCTAAAATGCAAGGAAGGTATATTCCAGATGAGCACAGAGTTAGAGGAAGTGAGAGAGGAGGGAAGCCATCTCAGATGTCACTGGCAGATTCCTGTAGATTTGAAGATGAATCCAGACACCAGAGGGTCCAAGAAGAAAGCTACCCTCAGTCACCCAGAAGAGGCTCAGAAGACTTTGATGCGAGGAACCATTTTCAGAAGAGGTACAGGGAATCACTAAGCCTGGGGAGTTTGGCATAAGGCCTCAAGTAAAAGAGTCTGTTACTTTTATGTTGATTATGATCACCTTTTTTTGTCTCAAAAGAGAAGAATATTTCTTTTTCAGATAATTCATACTGATAGCTAGAATGTGTTTTTCTTTTCTTTTCTCTTCTCTTCTTTTCTTTTCTTTTTTGGTGTTTGGAGACAGGGTTTCCCTGTGTAGCCCTCGCTGTCCTGGAACTCATTCTGTAGACCATGCTAGTCTTGAACTTAGAGATATGCCTTTACCTCCAGGGTGCTTGGATTAAAGTTATATGCCACCGTGCCTAGCTAAAGTGAGAATGTTTTTTTTTTTTTTTTTTTAGTTTTCAAGACAGGGTTTCTCTGTGTAGTTTTGCGCCTTTCCTGGAACTCACTTTGTAGACCAGGCTGGCCTCGAACTCACAGAGATCCGCCTGGCTCTGCCTCCCGAGTGCTGGGATTAAAGGCGTGCGCCACCACCGCCCGGCGAGAATGTTTTTAAAAGATGTTACTCTTTATGTGCCTTTATGAGTTGGCATGAGGTCCTATATAGGTTATCTTGTCATTGCATGCTGCATTTTAAGGCCAGACTGCTCAATATTCTACACATTGAAATGTTTACTTCTGTGTATTGTCAATATAAACTTCTGTATGTCAACACAGGTACCCAGAGGATCATGATTTCAGAAAGTATGGCTACACATCAAAAAGACCTACGGATGTGGCAAGGTATGAAAATAGAGAGCCAACCAGAATCCCAAAGTGGAAGCCTGAGCATTCTTTTGTACCTTTCCAAGAGAAGAATGAAGAGTGGAGCTTCGGATCACAAAGCTACAGATACACTGAGAGAGAATACCCAGAGACAAGTTCAGCAACCAGAGTATCTTATGATTACCGTCACAAACATCATAAGCTCTCAGACAGCGAGCAGGACTTTCCTGATGGGAGATTTCCGAAGTACTTGAAGGCAGAAGACAGAAAATACAGTTCTCTAAAAGTTCCTGGAAATAGAGAGTCTGATTGTTTTAGTGCTACAAGAGGAAGAGAGAATGAGAATGAGCAAGTCAATGGGCCTTTTCAACTCTACAAGAAAGACTGTGTTTCCTATACTAATACAAATATAACAGAAGCTGATTTGGGGCCTTGCAACGACACATGGAAGAAAAAAATAAATGATTGCAGAAAAGAGAGTACCTCTTCTAGTAAACAACTTGATGCAAGCCCAAAACATGAAGAGAAACGCTACTCATTTGTCAAGAAAAAATCACTTACTGTTCAAGTAGACATGAACAAGATGGACACATTTAGGTATTAGCTTCTAAGTGTTTATTAATTGATTTTTTTCCACTTTAATTTGCTGCTTCAAGATGGGATTTGTACTGTTGATTAGAGTACATTGTGTGTTCACGAGATTACCAAGCTTTTCCCCCAAAGTCCTGTAATGAAGACAAATTCTGTAGTTTAGTAATAGGTGGTGATCTAGTGTCTTCTGGTTCTTATATCTTATCTGCAGATAATTCTTGGATTTAGGGCATTTCAGGGACTTGTTTCTCTTTATGAAGTTAGGTGTTTTTATACTGCCAGATTTTTTTTAAATCCAGGCATAGGCTAAAGAGAGTTCAGCTTCTATTCTTTTTTTTTGTTTGTTTGTTTGTTTTGAGACAAGGTCTCACTATGTAGCTCTGGCTGTCCTAAAACACTCTTTGTAGACCAGGCTGACCTCAAACTCACAGAAATCAGTCGGCCTCTGCCTCCCAAGTGCTAGGATTAAAGGCGTGCGCCACCACCACAGGCCAGCATCTATTCTTTATGCAGCTTCTCAGGCTGTTCCTTGTTGCTTTTGACATTCATAGAATCTTTTAGCAGGAAGGGATCTTAGCAGGTCCTTATTTTTATAAAAGATAAAAGTTAGGTTTTGAAAGAGGAAATGGAGCTTAATGTCTTTTTGGGATCCCAGGAGACAGATGACTTGATGTGATTCTTACTGTGGTTGCAACATGACTAAATTTAACTGACTAGATTATTCTCCAAGATAGAGGGAATGAGGTTATAGTGTGTGTGTGTGTGTGTGTGTGTGTGTGTGTGTGTGTGTGTGTGTGCGCACCGCGCATGTATATGCATGATGTGTGAATACTGGCACACATGTGCCATGGCAGGTATGACCATGGCAGGTATGCACATGGCAGGCAGAGGACAATTTTGGGGAGTTGTTTCTTTCCTTCTACCATGAGTTCTAGGGATCAAACTCAGGTCATCAGGCTTGCATGGCAGGTTCTTTTACCTGGTGAGCCATCCTGATGGCCCACAGTTAATATCTTAATAGATTAGTTTCAAAACACTATTCTAAGGTTCTCCTTACTTACAGTGAGAGAGAATTTTTGTAAAGTCAAGTTTTTAGGTTTGATAACAACTTTTAAAATATGGAAAATATGGTAGCGGTTCAAAGTGGTTGTTTACAATATTTTGACAATATTGAAGTAGAAAATAGTCTGATTATTTCTTGTATATTAGGTGACTTTAATGCCATGTGTTTGAAGGAAAAATTCACTTAGACTTGTTATTTGAAAAGAGTTTAGGACCATTTATCTATACTTATCTTCCACTCATGGTTTCTTAGTTTTATAGCATGTGATTTAGTGCCTAAGTTATGACAGAATAAATAAAAATATTTTTAATGTTTAGCTATCTTAATTTTAACAAATTCCATCCTTAGCTAAACAGTTTCAAATTTAATTAAACATCTCAAATTATTTTAGGTCTACTTCTGGATATTCTGCAGATAGACAGCTATCACATGATTTGGTTGCTGTTGGCAGAAAAAATGACAGTTTTCATCCAGTATTTCAACATCTTGACTCGCCTCAGAATCCTGAAAACAAACCTACAGAAGAATTTGCTCAGGAAATCATAGCACTAATCCATGAAGTTAAAGGTTGGTATAGTTTACCCAAACATTATATCTAGCACAAAAATAATGTACCAACTTTTACAAGGTATAAATATCTTTGATGTAGTTTAATTGTAATTAATATTCCATTTTAAGTAGGTCTAAGTTAGGAAATCATTTGGAAAGAGTACCAGACATTCATTCAAGCCTAGTTGTTTTTTTTTAATGTATTTTCAATAACTTTCTGCTTCAAATGCTAGTGGAGTACAACTCATTAGTTAGTAAAAGATCAGCCTGATCCAAACAACAGGCATATTGAGAGCCTAACAAAGGAGGAAGAAGCAACAAAAACAGGTATAAATCCCAGATAATCTAGAAGTTAGGTTATTTTATGATATTGCAACCCTCCCCCAGGGCCTTCCTAGGACTTTGTGCCATAATCTTGTTGCTGTGTGATCAGTGGAAGATTTCATTCTTTGTGACATCAAAGAGTTCATTAGGGCTTTAAAGATTTGCAGTAAAGTTTTGCTTTTGACAATTTTTCACTAATTAGAAAAGCAGTGATGTAAAACAACTTTCTCTAGTAGTGCTGCATAAATTATAGATATTCTAAACAACAGATTTTCAAGAATGTCAAAATTTTATTTACTTTAATCTTTACCTTCATGACACATATTTTTAAAATAATTATTGGGCTGAAGAGATATCTCAGCAGTTAAGAGTACTAGCTGCTCTTGAAGAGGCTGCAGGTTCCCAGCACCCACGTGGCTGCTTACAGACTTCTTTAACTCCAGTTCTAGTCTTCTTTTGGACTCTGCACACAAGTCATACACATGGTGCACATCATACAGGCAGAACATTCAATACACATAAGTAATACTTTTCAAAACTATTCTATCTGCTATCCCTTAAGTGAAGGTGTGTATATTTTGAACGAGGTAGTTTGGGGCTGAGGGTTTAGTTCAGTATTAAAGCAGTTTTCTGAGACTATGCAAGACCCTGAGTTTGATCCCCCCAAACTTGAGAAAATATGAATAAAAAATAAAGTATACAGTTTGTCAGGAACAGTTTACACTCTCAGCTCCAACCCTTTTTCCCAAAGTATAGTTTTCAGAAAGTATGGTAGTATTTTACAGAAAAACAGAGTGTTCTAGAACAAGACTAGTGAATTAGGAGAGAAGATTGCTTGCATAACATTGGGACCAATTAAGTGTATTCTCCTTTCTGTACTATTAAGAGCTTACAGCATAGCTAATTTTAGAATGTCTATGAATTGAAGTTAATGTAAAAGTGAAATGATGTTGGAAGGCACCCTATGGTATTTAAACAGAACATTCAGCATTTGTTCAGAGATTATTTTGATTAAATTGTTAGTTGATATAATCTTCACTGTTGAACTGTAGAGTGTCTTTCTTACATTCTGGAGTGTGCTCTTACCATGGAGAATGATTCTCACTTTGACAGTGTCATTCTTCTGTACAAGAAAGCAAATATGGCAGATAGGAAGAAAATCTTTCAGTTCATAAGTCAAGTTTTTCAAAACTCTTGTTTGGGTTTAGAAGGGCATCTGAGCATTACAAGTTAATATGGAAATGAAGTTTGGGTCCTGTTTCTTTTCAAAGGAGAACACTTTGGATGTATTTTAATGGCCCCTTCTTGATCTTGAGCTTTATAGAATCTTTTTAATGGCAGTCAGTTTCACGTTGACATGGAGCTATTTATTTCCTTTTCCAGCAAGTTGTTTTGCAGCATCTCATGTTACTTTAAATGAGCGTTTCTCAAGAATACATAACAGACATGGTGCAGATGTCAATCAAATGAAATTGAATTCAGATCCAGAATTTCACAGGTAATGATTAGTTACTCTCTTTCCATTTACCTCATGAAAATAAACCTCAGAATAGATTGGGAAAGGTCCAGCTTTGTAAGCTTGCTTTCCTGGGTGTGGTATAGACTCTAGGGGTGTACTTTGTACATAAAAAAACAAGATCAGTGTAAGCAGTTACTGGACCAGTACACATCGATGAAGTAGGTTGCATTAACGTCATTGACTAACACTGTTTGAACGTTGGGACTTTTAAAATATTTACCTGCCTTTGATTCTGCTGTGTCTATATTAGTTGCCTACTGAAGTTAACATTGGAAGATTGGTTAAGCCATTGAAATCAGTTACTTTAAGTGATCACAAGTGATTGTTTTGAGGTCTGAGGATGAAAGAATGCCTTCTGCTGGCACTTGTCTGAGCATAACTGGAGTGCTAAATTGAATCAATGTTATAATGTTGTGTATCACCAAAATACAATTTGAGGTCACAGTTACTAGTGATTAGAGAAGCACCAAAACTTCCCTATAGTGTGGTTCATAGGATATGTATGACCTAGTAGATCACCATATGGGTGAAAACCTAGCAGGGCATGGTAGCGTATGACATTAATCCCAATACTTGGGAGACAGAGGGAGGCAGATCTCTGAGTTGAAGGCAATAAGTTTCAGAACAAGGGCTTCGTTAGAAAAATAAATAAATAAATAAATGAAAACCTGCCAACAGTAGGCTTCTTTTGCTTTCTTCAAGACCTACTGTTTTTATTCCAAATTCTATTCTGTAATAAAACAATCAAGGTATCAGTGCATAAGATAATTAGCATAATTATTTAATTATTTGCTTTTATTATTTTAGGAGAATAGATATGTCTTTGGCTGATCTTCAGAATAAACAGACTATGGTATATGAACCAGATAAGGTAAGTGAATACAATTATATTGATATAGTAGCAGGAAAAGGGTTTGTGATGGGGTCCAGAAAGGAGTTAAAGGTGTATGAAGAAAGACTGATATCCAAGAATCTAAAATTGAAAAGGTGTAGTCTCCAAGTGACTGATTGCAGTCCAGGATGGAGTGAAAATACCAAAAAAAGACAGAAATTTTCTTTGAGATTATTAAGGATAACAACTTCGAAAAGTTGATTTAAAAATCACATATAAGGGCGGTCATGGCCCACACCTTTAATGCCAGCACTTGGGAGGCAGAGGCAGGTGGATCTCTTGAGTTCGAGGCCAACCTGGTCTACAAAGCTAGTTCCAGGATAGCCAGGGCTGTTACACAGAGAAACCCTGTCTCAAATTTTTTTAAAAAAATTGCATTTACTACTCATCCCCAGACTCTTTAGTGTAAAGCTTATAGAAAATATGATCGATAGCTGTTTTTTTTCAAATCTGGCACATGGAATATATTTTTAATTGTATGTGAAAGAAATGCAAAGGAACCTGTGGCATTTGGTGCTGCCCTTCTGTTTGCTGTAGAATTTAAGAATGATTCTGTGGAATATAAACTAGCAAAATAATGAAAATAATACTAAATTTCTCCATTGTCATGTATGTGGCTCCTACCCAACACCTCCCCTTCCCACCTTCTCTTACTTTACTGATTAGGAAGACTGTCATGACTAACCAGGTTGGAAGACAAATCTTTAAAAGCATGTCAAATTCTAAATGAATTGTTAATTTTTCCTTTGAGACTGTTTCTGTAGTGAAGAGATTTTAATGTATTTTTGATAGACTGTATAAGTAATTTTTTACTTACAAAGCTTTTATTAACACAGATAGCTTACTTTATTGAATGATACTTTGAGAAAATTTCTAACTATCTTTGTAGTCAACTTACAGGAAATTTGAAGACTTAAAAAATCCATAATTCCTGTTGTATAACATGGTACATTTTAACAGTCTATCAGATGCAATTCAATATGCTTTTTTCATAATCCACAATATCTCTTTTATGTAAAAGTTCTAAATTCCCCCCATGGCCTTTTACAATTGGAGTTTTTAAATTTTTAATTTTTTTCAGTAAATGTTTTCCATATTCCATATATCATTTATTAATTTTAATGGCTATAACAGTTTTGTTTGATTTATTTACCATAACTTACTGGATCATTCTTTTCTTCCCTTTAAATTATTTTTACATTTAAGTTGTTTCCTTTTTGTTGTTTTAAATATTTTTAAAGAGGCAGCCTTTTCTTTTGAATAGAATCCCAGAAGTAGGATTCCTGGTTCAATATTAAGAACTTTTCTAACGTCAGTTGAACTTTTCTAACATCAATTTTATCTCAAAATATATTAGTTTATACTACCATTAGCAGGATGAGTATAAAATAATTAGGGACTTTTAATTAAGGTTCTTGTTAGAAATGGTCTCTGTGCAACTAACAGTAATGTGAACGGTTTGTATTCTGTCAAAATCCCTCAGACTCTGGTCAAAGTAATAGATCCAAATGACCTACGACATGACATTGAAAGGAGGAGAAAAGAGCGGTTACAGAATGAAGATGAGAACATTTTTCACATGGCTAGTCCTACAGAGAGGTAATCAGTAAATGAAAAATAGCCTGCTATCAGGGAGCGTTTGGTTTCAGCAGTTTTTACATTGTTGTGTGATTAATGTTAGTCTAGGGATCTGAGTCTTCAGATCCATTTTATGTTTATTAAAATATTTCAGTTGATCATTGGTTATCACATGAAGTTTGATTTAAACATCAAAAACAATGGAGTGGGTGAATATTTGAGGTCTTTGTAATTCTGGAGAAGAAGCATATAATAGCTGTTTGAGTATTAGCAGGAGCCAGGACTTTATAGACTGTTCAGCTCAAGCAGATTGAAACTCTAATAGGTGTGGACCCTTAGATTCTGACTTAGTTTGAATGACTACAAAATTTTGAGGTCAGTACAATTCTCTTTGGGAACTCTTCTTGGATCTATGAAGTAGATGCATGTGTAATAGAACAGGTGGAAGAAGCCAGGAGTGATGGTGCACACCACTCTGGAGGCAGAGGCAGTCCTGTCTCAAAAACAAAACAAGACCAAAAAAGAAAAAAAGAAACAGCAGAGGGAGACCTCAATTTGAATCCCATTGACTCTGCCCATTTACAAACTGTTAGTCAACAAATTTCATCAATCTTTAGGAATCTCTCCATACTATAATGATAAGACCAGGTTATTCTGCAGGGGCACTATACTACTAAGTCACTGGTGTCTTAGAAGTTATGTCATGTATAGCAAAGATATCATCATCATATCACATTTTTGTATTCAACCTCACACCTCTTTGCAGGGGTCTTTAGTCATCTAAATTGGCTCTAGTTCTGAGAACTGGTGGAACCTATGGCAAATATGTGACCCCATATGATTCTGAGGAGTAATTGAATGAGATAATTTCTAGTTTGGGCAAGAGTCCTTAATCAATTTGAATCTCTTCAGAAGCAGGGATGTGAATAGAAAGAGATAGTGCTAATTGTTTTTCCATAATCCTTAGTATCAACTCTTAAAACATTTAAATATTTGACTAGATTTTTTTTTTTTTCCGAGACAGGGTTTCTCTGTGTAGCTTTGCGCCTTTCCTGGAACTCACTTTGGAGACCAGGCTGGCCTTGAACTCACAGAGATCCGCCTGGCTCTGCCTCCCGAGTGCTGGGATTAAAGGCGTGCTCCACCACCGCCCGGCTTGACTAGATTTTTAAATCAACTCCTAACCTGACTAGCCTTAGTCAAAATACGTGGAGCTTGTTTTAACTGGACTTGATTATGATAGTAAGTTTGGGACTGATTAAAAGATAGTGAAGCTATGTGGTTTGGCATATAAAACAATTGGAATATATAAAAATCTTGTCCTTTGTTGGGCAAAAGTCACCAATTTCCTAATATGATATGCTTAACACATATCATATTTCAAGTAACAAGCTGTCTATTGTGTTTTTCTTGGCTGAAAAAGCTTTAGAAACACAGTGTACCAAGAAATAGATTTATTGAACATTTATGATGATAACTATATCATAAATGCTCCAGGGTATATCTTTACCCTTTGAGATGATTAGAGCTTGAATGCTGGCATTCTACTTGGGTTCAGTGCCCAGCTCTAAGAATCTTTGCTATGTAAATGATTTGGGGTAGGTTACCTAGCCTCTGTTTCCTCATCTGTGAAATAGGAATGAGAACTATGCTTACCGCATAATGGTGATCAGGATTAAGTAAAATGTAGCTGGTTAGTGTTAAGCTTGTTAATGTTAGCTTTGAGGACAATGTTGTAGCATGAAACATGAGAATTTTTTTAAAATTTCAGTATTCTTTGCCATAAAATTCACCCTTTATAAGTAAGCGATTGAGTTGTTTTTACTATATTTACCGAGTTGTATAAGAACCACTTATCTCAAAAATATTTTGTCACTCCAGAAAGAAACAGTGTACCCAGCTGTGGAACCCCACCCACCATTTTTTCTTTTTCCCTTCCCTGGCAACCACTATTACATAGTCTGTGGATTGGCTATTCTCAACATTTCATATAAATGCAGTAATATAATGTTGGGCTTTTTGTGACTTCTTATTTTATGTAGCATGTATTAAAAGTTTATCCATGCTATAGCACAAAGATTTCTTTTATGGCTAAATAATGCTCCATTGTATGGATGTGTCATATGTTGTTTATCCATTTATTAGTTGATGGACTTTTGATTTGTTTCCACTTTTTGGTTATTGTGAATAAATAGTGTTGTGAACATTTTGTGTGGAAGTTTTTGTGTGGTCATGTCTTCATTTTTATTAACTATATACCCACATGTAGAATTGAGGAGTTAGGTGGTTATTGCCAAACTGTTTTCCAAAATGACTACATCATTTTACATTCTACCAGCAATGCATGAGAGGTTCAGTTGTCCATACCTGTGGAGTTCTTTGTGGTGTTTTTTTTTTGCTTTTACTTTTTAAAATGATACCAGATCTAGGGAGATTGCTCTGTGGGTAAAGGTGCCTGCTGTCAAGGCTCTGGAACCCATGTGGAAGAAAAAAGCTGAATCCCACATGTAGTTAGTTCTCTGACCTGTACATGTGTATCATAGCAGGGGCATGCACACATTTACACATGAATATATACACCTATACAAACACACAGTCCAAATAAACTTGAAATTTATCATTTTTAAATGATGTAGAATTGCTCATCTTTGACTCAGTTCAATTTCCTTATTAAAGTAAAATTTATCCTTTTATCTTAGAAATGAAGTTTGCCAAATGAACTTGCCAAAAGTTTGGTCTCATTTTTACTTAAGTAAATTCCAGTATGTTTCTAGAGAAATTCAGATAAAGCATAATGTCTTAAATCATAGGATTGGCTGGGTGGCGGTAGCACACACCTTTAATCCCAGCACTCGGGTGGCAGAGCCAGGCGGATCTCTGTGAGTTCGAGGCCAGCCTGGTCTACAGAGTGAGTTCCAGGACAGGCACCACAGAGAAGCCCTGTCTTGAAAAATCAAAAAAATAAAATCATAGGATTCAGTGATTTCCATTAATATGTAAGTTATATGAAGGTTATCTGTGTTTATTCACCACTATATTTCATTGCCTTATTTGTTGAATGCGTAAAGACTTTATAGAGCAATGGACTGGGCCGATGATACTTTAGCTGTAAGGCATTTCTATCTGGATTACTTTTCCTTAATGTCTTGGGATCCTTTGCCAGCAAGCTTAATTCTTTGGCATTCCATACAATGTATAAGACCTTGCTGTTCTTTATTGGCTCCTCAGTATGACCAATATCTTACCTTGATGTCTCCAGGTCTTACGATGTCTTCCAAGTCTTCTGACACATGATTTCTCCTTCTTCTAACCAGAGTTACTAAGTCCTCTACAATGTAATTGAGATGTGTTATATAGGTATGGGCTATGTGTAAATATGAAGCTTAAAAATTATATCAGTGAACTTCAAAAGTACATGAAACTATCAAAACTTTATTTTTCTCTAGGGAACTTATGGGGAAAGATGGTTTATACTAAACTAGGGTGAACTTCATAGAGGTCTTTTCATATACAGGAGATATTTAATTTCCTTGTTAAGTGACATTTCTATGTGTTGGGGATACAATAAAAACTACGCAAAGCTCTTGACTTCTTGGCACTTGGAACTTAATGGTAGGAGAAAGAAAATGTCAGTGGAATGGTAGGTTAAAAACTAAGGTAGAAATGGAAATTCAGCAGGAAGAGTGACTTGTGTGATGTGGTTTTACAATTTTAGTGGGCATATGAATTGATTGAAGGAGTCAGCCAGCTACATCATACCTGAGAGTGTATGTAATACTTCAAAACAGGGAACCAGATGCAAAGATGTTAAGGCAAAAACATGTTTCTTCCTGGCTAAAGACTAGAATTATGTCTGGTAGGGTTACAGTATGGTAGAAAGAGGAGAGGGAGACTGGGGAGATGGCTCAGTGGGCAAAGCACTTGCTGAACAAGCCTTACCTAGATTTAGGTCCTCAGAATAATCCTATTGTGCTCCTACTGGGAGACAGGAGGCAGAGACCAGGTACCTGGAGGCTTGTGGACTAGCCTGAAAGCAACAGTGAGCAAACAAGAGACCTGGTTCCCAGCAAGGTGGAAGGTGAAGAATGATACCCTAGGTCATTCTCTGACTCTCATATATGCCCTGTAGCACATGTGTGCCTGCACCTACATAAACTTAGAGATATGTAAAAGTATACAAGGCATCCAAAAGGTTAAAAGTTAGTAGATGAGGCCTAATCATGAAGCACTTTGAAGGACAAGATTACAGTGAGTGAAATTAGAAACATTTAAGGTTCTAACTAAAGAAAAGACATAATCTCTTAAATTTTAAAATGATTACTATAGCTCCAGGGTAGAAAATGGGCTGTAAGAATTATAGAAAAAAATCATATTTTATGGCTTATTTCACTTTCATAATGCTTAAGTTTCATCCATATCATGTTTTATGTCAACGTTTTTTTCCTTAAAAACTTCATTTTAAGGCTGGAATAGTCTTTGGATATACCACATTGTATTTACCTGGTTGTTTGTTTTTTAATGGATATTTGTGGGTTTTCCACCTTTTGCCTTTTATAAGTAGTGCTGTTAGGAACACTCAAGTATTCTATCTTTTTATTGTAGCCTTTCTATTCTAGTAAATGTAAGATAGCATCTCACTGTGGTTTTGATTTGCATTTCCCTAATGATTAATGATGAACTTTTTTCATATGCTTTCAAATGGCTTTTTGGCCATTTATATGTGGAGAAATTTTTCTTGAATCCTTTGCCCATTTTTATAATCAAATTAAAGTCTTTATTGCTGAGGTATAATAGTTGGGAGGATTGTTTTTGTTTTGAGACAGGGTCTCACTATGAAGTCCTGGCTGGCCTAGAACTCACTATGTAACTCATGCTGGCCTCAAACTCATAGAGACCAATCTACTTTGCTTCCTAAGTGCTGCAATTAAAGGCATGATACCACACCTGGATAAAAAGAGTTCTTTACTATTCTCCAGGCCAGTGAGAGGGTTCAATGGGTAAAGGTACTTTTACCAAACTTGACAACCTGAGACGTACATATTTTCCTTTGACCTCCACATGTGTGACTTGGCTCATCTATACACAATAATAAAATATAGTAACATGTTAAGAGTTCTTGATGTATTCTAGATACTACAGTTTGAGTGTTACTTACTGGAAATGCTTGTGACCAGAAATGATTCAGATTTTAGATTATTTGGAGTACTTGCATATATATATATATATATATATATATATATATATAATCAGCTATTGTGGGTAGGAGGGCCCCATAACTAAACATGAAATTCACTTATGTTCTTACATTCATATGGAAATTTTATACAGTATTTTAATGTGCCTGTGTTTTGACTGTGATTTGTCTTATATGGTCAGGTGTAGAATTTTTCTTCATGTTGGTTCTCAGAAGGCTTCAGATTTTGGAGCATTTCAGATTTTCGTATTAGGGATGTTCAACCTGTATTTCTTTATTGGATATGTTTTACAAAGAGAATTTTTAAAACATAAGGCATTTGTAATTTTGCCAAATAGAAATGAGCACTTCTAATATTTGGTCTATTTTTGATGTTTATCTTTTTTATAGGCATATATGTGTGCTTTTTAAGTAATGAAATTATCCTCAATGTATAGTTTTGCGGTTACACACTGCTATTTTGACTTAGTATTACATCACAAACATTTTATCAGGGCAGCAGTTTTCTGACCATTTAATAGACCCTGAAGCCTTATGTTGTGTCAGGTTCTGGGGTCAGTGGTGGGACCACAAATAAACCATCCACGGTGGTATTCAAAGCTTATTCCATAAACACACAGGTATAAGCAGTAGCTACAAATAGGAGAGGTAGGTGTTAGGACCTCTAAATACTGTATGTGTCACAGTAGGGTTATCTATTCTACCTCAGAGGAGTTTAGGAAAGTTTTGGACAAGGTATGAATGGAGCCAAACTTTGAAGTTAATCTAAATGGAAGAAAATGATCACAGAAGGAATTGCAGGTACAAAGTTATGGAAGCAGGAAAGATCATGGTATGTTCTGGGAACTATATATACACGGTTAATTATTTAAAGTTCAATATGTGTTTGGGAGGTTGGAGGAAAGCAGATAGTAAGACCATAAAGAGCCAGGGCATAAAAGACATGGGAAATCATGAAGACTGAATTTTATCCCATGCAAAGTTCATGGGAGGGACTGAAGCAAGGCAATTGGCTCCCTAAGGAACAGGCCCTGCAGAAGACATAGGATAGATCTTAAAGAGTGTTGTGGGAGCCAGGCGGTGGTGGCACACACCTTTAATCCCAGCACTCGGGAGGCAGAGCCAGGTCGATCTCTGTGAGTTTGAGGTCAGTCTGGCCTACAGAGCGAGATCTAGGACAGGACCCAAAACTCCAAAGAGTGTTGTGGGGAGATGTGGGCTATGACAAGAAAAGGAATTGCCAAGAGCTATAGAAATGAACCTTCCAGGATCTTCTTACCAAGCAGACCTGGGAGAGCCCATTGTGACCTCAAGATCCCTCACATTGTGAGGAGCTGGGAGCCTGTCCTTTGCAGTATGAGAGCCCACAGTTTTGCCAGTGAGATGACCATGTTCTAGTCTCTTACCTTACCTCTGAAAAATGGGCTGGGTCATAAGCCATTGATGCTTCTGCCAAGAATCTCAGGAAGTAGGGGCGGGGGAGGCAGTGATACTTTTTCCTGAGGGGGCGGAAACTTACATATATCAGCCATAGCCTCCAGGAATCCTGTCCTTGGACCTCAGAGTGAGACCCCTAGTACAAGGAATGTTGTTTTTCCTCTATTGCTAACTTCCAGCTTAGTTCAATAATGCTTGTTGAAAACATCAGTGGTAATGACTATCATTTATAATTTTAGTAGTGACAGATCATTGAAATTTTACTGTTGTGGTATGTGTCTCAAGTTTTTTTCCTCTTTAACTGATTAAAGTAACAAGATTCTTTCTTTCCCTTTATTAGGAATCATCAGTGTCCCAGTTCTTCAAAGGTGAAGACTATTCGTGCTGATGGATTTCAAAAGCCTCCACATTTTATAAAATCAAATTTTAGAAAATTTATTCAGAAACCTTACATAGTAAGATTGGAGTTTCAAGTTTTTCATTTTTGTACATAAATATATATATACATATATATATATACATACTTTTCAGAGTGCTTGTAATTTTATTTTGTGTTATAACAGTGTTGAGGCTTAAAAGAATTTATGACAGAAGAAAGCTCTTCTCTTGATTTAGTAGAAATTTCATTTGTTATAGTACTAATTTTCTTAAGATGTTTTGATAACAACTTCATTAAAGTAGGATTTATACACTATAAAGTTCATTTATTTCAGGTGTATAATTTGGTGATTCGTAATTCTTCAAGATGTGTTGTAGTCATCACTGTAGTCCAGTTGTTGGACTTAAGACAGGATTTCACTTTGTTGCTCAGGCTAAGCAGTGGAACTTGCTGTACACTCCAAGCAAGCCTCCACTTTGCAACCCATCTTCCTTCACCTCCTGAATGCTGGGACTACAGGCATATGCCACCATGCCTGCATAGGATATTGTCATTACCCAGTAAGAGCTCTCATGCCTGCTTAATTATTACATGTTCCCATCCCCCACAAAACCACGAATCTCTCTATTTGAAAGATTTGCTTATAGAATAGATCATGAAGTAATAGCCATCAGCTCTTCTGTAAGTGATGACTAAATGATGGGAGGCAGTTAGTTTGTAATACAATATTAGAAGTAATATCCCATTACTTTACCATACGGTTATTACAAGAAGCAAGTTACTAGATCATGCCCACAAAGAGAAGGATCATTGATGGAGATTATTAGGAGCCATGTCAGCAGCTGCCTAGTACAATCCTCCCTCTGGCCAGACTCCACAGAAATGGATTAAGTAGAAGGTAATAAGACTATTGATTTTAGAAATAGGAAACTGGAGAATGGATACCATCTTAATTGTTTCTGCTAGAGGATTCGGGATCTGTGTAGTTAGATTGCTAATGTAGTTCTTTCTCTTATTTCTGGGCCTTCCCAAGCTATTGTAAGAATATCACCTTCAGTCGATTAAAGTCTATGTTAGGCTAACTTGCCTACCGGCAGTGTGGAGACTTTTGGTTTTTCTTGGACAATAGACAACCTTTACGAAGTCCTAATGGCAATGGGTTTCTTTCTTTCAAAGATGCATACATGAGTCAATACTAGATTTATAGTCCACTTTTTAAAAGTTAATCATTGTGTTATACAGAGTGTTTTTTTTCACACTTCTCACAGGCATGAATGAAACTGGCCCCTCACAAACTAGCATGGGTCATATGAGAGAAGAAGTATGTAAGCTCCATGCTCCCTGATTTGGGGTCTTATCTTCAAATATATGTCTTAATTGGTGAGACTAGTTTTTAAAGTAACCCTTAAGGTATATTAACCCATATTAATACTTTTTATTCAGAATTATGCTATGCAGAGAAAAGATGGCATTACTCAGAAGATATTTAGAGTTGAGGAAAATCATCAAAACAGAAGAGGCTCTAAAAGATCTTTCAAGGTATTGAGTATTGTTTTTCATTTATGTCTGACCATGAGCTTATATATTGGAAGTAATGTTGCATCAGTAAATTAAAAGCTATTTTTGTGGTATTTTAAACAGTAACTATAAACTAGTGTTATGGTTTCTATGACTATTTCTAGAATGTATACTTAATGGTTACTAGTTTAATAGTGTTGTTTAATCAGAATTTGACTTTGAACCCTTTTTTCAAATAGTAATGTAGCTGTTTCTAGAAATTACCAAAGATTTAAGACTTAGTAGGGCAGAGTAGATTCCATGTGTAAACGTGTGGACTGGGTCACTTCTCAAACTGTTTTAGGAGGTTGCTTGGAAATGCAACTAGCCCCAAGGAGAGTATGAGATGAGTGAGGGAGGGAGGTTTGTAGAATTGCTGGGAAAGTTTGCATAGATTGGTTTATGTCTGACAAAACTAATGATTCTGCCTTCCCACCTCCAGTACAAAATAACAAGATCAAAACCGAAAATAAAAATATTTATAGTCTTCTATGTCTACTATACTGGACAATATATAGGCAGACTTTAGTTTTCATCATTCATACAATTAATATTTGCTATTTTATGGTAAAGAAAAGTGAATAAATTGTATGTTATTTAAGTGTCTGTGAGGGTATGCACATATGTGCAGGCCCCCATGGAGGCCAGATGAAAGTATTAGATACCCTGGAACTGGAGTTGCAGGCAGTTGTGAGCTACCCAACTTGAGTGCTGGGAACTGAACTTGGGTCCTCTGGAAGAGTGGCAAGTCCCATCTTCCCAGTCCCAGGAATAAAGTTTAAAAATTTTGATTCGCCGGGCGGTGGTGGCGCACGCCTTTAATCCCAGCACTCGGGAGGCAGAGGCAGGCGGATCTCTGTGAGTTCGAGGCCAGCCTGGTCTACAGTGCGAGATCCAGGAAAGGCGCAAAGCTACACAGAGAAACCCTGTCTCGAAAAACCAAAAAAAAAAAAAAAATTTTGATTCATAGGTATTTTTACTTAATATCTTTTCCCCTTCGCTCGTACTTGACATAATCACCATAAATCAAAAAAATAAACTTAGCTAGTTAGAACTTTTGAAGACATATTTTTTAGTATGATAAATACCAAGAATTCATTTCAAGTTCTTTTATCTTTTCTCTTCGTGTATGTGTTGTGTATGTAGATGCACATGTACAAGCATTTGGAGACCAGATATAGACGTTGGATGACTTCCTTAGTTGTCCTCCACCTTATTTTTTTTTAATTGATAAATTTTCTTCTTTGACAACTTTAGATGCGTATATAATACATTCAGGTTACTTTTGCCCCAACTGTGTCTTTTACTCCCACCCGTCTGCCCCTACTTTCTTATAAATGTGTTTTTGTCTTGTGTCCCACAGAGTTTAGGGTTGTATGTATGACTTTGGGTTTGAAACTATCCATTATACCCTGGGGGGCTCATCAGTGGCAACATAACTAGGTACTATGCCTCCCCTTTTCCCAGAATGTTAGTTTCTTTAGTGTGCATTAGTTTCTACAGTGTGTGATAGGGCCTTATGGTCTTCTTTCCCATCTGTAGCTGACTATTAGATGTGCTAGTTTATGATTGCCTTGGTTGTAGCATGCTTCGAAAATGGCATTTCCCAGCCCTTCTCATTATCTTACAGCTCTTATGTTCTTTCTCCCCAACCCCTTTCCACAATGTCACGCTGACCTAGCTTCCTTTTCTGTTGCTATGAAAAAGCACTGACCAAAATCATCTTTGGGGTAGAAAGGGTTTATTTGGCTCACAGGTTATAGTCATCATCAAGGGAAGCCAAGGCAGCAACTGAAGCAGAGACCATGGAGGAATGTTACTTACTGGCTTGCTTTCCATGGTTTGCTTAGCTTACTTTCTTACACAATTGAGAACCACCTGCCCACGGTTAGCACTACACAGTGAGATGGACCCTACCACTTCAAACATTAATTAAGAAAATTCCCCACAGACATGCCACAGTCTCATCTGATGGATATAGTTCTTCAGCTGAGGTTCCATCCTTCCAGACGACCCAAGTCTGTGTCAGGTTGACATAAAAAAAACCCCGCCGGTACGTCTTTGCCAACTCTTCACATAAACACATCAGTCACTATTAAACTGTGATGTTTTCTTTCTTGCTTATCTTTAAAATCTCATGTTAATGTAAAACACAAAGTTTAAAAGTCCCTGTTTGAACAGTTTCGTTCCCAGTACGCCCCTCCACTTTCATTTTGCCTATATGCTGCTGTCCCTACTCCCTTAAGGCAACAGAGTCCACTGTCCACTCTCGGGCTTCCTGGATTCCATAGATATTCAAAGTTAAACACATAAGATAAAGAGTTGAGGCCAGGATCTGCACATAAGAGAGACCATGCATTGTCTTTCTGGGCCTGGAGTACCTTGAATACGTTTTTCTAATTTCATCCATTTCCCTGCACTTTCCTTATTTTCATTTTTCTTCATGACTGAATAAAATGCCATTGTGTATGCATACTACAGTTTCATTATCCATTCATCAGTTAATGGATATCTAGGCTGATTCTGTTTCCTAACCATTGTGAATAGAGGTACCATGATTATAGATGTGCAAATGTCTCTGTAGTAGGATATAAATTTCTTTGGAGTGGTATAGCTAGGTCATATGGTAGTCTAATTTTTTTTGGAGAAACTCCAGACTGATTTCTAAAGTGGATATACCAGTTTACACTTCCACTGATGTTGTATAAATGGTTCCCTTTACCCACAACCATGCCAGTGTTTGTTGTCCTTTGTATCTTTAATGACACTCAGACTGGGTGAGATGGACTCATAAAGTAGCTTTATTTTGTAAAATTTTATGTGTATGGGTACTTTCCATGCATGTATGTCTGTATACCATGTGCATACAGTGCTCGTAGAGGCCAGAGAGGGTGTCAAATTCCGAAACTGGAGTTACAGGCAGTTGTGAGCTGCTGTGTGAATGCTGGGAATAGAACTGTGGTCTTCTGGAAGCCTTAACTGCTAAGCCCTTTCCAGCCCTTAAAATAGTTTAAAAATACATTTCCCTGATGACTAAATATAGTGAACACTTTTAAAAGTGTTTTCTAGCTATCTATATTTCTTCTTTTGAGAACCCTCTGTTGAGTGAGTCCCTTAGCCCATTTGGGTTGTTTGTTTTTATGGAATTTAGATTTTTGAGTCCCTTCTATATTCTAGTTAGTAATTCTTACCAGATACATACCTGACAGATATTTTCTCTCATTCTTTGGGCTGCCTCTTTATTCACTCAATGGTTTCTCATACTGTGCAAAAGTTTTTTTAGTTTCACCAGATCCCATTTATTAGTCATTGGCCTTATTTCCTGTGCTATTAGAGTCTTATTCAGAAAATCTTTACGCCTATATGTTGAAAACCCTTAGGCCTATATGTTGAAGTCTACTCTTTACTTTCTCATTTAGCAGATTCAGAGTACCAGATCTTATATTGAGGTCTTTGATCCATTGGAGTTGACTTTTGTGCAGGATGAGACATCAAAAAAAATTGAGAGATCTCAAATAATGATGCATCTAAAGACTTGGGGGAAAAACAGAAAAAAAAACTGGACAAAATAGTAGAAGGGAAGAAATAATTAAAATCAGTGTAGAAATTAATGAAACAGAAACATACAAAAATGCAAAGAATCAGTGAGACAAAGAATTTGTTCTTTGAGAAAATAAAGAAGATTGATAAATCCTTAGCCAGATTAACTCAAAGGAAGAGAACATTCAGATTAATAAAATTAGTTATGAATAGTGAGATATGAAAATAGGTATCAATGAAATGAAAATCATAAGGACATACTTTGAAAACCTATATTCTACTAAAAGGAATGGATGAATTTCTAGATGCATATGACCTACCACAATTAGACCAAGGTGAAATAATGTTAAAAAGACAAACCAGCCGGGCGGTGGTGGCGCACGCCTTTAATCCCAGCACTTGGGAGGCAGAGGCAGGCGGATCTCTGTGAGTTCAAGGCCAGCCTGGTCTACAGCGCGAGATCCAGGAAAGGCGCAAAGCTACACAGAGAAACCCTGTCTCGAAAAAAAAAAAAAGACAAACCAGCCGGGTGGTGGTAGAGCACGCCTGCAACCCCAGCACTTAGGAGACTGAGGCAGGCGGGGCACTGTGAGTTCAAGGCCAGCCTGGGCTACAGAGCAAGGTCCAGGACAGCCAAAGCTACACAGAGAAACTCTGTCTTGAAAAAAAATGCAGTAATAAAAATTCTCACACCAAAATCCTCCAGTGCCAGATGATTTCTTTGAAAAATTCTATTAGACCTTCCAAAAAATTAACACCAGTACATTCAAATTATTTTATAAAGTAGAAAAGAAAGGGATACTTCTAAACTTTTTTACAAAGCCAGTATTGCCCTGATACCAAACTGGACAAAGACAACAACAACAAAAATAAAAGAAAAATAAAGCTCAATCTACCTGATGTACATAGAAGTAAAATAAAATATATCAATATTTGCATATTTTCTGAATTAAATAAAAAAATGTGTTTGTCTTAGTCACGTTGCCTTCATTCCAGAGATACAGGGATAGTTCAAAATATGGAAATCAATAAATGTAATTCACTGCATAAATGAATACAAAGATAGAAATCACATGACCAGTGCAACCCTTCATGAAAGTCATGGGGTTCGTGTTGCTGGAGAGATAGCTCAGCAAAGCTCACTCATTACTCTTGGAGAGGACTCAGGTTTGCTTTCCAGCACCTGGTAGTTTACAAACATTCATAACTCCAGTTCCAGGGGATTGAGTTCCATTTTCTGGCCTCTGTTGGCACTGTATTCATGTACTGCACATATCCACATTCAGGCCAAAAAAAAAAAAATCTAAAAAAATAAGTCATGAAGAGGTTAGAGATGGAGGGAACATACCTCAACATGATCAAGGTTTTATGTCACAAACCTAGCCAGCTTCATCCTAAATGAAGAACAACCCAAAGCATTCCCACTAAGATCAGGAACAAGGCAAGGATGTCCACTCTCCACTGCCATCCTATATAATGCTTGAAATCGTCACTAGAGCAGTAAGACAAAAGGGATACACATAGGAAAAGTCAAACTAGTCTTTTTTGTAAATGATAGGATTAGAGACTCTAGATACTTCATCAAAATAAACCTCGTAGAACTGAGAAAACACTTTGGTGAGGTGACAGAGTATAAAATTAATATGCAAAAGTTAGTAGCCTTCCTGTATACCAATGACAAACATACTAAAGAAATTGATAAAATCTCATTCAGAACACCACAC
Source organism: Peromyscus californicus insignis (assembly GCF_007827085.1). Lineage (NCBI taxonomy): Eukaryota > Metazoa > Chordata > Mammalia > Rodentia > Cricetidae > Peromyscus > Peromyscus californicus. The sequence goes on along the minus strand of NW_026294391.1, from coordinate 30,947,318 downwards.
ACACAGAATACCTGAGAATAAACTTAACTAAAGAAACAAAAAAATTCTAAGACAATGCTAAAAACAGTTGAGGAAGACACGAGAACATGGGAAGAGCTCACATGCTTATGGATCAGGAGATTCAGTAGTGTGAAAACCACTGGCCTTCCAAAGGCAATCTATGGATTCTAGGGACATTTGTCATCAACGTAGGAAAGACAATCTTAAAATTTATATAGAAGCACAAAAGACCCAAGGATAACCAAAACAACTGAACAAAAAGAATAGTGTAGGAGGTATCAACATACATAATTTCAGGCTGTACTACAGATCCACAATAATAAAACTAGCATGGTACTTGTAAAAAAATAAACACAGATCAATGGAATAAAGGACCTGAATATAAGTTCATGCTAAAAGATACCAAAAATAGACACTGCAGAAAAACAATAGCTTACAACAAATGGTATTGGGAAACTTGAGCATCAACATGCAGAAGAATGAAACTAGATCCACCTTACTTTCTGAAACAGTGTCTCATTGAACCAGGAACTCAACAATTTAAATACCTGGCTTGCCAATGAACTCCAGGGATCTGCCTATCAGTACCTCCCTAGCGCACCCCCTATCACTGGCATTTAGAGTCAGGTACTGGAGATCTGAACTCGAGTCCCCATGCTTGCTTAGCAGGTTCTTTACTGACTGAGCCGGAAGGCTCATTACTAACCATTTCCAAAAACTGTTTTCTATAGAGCAAAGTTTTTTTTTAAATAGTGCAGAAAATAAACTAGTATCTAGTTTGAAGAAATTATACTTTAGGGCTGGTATTAATGCATTTTTAAAATATCTTTGGTGCCTAGAATCAAGGGCTGTTGTGAATATTATTCTCCTGTCTGTTATACTATTAGACTAGATTGGGGAACTGTATTTTTAACATTTAATTCTCTTTGGATCCTTTACAGAACTTTTTGGGTGGCAGATTCCAGCCCCATTTTAAGTCACATCTGGTACAGAAGAGCTTGTATATTCAGGCTAAATACCAGCGTTTACGGTTTGCTGGGCCAAGGGGATTTATTACCAATAAATTCAGAAACAGATTTCTGAGGAGAAAAAAGGTTAGTTTGACAACCTTTTAAAAATATTGAGTAACTTTAAATGTTTGTTAGATAATTGGGTTTTTCATCTAGTTTAAGAAACAACCTAGATTTTTAAAACGTTCACATTGCATGATAATTGAATGAAAACTTCAAGATTAATGCTGATAGAAGTGTGAAACTATTTAAACTTAAAATGCTTTTAGCCATTCTACCTGAAACAATTCGAATATGCCAGCTTGTTGTATGACAAAACTTTTCCTGGGGAGATGTAACATACGTGTCTACCCACCACAGATAGGAAACCTCTGACAGACTAAAGTTACAGATACCACCAAAGTCCCACTAGGTGAGCCAGTGAGTTTTATTGGGCTTACTTACAGGATCAGAAATGACTCAAAGACAGCTGCTTCATCAAAGCCCACCCCAGCATGAGTGACAGTTCACAAACCTGGGACCCTGAAGCACACTGCATTGCCTGCAGGCAGCTCAACAGGTTGGAGAGTGCTTTTCCAGGTGCTTCAGTTGGTCTAAACCTCCAGGTAGCTCTGCTGGGTTCTGCCTCTTGCAGGCAGTTGCTCTGGTCCCAGTCGTCTTTGCAGCTCTTCTCCTCTGAGAGTCTTTCATGGAACTCAGCTTGTTTGAGTCTTCTTGGCAGCTTGACTCCCATTTGAGAGTCATCTTTGCAGCTTAGCTTTCTTCCATCTGAGTGGGATTCTTAGCTTTTATTATTTACTCTGACAGGAAGGGGCCTCGTGAATCTGGTCAGTTTCAAGGACTTCCTGAAGCTGTCTTGAATTGTTTACTTCTTGCTTAAGGAGCTTCTCTGCAAGATGGAATATTTCAATCTTGGAGGGAATTTTTATACAACACAGCTCTTTGAACTTTATATTTTAGCATTTCTGTCATTTAGTTAACCTTTGAAATGAACATTTAAGTAAAGACTCTGAATGACCTATAATATAGCAATTTTTTAGTTAGAGGCCAGACAAGTATGGGTCATAGGACTGTTTTTCTGTTGCCTTTCATTGCTATTCTGATGCTTTAGATGTCATCCAAGCATACTCTGGGTTGTAAATATAATTTCAGCACTTGGAATGTGAGGCGGGAAGATTACCACAAGTTTGAGGCCAAAAGTTTGGTATTTACTACTTTTCCATTGTCTAATAATACTCTTTCATTTAGGCATGTTCTTCTGGACTCTATTTCCTTTTTTTAAATAATTTTTTGTTGTTGTTTTTTCGAGACAAGGCTTCTCTGTGTAGTCCTGGCTGTGCTGGAACTCAAAACCAGGCTGGCCTTGATCTCAGAGAGATCTGCCTACCTCTGGGAATGCTGGTTTAAGTGTGTGTGTCACCATGCCTGACTAAATAAAACATTTTAAATTGATTAACTGTTGTTTGACAGTTTCATATATGTAGGCATTGTATTCTGTTTATTATGATTCCTCATTCTCTCTTATCTCCCTTCTATCCCTGCCATATCCCCTCCCCTTTCCTGTAGGTCCCCATTCTCACATTCATGCCCTTTTTGTTTTTGTTTTTGCTTGTGATCATTGATTTTAACTAAGACTTATCTCTGTGGCCACAGCTTTATAACTGTCCATTGGAGCCTCATGGGTTCACCATTTATCTCACAACTGAAGGCAATCATTATCTCTTCCCCAGAATCCATCAGTTACTGATAGTTCAGCTGGTAGGGTGTCTTAGTTATTTTTCTGATGCTGTGACAAAGCACCATGACCAAGGCAATTTACAGAAGAAAGAGTTAATTTGGGACTTACAGTTTCAGAGGGTTAGAGTCCATGACCATCATGGCAGGGAACATGGCAGCGGGCAGGCAAGCATGGCACTGGAGCAATAGCTAAGGTGTCACATCTTGATCCATAAACACAAGACAGAGAACGCTAACTTGGAATGGTGTGTGTTCAAACCTCAAAGCCTATGCCCAGTGACATACTTCTTCCAATAAACTCACACCTTCTAATGCTTCTTATACAGTTCTACCAACTTACAGAGGTAACTTACATGAGCTTTGGGAGCCATTCTCATTCAAACTACCACAGAGGGTAGGGTCCTATAAGTCCTTCTCTGATCTATGATTGGCTAGTGACACTCCTGGTCTTGTGTAAGCTCAGTGCAAGCAAGCTGCTGTGAGATCATTTTTGACATGGCTTTATCATGTCTTGAAGACAGCATTTGCAGTCCTCTTTCCTATTACCTTGCTCTTACATTCTTTCCACACACTCTTTTGCTGTGTTTCCTGTGCCTCAGAGGGGTTGGTATAAATGAATATCCTGTTTCTGAGTACTCAACCATTATTTGTATGAAGAATCATTACTGTCATTCACTACAAAGAAAAGCTCTGATCAAAGCTGGGAGTATCACTTGTCTGTAAGTTTAAATGTAAATATTTAGGACTTCAGTTTGATGCCATGTTAAATTTAGCTAAACAGTAGTAAGCCCTGCCCCTGGACCCATGACCTTCCCAGCCATAGGTTTTTGGTAGGGTTTACAGTACTAGACTTCTATTCCCTCCTATGGAATTGGCTTTAAATCCAGTCCAAGAGCACTTACTTTATCCTATAACAGTTGTGTCACTATTGTATCAGTGGATACATCTTGCCTGACTGGTTGGCATTGTAGCATACAATAGCTGATAAGACCATTGATGTCCTAAGTCCCCTAGCAGCCTGCTTAGCAGCATCCAGCATTATGAAATCTAGCCAGCAAGAAAGAAGCATCTATCTCAATTACAGCTTGTTTTCTTATATCTTGTAACCAAGGTGTGTAGAGTCTTTAGCAATAAGATCTTATCATCTAGTTTTGGTAAGTAGTCAAGAGGAATAGTAATAGCTTGTATTGTTGCAGGAGTCTCTGAGGCCTCTTTGGCCAACAATTAGTAAGGAAGTACCACATACCTGGCACTGGTATTTTTGCTTTATAAGCAGTGGCTTCTAGGAGCAGCATTATACAGCTATGTAGAATATCTCTTTTTTAAAAAACGTTTTAATTGGCTTACAAAATAATAGATTTCCATATTATTTTTCATAAGCTGGACTCTAATTCCTGTATCTTAGTATTATATGTATGTTGATTTGGCGTATTCCAGTTTGGCTAATGTCTGTACCTGCAACCAATCTTCAGTTAAGCTTATATTTAAACAAAGCTCAACTCTGAGTGTAGCATGAAATTAGGTACCCTACTATTAGCATGCTGCATAACAGGTGAGCTCCATTTTCCTAATCTTTGGGGAAAGGAATGAGACATGGCAGCTATTCTATCTGCCAGGTCCAAACTAAGGTACTTATGGCTAACTAGACCTTTAAGGTGTCCCTCTAGCATGTGCTACTGTAAAACTACATCTCATGTGGGAAAATTGATTACTTGTCCCATCAGTCCATTTTACCTCAGTCTTTATGCCCTAAAAAGAATGAAGTCTAGAATTATTGGTTTCTGCTAATGTTGACTCCCATTTTCCTTAAATTAAGGACATTTTTTCACAAATGGGTCTACTGGGTGTGAGGTACCATTTACATCATTTTGTGTGAGTGTGGGTGTGTGTGAGTGTGGGTATGTGTGGTATTGGAGATAAAACTGTGGAACTTACATATATGTTAAGCAAGTACTCTGTACTTGGAAGTTTTCCTGTGTCCCTCCTGGTCCTGCAGCTGCTTGGACCCAAGTAAACACACAGAGGCTTATATTACTTCAAACTGTCTATTAATCTATGCATTGCCACATGGCTTTGGGCTTATGGGTACTTTCACTTCTTGCTTCTCCTGGCAGCCGCTCACAATGTCTCCTCACTCTCCTTTCTTCTCCTCTCTCTCCAGCTTGAATGTACCACCTAACCTTATTCTGCTTCACCATTGGCCAAAGAGCTTTATTTATCAACCAGTCAGAGCAACACATATTCACAGCATACAGAAAGACATCCTACAGCACTTCCCCTTTTCTATAATCTTACATATTTTATATTACTATGGATTTGGTTTATTGATACAAATTTAAAGTTGATTTTGTTATTATATATATATATATATATATATTTCTACTCTTGTTTAAGGTATTATGTTTATGCAACTCATTTAGAATTATAATATATAATTAAGAAATACAGATTAATGAGTCATCTATGGTAATCAAACTTATAGTCATGTTAGTTAAGTTTTCTAGATATACATAGATATATTTCAGTTAGGTAAATAATCTTCAAAAACTTCAAAGACCTATAGAATATGGCATTTAAAATGTTTTATAACTTAGACTTTTTTGGACAATGAGACACGTCTGCTCCTGGCAACACCAATTACTTCAAAGAGGATGATGGGCATCAAAGAAACTCATTATGGAGTTTGCTTTCTTTGTGGCAAAAGTTAGCCACTGGGCAAAAAAAGTGCCCTTGCTTTGACTGCTTGACAGTATGTTGTACATGCAAGACCCACAGGAAGGTGACCACTGAACTTTGCAAGATGAGATGCTTCTTCATGTTCCTGCTTTGCAGGAGAAACTGCAGACATTTCTACAGGACATGGAGAGAAGCGACTGACGAACTTTGCCAGAATGGGTGGAACAGCCCTTAAAATTTCCTGCTTCACTGAAAGCTATGCCAGAGGTTCTAGGCCTGTAGGCTGAAGATAGATGCCCCAATGTTACAGAGGAACTTTGGATGACTGTGCAGGCATCCGGATGTCTCTTGTCATTTCTAGAATTATGGAAGTTGCTTGCAATATACTTCCTGTTTACTTAGGTAATATTATATCCTTCTGGGGTCTTTGATGGATTTGAAGACTAGTTATAATTTTCATTGGTTATGATAAAAGATAAATTAGATTTGAAACTTTAGACTCACAAATATAGGATAGATGATAGAATAGTTTCTTTAAATTTACCAAATACAAATAGACTAGATATTGTAACTGTAATTCTTGCTTGGTGACTGTTTTATTACATGTAATTTTTACTATATTAAAGTCAAAACCTTCCTTTTTTCATAAGACAGAAAAGGGGAAGTGCTGTAGGATATCTTTCTGTATGCTGTGAATATGTGTTGCTCTGATTGGTTGATAAATAAAGCTGTTTGATCAGTGGCGAGGCAGAATAAGGGTAGGTGGGACATTCAAACTAAAGAGATGAGAGAAGAAAGGAGAGTGAGAGGAGACGCCAGCCTGCCTCCCAAGGAGCAACAAGATGCCAGTAGATGGGTAATGCCACGGCCACGTGGCAACATATAGATTAATAGAAATAGGTTGAGTTAAGTTACAAGAGCTAGCTAACAAGAAGCCTGACACATAGGCCATACAGTTTGTAAATAATATAAGCCTCTGTGTGTTTACTTGGGACCAAGCAGCTGTGGGATACAGGTGGGAGAGATTCGTTCTGACTGCAGGGCTGGGCAGGACTGAAGAAACTTCCAGCTACAGTAATCTACCATTGAGCCACACCTGCATCCTGTAATTAAATCATTTAATATCCCAAGTTTTGGCATCAGAGGGAACTTTAAAAATTCTACCCTAGAAAGATACCTTAATCTGTTTAGCATCTTGTGGTGGTTTGAATGAGAATGGCCCCAAAGGCTTATCTTTTGAATGCTTGATTCCCTAGTTAATGGAACTGTTTGGGAAGGACCTGGCTTTGTTGAAGGAGATGTGTCACTGTGGGTTTGAAAAGCCCACACCAGGCCCAGTGTCTTTCGGCCTGCTGCTTGTTAATCAGGATGTAAAGCTCTCAGTTACTGCTCTAACCCATGTCTGTCTGCTTCACACCATGATGATCATGGACTAACCCTTTAAAATTGTAAGCAGGCTCCCAATTAAAAGCCCCCAAGGCAGTCCTTCTATAAGAGTTGCCTTGGCCATGATGCCTCTTCACAGCAATAGAGCAGTAACTAAGACACATCTCTTCACATTTTAGCTTTTTGTGATATTGGAGAAGCCATTGTTTTAGCAGTTAGACTACCACCAGGATTAATTAATTGATGCATGATTAATTAAGTAGTCTAGATACTATGAAATTAGATCTGGACCTACTTACTCCCATATAACTGGTCTATCAGAAGTTTTTTTTCCAAGACTGGGTTTCTCTGTGTAGCTTTGGAGCCTTTCCTGGATCTTGCTCTGTAGACCAGGCTGGCCTCAAACTCACAGAGATCCGCCTGACTCTGCCTTGCCAGTGCTGGGATTATAGGTGTGCACCACCACCCAGCCTTATCAGAAGTATTTTTAATAAACTTTATTATGTAAATACTTGCAAGTAAGGAAAAACACCTACACCAGTATTAATCATAGCCAAAGTCTATACAACTTAATGAGCTTATATAAAGTTAGAATTGGCATTCAAAACGGAAGCTCTGAAGCTTCACATTAAATTTTACATTTTCAGTATTGAATATATTTTGTGCACTAATCCACCACCAAAACAACAACAAAAAAATCCATGGCAGTGTTAGAACTAGGAAAACAATTAGCTTTGTATTCTCTTTCATAACATGTGTCTATTACCTTCATTCACTCCATCCTCATTCCCTTATACCTAGCTTTTCTTGTTCTCTTTCTTCATGTTGTACTGTACCCACATGCCCATGTGTTTACTTATATACATATATTATTGGCTAGATTCTGCATATGAGAGAGAACTGTGATTTTATTTATTTCTGAGATTACATAACCTTGTACTTCAGACAAGGGGCGACTATGAAGAATACACAAAGAATTTCAGAAATAAATACCAAGGGGATAAAACTGCCAGTCAACAAATGGGCAATGAACTGAATAGACAGTTTTCAAACAAAGAAATGCAAATGATCAATAACTGTTTTTTAAAGTGTTCAGTGTCTCTTCCATCAGGGAAATTGCAAACTAAAACTGCTTTGAGATAATTGCCTTACCCTAGTCAGAATGGTTGTCATCAGCAAATCTGACAATGGAAGTTGGAGAGGATATAGATAGAGGGAAATCCATATTTACTTGGTAGGAGAACAGATTAATACCGCCATTGTGGAAATCAGTTTGGAGATTTCTCAAAAAAATTTAAAAAAGAACTACCGTATGACCCAGCTTTGTGATTCCTGGGCATATACCCAGAGAACTCCATACCCTACCATAAAGATATTTACACACATACCCATGTTTTTATTACTGCTTTATTTACTGTAGCAAAGGATTAGAATCAACCTAGTTGTCAGTCAACAGATGAATAGATAATGAAAATTTGGTATATATAAAAATGGAGTACTACTTATCTCTAAAGAAAAAGGAAGTTAAAAATTTACAGGATAATGGATGGACTTAGGATTTCTGCAATTTGTGAATTCTGGTCATTAACCCCTTGTCTCCCATTATGTGGGCTCTCTTAGCTCTGCTTGTTGTTTCCCTTGCTGCACAAAAACTTCTTATTTTCATGTGGTCACATTGGTTGATACTAGGGTTAGTTCTGTGCTGTTGGTGTTCTGCTAAGTTCCTGTCTACCCCGATATCTTGAAGAGTAGCCTGTGTTTGCTTTGAAAACTTTCAGTGTATCAGGCTTTAGATAGAGGTTTTTGATCTATTCTTAATTGATGTTTGTACAAGGTGAAAGGTAAATCTAATTTCATTCTCTGGCTTGCAGTTCAGTTTTGCTACCACTATTTATTGAATGGGCTCTTTTTTCCATAGTATATTTTTGCCTCCTTTTCAAAAAATGAAGTGGAAATGGTTTTGCCATTTTATTTCCTGATCCTTTATTCTATTCCATTGGTCTTCCTGTCTATTTTTGTACAAGTACCAAGCTGTATTTATTATTATATCTCTATAGTATAGTTTTAGGTTGGTATTGCACTTCCTCCAGCGTTGTCCTTACTCCTTGGGATTCTTTGCTATCTGTGGTCTTTTGTGGTTCCATGTGACTTCTTGCATTTTTTTCTAAGCCTGTTAAACATGACAGGGGAATTTTTTGTCTCCCATCTCCAGTGCAGTCTGGTTTCTGTGCCATCAGATACATACTTCCTGTTCTGTTTCCACTACTAAACAGTCTTGGAAAGTGGTAAGGGTTGATTCTAGACATGCTCTTAATAATCCTCTTCAATTGCCTAGCATCATAATAATGGCTTCCCTAAAACTGCATTTGATCTTCAGCTACCTACAAAATGGTAAGATTCCCAAGCAGAAATAGAAAAGCAGAGAACACAAAAATCTCACATATTCATAACAGGCTTGTGTTAATTCCATTCTGGCACCCAGATTCCTTATAGTTGTTGTTAGTCGTTGGCTGCTTGCAATCCTTCAAGTGTATACACACATACACACACACACACACACACACACACACACACACACACACACACACACACACACACAGAGAGAGAGAGAGAGAGAGAGAGAGAGAGAGAGAGAGAGACACTTCTGTAAGGAGGAGATGGGTCCACAGTTGGAGAACCATTGAATCACCATTTGGCCCCTGGGGAAGCTGGGCTTTTTTATATACTTACACACACACTACACACACACACACACACACACACACACACACACACAATGTGGAACAAGGCTAGGTCCTCTGCTTCCTTCTTGAATTGGACTAAGCAAGATGTACTTTTTGTTGTTTGGGTTACTTTAAATGACAGCAGGGACCTGATTCGATAAGATAAGAGTGGGGAATTTAGAAATTTTCAGAGGAAAAAAAAGCCCACCAATGGAAATAAACCTGACAAAAGAGGGTTTCTTTTGGACAAGATCTTGGAAACAGGCTGTCTTGGACCAAAGAGAAAGTAATCTGAAAACAACCTGATCTAATCCCGGACCCTGTTCCTTAGCTGGGGAATTAACTATCTCCTGTCTTCACTTATAATATCTGTCTGTCTTCCTTCCTTTTTTTATTTTTGTTTTTTAAGACAGAGTTTCACTGTGTAGCTCTGGCTGTCCTGGAACTCACAGAGATCCATCTACCTCTGTCTCCCAAGTGCTGAGATTAAAGGCATGCACCGCTGTTGCCTGGCCATAATGGGTTTCTTTATTCTTGAATTTTGTATTTGAACTGGATGATGAGGGACGTATGTCCATTACCTTCTGGAACAGGGTTTGTTTTTAATCTACTAGCACTCAGAAGTACCCCCGTAACAAGCTGTGTTCCAGGAGGAAGTTTTTAGAAAGCTTGAGGGACAGCTGGGCATGGTGGCTCACTCATGTAATCTCAGGCTAATATAGGAGGGTCACCATGGATTCAAGGCAAGCTTGGGGTATATGGCGAGTTCTAGGAGAGTCAGGGATACAGAGGAAGACCCTGTCTCAGAACAAAACAAAACACTTTCATTGATCCAGTTATATATCAAAATAGTACCAAAATGTAGTAAAACAGGCTTGGAAGGAGGAAAGGGAAGGGAGAAATGATGTCATTATATTTTAATTTCAAAACATTAAAATGTAAGAGATAAGAAGATAGCCACTGAAAGACTATCAGCATTTGTGCATCTGGTCAGGAAGGCACAGAGTTCCTTAGAACCAGCCATACTTCAGTATTCCTTCAGTTCCTATAAGTTTAGGTGCCTGTTAGAACCCCATGGCTAGGAAAGGCATAAAAACACATAGAAAGGAAGTCAGAGACTGGGATTTATGACCTTGGGGATTGAAAGAAAGCTTGAAGGTCATACAGCACAAAGACAAAGATCCAAGATCAAATGAATCAGCAAGAATTTACTGAGTGCCTGTCATGCCTGAGTTGCAGCATGTCAACATAGAAAGGAAATGTTACCTGGAGGCATCATCACCTCTGAGTCTTTGTCATCTGGGGACTGCCTTCTCCATCTTATTGTGTGGTTTCTCTTTTATATGTTTTTTTAACCTTTGTTTTTGAGGTGATATTTTATCATATAGCCCAGGTTGGCCTTGAACTCTTGACCCTCCCACACCAGCTACTCAGGTACTAGGATTATAGACAAGTACCCTAGTTTCTTTCATACATTCTTAAAGAAGGTAAGCATTTCTACAGTGTATGATGGTGGGCACCTATAATTCCAGCACTTGAGAGGAGTGACTAGCACTGAAACAGAAAGTCTGTGAGTCTGAGGTCAGTCTGGGCTACACACTAAGTTCCAGTATAGCCTGGGCTGCATAGTGCCAGCCTGTCTCAAAAAGGGTTTTTCCTAGTGTATTGTTTGCTTTTATCCTTTGTTAGTTACCTTGGTTGGCCTTGATTACCTGATGTCTTCCTAAGATTTTACCACTACCTCTTCTGATGTCTGATCCTGACTGCTAGCTCCCCAGACTCCAGATGTTTAGCTGCCTCACAGATACTCTCAAATGGTTGTCCTCATGCACCTGAAATTCAGTTAAACTTGTACTGAAATATGCTGCAGCATGGATAGAACTTATAACTACCATGCAGAGTGATAGGAGCCAGGGGTAAAAGCCCACCTATGGTATGATCCCATTTATTTAAGTGGAAAGACAGCCATAGAGACAGAAGGTAGAATTTAGGAGCTGGAGGTTCAGGTGAATATTGGAGAGAGGTCCTGAGGTTATTTGTAATGGTATATAGTTTCTTTTTAAAGTGAGAAAACTATTCCAAAACTGATTGTCATGATTGGTTGTACAGTACTGTGAATATACTTAACAGTCATGGAATTTTTTTAAGTTTTCTTTAACTTTATTGTATGTATATAGCTGTTTTGCCTTTATGCATGCCTGTGGACCACACATGTTCCTGGTGCCTGAGGAGGCCAGAAGAGGGCATCAGAGCCCCTGGAACTGGAGTTAGAGTTGCAAGCTCCCATGTTGATGGTGAGATTCTGGTCCTCTGGAAGTACAGCCAGTCCCCTTATCCACTGATCAGTCTCTCTAGTCCCAAAGTCATTGAATTGAATACTTTAAATAGGTGAACTGTATAGAATGGGAATTTTATCTCAGTAAAGTTGTTTAAAAAAATAACTGTCTTACTTTTCTGTTGGAGTGACAAAAACCATGACCACAAAAAAGCTACTTGGGGAAGAAAGGGTTTGTTTGGTTTACAAGTACTTATCACAGTCCCTCATTGAAGGAAGCTAAAACAGGCACCTGGAGTCAGGAACTGAAGCAGAAGCCCTGGAGGAACACTGCTTACTGGCTTGCTTCCCATGGCTTGCTCAGTTTGTTTTCTTATGCTACCCAGGATCACTTGTCCAGGGTGGCCCTGCCCGCAGTGACCTGGGACCTCCCACATCAATCAGTGAAGAAAATGCTCCACAGACTTGTCTATGTGCCAGTCTGGTAGAGGCATTTTCTCAGTTGAGCTTCCCTCTTCCCAGATGAGTCTAGCTCATGTCAAGTGACAAAAAACCAACCAATGCAATACCAAATATGCTCTCCTCCACAGACCACTTTCCTCTCCCCTATCATGGTCCATAGCTATTATAGCCAACCAAGCCAGCCTGAAAACTTGTCCTGATAGGCAATCCACTTAGTCTCCTTCTAACTTTTAATATTTCAAGTCTTATTTTTATCACTCACATCTTCATTCAGTTCATTCATTTTAACAAATGCATATTATTTTACTATATGGCTATATTAATTATTTCAGATTTCCAAGCCTTTTTACTTACATACTCAATAACTAATCCAGTTAGAAAATACCCAAGTGGGGGTAAAGAGATTGCTCAGTGGTTAAGAGCATGTGCTGCTCTCACAGAGGACCTGGGTTTGGGTCTAGCATCCACATGGTATCTAATCTACCTGTAACTCTAGTTCTAGAACATCCAATTTCCTCTTCTGGCCTCTGTGGGCACTTCATGCCCATGGTACACAGACATACATATAGACAAAACATTCATGCACATAAAAAATACACAAGCTAGCTCTTCTAACACTAAGCAGTTTCATATCTTTTACTTTTGCCTTAAATTTGGATTTAATTATGCTTCTGTCATACAACTTAGTTTTTAAAATACTTTTTAATATATGTATGACATTTCTGTTACTATTAGGTATTAAGTTTTTTCTGAACTGAATTTAATATTTAAAGTACCATAAACATACTGTAAGTTTTGTGAAGTACTGATTAAATGAAGTTTTGCTGCAAATGTGTTTATATTTTCAACTAGTTCATATTTTCAAAGATACAAATATGCCGATGGTGGCGCACGCCTTTAATCCCAGCACTCGGGAGGCAGAGGTGGCTAGATGTCTATGAGTTTGAGGCCAGCCTGGGCTACAAAGTGAGTTCAGGACATCCAAGGATACATAGAGAAACCCTGTCTCAAAAAAACAAAAACCAAACCAAACAAACAAAAAACCCCAAACCAAACACGTGGGATTAAGGAGAAAGAAGTACACAATATACCGAGGGCCTCAAATTGTTCATAATTTGTTTCTTATTTGAAGTGGTAGCAGTAGGATACCTTTGCGTGGAGTAAGAAGGGGAGATAGTGCTTTAGGACAGCCAGTTGAATAGTAGTGAGTAGCAGGGTCCCAGGGAATTAGGATGAGACACAGTAAGACCAGCAAGGTAGCATTTGCAGTGACCCTGTGTTGTTAGGAAAACCTAGCCTGGAAGTAGTGGCGCACACTGCTCTGGGGAAGCAGAGACAGGTGGATCTCTGAGTTCCAGTCCAACCTGGTCTACAGAGTGAGTTCCCTGGCAGCCAGAACTATTGTTACACAGAGAAACCCTGTTGGGGGGTGTGGGGGAAGAAAACCTAGACAGGCCTGGCGGTGGTGGCACACGCCTTTAATCCCAGCACTGAGGAGGCAGAGCCAGGTGGATCGCTGAGTTCGAGACTAACCTGGTCTACAGAGAGAATTCCAGGACAGCCAGGGCTACACAGAGAACCCCTGTATAGAAAAACCAAAAAAAGGGGGGAAAAACCTAGACAAAACCTACTTCATTATTATACTTAAAAATATCTTTCCAATTATTGGAGGAGTGGGAGATGAGTTTGAGAGATGATAAGACACTGTGTCAAGATGAGAACAGTTCAAAGAATTGCATGCTTTTAAAAACTACGATTGTAGCCGGGCGGTGGTGGCGCACACCCTTAATCCCAGCACTCGGGAGGCAGAGGCAGGCGGATCTCTGAGTTCAAGGCCAGCCTGGTCTCCAAAGCGAGTTCCAGGAAAGGCGCAAAGCTACACAGAGAAACCCTGTCTTGAAAAAAAAAAAAACCCAAAAAAAACCACAAAAAACTACGATTGTCAGTTGAACTTTTCTTTAGAGTTACTGTACTTAGAGTTTCTTTTCAAAGTTGTTATTTGGTGACATTTTATTTGAAGATATATGGTTTTGTAGTATATAATCAATAAAGAATAAGTACAATGTCATCTACAAATTTTAGATGAATAATGTTGAAAAATGTATATGCATGTGTTTTGAACATTTCATTAAGCAAGATAGAAGAAATAATAAGATTTTTCTACCAGCATTGTTTTTATTTGGAATTAAATATTTCCATTCTAATATGAATGTTAAAAATAAACACACTTTTGCATTTTTTTCAGTTTTAATGTAAGAGCCTAGTTAAAAGGTAAGGATATATTTGAATAAATTTTTATTTTTAGTGTCTTTGAAATACATGTCGTTCTACCATTTTTAGTTTTATTATTTACATAGTTTTATATCAAGTTTGTAGTTAGTAATTTTAGTGTTTTTGCATCATACCACAATATAAAACCCACATTTGTTACTTTCATCATAATCTTCCTGTTCTTGTGAGGTTTTTTTTTTCTCATATTTATTGAAACCTTATGTCTTTATGTTGACAACCATCTGAAAGTTTTCCAAAAGCTTTCTTTGCAATCAATTATCAGTCATTCCAAGAGTCCATGTAGTTTTGGAATAAGAAGTAGTATGTGATGGAAAGGATACCATGCTAGTTTGCACATGTGTGCCTCCGTTGTGTCAGGCTGGGGACTGGAGAGGCAAAGTTTGAGTCTTGAGTTTAGGCCAGAGTGCTTTCCCTGAAAAATTCTCAAGAAGCACAATGTGGTTTCCCCATTTGCTAAGACCAGTGCCATCTAGTGGAGTTTTTGTCTGATCCATTTACCATTTTTGCCTGTTTTGGTGCATTCAATGTTTAGATGGCATCTACAGGGTTCCACATTCCTTGTGAATTGTGAGGTGTAAGTTAGCACTGTACAGATTAAAGCATTTTGAGAACTGCACTGTGGGCCAAACTCTAGCTAAGATGTTATAACTGACTCTTCTATTGAAGCCCATATTTCTCTTGTTTTCTCTTGATAGGAATACACAATATTGCCACAGAAAACCAATCTGAAAATGTTGCAAATGGAACTGACCCTACATGAGGACTTAACTGAGGACGGAACTGAGCATCTCGTTTGGTCAGGAATTGGAATTGACACTAAGACACTAATACTGTAACTTTCTTGATAAAATATCTTTATTTTTCAGTAGTGGAATGCTGCAACTTTTTTACACTTAACAATCACTGTTAACCACAGTATTCAGTTTCAAAGTTGTATTTAACTACAAATTCTTTTGCAAAAACTCTCAGCAGGATCATTTGAGGGCCATTATTTGTTGATGCATCTTTTTCTGAGTGTGGTTTCATTGAGAGAATTTAATAAGTTATATCTAAACATTTATATGTTCAAAGCTTTGTTTATGTTATAAGAACAAGTATCAGAATTATATAGTGTCTGTATATGGAATAACTTTAAACAGTGGCCTTACAGTAGCAAATTTTATACTGGCATTTCTTTTTCTGATGACATTTTGGCTTCTAACTTGAAGTTTTCTGAAGTTTCTGAAAATCAAGGCCTATATACATCATCCATTTCATAATCAAATATGAGACGCCTAGAGAAGAGGTGCGTCTTCTTCATCGGGTCGTGGCAAGTGCACTGAATTGTTAGTAATGCGTGTCTTGGGTATTCCCATGACTATTTGCTCTTTTCTAGTTTCAGATGCTATTGTGGAAAATATCTAAGGATTTTGTAATCTCTATTCCATCTTCTTTTCCCTCAGGGCAAGCTTGTGCATATTATATTTTTAAAGGCTTTTAAAATCTGACAGACAAAATTGCATATTTGAACATTGTACTTTACTACTATGATATTACACATTTTGCAGACACATCTTACAAAGGGCGTACCTTTTGGTTCAGTTGATAGGTGTTGCATACCTATGACATGTAATATAGGATCCATGGGATATTAAATACAGTCTGTAGGTCCAGAAACTTACTTCTTTGTTTTCTTTCCTTCTGCTTAAAAGTACATACACATTCTCAGTCCATTTTTTGTGAAATGTTTATTTGTAAGAAAATAAAACATTGTTGCTCTTTCTGCTTGAAGCTGTTAACTGGCAGTTGGTGAGAACATTCTTTTAAATTTTCATCAGACTGACAACCCTGGATAATACCTGTTGATGTTGAATACTTAGGAAACACACAATGATGTATATTATTCCATATTTTCTTTTTTAAATTTTTTCAGACAAGGGCCACTCTTCCTTAAGTGGGTCAGTGATAAGGGAAGTTGGAGCCTTGATTCAGTGGTAACTGATGACGCATAGATGGCCTGATTTTCATACTGTGTACCCCTTCTAGAAGTCAGGTTTTCCAACCCTCCTATACATGAAGCTAAAAGTAAGGGAGAAAATTATGTATGCAGTAGTATAGCAAGTTTGCATTGTCTGGGTAATTAAAACCCTACCTTAATTTTCTTGAGTAAGGGTCTAATGTAGCCCGGGCTAATATGGAATTCAGTATATTGCTAAGGATGGCATTGATAACCTCTAGGGTGTTGGGATTATAGGCATGTTGCCACCGTTAGTGGTTTTTATAAGGTGTTTCATGCATGTTAGGCAAAAACTCTGCCAGCTGAACTACATTCTCAGTCTATCGAGCTTAATTTTTATTTTATTATTTTATGTGTATAGGTGGTTTTTACTGCATATGTATCATACAGTGCCCACAGAAGCCAGAAGGGAATGTTGTAGCCCCTGAAACTGGAGTTACAGGTGGTTACGAGATGTCACTGGGTGCTGGGAATTGAACCAAGGATCCCTGATGGAGCAGCTGGTACTCTTAACTGCCGAGCCATCTGTCCAGCCCCTAGTTTTAAAGTAATTGATTTCATTTGTTCCCATATTCTAGTAGACAGTTATGAAACTGTCATAATTAGTCATTTGATTGGCTGATCTGTGTGCATGAGTACTTGCATGCGTGTGTGTGTATGTGTGTGTGTGTGTGTGTGTGTGTGTGTGTGTGTGTGTGTGTGTGTGTGTAATATGTACCAATGAACAAGAAAAAGGATGGGCCTTGTCTGCCTTTGTGGTTTCTATAGTCTCATAAGGAAAAGGGCCATGTACATAGAAATGAAACCTGATAAACAGCTTGGCTATAAATGTTTTTATTTATTGTAGCACCTAAGGATAAGATTTTTAATTTAGTATTTCATTTCACGACTGATTCTCAATTTAGGCATATTTGGATAAACTTTTGGCATTATCTCAAAATTCAAAGCTTTTTATCTGGCAAAATAGTATTCAGAGAACGTTGTTGGTATAAGGCTAATAGCCTAAAAAGAAATACTTGCTTTATAAAGTATACACCAAGTGTGGTGGTTCACACCTATAATCCCAGCACTTGGGACTCTGAGACAGGAGGAGTGCCCCAAGTTTTAAGTCTGCCTGACTTACATAGTGAGTTCAGGCCAACCTGAGCTACTGTGTGAGATACTGTCTCAAAAAATGCATAAAATATAAAAATAATCCTGGATGCATTAAAAATAAAAATAATTTAGAGCATACAGTAGAAACAGGGACCATATCAGTCTTGTTCACCATAATCCTCAGCACTCAACATCCTAGTTAACAGTAGAAACTCATTAAATACTAACTGAATGAGGAATCAGTAAGTAGTGAGTAGGATTTACATGTCTAATTTTTATATGGAAATTGAACAAGACCACTTTCAGTGGCCTGAAAAGGAATCTGAATTCTTACATGCTTAACTGCTTAAGACTTGAAAAGTTCCTTTTTATCTTGGTATGTGTCAATTCAGGTGTTCGTATGGCATTGCATACGCGAAGGTTAGAGGAGAATGTCAGGTGGTGGTCCTTGCCTTCCACTTTGTTTGAACAGGGTTTCTTGTTTGCTGCTTCATAGGCCAGGCTAGCTGTCCTGCCAACTTCCAGGTACTCGCCTGGCTCCACCTCCCTTCTTGCTGTGAGAATGTTCAGATTACAGGCATGTGCTACCTTCCATGGCTGTATGTGGGTCCTCATGCTTATGTGGCAAGTGCTTTTACTCACAGAGCCATTGCCCCACCCCAGAAAGGTTTTGGCTGAGTCCCATACCATTGCCTCCTTTCATTTCCTCCCATGTGCTAGAATTGTCTCTGGTAGTAGGGTGGCAATAGTAAGATCACCCCTGCTCTGAACCATTAGAGGGCAAGATCCACAAAGATAAAGAATCTCTAAATACAACATTCACTACTGTAACACAGATACAAAAGGTTGAGGGAGAAGTTGGCACTCCTGCTGAACAGTTCCTCCAAGTTTCTTTCCTATTGACTAGACGAAGCTCCAACTATTCGGTTGGTGGGTTTTCTGGTTTTAAAAATGGATGTTAGTTAAAAATGAGTAAAATGTACCTAGGTTCTGCTGTATTATTTCTTTTGTTTTTCGTTTGGTGTTTGAGGCATTATATATACAAGTGCTAAAATCACAGGTATGTGCCACTGTGCCTGGCCTTTTCTGTTATTTTTTATAGCTACATGTGAATTAATAATTATCTCAGTATAAATTTCAATTTAAATGTACCCATCAAGGGGCTGGAGAAATGGCTCAGTGGTTAAGAGCACTGGATGCTCTTCCAGAGATCCTGCCTGAGTTCAATTCCCAGCAACCACATGGTGGCTCACAACTATCTATAATGAGATCTGGTGCCCTCTTCTGGCCTGCAGACATACATGCAGGCAGAACACGATACATAATAAATAAATAAATCTTTTAAAAAAAAAGCCGGGTGGTGGTGGTGCACACCTTTAATCCCAGCACTCGGGAGGCAGAGGCAGGTGGATCTCTGTGAGTTCAAGGCCAGCCTGGACTACAAAGCGAGTTCCAGGAAAGGCACAAAGCTACACAGAGAAACCCTGTCTCAAAAAACCAAAAAATAAATAAATAAATAGATAGATAGATAAACCCTACCCATCACCATATCAGAGAAAACTCATATTTTGGAGTACACATTGAAAAATATACTTACACTAAAACTTTTCTTTTTCAAGACAGGGCTTCTCCATGTAGCTCTGGCTGTTTTGGAACCTTCTCTGTAGACCAGGCTGGCCTCGAACTCACAGAGATCTGCCTGCCTCTGCCTCCCAAGTGCTGGGATTAAAGGTATTTACTACCACCACCACCCAGCTCATTTTAACATTTTAAATAGATGCATACCAACGTCCCATGTTTTAGTTAATGTATTAAGGCTACTATTGCTGTGATGAAATGCCATGACCCAAATCATCATGGAAAGGAAAAGGTTTATTTCACTCACAGTTCCATTTAACAGTTCATCATCAAAAGCAGTGAGGGTAAGAACTCAGAGGCAGGAGCTAATGCAGAGGCCACGGAGGAGTGTTATTTACTGGCTTGCTTCACATGGCTTGCTCAGTTTGCTTTCTTACAGAACCCAGGACCACCTGACCAGTAATGGTCCCACCCACAATGGGCTGGGCCCTCCCACATCAACCACTAATTAAGAAAAATGCTCCATAGGTTTGCATACAGCCCAATCTTATGGAGGCATTTTCTCAATTGAGGTTCCCTCTTGGATGACTAGCTTGTGTCAGATTGACATAAAACTAGCTAGTACAGTTAATGAACTCCCATTTTTTTTGTTGTTTGTTTGATGATGCCAGGGCTCAAACCCAGGGAATCACATTTGCTAGGCAAATGCTTTATCATTGAGCTATATCCCTAGCCCTTGAACATCTTTTAGAGAAAGTTGGAGATGCTTTGAGGCAGGATCAAGAAAAGTAAAGCTAAGTCAGGAAGTCTGTATTAGCTAGCAACAACCAAGTACATAATGTCTAGCAGCCAGCAGACAAGGAAGGGAGATGGGAATACAGCTAGGTGTTGCATGTCAAAATGGTGACTTCAAACCCTTCCACACAAGAGTCACCTAGTAAAGAAACAGGTGGCAAGACTTGGTAACAGGGCTTCCAACATGATCAAAAGGGCTGACAGGATGACCAGACCATGTGGAGGAAAGTAAAGGTAACCCCCCTGCCCTACTCTTGGGACTCCAGCATAGAGTGACTAGGCATTCCTGAGGTGCTTGAGCAGCCTGGGGAAGTCAAAGCCACAGAAAGAAGGGACACCTTTGTCTAGTTCAGCAAGCCTGAATGTAGACATTCAGTAAGGTCCCAGAGGAAAGGGAATACCAGGTTCCCCCACAGAGTTCCAGCACAACGGATGATTGCAAGTTTGGAATTCATGAAGATAGAACCAAGACACTGAAATTGAGTCATAGTTGTAGAATAGAAAGTAAATGTTAGAAATCTTGACAAAAACTTACTGACAAATTGGAACTTGTAGAGGGAGGGAAATGGGATGAATACTAAAACCCTCTTCCATAGTCAGCTGTCATGTTAAGTCATAATATCCTAAGGTTGCAATCCAGAAGGCATGGATATACAGCCCAGTGGTGGAACACTTGTGTAGCACTGTGGTGGTTTGAATAAGAACAGTGCCCATAGGCTCACATATTGGAATGCTTAGTCATCAGGAGTGGCATTATTTGAGAAGGATTAGGAGGTGTGGCCTTGTTAGAGGAAGTATGTTAATGGGGGTGGTTTTTGAGGTTTCAAAAACTCACGCCACTCCTGCACCTCCTGTACCACCCCGTACTATGGATTAGGATGTAGCTCTCAGCTACTACTCCAGCACCATGCCTGCTGTCATGCTCCCTGCCATGATGAACATAGACTAAATCTCTGAAACTGTAAACCAGCCCTAATTAAATGCTTTCTTTTATAAGAGTTGCCTTAGTCATGGAATCTCTTCACAGCAATAGAACATTGACTAAGGTGGGCCCTAATAACCAACGTTAAGTTTTTCACAGCTTCTTGATTTTCACACAGTGGTTCTTAGTGTGATCCCAATGCCTGATAGCATCCTATACCAGCAGCTCCTTCAATTTCACTTCTGATTCTTTTTCTATTGGATTTAATTAAAATTATAATAAATATATAATAAATATATAAAAATATAATAAATAAATATAATAAAAATAAAAAATAAACATAAACAAATATAAATAAATAAATGGCTCCTATTCCTGGGCATACATATGAATGCATAAGAGGATGGAAACATACTTACCTATTGTTAACATTTGGTTACATAACTGGTGGAATTTGGAGGGACTGTGGTTTTCCATATCTGTCACATAACAAAACACCTAGCGTTGTTATGAAAGTCATTCTCTTAAAAGTGGTAAGACCATTTTATTCTACCCAGCACTGAATGTCAAGTCACTAAAAACATGTCAACAAACATTACCTTTATTAGGATGTCTGCTTCACTGTAGCCCAGTGGGGTTCCTTCCCTGCTCTTCCTCCTCCCACATTATAAGAAGTACTAAACTTCTTTATATGTGGTGTTGACATTTTAGTATAAATTATTGACATGCAGAATGTAACATAGTTACATAAAAGTTAAATCAATGTCACTGTTTTTTTTTTCTTAAGGAAAGACAAGCTAGTTACGGTGGTCTCACAGGGTCACAGGGTCAAGTTCAAGGTCAAGGAAAGTCTGGGCTACACATTTTCTTTTAAAGACAAAGCTTTTCTCTTTCCCTATTAATGAAATAATCATTAAAGCCAGGGCGGTGGTGGTGCACATCTTTAATCCCAGCACTTGGGAGGCAGAGCCAGGCAGATCTCCATGAGTTCGAGGCCAGCCTGGTCTACAGAGCGAGATCCAGGACAGGCACCAAAACTACACAGAGAAACCCTGTCTCGAAAAAACAAAAAAAACAAAACAAAACAAAAAAAAAAAACAGAAAATAATCACTAAAGCCTACACACTCAAAATTGAGTTAAGGTTCATGTCATTACACCTAAACCTATGCTATCTACTTGTAACACCTAACCTTCAAAGAAATCTGGAGAGATGGTAACCAAATCCCATTAAGCCAACACAGCTTCACTTAGATTCTTAAAAGGAATGTGACCTTGACTTCTTGTTTCCTTGTACCTGTTCATTTTGTTTATTGAAGCACCTTTCTGGTTTTGGCTGTTGAGGTTGAGACAGTCTCAGTCTCTCTCTCTCTCTCTCTCTCTCTCCTCTCTCTCTCTCTCTCTCTCTCTCCCCCCCCCCCTTCCTCCCTCCCTCCCCTCTCCCTCCATCTTTCTCACCCTCCCTCCCTCTCTTTGGTTTTTGAGGTAGGACTTCACATGTTCCACACTAACCTGAAACTTGCTGTATAGCCAAGACTGATCTTGAACTTTGATGCATCTGCCTTCACTTCCCAGGTGCCAGGATTAATTGCTAATTTTAGAGTATTCATTAGATCTTTGGAATTCTGTTTCTTGAAATGGTATGAAAATGGAAGAAAAATTATAAACCTACTGCTCAAATACTTGCTATAACATTTTGGTATTTCTCATTAGTCTCTCTGGTAGTTGAGATTATACTAAATGTATATTTGGTCTTTGTAGATTATCATAAACATGTATAAAACATGTT
Source organism: Peromyscus californicus insignis (assembly GCF_007827085.1). Classification (NCBI taxonomy): domain Eukaryota; kingdom Metazoa; phylum Chordata; class Mammalia; order Rodentia; family Cricetidae; genus Peromyscus; species Peromyscus californicus. The sequence continues at coordinate 30,924,584 of NW_026294391.1, read as the reverse complement.
TAAGTTAGTATGACATTCATTTGCATCCATTATATAGGACAAGAGATAGAATCCCATTCCCAGAAAGCTAAACATGTCTTTCGAAATCCTGAATTACAATGTTAAAATTTAGGAAGTTATTTTTGCTCTATATGTTGCTTAAGATACTAAAAAACAAGTTAAACTTTGCAGGTAATTTTCTTTCCTCTTTTATTTTTGTGAACTTGCTGTGTAGCCCAGGCTAGCCATGAACTTCCAGCAATCCTTCTACCTCTGTCTCATAAATCCTGGGATTACAGGCATGAGCCACCATGCCTGGTCCTACTGATAAATTTCTAAAGGAAATTCTTACCTTCATTTCTAATCCCTTGTAATTATGTTTAATATTTAGTAAAGAAGAAAGTGACTTCAGTGTTGAGAGGTGATAGCTGGTGACAATTTGTGTAAGATACTACAGGAAACACAAAGCTTTTCACTTAATGGGGTCTTAACAATTGTGGAGGAAAAAATAGTTGCCAAGATATTCCCGGATAATCATGCTATAATTCACAGACACAGAGAGGCTAAGTAACAAGGAGGACTCTAGGGGGGAAACATGGATCTCCCTGGGGAGGGGAATAGAATAAATTTTGCTGGTGGACCGGGGGTGGGTAGGGATGGGAATAGGAGGAATCAGATTGGGGAGTGGAGGAAGAGAGTACGGGAGAGATGACTAGTATTGGAGGGCATAAGGAGGCAATGTGGAAACCTAGTGCAGTGGAAACTCCCTGGAACTCCCTAGTGAAGTCTCCTAGTAATGGGGAATACAGAGCCTGAATTGTCCATCTTCTATAACCAGACAAGGCTTCAAGCCATGGGACTGGGTCACCAACCCAACCAGAAAACCTTCGACCTACAATTTTTCCTGCCTACAAGATGTGCTGGGTTAAAGGTGACAACTTGCATGAGTGGTCAACCAGTGACTGGTCTAACTTGAGGCCCATGCCACAAGTGGGAGCCCATGACAGTGCCTAGAGGGCCAGGAACCAGAAGCTGGATGTCCCAGAGAACTAGGGTAGAACCTAACATGACTGACAAAAAGAAAAGTCAATGGAATGATTCCTAATGATATTCTGCTCTACTCATGGATTAGTGCCTTGTCCAGTTGTCATCAGAGAGGCTTCCTCCAGCAGCAGATGAGAGTGGATACATAGACCCATAGCCAAACACTAGGTGAAGCCAGGAGAACCCTACAGAAGATGCGGGGGAGCATTGTAGGAGAACAGTGTGAGTGTGTGTGTTGGGGGGCTGTCTCTGACTCTTGCCTGCTCTTGGGACCCTTTTTCTCCTACTGGGTTACCTATCAAGCCTTGATATGAGGGTTTGTGTCTAGTCTTATTATAACTTGTCGTGACATGTTTGGTTGATATCTCTGGGAGGCCTTCTCTTTTCTGAGGAAGAGTGGATCTGGGGGAGAGGGGAGGAGGCGAAGGAGTGGAGGGAAAGGTAAACTATGAGAGAAGAATGAAAATAAAATGTTCCCCAGAAAAACATAGAATTACCATATAGCCAGGCAACTTCTGGCTATATATCCAAAAAGAAAAGACTAACTGAGGTACCTTTGTGCCAGTGTTCATTGTAACATTAATCAGAAGAGCCAAAAGGTATAAACCAAGTGCCATTGACAGACTAGCTAAAGAAAGTGTAGTATATCTGAACAATGGAACCTCCGCTGTAAGATAGAGTAACACATAGAGCTAACAGAGACTGTCACAACGTGCACAAAACCTGCACAGATTGAAACTAGACAAAAATTCCAGGACTGAAAAGGGGAAATGGACCCAAAGTCCTGCCACGACCAAGAAGCTGTTTGCAATTGATAGCTGTTCCAAAAGAGAAAATCATGTTTCTGCAATGGAACACACTTCATGCCCCAACTATGCTGCAGGGCTGACCCCATGCTCATGTGTCGTTTACTATAACATAGAATGGGCTTTGTGAGTGTTTTGTGCACTTTGGTTTGGTTTGGTTAGTTTGTTTGTTTGTCTTACTGATTTTAGGTTTTCTGTGTTGATTTTTTTTGTTATTATTTTGCTCTTTGAGAGACCGAGAAAGAAAATGAAGGTGGGTGAGTGGAGAGGATCTGGAAGGAATTGGGGGATGGGGAAAGAATATGATCAAAATATATTGTATGAAAAAATGATTTAGAATATTTTTTAAAGAGTATGTTCTGTTGGGTAGTGGTGGCGCATATCTTTAATCCCAGCACTCAGGAGGCAGAGGCAGGCGAATCTCTGTGAGCTCTGGTCTACAGAGCAAATTCCAGGACAGCCAGAGCGACACAGAGAAACCCTGTCTCGAAAAACCAAAAGAGAAAAGTATGTAAGTTTTTACTCTGAACTCTACACACTCCATTTTTCAGGTACAAAGTTTTATCCAGGGCCTGGAGAGATAGTTCAGTGGTTAAGTGCACTTGCTGCTCTTCCAGAGGACCAGGATTCAGCTTCCAACACCTCCGTCAGGCAGCTCACAGTTGCTTCTAACTCTAGCTCCATGGGATCTGACACCCTCTTCTGTTCTCTTTAGGCACCCACAGACACACATTAAAAATAACTATTTAAAAACTCCCATCCTACAACCATTCTCATTCTGAAACTAACAACTCCAAAAGTGTTCTTCCTGTAATCATAATCTCAATTATAGCTGCCTAATTCATATAGGAACTCAGAATCTAGGCAGTCTTATCAGATTTTGTGGGTTGTTTTTCTATGTTTTTATTTAAATCTATTTCTGGGAACTCCCTAGCCAGCCAGCCTAGCCTGTTTGGTGAGTTCCATGCTAGTGAGAGAGTCTCAGAAAACAAGGTGGATGGCTCCTGAGTAATCATCCCCAAGTTTCACCTCTGGCCTACACACACACACTACACACACACACACACACACACACACACACACACACACACACACACACACACACACACACACACGGGGGGGGGGGTGCAGAGAGAGAGAGAGAGAGAGAGAGAGAGAGAGAGAGAGAGAGAGAGATTACCACACCACACAAACAGGCACAATTACAATGCATGTGTTTTCAGCCCTCTACTGGGTAATGGTCTAAACACTTCCCAGATACTGACTCATTTCCTCTTGACACAAACCCTACACTGTAAGTAGCCTTGTCCTCATTTAATAGCTGATGAGGTTAGGCACACAGGAGGGGGAGTAACTTGTCCAGCTTCCCCGGCTATAAGCCAGGATTCAGAAGCAGTCAGATTGATTTGTTTCGTTTTGGGAGGAAAGGCTGTTGTGTAGCACAGGCTACCCCTAAACTTGTTATCCTGTCTCTACCACCCAAAATGCTAGGATATAGGCATACACCACCATGTCTGAATGAAGCAATAGATTTTTTTGCCGTACTGGAGACTGAATCTAGGTCCTCATACATAATAGGCAAGTATTTACCACTGAGCTATAGCCCCAGTCACTGGCATTAATATTTTAAAGTCAGGGAGATTGGAGAGATGGCTCAGTGGTTGAAAGCACTGGCTACTCTTCCAGAGGACCTGGGTTCAATTCCTAGCACCCAGATGATGGCTCATAACTGTAACTCCAGTCTCAGGGAATCTAACACCCTCTTCTGACTTCTGTAGTCACTGGGCACACACATGGTGCACAGACATTGGTGATAAAAGCAAAACACCCATGCACAAAAATTTTTAAAAATTTAAAGGTCAGATTTTTTGTGGTAAGTGATATTCACTTTTTACATTATACACTAAAATGAGTTTGATCAATATAGATGTGTATGTAACCACTGGTACAATCAAAATACAGAATATCACCTGCAAAATTTCCTTTATGTTTCTTAGTGGGTTATACACTCTCTCCACCTTCAGCCCCTATCAAATAACACTTTTTAAATATTTTAAACCGTTTTGAGTTATACATATTAATTGTGCATATGAATGGGGTTCATTGTAATATTTCCTTCCATACATATGGTATGTACTGGTCAAACCCACCCTCCTTTCCCCTGCCACATAGACCCCCTTTTCAATGCCTGTTAAATAATTATACTTTTTTAGTTTTAACATATGAGAAAAAAATACACACAGTACCTGACTTTCTGTGTCAGTCTTGGGTCATGTAACATGATGTATTCCAATTCAGTTTTTGCAAAAATACTATTCTGTTTTTTTGTGACAATGTGTGTGTGTATATATGCTATATTTTTGTGTGTGGGGGGGGTATGTGTACATATTCATGTGGGTGCTCGTGCACATATGTGTGCATATTCTTGAAGGTAAGAGGTTGACATCAGGTGTCTTCCTTGATTGCTCTTCACTTTAATTGTTGAGACAGGGTTTCTCACTGAAACTGGAGCTCACTGATTGGGTGGACTGGCCACCCATTGAGCTTCAGGGATATGCCTGTGTGATGATCCTTTATTTGTACTGAAATGTGATATTTTATTTGTATGTTAATAAATAAAGTTTGCCTGGCGATCAGAGGTCAGCGAGCTATAAACAGAAGTCAGGCGGTGGTAGCCCACGCCCTTAATCCAGTCACGTGGCAAGCAGAGTCTCTGTATGGTCAAGGACACAGCCAAGCATAAGCATGGTGACACCAGCCATAGAGACCTGGAGGTCTATATAGACAAGCAGTGACGAGGAAGTCATGTGGCTGGGTTTTGAGCCAATGAGAAGGCAGAACAGGAAGGCAATAAAAGCACAGATCAGACGGAAAGAAACTCACTGTGGAAGCTACTGTGTGGTGGTAAGCTAAGGCTAATCATGGCTATTCACTCTGATCTCTTTGGCTATTACCCCTGTATTTGGCTTTGTGTTTCTTATTTAATAAGACTGTTTAGAAGTTCATCTACATTTGGTGCCCACATGGTAAGAATTCATCAAAAAAAAAAAAAAAAACCTTACCATTGGTGGCCTTACAGGCCAGAGCTTACAGGTCCCAGGTCCGGCTGGAGTTACAAGCAGTCCGGCTACATGCAGCCAGAGCTGCACTTGACTGTAGCTACAATCGGTCTGGCTACATGCAGCTGGAGCTACTTGCGACCAGATCTCCAACTCGTGCACTTGACTGTAGCTACAATCGGTCTGGCCACATGCAGCTGGAGCTACTTGCGGCCAGATCTCCAACTCATGGCTGGAGCTTAAAGGAGCCAGAGCTACAAGCGGCTCAGGCCCGAAATGGCTCAAGCCGGAGCACATGGCTGGACTTTAGCTTTTAGCTTTTTTCTCTTCTCCTGGTAGGTAGTAGGTGCTCCCTACTAGTAGACAAGTGTGATTGTAGCTTTAGCAACAGGCATCCTCTGAGGCCAGGACATTATGGCACCATCACTGAAGTGGCCTTTGCAATCTGGAAAAGGTACAGTGCCCCTTTCTTCAAAGGCAACTGAACAGACAGTGGACTGATGGCTTCTGGTGTGCAGTGGAACAGTAGCTGGACCAGTTATACTTGGAAGAGTAACTAGGCTAACAGAGTCTGGCCTCTCAGTGGTAGACTGGCATTTAATAAAGGAGATGAAGCCACCTACAAGCTGAGAAGAATGGACAGCTGAATTCCAAAAACACCAACAATTTCCAGAATTTAAAATTCTGAATCATGACAGGACACTGGTGGAATTCAGGTTTATCTGGTACATGGACTACTCTCACTGAATATGAGGTTGAACTGTAGGCCTTGTGTACATCCTACTTCACAAATGAGTCTGTCAGATACGCTAAGCCTATAGGCTAAAGATGATGCCCCAATGTTGCAGAGAAACCTCAGGTGACTGTCCAGGCAGCTGGCTGTTTCTGTCAACTCACATTTTTTTGGAAGCCGCTTGCTTGCACTTCCTGTTTTACTAGGTAATATTATTTCCTTCTTGGGTCTCTGAGGGAGTTGAAGATTAGAAAGTTATAGTTCGTTGAAGATTAGATAAAGTTACAGTTTTCCTTGTTAAGAATTTCAGAAAAGAAACTCACTAAAGAGGTGTAGAGTGTATAAATTTGAAAGATGTTATAAGATAGTTCTCTGTTAGTAATATAAGTTAGGATAAAAAGTGAATCAGGTACATTTTGGACTTACCAAATATGATAGATAATGGAATATTTTCTCTAAGTTTGTCAAATGCAAATGGACTAGACGTTGAGGTATTTATTGCCTGTCTATATTGTATATAGTTATTGTACTTATTGTATATAGTATTTCTTATATTAGTTATAACTTTTCTCATTTTTCGTTTTATTAGAATAAAAAGGGGAAATGTGATACTTTATTTGGGCTGAAATGTGATATTTTATTTGTATGTTAATAAATAAAGTTTGCCTGGAGATCAGAGGTCAGCGAGCCATAAACAGAAGTCAGGCAGTGGTAGCCCATGCCCTTAATCCAATCACGTGGCAAGCAGAGTCTCTGTATGGTCAAGGACATAGCCAAGCATGGTGACACCAGCCTTTAATCTCAGTACCAACCATAGAGACCTGGAGGTCTGTATAGACAGGCAGTGATAAGGAAGTCATGTGGCTGGGTTTAGAGCCAATGAGAAGGCAGAACAGGAAGGCAATAAAAGCTCAGTTTAGGCAGGAAGAAGCTCTCTCTGTGGAAGCTACTGTGTGGTGGTAAGCTAAGGCTAGTCATGGCTATTCACTCTGATCTCTTTGGCTATTACCCCTGTATTTGGCTCTGTGTTTCTTATTTAATAAGACTGTTTACAAATTTGTCTACATGCCTGTCTCCATCACCCCAGCACTGGCTTTTTTGTGGGTGCTGGGTATTCAAACACAGGTGTTTGTGCATGTGTATCAGACACTTGACTGACTGAGCTGTGTCTTATTTATCTACTCTTTTTTATAATTTTAAATTTGTGTGTGTGTGTGTGTGTGTGTGTGTGTGTGTGTGTGTGTGTGTGTGTGTGTGTGTGCCTGTGTGTGTAGAGGTTAGAGGATAACTTTCTGAAGTACGTTCTTTCAGAGGATCCAGTGATTCTGGTCTTCAGGCTTGGAAGGCAAGCTGCTGAGCCACCTCACTGGCCCTCTATAACAGCTCTCAAAAGGCATTTAGATTCCATACCATAACACTGTCAGCACTGCCCCAGGAAATGCAGGTGTGCCAATATCTCTTTGACTTGCCAACTTCATTTCCTTTACATCTATACCTAGAAGCAGTAGTTTTAATTTTCTGAGAACGCTCCATACTGGCTGGACTAATTTCCATTTCCACCAGCAGTGTCAAAGAAGAGTTTCTTGTTGACACACCCTTGCCAGCGTCATCTCTCTAGTAGCCACTGTGGCTGGAATTACATGTTACTTGTAACTTAAATCTGCATAGTTCCCGGAATGCTAATGGTATTGAGCACTTTCCATACTTACTGTGTGAAATGTGTTTTTTCAGATGGTTTGTCTAGTGGGGGTGGCTATTGAACTTGGACTCCTTCATGCTAAGCAAGTGCTCAACCATTGAGCTCCATCTCTAGCTTCAGCTCATTATACTTTCATTATTTAACAATGTGCTTTCTTTCCCCCCCTTTTTGTTTATTGAGACAGGGTCTTACTCTATAGCCCTGACTGTCACTCATAGAGATCTACCTGCCTCTGCCTCCCAAGCACTAGGATGAAAGGTGTGTGCACCATACCTGGATAACTGTTTTCTATGCCCATAGTTCTGCCTTTTCTGAAATGTTGTGTAAATAGGCTTATACAGCACATGGGCAGTTTATCTGGCATTTTAAGATTGGCTTTTTAAGATTCATTCACGTACCTCAAATTTCATTCTTTGGTTATGAAAGCACTTGTTTGTTCTTGTGAATGCTTACTAAACATACTAAAAACATGTCAGGTGATGGTAACATGTGCCATCACCTGGGAGGCAGAGGCAGGTAGATCTCTGTGAGTTGGAGACCAGTCTAGTCTACAGAGGGAGTTCTAGGACAGTCAGCACTACACAAAGAAACCCTGTCTCAGGGGGAAAAAACTTAAATGAATCTCATAGCTTTGCATCATTAAGAGTCCCTCCCCCGACTGCTCCAAATCCATTCTTCGTTATTGCTAAGTAGTATTTTATTGTCTGGATATACCATCATTTAGTTGTCTCCTCAATACTTGATAAGCATTTGTTGCTCCCATGTTTTGGCAATCACGAACAAACTGAATCTTTACATGAGCCTAAATTTATTTCATGCAAGTAAATTTCCAGGGGTAGGATTTGTCAGGTCATGTGATCATATGAACAGCTCCGTACTAAAATACCAACCTATGTTGCTGAGTAGCTTCAGCATTTTATACTCTCACCAACAATGCATGAGAGTTCTGCTTGCTCCACTTCGCCATCAGCTTCACATCTGTTTTTTTTTTTTTTTTTTTTTTTTTTTTTTGGTTTTTCGAGACAGGGTTTCTCTGTGTAGCTTTGCGCCTTTCCTGGGACTCACTTGGTAGCCCAGGCTGGCCTCGAACTCACAGAGATCCGCCTGGCTCTGCCTCCCGAGTGCTGGGATTAAAGGCGTGCGCCACCACTGCCCGGCCTCACATCTGTTTTGTAACCAATCCGACAGGAGTATTTTCCTAGAGGAATGATGTTGCACGTTTTCTTGCTCATTTCCCTGTTCAGCCACCCTCCCAGCAGGATGGATCAAGCCACTTGACACCTATCCAAGTGTGCCGTACTCTAGCCTGTTTATTGTTTGCCATTGTGTGTGTGTTGTGAAGGGGGCCTTGGAGTCAGACACCAAGTTCTCAGCACAAAGGAGACTTTATTACCCTGGAGGGACGAGTAAGGGTGGTGGGGCTGCCTCTAGACTGGGCCATGACAGCAGCGGGCATCTCTGCAGGAGTGCTTTGTAAGGAGGACAGGGCAAGTCTGTGCTAGGATGAGTTGGTAAGTCCCTGATTGGACAGGTTAAAGTCAGTGTAGCCGAATAATGAATTCTCACCGTTTTAGTTAGGTGTAAGGAAGTGGCCCAGTCAGGGAACAGACCTTGGTGGCTAGCTTTAGGAATGTAATCTAATGGTTTAGCAAGGGAGAGGGAAGGGTAGAGGGCAAAACCTGCTGATGCCATGTTTGCAATGCTTGGGCCTGTTAGCCCTTCATGGTGCACATGTGAGCATAGATGTTTTTGTACATGTGAGGCTACACATGTGTGCATGCTTGTAGAGACCTGGGGATGGTGTTGGGAACCATCTTTGATCACCCACTCTATTCACTGTGGCAATTTTTTAAACTTTTTGTCTTTTTTCTTAGATTTATTTTATGTGTTTGAGTGTTTTGCCTGAATGAATGCATGTGCACCACAAGACTGACTGGTGCCCATAGACCCAGAAGAGGGCATCAGGTACCCTGGAACTGGAGTTACAGATGGGTGTGTTTCCAAGTAGATTCTGAAACTTGAACTCAGGTCCTCAGCAAGAGCAGTGCATGATGACTCTCCAGTTCTCAAGGCAAGGTTTTTCACTCAGAGTTTGCTAATATGGCTAGTATTGATGACCAGCTTGCTTTGGGGGTCCCCATCTCCATCTTCTGAGGACAGAACAGAGGTTGACAGCCATGATTAAGCAGCATTTCTGTAGGTTTCTGGGGATCTGAACTTGGGTCTTCATGCTTGCACGACCAACACTTTAAGCCCTGAGTCGTCATCCTCATCCTCTTGCTTTCACACCCTTGCACATGTTTGTCCAGTTCCCATCATCTCAAATGCCCTTTCTTTGCATTTGCCTGGAGTGCTTAAGTCCTGACCCTCTGGCCTCACTGGATCAGTTGTCTCAGTATACCTAAATATAATGGTTGAAGACTGCCACTCACTAACTAGGACCCACGGTCTATTTAGTTTATCCTCCTAATTCTGTCTCTGATGTTTACAATGCGTAACAGTAGAAAAATTACAGTTATGAAGTAGCAACGAATAATTTTATGGTTGGGGGGTCACCACAACATGAGGAAGTGAATTAAAGGGTCACAGCATTAGAAAGATTGAGAACCACAGTCTTAGATCTACTTTTATTTATTTTTGAGGGGAGGGTTGAGACAGGGTTTCTCTGTAGCTTTGGAGTCTTTCCTGGAACTTATTCTGTAGCCCAGGCTGGACTTGAACTCACAGAGATCCACCTGCCTCTGCTTCCTGAGTGCTGGGATTAAAGGTGTGCACCACATGATCTACTTTTAAAGAGAAAAACCAGAAAATGTTTTATAAGATGGATGACTCACATATGTAATCTCAGTACATGGGGTGCTGAGGCAAGCTTAAGGATAGCCTGGGCTAACATAGCAAAACCTGGTCTCAAAATTAAAAAAGGGGGAAGAGAAAAGTGTTTTCCCCCCTCTTAGTTCTGGAGGTTCCAGTGTAGTCCTTTCCAGTATATTCCTGCCCATTTTGGTTTGTTGCACTGGGGCCTGTAGTGAGGCATCTGGTCATGGCAGAAGCATGTGGTGTGCTAAAACTGCTTATACCAAGAGACATGGCCTGACTCTAGTGGTGCCTTTAATCCCAGCATGTGGGAGGCAGAGACAGGCTGATCGAGGCTAGCCTGGTCTACAGAGCAAGTTCTAGGACAAACAGAGCTACACAGAGAAACCCTGTCTCGAAAAACCAAGAGGGTCAGGGGAGCAGAGAGAAAAGGAAGGGGCCAGAGCCCTACTAGCCCTTTCTAGGCTACACTCCTAAACATCTTAAAAGACCTCCCTGGACACCCCTGTTAAAGCTCCCGCCCCTTCCCAAGAGCACCTCCCTGAGGACCACGCCGTGTACACATGAACCTTTGGGGGCATTAAAGTGCAAACTCCAACATGGGAGGAATCCGGAGTCTGAGGGAGGCAGGCCAAAGAATGTATACTGCCGCGGCCCCAGCTTTTTACATGGCTTCTGGTGGTCCGAACTGAGATCGTCATGTTTACAGTGCAAGCACTTCATCTGTCAAACTATCTCCCCAGCCCTTAGGTTAGGAGTGTAGCCTAGAAAGAGCTAGTAGGGCTCTGGCCCCTTCCTTTTCTCTCTGCTCCCCTGACCCTCTTGGTTTTTCGAGACAGGGTTTCTCTGTGTAGCTCTGTTTGTCCTAGAACTTGCTCTGTAGACCAGGCTAGCCTCGATCTTCTGGAGAACCTTTAAAGTTTAAAAAACTACAGGAAAAATCGCCTGGTTTCAGGTGTGCTTGCCAGGTATTGAAACATTTTGTGTTTCAACTTTAGTTTTATAACTCTCAGAAAATGTTTTTGTTTTTTTGTTTTGTTTTTTTCGAGACAGGTTTCTATGTGAAAACAGTTTTTGTCCTAGAAAAAAATGTTAGCATGCATCTCACCAAGTGGACTGGGATGACTTCTCGGTCTAGAGCTTTCTTCCCCCACCTAATGGACAAAAGAGGGAACTGCCTGCCTTATTTTGAATGCCTGCTCGCAACCAGAGGACAGGCATCACACATCACGGTGGAAGGACCTCACAGACCTTAGGATAAAATAAGAAACGAGCGAACAAGACCTGTGGACTTATGGGAATGGCTTCAATGCACTTCTAAATCACATTTCTGGGCACATGAATTACTAATGGGAGTTGACAGATTTTCTTAGCCATGTCACTGCCACGTGTAGTCTTTGATGTCAGCTGCTGCAGTTAGTCTTTAGGTTTTTCAGATGCTCATGTTTGCATGTGATGTTATACAACCTGGAAATAAGCTCTTCTTGCTATATAGGTTATGTGTCCTTGATGGGAAAAGTTCTGAAAAAGTGTGAGAAACTATAAATAAGAACTTTAATTTCCCTTTGATTCTTACTACTTCTGAGTACTCAGTGGTAACAACATTTAGTAATTTGGTCTCAGTCCTTGTCAACTTATGGCATGTATGTATCCACTTTGTGTGCATACATTTTCTTTCATTTTTTAAAACACATATAACTTGTATAAACTAATTGAACCCTTTTCATACATGTATGCATACATTGATCATAGATCATATCTGTCTTTCCACTCTTACCACCCTGGAACTACCCTCCCCATTCCATAGTAGTCACTCCTCTACTTTCAGGCTGTGGTGGTTTGGATGAGAATGGTCCCATAGGCTTATATATTTGAATATTTCATCACAGGGAGTGTCATTATTTGAAAAGATTAAAAGGATTAGGAGGCATAGCCTTGTTGGAGAAAATGTGTCACTGGAGTTGGGCTTTGAGGGTTAAAAAGCCCATGCTAGGCCCAGAGTCAATCAATCAATCAATATCTCTCTCTCTCTCTCTCTCTCTCTCTCTCTCTCTCTCTCTCTCTCTCTCTCTCTCTCTCTCACCCCCTCCCTCCCTCCCTCCCTCCCTCCCTCTCTCTCTCTCTCTCTCTCTCTCTCTCTCTCTCTCTCTCTCTCTCTCTCTCTCTCTCTCCCTGCTGCCTGTGAATTTGCATGTATGTTTGTGCACAATGTGTATGCAGTACCCATGGAGGCCAGAAGAGGGCATTGGATCCCTGGAACTGGAGCTACAGTTAGTAGTGAGTGACCGTAGTAGGGGCTGAGAATTAAACCCAGGTCCTCTGGAAGATCAGTAAGCCCTCTTAACAGCTGTCTTAGGGTTTCTATTGCTGCAATGAAACACCATGACCAAAAAGCAAGTTGGGGAGAAAAGGGTTTATTTGGTTTATGTTTCTACATTGCTGTTTATCACTGAAGGAAGTTAGGACAGGAACTCAAACAGGGCAGAATCCTGGAGGCAGGAACTGATGCAGAGGCCATGGAGGGGTATTCCTTACTGACTTGTTTCCCCTGGCTTGCTCAGCCTGCTTTCATATAGAACCCAGGACCACCTGCCCAGGGATGGTACCACCCCACAATGGGCTGGGCCCTCCCTCATTGATTGAGAAAATGCTCTACAGCTGAATCTCATGGAGGCATTTCTTCAAATGAGGCTCTTTCCTTTCTGATGACTCTAGCTTGTGTCAAGTTGACACACAAAACTAACCAGTACAATTGCTGGGTCATCTCTCCAGCCCTAGTATTTCTTCTTTTGAAAGTATCTGTTCAAATCATTTGCCCATTTTTTTTTTATTGGATTATTTAGTTGCCTGGGTTCTTTATATATCTGGATATTTACTCTGTCAGATGAATAGCTGTCAATGATTTTTTTCCCATTTTGTAGATTTCTTATTGATCTGTTCATTGTTTCATTTGACATGCAAAGCCTTTTAATTTCACATAATCCTGTTTGTTAATCTTTGTATTTCCTGTGCCTTTTGAGTCCTATCAAGGAAGTCATTACCTACATCAAAATCTTAAAATGTTTCCCCTTGAGAGTTTTGGAGTTTCTGGTTTTACATTAAGGTAATTAATCCATTTTTGTTTCTGCCCAAGGTGGGAGACAGGGAAAAGTTTCAAACATCTGTGTGTGGTTATCCTCCTTTCCCAGCATCTTTTGTGGCTGCTTTTCTCTAATGTCTATTTTTGGAGAAACTATGTAGAGACCAGGCTAGCCTCAAACTTAGAGATCTGCCTGCCCCTTCCTCCCAAGTGCTAGGATAATAGGCGTATACCACCATGCCTGCCCCTTGTGTTTTTCATTGTCTTTTACTTCCTTGGTTAAATTTTTCCTGTGTGTTTTATTTCTCTTTTGTGACTATTATGAATAGGATTGCATTTGTGATTTCATGTGTGTGGGGGGGTGCTTTATGTGTTTGTACATGTTCATATGTGGGAATGCACGTGTATACATCTAAGTTGGTTGTCTTTTTCAGTTTATGCATATTATTTTTGAATTAAATTTTATTTATTATCATTGTATGTGTATAATGTGGGAGGACACTCCTGTGCTAATGTGCACCTGGGGAGGCTAGAGGACAACTTTGTGGAGTCAGGTCTCTCTCCTTTCACCTTTACATACATTCTGGGGACCAAACTCAAGTCATCAAGGTTGTGGGACAAGTGCCTTTACCTGCTGAGCCATTTCACTGGTCTGCATTCATGATCTCTTTATTTTAAAATTCATTATTGGTGTATAGAAGAGTTACTGATATGTATGTTGATTTTTTGTATCCTGCTACTTTACTGAATTCATTTATCAGTTCTCATTATTTTTGTGTGGAGTCTTTTGGTTTTTCTATCAGTGTCATCAAGTCATCAGCAAAGTGTTAACTTGATTTCACCTTTAAAAATTTATTTATATTTTATGTGTATGTCTGCGTACCACATGCATGCAATGACATGGAGGCCAGAAAAGGGCATCAGGTCCCCTGGAACTTTATTGACAGTTGTGAACTGCCATGTGGGTTCTGGGAAATGACTCTAGGTCCTCTGGAAGAGCAGCCAATGCTCTTAACTACTAATCCATCTATCAAGCCCTCTTCCCCATTTCTTATTTATATGTATTTTATTTCTTTTTCTTGCCTAATTGCTCTGGCTAAAATTTCTAGGACAATATTGCATGATCACAGTGGGCATGGACAGCTTTATCTTATTCCTGATCTCAAAGGAAATACTTTCAATTTCCTCCCATTCAATATGATGTTGGCCATTGGTTGTCCAATGGTTTGTTTACTGCTTTTATCCTCAGGGGATGTTGAATTTTATTGAATGTTTTCTCTGCATTTATTGAGATGATTGTATGAATTTTTATCCTTCATTCTATTTATGTGATGCATCATTTTTATTGATTTGTATATGGGTTTTGATTTTTGTGATAGGGTTTCATGTAACCCAGACTGGCCTCTAACACCCTATAGCCTAGTATAACCTTGAACTCCTGCTCTTTCCACTTCTACTTCTCAAACACAGTGATTATAGGCATGTACTACCAAGCTCAGTCAAATAAATTATGTCTCTGTCTCTGTCTGTCTCTGTCTTTCTCTCTCTCTCTCTCTCTCTCTCTCTCTCTCTCTCTCTCTCTCTCTCTCTCTTTCTGTTTTGGTACTAAGGATTGAACTTAGAGCCTTGTCAAAGGCTATATCCCCAACTTCTATATGCTGAACCATCCTTTCATCCCTGGAATACACACACACACACACACACACTTTTTCTATTATTCCTGTTTTCTTTCTCTAACACACACACACACACACACACACACACACACACACACACACACGAAAGAAACACACATATACACACATGCTCTCTGCATATAATACTCTATACAGAATTTATATGTATGCACATATACATACATAAAAGCATTTTCTACAGAGTGAGCTAGTTCCAGGACAGCCAAGGCTCCACAGAGAAACCCTGTCTCTAAAAGACAAACAAGCCCCCCAAAACCACCACCCAACAATCCCCTCCCCACACACACACACACAAAAGAAAAGCAAGTAAACTGAGCAAGTCATGTGGAGCAAGCCAGTAAGCTCCTCTGTGGTTTATGCTTCAGTTTCTGCCCTGAGTTCCCTTCATTATGGACTATAATCTGGATGTATAAGCCAAATAAACCCTTTCCCCCCAATTGCTTTTGGTCATTTTAAAGAAGCTTTATTTACCTTTATTTTGATGTGTATGGGTATTTTGCCTGTGCACCACAAGCATGCCTGGTACCCGTAGAGGTCAGAAGACAGCATTGGATCCCCTGGAACTGCAGTTACAGCTGGTTGTGAGCTCTTATGTGGCTTTTAGGAATCAAACCTGAGTCCTCTGCAAGGGCAGCAAGTGTACTTAAGCTGAACCATCTCACCAGCCCCTGGTCATGGTGTTTTCTCACAACAGAAAACAAACTACAACAGCCCACTTTCCTGAATGACTGAATTGCTGGGTGACATGAAATCCTATCACAAAAGAAAAAAAAGGAACCATTTAAATTTCATGTGTATCAGTCTCCTATTGCTGCTAGAATAAATTAGCATGAACAGTGGCTAAAATAACACCAATTTATTTCAGTGCAGTCCCAGAGGTCAGAATGAAAGGCATGTGAAAGCTACTTTTGCTAAAAGCCATTGACTCCATGCCTGGACCTGCAAGGTAACTACAGCAGGACAAAAGCGGACACCTTTCCCTTCATTTTGTATCCATTTGACTCCTTCACTTTGGCTGAAGGCACAGACTTAAATCATCACCTTTAACCTGTCTCCTGGAGTCACCTTGGACTCCCAGAACATCAGAACCATATTTTTGAGATTTCATGGGTACAGCTTCCCTGGCCCTCTGACTCTTGCATTTTTTTCCTGCTTCCTCTTCCACTGAGCCTTAGCTGAGTGTGTTGTAGATGTATCAACCAGGGCTGGGTACCCAGTGGTCGGTTGTTCTCTGCGTCTTAATCAGCTCTGAATCTCTGTAATGGTCTCCATCTGTTGCAATGAAGCTTCTTTGATGAGGAGGTAAGAGCTACATTTGTCTGTGGGCATAAGGATAAATATTTAGAATACAGTAAGAAATTTTAATCCCTTCCTTATATATGTGAAAGAATATAGCCTCGGACACCATTTGGGGGTGTTCTAAGCATAGACCAGAGTCCAGAAGGCACTGCTGAAATGTCCAGGTTCTTGTGTCTCAGAACAAAGAATTGAAGTAGGGTGCATGCATGGTAGTAGAAATAGAGAACATCTATTAAGAGTACTTCTGAAGGTGGAAGTGGCCCGGAGATCTGGGAAAGGTTAGAAGCACAAAGGCATGGGGCTGTGAGAGTCATGACCCTTTTGGGGTCATTACATACTACCTGCCTTCTGCATTTGTGGATTGTGGGTTTTCCTGCATATACTCTGTCCTTTATGTGTAGTCTTGGCTTAGGAGTTTCCAGTCTTTCTCCTCTGTCATTGCTTTCTTTCTTATGCTCATCATCTTTAAAATCAATTTGTGGTACTAGAGAGCTGCTAGGTGGCTCACAACCTCCTGTAACTCCAGCTCCAGGGAGTCTGACACCCTCTTCTACCCTCCACGGGCACCTCCCTTGCACTCTGGCACAACCACCCACCCTCATACATGCCACTAAATTTAAAATTAGCTCTGTGTGTGTGTGTGTGTGTGTGTGTGTGTGTGTGTGTGTGTGTGTGTGCGTGTGTGTGTGTGTGTGTGTGTGTGTGGAGGGGGTGAGTGCAGGTGCAGATGCCCACATTGTCACACCATGCATGTGAAGGTCTGAGGGCAAGTGTTGGGAGATGGGTCTCCCCTTCTACCTCATCAAGGCAGGCTTTCTCTGCTGCTGTGCTGTGTGGCTGATTGGTGAGCTTCTGGGAAATTCTCATGCCTCTGCTTTCTACCTCCCTGTAGAAGTGCTAGGATTACGTCTGTGTGTCAGCACATCTGGCTTTTTTGTAGGTTCCTGGGGTGGAATTCAGGTCGTCAGGCCTGTGCAGTGAGTACATTTACCCACTAAGCCATCTTCATGGGCCTTTATCTTGTCTTGAATAAACTGTTCTCATGGTCAGTGTGCCTCAACTTGCCCTTTAGGTTTACACTAACATCAGAAAGTTTCATGGATTAGGTGGGCACCTTTGGGGCCTACTTTCTTTTTCAAATTTGCTAAAGCTTCTTAATACCAGGTTGCAAATACACAATTAAATCAGTCCTTCCTCCTGGAGCTTTCCATTTTGTTCAAAGTCAAACTAATTGCCCTCTGGACCAGTCACACAGTGTCATCCGGGGATTCTTTCTTCTCTCACTACTGCCTTATATGAGAGCCATTGTTTCCTGGCTCTAATATCTTTTGCTTTCTTAGTGCGCTCCTTTCTTTCACTGGAGTGTCCTTCTGATGTTTTATTAAAAGAGTGCATGGGATGATATGTATCTGAAAATGTCACCAAGGGTTTAGCTGAATATAGGATTCTAAGTCGAAGATCATTTACTTTCAGAATTTTCAAGGTATCTATTAACTTCTAAGTTCAAGAGGCGTAGTTGAGAAGACCAATATCATCCTGATTTCCAATTCTTTGTTATGAAGCTCGCTTTTTTGCCTTGAAGTGTTTCAGTATCTGTCACTGGTATTCTGAATGTTATTATACTGTATTTTGACTCTGACATATTTGAACATTTATCGTAAGCTGCACTGACTACTGCCCACATTGTTCACCCATTGTCCTGGACTCTTGGCTGGTTCTTCCCATGTGGAGATACTTGCCCTTCTATTTATGGATATTTTCTTGTGTCATTTATCTCTAATTCTTTACTTTTTAGAGGGCTGCCTATGATTTGGTCATTGGATTATCTAAAATGGTCTTCTATATTTCCTGTCCTTTCCATTCTATTTTCCATTTCATTGTCTTTTTATTCTATCTCCTGGGGAATTTCATTGCCTTTACATGAGCATATTTATATATAATATTAATTCTTTGAGAATTTCATACATACAATGCAATATGGCCATATAAAAATTATAGCTATTGTATTCACATTTCCATGATCTGATTCTTATCACATCCTATCCTCTCTTCTCTTCAATTATTCCCACCCTTCCTTGCAGTGTTGTTCAGAGTCTATCTTTATTTGACAGATGCGGTTTCTTCTCAACATTGTGTGGCTCATGGTTTTGGTTATTGATGTTGAAGTCTTCATTAGTCTCCCATGTGTTTCTTTCTTTGCCTTAGTTCTCTTATTCTGTGTTTGTCTTTTCACTTGACACTAGAAGTATTCTTCAGCCACCTAGTCATTTTTGTTGATACTGAATACTGAGGCATCTAAAACCCTTTGGGTGGATCCTGTAAGCCTGAGCAGAGACTCTTATGAGGAGTACTGGAGCCACATATCAGCCAGGATCTGATAGGAAATAGCTGTCACAGTTCCACTGAATTGGGTTCAATTGAGAAAGGTTCAATAAAGGGCAGTGTTTAGGTGAGAAACAAAGACCAAGTCAGTATCCCAAAGGGAGTAATCATAGAGAGCTACCTCACTACCCGCGGTTGAAGGGCAGGGTGTGGGGAATTTTCTTTGGAACTCTATGTGGATCTCCATGTAGAAAGAGGCCAGTCTTCAGAGAAAGGATATAATAAGTCTGTGGTTCAGCAGGGAGGAAACACAGGGCTCAGATATTCTGACTTGGCACTTCACTGTTCATCTCTGCAGGAGTTGGACACAGTTTGACACTCACAGCACTCAGGGAAAACTGGACGGGACACGAGAATGGGAACAGAGGCCTCTAATCCAGGCTGTATCAGGCAAGACTGAGTCTGGAAAACAGAAGCCATTCTAGGCGTTTTGAGTCTAAAAGGTTGGAAACAGAATTAGACTTTTACATCAGGGGTCAGCAGAGCCAAGCATAGTAAATGTCAGGGACACTATCGAAAGGTCAGAGGAGCTGACAGTGTCTGCTCAGGAGCTACGGCAATTCTGCAGACTCTTCAGAAAGTTCTCACCAGTGATTCCAGTTTTCAAAGGCAATAGGAAGCCACTACTGATCTCACATGTCCACATGTTGGGTTCTGGTCCTCCAGGGAACCAGTGTCATCTTGGCATTTCCCTCATACCCCACATCTGGAGATCTCTTCTCTGCCCCCCTAGGGTGTTTCTGATAAGGTGTCTCTCATCTCATTGTGTCCAGGAGGAGAGGGGAGATGAGCAAACCTTAGTCATTGGCATACTGGGAACTGGATGGTCCTGGGTTAACTGCCTTTGTAACAAGGCATCTCCTCCCTGCAGTGCCCAGATTGTTGAGCAGTGTCAGGGGAGGACCTAAGGGTCTAGCCACTCTGTGTACCATAGATGACCCATGTCCTTGATCTGAGCCTTGAACTTTGCAGAAGTTTGGTTAGTCAAGGAGTTCCTTTCAGAGCCTGCTGGAAGCTTCAGTTTTATGGCTTCCTGCTAAGCTGTCACCTCTCCAGGCTTCTGTTTAAGTCCCACCTTCACATGTCCAGCCTCTTAATGGTTCCTTTCTCCTTCTTGTCATTGGCAGGGAAGTCCATCTTCCTCCTTTACTATCTTTTAGCAGGTTTGGGGGCCAGAGATGACAAACACAAGTAGTCCAGTGTGCTGAGATTGACAAAATGTATTTTTAGGACATTTGCTGCAATTGGTAAGTTTGATGCTCACTTTAAAACCCTGTAATGACTTTAGATATGTATTTGTTCAGTTGTAGCCATTACTTAGTCTAAACTATTCAAATAAGGAGACACAAATAGTCACTCTGAAATGAAAGCCTTTCCATTAGCCCACTCTCTCTAGCTCCACCAGCCAGTAGGCATTCCTAACTACTTTTTATCTCTGTGCATTTTCCTGTTGTGGACTTTTCAGAGACGGAGTCATATAATAAATGTCTTCTTGTGACTGACTTCTGGTGGTTATCATCCTATTTTCCAGGATCATCTGTATTATAGTATGAACCAACATCTCATTCTCTTTTAACAAGATTCAAATGTGAATTATTATCTCCCCCACGTCCCCACCCAACAGGAACTTTGTCTTATCACCAAGTGTTATGCCATGAGCATTTGATGTGCATCCAGATCACAAATGCATTCAGATCTCATGCCAAGCAAAATATCTATGAGGATGCACCGACATTCTGTGTTAAGACCATTAAGTAGGAACTCTCAACCATGACAAAACAAATAGGCTGTTTAGTCAGATTTCAGACAATTCCATCATCTCTAATCCAATCAGGCACAATTGACTTTCTGTCCCCTGGACTGCTCTCTTCTGGGAAAGGACACTGATGGAGCATGACATTTAGCTTCTTTGAACTCCAGTCCCCTCAATTGCTAAAATAGGAATAATACCACTTGACTTACATTGATGTTAGAGATTAGCAGGAGAGGATGAGGGAGTATCACAGAACTGTCTTGTCTATCAGTGATGGTGATTATCAAAATCATCATCCTTGCTGCCCAGAGACACAAGAACAGTGTGACCAATGCCATGCTTCTGTTCCAAAGATATAACACTATAATTTTCTGTCATGTAGAACTTTGCACTTCTTTATTTGGGGCCAGGGGATGTCTAGTACTTATATGACAGGTTATCATTGTTGCTTATGGCTATGAAAGACTGAGGTACATATAAAACTGCTACATTTTTAAATTATTAAAAAAAAAACTATTGAGCTGGTAACGCACGCCTTTAATCCCAGCACTCAGGAGGCAGAGGCAGGTAGATCTCTGTGAGTCTGAGGCCAGCCTGGTCTACAGAGTGAGTTCCTGGACAGCTACAGATACGCAGAGAAAAAACCCTGTCTCGAAAAACAAAACAAAACAAAATTAACTACTTATTTTGTGTGTGTGTGTGTGTGTGTGTGTGTGTGTGTGTGTGTGTGTGTGTATGCATGTGTGGAGGCTATCCACATAGATGTCTTCCTTAATCGCTCTCCTTTTTAACATTTTTTACTATTTAAAAATTTTTTTTCAAAACTTTTTTTTTTGAGACAGGGTCTCTCACTGAACCTGGAGCTCACTCGTTTGGCTAGACTGGCTGGCCAGCCAACTCCAAGCATCTCCTCGTCTCTCTCCCCACCCCACCCACCCCTAGCACTGGGGGTGCAAACATTCGCTGCTGCTCTGCACTTCTGTGTGGGTGTCTTCATTCTTGCACTTTATCAAATGGGCCATCTTTCTAGCCCCTGACATTTCAATCTGAATATGACAAAATTTCATTTCAAAATTTTCTCTTGTAGCCCAGAGTGCTGGTGTACCCCTGTAATCCCAACACTGGGGAGGCTGAGGCAGGAGGATCAGGAGTTCAAGGACATACTCACTTATAGCAAGTTGGAAGGTCAGCCTGGTTTACAAGAGACTGTCTCAAAAATGAACAAGCAAAATGAAACAAAGATTTCTTCTTGTCCAGGATATTTTCCGGGTAGCTAATGGCTACATGATCATAGTCAAGCTGGGTGCAAGGACACAGAATCTCTAATGAAGCATCATTAACCAGGGGTGGTGGAATCTCAGCATGTGGGTGGCTGAGGCAGGAGAATTCCCAGTTTGAGGTCAGTCCCAGCTCCTTAGTGGGGCCCTGCTGCAAATAGCTTTCCTACTTAGGTCAGTCAGCTCAGAGTGTATATGGACTGAGAGTGGACCCTTTGAAAAAGGCTTAGCATCTATCTCCTTTAAGAGTATCAGACAATTGCCTAAGTGTCTTAAAGTCAGAAACTTGAATTACTTCTTAGAGTAAGGTTATGAAATACATTCTCAAAAAAAATCTATTCCCGACACGGTTACTATTTTCACAGTCAAATTGATGTGAAAAAGAAAAGGCTGGTCTTCGTTGTCAGTTTGACTGGATTTAGACAGCTCTGGGCAAATGTGTGAGTGTGTTTCAGAGATGAAACCTAGGAGTGAAGAACCTCCCTGAATGGACTGGGATTCCAGACTGAAGAAAAAGCAGAAATTCTGAGCATGAGCATCCCTCTCTTTCTCTCTCTCTTCCTGACTGTGGACACAATGTGCCCAGCCTCCTCATGCTCCTGCCGCCTTGCCTTCATCGGGGGACTTGCCCTCAACTGTGAGCCTAAGTCGATCATTCTCCCTCTCTTAGATCGCTTTTTGTTCAGTGTTTGGGTACGGCAAGGACACACTTATGTGAAGTGTCTGAATAAAATAACTAATATAGGTAATCTGGGAATCTTCCAAGGAGAAGAGTGCTTGCATTCCCCAATGACCTCCATTTTCATCACTAGAGCAGTAGGAAGGAGTTACAGATGAAAAATCACAATGTCAACAGGTAGAGTAATTTCTAGAGGAATATTTTATGGACTCAATGAATGAAAAATAAGGACATGACTGCTCCTAGGTATGGTTGAGGAGAGGGGTTTTGTTGTAATACGTTGGAGAAAACAGCCAGAGGTATCTGGAAAGGTGTAGACTGAACCAGGCCATGGCTGTGGCGGAGAGTGGGGGTGGGGTGGCTGGGGTGTGTGTGTGTGTGTGTGTGTGTGTGTGTGTGTGTGTGTGTGTGTGTAGGAGAGTAGGGTGGGGTGGGAGGCAGGGGGTGGGGTGGGGGAGTGGGATGAGGTGGGGGGTGGGAGAGTGGTGTGGTGTGGGAGGCAGAGTGTGGGGTGGGGGAGTGGGATGGTGTGGGAGGTGAGGGGTGGGGGAATAGGGGGTAGGGGTAGGAGAGTGGGGATGGGGGGTGAGGAAGAGAGGAAGAGAGGAGAGAACAGGGGAGGTAAGTGGACCAAGAGAGGAGCTGTGGGCTGTTGTGGGGTATTCTCCAGAGAAGACTGCTCAGACAGTCTTTTGGGTTTAAGCCAATAGAAAATCTCTATTAGCTGGCTGGTGACTATATTGGGTGTTCAGGATTCCAGAGTAGTACTGAGTCTTCTCAGGGTGAGCTTTTAAGCACAAAAACCATGTTCTAGGTTGACATACTTCAGTTAACAAGATCAGCTAACTAGAAGCAGAACTATAAGAGCCAAAAAACAAAACAAAACAAAAACAATAACAAAAAACAAGGTTAGTACATTTTGAGACTTTCCCAGAACTTTATGAACTTTGATAGATTAGGTCTTTGTTTCAGTTTTGGCAGGTGGTGCTATCTACGTGCTGAGTTTCACAGCCTGAATGACACTTCTGTCATGGAGTCAGTTGTGCTAAGGTCTACGAAGTTCTGGGGGCTGTTACAGGACCAAGATGTCAAGAGAGGAACCAGGAGCCAAGGGGCCAAGAGAGCACATGGGATACTAAGAGAGGTGGCCTAGCCAAAATGGCTGAGTTACATAGGGATCAGGCTGGGTAAAGGGAAACAGAAGCCTACCCCTGGGAGAGAGAGGGGTAGGGTAGGGGTGAGGAATGCTGGGAGGAGCCATAGGTACTGAGTGAGACTTGTCCTGGGTTTCTTTGGGACCTGACAGTTAACAGTGATAATTATCTCTGAAAAATTGGTAATAGTAAGATTATAGAAGATTTAATTAAAATTTATTTTATATGAATGAATGTTTTGCTTGCACATATGAAGGAGCATCGTGTGGGTAGTGCCTAGAGAGGCCAAAAGGTGGCGCTGGATCCTCTGGAACTAGAGTTACACAGGCTATTATAAACCACCTTGTAGACTCTGGGAACTGAACCCCGATCTGCAAGTGCTCTTAACCACTGAACTATTTCTTCAGTCTCAGATTTCTGATTTTATACTACATGTCTCTAATATTTTATTTTTAAAGGCCTTACTAAGTATTACTTCTGTTATGATGATGATATAACTATCTTTCATAAAACAAATCAGTTTTGGTAGGTCAGGGTGTGTGTTACTTTTCTTTTAAAGAATTTTTTTAAAATATTTATGTGCGTGCATGCGTGTGTGTGTGTGTGTGTGTGTGTGTGTGTGTGCGCGCGCGCGCGCATACGCGTGCTTCACAGCACACATATAGAGGTCAGATTCCAACTTGGGAGAGTCATTTTTTCCTTCCACCATGTGGGTCCCAGGATTGAACTCAAGCCGTCTTCCTTGGTGGCAAGCACCTTTACCCACTGAGCCATCTCGCTGACCCCTTGCACCCGTTTTCATTGCCAAGCACCAACCACATTATGAGATGACCCGGTTGTTCATCTTGGGTCTGAGGAGCAGAAGTATAGCAATGGTTTTCCTTTGTTAGCTGCATCGGAATCCCCGGACAGGTGGTTAAAACATGGGCCAGTGTCTTTCCAATTGGGCAGGTCTGGGATAGGATCTACAGTGCACGCTGCCAGGCAGTTCCCACATATTGCTGCTGGACACCACACCTGGCACTCCCCTGTGGTACAAACAAAACAAAACAAACAGAACCCAGACCAGTCAAACAAACAAACAAACACAAACCTCAAGCAGGGGACTAGAAGTCTAAGCTGAGAACTGGCAAGCAAAACGGGAAGACAGACTTCATTGACTCCACTTTTGCCTGTGGCTAGTCTGTAGTTATTTTTGAGGAGGTAAACTTGATTTAACCGACTCTATTTAATAAGAACTTGTGCTACATAAGGGTTGTGCCATATCTTATTAGGTAAGTGCCTGGTTCCGAGAGTTTTCAATTAACTCCCGTGGCCTCTGGGGCTGGAGGACAGATCTTGGGTTGGCTCCCTGCACTGGGAGCTTCATAACCTGGGAGATGACTGTGCCCACTGTGCTTGGATTCTCAGCACTCTAAGGTGGTGGCATTGAGGGTAGCAGGGTAGTTATTGTTGCAGTAGTGACTTCCTGCTGGGAAGCAGCATGAGGGTATTACTAGAGGAGGCAAAGCATAGGGAAAACCACCTTGCCTGGCCTCATAATCCATCAATGACAATTTTTTTTCTGGTGGTAAAAGACACATAACATTTGTCTTTCTGACCATTTTTTGTTTGTTTGTTTTCAGTTTTTTTCCCAAGACAGAATTTCATTGTGTAGTCCTGACTGCCCTGGAACTTGCTCTGTAGATCAGGCTGGCCTCAAACTCAGAGATCCACTTGCCTCTGTTTCCCAAGTGCTGTGATTAAAGGTGTGTGCTACCACTGCCTGGCCCTTTTAACCATTTATAAAAGATGTATTTATTTTATTTTAAGTGTATAGGTGTTTTGTCTGAATGTATGTATATGTAACACATATTTTATGTAATGAACAGTGATAATTATCTCTGAAAATATTGGTAATAATGAGATTATAGAATATTCGATCAAAATTTCTAAAGCTTTGTTTATTTTATGTATATGAATGTTTTGCATGCATGTATGTAGTGCCTATAGAAGCCAAAAGGGGGCACTACATCATACCCTGAAACTGGAGTTACAGGCTGCTAACTTCTGAGTCATCTCTCCACCCCCTTGCCACCCTCCTTAACCAATTTAAGTGTACTTTACAGTTCAGTGGCATTAAGAACACTTAAGAGTACTGTAATCATCACTACAATCCACTTCTAGAACTTTTCCATGATTCCCACACTGACATTTTATAATGACTATTACATATATTTCTGCTTCTGAGATATATTCACACGGTGCACAAATTGTCTATTTAAAGTGTACAATTCACCCATTTTAGTATCTCACAGTTGTGCAACCGGCCACACAGTTAACTTTAGAACATTTTGTCACTCCAAAACAAAAGTCTTACCATTAGCCCACTCTCTCTAGCTCCACCAGCCAGTAGGCATTCCTAACTACTTTTTATCTCTGTACATTTTCCTGTTGTGGACTTTTCAGAGACGGAGTCATATAATAAATGTCTTCTTGTGACTGACTTCTGGTGGTTATCATCCTATTTTCCGGGATCATCTGTATTATAGTATGAACCAACATCTCATTCTCTTTTAACAAGATTCAAATGTGAATTATTCTCTCCCCCACGTCCCCACCCAACAGGAACTTTGGTCTCTACTTGATTGAGCAACCCATCCATCCAGATTCCAAGCCAGTGAACAAGATGTTTCTTTAGAATCTTCTACCTTGGGGAGATGATTTAGTGGTTAAGAGCACTTGCTGCTCTTCCGGAGGACTCAGGTTCCATTCCCAACACCCACATGGTGGCTCACAACAGCCTCTAACTCCAGTTCCAGGGGGTCCAGAGCCCTCTTCTGGCCTCCACAGACAATAAGCATCATACACACACACAGCACACATACATACACATAGGCAAATATTTATACATACAAAATAAAAATAAGTCTTAAAAAGGAATCCTCCATCTTGGCCCCTTGCCTTGACAGAATGTGTGTGACATGTGTCAGATGTATCTCAAAAATGACTCTCAAGGACCAGAAGTAGTGTCTCTTGCCTTTGATCCCAGCACTCAGGAGGCAGAGGCAAGGAGAACTCTGTGAGTTGGAGGACAGCCTGGTCTACACAGTGAGTTCCAAGCCAGCCTGGGCTTCATGTGATAGTTCCTGTCTCAGAAGAAAAAAAGGCCTTCAAATGGTCCCTCTTCTGCTCAGTGGAATGCCATCACAATGCTGGCTTTTAATTTCTATGGCCTCTTGCTGCCTTTTCACTTTCCCCAAGACTCCCTTCCTCTGGTCCTGTACCCGCTCCACAGAGCGGAGTCCACGGGTGCCAAATAGGTGCTTGGAGACCTCTATTGCTGCCCATTGCCTTCAGAGTCTTGTTGACACTCAGCTGGCACAGAGACCGCTTAGAGCTGACATCTGCCTGCATTCCTCCTGATTGTGCACAAGTCAGTCATTTTGCCAGACTATGGGCATTTTTCCTTGCTCTTCCTTCCCTCTGTCTGGAATGGTGGAACACTGCACAGCCTAGAGACCTAGCTCCAGTGTAACCTGGCCTGTGATGGGGCCCCCAGCTTAACTGCTAAAGTTCAGGGGGAGGTGGAAGAAACCATTTGTGCAGGTCAATTCCTATCCTTCAGTCTTCATTACTGATTATTAAGATCAAAAGCTCCTTGTCCGTTTAGCAGTGCCCACCTAAATTAATTGGCCTGCTACCCAATTGTTGTGGCACAAGCCTTTAATCTAATGGTTGTCAACCTGTGGGTTGAAACCCTTTCACAGGGGTTCACCTAAGACCATCGGAAAACACAGATATTTACATTATGATTCATGACAGTAGCAAATTTACAGTTATGAAGTAGCAATGAAAATAATTTTATGTCTAAGGGCCACCACAACATGAGGAACTATGTTAAAGGGTCATAGAATTAGGAAGGTTGAGAACCACTGCATCCCATACAGGGAGGCAGAGCAGGTGGATCTCTGTGGGATCAAGGCTGGCTTGATCTACATAGTTCTAGATCAGCCAGGGGTACATAGTAAGATTCTGTTGAAAAAAAAATCCAGTCTGTATGTTTATTCCCATGTTTCTAGGTTGAACATTAACTTTTCTCACAGAAGACCATAATGTGTGGTACTTCCAGAATTTCTTCTGATTATGCTTTGATTTGCATCTTAATTGTGAAAATATTCTTTCTTATAATTTCTTAGCATGGATGGTAGCATGAGTAGAAAGCTGTAGAAGCCACACTCCTTGATAGTCTCTTAGGACTGTCCTCCCAGTTTGCTTAAACTAAGCAGTGCTGAAGAAAAAGGATGGAAAGATGTTCTTAGCAAGTTAGCCTCTATACTTCCCTCTTTTGTGCATTTCACTTTGTGTGTGTGTGTGTGGGGGGGGTGTGTTTGTGCGTGTGTGTTGGAGGGTTTTCATGCACAAATATGAGCATACATGTGGAGGCCAAAGGAAAATCTTGGGTGTTGATCCTCAGGAACCATCCATGTTGTTTCTTGAGATAGGGATTTCTCACTCAGACTTAATACTTGCTGATTAAGCTAGACTGGCTGGCCATGAGCCCCAGAGATGTGCTTACCTCTGCTTGGTCAGCACTGGGATTATAAGTATGCATCACTATGCACAGCTTTCTATGTGTATGCATCACTTTGCAGCTTTTTATTCGGGTGCTGGGAATTGAACACAGGTTTTCCTGCTTCCGTAACAAGCACCCTACTGACTGAGCTATTCCCCAGCCCCTTCTTCTGTCCGTTCTAGATAAAACTTGCTATAACTAATTGCTTTTAAAGTTGGTTACTCAGCTATTCTTTAGAAATTGTATTGAATCTTTGTATGTACACACACACATGTGTGCACATGCACATGTGTGACAACACATATATAGGACAGAGGACAACTTCTGGGAGTTGGGTTTTCTCCTTCCATCATGTGGGTCCTGGGGATCCAACACAGGTCATCAGGCTTGCTGGCCCTTATCTATGAAACCGTCTCACTGGCCTTGTTCTTGGGGTTTGAAAACAAGAGCCCTCTTTGCACTTTTCTAGGTGTGTGAAAGAGTGCATGGCATCTTTTCGCTGCTGCCTCCTTTGTGTTTCCTTTGCTACAGAGACTTCTGAAGGAAATCATGATTTAGCCATGCCTTGAAAGTTTCTGCTCTCATTTGATCATTTCTGCCTCTCTGCAGATCAGGTAAACCCTGTTCTCTGGGATTTGTTGGAAAGGATTCAGTCAATGTGAAAGCGAAAGTCGCTTCTTCCCAGATTAGTCACAGGCGCGCTCAACACAATACAGCAAAATGTTCATTCGATGGCTTTTGATCTTGACATGCATTACCTTTAGCCCAGTGCACACACAATGTGAAGGAAGAATGGAAAAGACTGTCTTAAATTCATGGCCATCAGACCTTGCTCACCTGACAAAAGGGCTATTTGCTGGCATTCCCCACTGTGAAGTTACTGCTTTCACGTGTTGGAAGCATGAAGACATTTATAAAGGGGCAAATACTTTGAGGCCATGCAGATGCCCTTCTTCTACTTAAACGTTCACCCAGTAATTTGGCGATTTTAGTCAGATTGTGCTTCCACCATTACTGCAGTCTTCTTTTATCTTTTATGTATGTGCATGCATGTGAACCTGTGCACCGCTTGTATTCGGGAGCCAGGGTTAGCCAGAAGATGGCATTGGGTCCTCTGGAGCGGAATTAGTTACAGGTGATTGGGAGCCATTATGTGGGTGCTGGGAACTGAACCTGGATCCTTTGAGAGGAGAGTAGTAAGGGCTCTTAACTGCTGAACCACCTCTCTAGTCCCGTTTTGTTTTTTGAGACAAGATCTCACTCTGTAGCTCAGGCCGGCTTGGAACTCACTGTGTAGCCTACACTGGCTTCAACTTGTGGCAAGCCTTCTGTCTAGAGTGCTGGGATTCCAGATATGAACTATCACGACCAGCCTGTCTTGCTATTCTAATGCTGTTGACCTTCATCTTCATTTATTAACTGGAATCACTCTGTAAGGACAGCTTATTCCCTTCTTGTTGATGTTTTTTAAAGATTTTATTATTTTTAGTGTGTGTGTGTGTGTGTGTGTGTGTGTGTGTGTGTGTGTGTGTGTATGTGTACCGTGTATGTAGGTGCCCATGGAGACCAGAGGACATCAGGTCCCCTGGAACGGGAGTTCCAGGTGATTGCGAGTCACATGGTATGGGTGCTAGGAATTGAACTCAGGTCCTCTGGAAGAGTGGCAAACACTCTTAACTGCAGCCATCTCTCCAACACCTGAATATATTTTATGTGTAGTTTGAGCTGTTCCAGCTTTGGCCTTTAGGACGCCTTTCATTTTTTTTTTTCTTAAGCATGTCTTTGCTTTCTAGCACTGTGAGATTTGTACTCCATAAAGCTCACTAAAAGTACTATATAATGACTGTCTTTTGTAAAGCACTCAGCATGCAATTTGTAATAATGTAAAGATGATATTAAAGGTTATCAAAGCAAAGTATCATTCATGACATGTCAATTACAGATGTCGAGCCCAAGCACAGGGAGACAGCAAGGATGACAGGTTGTAGTGCTGGAGAAGCAAAGGCTCAAGTACCTTCACTTTTTATCCCAAACGTTGCTACCACTGAGCACCACAGTGGCGCCTTTTTAATCATGTGATGCCATTTGAATGTGACAAGTCAGATACTTTCCATTTTCCAAATCCATTATCTATGCTGGTAGAAATGGGAGTTCAGTGGGAAAATGATGTGGTATTAAATACAATTGTATTTCTCTAGAAATATTCATGCAATGAATTAACATAATTTGGAATGCATTGGAAATCCTGCATTAGCTATTCTGTTTAAAGGATCCACTCGTAGGAAGGAGTCAGGATGCGGAATTACTCTTGTATTCATGTCAGCAGCTGGACTGGAATCTTGACGTTCACTTCTCTTGTGCTGGTCAGCAAAAGCTTCTCAAGGGGAATGAAAGGACAATGGGAATGATTCAGAAGAACGGAACAATAAGTGGGAAAAGGGAATGTTCATTCGTAATTTAGTGAAACTGAAGATGAAGAATTCTCGAGTTTTGAATAGAAGCCACAGTTGGTTTAGTTTAAGGCATTAAAGTCAGGGCACACCTCAAGAACCTTTTTTTTTTTTAATTAAGTCTTGCTACCAGTCTTTCTTTTGTGATAAAACGCCCAGTTTGTCATTGCAGGAAGTGCACTCAGACTGGGGATAAGGATGCAGGTCTTGAGATCAAGAAGCAAAAGTTAGGTCCTGAGAGTTCCTTCCTGCTGTGAGCATGGGGCCTCTGGCCTCTGGCTCCTGGCCTCCCCCCTCATGCCATGGCCCCCAAACGGCAATCTGTGTTCCTGCCTCAGTCCAAGAAACCCAAATCGACCCCTGCCCTGAAGCTGGAGGACAAGTCGGTCTCTGCCGGCCTGCCGAAGGAAGGAGAAGAGCAGAAGAAGCAACTGAACACATTGACAGAGTACAACATCAAACAGACAGACTTGATGAACAAGCCAGTGAGGGCATTCTGAAAGGAGAATAGAAACATAACAAACTCCGCCAACCATTTCTTCAGAAGAGTCAGAACTGATCACCAAAATCCCAAATTTTTGGGTAACAACATTTGTCAACCATCCATAAGTGTCTGCACTGCTTGGGGAGGAAGATAAAGAGGTTCTGCAATGCTTGACCAGAGTTGAAGTGACAGAATTTGAAGACATTAGATGAAAATCCTTACTTTGAAAATAAAGTTCTCTCCAAAGAATTTCATCTGAATGAGAGTGGTGACCCATCTTTAAAGTCCACTGGAATCAAACAGAAATCAGGAAGGGATTTGACAAAACGCTCAAGCCAACCGCAGAATAAGGCCAGCAGGAAGAGGCGGCGAGCTTCTTCACCTGGTTCACTGACCATTCTGATGCGGGTGCAGCTGAGTTAGGCGAGGCCATCAGAGACGGTGTTTGGCCAACCCCCTCGCAGTCCTGTTTGGTTCCTGATATGGATGAAGAAGAAGGAGAGGCAGAAGATGATGATGGTGATGGTGAAGAAGAGGAAGGCTTGGAAGATATTGATGAGGAAGGGGATGAAGATGATGATGAAGGGGAGGAAAGAGAGGAGGATGAAGGCGAGGATGACTAGCACAGAAGACTGATGGATTCCAACCCTCTTTTTTATTTTCTTTTTCTTTTTGAATTTTCTCCAGTCTCTGGGAACAAGTTGCAGTCATATCCCTCCCCCAACAACCCCTCTTGTGCTCAGTAGCCCTGGTTTTGAGGTCTCTCTTCTCAACACCATGGTTCTCAACCTATTTTGGGGGAAATACCTTGTGAAAAATACAACAGGAAAAGAATCTCCACTATTCTGCTCTAAATTCCTTTTTATCCTTTGTTGTCTCAAACTGTGGATTCAACACCACCACCCTGCTCTGTGGGAAAAAAGAAAAGCCCTTCGGCCCCCTTGGCTCTGCTGGAGGCTGGGGGGTGCTAGGCCCCTGTGTAGTAGTGCATAGACTTCTAGCTTTTTTCCTTTCTCTGTATATTGGGCTCAGAGATTACTCTGTATCTCTATGTGAATACAGACAGCATTTACCAACATGTATCTGTCTACTTTCTCTTGTTTAATAAAAAGAAAAAAGGGGGGTATAGAAGGTCAGCAAGGTGGGTTGAGGTGTGTGGGGGGGTAAGTGGGCATCGTGACAACATGGCTTCTCCTTTGGCATGTTTGATTGTGATGTTTAACCGACATCCTTGCAGTTTAAGATGACGCTTTTAAAAAAAATTCTCTCCTAACAATGACTTGAGCCCTGCCACTCAATGGGAGAATCAGCAGAACCTGTAGGGTTTTTATTTGGAGTTGACATTCTCTGTTGTAACTTTATTTTAATTAATTAATTTGGTTTTTCACTGGAAGGAAATATGCTGATTTTAAATGTTGAAGTGTACAAGTTGCTTTGTTACAATAAATCCAATGTGTACACACACAAAAAAAAGAGAAAGAAAGAAAAGTTAGGCTGGGTTGTCCAGCACTTGCCTACTTGCTGGGTTCAAGTCCCATTGCCACAAAAATAAGGCATCCTTGAGACAAACTGCAATGTACATTGTATTGGCAAAATGGACCTGTGCTGTTTGAGCTCATTGAGATGCTAGCTCTGAAATTGGGGTTGCCCCACCTCCATTTTAGACCCAAGCATGTTTGTTTCAAAGTGTCCTTCAAGGTCTGGGGATGGGCTGGTTCTCCTAACTCTTTGTCAATAAGGAGACTACAAGAAAACAGACCAAGAGTAAAACCACTGTGTCCTTGAGAATAGCTAGAAGGTGAACCATTTCCAACAGATGTCACTGTTGTTTACCCCATGATATAAAAGTGCCCACCATGGGAAAGAGAAGTCAGAAATTCCAGCCAGCTTCCTCCACTTCCCCAGTCAGCTTCTGCCAGATGTTGTGTGCACCTGATTTAATGATATTTTGCTATCTGTCTCTTGCTATTAATTCTTTTACTTTGGCTTGCTATATACTTAATAAACTAACTCAATAAACTGAAGGTATGGTATTACAGACCATTCTCTGGGCTATACAAAACACAGACCAAGATTCAAAACTTGAAGGTGAGGTTGGCAAAGCAATTCAATTAGAAGGCTAAGATTAAGACTAAGATTAAGCAATGGATAAAAGAAGTCCTTTCTCCCTGAAGAGTCCTGAGCTGGTTGCTGCTTTGGGTGCACTGGACTCTGCGATGTCCAGGTAAGTCTGGTAGATCTCATCAACAGTGTTCAATGACTTTGTTTAAAAAATTTATTTGTATGGGTGTTTTGGTTGTAAATGCACCACGTGTGTGCAGTGCCCACAGAGGCCAAAAGAGGCAGACATCACATCCCCTGGAACTTGAGTTACAAATGATTGTGATCCACCATGGGCATACTGGGAATTGAACCCTGGTTCTCTGGAAGAGCAAACAGGGCCCTTAATGATTTTTGGCTCATCACTCTGAGAATGCATGGGTCAGCAACCACAAATCTTCAGCACCCCAGGTGCCAAGCCACCACAAGTCTAGCTCAGCTATTTCCATCTTGAACACATGCCCAGCCATTTTCCGGGGTCTGAATGTCTTTGAGAGAGAATTAGGATGGTCTAATGATCTGGGGCTTGGCCAAGAGAGCCACTTTTGGAATTGGACAGATCTCAGACAAGTTCTTGTTGAGCTTAGGGGAGAATGTTTTAGTAACAGTGAGTTAAGTCAGGCTCCGAGTCTCACTCAGTGTTTGTCAACTGCAAGATCATAAGGTTCCATTGTCTTGGTTAGACCATGGATATGTCAAGGCATGTAATGAGCAGAACAGCTATGTGGATGAGCCTTCTGTCTCTTGATCTTGTCTAGGTTGTTGTGACACACACAGACGGTATCTAGAGAAGGATGCTGCTGCTATTCTTCCCTCCCTCTTCATCTCCAGGATCATGCTATGTGTCCCAGGCTAGCCCTTAAGTCCGAATTCATCAAACTTAAGACCTTCTTAGCCTCACACTTATGGATGATTTTTTTTCCAGAACACATTTCTACAGAAATTCTAGGTTATGACTTATGCACAAGTGATGCCCCATTATTATTCAATGGGTATGCAAGACAGCTCTCCACTGGGCATGGGGTCAGCTTTGGTCACTTTTGAGTATACTAGTCCCCAGCCTCCATTTGCAGGGGCCAATGATCTAATTTCTCTTGTCTCACTTTCTCAGCCGTCTATTTTGTCTCTAGTCTAGCTCATTATCTCTTCCTACCACCAGATGGTGGAAAGTGGAAAGGAAATAACAGGCTGGTAAATGAATGTGGTTGCAGGCTCTATGGCTGAAAGGTGTGGTGGGGAATGGACCCCCCCAAAAGGAGCTTATAATTGCCCAGGAATTCCTGTGAATTACTATTTTCATTTTAGCATCCATTAAATTGTTGGCTATCCAGGTCTGAGGTCAATACTGCATAAGGATGCCTGATAGAAACGAGCCAAGCTTTGTCTTCGGACCTCGAAAAATTCCTAAGCAATAGAACCCCACACCTGGTCCAGGCAACACCGGGTCAGGTGTAAGGAGGGTCCAATCCTGTGAGAGGCGGTGTCCAGTGGTGCAGCTGCCCAGCAGCCTCGCTGCGCCCCTCTCTTTGGGCTTCTCGAGCCCACCACCTCCCACGCTCCAAAGTCGCACCTGGCCTGCCGGCATTCCGAGCTGCAGGGAAAGGCCCCTTCCTCCAACAGCCCCCTGCTAGCAGCCTGGTTCCCAATGTTGTCACCTGTTCATAACCCAGCAGGTGTCTGGCTCTTCACCTGCTGATGGCTTCCCCTCGGGCAGCCCTCCTTCCCCGGGGTACCGCCTTCCGATCCACCTTTTCCACGTGTCCCTCAACTCCGACGCCCCCACCCCCAAAGACCCCCTAAATCTCCTCCGGTCTCGAGGAGTCTCGCGGCATTTCCTGGGGCGTGAGCCGAGCATCAGCGCATAGGGGGCGACCGTGGCAGAGCTTGGGTCGGGACAGAGCGGGTAGTGAGGGGGGCCACCGAGCCCCGCCACCAGAGGACGCGCCCCGGAGTCAGGCCGGACGCTGCCAGGGCCCCGCCCCTCAGCCCCGCCCCCGCCTGGCGGCCGCGCCCCTCCAGCGGGCGGAGCTGCGGAGCCTCGCAGCCGCGAGGAGGAGGGGAGAGCAGGCTCCGAGGCAGCTGCCTTGCCCTGGGCTGGGCGGTGCTTTTTTTTTTTCTTTTTCGCAATTTCCACTCTCCGAGAGCAGGAAACCCGGAGCAGCCGGGCGCAGCGGGGCCGCGATGCAGCAGCAGCAGCAGCAGGAGTCGCCCCAGGGCAGCAGCGGCAGCGGCAGCAGAGGCAGCAGCGGGCGGCGCTGAGCCGCCACCACCGCTACTGAGGAAGAAGCCGGCCCAGCTGCAGCCGCGTCCCAACGCCCGCGCCCCCAATCCCCGCGCCGCGACCCCGGCGCCCCGAACCCCACGCCCGATTCCGCTAACTTTCACGCTGCTTCGGCGGCTCGGCCCGGCTTGGCGCCAATGGGTGAGTGCAGGGGCCGCTCATCCTTGTGTGGGGTCGGCGCGCCCATCCCGGGACCGCAGACCCGGGGAGGGCGCCCCGGAGCAGGGCCCGGAGAGTGACATCGCGCTGGGCGCCCTCCCTCGCCTTGCGCACCCCGATTCACTCTCACTTGCTTTAGTGTCCCCGCGGAGCCCGCGCGCGGCACGGACAGGAGCCCGAGGGGACCTGGGTAGAGAATCGCGGGGGCTGGCTCCGGGGCGGCTTAGGTTGAGGGATGCAGGGGGTGTGGTTGCCTTTTTCGGGTGGGCGGGGAGAGTTTTGTCTTTGCCATTTTTCTTACCAAAGCGCACCCTCCCTGCGCTGGGGACGCGGGCACCTGAATTTGGTGGGTTCCAGCCCTGTGCAGGGCTCTTGGGGTTCTTGGTGCCTGTCTGGCCCAGGCTGAGAAGAACCTCGAATCTCGGGGTCTTTGGGGGAGGGTTAGATTGCCCTTATTGCCGGCTGATGCGGAGATGGAAGGTTAGGAAACGCCCCAGTACCGGGCCTGGCGGGCTGGCTGACCCAGGGTCCTGAGCTCTTCATGCAGCCCCCACTTGTGTTTCCAGCTATCTCTCTCTGCCTTTCTTCCCTCCCGTCTGGCCCCCTCTCCACTCTGTGATCCTCAAAGGCTACTTCCCATATCCTTCTGTAAGTCTGCAGGGCTGGGAACTGGAAATGGTGATCCAGTTTTGATTTACCTAGAAAACATAATTTCCATGTAGGTAGCTAACATTAGGTCTTTTGGGTCCCATTTATTATAGACCTGACAGTGTGGGAACCACCTTACTGCCCAGAGGAGCCAACACTTTAGTGAGCAAAGGACTCGTGATTGTCTGGTCTCTATTAAACGTTCGGCTTACCCAAGTCTTGCTGATGGCCAACCTCTGCTTTTTGTGCCTCTAGCAGATTATTTTTGGGTGTTTCTAGGCCAAGCATAGCTAGCAGTCTGCACATTATAAGTCATTATAAAGTGAGACTTTTCTGTATTCAGGTAATAGGATCTTGGTGCACCAGCCAGAAAGGGTAGGCAGGAGTCACAGGATGTTCATGCATACACAAGCACTGGAGGAAAGGTCTAACCCAGTTAAGTTGTTGATCAATGAAGTTCAAATCCCATTTGTGATTGTTTACCAAAATGCCTTTCCCTTTTCCAAAGTGGTAGTGATCTCATGGCCTCTCAACTTAAGTGTCACTTTTTTCACAATGCCCTTTTCTGATGATCACACCACTCCACGTCTAAATGGGTTCCTTTCTCATATGACACTTTTTTTTTCACAGCAGTATTACCTATTCTAGTGTGTTTAATATTTATGTCCTCTACCTGGGCTCAGTGACTATCAGGACAGCATTGTGTTGTATGGTCTGCTCACAATGGTTTTTTTGTTTTTTGTTTTTGATGTCTGGTGCAGATCAGGCTTTAAATCAATATTGAATGGATGGATGGATGGATGGCATGCAACCCTCCTACTCCATGGAAGACACGACATTTAATTCATACTCTTATTTTGTTTTGCCTTGATTAAGAAGATTGAGTCCATTGGCCAAAGTAAATACTTCTCTAAAACCCTTAGAGGTCACTTTAGAAATGCACCGCTTTCTCCCGAGCTGATAGGGAATGCTATTGGGATCAGCTTTAGGTTACTGAAAGAGTTATACACAAAAAGCAATTGTCAGTTTGCATGGGCAGGCTATGCTTTGTAGACCTCAGTGGGAAGAGGATGGAGTCTCCTTTAAGAAGCAGCAGACCTGTTTATCATTGAGATCTAAACTGTTTGCATTCTTTAAACTCTCTTAAGAAAATAGAGTGCTTCTGCAATTTATAGCTCTTTCCAGTATCGTTTTAAAATTGTAGCCATTATGCAGCAATCAATTATTATTTATTTCAGGAGTTCATACATGGAGGCACCAAGAGTAAAATGAATGCCATTTAATTCATTATAATGTGCCTAAGTGGGATTTAAGGTGTTTGTAGTAGTTTGTGGGTAAAAATCACCTGCTGTTTTCTAAAGAGTCCTTAATGGTATATTTGCAATGAAATACAGATATTTAATAGTTGATTCTATTTGTTTTTTAATAGAGAGACCTAGTGGTGCTAGGATTCTGTGTGAGAGGGCATGAGAACACACACACACACACACACACACACACACACACACACACACACACTCACACACAGTCCCTTTCTCCAAATCTCTCTGGTTTTCAGATTTATCTCATTTATCAATTTGATACTCTTGCTTGGCCTAATGATGATTTTTTTCCAGTGATGACGAACGTAATCAGATCATATCATATAGTCCTTGATCTGGACACTAACTGAAAGTCACAAAATCCCTAACCCCGAAATGAAGTTGGCTAGTTTTGCAGTGGTCTCTTACAAAACACTATGAACTTGCTGGGAGGGGCCTATGGTGCCAGACACAGGGAAAGCCTCTTATAATTAGAGCAGTGCAAGGACTGTGACCCAAATCTGGGAGTAGTGAAGGGTTTGCAAGCCAAGCAAATGACTTCTGTTGAAGGATTTCCAGAGTAACAACAAAGTTTGGGCAGCTCGGGGCAATGCTGTGTCAGCGGTAGGCTATGCTGAGTGAGAGCTAGAATCGATACCATACGATGCCTTCTACCGACAAGTCTTGACTTAAACATGGAAGAAAGGGCTCGCCCCTTTATTTTCCATAGCCCATGGCCAGAGCAAAAGGCATGGTTTTGCTGGTTGCAGAGACCTTGGTTGTTTCCTGTTCTACTCCTCCAGTTACCTTGCATTACTCATATTCATTAACAATGCTTGTGTTTGTAAGTTTTTGAAGTATGCTACCTGCAGTGATAAATATTCATCCATCTAGCCATCCATCTCATTATGTATTTATCTCCCGCTTTCAGCCAGGAAACAGGTACGTGTTACCTTTAGACCTGCCCACTTAAACTTCTCAGTCTGGTGGAGGATGTGAGTGCAAGGGTTGTTGCAGTATGTAAGTAAAAGCTATAGTAAGTGTCCTGAAAGATGAGCAGAGGAATCTGGTTTAGGCCGGAGAGCAGGTGAGGATGATGTCTTTGAGGAGATTTTGAGTCACCCACCCTCCCTGGGGACACACCCGGGATTCAACAAGCTGAGTTTTCTTCTCCTTGCACACTGTGAGGACCTTGGGGCCTCTGAGCAAGGCGGGGTGAGAGAGACTGACAGCTTTGTACCTTTGTCAGGTGGTTTGGGAGCATTTAAAGGAGCCAGACATTGCTCTGGCTTGGATGCTGCCAGAGCTACTTCTGAGATTGAGTATTTTAAGAAATGTTTTCTAGAAGAGGGAAAAATTGGAGCCAGGCAAAATCTGGGGTTGGTATAAAAGCAGCAAGCACCCACGTTAGCAGTACTGGGGGATGTCTGCTCACATTCATGCTTTGGACAAAGTTCATGTTTTGTTTGTCTTCAAACATGATTACAGGGTGGCTTTGTTTGTATCTTGTCCTATTCGGATCACAGACTGGCCTTGCCTGATGCTGCTGCTCTGAGGGATTGTTGCTCCTGAACAGTACTCCAGACTGTGCACTCAGCCAGTTTCCCAATAGTAGGATCCCCTTTTCTGTTTCTCAGAGTTGACCTGAGAGGTGAGGAGCAAGGTTTTTTATTGTGTGCTGGCGGGGTGTGTGTGTGGGGTGGGGTGGTATGTTCAATAACTACTACTTTAATATTAGCTAGCTTTAGTCTTGGGCTTTTTGTTCAACATTGAGAAAAATGAGTAACTGGAATGCTATACCAGGGAAATTTATGGAATAATCCAGCTCAGGCTGCTGAGAACAAAGAGATCAGGTGCTACGTGAGAAAGAAACAGCACCAGAAAATACCAGAATCCTTCCAGCGTTAGAGGAGAGCTACCAGCAGTACCTTGGGATCACTTGAGAGACAGAAATTCTTCAGTAGTATCTCAACAGTCTTACAAAATCAGGGACTCTGGACAATGGGGTCCAGCAATCAGCATTTGAGTAAGTCCTCTAGGAGGCTCTTTTTTTAATTTTTAAGTTTTT
Source organism: Peromyscus californicus insignis (assembly GCF_007827085.1). Taxonomy (NCBI): domain Eukaryota; kingdom Metazoa; phylum Chordata; class Mammalia; order Rodentia; family Cricetidae; genus Peromyscus; species Peromyscus californicus. The sequence goes on along the minus strand of NW_026294391.1, from coordinate 30,885,084 downwards.
TATGCACATGTCCCATGATGTGCTCATGGAGGCTAGAGGACAACTTTTGGGGACTGGTTGTCTCATTGCATCTTGTAGGTACCAGGGATGCAGGTGGTTGTGGCTGCCAGCAAGTCCCTTTACCTGCTGAACCATGTGGTTCTGATACAAGGTCAAGTATGCAAGCTCCTTGCCTTTTAGATGATGCTCCTGGCTCATTGGAGTGCTTGGGGTACCCTGTTCTTAACAAGATGTTCTGGGCATTAGGCTGTATATATCTGGGCTGCTGGGAAGTAACATTTTTCTGCCTCCCATACTTGTATTAACTATTCCGTGCCCTGGTTTCTCCTGGCTCATTGGACATTCATAACTAATCACTTTCTTCCTCCTTGAAGATTCTTTGTTTTTAAACTTTAGATTTTAAAAGCCATCTGCTATAAATTTTTGAGTTTGTCCCCCATATTTGTGTATTGAAAACTCAGTCCCCCAATTAATGTTAATGATATTTGGAGTTGGAGCCTTTGGGAGGCAAGTAGGGTTGGATGACGTAATGAGAGTGAGCCTCCACGATGGAATTAGTGGTTTTCTAGGAACAGGAAGAAACCCGTTTTGATGTCCTCCACTATGGTAGGAAGCAACAAAGCCACCCTGAAGAGGAGCCAGGCAAACAGCAATGCCATGTTCTTGGACTTACCAGCCTTTAGGAGAGTAAGCCAAGTAAAGTTCTCTTTATAAGTTACCCATGCCAGGGTATTTGGTTACAGCCATGGAAAGCAGACTGGGGCGCCGCCTTTAACGTTCCACTCGGTGTTCATTGTTTTCATCTTTGCTCTTCACTGCTGTTCTTAAGGCAGCTTTCCCCCATCCTGTACTTCTGCCATAGAGCCTGCACCTTTGAGGATGACTGCCTCTGGCACTGCCCTGATACTGTTCTGGAATCTCTTCATGCCATGGTAACTCTTGTATAACATTAGTGGGACCAGCCTTCATATTATACATCCCAGGGGCTCAGGAGAGAGAACTACTAACAGCGAGGACTATTTTCAGGAAATAGAATCTCAGCACACCGAGCTCTATAGTCCACTTGCTTTAATTCCTCTGGCATAACATCCTTTATACCCAGCTTCAGTTCTGTTCTCGTGCCTAGCTCCTTTCTTGGCTGATTTCTCTCTACACTTACCTAAGTTCTATCTTAATTCTCTCATCTTAATTCTGCCTCATCTAGGTCCTTTTCAGCTTGTTCTTACCCAGCTAGGGCTTTCCCATCTGCCTCTCCTCATCTTCCATCTCATTCCTCTACTACTCTCTTCTAGCTCTTCAATCTAGTTCTTCCCCATCTCAGTTTGTTCCTCCTAAGTTCTTACCCATCGAGTTCTTTCAGTCTCCTTTCTCTTCTCCATCTCCCTGTGCCCTGGAAGTCCTGGTATATAAAGCCAGACTTCCAGAGTCAAACGGAGGGGTGATAAGAATCACATTGAGAGGCAATAACCGTTAATTATCATTTGCAACCCCAAAGGGAAGTGACCAATGGGGAAATGAATTAACTAAAGGTAATATTCGGGTAATATCTAAGAAGAAGGATCTTATGTGCCCAACTATTAAACTCTTAAACGTGATTAGTAGAAAAATGTTAAGAATCTATAAGTTGCTAGGTCAATGGGAGAAAATAAAACTCTCTTCTTTTTTCCTGTGGCTCCTATCTGTCCAAGCTATCTGCCGTTTTTTTCTGCAGGGTGGGGCAAAGTGTGCTCGGTCGCTAGGCAACCTGTGCACAGCTAGATGCCTCTGGTGATAGTTAAAGGGAGATCTGGAACTAAAGGTAAGGTTTGGGAAAGGAGGAAGTCAAGCTTAATTGGCATTTCCGCCAGGCCTTCTCAAATGGGTAGCCTGGATGCTTAAGTCTGTTCTTAAAGAGTACAAAGGTATCTCTGATAAGGTACTTTCCTCCTTCTGGGGATGGACCTGGCCGGATGCTGTCAATGATGATAATTACAGGGAAGCTTGAACTGGGGTTCTGGCTGAGCATAGCTGTCAGCGCAGAAGGTTATCCAAATATTCCTAGAAGTGGTTAGATAAGGAGTTAGCGGTCTATAAAGTTAGTAAGACTGTAAGAAAGGAGGGTCCGAGCTGAATTGTGTAAAGCTATTACTTAACATCCACCTGACCTAGGTGGTGTCTCCTTGTGGAATTTACCTTAAATTGGGAGACTTGCATGTGGACTGTTATTAGTGCTAGTCCTTGAACGTGGCCAAGGGAGATATCTGATTCCAGAGAAAGCCTTTCCTGAGGCTGTTCTCCAAATACCTGGAATGTGTATGTCCAGAGAGTGATCAGTCCACACTGTTAGCCCTTCTTAGGGAAAAGTCAATTGGGAAAACTATGAAGGCACACATGATTTTCATAACAGAAGACAGATGATATATAACAAGCCAAGTAACACCAAAAACTCCTTGGGATTTGGCTTCCTCTGGAGGAATTCCCTGATTCTCCAGGTAGTGACTTTGCCATAACCAGCTGAGTTCTTATGATATATATATATATTCCTTGAACCTGCAGCAGGTAACTCACGAACAGTTTGTCTCCTGTTCACAAAACACACAAACACAGTCCTCAGAATCTTTGAATGACCCTGAATTTACTTTTGAGTCTATGAAGACTAGAACCCCTTTTCTTGGCTTCTTAGACACCCTGTTTACACACTTCCCATTTCCCCCACTGCTCTTGCAATCTCTAGTTGAGCCCTAAGTATCTCTGGAATGGGCCCCATGTGCCTGCCCTCTGACAAATGCCTTAGAGCAGTGATTCTCAACCTGTGGGTCACGATCCCCTTGGAGTCACATAGCAGATATTCTGCGTATCTGCATTATGATTTTATGTGCATATTTACATTACGATTCATAACAGTAGTAAAATGACAGTTATGAAGTAGCAATGAAATAGTTTTATGGAAGGTTGAGAACCACTGCCATAAAGAATCTTCTGAAGTTTGGTAGCCACTCCAGACCTCCTCTTTCCACAAGTGTCCAGTCTTCTGAGTCTTGGCCCATATCGCTCCCTCCCTGGGGAGTGCATGGAACTCTTGTATGCTTTGTAGTTGTCCTGTATGAGTTTCCTGTTGCTGCTATAACAGGTTACTACAAAGCTAGTGGCTTAAAACAGCAGGTCCAGAGTTCAAAATGAGTTTTAGAGGGTCATGATGAAGGTGTGGGGAGGGCTGCCTGCTTTCTGCAGGATGGTTTCTCATCTTGTCCCGCTTCCGTTGGCTCTTGCACTGCCTAGGTTCATAACTGCATCTTTCCCGCCTCTGCTTTCCTATTGTCACGGCTGTCTTAGTCTGGCCCCTACCCATTATAAAGACTGGTATTTATTGAACCACTTGAGAATCAGGATACCCTCCTCTTCCAGACTTGATGACTCACAGGTTCTGAGGATTAGGACATGGGGTTTTTTGAGGAGCCCATTATGTAGCCTCCGTACCCCTCATTCATCTTGTGAAGACTGCTCCAAAGATTACTGTACAATACTTCATCTTGTATGAAGTCTGTCATTTCCCATTGGGTCCCCCCCCCCCCAGCTCCACTGTCCTGGCTCATTGCCTAGCATACAGCAAGTGCCATAGGCTAATGAATGACTGAGTAACCCTTTCACCCAAGTGTGGTTACTACTTGTAATTCCTGAGACTGTGGACTGCCGGCAGTGTGTGTGTGTGTATGTGAAGTTCTATACCTACCCCCACCCTGCCTGGGGGCAAATTAGGTTGGCAAGGTCTGTTTGCAACAGCTCCTGGTGGCCTAAAGAGTAGCACCTTATGTGTCACGTGGCTTCATTGAAGAACTACAAGCTTCAAGATAGAAAATTCTCCTTGGCTCTGGTTCTCATTTCTCAGTCTTTGGAATTGAAATGCTGGACTATTCCTTCCTGTCATGGCCTATTCCACTTGCTGATGAGGCTGAGGCTCACAGAGGTACAGTGTGTGGCTCCCTAGCAGCAGCGGATGAGTCCAATATTGAGGAAAACAGCCTCATCAAAGGTTCTCTGTCAATGTCAAGCCTCCACTTCTCTAGTGGTTCTTGGTCTAGTCTCTTCCCCAGGAATGGAGTGTGTGTGTGTGTGTGTGTGTGTGTGTGTGTGTGTGTGTGTGTGTGTGTGTGTGTGTTTATTTATTTACTTATTTATTCATTCATTGGTTCATTCATTCATTTATGGTTCTGAGGATTAAATCCAGAGCTCAGGCTTGCTAGACAAGGGCTCTCCCACTGAGCTCCACCCCTAGCCCATTGAGACAATGTTTCACTGTGTAGTCCAGGCTGGCCTGGAACTTGTTTAGTCAAGACTTGGTTGGAGTTCCTCCCCCACTTCCCTAGTGCTAGGAGTGTAGGCATGGACGACAACACCTGGTTTCCAGTATGTTTTCAAAGACGGGATGATTGAGCTACACCGTGGACTTTGCTGGTGTTTGACATATCACATGACCAATTTTTCAATTTGTGGTAAATGTCTATAAGAAACTTGACTATTTTATGTTGGAAATTTGGTGATAGGAAAGCATATTCACAGTGCTCTGCAACCATCACCACTACCTAGCTTTTTGAACTGTTTTAAAGTTACTCCTCCATAGTACTTTTCTAACGTGAAGCTCAGAGTGCGTGTCTTCTGGGGGCTCCTGGGCCTGCTAGGTACTTTAGAGAAAACTTGAAAGCCCAGGGCACCCAGCTGAGATTTCTTAAGAAAGATGGGGGGGGGGAATGATGATGATGCATGGTTTTGTTGTTTGGAAAATGCTTTGGCCCTTGTTGCCGCTGGAAGACACTTCATTTTGCCTATCCTCTAGGTACCCTTCCCTAGTTACATCCGTGTCATCCCAGTGCAGATATTTGGGTGTATTTTGACATCCAGAAGCAGTTGGCATGACTTGCTTGGGTAGTAGCTTCCTTGGGACTCACTGGAATTTATTGAGAATGCCTGAGTCCTGGAAGACAACACTGTGATGCCAAACTGATAGCTAGAATTCACATATCTGGGGTTGATGATCGATGTTTCTCCCCTTAAATTCCTTCCCATAGCAAAGCATCACTGGGTGATGATGAATACTCGTTTGTCACCTTGCTCCTCATGTTGTGTGGATGCTTATCTTTTGGGCAGCTCTGTCTTTTTCACTAGGGATATTTAAACTAAATAGCCTGTAGCTGATGGCTTCTACCTGGGCAATAAACCATGGTTATATTTAGCCTTAGGAGGAAAGAAACAGTAATAATAAAACTCATGTGCTATTTGTTGAGTGTTGAGTTGGCAAGCAAAGATCTTCGCTTATTTTTTCCTTCCAGTGGCCAGGAAAGTTGGTGGGACCACCCCAGGAGGCTAGTCTGTCCCCAGGTGCAGGGACAGAGAGGCAAGCTGAAGAGCACTTCCTCCTGCTACTCCCCCCACCATCTTGGATTACATACTACAAATATTTTGATGCTCATTAATCACCCATTTTGCATAGCAAATTTAGGTCTTTAAGTACTGTAGAACGGTATGTATAGACAATTTAAATTACCATCTCCTTAAACATGAGCTCCTTCTACAGAGTGAGTTTCAAGACAGCCAAGGCTACACAGAGAAATCCTGTCTGGAAAAAGCCACCCCCAATCCCCTCCCCCAAAAGAAAACCCAAACCAACCTACAAACCAGCAACAACAACATCCTTCAGCTCCTTACTGGTTGTAGCATGTAAACACAAACTCTTGCATTTTTGCTATTTTTTTTTCTGGACTGTTCTAGACTTGGAAGACTTGAAGCTCTGTTCTAGTTCTGGTCCTCTGGGGCCACAGCAGTTTTATCCATCACCCGACACCTCCCTGTGCACTTGTAATTAGCTCAGTGTCCTGTCTAATCATTCCAGTTAGTTCTTTGATTATGTGTTTTGACATCCTGAAGCAGTTGGCATGAGTTGCTTGAGTAGTAGGTTCCTTGGGAATCACTGGGATTTGGACAAGATCTGGAAAGGCCTTCTTGCTTTGCTGGCCCCTCCCCTTGGCCAGCTTCTTTATGATCTACATTTTCTTCACCAGATCGTTTGGGAAGCTGCCTCTGCCTGAGCATTTTACAGACTGGCTGATGAGTGAAATTCATTTGACTTGAAAGGATTCATAAACGAAGTTTGCCTTTCTCCTACTTTGCTCATTAAAACGAAACAAAATCACCTTTTAAAACTTGATCAAAATGGGACAGTTAAATCACTTAACTAGACCCTTCGTTCTCAATGAACTACTGTGTTTTGAGTGGTCTCACTGTACTGCCCAGGCTGGTCTTAGAGCTCTAGGGCTCAAGGGATACCCCTGCCCAAGCCTTCTGAGTGACTTGGACCACAGATACTGTGCTGACTTCAATACATTATTTCATGGAGAATAGTTGGGAAGGCCGCTACAGCCCATCAGTGAATTCCTTTGGCTACCTAAGGCAGTTTGTGTTGAGTGTTTGTTAATTGATGGTGAGTTGGAGCTACTTTTGACCATCAGTAAACAACTGGAAGAAAGTCATATGTTTTTGGAGGATCCTGGAAAGTGGGGTTGGGAGGATGGGAATTGTCACCAGTTAAGAAACAGAGAGGGAAGAGCAGCTCACACACTGCTAATACACTTGCTTGGTGTGGGGGACTGCAGGTGCTAGCTTGAGAACTTTCAAAATTATTATTATTATTATTTTGTCTGAGATAATCTCTCATGTAGTTCAGGCTGGCTTCGAACTCACTCTGTAGTTGACAATGCCCTTAACTTCCTGATCCTTTTGCCTCTACTTTCCAAGTGCTGGGATTGCAGATGTGCACGCACAGCTTGGCTTCAAACTTTAAAAAAAAATTAATTTTATTTTATGTGTATGAATGTTTTGCATGTGTATTTATTTGTGGACCACTTGTATGTCTGGGGCCTGCAGAGGCCAGAGGACAGCATCTGATCCCTTGGAACTGGAGTTACAGATGGTTGTGAGCTGCTCTGTGGGTGCTGGTAAATGAACCTGGTCCTCTGCAAGAGCAACCTCTTAGCTGCTGAGCCATCTCTCCAGTCCAACTAAATATTATTTTTAAAGCTCTATTTTGGAATAGATTGCATATTCACAATATTCAGAAATCTAAAGGCAAAACTATGCAAGCATTTAAAGGCCTTTTTTGGGTTTGGTGTTGGAAACTTGGTTTGAGGAGAACCTTGGAACATGAGACACTCAAGAAAACAACAGAAATGGAAGACTCTCTTCCCATTCCTGACTCTTTTCAGGTGTTGTTGGTAGTTGGTTTCTGGAGTTTTCTTTCACAGGAGGTTTCATATGTATAGGTAGGTGGTTATCTCCATTCCCCCCGACTCATTGTTAATGTCATAATTGATGGATGATGAGGACATTTCTATTGCATTTGTGGTTTCTGCCTCCTGGGGATGTGCTTTACAATTCTGTGTTGAGTCCTGTCATTCGTTCATCTGTAAATTCATTCATTTATCTTCGCTGTGGTAGCGATGGACCCCAGGACATTGCATGTGCTGCAAAAGTGTTCTCTTAGTCAGCTGTAGCCCTGGCTTCCCCACCCCATTTGACAGGACATGCGACTTTTGGAAAAGTTCCCCGAGAGACTGTTGGAATCTCAGGTCTTAACTGTCTGTGCTCTTAACTGATAGAAACTTCATCCTGATTCTTAGCTCGTCGAGGTCGAAGTTTTTAGCTGAGTTAAGAACTGTCTTTCCTCTTTCCCAGGGCATAAGTATGTACATATGTGGTGTATGTGTACACCCAGAGCCCACGAATCTGAAAAACAGGATATTTATTCTCAGTTACAGGGTACTGTCATGCAACCCAAGGATACCTACAGAAGGAGAGCTTGGAACCGAGCTTAGGCCAGCAGTCCAATGTCTGTCTCTCCTTCTTGTCCCCATTCTCTCTAAGCATCGTGTTCCCAGAGCATACTGTATTTTCCATGTGCACACTTGGTTTGTTCTCAGTTCCAAATTTCTCCTTGTGAATTCTGAGCACTGGAGTCTGAATCCATCCCTACTCGTGAGTGGCTGCTCCTCAGCCACGTGGAGACAGGGAGCACCTTGTTCTAATCTTCTTGTAAAGCTTAAGGAGACCTACTTGGTGGCAGCCATATGACAGGTCCTGGAGGTGCCGGGCACATTGATGGCCCCAAAGTCCTGCCTTGAAGAATAGTACCTGGTGTGATGGGGTGCTTGTGGGGATGCCCTTGGGACAAGGCGCTGTGAGAATGCTCACAATCCATAAGCTGGAATATCTGGGAGTGCCATGTGTCCATTTGTCCTGTCTTTCTCTTAACAAAGGGGCTAATTATGAGAGGCAGTGTGGCCTCTCCTGTGATGTGGCCATCAAGAGGGTCATACTCTTGAATCGTGTGTGTGTGTGTGTGTGTGTGTGTGTGTGTGTGTGTGTGTGTGTGTGTTCCCCTTTTGAGCACCTGTATTGTTTAATGGAGTTCAGTTCAGTTTCTGGTTTTGAGTTGGTGGCACTTACAAAGCATTTGGAGGCACTTGCCTGGGTTGGTGATAGCACTTCATGGGGGAAGGGGCCAGTTGTGACATTGTCTGGTTTGTTTTAGGGAACCTGTGGGTTTTTAAATGGAGGAAGAGATGAAGCTATTGTGAGAACCAGCCATAGCCTGCTGGGTTAACCCCCGAGGCTGCTGTGAATTCAGGGACAGGGACCAAGCAAGGGACTCTCCCATCCTGCTTCCCTCTGGCTGTCTGCTTCTCCCTCCCTCCTGCCTTCTTCTCATACCCCTCCCACTTTCTCTGTTTCCTCACCTCCTCTTATCCCCTTTTCTTTTGCTTTCCTCACTTCCTGTCCTCTCCCAGCACCCTCATGTTCTGTCTTCCCCCATTCTTTTAAAATCTAGATCCTCTTCTCCTCTCCCTCCCACCTCTGTCCCCTAGCCCCCTCTCTGTGCACTGACTTCCTACCCCCACCTCCCCCACCCCCCGCCACCCTTCTTCACTCTGTGCATCCTCTTAGCCCTTAGTCTTTGTGTTTAGCTTCCCCATCCTTCTCATTCATTCTCCCCCTTTCCCCTCCCATCTGGTCTAGAACACTCTCTCCCACATTTCTTTTTCTCCATGTCTCCCCTTTCCCTTTTTTTTGTTTTTGTTTTTGTTTTTTGTTTTTTGAGACAGGGTTTCTCTGTGTAGTTTTGGTACCTGTCCTGGATCTCCCTCTGTAGCCCAGGCTGGCCTTGAACTCACAGAGATCCGCCTGGCTCTGCCTCCCGAGTGCTGGGATTAAAGGCGTGCGCCACCACCGCCCGGCTCCCTTCCCCTGTTTTTAAGACAGCTTCTTTTTATCCCAGGCTGGCCTGGACCTCACAGTACTTCGGCCTCCATCTCCCAAGTGCTAGCATTACAGCTGTGTGCTATCACCCCAGCTTTCTACCCCGGGGGGCTCTTCCTCTAACCCAGCTCTCTCCCTTGAAACCTTTCTCTCTCCCCATCCCCCCAACCCATTTGTCTCCTACACCCCCATTTCTCTCACATCCTGTTTTTTCCTTTAAACCATCTCTCATAGAGGATTCACATGTGCCTCAGATTTTCAATGGTACCATTATCTCTTTCTTTTTTGTTCGGTCTTGGAGCCAATAAAAATATTGTTTATCTTTGTGGTCTAAAGTTAAGCTGGCCATGTTCGGAAAGGTTGAGGGGGGATGTGTGCTCTCCCTAGGGAAGAGGAAGCTTGGGGAGTATCCACCCTTTGCTCCCACAGACACGGCTCCTCAAAGGCAGGAAGAGCTAGGGAGGGGGGCCTGGTGTGAGGAGTCTCTTCCCTGTGGACAGTCAGCCAGCCAGGAGTCTAGGGAGCAGTGAAGTGCTGGTTGTCAGGGCTTTCTCAGCGGGGTGGAGAGGACTTCATCTCCTCCTGAGGGCCTGGGAGAGTCTAGGGCAGTAGTTTTATTCTGGCTCCAGTACTAGCTAACTTTAAAAATTTTTTATTTATAAACAGATAATTGCTATATGCAGACATTAGAAAATATCCAACAGGAGAACTTCAATTAACCACCCGTACAGTTCGTAATGCAATCTGTATCATTTTATTTTGCTATTTTTATTTAGAAGTATTTATTTATTTTTGTCAATATGGGGTGTGTGTGTGTGTGTGTGTGTGTGTGTGTGTGTGTGTGTGTGTGTGTGACAACAAGCTTGGGTACCTTGCACCTTGCTTTTGAGGAAGAATATCCCTTTGCTGCTGTACTGTGTCCTCCAAATTTGCTGTCCTTGGAGGATTCTCTATTCTCCACCTCCCATCTCGCCACAGGATCACAGACACATGTCACTGAGCTGGCTTTGACATGGGTACCTGCTGAGCCATCTCTCAAGCACAGCAGGTATATTTCTTTTGGGGAGTTTTAGTATATAATTATGGATATGTGTACATAATATGTACACACATATACATATTCATGTTTTCATTTACTTTCATAGCAATCTTCTAAGCTGATGTTTTTAGTAACTGAATATTTGAGCTCACGTATCTTAATTTATGTAGCAGTTTCTCTATCATCTAGCATTTAATTTGCTTTCATGATCTTTGTATTATAAGGATGCAATATTGTCTCCTTTTTTAAGATTTGTGTTTGTTTTTTAGTTATATGTATGTCCATCTGTCTGCGTGTGGGCATGTGTACATGTGTGCAGATGTCTGTAGAAGCTAGAAGAGGGCATTGGATCACCTGGAGCTGGAGTTATGGGAAGTTGTGGGCCACCTGACATGGGTGCTGTGGAACCAAACTCAAATCCTCTACAAAATCAGCACTTAGCTACTGAGAAATCTCTCCAGCCCCTATATTTCCCCTTTTTACCCTTAAGGAAATGAAGTGGTAGGCAGCACAGCATTTTATATCCATTTCTTGTATTCAAGTACTTCTCAACAGTTGGAAGGGGCTATGTGGACGAGAAGAGAAAGGCTGCCTTCCGTCTTGGTGGTGTGTCACCTGTGGCCTGGTAGGAAGGAGACTTGCTCTCCAGTGTTTGCTTATAGTTTTACTTCAAGCTGTAGGACTTAGTGTGGAGAGGGGAGCAAATGAATTGTTCCACACCTCTAGAGGAAGCCGTGTAAGGCTCTCCCATCTGCACACCATTGTACCTTCTGCAGTGGTTGACCATTGCTCTTTCCCAGTGGAAACAAACTCCTGGGGGGTTGCTTTCATCCCCTTCCCTTTCTTTTTCCTTCTTTTCCTTCCTTGACTTTCACCACCTGACTGGTGTTTGCAGGAACTTTGTTTCCCAGAATCACAGAGCTTTGTGTCATCATCATCCACGCTTTGAAAAGTGATGCTCGAAGCTGGGGGCGGGGGTGGTACACACCTGTAATCTCAGCACTCAGGAGGCAGAGGCAAGAAGATCACAAGTTTTATAACAACCCGACATATGTAGACAGACCTAACCCCGTCCCCCCCCCCAAAAAAAAGTTCAGCAGTGGATGTGAGTCCAGCTTGAGCATGGACTACAGAATGAGACCAGTCACAAAGCTCAAACAAACAAACAAACAGACAAATAGAAAGCTTCAATCTTCAAAGAGCATCCAGATGAGTGACTCTAACTGCCAGGACCTAGTCTGGAGCACCATCTCAAAGCCTTGCTCAGCTTATACGTTTTATTAATGGACAACCTTATGTAAAGGATTTTTTTCTGTAGCCAGGTATCCACTAAATGTCAGCTTGCATACTTGATAAAAACGCTAGTTGACTATCCATGATGGCCTCCCAGGGGCAAGTTTCTGCAAAAGTTCTGAAATTCATAGATAGTAAAAAGCATTAGTATCTAGTGTGTGCCATACTTTCTTTCCTTATGTTACCTTATCAAATTCTAACTATAACGTGTAAATTTGTTGGGTAAACAGAGTAGTTAACTTGATACTGTTGTATATTGGGATTCAATGAACATAACCTAAATGGTTATTGGGTGCTTGTTGAGTGTAAGATTGGGAACAGAGCGACTGGAAGACAGCTGAAATTTCACCCACAGGCACATTTTTGCTTAACTTTCCTTTTCCTAATTGGGAGGAGATTGTGGTGTGGTCATTTCAGGAACCACACAAACGGTGGTTGAAGCAGAGGACCTCTGAGCAAATTTTACGTATCCAGAAAGAAGGAAAAGTCCATTTCAGGAAAGCCCATCATATTTGAAGACAGTTTTCTGAACTTTAAACCAACTTCTGGTAGCTGCTACTCCCTCCAGTTGGAGATTCAAAGACTCAAAATAGATTTGCTGGAATGACTAATGTTGAAGTTCCCCTCACAAGGAAATTATTTCCCATGAACCCCTGTTTTGCCTTAAACTTTTGAATGTTTATTGGCATTTATTTGTTTTATCATGGTAAGTTATACAGAGTGTAAACTTACTGTTTTGGGTGCTGGGGAGATGGCTTAAGCGGGTGGAAGTGCTTAGCCACATGACCCTGATGACCCAAGATCAATTCCCAGAACTCGTGTGACAATATCCAGATGTGGTGGTGTGTATCTGAAGTGTCAGCACTCCTAGGGGAGATGGGAGGTGGAAACAGGAGAATTGCCTAGGACCTCTCCAGCTGCCTAGCCTGCACTACTCAGTACTAAGCAGAAACAAAAGAGAGCCTGCCTCAAGACAGTGGAAAGTAAGAACTGACTCCTGAAAGTTGTTCATTAACTACCACATGTGCACTGTGGCATATATGTAACCACACACACACACACACACACACACACACACACACACACACACACACCACTTCCAAGTGTGAAGCTCAGTATTGTTGTTAAGAACATTCGTATTGTGATATACTACCACCACCATCCATCTGCTTCCAGAACCTTCCATCTTTCTTAAGTGAAACTCTTACTGTCTTCCTGGCAGCTGTAATTCTACTTCCAGTCTCTGTGACTTTACTTCTATGAACCTCATATAGATACAATCATACTGTGAGTTCGCTTATTCTTTTGTGACTGGCTTATTTCATTCAGCATATTATCTCTAAGGTTCATCCATCTGGTAGCATGTGTCAGAATTTCCTTTTTAATTGCTTTAAACTATATAATAATAATGTTACTTGAAAATGCAGGCATTTAACAACATACAAACTGCTTTTGCTTTTAGCTCATTTACAAGTATAAACCTGAAATGAATTCACAAATTAAGCATAAATTAAGCTGCCGAAGTTCAAATCAACACTGATAGAGGCATGCTGGTGTTTCAGAGATGAAGTTGTTGCTCTGCTCTGTGACAGGTGTTTGGTGGGGTCTTTCGTGTATACCTGAGTCTTCTGTTTCCTGTGTTCCAGTCACAGGGAGACTCTGTCCTTCATCCAGTTCTCCTAGAGACCTTTTCACGTGGTACAAGGTGTTACAAATGATGCTGAATGTAGATGGGCTATTTGATGTTATATGGACTGCAGCAGCCATCATTGTCAGTGTGTGATGGTGAACGCATGAATGCTTCGTTGTAAGAACTCCCTCAGGACACTTGTGTTTGTTCTCTGCCCTCCCTTCTCTCTCTCTGACCTGAAAGGAACATCTACCGGGAGTCTTCTTAAAAGTCATCATTCCTTTTTGGAGAAATAGTTTTATCATATGGATCTCCTCATAACACTTGGGTGGTTTTGCTTGGTTTTAGGTTGATAACTGGGGTTGGAACTGCAGAGACTTGAGACTTGCTTGTTGTGTCTAGTTTTTCAGTTCATTTTTTTCCCTTCCTTTGTCTGAGTATGCTGCTGTGTGTTTGTCCTATCTCCACTTGATTGACACATCACTTCCAGTGTTTTCTTATCACAATTCTTACAAATGTCTCTGGTACACATGTAAAATACATATGTTTAGAAGTGATAGTAAGGAGTGATTTTGCTGGGTCTCTAGTTGCTGGAGTTCCAAAGTGTGTGTAACAAGTATTTGCTCTTAACTAATGAATGAGCTAACCAATGAATGAAGAAAACATATTCATCAAAAGATAAAATACATGAATATTCAGTTTTAGAAGACAATGCCTAATGGATCTTCAAAATGGATGTTTCCAAAGTGTGAACATTTCTGCTACTCCCATTCTCAACAATATTTGCTCTCCCTGATGTATTGGGATATAAGCTAAGCTGCTTTCCCGGAGACCCCTAGGTATAGCCTTCTCCTTCTTCCTCAAGCTGATCACAAGACTGTTCAGGTGGCAAAACTGCTATGCTCTGCAAGGTCTGTGGAACCAGGCTCCTTGTCTGTTATTCGCATAGTTGGTGCTGGATCCGGAGCACCACCGAACCTCCCACCCCATGGCAGTACACCTTCGTTAAGGAAGCTGCTCATGACATCACAGTCAGCTGGACCCATCAAGAACACCCCATGGCAAGACTGTAGTTCCAGTCCCAAAGGTAGCTGTACAAGTATATGGACAGGTCATCTCCAGCGGGCTGGAGAGATGGCTCAGTGGTTAAGAGCACTAGCTGCTCCTCTGGAGGGCTGGAATTTGGTACCAGCACCCACATCAGATGGCTCCCAACCACTTGCAACTCCAGTTGCAGGGGATCCTATATTCTCTTCTGGCTTCTGCAGGCACCTCTATGTGAGCACACACATACACATGAATAAAAGGAAAATTGAAAAAGAAAAGTACCCTCCAGTTGGGCAACCATGTGCCACCAAACCTGATCGGGCGGGGTGGTGGTGGTGATGGTGGTGGTGGTGGTGGTGGTGGTGCTTGTTTCTGTTGCCATAACAAATTATCACAAACTCAGAGGCTTAAACAATTCGGATTTACCCCATAGTTCTGGAGTTTAGAACGCCAAGCTAGGGATGGCTCTCTTTTAGTTTTGCCAGCTTCAAAGGGCCTCCTCTGACATGGCTCCGGCCTCTGTTCGAATGCCGTCTTCTTTTCTGGCTCTTTTGCCGCTCTCATCTTTTAAAATCCCCAGGATTACATAGGGTCCACTCAGTCAGTCGACAACATTCTTCCCGCCTCAAGATCTGAGATCCCCCGCCCTGCGAAGTCTCTTTCGCAGTGTTGGTGACATATTCACGGGTGCCGGGACTTCTGCTGTGGACACATGTGAGGGCAGTGGCCACTGTTGTGTGCGCCGTTGTGGGAGCAAAGTCTTCTGTTGTAAAAAGAGGAAGGAGGAAATGGGGACTGGGGATGACTATCAGTTCTGCTGGACCATATGACTGTATTTTTGTGCGCCCCATGGCTGTACATATATTTTTAAAGCAGTGTCAGAACTGGTAAACTTGTTGAGGACAGGGTTTTGTTTTCCAGTACTTTGTGACTCATAGAGTTGAAATGTCCTAATATTCCCCCAAACAAACCATATTTTTGAGGTCTACATCATTCCTCACTAGTGACCAAAAAAGTCTGACAGTTTTGTTTTGTCACATTCCATTTGTGAAGGGCATTTCCAATTACTGTTCCATTCATGTTTTCTTGAGTGCTAAGGAGCCACCAGCATCACCAAGATTAAATGCTGTGCTATGTATTAAGATCTTGGAACATATTTAGTGCTCAGATATGTTAAAAATACACAAAATCTGGGCGGGCAATGGCTCCATCCGTAAAGTGCTTGCTGCACAAGCCTGAGGATTGGGTTTGGACCCCTCGAATCCACATAAAGACAAACGCACCAAGTGCAATAATGCACCACTGGAATCTCCAAGCTCCTATGATGAGATGGAACGTGGGGACAGGAGAATCCACAGAAACTCATGGGCCAGCTGCCCTGGCCTATGCACCTGTCCCAGATGAGGCGGAGGTACCTGCACTTACATTAGTTGCATGCATACACACATACACACACTCACACCGAGGCCAGGGCCTTTTTGTGTGTGATGACTCTTTATTAAGCATTTTGTGCACATAGTAGGTAGACTAAACAAACTTCTCTTTCCTAATGCCCTTTGGGCCTTCAGTCTGTGTGTTCCTCTGTTCTGGGTGGAGAGGGCAGGGAGATACACAGTTTTTGATGTGTGCTATGGACCAGAATGTTTGTGCACCCCCAGATTCATTCATATGTTCATATCCTAATCCCCAATGTGGTCCTATTTGGAGATGGTGTCTTTAGGAGGATTAATTACAGTTTCATTCATACTCCTTGAGGCAGTCTGATTTAAAAATCTGTATTTTTTCTTTTGCCATTAACTGCTTTCTTCTGGCAACAAAGACCCAAGTGAGCAATTAGTCACATTCACATGCACCCATTTTTATATGCGCTAGGACAGACTCCCTGTGATGATGACTTAGGAGTTTCTAGTAGCCAACAGCACTCATGTGTCCTTTGCTGGCTCTAGCAGCACCTAGCCTGTTCCATTCCCTCCTTGTTGTCCTTGACCCTGTCTTGGGAAATCTTAGCTTTGAGCCTGGAGTTGACAGTCTTGCTTAGGAGGACGAGGAGAAGCAAGTTTAACTAAACTAAGGCATGCATGTGCAGTTGGTGAAGAGGAGCTATTTATTTTGAGGTGGCCCATGAAACCTCTTATCTACCTTTGCTTTACTTGCATTGCTGGAAAATGGAAGAACAGGAGCCTCATTTGTAGCCATTCCTAATTCTGCTTCCTTCTCTCCCCACCCTAACTCAGGTGCTTCCAAAAGCACCCAAGATGGGCTAGTGCTTGGGGGGAAAAGACCTGTTTGTTGAGAAACCAGGGATTTCAAGGAGCCCAGACATTCGTGCTCTGTGAATATTAGCGCCCCCATCCCCCAGTTGTCAGGCCATGACCACAGCCTTTAAAGTCACATGAGTGTACCTGCATCTAGCATGGGGTGACATGCATAATGGATGGCAAAAGACAAATGTTTGTTGAATGAGAAGAAACAACGTGCACCTGAAGGCAGAGGATCAGTTTCCCAAACCAGGGAAGAACTCAGCACTTAGTGGTGTGCCTTATTGGCTTCCGCTTGCCTGCAGTGGGCATGTGGTCGGGGCCGTTGGGAGAAGCCATTGCTGCCTGTAGTCTTCTCTGCTGCTGGCCGTGTTGTAAGGCATATTTACATATTTGGAAGTCAGTTTCTTTTGAATGACCTAAGCACATATAGGCATGGGAGGATTGGGACCTCAGGATAGGATTTATGCCCAGACCGCTTGCCCTGTATGTATGGGAATCTTTCCGTGGCCCTGGAATAGTCATTAATAGGAGTTTCTTTTGCATTGAAGTTGCCAAGAAATAACCCATTTTGTGATTAGGCTCTCGTAAAGCTTGTACCTTGTTGGGGCAGCTGGCAGGCTTACTTGCTTTGCTGTTTCCTCCTAAGTTTCTCTGCCTTTGCTCCGCCACGGAAGAATCTTCTTTATCATTTTTAGTTGTGGTCAACTCTCAGGCTTTCCACACTTCCTCCTGGGGCTGTAATGCAGCACATTCGTGTGCCCTGGGTTGTGCAGAGTTGATCTCAGATACGGGAGCCCACATGCTTATTTCTACAGGGCTCTCATCCTGCATTTTAGGGAAGTGTTGTTGCCTGGCCCCTGTACTCCTCCCAAACAAGGGATGTTTTTCTTCTTCCCTTCACTGGCTGGGCTCAAACTTTTTATCCTGAACCAGACCCTGCTGTTTACAGCAGGATCATCTCTTTCCACTAGGGAGTAATTGTATAGAAAATGTCCTCCTGTTAAAAACACAGTCTTCCATATTCTAAATTGGCAGTGGAAACTCCCGTCAGCTGGCTTCACATTCAGATTGTCTCAATAGTGGAGATTGCGATGTGATTTCGGGTCTCTTTGGCAGCCCCTTGGATTGTGTCCTGGATGTTGGCAATCTGCTTTGGCTGTATGTGCGACCATCTCATGTGTCACACAGGCAGCTCCACCTTTGGATGTTCTTATACTTTGAAGAAGGGTAGGAGCCATATGCTGCTTCCTAGGCAACTGAGATTTGCTGAAAATAGAGCTTCAGTGGCCCTACTGTCCTGGCATTGGGAATCATTACTTTCTATTTTTATGTTCTCCTTTGTTATCCCCAACTCCTTTCAAGTCCAGGCAATAAGAATCAATAAGTAAGACCTTTGTTGGGTGGGCAGGGTTGAAGTTTGAATTTTCCCTCTCAGCTAGTTGGAAGGAGTTTAGGAGACCCAAATCTATTGAAATAAGGATCCATGTTTCTTCCCTTTTAGCCCCACCTGCCATTTAAGGAGGGCTCTGTCTCACCGTGGATTTAGGGTACTCACCACAAGAAAATTATGTTGAGAAGAGTCCATTCTGGCTCTTTGTGAACTTAGGGCACCAGCTAAACAAATAGCCAGAAGAACAGTTTGCATTAAAAACAAAACCTTTGAGGCTACTGAAGAGCGACACTGAGACTTGAACCCAGACACTGTGAGCTTCAGTGGGTCTCAAAAGGAAATGGGTGTCACCATCCTTAGTTGGGAAGTGTTGCGTTAAATGGTAAGAAAGAAGAGGCTTAACTTCCATTGCTCATTTCCTAAGTAATAATCTCATTTTACTATCCCCGTTCTTGCCCACCTTCAGTTACAGAAATAACTCTGAGTGGGTTTTCTTTTTAAAGATCTGTGTCAAACAGATACCTCATAAAATGGCACAGGCAAAGTGTTCTATTTAGAACTTGCCCTGTGACATAAAACCACGTGTGTTTTTAGTTATTGGACCCTGTTTTTTTGGCATTAAGTGCTAGGGGAATGGAGACTTGTAGCAGCTATGTGTGTGGAGCTATGTTTTCAGACCAGACATGAAAGTGCTGTGGACTTTGCATAGATAGATTTACTTAATTAAAACTTGCTTATTCATTAGACCCCAAACATGCTGCTATGGCATTTAATAACCGGGTTTATATGTTTCCTGTTGCTGCCTGCCTTAGTTACCTTTCTATTGCTGTGATAAGACACCATGAGCAAGACAACTTACAGAAGAAAGAGTTTATTTGGGGATTACAGTTTCAGAGGGTGAACCTGTGATGCAGAGTAAAGGCATGGTGACAAGAACAGTTGAGATCTTACACCCTAATCCATAAGCATAAAGCGGACAGGGAGAGATAGATAGACAGACAGACAGACAGACAGATACTTTTGAAAGCTCAAAACCCCCCACCCCCCAATAACACATCTCCTAATAAGGCCACACCTTCTAATCCTTCCCAAAACAGTTTCACCAGCTAGGGACCAAGCATTCAAATCTATGGGCCTGTGGGGGCCGTTCTTATTCAAACCACCACACTGCCCTAACAAAGAGCTACAAAAACAACACAAGTGTATTGTCTCCCCATTCTATAGGAGTCTGAAATGGGTCTCATGTGTTTAATATCAAGGTGTTGACAGGGTTGTATTTCTTTCTGGGAACAAGTGAAAAATCTCTTCTTTTTTCCCAGCTTCAGGAGGAGGCTGCCCACATTCTTTGGCTCATGTTTCCTTTCTAAATCTTCAAAGAAGGTGAACTCTGCTAGCATCTCATCACTCTGACCTCTTTCAGTGTTTCTTCCATAGTGTTAGATTGACCTGAAGAATCCAGGCTAATCTCCCTGTTTTAATGCCAACTGACTAGCAATCTTGATTGCAATTTGCTGGCTATTCACAGGTCCTTGTAATTCGGATGCAGGCATTGTTGGGGATGCGTTATTCTGGATATTATACTAGGGACTTTGCTTTTCTAGATGTTCACCTCGTGTAGGGCCAAGGGGGCAATGGTGTTGGTAGCAGCTCACAGTGGAGGCCAGCTTTCATCTTGGCAGCACTGGAGGAAGTTAAGAAGGTAGAATTAGTCTCAGAGCAGGGCTCACAAAGGGCTGCCCTCCTGCTGGAGCCTTGTGGTGGGATGGTGTTAAATGGGAGCGCGGAGTGAGGCTGACGGGGAGTCACAGCTGGGCTGGCTAGCCAGTGAGTAAGGAGGAAGCAGGAAGATGAAGACAGGAAACGGCAGTCGGGTCCGTCCCTTGGGAGAAAGAAAATAGAAGAAGGGGTTGACTACATTTGACCTAAAGAGAAGAAAAAGAAGGGCTTTTGTGTCCCGTGCTTTCGGATTGGTTCCTCTGTTGGGGTAATGGAGAGACTAGGCTGAATAAATTTGGTCTCTGTTTAGATATGGGTTGTACTTTTGTCACTAAAGCACAAAGGCTTCAGCGTGACCACTTGTATCCTGCAGTGGGTGGTAGGGAGAGCAGCAGCCCATGTAATCATGTCCCAGGAGAGCGCTGCTCTGGGGGATGCAAATGGATCTTGTACATATTCATAGAGCTTTGGCCGTCCGTTCTCTCAGAATCCTAAGACACAATCTGCTGTGAACTGACCTATGCTGCTTGTGCTTTGAAGAACTGTCAAGTTCTTTTGTGACACAGCAGAGGAGAACTTTGAGGGTCATTTCCCACAGTCTTATGATCAGAGGGTGTTCTAGCCACTCTTGACTCTTAGTAGTCAGAAGACACAAGGGGAGTCTTGTAGCTAGCTCTGGAAGCTGTGCTAAGTTCTCTGTCACAGAGACTGTGTGTGACTGTGGCAAAATTGAGCTAATCCCCAGAGGAGATTAATAATTAATAATTAATAATCCCCAGACACTTCATTTTATACCCAAACATGGGCCCTGACACAGTCCTGGGTCTACTTTCTGATGGGGGCAGAGTGCTGATCTTTCTAGATTCTTCTCCGTGGTTCTTACAAGAATCAGAATAATGACAGCACGGTGTTTTCACCGGTTCCTGGGTCACAGAGCCTTTGGTCATGTTGATGGTGCTGGTTGTCAGCCTTGCAGTCAGTAGATCCTAGTTAGTCCTGTCTGCTGGCCCACCATTCCTGGGAGGGGTGTTTGTTTCTGATTTGAGTACTTCAAGAGTAAACTGATCATCTTCAGGCAAGAATTAAACTAATTAATAGAGCAGAGTATATTTTACTGCTTGTTTTTGAAAACATGAGATGATTTTTAACACTTTTTATTTTGAGGGGCTGGAGAGATGGCTCAGCAGTAAAGAGCTCTGGCTGCTCTTGCAGAGGACCTGGTTTCAGTTCTCAGCAACCACATGGTGGCTCACAGCTCTCTGTAACTCCGGTTCCAAGGACCTGACACCCTCACACAGTCATACATGCGGATGAAACACCAGTGACAGAAAACAAAAATAAACGAGAGAACTTTTATTCTGAACAGACTCCAGCCTTACAGAAAAGATGCAAAGGTGATATTGACTTGTCACGTAGCTCTTGTCCACTCTTCCCTACTGTTGACTAACATCTTTCATAATCATAGGATTTACAGGTAGAACTGGGGAAAACGACATTGGCATAATACTATTTAATACTGAAAGTATCATATGATGTCATCCGTTTTTCGACTAAGGTCCTTCTTTTAAAAACTGCTGTCCTTGCCGGGCGGTGGTGGCGCACGCCTTTAATCCCAGCACTCGGGAGGCAGAGGCAGGCAGATCTCTGTGAGTTCGAGGCCAGCCTGGGCTACCAAGTGAGTTCCAGGAAAGGTGGGCACAAAGCTACACAGAGAAACCCTGTCTCGAAACCCCCCCCCCCCCAAAAAAAAAACAAAAACAGAAACAAAAACCTGCTGTCCTAGGATCCTGTCCAGAATCTGACATTTCATTTGGTTGTGATTCTACCCCAAGCTGCCACTGTCTGCGGCGGTTCCTCCATCTTTCATGACCTTGATATTTCTGAAGCATATTGATCAGTTATTTGGTCAGCTGATATAAAATTGTGTTTTCTCATGACTGGACTGGGGTTACTTTTTAAAACTTATTTTACTCTTGAGATTAATATAATGGCATCATTTCTTCCTTCCTTTCCCTCCCTCCAAACACCCATGTATCCCCTCCCCGCTCTCCTTCAACTGAAAGCTTACTGATTAACTTTTAACTGTTTTGAAGCGAACACTTTGTTGACATCAGGTGTATCCCTAGATTAGTAGTTATTCTCCAAATAACACCTCCTCTGGCCTCTTGTGAGGTAACAAGGGATGGACTCACAACCTAACCTTTGTGCCCTGTTACTGAGCTACACTGCCCCAAGCCATTTCTTCTTTATTTTGTTTCTGAAACAGGGTCTTGCTAAGTTGCCTGTGCTGGCCTTGTTCTGTCGCCATCTCGGGAGTAGCAAGGTGGCATGTGCCACTGATACCCCAGATTTCCTTCCTCTCTTTCTCAGGCTGAATCATGGTCCATGGGAGGGATGGATGGCATTTTGTTTAGCCTCTCATCTCTTGGCAAGGAGGAATTGGGTGCTTTCCCTTTCTGGCTGCTGTGAGCTGCTGCTGTGAACATTGTACTTATGCCACTGGGTCATGTTTTCAAAAGGAGTGTGGAGAAGCTGCGCAAGACTTAGTTTGAAAAGGTAGGACAAGGAAGCATTCCGTTGTCCTGTCCCTGACCAAGGCTTTCAAAAGAAGACACAGAGATTGTAGTAGGGGGAAAGGAGCTGGCAGAAGGATCTGGAGCCAGATGTTGGCTGCTGGAGGGGCCAGGAGAACAACCTGTCGGGCTTGTTCAAAGCCACTGCCTCTTGTAGAAGGCATGGGAGACAGGAAGCAAGTCCAGTTGTCAAAGTTAGGGTAGGGAACCAGCAGAACAGCGTTCAGGAACACAGTTTACTGCAGGAAAGTTAGCACATTCTGCAACCCCCAGAGCCAAGAGAGAACATCTGGGTTGAACATCAAAGTCCTTAGTATCTCTTCCTGGTGCTTCACATCTTTGTGACTGTATTTCCTAGTAAGAAATTATATACTTGTAATATATATTGTATATTGCCTGTAATACTCAGTATACACAGGGTAGAGGCAAGAGGATTGTTGAGTTCAAGGCCAGTCTGAGTTACATAGTAAAACCATTTCAAAAAAGGGACATATTTTACATTTCAACCTGGTGAACATATCTTTAATTATGCTTGAAATTGTTGATTTCACCACAAACACATGCAACCTGTTATTTTTCTATTTCTTTCTATTCTATTAGAAAACAAAAACAAATTCCTGCTTCTTGTGACATTGCTCATCCTTAGCCTGAAAGCACTTTTGGACACAAAGACGTGTGGGTGCTGCGAACTGAACCTGGGTCCTCTGGGAGAGCAGCCAGTGCTCTTAACCACGGAGCCATCTCTCCAGCCCTGCTCTTTTTTAAACTGTGTTTTTCCTGGTCCAAATTATTCATCTGCTTTTGTTTGTTGCATGTTTTGGGAGCTGCCACCAATCTATTTGGAATGTTATGATTGAATATAGAACAAATCACTGAGAACTTTTGATTCAGACTGGAATAAAATGTATAGTAAAGTTTACATATATAGAAAAAATTGTTTTTAGAATCAAGGTCTAGATTTTCTTTTAGTTCTATGATTCTATAATTGATTGATTCATTGATTTCCTCCCTCTCCCTCTCCCTCCCCCCCTCTCTCCTCTCTCTCTTTCTTTTTTAGTTTTTTTTGAAACAAGGTCTCACTGTGTAGTTCTGACTGTCCTGGAACTCACTTTATAAACAAGGCTGGCCTTGAACTCAGAGATCCACCTGCCTCTGCCTCCTCACTACTGGGATGACAGGCATGTGTATGACCACACACAGCTGTCATTTTGTTTACTTGTTTTGGCTTTTTGCTCTGTTTTGTTTCAGACAGGGTCTCACTCTCTAGAGTGGCCTAGAACTCACTCTGTAGCACATGCTGGCCTGGAACTTGAGGTGGTCCTCCTGTCTCAACCTCCCAGGTGCTGGAATCAGAAGCATATGCCATGACACCCAGATACTCTAATAGTCCCCCAGTCCCTCCTTCCTTCCTTCCCTCTCTCTTTTTCTTTATTTCTTTTTTTCATCTTTGTTTTGGACTATCTAGAAGGGCACCACCTTTAAAAAGAAAGGAATTTGCCATATCTATAAAAGTTTGCAAAAGCTTGGTATTAGTATATAAAGATGTAATTTATTATTAAATAGGGATAATTTCCCTTGCATTTACAATTGCTAGAATTCCATTGTTTTTGCAGACTTTCTTTTTCCAGACACAGTCTCCTGGACCCAGGCTGACCTCAAGCTTCCTGTGTAGCCAGGGTTGCCCTTGAATTCTTGATCTCTCTGCTCATACCTCCCAAGTCCCAGAATCATGGGTGCATACCACCATGGTTCTCTCTCTTTTTTTTTTTTTTTTTTTTCCGGTTTTTCGAGACAGGGTTTCTCTGTGTAGCTTTGCGCCTTTCCTGGGACTCACTTGGTAGCCCAGGCTGGCCTCGAACTCACAGAGATCCGCCTGGCTCTGCCTCCCGAGTGCTGGGATTAAAGGCGTGCGCCACCACCGCCCGGGCCACCATGGTTCTCTTAAGAGACAAGATCTTGATATGTAGCTCAGACTGACCTTGAACTTACTATCCCCCGCCTCTGCCATCCAAATAGCTGAGATGATAGGTATGTGCCACTGCACTCAGCTTTATATACTCAGCATTTGTACTAACACAGTTATATACTGCATAGTGGTATAGTTCCTTACGTCATTTCGTGTGTTTTGTCGTACTCACCTCCCCTCATCCTCTCCTCTTCCCGTCTTGTTCCTGCTCACCACCTCCTGTTCTCACCTAGTCCCTCTTCTGCGGTCCTCTGTTTGGACTTGTTTATTTTTGGTGATCCAGTGAGTCTCACTAGGGTTGCTTAAAGGGACCAGGTGAGGGATTATATATATATATAGCAGCCTGGGCTCCTCACAGGTTGTTACACCACTGAAGAAAATGTTCCTTCCTTCCCTAGAAACCGTTAGCTGCCTATAAATACTCAGGGAGGGGTGGGGCCTCGTGGGCCCTGACTGGATGATGGCAGGCCCAGTCTTGTGCAGATTTTGTGCTGGTAATCCCAACTGCTATGAGATCAAGTATGCAACAGTGATGCCATGTTCCAAAGCCAGTGTCTCCCTCACTCCTTCCCTCCCTTCTACTCTGCAGTCTTTTCATTCTGTCTTTGGCCATGTTCCCTGGACTTTGGAGGTGGCCCCGTGGAAGTCTCATTTCTAACTGAGCAGTCTGCAGTCTTTTTGGTTTTTTCGAGACAGGGTTTCTCCATGTAGTTTTAGTGCCTATCCTGGAACTCACTCTGTAGCCCAGGCTGGCCTCGAACTCACAGAGATCCGCCTGCCTCTGCCTCCCAAGTGCTGGGACTAAAGGTGTGCGCCACCACTGCCCGGCTTGTCTGCAGTCTTAGAGGCTAGAAGTTCAAGGTCAAAGTGTTAGTGGAGTTGCTTCCTTTTGAGGCCTGTGAGAGAAGAAGGTTCTGTTGTCAGCTTCTCTCCGTGGCTGGTAGAAAGCTGTCTTTTCATATTCTTTTCCCTATACATCTGCTGTGATGTATACATTTACTTTTGTTTTTAAATTTTTAACTAAAATCATTACATCACTTCCCTCTTCTCTTTCCTCCCTTCAACCTCCTCCTGTATCTTCTCCCTGCAATCCTTCCCATGTCCCCTCCTTCATTCCTTCTCAAATTGCTGGCCTCTTTTTCTTGGATTATTTTTGTTATATAGAGATAGATAAATGTGTAAACATAGAAATACAACCTGCCGAGTCTGTTTTTGTTGCTTGTGTGTATATGATTTCAGGACTGACCATGATGTATTGGATAACCAATTAGGCGTTCCTCCCTTAGTGTATTCTGGGCATTCTTTGTCTGGGGTGTGCATGTGTTTGTGTGAGTGTGAGTACTACAGTTGTGGATGCACATGTATATGTGTATGTGTGGAGGCCAAAGGGCCGGTGTTAGGTATCTTCACTAGTTACTTACAACTGTATTTTAACCTGGAGATCATGAAATCTGCTAGGCTGGCTAGCCACTGAATTCCAGGGATCCAGCTGCCATTGCCTACCCAGTGCTGGGGGTTTCCCCATGGGTGCTAGTGTCCAAACTTGACTTGTCCTGCTTATGAGGCAAGTGCTTTACTGACTGAGCTATCTCACCAGCACGATGTTTTCTTTCTTTTTAAAACAATAAGATCTGTCATATTGGATGAGGGCCTACCCTAAAGACCTCACCTTGAGTAATTGTATCTGTAACATCCCTGTTTGTCAACATTCTGAATTACTGGCGGTTAAGAAACATGAATTTGTCGAGGAAACAGTTCAGCTCATTACAACATTGAACACAGATCTGACCAAAGCTATGA
The DNA here is from genome assembly GCF_007827085.1 of Peromyscus californicus insignis. Classification (NCBI taxonomy): domain Eukaryota; kingdom Metazoa; phylum Chordata; class Mammalia; order Rodentia; family Cricetidae; genus Peromyscus; species Peromyscus californicus. The sequence continues at coordinate 30,859,087 of NW_026294391.1, read as the reverse complement.
TGCAACCCAACCATACTGGGGGAGCTGTGGTGGTGGTGGGGGGAGGGGCAGTGAGCGATTATGTACAGGGGTTGGGGGAGTAGAGCAGAAGTCATCTTCCATATTGGTAAAAGAAGAAAAATGCTGGAGAACAGTGTCAAAGTCATGTTAATGCCTTATGTAGATACATGGCAACAGGTACCAAATAGCTATTTTTAAAAGAAATTATTGTGTATTATATGTATTTCAGTGTTTTGCCTGCATATATGTCTGGGCACCATATGTATGCAGTGCCCACAGAAGCCAGAAGGGGGCATCAGGTCCCCTAGGACTGTAGTTACTGACGCTTGGGAGCTGCCATGTGGGTGCTGGGAAGCAAACCCAGGTTCTGTGGAAGAGCAGCCAGTTGTTTTAACAACTGAGATATCTGTCCACCATCAGATAGCAGCTAGCTAATAAAAGGCGCAGGTAGCTGCTTGGAGGAGGGATAGTTGGGGGAGTGGAAGAATGGTCTTTCCCATGCTAGATCGTCAGAGGCATTTGAATGTGTAGTGGGTGCCGGGGTGACTTGGATAACAGTGGACCTGCATTGTCTGGGCTGCTTTGTTTATCTGCTCTTGTCGTCATTTGAGGTAAGGAAAGGAAGTGAGAGGACTTTAACTGCCATTAAAAGCCTCTAGTGACAGGAAGTGAAGTCATGGGCTTTCTGGGACCCATTAGTATTTCATTCAATGAAAGAACTTAGTTTTTAGCTCCTTATAAGAGAACTACTTTAATATAATAAAATGTGTGTGTGTGTGTGTGTGTGTGTGTGTGTGTGTGTGTGTGTGTGTGTGTGTTTGGTGGGCAATGATGATGGTGTAGCTTCTTACATTTTTTGATATTCTTCAGATGACTGCTTTCTGCTTTCTGGCCTGTGTTATAGTTACTGATTTGGAAGCATGCAAACTGTCGTTAACCCACTCTGAAGTTTTTTTTTTTTTTTAAAGACAGGGTTTCTCTCTGTAGTTCTGGCTGTCCTGGAACTTGCTCTGTAGACCAGGCTGGCCTCCAACTCAGAACTCAGATTCGTCTGCCTCTGCCTCCCGAGTGCTGGGATTAAAGGCGTACACCACCACCTAGCTTCTGAAGTTTATTTTATTTTGGTAACAGTTAAGTGTTTCATGGCTGCTTCTGTGGAGAGTAGTGGCGATAGGCTTTCTTCTCCTGTTCAGAAACCTTCCCTCTTTCCAGTGCAAACCCCTCTCTCTCCATGTTCCTGTGATGTGGCTGGCAGGAGGCAGGGAGGGGGATGCTGAATGTCCCAATGGGTCCTTTTGTCTGCAGAAAGCCCGCATCTTCCTTCTGAGGGTAAATTACTTGTGGAATGTGTCCACTTTGTTAAGTAGCCAGTAGAATGAATGTAATAGTCAAACTGTGGAATAACTGGTAGAAAAATATCCAGCAAAAGAACAGACCAGGAAAAATACTTCCTGGCACACAGTCCAACTGAATTAGTGCCAGTTGTTGCATATGAAGGTCTGTATGATCAATGTGCCCATTAAAATGACAAAAAATGGAGTTCAGTTAGTGTATGGTACATCGTTCAATATTTACTCAGTGCTCTATTGTTTCTCTGGCAGTATTTTTCCATGTATGCCTATCACTCTACCAGTAGGGACTAAGAGAGGATGAGAACATATGATACCTAGTCCCTATGTTTTGAGGAAGTCAAATTAGATTTGCAATAGTAAGACATAAAACATGTACAGCAAGGAAAGATCTATTAGTCTAAGATGAGTCTTGATGAATTATGGACTAAAGTCCAAAGCTAGCCTGCTGATTATTTCTGGAAATAAAGTTTTATTGGAACACAGTCATGTTCATCTGTTTATGTTTATTGGTTGTGACTGACTATTGCTCTAACAGCAGAGTTTAATAGTGCAACAGAACAGCAGGATCATAAAGCCTAAACTATTTACTTTTTAGGGAAAAAAATTACCAACTTCTGGTATAAAATAATAACTCTCAAGTTTCCCAAGTTGTTATATGGTAAGTAGCAGTGACCCAGTCTTTCTCCAGTTAGTAAGTGAAAGGAATGATGGGTAGCCTAAGAGAGGCTTTGTTTGAGGCTATGAACGTGGGGAGCATTTTGCAATGTAAGGAGTAAGGAACCAGATTTATTAGATGGGAACATACAGGGTACTCTCCAGGGAAGAGTGGAGGGTTGACTGTAAACACAGATGACATTCTCAATATCAAACTAGGGGCACATTATTATCATCTTGGAGTTCCAGAATCAAGACTGTGAACATCCTGTGAACATTCGATATCTATCAAAGCAACATTGTTGTGCATGACCAAGACTTATTCCCGGCTTATGAGACAGTAGCATCTGGTATGGCACATTGCTCGACTTGCTGGTCTCATAATGGCAGTTCTCAATGTCTTTGAAGGGACGGCTGTCATCCTGAGAATAGGTTTAACTTCAAGATCCTTCAGAGGTTACTAGTGCCAGGAGACTTGTATGAATGATCCATCTCCCATTTTATTAGAACACCCTTCTGGAGAGACCTGTGAGAAGGGGATCCAGGACAGAAATGTCTATAGATGAGAGAGATTGTGGGTAAGGGAAGGAAGGAGAAGACTTCACTACCTGTCCTTGGTCATTGCATTGCCTCTACCTTTGCTTAGGCCTTCTGTGCTGTCTGCCATTTTGTCTTGGTTTACAGAGCTTCTGGAACACATTCATACAAAGTGTATGTCCACCCTGTGGAATCCCCAGCCTTACACAGTTGTCCAGACATACTTTCCCTGCCACTCCTGCTGTGCCAGCTCAGTGTACTCTCATTCTATTGTCTTGGCACTTGTCAGGTACTGAGATTCCCTGTTCTTTCCTACCTGGACAGCCTGGGCACACCCAGGCAGTGCTTGGTTTTTGCCCTGTTATGGTAGGCATGGAGCCGTGGTGAAGACGGGGCACTGGGCCATTACCAAGGCTTCTGTATCCTCCCAATTAGCGGTGCTTCTTTACCTTTTACCTCTCACCCTCTCTTTTCTTTTCTTTGGTAAATGAACAAACACGCATATATGGGGAGAGCGAGAGATGGAGGGGGAGGGGAAGGGAGGAGGAAGGAGAGATTAGATAGACATAGATAATAAAAATGAATGCAAAAGAAAAATTTATAGTACATTTTGTACTAAGCTTATTCTAGACTTTTCTCCTCAACCATCTTCACTTTCTTCTCACACTTAACTCTCTCAACAGAAGACCTTGATTTCCTATGCAGAGATGCTGTCACCTCCCTGGTGGCCCTCATCTTCATGCCTTTAGTTTTTTTTTTTTTTTTTGGTTTTTCGAGACAGGGTTTCTCTGTGTAGCTTTGCGCCTTTCCTGGAACTCACTCTGTAGCCCAGGCTGGCCTCGAACTCACAGAGGTCCGCCTGGCTCTGCCTCCCGAGTGCTGGGATTAAAGGCGTGCGCCACCACCGCCCTGCCCATCTTCATGCCTTTTCACCACTGTTGTAACAGTGAACTCTTGATATTCAGTGTCAGAGGAGGAACCACCTTTCTTCTCTTTCTCTCCGTTCCTGAGTTCTCTTTGATGATGTATCCAACTCAGAGTCCTGTTGTCCATTATGATACCCGGTCCCCTAATAATTTTAATAAATTCTTACTGGATTAAACTGCCATTCTGTCTAAGAAAAAACATCAGCTAAAACTTTATAAGGATGCCTGCTTGGTTTGGCCTGGTGTCACATTTGAGCCCACTGCCTGTATTCATGCGTCTTTGTGTGTATGACCTCGAGTATGGGGGAACACGCGTCTCTGAAAACCTTTATTAACTGAAAAACATAGGAACAGACGAGATGCAAGGACACCAGCTTTGAATCCAGACTGTATATCAGTTCCTGAGCTCTGGACAAGTTCTGTGATTTTTGGAGGCAAGTTATTCTCCTAAACTAGAAACAACAGGAGCCACCCAGAATGTTCTTGAGTTGCCATTGTTGTGCAGTGAAGAGGCCCTGAACATAGCCATTGTGTGATCTTGGGTTTCGAGGGTCCACAGTTTCAGGAGGATGTAGTAGGAATGACTTGGTTTGGCCCCATGGTGTCTAGGTCCTTGGCTGGAAAGGTTTGAAGGTAGAGATGTCTCTCATGTCAGCCCAGGCAAGAAGATTCAGCATGACCCTCTCAGTAGTACTTGGCTGTTTGCAGCATGACTCTTGTCTCAAGATGTCCCAGCAAGTGAGTTGGAAATAATTATATCACCACAGAAGTCACTCTGCCTCAGTGTCTCACCCTCAATGGTCAAAAGTGTTTCCAAGCCTGCCCATGCATGATCCAACATTGGTGATGAGTGTGTTAATGGCTGGATCCCATCTGTTTTTTGTTTTGTTTTGTTTTGTTTTGTTTTGTTTTTAAGTTAAGCTCTCTATTATAAAGCACTGGCTTTCCTGGAATTCACTATATAGACAAAGATGGCTTTTAACTCACAGAGATTCACCTGCCTTTGCCTCTTGGGATTCAGGGCATGAGCCATCACACCCAGAAAAAATACATATTTTAAAATTGTGTGTGTGCACACACACACACATGCAGATGTACACAGATACCAGGAGAAGATGACAGATATTGTATATCTGGAGTCAGAGGTGGTTGTGAGCCACCATATAGGTACTGTGAACTAATCTTGGGCCCTCTGCAAGACCAGCAAGTCATCTTAACTGCTGAGCCATTTCTCCAGGCCCAGGTTCCACTGTTGAAGAACATGGGAGAGAGTTAAACGAAACAAGGAGAATAAAGACACTTGGCATCTGCAATAAGAATAGTTTTTCAAAGAAGGAATGTGTTTTCATTCAGTTAATATTCATGACGTTCCCACTATATGCTAAGTATCAGGCCGACACTGGCTATAGAGGCAAACATGGCAGACATGCACTCTTTGACACTCTTTAGTTGGTGGTCTAGCGGGAGACACAGGTAGTACTCACCTGCAATTGGACCTGGAGCAAGGATTAGGAAGTCTTTCTCCTTTTATGGAAAGGCACTGGTGAATCTCTGGGTGTGTCTATTGTATTAAATCAGCTTCTCCCAGTGAGTGGTGAGGAACAGTGATCTTCCTAGAGTTAATGTGGAGTCCCCTGTTGCTTCCTCTTTGGTGGTAATTCTATAGACCTGGAGGCTTGGATTCCTGAAGGTGCCCCAGAATCACCAGGCCTCAGATATACAAGCATAACCTGACCCTTTAGTTCAGATGCAGACTTATGTCTTCCTTCTGAAAAGGTGGTTGAGAGTGATAGAGGTATATAGATTCTCGTGGGGGTCATCTTCAATCATGTAGAGATAGATGCCTTTTATTGTGATATGAACCTGAGTGTGGGGAAGGAGGCAGGGGAGACATCTCTACATGATTGAAGAGGACCCCCAGGAGTACAGAATAGATCAGCACTTCTCCAGCTATACTGTGGAGCTTCTTACAATGAAATCTCCAATTTAAGTCTTGGGGAGGCCAAAGGATGCTACTGGATAATCTTGGTAAATGGTACCAAGCAGGTTCAGATTTCTCTCTATATGGAGGCTTGCTGTAGTTGCTGGGGGCCATTTCCCAGAGGGTGGGGCTCTGAGGACTAGACATGTACTCTTTCAGTGTGTCAGCTTTCTGTAACTGCAATGAATACCCAATACAGATGAACCTAAAGACAAGGTTTCTTTGGCTCACAGTTTTGAGGGCTTCAGTTCATGTGGTTGTATTGCTTGTTGGACTGTGGTAAGGCAGTACATCAGAGTATGGTGGAGCAAAAGCAATTGCACAGTGGCCACTGTAAGGGAAAAGATGGATGAGAATCTCAGTTTCCTATGACAGTATGCCCCTAAGGATGTAAAACCTCTTACTACACCCCGCCTCTTAAAGGTTCTACTGCCTCCCAGGAGTGCCACGCTGGGACCAAGCTTTTAACACATGGACCTTGGGAGAAACATTTTAGATGAAAACTGGCAACCACATTTTTGCTGTGTTTCAGTACGAATTTCTAGATAAGAGTTCTATTAGGAACATAACCATGAGTGTGGTGGTGTATACCTTTAATCCCAGCACTTGGAAGCAGAGACAGGTGGATCTCTGTGAGTCCAAGGCCAGCCTGCTCTACATGGTGAATTCCATGACAGCCACAGAGCTACATAGTGAGACCCTGTCTCAAAAAAAGAAAAAAACATAATCATGGTTTTATTTTTACATCCAAGTAAGGCAAACCATAGCCTTCCTTGTGTAATACATTACTGAAGATGCCCAAATCCAGGATGCTCATGAGTTGGCCTTGTTCAGAGTCTACACAATAGATGTGGTATAGAACATGCTGACTGTGCTTAATTTTTTAAAGACATGAGAAAAATCAACTGATATTATTTATTATTATTATTTTATATGTGTGGATGTTTTGCCTGCCAAGTACATGTACCACAGATGTGCTTGGTACCCATAGAGGCCAGAAGTGTGCATTGGCTTCCCTGGAGCTGGAGTTACAGGTGGTTATGAGCTGCCTGATATGGGTGCTGGGAACCAAACTCCGGTCCTCTGCAAGAGTGGCAAGTGCTCTCAACTGCTGAGCCATCTCTCCAGCTCTGTTTATTATTTTTCGAGTGACCAAAAGTGTATCTTGAAAAAGGAACTAGGCTGAGAATGATGGAACATGGCTGTAATCCTGGTACCCAGAAGACTGAAGCAGTACAATTACTGCGCTGGAGCAAGATCAAGATCCGCCTGGTCCATATAGGGAGTCCCCAGCTAGGCAAAGCTCCACAGCTAGATCCAGTCTGAAAATCCAACAGAAGGAACAGGATTAAATATTAAGCAACCTCCAAAGAGAACTGCATTTCACTCTGCCAGAAATCCTTCAGGATATCTTCTAAGTGCATCTTTTATAGAGGAGTGATTACAATTTTGATACTGTTTTATATTTTATTATCCATAGGAAATGAACTATAGTACTGAAAAGGAAGTTATTTTTGGATCATTTCTTTACTTTAAAATATTTCTAGATATCTAGTGCCCTTAATAATAATAAATTCAAGTATTGAAGTCCCTCTGTCAACTTCTTGCAGCTTAAAAATTATCCTGTCTTTGAATCAGGCATGCTGATATATGCCTATAATCCTGGTACTCAGAGAACTGAGCTGGGATGATGGAGAGTTTGAGATCAGTTTGGGCATCAGTGAATTTGAGACCAAGCTGGGATACATAATGAGACCCCAAACAAACACCATACCAATCAAAATGGTACCCTCCCATACTACCAGCTACGCAAAAACCAACCAGCCAACCAACCAACTAAACAAACAAACAACCAAAACCAAACTCCACAAAAGCACCCTTCCTTTTGGTGCATTGTCGTGCACAGCGTGGCTGACTGAATCGCTTGTGACATGGTGATTATACCAGCTGGAGTTATGTAGCAATATGGTTTTCCTCTTCGTCTGTCAAGTTCAATGGAGAGCATGACTGTTCTGCTAGCTTGTGTAGGCCTCCTCAACAATCCAGAAATGCTTCACCATGTATCTTGTAACGATAAAGACTTTTCTTTTTTCTTTCCTTTTTTTTGTGGGTTTTTTTTTTTTTTCGAGACAGGGTTTCTCTGTGTAGCCTGGACTGTCCTGGAACTCGCTCTGTAGATCAGGCTGGCCTTGAACTCACAGAGATCTGCCTGCCTCTGCCTCCCCAGTGCTGGGATTAAAGGTGCACACCACCATGCCAGGCAAGATAAAGACTTCTCCAAAGCACGCATAGCAAGCACTTTACTCACCGCCTCTTCTCTTCAGCACCCCTTTGATGGTCCCTGTTTGCTTGGTGGGGTGACATGGTCAGAGTTCATCATCCTTACTGTTCCTGAGTCGAAATCAGTCATTCCCACTGCCTTGCTTCCTCTTAGTGAAAATTGAAATGTAAATTGTCTCAGAAAAACATGGACATACTGTTCTTAGAACATCCTTCTAGAAATCTCTGGGGTGGTGCTGTTGACCTTTTGTCTATTTATTTTTATCAGTGTGTATTTCAATTTTGGAAATGGTTTTAACAGTTTCTTTAGATCTTAATCTGTTTAACTTCACTTTTTAAATATTTATTTATCTTATGTGTATAGATATTTGCCTGCATATATATGTATATAGATCATGTTTGTCCCTGCAGAGTTCAAAAGGAGGCCTTGGATCCCCTGAAAATGGAGTTATGGATGGCTGTAAGCCACCATGTGGGTGCTGATAACTAAACTCCAGTCTTTTGCATGAGACACAGGTGCTCTTAACTACCAAGGCATCTCTTCAGTCCCCCGTTTGTCTAACTTTAAATTACAACCTTTACAGGAAAGAAAAATGTTAGGGCTCAATCTTCCTTCTGTTTTTTAATGCTCTGAGTATATGCACACTTACTAAGTGGTTTTCTCATACATTGACCAAGCATTTACAAAGAAATTGATTAAGAAGACATTCTTAAAGTAGATCTTGACTATCAAGTTTTAATTCAGATTATTCAAATAGTAAAAACATTGACCAAATGACTTTCAAACTGGGGGTAGTCACTAAGGTAAACGCATAGTCACTGTAGTCACTATGCAGTGTAGGCAGACATTTCTTACAGCAGCCTCCAATTCCCAAATAACGGACATAGAGACTTAATATGCATTATAAATGCCTGGGTGATAGCTCAGGCTTATTACTAGCTAATGCTTACATTTAAATTAATGCATATTTTTATCTGTGTTTTGCCACATGGCTTGGTACCTTATTTCAGTACAGCATGTTCATCTTGCTTCCCTCCGCATCTGCTAGCAACTCCTCTGACTCCACCCTTCTTCTTCCCAGCATTCTCAGTTTGGCTGTCCCACCTAGCCTAATCCTGTTCACCTATTGCCCAGTCAGCTTGTTTATTAAACCAATCATAGCAACATATATTCTCACAGTGTAAAGGGCTATTTCACAATGCAGTATCTTTAATGAAACTTATCATGAACTACAGTGCATTGTCCTGAATAACCTTCCGAGTATAGAGTTGCAAATATACTAGATGTTCTCTCTTGATTAGATGTTGGTGAACTCAAAGTAGTTATGCTTATGACAGTTTGCATTTTTAGGCTGCTTTGAAGAGCCACTGTTTTACTGTTATCATCTGCTTTTAGCTTTGGCTCGGATTTCATTTTCTTGGATTCTCAACTTTTCATCAAATTCGTCCTTGTGTTTTTCTCCACTTAGCAGCAAGCATTTCTTGAGTGCCTGTGTATGTGTGTGTGTGTGTGTGTGTGTGTGTGTGTGTGTGTGTGTGTGTGTGTGTGTGTATGCACCAGAGTACATCCTTGGGTGTTAATCCTCAGGCACTGTCAACGGACTTCCTTCCTTCCTTCATTTCTTCTTTCTTTCTTTCTTTCTTTCTTTGGAGACAGAGTCTCCCTGACCTGGAATTTGTCAAGTAGGCTAGCTGGCTGGCCAAAAAGTCCCGGGAGTTCACCTCTTCAGCGCTTAGGTTTTAAGCGCATAGGACCATGTTGGCTTTTTTGATGCGGGTATTGGGAATCTAACTCTGGTTCTCATGCTTCCAAGGTAGGTACTCTACCTACTGCCGTGAGCTTCTGTTTCACATGTTGTCTGCTGTCTCGGGACTCCCAGTGGTAAAATTCCACAACTGTAGTAGACCTCCCGTAACCTAGGTGAGGGTGAGGTAGAAAGGAAACTTGAAAGGGGACTGGAAATGTGCTTGAGGAAGGCAAGGAAGACTCAGTGTGCCCTCCTCTCGTCTTACTCTCTCCTTGCTCCCTGATCAGACACTGCGTCTTTTGTTGACACAGGCCCTGCAGGGACTCAGCCCCGGCTCCAGCTCTGAGTGCCCCTCCTGGCACATTTTCCTGTTGAAAGGCTCCTAACGTCCCTCCTTTTGACCTGGACTTGGCCTCTTGCAGCTGATTCAGCTTAGCTCCTCTGAAGTGTACCCCTGCCCACGTGTAAAGCCCTTCCCCCATCCTCTTCATATTGTCCTCTAGAAAAGCAAGGGTCACGTTGTTACAGTCCTCTTACACAGTCTCCTCTACTACCAGGCTCTGTGAATGTATTTGGATAAAATAGTTTAAGCAAGCCTTTTAGATGTATCAACCACAATCGAATCCATTTCAACCATCCTTGCACTGTCTGTTGAAGACAATTCACTCATGAAACAAGAGACTTGAGGAAGAGGAAGCACTGTGTTCTCATTTTATTTTACAGAACCTGTAATGAAGTCGTGATAAGCAGATACTTGTCTGCTCTTCTCTTTTAAAGTTTACATATTCTACTTGGTCCCAACCTTTGGGCACTTCTCATCATCAAAGTCAGGAGAGAATGTTCTAATCAGGCACTGTCTGGCTCTCTTTGGAATGTGGGAATCAGGGTGTTGGTATAAAATCACGAACATCTATGTATCTTAAAGCTATTTTATTACTTAAAACATTAAATACACATGTGATAAAGCAATGTTTGTGTACATTCTTTCTTATACTTGAATAAAAAAGATGATGTCTTCTTTAAATGTCTAAACTGTTTGGACTAAACTGACTTTCGTACTATATTAGTTTGCTAAGAGACTGTTTACTTCTTCCATGGCTTCTGCAGAGAACCCTCCTCTATTGACTTACCTGTAACAAATGCTCTTAGCTGGGTGGTGGTGTCACATGCCTTTAATCCCAACACTCAGGAGGCAGAGGCAGGGGGAATCTCTGTGAGTTTGAGGCCAGCCTGGTCTACAGGGCTAGTTCTAGGACAGCCCAGAGCTGCACAGAGAAACCCTGTCTCAAAAACCCAAAAAACAAACAAAAAAACCAAATGGTCTTTATTCTGTACTATTGTTTTAATCTGCAAATTACTCTACACCCACTTTCTGTGCTTTTCCCCTTAAAAATCTTTTTTTTTTCTGGCCAACTTGCTCTTACCCAGTTTATCTAATACATCTTTGAGAAGAGCATCGTGCGTGCATGCTTGCTCAGTTTACAAGAGTTAGTAGTTTCAGTTCTGAAGTGTTTAATAATACATTGTTCCTGTGCCCCCAGGGTGTGTGTTCTCGGACCAGGCCCTGGGGAGACTGTGACTTCAGGTACAGACTGTGAAATACCAGAGGCCTGGAGGCATTAGGAGCTCTTTTCCTGTCCACACCTTTCCTTGTGTGCTCTGATCTTTGATTGAACGCTCCTCTGCTGTTGGCAGAGGTGGGAATGGAATTGAAGCTGATCACAGGAGCACTTGACACACCCCAGCCAGTCAGTCATACTTATGGTTTTTGTTTTTTTGTGGTTACCTGATCATGTTAATCTTGGGCTTTTTTTACCCTTCAAATCAAATCAAAACTCACATTTGTAACTGTAGCTCTTTGTGCTGAATGAAAAGGTGTAGTTTGGAATAAATGCTCCCTCAGGGCACTCCTGGTGTTGAGCAGACACACTTAGTCACCAGCATTGACTGAGTACCTATTATGGGCTGGATAACAGGTGAGGAAGAGAGTCTACTCAGATCTATAAGGGGTCCCCGTGGGTACACAGTGAGGAAGGGGGATGCACAGGGAATCCCTCACAGCAAAGAATGATAATGGCCTGTGACACTAGCGGCTGTCAGCTGATGGAGCAGCTTTTGTATACAGGAGTTTTCAGGGGTTATCCATTATCCTTGGACCAGACCCTCTTCCAATAGTAAGCACAAAAATGTGGATGTGGGCAAGGTGTTTTGCCTCATGCCATACAAATAGAAATATATAGGCTGGGATTCACTTTTAGACTTATCAGGCTTTTTCTCCTAGCTCATAGTATCTGTAAAAGATGCTGGCCTGGGAGGCCAGGGTTCCTTGCACTATCCTTCAAAGCAGTAACAGGAATGTTTTAAGTCAGACAGTGGTGGGCCATTTTTCTTTGTTCTGTGTTGATGATTTGTTCTCCCCCACCCATTCCCTGCTGATGCCCAATTAGTCCTTTGAGCTGTTCCGGGGCCCATGACAGACCTTGCTGCACCCTGCAGGAAGCCATCTCAACCTCTGCTTTGCTCCCTCTTGCTCAGAGAGAGCTCATACCCAGTGGCTCTGTCACTGGGGTCAGTTGTCTTCCTCCGAGAAAGCTGCTGTTAGTTTCCTACCAGAGCCAGGCCTTGGCAATCATGCTGTTGTTGGTGTGGTGCCCCTTACTGGTACATTCATGAAGCTGCTGAAAGCAAATGGAGATCAGCTTTGTTGTGTATGCAGAGCCTCATTGTTCCTGTGCCCTTGAGCTGGGAAATCTAGATCCCCAAGCCCCTAGCCCAGACACTGATGAGGAAGCGCTAGACAGTGAGAACTTGGCCTTCTTTAGGGAAGACGATCTTTTTTTTCTAAGTTGGTTCATGAATCCGTTAGGGCTCTCTAGTTGCAAGTAACAGAAACCAACTGTCTGCTAACTAAAGAGGGCAAATGATTCATGGAAAGGCTTTGGGGTGGTTTATGTGGTGGAAGAAGAAGCTGTAGAATCATGTGTGGGAAAAGTAGCAAGCAGGCTGCTTCTGAGAGCTCCACAGGGTGTGTGCTCTAGCCGTTCCCAGCTGCTGTCACCTTCCTGGCAGTCAGTTAGCTTCTGTGCCCATGTGCTGGCAGAGCATTGGACATGTCAGCTGCATTCTCATCAGATTGTATCTCATGGGGGAGGAGACTCTCCTCCAAATGGCTTTCTTCCCTGGATGGGGAGAGTGGGGGCTCCCTGGGGGCAACCATAGTCAACTGCTTGAGCAAATACCTACAGTTATAAGTTCCTAAATGTGGGTCACATAATGTTTCCACTTTTATCTCTAAAGGACAAATTTAGGTATAGCATTTCATATATGTAAATGTATACTGTGCGTTTTTGGTAACTTTGTAGCATTGTGCACTGTTTGCCACAGTTTAAGATTAAAATGTTTCCATTATCCCAAAAGATCTCTCTTAGCCATTTGTAATCAGTTCACATCCCTGGTCCCAGGCAACCAACCACTCATCTATTTTCAGTCTCTTTAGATTTGCACCTAGGTTTTTATATGCTCCTGATTGCTATAATTTCTGGGTATTGTGGAAACTCTGCTCCATGGGGGAGGGCAAGGAAGAAGCCCTTCCAGTGGTGCCCAAGTCTGTATCTTGCTGATCTCAATTACTACTGATGTTACATCTAACCTTCTCTCCTGAGAACTGTCATTTGGGAGAGCAAACATGCTAAATCTCGGTCATGGAATAGTCTAGACCTCAGTTCTTCACCTGTACAATTAAGAAATTTACTTGACAAGATGATATCTGATGTTATTTCTATCACCAGTAATCAGCAATTGCACTTTTCTTTTTTCATGAAATCCTTTCTGGTGAAAATTACTTCTTGATTTTCTGTACTATCATCAAATAGGATGGAAACAAAACATTAAAATTAAAAATGCATTCATCAGAATGAACACAATGAAAAAAGTGTAAAGCCACAAGTATGTGACATTTCTACTTCGGAAATGATTAAAGCGTAAAGCCACACCTACCAAGACCTTTGCGACAACATGTATATGGAGCAAAGGAAGTCAGTTGGAAACTTCCATCCTGCTCTGTTGATTCCCATATTTATTGAGTCACATGGGATGGTAGGTGGGGGAGCCAGAATCCTATCCTGGGACACAGAAGGGCTCCCCCTCCCCAAGAGGCTTGTAGGCTGCTTGGGGTAAGGCACCGTGAAATGCCTCACGGGTGGAGCAGAGATAGAGGAAGTGAGGGGTACAGCAGGAGGGGTGAGTCCCGCAGCGGGGGGCGGGGGGGCTCTATCATCGCCACTGTGTCAGCTTCACCACGAAGCTGCTTGACAGCTGTCTTAGCCAACCCAACAGTTCAAAAACCACTCATTTCGTGTTGTCAGGGCCGGTGGGGGTGGGCGAGCATTCAGCAAGTCTGAAGGCGGAGATAGGGAAGGTTGGAGTGTTAGCATTTCTAAGCAGATCTCTTATCTCCCGGGGCGCTATCTTTTTTGTTAACTGTAGTTTTTTTTTTTTCTCAGACAGTAGTTAGAGCAAACTTGTGGAGGCTGGCTTTTGGCACAGCAGGCAAATGGAGGGTGGTGTTTTTTTCTGATGGGGAGACATTCTTAAGTTTTGTAATTTATGGTGTCTTTAAATATGGGATTTTGTTTACTTTTGTCCTAATTACACCTCTGAGATATTTTACTTTGCCCAGTGCTTTCATTTTGTGCTCATGCAGAGATAGTTTCCCAAAGGGTACCATTTAAAAAAAAAATTGTAGGTAATGTTTTACCTTCCTTCGCTAAAGTTACCTGTAGCTTCTTGTACGCAAGGACGTGTGTTTGGAGGCACAGGCTTGGGCTCTGGCGAATATTTTGGCTGTGTTTGTGTAGTCTGAGGTCTTTGTTGCTTTATGGCTAAGCATTATTCTAGACCATTGCTATTCAATAGAAATATAATGCAAGGCACACGTATAATTTCAAATGTGCTAGCTAAACTTAATTTCAATATTCATTTACTCCAGTAAGTCCAAAGTACCATGTCACTGTGTGGTCAAGGTAAACAGTGTTGAGCTAATTCGTAGGTTTTGTTCCCGGACTGCTCCAGTACCGGCCCAGCTCTGGGAGCCCCAGCAGCCTGGGACGCCAATCCAAGAGTTGAGGAAGGATGCTGAGCAGAGAAAAAGGAGGCCCATTGAGAAGACAAACAAATAAAGGGATCCAGTGATCCCCAGTTTATCTTTAGGGTACTGACATGACCTTTAGGTTTAACTAGAAGACTTGTGTCAGGGGCAAGAGGTCTGCATTAATTAAGAGTCCTGGTCAGCACAAGGTCTGAGTGATCAGTGTCTGCGTTCTGGTTCTGAGGGTGGCCCAAAGACCCAGTCTCCACAGCTTGGCAGAGAAGGCTGGGTTTCAGCAGGCGATAACTCCTGTCGCATGCTCTAGCCTTGCTACCACACACAGTTGTCCTCCCCTGGGGAGGGGGTGTGGCCCGCCCAGGGAGGCTTTGCTCTTGCTGCAGTCCAAGGTGACAAGAGATCGATGACAGTGACTCAGACCTTTAGATGTCTTTTCTGGTATGGGGGGCAGGCCTTTGTAAAAGGTGGACAGTCGGCTACGGCTACCTCAGCTCCTCTTGTCTTCATGCCTTGAGCATGGAGAGGAGGTGAGATGGGCTAGGTGTTGTGGCTTTCTGGATGACACTCCTGAGTGATTGACAAGTCTGCGTGGAGCAGTAAACAGGTGAGCCAGAGTGAAGGAGACGAAATGAAGGCAGATGCTAGACTTTCATCCTGCTGTTAGATTACCTCGTGGGCCCAAGTGAGGAACCATTACTTTTCAACAGAAGCCGTTCCTAGGCGTCTGGTGTGGGGACCGGGAAGATGGCTCCTGGGTAAAGGTACTTGCTGCCAAGCCTGCCCATCTGTGATCCCTGAGCTTCACGTAGTGAAGGGAGAGAATCAGCTCTTTCAGTTGTCTTCTGCCTGTCACATATGCCACGGGGCCCTGCCCAAACAATCCAACAAAGAGCTTGTGAGACCTTTGGAGAAGGGTTGATTTTAGAAATATAGGGAGTTTTGCCTGCCAGTATGGCCGTGTACCCTGTGCAGGAAGTGCCCATGGAGGCCAGAAGAGGGCAGAGTTTCTTGCTGGCACTAGAGTTACAGTGGTTGTGAGCCACCATGTGGATGCTGGGAGTCAAACTGGGATTCTCCAGAGGAGCTGCCAGTGCTCTCCACTGCTGGACCATCTCCCCAGCCCCTCGTTAGACTTTTATGGCATGTGTAGCCACTGTAACTGGTGCTATTACATTGCAAAGAAAATGTAAACCTTTGAAAGGGAGGAAGAGAGACATAGCTTACGACTTGGGAGCTCTTAACAAAGTCATGCACAGCTTTCTTACCTTAAGAGAAACCTGATATATAAAAAAATTCTCTCGACAGGAAAGGTAAAGCAGGAAGTGATTATTCATGTCACAAAAGAATTAACCGCAGGTTCTTTTAAATAGCAAACTCCCTTAGTGCACTGAACAATATGACTCAGTTCGCAGAAATGAGATTGGCACTTGACATTTTAGAGGTAGAAACTATCAATATGAAATGTAAGCTGAGTGGTTGGATTATCAAGTCTGCAATGAGCACCTACTGTATGCCCTGGATGTTCAAAGGGGCCCTAGTAGAACAAACTGAGGAGGATTCACAGCCAGAAAGCATTTGGGATCTCACCAGGAGGACTCACAAGCCACCACCACAGCATAGTGCACTCGGTGGCAGAGCCAGGGAGGCTAGAGAAGCTATGGAGGAGGTTTGGAGGGGGTCAGGGGCCAGGGGCTAGAAAGCAGGGAGGGTACATATAATTTCCTAAGGTTAAATTCTGTTTGATCTGGGAAGAATTTTCTTTCAAGCAGTGGGGTAGTGTGTTGTGAAGAAGACCCGGACGTTGTACACTTATACTCTCCGCATCCCCAGCCCTGAATGGCCAGCCTTACCATACAGAGTGGGCATCCCCTAATGCAGGTCCTTAAGCACATGGAGAGAGAGAGTGAAGAAAAGCCAGGATGCTTTTCTCCCTGGCTTGGCATACAGCAGGCAGCAGTTCTTGACTTCTTAGTAGCCATCTTGAAGCAGACTCTACTTGCTCTCTTTTAGCTTGGCCTTGCCAAGTTCAGGTAGAGAGTCAGGAAATATGACCCGCTGTTTAGCAAGGAAGAAGCAAGGCTGTGATCCACACATTGGTCAGGTCCGGAGTTCCCGAAAGTTCATGGGATCGAAGTTAACCAGGACACAGCTCCCTTTACCTCTTTAAAGCATTTCCTTGTTCTCCCTCCTCCCCCCCCTCCTGAATGCACACCTGTATTTGGGTTCTCTCAATTTGTCCCCAACATTTTAATGTTTCCCATCAGAAAAATTGAGAGTTGTCCTTTCCTTGTTTGATGAGATCTGTTTTGGGGAGCCTGAGTTCATGGCTCATGGTTTTGTTTGTTTTTCGTGGTGCTGAGAATTGAACTTAGGACCTTAAGAGTGCTAGGCAAGCTGTATTCCCAGACCGTTTTTCTTTTATCTTTCTTTCACTTAAAAATTTTTATTTTATGTATATATGTGTTTGCATACATTCAGGTATGTGTACCGTGTGTGCGTAGTGTCAGAAGAATATGAAACCAGAGTTAGAGATGGCTGTGAGCCATCATGTGAGTGCAAGGAATTGAACCTGGGTCCTCTGGAAGAGCAGTGAGTGCTCTTAACCACTGAGCCATCTTTCCAGCTCCCTGGTTTCGTTTCCAAAAAAAGAATAATGTTTGAGTATCTAAAAATTTTGGCGTGGATACATTTTAATGTGATGTCTTTGTTGTGAGAACATCAGAGTGTATGCACACACAGATGACTGTGAGATCATGGATGATACAATCTTACCGTATCT
This sequence comes from Peromyscus californicus insignis, assembly GCF_007827085.1. NCBI lineage: Eukaryota > Metazoa > Chordata > Mammalia > Rodentia > Cricetidae > Peromyscus > Peromyscus californicus. The sequence continues at coordinate 30,841,726 of NW_026294391.1, read as the reverse complement.
CAGTCATCATGTATGTGGTTCATTGACCAAACTTACATGACAGGTGACTGTATATTACTGTATGGGGAGCTCTAATCTCCTATTAAGGACAGTGAACTTCGGGGAAACAAACACATGAGTTTTGTATGGCCATAGACAGTTGGGGGGAAAACAGCTATTTTCTTCAAGGGTCAAGTACTTAGTTAATCCCAGGATAGCCCAACATTTATAGCTCTCTCATCAAGGGTGGATGTAAGCCCACATTCCAATTTCCTTGATACTCATGGAGAGTTGTTTGGTCATTTCCCTGTAAGACGTGATTGGCCTAAACTGCTGCTCATCTCTAAACAGGACTGTCCAAGAGCTCTGGCCAGGAGCTGAAGTGGCAGCTCCACATTTTCTTGTTTACATGGCCTTGAGTTGAATAGCCTACCGCTTCTACACCATGCAGATTGTTCAACCTACTTATCCACTTAGTGAGGGTGATTTTAGTTAAAGGAGGTAAGAATCATGAAGAGGCGTAGGCATCACGGAGCTGTGGGTGTGCTCCCTGCTACTGGAGCTAGTGTGTGCTCTAGCAGAGCTTGCTGGCTTGTGTTCCTTGCCCAGCACTCCTTTCTTCTGCTGGCTGTTAGGCCCCTTAAGAGGCCTCTGACTGTCTGACAGAGAGCAGATGAAGATCCAGGGCCATTCTGTAAGTGGAATAGAAGGGAAGTTGGCACTTTCTTTTTAGAATTGATATGAACAGGTATTTGATCCAAGCATCACCTCAGCAGATCCCCGAGGTGGGTGTGTCTCATACTGAGAAACATTGTCTCTGAAAATGGGCTTACCTTCCTTGCTCAGCTTCAGGTTCCTTGGGAAGATGAGCATCAAACGATTTAATTGGGAAATGAGATAATTTAGGGTCTGGTATGTGAACAAAAGTTACTATAATCTCAGTTTCAATAGATCAATCTCTATTTAAAGTAAGCTTTTTATTATTTATTTATTTATTTGTTTGTTTGCTTGTTTTTGTTTTTTTGAGACAGGGTTTCTCTGTGTAGCTTTGTGCATTTCCTGGAACTCACTTGGTAGCCCAGGCTGGCCTCGAACTCACAGAGATCCACCTGGAAAGTAAGCTTTTTAAAATAAATTGATATAAAGGTCTCTAAATGTTGCCCAGGCTAGATGAACTGTTGGGCCTCTTTCCTTAGCCCCCTGAGTAGCTAGTACTATAGCAATGTGTGACTATGCCTAGCTGAAAGCTGCTTTTGATTTTTTGTTTGTGAGACAAGGTCTCACTAAGTTGAGCATACTGGCCTTGAACTTGCTTTATATGCAAACAGGCATTTGTAGCTAGAATTTTTCTCTCCTGATCCTTCCATTCCCCAGCAGTCCCATAGCCCACTTATAAAATAAGCATACAGATGCTTATATTATTTAAACTGCTTGACCATTAGCTCAGGCCTACCATTGTCTAGCTCTTACTCTTACACTCAGCCCATTTCTGTTAATCTATATGTCGCCACGTGTTCCGTGGCTTTACCTGCTGCCTTTACATGATGCTCCCTGGACGGCAGGCTGGCGTCTCCTCCTCTCTACCTTCCTGTTCTCTCAATTCTCCTCTCTGCTAGTCCTGCCTGTACTTCCTGCCTGGCTACTGGCCAATCAGTGTTTTATTTATCAATCAATCATCCACAGCAGGCATTGGATTTTACATTCCTCCTGCCTCATCCTCCCGAGTAGCTGGTGTGATGGATTTGTGTCATTGGACCTAGCTGTTTTTAAATTGATTGTTATGATAGCTCATTTTTAACCCACACCTTAGTGAGGGTGATTTTAGTTAAAGGAGGTGAGAATCATGAAGAGGCGTAGGCATCACGGAGCTGTGGGTGCGCTCCCTGCTACTGGAGCTAGTGTGTGCTCTAGCTAGTAGCAGGTGCGCTCCCTGCTACTGGAGCTAGTGTGTGCTCTAGCGTGTGTGTGTGTGTGTGTGTGTGTGTGTATGTGAGTGTATATGTATGTATGTATGTGTGTGTATGTATGTATGTGTATGTGTGTGTATGTGTGTATGTGTATATATGTATGTATGTGTGTGTATATGTGTATGTATGTGTGTGTGATGTGCATGTATGCATACATTTATTTTTGTGAGTTCAGATGTGTAAGTGCCATAGTGCATGGGTGGAGGTCATAGTACACCCTTGGGTGTCTGTCCTCAGTTTCCACTTTGTTTTGGGACAGTTTTGCTGCTGTGTATGCCAGGCTTACTGGCTCATGAGCTTCCAGGGGAATCTCTTCTCTGCCTCCTGCATACTACTTTGTTTGGCTTTATGTGGGTTCTGGGGACTCAAACTCAGATCTTTGGGCTTGCATGGAAGCACTTTGTCCACCGAGATGATGGCTCATTTGAACTATTAGGGACCAGAACATGGTACAGAGAAATTGGAGCATTCCTGCCTGCGTGCTTGTCAGAAATCACGAAAAAGCAGGAAGGGCTTCCTGGTGTATGCTCTTATGATCCTCTTTCCCATGGATAAGTGAGGACAGTAGGCTGCAACTCAACTTCATCATGAGCAGACTTAGGCCATGAGAGTGCAACAGCTAATGGTGGAATAAAACAATTGTCTAGGAAAAGGAAGTTCTGCTTTGAGTTGCTGCATTACCTTACTGGCTGCTGTAGCTGCTCTCACGAGTGCTCAGTCTGGAGGCCAGGCTGTTTTGAACCAGAAGTGCAAACTTAACCTCTAATAGAAGTGTAAGCCCATGTGATGGAGACCCGCTCACCTACTGGCCTTTCTCCCTGGAAAAGGAACCTTAGTGTATTGAATTTGTTTTGAATCATTTGTACCTTTTAGTTTTCTATTTAAGAAATATTTTCCAGCCGGGCGGTGGTGGCGCACGCCTTTAACCCCAGCACTCAGGAGGCAGAGCCAGGCAGATCTCTGTGAGTTCGAGGCCAGCCTAGGCTACAGAGTGAGTTCTAGGACAGGCTCCAAAGCTACATAGAGAAACCCTGTCTCGAAGACCCAGAAAAAGAAAAAAGAAAAAAAAAAGCAATATTTTCCAAAACCAAGGTTATTAAGATTTTCTCTCTTGCTTTCTTAGATCCCCACACTAGGAAGTTAAAGTCTCCAAACAGAAATGACAAGGGAAAGGAAGTGCTGACTACCCTGATTTGATAAGTGCAGGCTCTGCACATGAGTGTGATATCACATTGTGCCCCATTGATCTGTATGACTGTTACACAGTAATAAAACATTACAAGCAAACCCCAAAGAAAAAGATGCAGTTTGGGTCTTCACATTCATGTTTGCAGTACACATTCAACTCGCTTAACTTTCCCTTATTTTATCGTAACTCTTAATTGCTTATGTTCCATTTGGAAGTTCATGTAATTTTTATTTTTTTTGGTTTTTCAAGACAGGTTATTTCTGTGTAGTTTTGGTGCCTGTCCTGGAACTCACTCTGTAGAGCAGGCTAGCCTCGAACTCACAGAGATCTGCCTGCCTCTGCCTCCCGAGTGAGTGCTGGGATTAAAGGCGTGCGCCGTTGTTGTTGTTGTTGTTGTTGTTGTTGTTGTCGTCGTCGTCGTCGTCGTCGTCGTCGCCGCCGCCGCCGCCGCCACCCAACTCATTTTCACCATCTTTGTTTTCATTCATTTATATGAAGTCGCAAATGGAAAAGGGGGCAAGTTTTGGTGCTGGCTTATATTGAGGTACACAAAGAAGAGCCCAGAGTCTACAGAAATCTTGTAAAGTTAACCAATCTCTGGTTAGCTTGTGCCACACTGCATTGGTACTTTGTCAACAAAAGAGCTTCCTCATATGTTGCCTCTGCCTGTACCAAGTTGGGTGGATAGTCTCTCTGCCACTGAAAAGATAGTGTAACATGATACAATTGCCTGTGAGTTCATTTGTTGGGCAACAGTGCTTCCGATGTGGGCAATCTGAGATCTATCAATTCCACCAATGGAGCCCTCTGGTCCACATATCTTTATTTACATGTGTTGTCATGAGTGATAGCTGCCATTTCTGCAGCATGGGAATTATAGTCCATATTTTGCGCAGCTCAGGTCCAAGGACATTAACACTACACGGTTAGTTAGCAGTGGCCAGGTGAAGAGAAGCCCAAGGACTCGCTAGCTCTTGTTTGTGGTCTTTGGTCTCTGCACTTGGAGAAATGATGCCACATACCACCTGTGTTGTTAGGCCACTGTCACTGTGTGGTTTCCCTTCTGAAGCCCCTGCTGGCCCTCACACCGAATTGTAGGCCACCCTGCCTGTGTCTGACCACGACCAGCACTTCGTGGTTTCTGTGCTGTATAGACTTCAGGTTAACCAAAATCATGTTGTCTGTTATTTTAACTATTTCTAGGGGGAAGTCCCTTTAATCCGACTTTATTGGTCTTGCAGGGATCCTAGAGCTCAGCCTTCTACAACCGCTGACCCTAAGTTGCTCTTTTGGTTTCTTTCCCTTCCAGTGGAGGCCATAGTGGAGTTTGACTACCAGGCCCAGCACGATGATGAGCTGACGATCAGCGTGGGTGAGGTCATCACCAACATCAGGAAGGAGGCTGGAGGCTGGTGGGAGGGGCAGATCAACGGCAGGAGAGGTTTGTTCCCTGACAACTTTGTAAGAGTGAGTACAAAGCCAAACCTTTTTCCTGTTTCCTGTGTGGGCTTTGCAGACCAAAAGGCCGTGGGGGGCGGGGGGTGTGACGATAAAGTGCACGGGGCTCTTAGGGGTGTCACTGGCAGCTGGATCTCCTGGGTGATGGCAAGGAGAGCATGTGTGATTTTGCTCCATGGATGTAGGATGTCATCTGTTTTAAAATGACATTAAAAAACCCAGAGTTTACCTTCCCACAATGGTTTATCACTTTTTTTGAAAACACTGAGAAAATAGAAAAGCCTGTGAAATTATTTGGTCTATATATTTGTTTATTTGCTTTAAGAGTTTGAAAGGATTATTCCCTTTTTCATCCCGTGCAAAATGGCATTTGAAACGCAGTTTTGGCCATTTGCGTCGGGACCCTCCAGATGAAATGCAGAATCTAAATGATGCTCTCTTGGGCTTTCTCCCCATAGACACGCTGTTGTGATAGGAGCAGCCTGGTTTCCTTCCCACTTCATGTCTGTGCAGCATTGAATAAAACCTGTTTCTTCAGGAACATTTTAAAACCTGTGCCATTGTCAGACTCATTTAGGGCTTAACTAGATAACGTTTTTCTTTCCTGTTCATAAATGATGTGCCTCCACCATTATAAACAGCAGTGTGGATTTGGGGGTTTGGAAGAGGTTGCCTGGAGGCTGTTTCTCATGAGAAATACTAGCCAGGTCCCCAGTACCATAAGCTTCCTGTCCCATGCTGGAGAACAGATGATTTCCCTCCATAGGAAGAGCTTCATGTAGAATTCCAGGCCTGTAGCCGAATTCTCGGTGGTACCAGACTGTATTCAGAACTTGGCCGTATAGAACAGGCTCTTTGAGAAACCTTGGACCCAGAGAATTGTGGGTCCCCCTCAAAGGAACTTCAAGGGCTGGGTGGGAAGGCTTTATGACAGGGGGTATTGGTGAAAACCATTTGAATAGCTGCACAATTCCAGTGCTTGGGCCTTTACCTCTACCCTGTGGGAATCTAAAAGGAATAGGACTCCAAGTCAGTTTTTCTTCAGGGTCTTGCCTCCAAACGATCCTGCCAACCTCTCTTTTTTCGTTGTCTTTTGGTGTTCAGAATGCTGGGGAAATGGGACAGAGTTCGGCTGCAAATATGCTGATAAACACTGCTTTGCTTTCTGTGGTAGGAATGTTGAGATCATGCTGGAGTCAAAGGGCTTCCTCCCATTCTTAGGGGAGAAAAGCACAACTTCTGGGCTAGCACTGATCGATTCTGCTGATATGTATATGAGAGGTAATTCTTGGGCCTTTCCAAACAAAACTGCCCACTTTGGAAAAGGACTATCTTGAAGTTAGGCCAAAGTTGAATGTGAAAGGAGAGGTTTCCCAAAGGAGGCGCAGTGGTGGGGGTGAAGGTGAAGGTATGGCCAAGAGAGTAGAGGACCCTGGGAAGTACAGGGAGCCTTGGGAAAGGGAGGAGTGTGAGAAAGAAGTGGGGCATGGGAAAAGAGGAGGAGCATGGGAAGAAGAGACTCTAGTATGAGCTTCAAGTGTAGAGGGCAAGTTCTGTTCTGGAAGTTTTGAATGTGTCTCATTGACCTAGTGCCCTCTCCCTTCAAACCGCAGATTCACAGAACTGAATTGGAAGCCACTGAGTAAACCTGTAGAATTGGTTTGGGGCTCACTCTTCGTGTGCTATGAGGGGTTGTGGAAGGCAGATGGGAAGCAGGGCAGCAATTATCCAGAGTCTCCTCTTTTTGGGAGTGCTGCTGGCCTGGAGAACAGAAGGTGCTTTCCCTGTGAGGGAAGAGTTATATGGGTCTTTTTGCCAGGGCATCCTTCATTGCCTGGCCTTGCTGCCTTGGCTCAGACTTGGGAATCCTTAGCTGCAGACCCCTACAAGTGATGGGCTCTGGCTCCAGGATGTGCTAGGGTAAGAGAGCAGCAGGGAGGGGGAACACAGAGATCTGGGCCTACTCCTTCGGCTCCTACCTGTGGGGTGGCCCTGGGCTGCCTGTATCCGTTACCAGCGAAGTGGCTGCTCCTATTCAGTCCTCTCCTCTGTGCCTTCTGGGGCCTTTGTCTTTAGCCCTTTGCTACTGTGTTAAGGTTTTTCTATACTGCCTGTTCGAAAAAAATCTCTGTATTAATCTGGCCCCAGGTTGATCTGAGCCCGTTGTTTTCTTTTGCAAGCCCAACTACCTCGTTGTCTGTTCTTAGGATTAACCAGCACAGTCCTGGCAATCATTGAACACAGTGGCAGCCGTCTAGTAAGTGTGCCCGTGGCCCTGTTACCATGTAAAGGAATGACCCTCTCCCCTCGTTTTTCCTAATCAGTTGTCCCCTCACCTAGGCTTGACCCCTTGTTCAGTGAGAGGAAGTTACATTCTCGGGAGGTCCTTGGTCCATCCATGGTGGAAAAAGTAGAAATGTCTGGGGGCGTCTCTGCTTGTGGCTGTCACAGTCTAGAGAAACTTCGATTCTTTCAGATGGCTGAGTCTATTTTCAAGTCTTCACCCTTAGGCTTGTTATTGAAAACTCAGTAGGTGGATACAAGGGAGTTTAACAACAATCAAGGCTCCCACAGCGAATTTTAAAAAGAAAATGTGTTTTTAAGCAATAACAATCATATTGGCATACATCTGCCAGTTTTGAATATTTCATTTAGCGTAAGAATTAATTTGTCTTGGATTGAATTAAGGAATCTTGCGGAGCCCCATCATTTATTTGTGTGCCTCTGTTGATGTTATCAGAGAACTGCAGGAAGTCTTTTCTCAGTTCACTTATCAAATCCCTATTAGAGCAGTCTTTCCTAAAGTGATGGCATTCAGTGACCACCTTCGACTCTGTGCGTTCAGTCTCGCAAACGAGAATCTCCGCTCTCCTCTCGGTGCTGTGTATACTCACCCGTCCCATTATTACGAACAGGCCTGTCCTTTGCCAGCTCTGTGCTGTTTAGTTTGTCCCACTTTTGTTTAGTTGGTTTTATTCATTTACATTAAATATGTCAGAAGAATCTTTTCAAATCCTTCTTCTCTTTTCCCCCATCCTTCTTTCTCCACTTTTTCTTTTTATAATCTCTCTTTTTATTGTTTGAGAATTGCACACAAGATATGATGTTTGGATAAAATTCACCCTCCCATTCTCTTCCCATCAATTCCTTCCCTACCTCTCTTACTACTTTCCCCTCCCAACTTCAAATGTTCTCTCTCTCTGGTTTTTTGAGACAAGGTTTCACTGTGTAGCCTTGACTGTTCCAGAACTCGCTTTGTAGACCAGGCTAGCCTTGAACTCACAGAGATCTGCCTGCCTCTGCCTCCACCACCCAAGTGCTAGGATTAAAGAAGTGTACCTCTACTGCCAGGCTGTTTTTTAAAATCATGGAGTCCATTTACTGCTGCCTACATGAGCCTCAGGACCAAATCCCTGAAGAAAACCTTCTCTTTCTCTCTCAGCAGCCATCACCGGCTAATAGCTTAAACAGGAGTGGGAGTTAATGAGCCCACCCCCCCTCCATGCTGGCATTCAGATTTCCTTCATCTTGTACATTCAGTCATGGCTGCTTTGAGTTCATGTGTATAATGGTGTTGTCATGTCTGGCAAATACTGATTTGGTGCAGGTGTCCAATACCACTGGCTCTTCCAGTCTCTCTGCCCCTCTTCTGTCATGATCCCTAAGCCTTGGGAGCAAGGAATGTGATAATAGATGTCCCATTGAGGGCGGAGCTAGCCTCTTATCCTCTTGCACGTTGATTACTTGTGGGTCTCTGTATCAATCGCCCGTACACTGCTTTAGAATATGTTTTTCTTTATCTTGTCTCTCTTCAAAAAATGTTAATTCATTTGAAAGATAAAATTTGACATAGACTAAAATGCACACATCACTAGCATGCATTATGATTTTTGCATTTACATAAGAATGTACCTCTGCAGCCACTATCTATAGCAATACTGTTTCTGCCATCTCCCACCCCACCAAGTTCTCTTTGCTTTTTCCTGGACATTCCCTCTTCCTAGGGAGTCAAGTTTATTGTGATGGATTAGTCTTGCCGTCCTTGAGCTAGTCATGTAAGTAGGGCTGTAAGAACACTTGTAGTTTACATGTCTTCTTTTGTGTCACAAACTGTTGCATGTATCAGCACTTCATCCTTGCCATGTGGTATTGCACAGAAATGAATATATCATAACTTACTGATCCATTTTGTTGTTGTTGATGTTGATGGCTATTTGGGTTGTTTCATTTGGGGATTTTTGTGACATTCTTGTGTGTCTTCTGTGAACACAAGTACTCACTTTGTATGTATACAATGTACTTGTAGGAGTGGAAATGCCACTTTTGATCTCAACCAGTAGGGTTTTTTTTCTGTTTAAAGAAAGCCATCACAACCGGGAGTTGGTGGTGCATGCCTTTAATCCAAGTACTTGGGACATAGAATATGGCAGGCGAATCTCTGTGAATTCGAGGCCAGCCCGGTCTACAGAGTGAGTTCCCGAACAGTCAGGAACCCTATCTCAAACAAAACAAAACAAAACAAAACGAAAGCTGGGGCATCTTTAAGGGAGGGGGTGATTCATGTACTTTGAGCCTCTTGTCTGCTACATCCGAGGCCCAGTGAATGAATCACCCCAAATCTTGGTGTGTCTGACTGATAAGGCGACCTGAAGCACAGAGCTCAGTCTCTTGGAGCTGATTTGATTGGTGGGGCCAGGAACTATCAAAGACTAATCCTTATATTATTAAAAACATGCACATAGAGAACATGTATCTAAGCTTTGTTGGACTCCTTTAATGAGGAAACCAGTGGAATAACAAAACTTGATTTACCGAGGATATGAGGAACTGATTAAAAAGTCAGTGGAATTTTCAAATAAGATTGTAAAGTGAGATTGAAAACTGGCTCATGTCTTAGAGGGCAATAAAATTCTAACCTTTGGAGCGATCATCTCTACCAGAGGAGGAAAAAAAAGCTGTGGACCATCCTGTGTTTTCTATGAGTTATTCTCTGACTTTTGTAGAGCTGTAAAATGTCCTAATAAAGTATTAGTCCAGTTTTTATTTCCAGAGAGGCAGATGGCTCCTGGGGTTTCTCTTAAGAAAATGTATTAACATAATACTATGAGGTCCTATGATCATGACCTTTTTTGTTTTATTTTGTTTTGTTTTGGCCTAATTTCCAGGTATGGGTATTGTTTTCTTGAACTGACCATGAAAGACCATAGTATGGTGTACAATATTAGGGAAAAACCAGGGTGAAACATCATATTTATTTAATAGAGAAATCTATATCCTTTCTGAGACCTCAAACTACCACATCAAACAGAGGGCAACAGCTATTATAGGCAGATGTGGGCTCGTTCTTTGGACTGAATTACCAATATCATCCTTTAAAAACCTTACTCTGAGATGCACACAACATTGTGCTTTGAGCATGTCTGGAGTCTCTTGATATGGACTCCCAGGTAGCATATGGCAAAGTGAAGCAGGCCTGAGGCCTGAGACATTTTGTAATTCACAAGCAGAAAGCAGGAAGCTGCGGTAGGGTTAAAAGAATTTGGTTGTTGATCTCGCAATGCATCTGGTACTGTCTGTGAGGAAGTGAGCTGTTTTCTTGGCCTGGCTCTGTGTGCCTTCCATGGAAGTAGCTATACATGCCGCCTGCTCTATTGTTGAAAGCTGAAGTGTGTTCACTTGAAGTTTGTAGTCTATGTATGCCTGCTAAGTATAACAGTTCTCAGCTCCATTTCCCATCTCCTTAGTTCTCCCTTGCTGGGTGTTTGAAATCTGTCTTTGGCATATTCAGAACCTTCTTTTTTGTATTTGTATAAAGATTGGCCAATGCAGTCCCTAAATGAGGCAAAAAGCCAATATTCTACATATTTGTGTCACTTTGAGAGAAACCTCAGAGTTTCTCTGCTGTTCTTGATTTAGGAAAGAAGCAGGAATCCACTTCAACAGTGGCATGAAGTAGACATTTCCACATTGCTCTTTTATACTGAGCATCATTCTTGGATTTCCCTTTACAAAATGTTTGCTTTTCTTTATATTTCAAACCCAAAGGCTATTTATTTTGTGATTTATAGCAATGGTTGTTTTCAAGATCCCTGTTGCTTTTCAGAGAGTAGCAGGGGAGTCTGCAGGTGTGCTTCATTATGGGCAGAGCCTCGTCTTTCCTTTTATCTTCGGTGCTGAGGATGGAATCCAGTCTCACTCGGGCCAGGCAAGCGCTCTACCATTGGGCTCAACACGCAGCCCTGCAAATGTCTCTTTTTGCTCACATTTTACGGTGAAGTGCCTGGGTATATGAGGGTCTGCTGAAGTCTTGGAGTAGACATTCATTGGGTGTCTGCTAGAGAGGACTCTGGCTAGTGGTTAGCCACCAAAGGATATGAGCATAATGAAAACACGTTGAGCAGAGTGCCATATTGCCACAAATATGACTTCTTCCCCAGGGAAAAATGTACAGTGCCTGTGCCATAGCTTTGGAGAGCATGTTAGACATTATTCTGCAAAGATGATTGGCAGAGGTGTTTCTGATTAAAATGTCACTTGAGAAGTTTCCAAGTTTATTCATTAAGCAACTATTTGAACATGCTAGATGAACCCTTTTTAGGCCCCACTTGCTAGCTTACTTTGTGGAATTATAATGGCTGCATTCTACTCAAGGCTTACTGGCTGCCTAGCATCACATACATAATCTGAGTGCAATAGTCATAATGTATTGGGCACTTACTCTTTGCCAGGCAGGAAAGAGGCTGAACCCTTCATGTGCATTATTTCATGGTTTCATGAAATTGTACCATCCTCTGACATAGGTACTGCTTTGATTGAGAAAAAAAAATGCCCAGAAAAGGCAACAAGGTGTATCAACGTGGATACTTATCCACAGCTGCAGGAACTAGTAGGGAACAGGGAGAACTCTGGAATCCAGACAGCTGGCTCGAGAACCTGAGCCACCAATCTGATAGCATTGTCTAGATGGCTGATGTTATTCCTCTATGTCTTTACCACCTGCTGCATTATGCTTCCTCCAGATGTCTTACCAAAAGGAATCAAATCAGATATCAAACCTTAAAAAAAACAACAACAAAACAACAGCCTTGGTTGGCCTTGTGTAGTGGTGCACACTTTTAATCCCAGCACTCAAGAAGCAGAAGCTGGTGCATCTATGAGTTCAAGGCCAGCCTGGTCTACATAGTGAGTTCCAGGACAGCCAGAACTACATAGTGAGACCCTGTCTCAAGACAAGCAACAACAGTAACTAGACATCTTTTATCTACTCATGGGCTTGCACTATTTTTCCTACAAATCCCAAAGTAAGGCAATTAGGGAAAACATTTCATTTTTATTAATTAGTATGCTAGCGTGTCATTTTTCAGCACTTAGGATATGCCCTTCAGTAGGAGTGTTACTCGTTTTCCACCCTTAGGACCCTTCAACAGCAAGCCCTTCCAACTCAAATTATCTTTTCACCATTAAACACATAGTTAATCTTCAGAAAAACTCCTAAGTCCAACAATTGGAACTGTTGGTGTAACTTTTCTCACAATGGCATCCGAGTCGGTTGGGTCTGGAGTAACTAAGGACACATGTGTGATGTGGAAGGGCCCATATCATTTAAATCTCGGGCTTTAACTGTTACAGTACAGGAAGTGGGGTGCATCTTGTGACTCGGGGAGAGCTGTGACCTTAGTGAATTGTAGTCTCCTCACTGAGTTGATTGTGTATAATAGAATCTTACTTCCTTAATGACAAGATTACCAAATCCTGGGTTAGAAAGGAACTTCTAGAGCACGTACTTTAACCCCCAGCTTTCTAGCAGATAACAATGTAAACCGTCTAGGATGTTGCTGTGACCGTTACTGGATACTAAAGCTCTTGAGTGTGGGACTCCACCCGAGGACTCCGGCCAGCAGGCTCTTATTCGGCTGTGCTGTAGGCATGCTGCCTTGTCAGAATTTTGGGGTAGAGGGAGGAGTTGGGATAAGAGACTTTGAATACTTTTTCCAAAGGTTTGTTTTAAAGCCAGGTTATGTAGTGGTTCACATTGGTAATCCCAGCACTCGGGAGGTGGAGCCAGAGGGATCAGGAGTTAATGATCATCCTCCACTGTGTAGTGAGTTGAATTTCAAGGCCAGCTTGGGCTACGTCTCAAAATGAAACAGCTCAGGTGGTTCTGCTACTTAGTAAAGCTTGGTCATTTGTTTTATTCTGTGGCTCTGGTAGGGCAGCATCATCGTTTATATCTATATCTCTTATCAAGAACATGAATTGGTAGTTGATTTGAAAATATTATAATATTATTTCTAAAGTATCCTCTCTCTCTCTCTCTCTCTCTATATATATATATGTATATATATACACACATAAAATATATATTGTATATTATAAAGTAGCTTTATGAGTGGTTGGCATAATCATGCTGGATATTGTTTAAAAAAAGTCTATACTACATAAAGATCACAGCAACATGTAAATAAATTCTCCCTTTAAGTCCACTAGAATGAATCCAATCAAATGGTAGAATCTCTGGATCAAATCCTTAATTTTCTTCTATTCCTTACTCAGGGGTAGTAAGGTAAGCAGATGTCTGGAAATGACCCCTTCCAAGATTCTCCCCCAAATCTTGACAACCTGTGACTGTGACATGTGATCACTTGCGATCAATCGTGTTGTACTGAATGGCACAGCCGACCTGAAATGGGAGGTTATCAGTTGGCCCTACTTTAGCAGCTAGTTGAAGAGCTGAGCACTTTCTGTGCCTACACGACGGAGAGGAAGGCAGACTCCACTGAAGAAGGGGGTCACGTGAGGAACGCAGCAGCAACCTGTAGAGCAGGAACAGACTTTAGTCACAGAGGAAATGAAGGCTTCAGACGTACAGTCACAGAAACTAGATCCTACAAAAATCCCAACTGAGTTTGGCAATGCATTCCTCAAGCCTCCAAATAAAAGTTCAGCCTGGTTGGCAATTTAAAATGGCTGTGTGTGACCCGGAGTGGAGCCTACTAGCATTTCTGACCTCCAGAACTCCCAGATAGCAAATGGATGCTGTTTAAAAATGGATAGCAATTGATCTGAGGGGAGGTTCTCTGACTCTTGTCACTGAGTGCCATGGCGAAACCCATGGCAGCCCTCAGGTTTCAAGTACTATACAATACATTGTTATTAGCATCACCATGCTATACATTGGGTCTCTAGAATTTATTTTGTACCAATATCTCCCCTTTTCTACAAGACTGTCTTTGATCAGGAACTCCTTGGCTATTAGGTTGTCTGGGACTGGTGGACATCACAGCTCTATCTATACTACCCTACGAGTCTGCCCTTTCATTTCTAAAGACGAAAGGCCTCCAAGGAGACCTCCCTACCCCTAACTCCACTGCAGCTTCTGATGGCGGACAGCACCCAGCTGACAAAACACCAAGATCTTTCCCAGTATTTCAGAGTGCCTTAATATTGGCCAGTGTGTGTGAACTGATTAGTGTAAACCAAACGCCAGTCTAAGTTGTTCTACATCACAAGTCAGGGAGGTGACAGGTAAGAGAAGCAGCCTTCTCATTGCTGAACACAAATTATCTAGAAATGTGTTATTTGATTTCTAAGTGTTTTGCGACTTTTCTGGTGTCTTTTGGTTGTTGACTTTCAGATTGATTGTATTATGACCAGATATATACTCTGTATGATTTCAAGTCCTTTAAACAGGTTGAGGTTAGCTCATTTATCATCATCATCATCATCATCATCATCATCATCATCATCATCATTATTATACAAGGTAAGGTCTATAAATACTTTAAAGGAATGTATGCTATGCTGTATAAGGGTGGAGTAGTCTCTAAAATTTGAGCTGGAACCTTTGGGTTGGTCATGCTGTTTAGTTCTGAATCTACACTGCTTTCCCAAACAGTACTTCTGTCAAGTACAGAGAAAAGTGATACTAAAGTTTCCATCTGTAATTGTTAACTTGTCTGTGTTTCATTTCATCCTATCTTTTTCTTTTTCTTTTTTCTTTTTCTCCTCCCCCCCCCCCCCCCAGAGTTTCTCTGTGTAGTTTTGCACCTTTCCTGGAACTCACTCTGTAGAGCAGGCTGGCCTCGAACTCACAGAGATCCACCTGCCTCTGCCTCCTGAGTGCTGGGATTAAAGGCATGCACCACCGCCGCCGCCGCCGCCGCCGCCGCCGCCGCCGCCGCCGCCTGGCTTCCTGTCATTTTCAAAATTATAAGGTGAACCACCATAAATCAGGAATCCATTGCATTGTGAAGCTCCATTTTTAATTTCAAAATTCATCATATATAAAAATTATATACATAAAATGTGCTTTGCTCATAGTTTTGACTATATTTTCCACTATCCTCTTTTATCCCTCGCCCCTCCTACCATTTCTAGAGCTTTTTTGTATATACACACATATGGGATTGGTAGTTCTTCTTGGGGAATCAAGTCTTTATCATTATTCAGCTATTTCTTAGTGAAAACTGAAACTCTGTCAAGTCCAAAAGAAGCTGGGGACAAATGGCTAACTGGTGCCTCTTAGCATACCAAAGCATGCGCTGCCCTCCAGGATTTCTCAGGATGGAAAATACCTGTTACTGAGTGCATGGTGGCATCTTAGCTCCTCTGAGCTGTTCTTACCCCTTCCCTTCCCCTAAACCTCTCCAGCTCATGAGCTTCCCTTCCCCCAGCTCCTCATCTCTCTTGCTTTGCTTGG
This sequence comes from Peromyscus californicus insignis, assembly GCF_007827085.1. Taxonomy (NCBI): domain Eukaryota; kingdom Metazoa; phylum Chordata; class Mammalia; order Rodentia; family Cricetidae; genus Peromyscus; species Peromyscus californicus. The sequence continues at coordinate 30,826,434 of NW_026294391.1, read as the reverse complement.
TTCTCTTGGCCCCCTCTCTTTGCTCTCTCTCTCTTGTGTCTTCTCTTCCTCTCTTGTTCCCCTCTCATGGCCTGCTCCATTCTGCTGGTCATGTTTTTTTTTTTTTTTTTGTTTTGTTTTGGTTTGGTTTTTGGAGACAGGGTTTCTTTGTGTAGTTTTGGAGCCTGTCCTGGATCTTGCTCTGTAGACCAGGCTGGCCTCGAACTCATAGAGCTCTGCCAGGCTCTACCTCCCGAGTGCTGGGATCAAAGACGTGTGCCACCACTGCCTGGCATCTGCTGGTCATGTTCAGTCTACTTTTTTCCCTCTGGCTGTTCCTTCCCTTGTATTTACAATAAAAACCTTCTCTTCAACCACACCTTGGAGCTGTCATGACCTCACTTTATACAGTGTCCTTCTGATTGCTAATAACTCCTCAACTAGGGATAGGAGTTCATGCCCACCTCCCCTCTCCATTGCTGGGTGTTGTACATGCTAACACACTGCTGTGGATGCCTCAGTGCAGCTGCCCTGATGTGTCCAGAAGACACTGTCCCTGTAGTCATTCACCACCCATGGCTCATCCTCTTCCCACCCACCTCTTCTGCAATGATTGCTGAGCCCTGGGAGGAGGGGTTGCTGTATATATGTTCTATTTTTAGCAATAAGTGAATAGGAGTTCGTTTTATGTTATACCCATTTAGCGGATTTTAGCAGGTTCACCCCTAGAGCCTATGGATGTCTAGACGTAGGTTCTTAGCCTGATAATGGTGCCAAGTATGGGTTTCATCTTGTGGAATGGAGATAAATCCAACCAAAAAGTAGTTTGTTACTCCCCTGTCAAGTCATTGGTGTAGTTTGCAGGGTTCACAGCTGGTTAAGATGATTATTTTCCTCTTTTAGTCACACGCATAACAACTTCTAGCAATGGGGAAGCTAGCTGGCTCTTTCAGCTAGACTCATTGTTTAGTAAGCGCCCTCCATCCACTGCCGTCCCCCTCATCAGCCAGCACTGGGGCTAGAGATGCATGCTGCCAACCCCGGCTCCAGCATGGGTGCTGGGAATCCAGACTCAGGGTGTCATGTTTGCCCAGCAAGCACTTTGCCCACGGAGCCATCTCCCCAGCCCACGGAACTCTGTGGTTTTATATGACAAAGCCACTGTCACTCCAATCTTTCTTTTTTTTTTTTTTTTTTTTTTTTTTTGGTTTTTCGAGACAGGGTTTCTCTGTATAGCTTTGCACCTTTCCTGGAACTCACTTTGGAGACCAGGCTGGCCTCGAACTCTCAGAGATCCGCCTGCCTCTGCCTCCCGAGTGCTGGGATTAAAGGCGTGAGCCACCACCGCCCGGCCCAATCTTTCTTTCTTAATAAGTAATATCTTACTTGCTTTTTCTTTGTCATTAATTTTTATGAGTTTGATTGTGAAATTCCTGGACAAAATTTTCTTTGAGTTTACGCTGTTTAGATTTTGCACAGTTTGTGATTCTGCAAGTTTATACCTTTTGCCAAATCTAGTGACTTGCCATCCATTATTTGTTTGAATTACTCTTCCCATGCTCTTATTCTTCTGGAATATAAGAATACAAACATTACACTTTATGTTGTTGTCCCATGAATGTCTGAGGCTACTTTCTGTCTGCTGTTCAGACTGAATACATTTTATTTATTTAGTTATTTCTGGTGTCATATCTAATCGATTCCTGAACTTATCCACTAGGCTTTTAAATTTGACTATTCTTGCAGTTCTATACTTCCATTTTTTGCTGCTATTTTCTAAATTTTCATTTGTAGTTGCTTGTATTTTTTGAGACAGAGTCTCACTGTGCACTTCTGGCTGTCCTAAAATTTACTATGCAGACCAGGCTAGCCTTGAAGACACAGGGATCCTCCTGTCTCTGCCTCCTGAGTGCTGGGATTTAATGTATGTGCTACTACATCCAGTCAAGGCCCCCCCCCCCCCCTTTAGAGACAGGGTTTCTTTGTGTAGCCCTGACTGTCCTAGAACTCACTCTCTAGACCAGGCTGGTCTTGAACTCACAGAGATCTGCCTATGTTTACCTCCTGAGTGCTGGGATTAAAGGTGTGTGCCGTCACTGCCCGGCTCAGTCGAATATTCTTTAAAAACTTTAAGTTACATTTCTTTATTTGTATGTGCTGCCAACCCTGGCTCTAAGATGTTGGGGTGTTGCTTATGGAACTTAAAAGACAATTTTCCAGAGTCAGTTCTCTCATTCTACCACGTGCGAGTGGTGGATCTGTTAATAAGCTCGATGCCAATAAGCATCTCATAATCTGTGCATCAAATCTTCATATTGTACATCCTATATAGTTTTCATTTGTCAATCATATATCAATAAGACTGGAAAAGTAGGTGGTAAACATTGTCTAGCCCTAGTTACCCCTATCCATTTCAGTGCACAGTTGGGGGCTACGGCTAAGAAAACGAACCGAAAGCTGGGACCCACACTGGAGGTGCAAGCTGTCCTGTAGGACATGTCGACAGTGTAGATGGCTGCAGGGCTACCAAGCAGACTTTTGATTTTACTGTAGTCTCTCAAGTCGCAAGGGGATTTGAAATGACAGATGTCCCAATCTTCCCGGAAGCCTAGGAGTAAAGTTCAGCATCTTCGCGCTTGTGAGGCAGATGAGATGAGAGGGTGTAAGGGAAGTCTGGGAGAGTGCAGCTGAAGATGTGGATGTCTCCCTAGTGGGGAGGCCCAGCATGCAGGAAGGACAAAGCCTGCTTCCCTGGTTCTCCCTAGCTCTCTGTCTCTCCCCATCCCCCACACGATTAGTGGAAAGAGGGGGATGAAGTCAGCCTGTTCTTTTTTTGCGTGGAGCTGCCTGTTTTGCTTATCAAAGGCACGGACATTTCTTTTATTGTCATACTTCCCTTCAATACCAAGTTTTTCTCCAGAAGACTGAGAGAGAACGAGAAGGGGGCGGGCGTTTAATGCGCTTCTGGGAGTCTGAGCACACGAAGCAATTGGGCTTGCCTGAGTTTGGAAGCTGAGAAGTTGTTCAAGACAAACCACATCCTGCCCAGGGGTTCAGGAGGCAGGTGGTCCTGGATGGAGGTCTGGGGGACAGGGAACTGTGTAAACCCCGTGCTCAGTGTGTGGGGACGACCTTGTCACCAGGTCCCCTTGACACTGAATTTTTCTTTTGAGTAGACTGCCCAGCTCACAGGTTACCAGTAAGGGCTGCGCTCTTGCTCTGATTCCAGCTGTGGCTGGGCTGCAGAGCAGCTGCACACAGGTGCTTCTTCTGCTGTAGCTCTAGAGGAAGTACTTCGCTGGCTGTAAACAACCCATGGTCAAGGGCTGGGATGTCAGATTGCAGCTTGCTGTCATCTGTGTGGTGGGAGCCTCCTCAAATCCGGAGTCAGGTTTTGAAAAAAATACACTGTGGAAGAAAATACATTTTAAAAGGCATTCTTAATAATTACTAAATGTACATTATGGTCAGGGTTACACTAAAATATAATTGGAACCGATGAAGTGTTAAACGTGAGCATATTTTTTTTGCTGGGCTGTGCGTGTTTGGATGGTATTTCATTATCTTCAGTGTCGTGGGGTTTAGTTTCTGACTGACCAGATACGGTTCATAGTAAAGAAATGACATCTGAAATCCACACGGACAGATGGTGGGCAGAAGACACATTGCAGTTGTTTAAAACCATAGACGTTATCAAGTGATGGCTGCTAAACTTACAGTCCTGCTGTGTTGTGTTGGAACTTCCATGGGCATACTGGGAAAGGAACCAGGTTGATAGCTGCTGCTCTGTAATTGCTGTTGAACAGCCTGGCTCACGCTCACAATTCAATCTTTAACCATTTTTCTCAGTTGACAAGTCAGGAGTGTGTGCACATTTTCTTTCTTACCAATATTTTCAGTTGTGATTAAAATTTTTTTGGCAATGCTAGGGATGGAACTCTGAGCCTGGCACATGTTAGGTAAGTACCAAACAACTGTGCTCCATCTCTAAGTCCTCTGTCCCGATCTTGAAATTACAGTAATTGCCAGTTTGCCGATAAGAAATACACTTACCATATGAATCTCCACTCCTCTGTGTTAAATGGGCGACTACAGCAGACTTTTGAGGCAGGTATTATGAACTCAGAAAAATTTGAATTGGAGGACATCAGCTTTGTGTGGTTTAAAATGTGGAGAATCATTTTCTGCGTGCATTCCTGTTTCTTCCAGGGACTGCCCTGTTATTTAGTTCAAAATGTCACACTACAGCAGATCTCTTTAGTACGTATAATCCAGGCAATTATGGTGTGAGCTTCTGCAGCCAGTGGTAGTTAAAATCCATATACCTCACTCCTTTTTTTAGCTTCGGATGCTTTTTTATTCAATTTAACTCATCCTTTTATTTTCAAACTTGAATTTGAATGGGTTCCATTAACAGATATTTTAAAGTGACAATCAAGTCTAGGGTGCTGCCAACTCAAAGCTGAACACAATCCCCAGCCCTCAAGCTAGATAGGAAATCAATTTCAGGCCCGTTGCAACTGCAATGCAGAGATACAGCTGATTTGTAAACAGCCCTTGTATCAACATATCACAGTTGACAAGCCACAGTGAAGTGTGTGATCTTGCTATCTAAATGGCAGCCCTGATTGCAAATGCACGTAGAGTGCATCTCCCAGGGCCACACAGGATAATTAAAGCCACAGATCATCATTGGTAGATGATTATGGATTACCTCATTACAGACAAACTTAGGCCTGCCTTCATTCATTATACTGAAAGGTGAACGGGGGAGGATTCAGTTTATCCAAAACTATGTTTGTTTTTTCCCATTTCAGTTGGAATATACAAGTGGATATTAAATTATGAACACAATTCAAAGTCATTCTCCTTTTAATGAAATTCACCATGGGCCATGCTTGCCACTCCTGGACTGGAGTTACTGAGTTCCTCCTGACGCTGTAACCTTTCCCTTTTGGTCCTGATGGCAGGGATTTGTAGGCGATTCTTGCCATCTTTTGCTTCCCAGAGTGGCTAGAATGGTCTTTGGTCGCAGAATGAGTATGTTAAATATTCATCTAGTTTAATTGAATTTAATATTGCTATCCTTAAAACTAACTTGTAGGTTTGGAGTTATTAAATGCGCTACTTTTTTAATAGCATATGATTTATTTGCTATTGCCTGAGCTAGTGAATTATTTAAGTAAAAGAGAAAGTTCTTTCCTGGAGATAGATCTTACCAAACTGGTGCCACTTTCATTTCTATATTATTACTGAGGACAGTAAGTGAAGAATGTAGGGAAGAGGACTGAGGTGACCCAGAGGTTTAGACTATGTAGCTACTAGGTGCTATATAATGAATGTATTGCAGTCTGGGGCTGGTACTTGTGGCTGACCCAGGGTCTGCCTGTAGGTTCCTTTTTAACTTTCAACTTTTTTGAAGATTGACAATGATGTTTAGATATTGGTTCAGAGAAGAGTGAATTAGCATGTGCTACTTTCATATTATTGATTTTTCAACATGTGCATCTGAAAATAAATTTATTCTCTTGGAGAAATTATTTTTTCTATTTCAGCTTCTTTCACTTCTTTGACACTAAAATGTAATGGCATATTTGGACAATTTCTGCTTTTCAGAGTGAGGTCTGAAGTGTTGCCGAAAGTGTAGGTTGTGGGGCTAGTGAGGCCTCCCGGGTGAAGCATGCTGACTTGAGTTCAGTCCCTAGGGCCCACGTGGTGGAAGCAGGGAACCAGCTCCCTGAAGTTGTCTTTTGGCCTCCACATTGGTTCCATGGCACCTGTTTACCTTTACACACAACACACACACACACACACACACACACACACACACACACACACACACACACACACACAGAGAGAGAGAGAGAGACAGAGAGACAGAGAGACAGAGACAGAGAGACAGACAGAGAGAGAATTTTTTAAAATGTCCAGGTTAGTTTTGTAGCTTAGGTGATCTTTGTAAAGTATTGAATAGGCCCCAAGTATTGTATTTATATTCCAGTCTACCATGGCCACCCACACCATAATTTCATAGTATGAAATGGTTCTGAACTGTTAAACTATACAAGGGAGTGACAATGTAGCCCACATCTAGCTATTTGCTGCCTAGTTTTATCCAGTTGCTACCACATTGTTGACACACTTTTGATTCTTGTAAAAATAAAGTAGACTTACAGTTTCAGCTCAGAGATGTACAGAGCTGCAAACATGTCCCTCCCACACTTCAATAAAAACCAGACTGGTAATTAACAAGAGAACTAAGTTCACAGAGCAAATAGCCATTTTGCAATCTGGAGAGGAGCAGGTGCTTTCTGAGACACAGGAGAAGACCTGAGCATTTGCTGCAGGGGCAGAAGCCACCAGATGCAGAGAAGTAGGTAGGAAGAGTAAGATAGAAAATATGACAAATGGCTGGGGCTGAGTGTGGGCTGGCTGCTTCTCCTGGGGGCAGCGGCTGGGGGAGGGGTTCTACTCCTTCACAGACTTTCCTGCAGGAGCCTCGCCTGGAGTCAGGAGTACTGGAGAAAGCCACAGAAAGCTCACTGTGCTGGCTCAGGAACCACAGAGAAATCCAGACTCTGCTCCCTTAAGGAGAAAAAAAAAGAGGCTAATTTGTGCAGAGGAAGGGCACAGTGCAAGGGCTCTGGTGAAACGCCACTGCATCTGCTTGAAGGGAACTCTCCCAGCCCCCACTTCTTCCTCTACCACCCCACCTCACCTAAAAAAGTTTTACTCTGCAAGAAGCAAGAACAGCTTTAAGCAGAGATAGACTCTGGGGGATGGGCTGGGACGCACCCTGTAGCCCCCTGTAGCCTCGGAGGAGGAGCAAAAACAGCTGTAGACTGTACACAGGCCCACCACCTAGGCCAGATTGTGACACACAGAATATTTGAGGACTGCCCTCTTCATCCCACAAGCATGTCTCAAAGCCCAACGCCACCCTTCTGTTTAGGGTAACACAACACCCCACACCATGAGTGTGTTGATCTCAACATCTACCGCCTTGTACAAAATGCTCAACTTTCAACCCCAAATTTCAAAATACGGCAAAGAAATAGAGTCTAAAGGATGGAAGCAGTCCCTGAGACCAGATGCAGATCCAGTGTAGCTGTTGGAACTATTGAACCGTACACACATGCATTACCTAGCTGTGTCCTCCAAGGTCCCCAGGTGCCAGGTGCTGTTTGGGACGCCAGTTTTAGAACAGGCATAACAAAGTCTGAGGGCCTAGCTGAAAGGCAAAAAGAGGGCACAGAGCATCACTGCAGACGAGCCAAAGAGAATTATAGTTGAAACATGCAGTGAAGAAATGTCAGAGGGAAAAGTACAGAGTGGCTGGTGGAGTGTGTGGCCTCATTCAGCTGGCTCCAGCCATCCGTGGGGAAGAACTCGTCTCACAAGGGATGTGATATTAGACCACACAAGTGAGTGATGAAGAGGGACCTGCCGCTGCTAGGACCTACTTGGGGACAAGAGCAAGTGTTGTAGTGAGGCATGAACGGGGTTGGAGTTTTCGTATGACGTGAGTGCTTTTGAAGTCAGGTGTCGGGCACAGTGCTGGCAGGAGCAGCCTCAGTGCATTTGTGTCACTGTCCTGGCTCACCTAGGGAGGAGAAGGTGGGTGGCTTTTTCCGTTTGCTTCAGTCTCTTTCTTGGAATGCATGTAGGAATTCCTCTTCTCTGCTCCCGTTTTTCGTGGAGGAGGGTATATTATAACCTCCACCTCCTTTGTCACCACCTCAGGACCTGGGAATGGGAACTGGCTGTTGGGAGCAGAAACATTCTTTAGCCATTAAAATGAAAGTGCCTCTTTCCATAATTGTAAAGGGTTTACTTGCTTCAGCTAAGAAGCCTTCCATCTATCCCCTGCCCTAGGCAGTGGTTATCATAACAATGCAGGTGGGAACTGAAGCCTGAGGGCTTACCTGGCTTGACAGAGATGGACATTCTGTTATGGATCCACCTTAGTGTTAGAAGTCTGCTAGCCTAACCTCCCAGGATTGAACTGGAAGAACCATGTAGAAGGTTGGGCTTTTAAAAAATAGATCTTGACGAGTGGCGGTGGCACACACCTTTAATTCCAGCACTTGGGAGGTAGAGGCAGGTGGATCTCTGTGAGTTAGAGGCCAGCAGCCTGGTCTACAGAATAAGTTCCAGCACAGCCAGAGCTATACAGAGAAGCCCTGCCTTGAACCCCCCTCCAAAAGATTTTGTTTTAGTTCTAATTATTTCTGTATGTGTATAGGTATGTGCAGATGAGTGCGGGTGTCCATGGAATCCAGAAAAGAGCAGCAGATCCTCTTGAGCTAGAGTTAGTTACAGGTGGTTGTGAACCTCCTGACTTGTGTGCTAGGATCTAAACTTGGGTCCCTTGCAATAACAGTCTATGCTTTTAGCCTTTGAGCCATCTCTCCAGCCCCCACCCCCTGTTGAGATAGAGTCTCATGTTGATGTCGAACCTGTTATGTAGCTGAGCTAGCCTTGAGCCTCCTGAACCCAGATTCTTTTTGCCTTTCCCTCCCAAGTGCTAAGGTGACAGGTGTTCACCAGCACATCCAGCTGGAAGAATGGACAGGAGAGGCCTTGGAGGAAGAGAAAACCCAAAACCAACTGCAGAAATCGGGTTGAATTCTGTGGTTAGTAAGTCTTTGTCAAAGCATTGACTACTGAAACTGCCTGGGCACTGGATTGAATAAGTACAGGTTCAACAGTGTGGCACTTGCTCACTTGTCCTGAAAATTTGGGAATAGGTGAAAGTGGACAGTTGAAATAGTTGACAACATCACAGCCCCTCTGCTGCCTTCCTGTCGCCAACATTACTATATAGTATCGAGACTGTGAAGGCAACCTCGCCTGACACTTTCCTACCCAGAGCATTCTGGAACTCAGTTTTTGTGAATTCAATATCTATTAAGTAATTGGTACTGGTTTGCTGTTTTATGGACAACAGTTTTTACCTGCTTAGATACATGTCATACTTTTCTAGGTTAATGGTTATTTTCTGGGAATAAAATAGGTATATTATAAATAATCACATTAAGGTTACAATTGGAGAAGAAATTAGTTATGTTGGATGAGGGGGTGACTATTGCCTGGTAATATAGCTCAGTGAACATGTGCTTAGCATGTGTGAGGTGTTGGGTTCCATTCCTACTATCAGAGAGAGCAGGGCGGGGAGAGGGGGGAGGAAGGAACTTTCTTACATCTTCCTTTATATACCAAAAGCTGGTATTTGGTAATCACAGATTATTCATAGAAGAAAATACAATTTTTGCAGCATGCTCTCTAGTCCACAGTGATAACTGAACAGTGACAGGTGCAGAGTTGAGATCTCTGGATGGTTCATGAGCTTACATGGTAGGAGAGGAAACATAGTAAACCTTCATTTAGTGCTTGCCTTGAACCAGAGAAGTGAAGCGGCTTGTCCAGGGGAGCGCAGATTGTAAATGTTAGCTATGGATTTGAGTCTGTGGGTAGTTCAACTCCAGTCTCTGCTTTCACCCCTAATTGTACCACGGCAGAGCATAGTCTGGGTGGCCTCTACTACATTGAAAAGACAACCCCCAAGCAGATGGTAATCAATTAGCATTAGGGGTACCTAAAACTATCAGGTTCTGAGAACCTACTGGGAATCTTGGCTGAGCTCTGAATAGGGTGCTGTGAGATTTTTTTTTTTAAACACAGCTGCATCTCAACTGAAGCCACAACTTCCTGCAAATGCCCTATGATGTTACTTGATGAAAAGAAATAAGCATATGAATTTTTAAAACGTTTCTTCAAGTATATTGATTTTTTTAATAAATGGATACAATTAGTAGTTCTCATTAATTCCAAGAAGTATTTCTCCTGGAATGCTTTGGTTCCACATAAAGTACCTTAATACTGAAAGATTTTCCAGGTTCGTCTTCCTTGACTGTCTAGGCCTTGAATGTGACTAATGGTTTTAGGCATGCACAGTAATGCAGGTGTTGCTGCCGCCAGCACAAATGGAAAAACGCATCACTTTAATTGAAAAAACAGGCTGTCACTGTACACTTCACCTGACCAGTCAGAAAATCTGGGAGGGTGGGAAGGGATGGAGCAGGACTGAGTGCAGCCATTTGTTGACAAGATCTCAGGGGGCTAGAGTACTTGCCTAGCATGTGAGTGGCCTTGGGTTCCATCTCCAGCACCACACACAAAGGGGTTCACAGGGGGAGGAGCTGGAGCGATGGTGGAGCCAGGGGCTGACTGACTCAGTGGTTCAGAGCACTGACTGCTCTTCCAGAGGATCCAGGTTTGATTCTCAGCACCCACACATTGATTCACAACATTCTGAAACTCCAGTTCTAAGGGTTACGATGCCCTCTTTGGCCCTCTGCAGGCACTGTATACATGTGGTGAACAGAAATACATGCAGGCAAAACATGTATAAACACAAAATAATAATCATTTTAAAAAGTTCCAGAGGGCACTGCCATGTGCCTTTTGATTTGTTCTACCACTTGTGAAGGAGCAAGCAACAAAATCCCACCATATTCTACAGCCAGATGAAGGGATAGCCTGATTTGCCCAACCTTTGAAGTGTGCCTTCCTGAGATCTTGTGAAATGTATATTTTGATGGGGTCTGGGCTTGGGAAAGGGTTACTGACCTTCTAATCCAGTCTCAGGGATCTCAGGGGAGTTTAAAAAGCGGTTTCCCAGGGCTGTGCCAGACCCATTGAATTAGAGACTCTGGGAAGGAGACAAGCAGGTACTTGTGGGGCGGGGGAGGGGCTGGGAGGGGAGGAAGCTACTAGGCAATTTGGCAATAAAGCTGTCAACTTTGTTTGTCGGGGGGGGGGGGGGGGTTGGTGAGGAGGAGCATGATGGCAGCTTGAAAAACTTCACTGTAAGAATCAGATGGAGATGGTTAATGATGAGCTTTCTGGCATCCTAAGAGTTTCCTCTTTGACCAGAAGAACATGAGAGCTCTTACAAGCCACCCCCTCAGAAAGGAGTTGAGGAGTTCCTTATGATTGTCCAGACTGGCTTAAAGCAGAAAGCATGGAGGTTAAAAAAAAAAAAAAAGCACTTAACGGTTAGCTTGCTGACCTGCCTAGCATTAGCTGATGTCTGTGAAGTCTTGCAGAGCGCATCCAGGGAAGGCAGGGTCCAAATATGGACAGGAGAAGTCACGGTTATGAGGGAGGAGCTGCAGTTCTCAGCACGAATATTGAACCGGTCATTCTGCCGTCTGCTCTGGGGCAGAGGGTTTCATTGTAGTGATGTGTGGAGAGCCAGGGGCTGCTTCACAGACAGCCTTAGGGATGTCTTTGTTCCAGTGAACCGTGGATTCCACACTGGGTTTTGTGGGTAGTCTGACCGTCCACGTTTTTGCTAACAGGCTCTGTACCTCTTGCTCTTCATCATTCCCTAAATGTCTCTGGGAATCTTTTCTTGAGGTCAAGCAGGAAGACTTGGGGACTCATTTCCCCCACTTTGTGTGCCTTCCAGGAAAAGTTGGAACCCTCATTTTCCCCCTTGTGGATGGTTAGGTGGTACACGACGTTGGCTGTGTGTGTGTTGTCCCTGGGGAGGGGACGTCTGCTCTAGGGAGGGTCTGAGGACAGAAGGAGCGCTACAAATGAGGGGTTTCTGCTAGGTTCCTCCTTACACATTCTGGCCTCCATACGATCAGGCTGTGTCCATGCTGAGTCTGTGGTCATCATATGTCAGCCAGCAACAATGTCTAGGACTTGCCCCTGGCTCTCACACCTCTGACTTCAGTGACACGAGTGACCTCTGAGACAAACAAGAGTTCTTCTGTAGAGACAAAGATCAGAGCAGTACAGAACAGGGGCCTCCGTTGCGTGGGTACTGTGTTGTAATGCTGTTAGAGGTTCCCAAAGGCAAGCCTGGAGGAGCGATGGCTGGAATCGTGCTTTTGCTCACCTGTTGGAAAGTGGGCCTGGTATGCTAAGGGAGCCTCTTGGAAGGACACCTAAGCGTCTGAAGCAGGCGTGAAGGAAGGCTGCCAGGTGAGGAGGATGGGCTCAATTGCCTCTAAGGAGGAGGATTTACTACGAGCAGAGGCCTGGAAGAGGAAGACCAAGTTCATGAGGGTCTGGAATTCAGCCTTGCCAGCAAAATGGGGTGCTGGTTAGTTTTTTTGTCAACTTGCCACAAGGTAGGGTCATCTGGGAAGATGGAACTGTAATTAAGAACATACCTCCATCAGATTGGCCTGTAGGTGAGTCTGTGGGGGTAATTTATTTATTTACTTCTATTATTTTTATATTGTATATTATATTTTTAAATTAATTTTTTATTTCACATGTATGGGCTTTTTTTTTCTTGCATGTATGTCTGTGCACCACATGCATGCCTGGTACCCACCACAAAGGCCAGAGAGGGTGTCAGATTCCCTGGAACTGGAGTTATGGTGGTTGTGGGTGCTGGGAATCAAATTCTGAACCTCTAGAAAAGCAGCCGGTCCTCTTAACCGCTGAACCTTTTCTCCAGCCCAACGTTTTCTTGATTAATGATTGATGTGGGAAATCCCAGCCCACTGTGGGTGGCGCCATCCCTAGGCAACGTGTTTTGGGTTGTATGAAAAAAGCAGGCTGAGCAAGCCGTGGGGAACAAGCCACTAGTAGCATCTCTCCTTGTGCTCTCCATCAGTTCCTGCTTTGAGTTTCTGCCCCGACTTCCCTTCACAATGAACTGTAAGATGAAATAAATGCTTTCCTACCTAAGTTGATTTTGGTCATAGTCTTTATCACAGTAACAGAAAGCCAACTAGAGAAGATGGGAAGCAGGAGGAGTGAGGTCAGGAGATGAGAGGGAGCTTGCTTGCCCTTGTAAGGAATTTGGAATGGGGAAAGAACTGGAGAAAGGATTTACGTGGGTACAGGTCACCCTCATATGGGCATAGGGAAAAAGTTCCTGCAACTTGTGAGCCCTCCTGCTTGAGCCCCTGTGTTCCCGGTAGCTTTTCAAATAGCTTCGTGGCATCTAATTTACACAGCCTAAAGTTCACTCATTTGGAGTGTCACACACATTGGTTTTTAGTGTATTTGGAGTTGTGTAACGATCATCACAATCTAATTCTCAAACATTTCCAGCCCCGCAAAGGCTAACTTGTGCCCATTTACAGTTCTTCCCATTTTCCATGCCCAACTCTAGGCAATCATTCCTCTTTGTAATTTCTCTTTACTATTAAGGGCAACGTTTTCAGTGAGTGTGATATTTACTTACGGAATCTTGTGGACAAATTATAAATTTTCATTCTTGGTTTCCCAGTTACTTCTCAGTTCATCCCTGTCAGCCTGCTTCAGATGTCACATAACAGAAACTATCTGGGACTGTCTTAACGCAAGCCTGTTCTCTTACAGAATTGGAAAGGCTAGAGGAGGGTGGAGCCCTGGGGCAGTGGGATCCACTGTTTGATGTGGTATCGGAAACCCTTGTTTGGGGGCCATGGAGATGGGCCCGCAGGTCAAGTGCTTGCGGTGCATACCTGAAGACCTGACTTTGAACCTTGTAATCAATGGAAAGGTGGAGGAATTAGCTGCTTCCACCAAGTTGTCCTCTGACCTCTACATGTGTGCCACGGCACATGCCTCCCCTGCTCCCATTCACTAATAGTAAAAAGGAGAACAAGCCCTGGTTCTCGCCATCACTCCTCAATGGCAGTGTTTTGGAAGTAGCTGTGTTCCCTTGGTCTTCAAATGGTCAGAGGATGGCAGACATTGGTAATTGGGCCCTTTGTTTTCTTTCCCCGGCAGTCTGACTAGATGGACTTAGTTCTTTTTTGTCAACTCTGCACCAGTGTTTGGTGTATGATTGATTAGGCTGGGAACAGGGTCCTCAAGGGATGATGGGCACCTGTGACCAATGGCTAGCTCTGTTTCCGAAGGGGAGTTGAATTTCCTGGGGTGGGCAATCAGTAGCCCTCGCTAAGGGTTCTTGAGCAACCACACTGGCTTCTTGGACCCTCATTTCCATTTTACTGGAGCCTTTTCTAGTTGAGCATAGGCAAGGTGGTAGGTAGTCAACTTGAAATGTTAGCTATGAACAGGTTGACTCAATCCCAGTCCATCCTAGGTGACTGTGGCTTTGAACAGTGATCTCAATATGCTGGGGGAGAAGAATACTATGTGAGCATGGTGTTTTTAAGTCACTCCAGCTTTATGTCTCCGGAAATCATTAGTAGAGATCTTACACATTCAGGAGTGTCTGGTGATGGAGTACATAGAAGTTTTATCTTAGGACAGTTCACTAGCATGGGTAATATCAAGGAGGGTGTTACTGTTAGCTCAGGTGGGAAAATAATTTCAGTCACATTAGGGAAACCTGTGTACTGTAGGGTAGAACTAGTTATGTGATATATGACTAGTAGCGAATAGTAGAAAAATCATTTGTATTACTTAATTGGAATCTCCACTTCAGGGGAAAAAAACCACTCTGAATATGTCAGTATTACAGTTACAATATGAACTTGAAGTTACCAAAAATTGATGTTCTTTCAACTATAATTCACACTTTGCTAAGCCAAATAGACATTCTGCAAGTTATTAATTAGAACTTATTAAATTCTGCTTTGTGGGTACTTAAAAAAATCAAGGGAGGCCTTTACACTGCAAAGTAGGTTATTTGATTATGAGCTGTAGTTCAGAATTGATTTCAGGGTGAGGTCTGTCCACATGTACTGAGATTCGCTGCTGCAGCTCTTAATGGTGAGAACGGATGTTGAAGAAAGCAAACACCATATGCCCTTTGTTTTCGTGCATGTCTCCTTCTGGAGGCCTGGGTGGAGTGTCTCAGCTGTCTCAAATAATCTCCATTTTGCTGTTACTGCAGACTGCAGCTCCCCAGCTCTCTTCTTTCTGATGTTAATTATAATTTCTTCCTAATTAGGTAGCTCTTCCTCCTTTTTGGTGGTAAAGGTTCCACTCTCTCCAGTGCCAGAGATTGGGTTAATTTTGAAAAATGCATTTCACTTGATTTGTGACAGAAATAAGTGCAGAGAATTAAAAAGAAAAAAAAAAAAGGAAAAAAAACCCCACCAGCGTGAGTGTGTAGTGGGAGGGGCAGGCGGGTTGAGTATGGGACAGGATGCTTAGAATAATTCTGCTGCCAAGTGAATCAGAGAGACTTGCAGTTCTCAGAGTGCACGGAACTCACTCCTGCCCGGAGTGCCGCCGACAGTCCGCCAGACCATTTCCTACTCCACAGAATGGAGCTTTCAGCAGCCAAAGCCCCGAGCCCCGCAGACTTGCCCGAGAGTGTAAGTAGGCCATAAGTCTGCTTTGCTTGTTATGTCTGCATCTTTCGTAGTCTGGTGCCTGACAACTTTGTAAGCCCAGAGGGAGACATGGGGGGAGCCTGGTTCGAAGTCAGTTAGCTCTTCCTTCCACTTAGACCCAGGTCTTAGTTCTCTTGTTTGTTGTGAAAGGAAGTTTTATTTTTTTCCTCCCAAGTCACCCCGGGGACAGACGTGACTTATTTTGATCGAGTCCTGTTTGTAGCAGTATTTGTAAAGGTTTGAAACTGACTTATCCTCTGTCTTGCCTTCTCTGGTTGTGTTCTATAGCTCAAGTGTTTTCCCCTGAGGGATACTGGGTGTAGATGGGCCCCATCCAGGAAGCCCTGGCAGGTGTCTCTTTCAGTAGTAAGAGATCCTTGCCCAAGGTTGGGGGTAGGCAACATTTCTGAGGCAGCTGATAGCTTTGGGAGTCTGGGATGAAGCCAGGTGTGGGATCTGGCATTCTTGTGCTATAAAGAGCTAAAGGGGGCTGGGGAGACAACGAGATGGGAAGCAGGACAGAAAGTCTGGGCTTTGTCAGGAGGATTGTCTGTTTCTAGATGCCAATCATGTATCAGGCCATGCTCAAATCCCTAGTCAGGTAGCTCAGTGGCCTTGGGCCACTAAGCAAACAAATCTCCCAATTCGTACTCTTCTTCATTTGAAAAATCTCCGCTCCTTGCCCTTCAAGGGACAATTTATGCTTGAAGTAATGCAGAAACACCCAGTCTTTGCTTGCCTGCCTCTTGATGGCGGTCTCTCCTAAGTGTGAGCAGTGTGCTGGGTCTTGTGGGATGCTACTAGTGCTGCTGTCTGGCTCATTTCAGGGTAGCCTGGAAGGCCTTCACATTCTCTTGGTCAGTGTCATAGGTTTGACCTTGAACTTAGCCATGTTGCCTTGCTTAAGCCCATAGCTCTTGTTGTTTTGGTCATGGTCAGGTGACTCCCCCTCCCCAACAAAATTACCACAGTCCTGGGGAGAGGGTGTCAGTGGATCATAGGGCCAGGGACCTGAGTTAGGAGGTTATGCCATGAGTCCCTGGCAGGAGAGTGATAATTCAAGTCTGATTTGGCTTTGACTTTTGAGACTCTTGAATGTCTCTGTTGACCCAGTAAGAGGAAGATAAAAAAGAAAAAAAAATGAAGCTTGATGAACACGTCTTTTCAGTTCGTCTAATATCAGATTCAGAAGTACACTGTTATGGTGCCTTTCCTTTAGGTTATTTCAGTTACCTTCCTCAGGAGCTAGGCAGCTGCCAGGCACATGGATCAGCCGCTCCCATTGCCTTTCAGCTGAGGGAGGGGACACTTTCTACAGCCTTGTTAATTACCTTCACTACGTGTTTTATATTTGCTAAATGTGAGTTCATTGCTAATATGTTCCCTTGCCAGTCACAAATTCTCCCTGCCCTTTCTGTCTTTAAATCCCTTGCATTTCATCTTATATTTAAGCTGGAGTTCTTTGCCTTTAGCTATCAAGACTTGTCAATTGTGCCAGCAAGGCTATCTTTGATGCTTGGAACCATCACCTGGACTCTTGGTTGGCATGTAATGAATTAAGAGTATCTTTTATCTGAACGTTCGTCACCACCCCGTCATTGAAATCGAAGTTGTTTTCTGTGACTGGTTTTTGCCTACCTTTTCAGCCTATCAGAATCACCCTCCCGTTTGGAGATTACCTTCCATCAAAGTGATTTCCTGGTACCTAGCCCCTGCCATGTTCCCTCCTGCCTGTGGATGCTGGCACTTGTGGGTCGATTTCAAGACTGTCCTTTCCTTGGTGCCTGGCTCCTCTAGCTGCCTTTTCTTTTGGGTGTCACTCTAAGCAGCAGCCCCGCGGGGCCCATCTTCTCTGAAGAACTTCCTTCGCCTTGTGCTTTTCTTCCTCTCACACCGTCGTGCTTCTTTCTTGGAGAGCACTTGGAGCACAGCCTACAAAAATTGTGCTGACCCCTTGACTCACTCAGCACTTGCTGTCTCTCTGACTAGAGTTTCAGCTCCGCTAAGTCGGAAGCTCTGTTTGTTTTATCCCTAAGGGGTATCCCCAGCCCCCAACTCAGTTCTAGATGCCTAGTAAATGCTCAGCAAGGATTCGGTACATAGGATGATTTAGTGCAGGAGCTTTAATTAGTTTGTGATGATTGCAAGCTGATCAAGACAGTTCGGCCCCTTCTGTGCCAGACCCTCCCCCACAGCCCACCAGTCTGCATCCATCACCGTTTGGGCACTTGGGGAACATCCAGACACAAGGCTCTGGTTCCCTCTCTGTGAGCTCTTGGCGGGTATGTGGACTCACCCTCTGTTTTAAGCATCATTTTTTTTTTTTTTTGGTTCTCAAAATGAAAACCACCTGTCTTCAAAGTGATTTGCTTAAAACAAATTCTTCATTTCTTTACTAAGGTCTGTACCACCCCCCTTCTGCCTTTCTCCATCTCTTGCCAAGAATAATGGGAAAAACCCTATTATCTTGAAAAGTGGTTTTCCCTCTGGTCAGAATCCAAAGCTGAATGATTTATCACCAAGTGTGCGGGGGCCATGGCTTTTCCCTGCCTCACTGTGTGCTCACAAATGTTAGTGGTTTGTTCTCCTGCGACTTCAGCTGGTCATATGGCGGCTCAGCCTTGGCACGGCCTTGCTCTCTGTATTAATTCCTTCAAGTTTCTCTCCTGCTAGTAAAGGACCTAGTTCAGGGTACCATATGAATTGGAAGCAAGGCTGGATGGAGTCAGTGTCCAAGCGGCACTCTGGCAGCCTGTTCACTGGCTCACTGAGAGCTTCATGCCAGTTCTAGGGAGTAGATAATGTCCACCCCACTTTAGAGTTACCAAAATGGAGGTTCCATGAAATCCAGTGACTTATTCCCAGGCACATATGTTGAAATAAGACAGGATTAGAATCGTCTCAGGCTGGCTCTTAAGTCTACTTGTTGGCATACTTAATATTTCTTTTTAAAAAAGATTTAATTTATCTGTATGGGTGTTTTGACTGCATATAACTCTGTGCACCACTTGTGTGCCTGGCTCCTGGAGAAGGCAGAAGATGGTTTTGTATGCCTTGGGACTAGAGTTACAGACAGGTGTGAGCCACCATGTAAGTGCTGATTTCATCAAGCCTCCATTTTGGTAACTCTAAAGTCGGGTAAACATCTACTCCCTAGAACTGGCACGAAGCTCTCAGTGAGCCAGTGAACAGGCTGCCACAGAGTGCCGCCGCTTGGACACTGACTCCATCCAGCCTTGCTTCCATTTACATGGTACCCTGAACTAGGTCCTTTACTAGCAGGAGAGAGACTTGAAGGAATTAATACAGAGAGCAAGGCCGTGCCAAGGCTGAGCTGCCATATGGCCTGGGTCCTGTGGCAGAGCAGTCCGTGCTGTTGACCACGAAGCCATCTCTCCAGCCCCCTTACTTAAGGTTTCTTGAGCCGTGTGTGTGTGTGTGTGTGTGTGTGTGTGTGTGTGTGTGTGTGTGTGTTTGCACACATGAGAG
This sequence comes from Peromyscus californicus insignis, assembly GCF_007827085.1. Classification (NCBI taxonomy): domain Eukaryota; kingdom Metazoa; phylum Chordata; class Mammalia; order Rodentia; family Cricetidae; genus Peromyscus; species Peromyscus californicus. The sequence goes on along the minus strand of NW_026294391.1, from coordinate 30,807,697 downwards.
CATATGTTGAAGTCGAAGGACAGCTTTGGGTGTCATTTCTGAGGCACTATCCACCTTGTTTGTTGAGACAGGGATCCTCATTGGCCTGGACTGGGTAAGTTAAATCTCCACCCTCCCTGTGTTGGGATTACATGTAGGCAACACTGGCTTTTCATAGGACTGTTTTTTTTTAAACCATGTCCTGCAATTTGAATAAACTTCTGGTGATGATACACCCCATATGTCTGCATATGTGCACACATGTGACTGAAATAAGATTTCTGGAACAATAGCTACCTTTAGTGTGTGGGATGTCCTCTCATGCCCTCATTAAAATTATTCCAGTCTGGGTCTTCCAAACTAATTTTGTAGCCTTCTGCTTGGTGGTAACTCAGTTTGAAGAGCACCGCTATGTGTGCTTTTTCTAGAAGCTTGCAGTGTCTAAGCTACTTTAAAATTATTTTACAACAGTAGAGCATACATAGATAAAACACACCCAGGCACATGACTTGTTGAATTTTCACACACTAAGCACGCTTGTGTAGCCAGCACCACATCAAAACACATGCTACCGATTCCAGCTTCTTTGAATCAAGACAGAGCAGTGGAGTACAACAGAAATGAAGAGTCGCTTGGTTTGTTCGGAATTCTGCACGCACAGCTTGTTTGCTAGATCCTCTTTTGGTGGAGGTCTGGGTTTTATGTTTCCAGTGATGGTGCTTGGCTGAAGTTGTAGATCTCACAACTGCTAAAGGAACAGAATGTGGCCTCTCTAATGGCTGTCTGAAATGCCCACCAAAGGCGGGGTGGGCTGAGGATGTGCCTGGTAAAATGTGAATAAGGAGGAATGGGGAAGGGCAAGCCCCACAGTTAAGAATAGAAACACTTGGGTATGAGAATGTATGGTCTTAGTAATGGAGACTGACTTTACTGAAATGAAGGTAGGGGAGAGGGAAAAGGGAAAGAGGGTTTGAGATTAAGAGTCCCAAGTCCCTAGAGGTTAATACACACCTGAGTAAACTAAGGAACATTTGCTTCTCCTAGTGAATGTTGACCTTTAAAGAAAACTCAGTATACTGAAGAAGACTCCTAATTGCTTGGCGAAAGGTATAGATGCATCTCAGTATAAAAGCAAGTCAGAGGAACTTGGCTTTTATTATGTATTTTATTATGTAAAAGGTGGGATTTACAGTCACTCACAGCATAGACTGTGGTAGTGGAATGTGTGTAGAAATGAAGGGGAGCTGACACTCTAATATGCGTTGAAACACTGAGTAGTACCAAGTTATAATGTATTATTAATTAGTGCCTTCTATGAGACTCCTTCTGTACAGCTAAGTGTTATCCAAGCTGAAAGAGCCTCCCTGCATCAGGGGCTTTGGGAGAAGAAATTGTTTCACCTTTGCTGACTAGATAAGTTCTAATTCAAAGTTCCTGTCTGCAAAGCAGACTTTTAACTGCTCTTCACTTGGTATGGGTTTCCTGGGTATCACCCTCAAATGCTGCCTTGTGGCTTTGTGTTTAATTCTGCACATCGTGATGGTGTATATGGCAGTTACTTGTTTCTCTGATTGGGTCATCCCAGCAAGCCTTCAAGGTGGATGGATACTCTAGTTATTCTTTTCTTCACAGTAACTGTAGTCCTCTGCTTGGGGACAGTTCTAGCATACAACTGCCATCCTAGCCTTAACACTGACAGTGCCTTCTTAACGCTCTCAAATGGCCTGATTCAGATTTGTTCTGATTCGAATAAAGAGAAGAAGAAAATGTGTCACAAGAGAAACCTTTCTCTAGTCACTCAGGTTCTTTCCTAGGCATCTGATTCCAGGGTTTATAATTGAATTACTAAATTTTGCTGCCTCACAATGTAAGCCAATGAAGATGCTTCAAAGCTCTCTGGTTTTCGGTTTTTTGGTGTTTTGTGTCAAGTTGGATTCTCTGTAGTAGGTGATATGATCCAAGGAAGAAGGAAGGTACTGGGCAAAGTCCGATTAAAACCCTCCAGTGGGCTTTCATTTCATTGGTTAGCCTAGCTGGTTAGGATCCTGGAATGACCGCATCATTTATATGTGCATGATGCTTAACAGTTTATAAACCCTTGTTATTGTGTTGAAGCTTCTTCTACCCTCTGGGTAATAGGTGATATGATTCCCAACTTAGAGAAGTGTGGGAGATCAGTAGTGTGGCACAGTCACCTGCCTGCAGTTGAACAGCTAGAAAATGAATGGCAGATCCATCCAGAGTCAAGTCAGGTATTCTGCCTCCCTGGTTGGTGCCAGATGTGCCTGCTGGCCAGATGTTCTCAGCCACGGAGGTGTGATGTTCATAGAGAATTAGAGAGCAGTCTGAGGACTCATTAGCCTGACACAGGGTTTCTCAGCCACTGTTGGCTTTGGGGGACACTTAAGTCCTTTTCTTTGGAGGAGGAGTGACCTTTGTCCTGAAGGGTGGTTAGCAGCATGCTGGTCTCTACCTGCTAAATGGCAACAGTACAAGTTGCTACCACAGAAAGTGCCTGTAAAAATTTCCGAACGTTCCCAGTGGTGCACAATTGCCCCAGATTAGAAACCACGAATGTAACACGCCAATTACATTTGAAAGAGGGTGACAACCTTGAAAATGCACGAAAAGGCCTGTTTCCTTTCCTTTCTCCAGTTTCTAAAGCATCAGAAAAGCCATTTAAAAAAACCTGTGAAGGAGGAAGGAACACACACACACACACACACACACACACACACACACACACACACACACGTGAAATCCCTTTCATGAAAGAATATTGTATCTATGAAGGAAGAAGAAAACCAACATTTTTCTAAAATTAAAAAAAACACACAATTAAAAACTTCAGGGCATTGGTGGCGCACGCCTTTAATCCCAGCACTCGGGAGGCAGAGGCAGGCCGATCTCTGTGAGTTCGAGACCAGCCTGGGCTACAGAGTGAGTTCCAGGAAAGGTGCAAATTTACACAGAGAAACCCTGTCTCGAAAAACAAAAAAACAAAACAAAAAAACCCAAATAAATAAATAAATAAATAAATAAATAAAAACTTTAGAGATCAGCTAAAACACAATACATACAAAATCTATAATTTGGTTGTCCAGAAATAATGGCAGTTTACATTTCTTTTTTTTTAACATTCATGTCTAAATATATACTAGTTTATACCAGTTTTCAAATAGTCTCCTGTATAAAATGCAATAAAAATCAGCCTTTTATGGTCAAATAGTCCACAAATAATACCCTTCCTGTACCTGTAACATAGAATAAGCATTTATAATGGCTGCGTAGTATTTCATCATGTAGCCAGTACAGTTAATTCACTGAGTTTCCTGTTGTGAACATTTGGTTCGTTTCCAATTTTGTTTTTGTCAGTTCAAGCACAATTGTGAGTGTTCATGTATGTACTTAAGTCCTTCACAGCTTCTTTTTTCCTTACAGAAATTGTAAGCACTATAATTTTTAGGGGTAAATTTAGAAAGGTACCCAATCCATCATGTTCTGGATTGTGTTTTGAGTATACTATATATATACCATTGGTAAAAATTAGATTATGCACTAGGCTTGTAGAATGGGACGTGGAAAGCTCTTTGCTTTTCTAATTAAAGGATGACTAATAAGAAACCATTGAGGACTCATGCCTAGTTCATGAAACTGTCTTTACAGTATTATGCTACTTCCTGAGGAGCAATCAACCCAGCAAAAGTTGCCCTGCATTCCTCTTAGAATGCACACTTAAAAATCTTAAAAAAAAGAGGGAAATAATTAAAAAGAACAGACACTACTATTGGAGGTTAGAGAAAAGGCTCAGCAATTAAGAGCACTTGCTGTTCTTCCAGAGGACCCAGGTTCGATTCCCAGCACCCACATCAGATGGCCTGTAACTTCAGTTTCAGGGGATCTCTGATCTTCTGGCCTCCAAGGGCACTGGGCATACTCGTGGTGCACAGACATCCGTGCAGACAGAACACTCACACACGAAACACTGCCCAGCATTGAAAGCAATGGAAGGCTCTATCCTCATTGCCCATGCAGTTTTCTTTTCTTTCTTTTTTTCTGCATTTATCTTAACATTGTTTTAAATTGCCACCATATATTCATGGCAAAAATATCCCAAAGCACAGAAGAGCTTAAAGTTTCCTACTCTTCCACCCCTTGCATTTTCATTCTCTAGAATTTTCCTATATTTTAAAAAACGTTTTAAAATTCATGAACTGAGCAGCAAGGTATGAGCCAGCTGAATTTTTTCACTTAATGTGTTTTCCTGCCTTGGCACTTTATTCTAGTTAATCAGTGCCCTGGTTGAGCTCATTTAAGTTTTTCTTCCCTGAACAAATCATTCTCTTCTATGTGAATTTATCCGAGGGATAAGTGTGTACCGATGGAGTTGGTAGATTAAGAGCCTGCATCCCTGATAACTGTGTTTACCGTTATCACATTTCACTTCCACCAATAGTGTAGAGCTTGACTTGTTCCCATGGCACGTTTGTTTCTGGTTGGCATAGCCGTTGGTTAATAAATTAGCAACACAATGGTAGACATTCGTTTGTGTAACTGGTTAGGAGGGAGAACATCTTCTCCTTTGTGACCCTTGTAGAGATTGGTTTCAGCGTTGCACATGCCCAGAAGAATGTGTGCTTACTGATTTTCTTCCCAGATTGGTCTGAAACTGGACTTTGTTAAGTCATTAAGGAAGAATCATGTCTGTAAAGTTTGGGGTCAGTGCCTAGAAAGTCACCATTCTGGTAGTAATTGATAACATATCTCAATTGGAATTGAAGTAGTTAGAAATGGAAGCTCCTAACTAAAGAGGTTACAATGTCTTTTCAATGGCTACCAAATGTAAAATGTAAGTGTAATTGTTGTGTGGTATAATTGTTATAAATTACCAGGTTTGCTCTGCTAATAGGTTTTGCATAAAGTCTTTTCTGGTATTTCCATTCTGCAGCTTTTCCCACTCCGTGTTGCTTTCACACTGTCCTTTCCCAAAAAGTGATAGTTAGAGTTGTTGCAGGTCAGATGTTTTATTGCTTTAAAAAATAGATTTGTACCCCATCAAGTTTTTTAAGAATTCTATTTGTATTAATGTGTGTGTGTGTGTGTGTGTGTGTGTGTGTGTGTGTGTGTGTGTGTGTGTGTGTGTGTTCACACAGGTACACATATATATTTGTCATGGCACATATGGAGATCAGAAAACAACTTCAAGGGGTCATTTTTTCTCCATCCACCACATGGGTTTTAGGGATTGAGTTGAGGTGATCAGACTTGAGAGTAAGTGCCTTTATCCACTGAGCCATATTGCCCCCATCCCTTAGCAAGTTTTAACTGACACTTGGCTTCTAGTCTTTAGCACTGTGGAACATAGGGCTTGGTGCTATATTTTGATTGGCTCTCCATTACAGAATTCTCCTTATTTTGGGGATTGCTGTGATTGGTAAAGGAAGACACCCCTAGATGTCCTCCTTTGCTCCCCAGAATAGTACTTGTCTTGGTATCTGTTATCTTACCATTGAGTGTGTTGCTTTCCTGCCTAGGGAAGGGCCCAACCAAGGGCTGTCTTTCATTGATTTGATATTCGAAGTGGTTTTGGGTGGTAGAAATTTGGAGAAGGTTTCTTGAGCTTCAGTGTGCACAAGCAGCTACCAGAACTGCCATTAACACTGTGAAGGGCCCGTGTTCTCTGAGAAATTGGGGCTCTATGCTTGACAATGGAAGTACTTAATGTATTCTTGGTGAGGAGCTTTTGAGTCAGTCTGGGGAGAGCTACACTGTGATGCAGTGGAGAAGCAGGTCTTAGAGTACCTCTCATGGGAGTGAGTCTGAAATTGGCCACTTCTGGGGTTATCTTCTTCTCCAGTACCCTAGCTAGTGAATGGTAGGGGTGGATCTCTTCTCTCCTCGCTAGCCCTCTGAAGGATTTTATTGAGACCTGCTGTCACAACTCCCTCAAGAGCTTCCAAAGGGCTGGCTCAGAACTGTAAGATGAACTCTTTACAAAGAAAATTTGAAAAGCTTTTTATTATTGCTGAAGTAAGGGTTTCCTGTGAATATGAGAGGCAGGAAGTATGATCCTGGCAAAATGGCCTTTGGAGCTAACTGGTTCTGGGCTGCTCTGTGGGCGCTGTGACTTTTCCTTAAAGAGATGTATGTTATATGCTGGGTTATGTCCCTCTAAATTCATATGGAAGTCATGGCCACTAGAGTCTCAATGTGATTGCATTTGGAGATCATAGAGAATTTCAAGATATTATATGATATATTCTAAGAAGAGGAGAATAGGCCACAGAGAGGGCCAGCAGGAGTATGCCCACACTGAGGGTTGACTATATGAGGACATAACAAGCAGGTAGCCACCTACAATCCAAGGAGAGGGAGTGTAGGAGAAGCCAAGTCCACCAACACTTTGAGCCTCCTGACATGGGAGATGAAGGAGTTCTGTTACTGAAGCCGCCAGGCTGTGCTGTTTGCTATGGCAGCTTGAGCAGACCACCACACAATCACTGCTGCTTTCTCTCACCTAGCTCTTCTGGCTCCAGCCTGCTTTGAGGTTTTCTTTTGTTCCCTCCTGCACTTTCCTTTTAAGTTCTTTTCAAATAGGGACACAAAGAACTCATGGGATCAGAGAAGGTAGGTACTTTATGGGTTTAGAAAGCAGTGATGTATTTTTTCTCTGAGTCACTCTTTTTTATCCGTTTCCTCTGTTAACGTACTGGTGCTCCAGATAAAATTGTACTTAGGCCAAAGATTCTGCTGCTGAAATTGATTAGAAGTGACTTTGCGTGTGTTGTGAATACTCATTGCACATAATGTCTGTTGTGTCAGCATCCCTGTGACAGAAGGCTTGGCAGAAACAATTTAGAGAAGAAAGATTTATTTTAGCTCATGGTTTCAGAGAGTTGCCATCCATCATGATGGGGAAAGCATATCACATAATAGCCCTGTCCGTGGCAGAAGAAGTAGATGGTGAGCCTTGTTCATATGGCAGTGGCCCATGAAGCCGAGAGTGGCCAGAACTAGGTGTTGACTTGATAACATTTAAAGATGCAATCCTAGGGATCTACTTCTGCCCACTAGGCCACACCTAAAGACTTTAAAGTCCCCCACAACGGCCCTTGTAGCTGGAAAATAAACACTCACACCATGAGCCTGTGGGCCGGCCACCTTTTCATGTTCAAGCTAGGATAATTAGTTTGCCCACCTAGCTTTAGCAAACAGCACAGACTTGAATGGCTTAAGCAATGCAGATTTTCCATTTTAGGCTGAAGGTTGGCATCAAGGTACCAGCGGGATTGCTTCTTTCTGAACTCTCCTAGGGCACTCTGTACCATGCCTCTCTTAGCTTCTGATGGTTTTCCGGTATTCTAGCTGTCTCTGCCTTCATATCCACGTGCTGTTTCCCCACTGTGCACGTCTCCGTCCAAATTAGCCCCTTTCACCCCATTTGTTTTTCTTTTTTTAGGGGGAGGTAAAGTCTCAGGCTGTAGCCCAGGCTTGGCCTTAAACACACAGCAATCCTCCTGCCTCAGCTTCCCAAGTGCTGGGCTTTCAGGTATAAACTACCATACTGGCTCAAACTCCCCCCTTTTGTGAGGATTTCATAAGTTGTGTCATTATCAGATTGGAGTCCACACCAGGCGCTCATCCTGACCGACCATCTGCAACTTCCCTGTTTCTAAATGAGGTCCTATTCCCAGGCACTGTGGACTTGAACTTCTTTGAGAAGAATACAGTTCATCCTGTGACAGAGTTTGTAGTCCAACCCGATTTGCCATCTGTGTACCTCTGCCTGGAAGTTTTCTTACCTGCTTCGCTACCCCTGCTTGTCATGCAGGTTTCAGCTCAGACATGGCTCTCAATATAGATTGATTGGATGAATGAAATAAATTATAGAGTAAAATTAAAATGTGATTGAGAATCACGCTGAACATAATTTATTCTTACAAATGTGAGAGAGCTCTTTTCTACTCCACATCAGTGTGCTTGTGACTCTCTTGTATATATTGGCTGTGTCCCCACCACAGATGCTATTGAAATATCATTTTGTGCCTGTGAATTGGGATGTCGGGCACCTTCCGAATGTCATGATGTTTCCTGTTCTGTGTATAGAGCATGCCAAGAGGATTCAATTGGTTGGATTTAGATTTTTTTTTGGCATTGAATCACACTTTGATTATGATTTGATGATAATTCTAAGGGCAAAACTGACTAGAACTTCTTTGAGGGACATGTGGGTTTAAAAAATCCCTTGTGGATCTTGAGCAAGGGAGGTGCTTACTAATGCTAGTCAGTTAGCATTTACTGAGCATGCTCTCATTATAGCTGCTACGTAATATGCAAAATGCAGTAGTATAGGCAATAGCTGTGGTCTCCAGCATGGCTCAGTTCATATCAGACAACTGAAAAACAGGCAACCGTGTAAGACTAATTGTGTGAAAGTGTGTCGTGTAGAAATGAGGAATTGGCACTTGTTGTGGGACAAAATGATCTCAAAAGGCTTTGGAGAAGAGTACAACATAGCTGGGATTGTACTTTATGAGTCAGAGGTTCCAGAAGAGATGAGAGAATACCAGTTTAAGGTCATACTAACATGGCATCAGTAAGTGGTTGTATATAGCGAGCTATTTTGATTTCTCCTGTTGGCTTTTTTTTTAAAATAGGCTGGCCTTGAATTGGTTTTGTGGCCAATACTAACAGTGAATTCCTTGTCCTGCGCCTGCCTTTGAGATGCTGAGATTATAGGCGTGGACCTATAATCCACTATACCCAACTATCTTGTTTTAATAAAGTTAGTTTTCTTCACAAGGTGTGTATGGTACAAAAATATTGGAAACTTTACACATGTGTAAGACAAATTGCTAAACGGTCTTATTAGTAAAAAGCCCGGAGCCAGATATTGTGGTAAAAACTGAGAGATCAGGGAAGCAGAAAGAAGCCAGCTACATTCTTACCCTAGGAAATTCTCAACCAAAGAGAGACTTACTTCCTGTATACCCACACCTATGCCTTCTGTTTTTGCCTTCTTACTTCCTCTCTCTGCCCAGCTACATCACTTCCTGTCTGTCTGTACAAAACTCCAGACCTTCATGGTTAGTGCTGGAATTAAAGGTATGTGCTACCATTGCCTGACTTCTATGTTTAACACAGTGGCTGGCTTTTTCCTTTAATCTTCAGATAAGCTTTATTGGGGTGCACAAATAAAATATCACCACACACATGTGCAACTATTTGGGATCTATAAATTATACTACATCCCTATAATGGTATATTCTACAATTAGAACAAATAATGAAAAGGCCTGGGGAGATGCTCAGTGGGAAGAGTACTTGCTGCAGAAGCCTGAGGACCTGAGTTCCAATCCCCAGCACCCACATAAAGAGCTGGGTGTGGTGGCATGTGCCTGCAACCCCAGTGCTATGGGAGGTGGAGATGTGAGGATCCTTGGGGTTTCTTGTCTGCCAACCTAGCTCCAGGTTTAGTGAGTGACCCTGTCTCAAGGAACGTGGTAAAAGCAGTACACCCGATGCCCTTTTCTGACCTCCGCATGTGTGTATGGATGTGTGCATCCCTATGCATGCATGCACATATATCACACATACGTTATGCACACATGCACATGCCAAAAACAAAACGAGAAAAAATGATACTTTTTACCAATATGGAAAGACCTCCCAACTGTGTTAAGAGAGAAGAAAGGTATGTGGTATTGTGAGGGATCGGCTAGTGTATAGAAGCTGCTTAAAGAAACCAATAATTTAGGGATGGTAATAGTAATTTCCCAAGAGTACTGAGATAAGGGAATGAGAGCTAGAAATGAGTGAGTGTGTGTGTGTGTGTGTGTGTGTGTGTGTGTGTGTGTGTGTGTGTGTGTGTCTTTCTGTCTATCTTTTACTATTTGGGTGTATGTGATTTGAATGGTATAAACGTTTTCTGTCTGAAAAGTTAAAAATGAAAGGTATGAGCCGGACGGTGGTGGCGCACGCCTTTAATCCCAGCACTCGGGAGCCAGAGCCAGGCGGATCTCTGTGAGTTCGAGGCCAGCCTGGGCTACCAAGTGAGTTCCAGGAAAGGCGCAAAGCTACACAGAGAAACCCTGTCTCGAAAAACCAAAAAAAAAAAAAAAAAAGGAAAGGTATGATGACAAAATGATTTGGTCACATTATTGCTACTCTTAAGTTCACTTGAGTGTCTCAGATTCTCTGTGTGGCTGGGACATAATGAATAAGAATAACCAACACCAGACAAGCTCCTCCTTTGTCTAGAGAATGTCTAGAGAATGGCAGCCCCTTGACTAGCTTTCTGGTTTTTTTTAATTACCACTAGAAATGTTTCAAACAGATACTGAATAGAGAACATAGTTAAAGGAAGCACCTTGTACCTCTCGCCTCCCCTCAGTAATCATTTCAGACTTAGTGGGCCTCCTTCTTTTGTATCCGTCCCCTATCTGCTGATCTCCACTATTTGGAAGACAGATGCCTTTCTGGTTGTATTAAAGGTTGAGCCTCCCTAGTTTGAAAATCTGAAATATAAAATTCTTAAAAATCTGAAACTTTCTGAGTACCACTGTGATGCATTGAGTGGAAAATTCCACTGACCTCATGTGACAAGTAATCATTTGCAGGTGCACTAAAAATATGTAAAGTTTCCTTCAGGCTATGGCCATAAGGAGTATATAAAACATAAATGAAGCCCAACAAAGTTCGTTATGAAATAAATTTGACTATCCTGTAAAAAAAATACATGAATTTTGTATTTACACTCCAGTCCCATCCCAAACACATTTTGTTTTATATATATTAGAAAATCTGAAGTAGTGCCAGTATTAAGCATTTCAGATAAGGACACAAATCTATGTTTAGAATTACTACCCTGGCCTCCCAAGTTTCACTCTGGCCCCAGGCATACAAGTAGGTTGATGCTTGGGGTGATAAAAGCTCCCTCCTCTTTTAAATGGAAATTGGCCTCTTTCATTAAGCTCATCTGATTTGATTTAAATTTTTAAAATTCATAAAATACACACAACATAAAGTCTACCATCTTGCCTATTTTCAGTGTACAGTTCAGTAGTGTGATGTGTATTCTGTGAATTTTCGTGCCTCTAATCTCTAGAACTTTCTCATCCTGCAAAGCCAAAACTCTGTATCCACTGAACAACCCCCTGTTCTGTACACTAGCCCCTAGCCAAAATTCTGCTTTCTGTAAACTTGCTGATTCTGAATACCACACAGGTGGAATCATAGTAGGCTTTGTCTTTCTGGGCTGGGCTTACCTCATTTAACAGAGCATCCTCTGGGTTCATCCATGCTGTAGCACGTGACAGGATGTGCTTTGTTTTTAAGGATGAGTAATAGATTATGGGCACTCAGTGCCTTATGTATCCATTTATCAGTTAATGGACACTTTGGAGAACTACCTTCTATAAGGCTTTATAGTTAAAAGAATTCCATGCCATTCCAGTCACAGTGTATTAGCACGATAGGGTTCATCAGTGATAACAACAAATGATTGAGCTGTTTCAGAAACCTTTTTTTTTTTGGTAGGGTGTTGTTCAGGGTGGCCTGGAACTCCCTTTGTAGCCCAGACTGTCCTCAAACTCATGCCAGTGTTTCTGTTTCAGCCCCCCAAGTATTGGGATAAGAGGTGTGTACCAGCATGCTTGTCCAGATTAAAAATGTTTGTACCAAGTACTTCAAGTTAGACAAAACAGCCTTTGTTCCCCCTACTCTTGACCAAAGACCCCCTTTCCTCTCAAAGCTGTTGTATTGAACTCTGTTTCTTACTACATGAGGTCATGGGTTTAGAGAGATGGGGTCACAGGGGTGGGGTATTACCTTCCTTTGCCTGTCACCTGGTACAGTGCTTAGTGTGGGGCGGATACTCAGTAAACACTTGCTCTAGGAGCAAGGTTGCAGTGTCTGTGTAATGAGGGAGTTGAACCAGATGAAATTTTAGGATCCCTTTGGTTCCGGTATTGTTTGAGTTCATTATTAAATCTGATGATGAAAATTTCAGACTCTCTTGAAGACTGATGAGTTGAGGGATGAGACACAGATTTTTGAAGAGATCACTCACAAATAGAACTGTCTCAGAATATAGTATTTCTTAACAGTTTGGGTGTGGGACATCCTCTTTATGCAGTGGTAATATTCTTTGTGTAATAGAAAAGTTACCACCTAAAACTTATTTAAAGAATAGCTTAATGACATACAGACCACATCCTCTAGATACAGAGGGATAGAAAACGATCTTCCTCTCGACATCATCATCACAAAGGATTTTAGTGAAAGATATCACAGGACAAAGAGTCAAAATAATAGACAGCTAAGGAAGATGAAGGTTCTGGAGTTAGAGATTAAAATGCTGGCTAGAAAGTATTGGAGGAGTGGGTCCTCCGATAGCTCAGTTGGTAGAGTGGAGAGCTGAAAGTATTGGAGGAGATGTGATCTGGGTTTTAAATCTCATTGATTTGCTGAACTTTGTGCCAGTTTGTGCATTTTTATTTTGAGCCTGGTTTCTAAAAGTCTCCTGTTAGCAACCAGATGGTTGTCAAATAATTGATCTGGGTTCATTTTCAACCCATTTGGGGAACATAGTGGCCTGGATTTTCCAGTAGAAGGATTTATTAATCCTGCTAGTTTTTGAAAGCCAAGACTCTTGGAAATTGAGTTCCCTAATGTCTTGGAGTAACCCTTGGAAAATTGGAAACAGTGAATTGGTTGCATGATGTACTTGGAATAGAAAACTAAAGCCATGGATACAGTTTATTTCGGCTACAAATGTCCAGCCCCAGAAGTAGTTCAATTAGGTGACAGTTTTGTATTTGTGTGTGTGTGTGTGTGTGTGTGTGTGTGTGTGTGTGTGTGTGTGTGTGTGCAAGGTTTGCACGCATTTGTTTTCTAAGGTGAGTTAGTGGCTAAAAGCAGGCATTCAAATAACACTGGTCTGATTTTCAATCCTCATTTTCATAAACTAGTTCAAAACTCTAGGATCTAACACTCTATGTGCCATTAGTGCTTTTCAGTGAAAACCAATCTTAAACTGCAGGCTTTTTTAAACTGGGGAAGTCCGCCTTGACTATGGGGGTGCTGGCAAACCGGCATGCTGTGCTGTTGAAAACAGTTAGGGAGACAGCTGAGATCAGTGTGACAGAACCTCATGTGGGAGCAAGGGTCCCTTGACAGTAGGACTGTTAGGATGATGACAAGACAGTGGCATAGAACAGCTGTGCTGTGGAAAGGCGTTCTTTCAGATGGCCCTTGAATCTGTTGATATATTACAGAATGTCCAGAAGAGTCTCCAGAAAAATTTTGTCTTGAAAAACATTCTGCGGCCTCTCTGCTTTGGTAGTGTTTTTTCGGGGTGGGGGTTAGTTTTTTAAAATTAATTAATTTTTTATGTATGTATGTGTTCATGTGTTTGTGAGTGCACATGTTTGTGGATACACGTTCATATTTGTATGTGTACATGTAGAAAGCATAGGACAAGCTCTAGAAGCCATTGCCCAGGTACTATCCACCATGTTTTTTGAGGCAGGGTCTTTCACTGGCCTGGAATTCAGCAATTAGTCTAGGCTGCCTGGCCAGAGAGCCTCAGGGATCCACCTGTCTCTGCCTACCCAGCATCGTGATTACAAAGAGCATACCACCATGCTTGGCTTTATTTATTTTTTTTTAACGTGGCTTCTGGAAATCCAACTCAGGTCCTCATGCTTATGCAACAAGCACTTTGCTGACTGAGAGCTTTCTCCCAGCCATGGCATAGTTTTCCTTTTTGAAGACCTAGTCTTTCTGTGTTACTCAAGCTGGTCTGAAATTTCTGCACTCAAGTGATCCTTCTACCTCCCCAGCTACTGTGTCTACAGAGTGTGTGCCACTGGACACAGGGTTGAGGTGGGGCTCTCTGTACGATGCCTGCATGCCAAGTTTTCCGTTTTTCCCTTTTACTCCCACTACCATAGCTAGTGAGTTCCTGGCTGTCTTGGGGGTGTAACCTGGGATCTGAGTGGAGATTTTGATGGAACCATCACTGGAGTCCCATTGGAGGGTGGTTTTGTTTCCTGGGCCAAATTCCATAAACTGGGTGGCTAAACCCAACAGGAGTCTTACAGGTCCAGAGGCTAAAAGTCCCAAACCAAGGTGACCTCCAACTGTTCGAGGGAAAGCAGTGCTCCTGGCTTCTCCCAGGATGCTGATTCATTTTCATCAACCTAACACAAACCTACACGTTATCTGGGAAGAGAGAATCTCAATAAGGAATTGTTTCCATCAGTCTGGTCTGTGAAAATGTGTGCAGACATTTTCTTGAGTGATGATAGATGTGGAAGGGCCCAGCCCATTGTGGGTGGTGCTCCCCCTGAGAAGTAGACCCTTGGCTGGGTAAAAAAGCAGATGGACCTGGGCTATATAACAAAGGTAGTGAGCAAGTCAGTAGGCAGCATTCCTCCATGGTCTCTGCTTTATTTCCTGTCTTGAGGTTCCTGCCTTGAGTTCTTGCCCTGGCCTCCGTCAGTGATGGACTGTTAACCTGGAAATTAAAGATAAAATAAACCCTTTTTATCTCCAGGCTGGCTTTGGTCAGTGTTTTATCACAGCGATAGAAAGCAAACTGATGTGCCCCACCTCTGCTGGCTCCTGGCTTTCTTTGACTTCTTTGGCTTGTATGCCACTCCAGCCCTACCTCCATCCTTCAATCACTTTCTTGTGTATATCTTCTCCGGTGTGTGTCTTCCATGGGAATATTTGTTATTGAATTTAGGGATTGCCTAGATAATAAAAAATGCTCTTTTCATCCCAAGCTCTTTAAATGTATGTGTAAAGACCCTTTCTCCAGATAAGGTCCCATTTCTAGATTCTGGGAATTAGGGAGGATATTGCTATGTACAGTTTGATGTCTATGGAGATATTGATTCCACTTCTAGGATTTCTGAACAGTACTAGATGTACTGCTAAAATTTAGGAAGCACAGGTATGCTGATTAGTGGAGCCAGCCATTTAAAGCACCATTTTTTTTTTCTGGGAACTGGACCCAAAGCTGAGTAGATCATGGGAAATCTTGGTCCCTAACCAGAGCCGGTAGAGCACCTGGTTAATTCTCCTCTCATTTCCTTAAGCAGTGGTTTCATTGTTGAGTGCAATAAATTAATGAAGGACACTGGCACCACAAAGGAAGTGCAGAGTTGTTCTGAGACAAGGTCTCACTATATCGCGTCAGCTGGACTCAAATCCTTAGACCCAGGGGAACCCCGTGCTTCAGTATCAGTATGATCTATAAAAGGGCCAAAGAACTGGGTTTGCTCATGATAACTTTCTCATCTGTTCTCTCTTCCCCAAACTTCTACTACTTAGTTCTGCCCATGCTGCTACTGCTGGTTTACAACTAATTTTTTTTAGTTATCATACAAACTAATGAGCTTCATTTTGATATATATACATAAACTATATTATATATCATATATAGGTAATATTGGTATATGTTATATATGATATGTATTGATATATATCATATATATTGGTATATGTTATATATGTGCATTGATATATGTCATATATATTGGTAATATTGGTGTATGTTATGTATGATATATTGATATATATCATATATATTGGTAATATTGGTATATGTTATGTATGATATATTTTGATATGTATCACACACACACACACACACACACACACACACACACACATATATATAAAATTGTACTTTACTCACATTTACCTTCCTATTGCTCCCACCCTCCCACCTTGTCCCTCCTTCCTTCTCTTGTTGGTCCCCTTCTTTCCTCTCAAATAGTCCCCCTTCTGCTTTCATGTCATATATACATATATTTAAATCTAGATTTCACATATGAGAGAAAACATATACTATTTGCCTTTCCTCCATTACGTTTTTGTCCCATTGACTCCTCCAAATAGTCATCCTTCTACTTTTATGGTGTGTATGTTTCCCTATATAATCTCTAGATTCTGCATGTAGGGAAAACAGGATATTAATCTTTCTGAGTCTAGTTTATTTTGCTTAACATGATGCTCCCCAGTTTCATCCACTTTCTTGCAAATCACACAATTACACTTATTATGGCTGAATAAAGTGCGTGTGACATTTTCCCATTGATCTGTTGATGGTGAGTTTCATATCTTGGTTATTGTGTGAACAGTAGTACATCAGTAAACATGAATGTGCAAAAATGCTGACTTAGAAGCCTTTTGATATCTGCCCAAGAGTGTTGTAGCTGGGTCATATGGTAGTTCTGTTTTCAAGCTTTTGAGGAACCTCTGTACTGATTGCCATAGTGGATGGAGTCCTTTATGTTCCCACCAACAGTGAATCTCCACTTTGAGAACCGACATAGACTGCTCCATATTGCTTCTCTTTCCCTGAAATTACTTCCAGATAGGTGCAGTGTGCTGAAGGACTGGTACATGTGAAGGTTTGCGGGCCAGGGGTCCTGTCCAGACCCTGGACGCAGTGCTTTTCACAGGAGTTGGGGTGGGGGTGCTTGTTCTCTCCCCTGCCTCTGTGAAGGAGGCTTCAGAGAGGCCCTTCAGTAAAGAACGAACAGCAGCTCATTCAAATTACTATAACCCCCCATCTGTAACTCCATTCACCCATGGTCAACTATGGTCTGAAAATATTAAATGGAAATTTCCAGAAATAAACAATTCATAAATTTTAAATTGCATGCCATTCTGAGTAGCATGATGAAATCTCACACCATCCCACTCCATCCTGCTCCATCCTGCCTAAGCTATGAATCATCCCTTTGTCCAGCTTATTCTCACTGTATATGCTGCTATCTCCCCATTAGTCACTGTGGTATTGATTATCAGATTGTCTGTCGTGTATTCACAGTACTTGTATTCAAGGAACCCTGAATTTACTGAATAATGTGCCTTAAACACCACACTTTTACTCCAGTCTGTTATAATTGTGCTATTTTATATTAGCTACTGTTAGTAATCTCTTACTGAGCTGAAATCAGAAATTTAACTCCGTCATAGATATCTTTGTATGGGAATACCACAGAATATATAGGATTTGGTGCTATTCCTGATTTTGAGTATTCATTGGAGACTTGGAACATACTCCTCTGATAAGGGAGAGCTATTGTATTTCTAGTAGTGGAAATGTGGTTATTGAGTCATTTTGGGAAATGGAGAATTTAGGGAGAACAGACCCAGGTCCTTAGGGCTTAGCAACAGTTCTCAACCTGGGGTTGTGACCCCATTGGCAAACCTATATCTCCAAAAATATTTACATTACAATTCATAACAGTAGCAAAATTACAGTTATGAAGTAGCACCTAAAATAGTTTATGGTTGGGGGGGGGCACTCACCACAACATGAGGAACTGTATTAAAGGACCACAGCATTAGGAAGATTGAGAACCATTGGTCTAGAAGGTGCTCCCCAAAGTGAGCTAGCAGGTGTGTTTTGGTTCACATGGGGCTGCCCTGAACATTTCTGTCCTTTAAGCCCTGGCTCTATGTGTTGACTTCCTCCCTTCCCCTCTTGTTAGGACAGGGCAGCTTTCCCAGAAGGATGCCTGCGGCCCCTTGCTGTGTCCCTGAGCCTCCCTTTGGGCTCTGTAGCAAGCAGTCTCAGTAAGTTGCTAGTGGGATCTGCAGACCTTAATGAAATGGGGGTGGACTGTGCTTCCTTGAAATGTGTTTTTGAGGACTTTGGTTTTGACTCTCCAAAGACTGAAGAACAAATGATGTGAGCTGATGAGGGTTGGGAGCCCGAGAATCTTGATTCACCTCTGGGTTTAGCTTGTTTAAATGCTCTCTTAATGGGTCTTTCCAGTCGTGGTGGTGGCTATGTGCTGTTTCAGTACAGATTTTGGTGGCAGGTGGTTGGTAGTTTGGCGTAAATCAGAAGAATGTTAAAATATGCAGAATGACAAGGGCATCTGTGAAAAGGGGGAGGGATGCTCAAAAGCCAGGCTATCATGCTAGATTTAGATCTAATTCTATTGTCCTTTGACCAAGCGACCTCAGTGCTTAGTGGATAACTCAGCCCTTAGCCTCCCCTTCGCCCGCCCTTTTGGGGACAGTTGCACCTATGAGGCAGTATTGCCCTGTATGCCCTCTCCTAGTCTCTTTGTCTCGTGTTCTCTCTCTCTCTCTCCTTTTTGGGGTGCTGTAGACTGAACTCAGGGTCTCATGCATGCAAAGCAAGCTCACTACCAACAGTGCTCCAGTCATCGCCCTGCCCTCCGCTTTCATTCTCCCCTAGCATCTTCTTGCAGGCCCTACTACGTTGCTTGAGTAAGGACATATCAGCCCAGGCCACATACCATGTTGGTGTCAGATTTCTGCCAATATTGCAATGCCATTATGGCTTAGATATATTGAGGTTTATAAGCATATGCTATTTCAAGAGTTCTGGCTTCGGGGTCATTTTGAAGAATGTGTATCCTGAGGTCTGTATTTCCTATAAGCTAAAGGAAACAGCAAATCTTTGGGGGAGGAATGAATTCTTGGCATGTTTGATTAACCTTTGGATTAGTCACATTTGTGCTAAATATTAGCAGTACTCCCTGCAGACACTGTAGGGTAAGGGCAGCATCTTACTCTTGCCAGTTTGTGCAGGGTAGAATTATTAAATATCAATGAGGGGATAATAAATGTGAAGTAGCTTGCAAATATTTCGATAGTATAGCAGTTGCAGTGGAAACATAGCTTCGAAGATGCTTTCCTAGCTTTGATAGAGAAGGTAATTTTCTTGAAGGCCACTTAAGCCGAATTTTTAGTGCCTTTGGGCCGTTAAGAAGCATGAATGGGGGTGCATCTCTGTAAAGCATGAATCGACACAGAGCAAAGCTGCAGCAGTGTCTGAGCTGCCGAGTGGGGACATCCAGGGCCCAGGTCTTCCGAATGGATCCAGAGCTAATTCATTGTGTGGTTTATTAATGGACTGGAGTTGACACTGGACTAATACAGCTAATTTTTCCATTTAGAGTTAATGTTCACACTAAATTTTCCCCAGTAATGAATGACTTAGAGTAAGCTGGCATGTCAGGTTAAGATATAGTGCTAATATTTCAGGAGAAACATGGAACAAGGCATGATGTTTAAATCAATAGATGAAAATGTGAGGTAAAACTTTCCAGAAAAGGCTTATGGGCTTTCTAAAAGCAGTCAATGGAAGCAAATCAAGTGCACCCAATATCTGGATTTGTTTAGAAGCCAACTGAACAGGAGAGAAATGTTCCATGTGGCATCTGCTTTCCTGGTGTATTTGGAGCTGTTGACAGTGTCGTGACACTTTATTTCCATAAGGCTGATAGAAATGGAGGGGCAGGGTAAGCATTGATTGCAGAAGTTTTTTCTTTAGACAAGTGACAAATTCTTTTCTTTTCTCTTTCTGTTTTGGGGGGGCGGGACAGGGTCTCAATATGTAGCCCTGGCTGTTCTGGAACTCACAGAGATCTGCCTGTCTGTGCCTCCAGTGTTGGGATTAAAGACATGTACCACCACCAGGCCTAGTAGATGACGAATTCTTAAGGAAAATTCTGTGACCATACTAGACAAAGAGACTTTCCTAGGGAGGGTACCTCTGTTGAGTTGTAGATTTACTCACTACCTGCCCTGTTCAGAAGGCAGCATAGATAAATTTGCAGATAGATGGTCTACTAGCAGGTCTGGCCAGATTTGGAGGTCAACCTTTGTAGAGTAGAATGGCCCTTGCAATTATCTTTGGTGACATCATTTAGACTTTCTTTGTAGTTTCAGAATACAGCAGCCCCTCATTTCTATGGAATAATATTCCAAGACAAGAGCCCAATAGATGTCTGCAAATGCAGCTAGTATCAAACTCTATATAACATATATTTTCCCCAACATATATACATGCATAATATATACATATCTGTGATAAAGTTTAATTTATAATTTGGGTACTGATTAATGTCAGTAATAAAATAGAGCATTTAGAAACATATACTGTCATAGAAATTATGTGAATATTGCCTTACTTTTTCACATAAAAGAAGTACATTGTAACTTATCTTTGAAATATCAGAATTGACAGCATCATCTCTCCTAGACTTTAGGGCTATTGTTAAGTAAAATCAAGGTTACCTGAATCTGTACAAGGTACGTGATATCTATAAATCAACCTGATATCTGAAATTGCTACAGAGTGACTGAAGGGAAGGTAGTATATACAGTGTGGATACACTGGACAAAGGGATGGTTTGTATTCTTGGCAGGTTTAGCAGAATGGAATGGAATAGTGCAAGACTTTGTCCTGCTACTAATAATAGTGTACAGTTTAAAGCTTATGACTTGTTTATTTCTGGAATTTTCTATCTAACATTTTGGGGCTACTGTTGACTTTGGTAACTTAAATTTCAGGAAATGAAATTAAAAATTACTAACTGAATTTAAAATGTAAAAGTGAGGACTTATTTTTATATATTAATAAGCTTAATAAATTCCCAAAATCAATCGGGAAAGATAGTATAAGCTAGAATTTCTTTAGGTTTCTTACAAACGAACTGAGTATTACTGAAGATCACTCAAAGGATATGCAGAGATATTTATTTTTCCTGTTGCTCAAATGACTGCTTATAACAGGTAAGATATAAATTCAGGGCACATAGCACAGAGTAGGAAATCAAGTGTTTTTTACTTATATAAAAATGGGAGAAAAGTTAAGATCATGATCAAGGCCTCAAAAAAGGCACTACAGTTAAGTTGACTGTGAGTTTTTATACTGGGAGGGCCATTTGACCTTGATGACAATGTGACCACTAAATTTCCAGGAGTCTGCCTTTTAACTCATGTAACATTTGAGAATGCTGACTGCTGTTAATTCCCCTTTCTATGCAAGAGTAGCACTGGGTGACAGGTTGTTCTTAGGCCATAAACTGCTCCCCAGAGCCACATGCCACACAGAGCCACACAAGGTAGACAATACTTTTTGGCTGCTCTAAAACTCCATCCTGGTCCAGGCCGCCCCTCTGGTTCAGAGACAGGGAAAAACAGCAAGCAGATAAAGATATTACTGCAACCGGGTGGTAGTGGCACACACCTTTAATCCCAACACAGGGAGGCAGAGCAAGCGGGACTTGGGGACTGCATACCATCCCGGAGTCTGGCTGTTTATTTAATTCATCTGAAAATGATTCTTGCAGGGCTGGAAGATACCTAGATGGGTATGAGGGGTGGAAGAGACTGAATTGTAAAATTTGCATTTGAATTGAGATATGAGCCATCGTTGTAAAAGCAACAGATAAAAGATTTGTGAATGCAGATGACGCAGTTAAGTGCATAAACTTGTGACTTTATAGTTATCAAAATTAAAAATACCCTTCTTTGCTCATTTTGAATAATTTAAAGTAAGGTGGAATTGCAAATAGTAGGCTGTGATCTAGGACCAAGGAGTTGTGGATGAATGAGTGTTGGAAAGCTTGAAGTGCGAACTTGACTAGAGCACAGCTCTTGGGGTTACCTGTGCCTCAGGCCTCGGGGCCTGGGGTATCTGTCTCTGTTGGATGAATAGCCTTTCCATGTGTCTAGATCTGTGTCTGGCTGTGTCTTTGTGTCAGTGCACCAGTGTGCTTGCATGCCTGTGCCTCTGTCTGTGGGTGGATCTGTCTGTCCCTCTGTGGTTATGTTTCTTGTCTGTTGGTGGGTTTGTGCCTCTTCCTCTCCATAAATGGACTGTCCTAGGAACTTGCCAGACAGAGCAGACTGGGCTGGGACAATGCACAGTGACTTCTGACTAGATACAAAAGAGGACTAACTGGCAAGTGAAAGGGGGGCTTGTGGGGTGGGGGAGATGGTTTCATACTTGTATGAAATATACCCCTATGAAAGCCAGTATCTTATACTACTTTATGGTCCATGATACCTGTCATAGGGTGTGGGGAAATGAAGAGAATGGGTTAGCTGGCAGTTGTGGAATGGAATGTTTACTTGGGGCCTCACATCTTCTACCTTACTGGCTTTGCTCACAAACAACCCACCCCACACTTCTCATTTTGTATTATTTTCATCCCTGCCTGTCTGTATGGGATATTCCCCAAAGTTCTGAAAACGTCTTTAGGCTTTTACTTGAGAAAAATCCATTCCTCCCAGGAGTTATTATTGCAACTCCAGTCAATGTTCAGTGTTGCAAGGGAGAAGAAACAAGGGAGTGTGGGTGGTGACTTAGGAAGCTGGGGGAATGGCCCTTATTGGATAGAGAATCTTCTTGAATTGGAAAAAATCTGGCCTCATGCTATGTGTGTCTTGGTTTTTGATGGCTAGCTTTCCTTTGCCATCTCACGGGCCATTTTCTTTTGATTCTGCGACGAGGGTCCCAGTGCTTTCCAGAGCTGTTGGGGTGGCTATTTACTCCCCATCTCTTTAGCTGTTTCGGCTCATGTCTCCTTACAGTATTCTCCAAACCTGAAGTGACTCTCATATTGTCAGCAATAACTTCAGCTTTTATAAAGGACATTATCATTGATAATTTTACTAAATTCCCTATATCTGACAAAAGGTCGATAATCAGGTTATATAAGGAATTACAAAAACTCAACAATACCCTTCCCCAAGAACCCACCCAAATAACCCAATTTAAAAATGTGGACAGTAGACCTACACAGACATTTCTCAGAAGACATACAAATGCCTAGTGGTATATGAGAAAATGCTCAACATCACTGGTCATCAGAGAAATGCAAATTGAAACCACAATTCCAGCTATTACAGAGAAGATAAAAGACAAGAAGTGTTGGTAATGATGTGGAGAAAAGGGAACCCTTGCACACAGTTCAGAAAAATGTAAATTTGTACAGCTATTATGGAAACAAGTATGAAGGTTCTTCCTCCAAAACGTAAAAGTAGCACTACTGTATGACCCAGTGATGCCCTGCTTTTTGGGTGTGTATCTAATGGAAATGAAATCAGCACATCAAAGAGACATCTATGCTCAGGTGTTCATTGCGGCATCATTCACAGTAGCAGAGATACTGGATCAACTAAGTGTTCGCCAACTAATAGATGGAAAATAAAAATCTGCTATGCACACATGACGGAATACTACTCAGCCTTAAAAGACAGTGAAGCACTGTCATTACAATATGTATGGATCCTGGTGATCATTATGCTCAGTGAAAGAAGCTACGCATGGATAGACAAACTAACATTGCAGGTTCTCACTCACATGTAGACTATGAAAAGACTGATTTTATAGAAGTAGGGAATAGAGTGGTGGTTTCCAAAGGCTAGGATGAGTGGGAGGGTGGGGAAAAGTTGATCAATAGGCACTAAGCTGAAGTTGATAGGAACAAGAAGTTTCAAGGGTAACTATAATGGATGGTGACTTTGTGTGTCTCAAAAACATAAAGGAGTTTGAATGCCTTTGCTGTAAAGAAATGACAAATGTTTGAGAAGAATTGCAAACATGGTTGATTACAGGATGTAGACATATCTCAAAATACCACATTATGTTCCATTGACATGTACAACTTTTATATTTTTATGGATCAATTAAAAATTGAAGTAGCCTGGGGGTGTAGCTCAGTGCTAGAGTACATCCTGGGTTTGATCCTCAGTACCACAAAGGAAAAACAAAGAACATACACAAAACCAAAACTTCTGAAGTTACTTTTTCTGAGCAATTTCTTCCTTTTCAACCTTTTTTTACTTTAATCACTATAATGAATGTATTTTTCTACCACTGATAGAGATATTTTTCTTATTAAGTGTTGTATGTATTTCACATGTGCCAGATGAATACAATAACTAGAACTACAAATAAAGACTGCACTCTCCTATCTCCTAGAGACAGCCACAGTTGACAATTCACTTTCTAGCCAGTTGTTGTAGCTACAGATAATGTGATTTTTTTTGGTCTGTGTGTGTATTGCATGCTGTCTTAGTTAGGACTTCTATTGCTGTGAAGAAACACCATGACCATGGCAACTCTTACAGAGGAAAATATTTAACTGGGTGGCTCACATTTTCAGAGGTTTAGTCCGTTGTCATCATGGTAAGACATGGCGGCATGCAGGCAGATGTGGTGCTGGAGAAGTGCTTGCAGGCAACAGGAAGTGAACTGAGACACTGGGTGGTATCTTGAGCATATATGAGACCTCGAACCCACCCCCATAGTGACACACTTTCTCCAACAAGGCCACACCTCCTAATAGTGCCACTCCCTATGAGCTTATGGGGACCAATTACACCCAAGCTACCACACATGCCTTATTCGTTCCCTTGAGACAGGGTCTGTCACTGAACCTGAAGCTTGCTATTTCAGCTGCGCTGCTTGGCCACCAAGTTCTTGGGACCTACTTGTCTCTCCTCTGCATCTGGCTTGTACCTGGGTGCTGGGGATTCAAATTCAGGTCTGGATTCTTGGAAATAGCAGAAAGTGCTCTTATCCCTCCGCCCCATCTCTTCAGCCCCTCTCCCATGTTTATCTTTTTTTTTTTTTCAAAATGGAACCAAGCTGTAGGGTGGTATTTTGTAATTCTGTAGTTTCAAGTGTGGTAAATATATGTAAAATGATAACCGATTTTAAAGTTTAACACAATGTGACTTACCTACAACACTGGTAGGATTTTGCAAGCATTTTAAAATTGTAGAACATTCTCCTCACTCAAAGTTAAATGATCCAGAGAAATAGCACCAGAGCTTAATCTCTGGCCTCCACACATGCATGCTCACAGACATGTGTAGCCCTATCACGTGTGTACACATACACCCTTGCATGAGGTTGCTAGCCATTAAAAATATAATGCAGCTTTACAGTAATATTGTTTAATATATTCTTAATAAATAAAGTGAAATTTTTTCTTAGTTAATAAGAGCTTTTCCTGTTTCCACAAAAGAAATTTTATATAAGGTAAAATGGTCTTACTAATTTAAAAAATTGCCTGTGCTGTACTTGAACAGACAGGAACATAAAAAGCAAAATGTCAGGTTCTCTGCTTCTTCTCCCTGCATGGATGGAATAACCGTCTCCAGGCTTTTGTGGATGTGGAACTAACTGTTTCGTGAGAATTAATGTGCACACATATGCTGGCTCGTTAATTAAAAATGTAGAATTCGGGATCAATGGGATCTATGCTGGACAACTTCATTTCATTTTAAGCATTCTATTATGAACATCTATTTTATGTGGATGATCGAGCTGGAACAGGGACAGAGTGGGAGAGCAATGAAAGAGATACCATGATAGAGGGAGGCATCATGGGTCTAGCTAGGAACTGGCTGCTAGGGAAATCCCCAGAAATCCACAAGGATGACCCCAGCTTAGACTACTAGCATTAGTGCAGAGGGTGCCTGAACTGGCCTGCCCTGGTAATCAGAATACTCTGTCATCATAGAGCTTTTCTCCAGTAACTGATGGAAGCAGATGCAGAGAGATCCACAACCAAGCACCAGGCCGAGCTCCAGGAGTCCAGTCGAAGAGAGGGAAGAGGGATTCTATGAACAAGGGACATCAAGATCATGATGGGGAAACTTACAGAGACAACCAAACCAAACTAGTGAGCACTCATGAACTTTAGACCAACAGCTGTGGAGCCTCCTGCCTAAGTGAGACAGTTGTGTAGCTTGATCTGCTTGAGGGGGGCCCCCTAGCAGTAGAATCAGGATCCATCCCTGGTGCATGAGCTGGCTTTTTGGAGCCCACTACCTATGGTAGGACACTTTGCACAGCCTTCATGCAGTGGGGAGGGGCTTGGACCTTTCTCTACTGAATGTACCAGGCTCTGCTGACTCCCCATGGGAGGCCTTACCTTGTTGGAGGAGGGAATGGGGGGTGAGTTGGGGGGAAAGGTGGGAGGGAGTGGGGCGAGGGAAGAGAGGGGGATCTGTGGTTGGTATATAAAATGAATAAAAAAATTCCTTAATAAAAAGAAAACTCAGCATGTCCCATTCATTAAAATATAGATAACCACAAATAATCGTTTTATGTTTTCCTTAAAGAACAGGGGGTTTTCCCCTCTGACTGCTGGGAAATGGAACCTAGGGCCTTGCACTTGCTAGGCAAGTGCTCTGCCACTGAGCTATATCTCTAGCTCAAGATCCCAGTTCTTTGCCTCTGTTACAGTGGTTCTCAACCTGGGAGTCAAGTGAACCTTTCACAGGGGTCACTTATCAGATACCCTGCACATCATATATTTACATTATGATTCATAATGGTAACAAAATTACAGTTATGAAGTAGTAACGAAAATAATTTTATGGTTGGGGGTCACCACAACATGAAGAAATGTATTAAAGGGTTGCGGCATTGGGAAGGTTGAGAACCACTGCTCTATTAGCTGAGCTCCAAGATAAGTGCCAACTGAAATAGTTTTGTTGTGCCCAGTAATGTCCGTGGTACATGCTGTTTGGCTGCATGCATGGTACAGTCAGTTAGGTAGATTTTTAACTTCACCTTAAGTGGTAATTGGGGTTGTGTCCCATCTCTAAGATGGGGTATGAATGATGCTCTTAATTTTGATTGAACCTCAGATATTGCCATGTGCACCCTTTCAAGCCATCTTGGAGCCTTAAAATGCTAAAATGGTATTTAAGGTTTTGGAAGTGCCCTCTTATGGCTGAGCAGGGTACTTAAAGCTGAATGGCCCAAGGAGACACAAAGCAGTAAGATGAAGATATTCAGTTCTCTAATTCTGTGCATGTACATTTTGAGATGGGGTTTAAATATGTAAGTATTTTAATATATATGATTAATATGTTATACATTGCAGGTGTGTATCTTGTGTGTTGTGTGTTTGACTGCAGTTGGTTGGAAAATTGATAACTGTGGTGCTCCTGTATATGATGTAAAGGCACTCTGCCTTTCTTTTTTCAGATTCCCCAGTGAGCTCTGGGTTCAGAGCAAATTTCAACTTAGAAACCTCTTCGGAAGCTCTGCCTGAATTGAGCTCTTGGACTGCTGTGGGGGCAGGGAGAAGGCTGATCCATAAAGATGAGAGCATGTTGAAAAACTGTTGTGTAGCTCACCCTGTTAGTTATTCCAGCTTCCCAGCAGAGGCGAAAGGAGAATACCATCAGTAGTGATGTTTTTCCTTCCTTGTTCTGTTCACCTGTTATTTATACGGTGAACATTCCAGGGAGGAGAGATTATCAGAGGATGATGAAACACACAACCCAAGTCGGGCTGGTGGTGCACACTGTTAATCCCGGCACTGCGGATGCAGAGGCAGGCAGATCTCTGTGAGTTCGAGGCCAGCCTGGTCTACAGAGTGAGTTCTAGGACAACCAGGGCTGTTACATAGAGAAATCCTGTCTCAAAAAAAAAAACCAGAACAAAATACAAGCAAAACCAGAATACATACACACACACACACACACACACACACACACACACACACACACACACACACACACACACACCAGCATCCCAGAAGCAAGCCTCCCTTCCTTTCTGCCACTGTTGGGTGAGGGTGGGGCAGGGCTGACAAGAACCTTTTACATCTATTTTTAAGCTTTGAAGACAAATTTTATAAATATGAGCTGCTGCTGCTGCTTTCAAAAAATCCCCCTTTACTCTAAAAATAATGTGCTGTGGAAAAGTTTGTGAATTGTTTATTAAAGGGAGAATTAGAAGCTCAGCTGGGTATGTTTTCTAATAAATTAAAACAAATCTCCTCGGAGCTACTGTCTGAATGCAGATGTGGCTTTTTGGAAAGGCCATCATTTCTGACATTTTGATGCCAATGACAGAATCAAAGAAAATTGGAATTTTTATCCTTCTGACCTAATCTTTTCATATTCTCCCAATTCTACTCATTTCTTTTGACCAGATTGGCATGCTGTTCCTTTTGGAAGACAGTCCTCATTTCTCCCAGGCAGAATGAGTGGTCCATAGTGTCTGTTCTTACCAGTTCTCCTAGATACACCTGTCTTTCTTTGTCACACTTCATATTATGTAATAAAAATCACTAACATTTCTATATGCCAGGCATTCTGCTAAACTTGGCTCGTGTATTGCATTGTTAGCAGCACGTAAGTACTACTCAGAAATGCAGGAGCAAGTACTAGAAGCCACAGCTTGGACATCTCACTCATACCCCTTCGAGTGAGATAATACCGTTTTTCTAATTTTAAGTATCAAGACCATGGTAGGCTGAGTAATGGTCTTCTAATAAGTCCATCCTTAGATCCTCGAACATGTGAATAGGCATGGCAAAAAAATCTTAGCAGATGTGCTGGAGTTGAGTGTCATAAAACATTATAATCATAGGAGATCTTCTAAAAGAGAGGAGCCTTGCCGGGCGGTGGTGGCGCACGCCTTTAATCCCAGCACTCGGGAGGCAGAGGCAGGCGGATCTCTGTGAGTTTGAGGACAGCCTGGTCTACAGAGCAAGATCCAGGAAAAGGCGCAAAGCTACACAGAGAAACCCTGTCTCAAAAAAAAAAAAAAACCAGAAAAAAAAAGAGAGGAGCCTGGGCAAGAAAAGTAAAAGGTTGCATTGAATTCGAGTACATTAAAAACTTTTTTGTACATCACATGAACAGAGTGAGATGGTAACCATGGCATGGGAAAAATACATCTGATAGAGGCTTGACATCCAGAAGAATGTAAAGAACTCAAACAACTTAATACTACCACCACCACAAAAACAATAAAACCCAGTTAAGAGATAGTTGTCCAGCTGGGTATGGTGAAATATGTCTGTAATTCCAGTAGTTGGGAGGTAAGAGGACTAAAAAGGAGTTCAAGATCATCCTTGGCTGCAAAGCAGATTTGAGGCCTGGCCTACACGAGATCCTGTCTCAAGGAAAAGAAAAGAGAGCTCTCTAAAGGAAGATGTACAAATTGCTAACAAGCATACGACAGAGTGCTCAGCATCACTAACCGCTTGCTTGTGATAGATACTAAAGGAAGGTAGTATTTATGTACTCGAATTTCCAGTCCCCATCCCCAGTTCTGACAAATGCCCTTTCATCTAAGTGGTTCTGATTAGTCAGGCTCCCATATTTCAGAAACCTAGCTTTTAGCACAACTAGGTTGTCCATTCAGATAAGGACCTGCTCTACAGCTGGCTTCTATGAAGCTCTGGGGGAATAGGGAACAGTGATTGGTGGGCAACATGCCTTGAATGCGTTGTTAAACGGTAGAAAGTTAGACAGAAAGTGCCGTGCCTTGTATTAGTAAAGTGCCATTAGTGTACAAACTAGTAGGGAACCAGATACAGTGGTGTGCACTTATAATCCTAGATACTTGTTAGGCTGAAGCAGGAGGATTGCAAGTTTAAGGCACCCCTGGACAGCATGGTGATCCCCCACTCCCCCCCCCCAATCTCAAAAAACGAAACAAGGGCTAATGAGATGGTTTATTGGGTAAAGACACTTGTCTTACAAGTTCAGTCCTGGAACCCACATAAAGGTGGAAGGAGAGAATTACTCCACAAAGTTGTCCTCTGACCTCTACATGTGCCTGTGCCAAGGCACCCCAACATGCATCTCTCTCTCTCTCTCAAAATCAGCCCAAAATACTGCTAGCAACAACCAAAACCCAAGGGCTGGGTGTAGTGGCTCAATGTCTTTAATCCTAGCACTCAGGAGGCTAAGGCACCCTTTTCGGGTCTCTGTGCATTTGAGTCCAGCCTGGTCTATGTAGTAATGAGTTCTAGTCCAGCCTGACCTACGTAGTAAGTCCTTGTCTCAAAAAAAAATCAAAGTAAATAATAATAAAAAAAATCCTCTGCCACCACTCCCACAAATACAAACACATGCTTCATGTACACAGGTCCTTGATGCTTGCCAGGGGAAGAGAAATGGGATCCCATGGGGAATAGGAGCTCTGCTTTTGCAGCATGCACCCCCCCTTTTTATACTATTTGTCAATTTACTTTCTGAAGCAAGTACACCTTGAAGCTTTTTAGCTCTTTGAGTGATTTTTTTTTAACCAACATTACAAAGCTGAAAGACAGTGGCAACTTGTCCCATCTCGCTGGATCCCCTCTTCCTTCCGGAGGCACTGACTGTGCTGCCCTGGCTGTGGCTTCTAGCACTTGCTCCTGTGTTTCCTAGTAGGACCTAGGTGCCCTCATCCCTTCTGTTGCTGATGCTGGGGTGTCACCCGCGCAGTCTTAGCAGAAGCTGAAATTTGGCTGGAGTCCTTTAAATGCCCACCCTCTGCTTCTGCTAGAAACTCTCCTCACCGTTTTCATTAGTGTAGCACTGTTGATGTCCACTAGTGAAGCAAGACTCCACTGTAATTAATTTTCTCATGTAACTGTAAACTTTCTGTACAGAGAATAACTCACTCTCTTATGTCCTGTCAGCTAGGTCTTCTCATACTGTGTTGAACTGAAGAGCTTTATAAAATAAAATGTTCCTCATACAGAAATCTTTCTTCATCTCCCAGTCCCCCTCTCCTGGAAAAAATACCATGTGCTCAGAGAGCCTTCCAGCTTCCTCTCCACCCTGAACTGGCTGCACTTTAAGGTGTTGCTTGGCTGTTAGCCAGGAAGCTCCTGTCACCTCTCTCATATTGGCCATCTTGGGTCGTGGGTCCTGCATCCTTCTGTCTTGCTTCTGTCTGTACTTGCTTTGGTGGGATAGCACTCCCCGCACCCCTGTAGCCTCTGAGAGCCAGTGCGCGGCAGTCATTATAAGACTGACTACACTCGGATCCTATGCTGGGAAGTTGAAGCTCGATGCCGTCCACCTGCCTGTTCCCAAGTGGGGTCCTCCTCCTGCTGGGCTTTTTCTCATGAGCTTGTGTGATCTTCACAAATACCTTCATCTCCCATTGCACCTAAGAAACCCAAGGCCCGGGAGGTTACCACATCAGCAATGGCAGAGCCAGAGCTTGAAGTCAAGTGTCAGCTGCCAGCTCCAGGCTGCTGCCTTTCCGCACACAGCTGCTCCTTACTGGAGAGAGAAATACCAATGGTAGGCTCCAAGTGCAGAGCTGAGTGCCAAGTGCACAGCCGTGGCTGCACAGAGAGCCCAATTCTAGGTGGCCACTTGTGTGTCTGGCTCCTGACAACGTCTAGTTGCACACAACTACAGCTGCAGTTAGCCGTGCTTTGCTAATAAATCTCTTCCATTCTTGTTGCCTATGCACATACATGCATGTAGGTGTGTATGTTTACACAGATATGATGGAGAGAGAGAGATTTATAGTTATGCTCTGAGCACCTTCTTATAATTAAAATGTTCTGCCTGTTATTTGTGTAAGCTCAGGATAATTGTTTTTATTGCTACAGTATTTGCTTTCAAGCAATGTAAGGGTCCTTTCCATTCCTCTTGTGCTGGGAAATGCCTCATTACTTAGGAGTTTGCTGTTGATTGTACAGTTTAGCATTTGGTCTTTTTGTTAACTGAAGTCGGGTGACCACACATAGGGTAATGAGATTAACCCTCCTCCCCTCCCCTACTGAAACAATGGAAAATCCAGGATTGTGTTGGCACATACTTTCCTTAGATTAATGATCCTAGAGTCACTCTGTGGAAATTTGCCTAGCTCCCTACAGCTCTGAGAGCTGAAAATGCCCAGCTGTCTAAAAGCTTTAATCAGGAAATGAGCATGAAATGGCATTGTTTTGTCATGGGATTCAGGGAATTTATTCCTGATGATTGAGTTATCCTGGATGGAAATGTATATAAACATTCTTTCAGCAAACAGTAAACAGGTGCTTTTGTGTTGGTAAAAATTCAAGAATTTAAATACTTGGGAGTGGCTTACAGCTCCTTTGTTTGGCTCTCACATTGGGCTGGTCACTGCTGGAAGTTTATACTGCCATTTTCCTTGTCTCTTCTTTCTCACGTACCAGTTAGGGGGGCAAGAGAAGAGCCGACATAGGAAGCATTCGTGTTATGTGAGCAGAGCGTGGTGGTTAACACAGGGACTCAATTCTAAGATTCTCTTGGCCAGCCCTCACCAACTAACTCTTTGTCCATGTGGAACTTACTTTCTCCATCTATCAAAAACAGTAATGACGCTTCTTAGTGACATTGTGAGCATTAAGTGTGTTGTTCCATGTAAGCCCTTAGAACAGGACCTTGCTCATAGTATATTATTCTGTGTGTGTGTGTGTGTGTGTGTGTGTGTATCTGTCACACACACACACACACACACACACACAGAGAGAGAGAGAGAGAGAGAGAGAGAGAGAGAGAGAGAGAGAGAGAGAGAGAGATTCTTTGTTATTCTCTATTTTATATTTTGAGACAGGGTGTCTCACTGAACTTGGATCTCAGCACTTGGGCTAGATTGCTCAGGCAGCAAGTTCTTGGTATCCACCCATCTCTGCCTAACCAGTACCAGCATTATAGACAGAGCCTGCAGCCCTTAGCTTTGTGTGGGATTACAGACACACACTGCTATGATTGGTTTTTTTTTTTTTTTTGGTTTTTCGAGACAGGGTTTCTCTGTGTAGCTTTGCGCCTCTCCTGGAACTCACTTGGTAGCCCAGGCTGGCCTCGAACTCACAGAGATCCGCCTGGCTCTGCCTCCCGAGTGCTGGGATTAAAGGCGTGCGCCACCACCGCCCGGCTTATGATTGGTTTTTTAACATGGTTGAAGGGGAGCCAAACTCAGGCTTTCATGACTGCATGGCTAGCATTTTATCAATTGAAGTATCTTCCTAACCTCTCATAGTTTGCTCTTAATAACTGTAAGCATATTCCATATACTTAGAAGACAGGAAAAACAAAGCCTATGTTCAGTTTCTTTTTGTGTTTTGAAGATCTTAATGATTAATTTTTTCCCATTAGACCACGTATGGCAATGGCATATCTTTAATCCCAGCACTTTTGAGGCAGAAGCAAGCAGATCTCTGTGAGTTCTGGGCCAGCCAGGACTATGCAGTGAAAGCTTACCTCAGAAAATGGACCATCCCCCAAACCAACAATAGGGGATAAATGATGATTGAGTACTATGTCAGTACCTAAGGGACTGACATAAGGTCCTATACTTACGCTACAGACAGCGCCTCGGAGAAAGGGTCCACCGAAGGGCCACGGGAATGTAGCCTGTCATCATGAAAACTCTTAAAAAGATTGTAGAGATAGCCAATGGACCTACGTTGGTCCTTCCTCTTCCTTCTTTTCCTCCAAAAGCAAGTGTTTTGTTCTCAAATGTAATCCATTGGTTCCTACATTTGAGATCATTTCTTCAGAGAGTAGGTGTGATATTATAAGAAACATTTTAAATTTCTTCCAGATTTCTTACATTGATGAGGAAAGTGTCCATACCTTAATTCAATTTGAAGTCAGATAATTACTCTTTTGGAGCACAACTAACCAGTCCTGGTTCTACTCTGGGTATCCACGTGAACTCTGTTCTATCCACGATTAAACTATAGTTAAGGTTCAATATTGTTTCTTTATATTCATTTTCTTTTTTCTTGCCTGTCGTTAAGTTAATTGTAACTCATACTTACAATTCAGGAGTCTTGTGTTGAGTCTGGGACTACATACCTATAGTGCTTAGCATTCAGACATCTGAGGTAGGAGGCTTGCAAGTTGAAGGCCAGAATGATGTGAGTATCGTGCCCCGTTTCAAAGCAAACAAGCTTGAATTTTATTGTTAGACTGCTGAGAAAACCATTGATTATCAGAGCTGTTGCCCTTTTCCCCACAGCTCAGTGTTCCTAGCTCTTCTTTTTGATGAAATGTGTGGCCTGGAAAACTTTCTCTAGCTCTCTGTATGCATTGGCATTACTGCTGTCAGTGGGTAGGTCACGCTGGAACACTCACAGTGGAAGGTTCGGGCCTTGAGCTCACAGGGAGATTGTCTGTCTTGCATGCATGAGGCTCCCACTTTGATCCACACCACTGGAAAAAAATTCAAAACCAACCAACCAAAAAGGAAGCAACAAATCTCGAGTCACAGTGATTAGCCCAACTTATTAGGGGACAGTTTAATTTTGTCTCCAGAAAAAAAGAAAAAAAAAAAACAGTAACATTCTGTTGTCTGAGTAAGAAATAGTAACCCTACTTCAGTGATCTAATTTTCCAGTTGATAACATGAATAGCTAGGGGTGGAGAGATGATAGTTTAGTCAGGAAAGTGCCTGCTGTGCAAGCCTAAGGCTGACTTCCCAGCCCCAGCTCTCACATAAGACAGCGGGGTGGGGGGGGGGGGGGGGGGGGGTGGGGGGGGTGGGGGGGGGGGGTGGGGGGGGGGCTCACATCTGTAATTCTTGGACTGGAGGGAGTGAAGACGGGCAGGTCTGGGGAGCTCATTGGCCAGCCAGCCTAGCCAATAAGAACACCATGTGCTCAGTGAGAGAACCTGTCTCATAAAATAAGGGAGACAGCAATAGATACCCAGTGTTGACCTCTGGCCTACACACAGACACAGACAGACAGACAGACAGACACACACACACACACCTGAATAGCTAAGACTTGGTGCCAGTTAAAAGGGACAAATTCTATGCTTCTCTGTCTTGTGGCTCCATTGTTTTTCTCCCTGGAAGAAGCCTTGGTTATCGGTTTATTTTATGTGGAGTCTGCATTACACATTGAGGCGGGCATCCAAATTCATCTAAATGCCAGTGTACATTCTTATGCTTCTTGACCTAGCACTATGTATGTCTTAGTGATTTTCCCTATTGATAAATACAAGCAGACTTCACTCTTGGAGAAAATTGCATCATGGGACTTCATGGCCATAAGCTGTCTACTGCCACATAGTTTGGCTCCTTTAAGCTTTTGCTAATTGAAACCATATATCAATTAATATTGTACACATGCCATTTTGCACATATGAAAGTATATTTGTAGTTAAAACCCTTCCAAGTGGAAATACTGTGTCAAAAGACATTGGTATTTAGATTTTTGATAGATAATTGCCACGTTGCTTCCCACAGAGGTTCTGGTGATTTATATACCAATTTATATTCTCATTGAGAAGTATGAGAGATGTTCCTCTTTTGTCCTCTTGCCAATGTGCTATTGTCAATTTTTTGGTTGGTGCCTATCTGATAAAAATATCTCATTGTTATTAAAATTGTGTCTGTCCTTGTCTAGACTGTCAACTTCTGGAGAGTTTTGTACTCGCACTTTCCCAAGTCCCCAGTTCTTTGAGTGAATACCAGCTGTGTGCTAATCACTGAGATACATGCTATGCAAACAGAGCTAGTATGCTGAGCATGGCAGACTCTAGTGTGAGGACATGTGTAAACATTATTGTAATACGGTAGGTAGATGCTATAATTGTACGTGTGAGAAAATAACAAGAACAATAGTGAGTCCTCCTGGGCACTGAGCACTGTTCAGACATTGTTGATTGCATTCAAGTTTCATCTACATTTCTCTTATGAGTACAGTCAAGCATCTTTTTATATGGTTGAGTTATTTGTTCCCCCTCTGTGAGCTGTCCTTTGCAATTTTGTTGGATTATTGATCTTTTTGCTGCTACTTTGTAGAAGGAGTTCTCTTTATGTAGCAGGTAATATGCTCCCAGTTTCTCTCTTGCCTTAGTTGATGAACTTTGTTTTTGCTTTTGCTGTGTTGTATTTATAGTTTTTTGCCCTTTGTTTTATGGGATCTGGATTCTGTGGCAGAGTGTCCAATTGCCTTTTCCTGCCTGAGATTATAAAAGTCTTCCCTTCAAGTTCTCCTTTAGTGCTTTTAAGATATGTTTTTAAGAATGAATAAATTCATGGTCACAGTTGAAGGAAGAAAGAATTATTATTTGCTTTAAAAGGGAGACACTATGTGAAGTTTCTTATTCATATTACCTTGTTATCACTCTAAGTAAAATCTGCATCTTGTGAAGGGAGACACTGAGGATGCTTCAGTGAATTAGAGTTATGTCTCTGTGGAGATGACATAGATCTCATGTTGTCTCAGGTTTGGGAGATGAACTTAGCCATCACCACCATCTGTGGATGGTTGCTATACCCATAACACTATAGCTAATTGGCTATTAATTTGACAAGTATATATTAGAGCCTTCTCCAGCACATCCAAACACCTGGTTGGCATTGACATTGTTTGATACAGTGGTTATGGTCCTGTATGTTTGTCAGGGTATGGACAAGCATGAGGATGCCAGCTGTCACAGAGGAAGTTGTGTTGTACATCTTGGAACAATGTTATCTCTTTATGACACATCTTTGTCCAGTATCTAGCACTGTGCTTTTTGTAGCATCCGTTCTCACCCTACAGGTCAAGAGCTTCTTATGTGCTTGTCATTTTCCTGCCCAGGTTAATTCTTGGGAGATAATACTGTAAGGATATGATATCACAAATACCCAGTTGAAGATTGACATAGTAAAATGGCAGGAGGTGTCTTGCTAAATTGGAACTTCTTTGCTTATTAGCATTAAGCTGAAAATGAAATTGGTACATTTATAATTATATGTCAAAGTCCTTTTCTGAGTGGCAGCATATTTTGCAAATATGAGAAAGCCGTTGTGGTATGCGACATCAACATGGTTTTATTATGTAATTTTTAGGGTAAATGTTGAAATGTTTCTAACAAATAACAAATAACAATGTGCCCAATATCCTGTCATATCAAAAACTCGTATCTTATATTTACTTAGATGTGTGTGTCTTCAGTATGCAAGTATGCACATATATATTTCTCTAATGAAATCTGTATATTTTGTGGGTTGATAAAATAAGTATTTTCTTTACACACACACACACACACACACACACACACACACACACACACACACACACACACACATTTAAAATAAACAGACTCTTTTCCATCCAGCTGAAGCTTTCTCTGTCCTATTGATTTCCCTCTGAGTCTTTGCTGTGTCTCCCCAGGTTTTCTGGGACAACCAGAATTTTATGAGGATGCCAGATGCTGGGAAAGCAGTCTGCATGCAAGGAACACAGTGGCAGGGTGGCTGCTCCTCAGACTTTGGTGTGGAGGAGAAAGAACCACGCGTTAGGGAGTAGGGTGCTATTTCTAGGATTCTCTAGCCATTTGCACTCTTCTCGGCCGGTCAGTGCATTTGGTGGAATGGTTTGTTTTTAGTGATTGCCTCCTAGCTCCAACCAGAGGGTAATTTTGAAAAGTGGTTTTCCGTGAGCTAGAGCAGTGTGTGTTGGGGGTGGTGCACACAGCTGTGATACCACTAGTATGTCTGACTCAAAAGGAAGCTTTTCCTTTAGAAAGAAATACACAGAATTGAAGAGAAGGTGACCAATGATGCTTGTTTCCTTCATTCTCTGTTGACCCTGAGCCCTGGGGACCCTGCCCAACCCTGTGTAGCTCTCCTGTTCCAAAGAGAAGTCCCGGAACACATATTCTGAACAGGTTAGTGGGCTGCTGAGCTCCTGAGCACCCCCTGGTGTCTATGGCATGAGCTTGCTCTGTTTGTGTGTATTACTGGCGACCAGAGAGAAGGAAATGTTGCAAGCTAAAAGGGCAAGGACTGGGGTGGTGGGGGAGTGAGGATCCATTCAACCGACTGTGTAAATAAGATGAGACACGTCTTGGCTCACCCACTCAATATTCTGCATCTGGCTTAGTGTGACCATCCGTTACCTTAATGTTCGTCTCCGAAAGCTTTGCACTGCCTGAGACGAGCATTAAAATAGCCAAGTACTTACTTGTCATGTTTGTAGTCTTCTAAGACAAAATATTAGCACATTTAGAATTAAAGATGGTCTTCTTCTGGTTTGAGTGTTCGTGTTGTTCTTTTTAATTGAAATAACCTACAGTGAAGAGGCTTTAGAAGTGCAGTTTGATGAATTGTTTAGTATTTATATGCCTGTGTAACTGTCACCCAGACCAAATTATAGAACCGTTTCGCCCTCCCAATAGGCTGCTCGTACCTGTCTCCTCTCTTCATCCTCTACCCTGTGGGAACCTCCCCAAAGATGACCATTGTTTTAAGATCTCTCACCAGTGATTGGTTTTGCCTGTTGATGGACTTTAATGAAGTTGTATAGTATGTGACTCTTTTGTGTTTGGGTTCTCACTCAGCATTATTACTGTGTGGTTTATTTGTGGTATTATGTGTAGTTCTCTTTGTGTGTATGTGGCGTATGTGTACATATGTGTGAGTGCACACATTTGTGCATGTGGATGGGGTACAGAGAAAGATGTTTGGTGTCTTACTGGTTTACCCTGTCTTATTCCATTGAGACAAGGTCTTCCACTGAATCTGGAGCTAGGCTGGTGACCAGCAAACCCCGGCAATTGTCCAGTTTCCAGCCCATCCCACCCCCAGCCCTGGGCTTCCAGGCTCATGTGGCCACACTGCCTTTTCCCATGAGTGCTGGAAATTGGAACCCAGGTCCTCACGCTTGCACAGTAAGTGATCTTACCCACGGAGCTATCTTCCTAGTCCTGGTGTTTTTTTTTTTTTTTTTTTTTTTTTTTTTTTTTTTTTTTTTGGTTTTTCGAGACAGGGTTTCTCTGTGTAGCTTTGCGCCTCTCCTGGAACTCACTTGGTAGCCCAGGCTGGCCTCGAACTCACAGAGATCCGCCTGGCTCTGCCTCCCGAGTGCTGGGATTAAAGGTGTGCGCCACCACCGCCCGGCACACCTGGTGTGTTTTTTAAAATAGCACTTAACTGATTAATAATGATAGCAAATAATATTTTGCATGATAGTCCCCAATCCATTAATTTTCCTGAAGATACCACTGTGATGTCACATTTAGCATTAGACATCTTTTACTGATGACAAAATGGCTGCTTAGAGATTTGAAGCATTGCTCCCAAGGTCATGCCACTAATCAGTGATGTCAGAACTACTAACTTTCTGGCTCAGAGCGTTCATTCTCTTTGCTCATCATGAAGCCTGTGCCTTACCCTCTGCCATGGATGGTAGAGGACATAATGAGAGAATGAAAAGGATGAGAAGGGGGAGAGTCCCCTCTATTGTGCATTTGGTTGGTGTTTGACCATGTGATATTTTGGTTGAAGACTGAACAAGCAATTTAAAGAGTCAGGCTAGTAACCTTGAGCACCTGAGTACTGTGTAATGGATGGGGGAGGAGAACCAACTAGGTAGCTGGCCATATCCAGGCAGTTCCACTTATTGGAAAGAAGACTATTCATCTATTTTAGCACCCAGTTGAATACAGATTATGTGTTGGCTCAACGAGGTTGCTTTCTGCAGGTCCCTAAATATGTCATGGAAAAATTCTCACTACATTAACATGGTTGGCGCTGTTTATCCTCTGAATGTGGGTCAGCCATTTCCACTCTGCACAGTCCAGTGCCTCTGGGGAGCAGAGATAATGTGGGGGAGTTCTCCATTTCCTTCTCTTAGGTAGACCTCGGAGGTTCAACTTTGCAGTATTGCTATCTTATTGATAGCCTTAGTTTTGCTGTACATGTCCTATTTCCATTGTTAAGGCACCAGATTTGAGGTGAAGAGAATCTGGGTTTCTTTTGCCATCTAAAGAGGTTTGCAGATACCTCTTGTACTGTATTTGAATGGTACTGTCATGGCTAATTAATACATGATGGCATGTGTATATGAATCCTTAAAAGCCTTTGTAGCTCATAGTTCTGCACCAGGATGTAGCCTCTACCTCTGAGATAGTAATACCTAGCATTTTAACAAGTGGGCTTAATTGTCACAAAGCTGAGACTAAGAATGTGGGACCATGAATACCCAGCCTGGGGGAAATTCAGAGTCCTGCAACCTTGGCTCAGAACCTCGGAGAGCTCCAGGTGTGGCTGTTCCATCTGGCAGGCAGGAGTTACTTTAGTGCCAAGTGTACCCTCGTCTGTAGAAAGGAGTTATTTCTTGTGCGTGGTAAAGGACTCTGTAGATTTGAGCCTAGATAATCTTTGGTTTATGGGTAGAGGTCCAGTGAATCCTTTAAGCTTGCAGAGAAGCTTTGGTCACCTCTGGAGCCTCAGGCAGAATGCTTTCAAGTGCACTCCCTAAGACATGGTACTGGCTCTTTGGGGGAGGTCAGAGGTGTCCGTGGTGGCTCTGCTTCTTTATACCTTTGTGCCTTAGTTTATTCTTGCCTGCTGACTGTCTCAGGAGGAGCAAGGAGAAACATGTATGTGAAAGTACTTTACAAGTCAAGTTGTGTTACTGGGACCTTTATCATCTGATTTTAGAGCATCCTGATAGGAACCTATGATGTCAGAATTCAATGCGTCTGCATGGCAAATGGTGCCATGGGGACAGCATGCATCCCAGGTATTTCTAGCTAGAAGCAGTCATGGAGACTGACAGCTTGCTGTGATTTGAAAAGTTTTTGAATGAAAAAGCTAGGCCTGTGGTCTTTTGGAAGCAACCAGAGATTTCAGAAGGAGGATGACACATCAGACATTTATTTTAGAAATATCCCTGGTGGGGTTGTGGAGACTAAACTGGGAGACACTGGAGGTAGGTGGACATTGTAATTGAGGCAGAGCTCAGAGAAACATAGCCGAGAGATGAGCCCTGAAGCTAGTCAGCTGCGATTCGCATTCTGCTCATTTAATTAGTTCTCTGGCTGTATTATTCTGTGCTTGGGACTCATGTACAGCTGAGACACTGCTAACTCGGTAAAGCTCGTAGGGTGGGCTTTGGCACATTGTGTACAACCATATCAAATCTGTCATTTCAACTTTCAGTATACAACTGGTGATGCTGAGAACATTCACAGTGCCATACAACAGTTAACACTATTCTCAAAGCCACAAGCAGGAGCTCTATGAATATTAAATAATAACTCCCCATTTCCTTTTTCCTACTCCTAGGTAGCCTCTAACATAGTTCCTCAATTTGCCTATTTTAAAGACCTCATAAAAGTGAAATCATGTATTTGTCCATTTGTGTCTCGCATATTTCACTCAGCGTGTTTTCTGAGCTCATCTGTGTTGCATTGTGTATCAGAACTTCATTTTTTAAGGCTGAGTAATATTCCATTGTAGAGATGTAGAACGATCTGTTTATCCATTTATCTGTTCATGACCCTTGCGTTTCTTCCTTATTTTGGGTATTATATATAATGTGGGAACATTGGCATGGGCCTGTCTGTCTGCATCTTTGCTTTCAGTTCTTTTGAGTAGATTCCTAAGAGTAGAGTTGCTGGGTCCTGTGGTGCTCTTTATTTAACTTTGAGGAACTACTACACAGTCTTCCACTATTTTGCATTTTCTTCAGCCATACAGAAGGGCTTCATGTACTCCAAATCCTTATCGGTTCCTGTTCCCCCCCCTCTATCCCTCCCTCCCTCCCTCTCCCTCTCCCTCCCCCCATCCTCCTCCCTCTCCCCCTCTCTCCCTCCCTCCCTTCCTACTTCTTTAATTTCAAGATATCTTAGTCATTTGAAGGGGTATCTCATTGTGAATTTGATTTCTATTTCCCTAATGACTAATGGCTGAGCTTTTTGTCATGAGTGTGTTGGCCATTTGTACTTTAAGGCTTTTGTTTTTATCTTTCTTTTCAAGAAAATAGAGGAAGAATAGAGAGAAACAGAGAGAGGAAGTGGTCAAGGCAGACTGAGGAACTGGGTAGATAGGGGACAAATGCTGACTTTTCCAGCCCGGGTAAGTGGACAGATAATGTGGGGCCAAATAGGGTAGACCTCCTCCTCTTCATGAGAAGGGGTGGGTGGAGGAAGGCATTGGCCTTCCAAAGGCTGCACCGAGCCAAGGCATCATTCAGGTGAGGAGCTTGCAGAGTTCACTGCCTTGTCATGTACCCAGTTTTTTTTCCCCCCAGAAAGAAGTGAGTTTCTTCTACCTAAGAAACAACTTAAGAACTGTAGTCGAATATGAACAGTCATGGAAGTGGGGGGGATGACAAAGGAATGTGGTGTGTCTAAGGCAAGCTTCTGGTGCTGTCTTTCTGTTCTGCTTGCTTCTGGTAGGTTGCTCCTTTACAGCCAGCCTGCTCAAGTTATGCTGCCCAGAGCACCGGCCCGTGGCTTCTGAGACTTCTGCGGAGCAGTTTTGCACCTCAACCTTTGTTGTCCTTTTCACCTCACCCCAGATATGTGCCCTTGATGGTGAATGGTCATGGCGACACCATGGTCCACTGAATGTCTTGGGATTACTCCCTGGCAAAGGTGATGGCTGTTGTTGGCAACTATTAGAGAAACAAGTGCATTCGGTGGCTTCTCTCCTTGTCTTCAAGAGCCATAGCCGGCTGGCAGCCATCATGGGGCTCAGGCAGACAGTGTTTGCAGATTGTCCTCTCTGATGCCATCTGCCTGTGAGGCTGCAGGAAGCCCCAGCAACTGCTGTTGTAGCAGGTGCTGGGGCTGCTGAGGTGGGTGTCCCTGTACACACACAAACACACATGCATGCGTGCAGGCACACACCAGCAACTCGGTGTGATATGCAGAGGTACGGCTGCTAGTGTGGGGCTCAGGGATGTCAGCTGAAACTCTCAGCCCAGCAAGGCCCCAGCCCAGTTGCTGGTTTCCGGTGGGGCCCTGGTTAAGGAGCAACAGAGGGTGAGGTTGTTGTGAAGAAAGCTAGCGATTGGCTTAGGGGTGGAGGCAATGTGTTTGACAAGCATTTGTTGTTTTCTTTCCACCTCAGCCTTCTGACTCATTTTGTAGAGGGGACCAAC
The DNA here is from genome assembly GCF_007827085.1 of Peromyscus californicus insignis. Lineage (NCBI taxonomy): Eukaryota > Metazoa > Chordata > Mammalia > Rodentia > Cricetidae > Peromyscus > Peromyscus californicus. The sequence goes on along the minus strand of NW_026294391.1, from coordinate 30,765,291 downwards.
CTCCATTTCTTACCCTGCTGTTTTTTAAAGCACACAAGCCTTATCTGTGAGTCCTTCCTGCCATTCAGGCTTCAGGTCTGGCTTCCCAAGCTTTGGTTTTGTACCTAAGTTAGTGTGATCATGGGCTCAGACAAGCATAGATATGATTTTGCTGGGTTTGGAAGAATTCCTGTGTATAGACCTGTATTTGTGTTACTTAGTATCATTTTAGGCTATTAATGATTTTGCAAAGAATTATCCAAGTTATTAAAGCAATATAAAGTATATGTTGAGTATTCCTTATCCAAAGTGCTTGGGACTAGAACCATTTCAGTTTTAGGATTGGAGGGGAGGCCTTTGCATTTACCTAATGAGATGTCCTACAGTTACATTCCAAATCTAAACACAAAATTTGTCTCATATGTACACATAAGCTGAAAGTAATTTTATACACATTCTCAGTGTACCTCTGTCTTATCTGTGACCTACCACATGGGATCAGGTGTGGAAATTGCCACTTGTGACATCAGGTCAGTGCTCCAAAAGTTCGGTGTTTGGAGCAGTTCATGTTCTATGTTAGGAACATTCAGCCTGTGACTAAATCATGCATTGGGTTTAAAAGATTCAGCTTGAGCTCTCCTCTCCTCCCTCTCTGTGTATGCACACACATGTGAAATGTGGACACCAGAGGAGGATGCTTGTGTCCTGCTCTATCATTCTGCCTTAGTCTTTTGATATAGAGTGGTGGTTCTCAACCCATGGGTTGCAACTCCTTTGGGAGGTCACATATCAGATATCCTGCATATCAGTATTTACATTACAATTCATAACAGTAGCAAAATGATAGGTATAAAGTAACAGTAAAATAGTTTTATGGTTGGGGGTCAGCACAACACGAAGAACTGTATTAAAGGGTCACAGCATTAGGAAGGTTGAGAACCACTGCTCTAG